>NC_138770.1:365463886-366951386 GCF_965119305.1 Pelophylax lessonae | reverse complement strand
GGAAGGGAGAGGAAGGTGGATGAGCTTCACTGCTCTGACTTCTCAAGGTATGTGTACATACGTCTGTTTCATAGAGACCTTATGCAATAATTGAAATGTGAGCCTGGACAAAAAGAACAGCTGCCAAATACATACTGTCAGTGTTATATAATTCACAACTGACCTGTCTTACTGTTTGAAGGACAAGGTTGGCTGTTATATTTCTAAGTCTCCAAAACAAAAACAAAAAATGATTAGGAAACATACAGCATAAAAAATTGAATTTGAATATTGTAAAAAAAAAACACATTCATTTTTCAAAATTCTACTAATTTGTAAATGTTTTCTTGGACATTTTTTTCATGCCAGTTCATACACATACTCTGAATAAGGTAAAGTCTCTCATACATCCAGCTTTCATCTTAACACCGATACTAATGCAGAGCTGAAAGCAAGATTGCTTTCATGGTCACCGACAATCCAGAACAAGGACAGACTGTTTTGATTGCATTTTCTAACTGGTGTATTTGTGTAGATAGACAGATAATGAAAGAAACATGTTTTGCCAATTTCTTAAATGCTCAAGTAAATACTGATATAACTGTAACACCCATAAAGATGTATTCAATAAAATAAAGGAAAACAGAATTTTCAGTAACTCATTGCAATCAACTAAACATCAGATTTCACAGGGTTAGTGTAGTTAGACTAATAAAACCTAACTGTTGGTTGCAACGGAGAACTGCATAGAAATGCTCTTTTCTCTTTATTGTGGAATCAAGCTCGGGATGAGAATGTTGTGCCTACTGTAACTCATGGTAAAACCACACTGCTCAAAAAAAAATTAAAGGAACACTTTGAAAAGACATCAAATCTCAATGGGGAAAAACATCATGCTGGATATCTATACTCATATGGACTGGGTAATGCCTTGGGAATGAAAGGGTGCCACAATGTTTGATGGAAATTAAATCTATCAACATATAGAGGGCTGAATTCAAAGACACCCCAAAAATCAAAGTGAAAAAAAGGTGCAGCAGGCTAGTCCATTTTGCTAAAATGTCATTACAGCAACTCAAAATGTTCCTCAGTAGTTTGTAAGGCCACCCATGCTTCTATGCATGCCTGACAATGTCAGGGCATGCTCCTAATGAGACGAAGGGTGGTTTCCTGGGGGTTTTCCCTCCATATATGGACCAGGGCACCACTGAGCCCCTTTACAGACTGAGGTGCAATTTGGCGGCGTCGGGTTGGCCCAAAACATAATGTCCCAGAGGTGTTCTATTGGATTTAGGTCAGGGGAGCGTAGGGGCAATTCGATGGTATCAATTCTTTCATCCTCCAGGAACTGGCTACATTCTCTTGCCACATGAGGCTGGGCATTATCATGCATCAGGAGGAACCCAGGACCTACTGCACCAGTGTAGGATCTGATAATGGGTCTAAGGTTTTCATCCCAATACCTAATGGCAGTCAGGATGTCATTGTCTAGCCTGTAGAGGTCTGTGCATCTCTCCATTGATATGCCTTCTCAGACCATCAATGACCCACCACCAAACCAGTCATGCTGAACAATGTTACAGGCAGCATAATGCTCTCCATGGCTTCTCAAGATCCTTTAACATCTGTCACATGTGCTCAGAGTGAACCTGCTCTCATTTGTGAAAAGCACAGAGAGCCAGTGGTGGACTTACCAATTCTGTTGTTCAATGGCACATGCCAATCGAGCTCCATTGTGCCGGGCAATGAGCACAGGGTCCACTAGAGGACGTTGAGCCCTCAGGCCATCCTCATGAAGTCTGTTTCTGATTGTTTGGTCAGAGACATTCATGCCAGTGGCCTGTTGGAGGTAATTTTGTAGGGCTCTGGCAGTGCTCATCCTTTTCCTCCTTGCACAAAGGAGAAGATTTTGGTCCTGCTGATGGGTTAAGGACCTTCTACGACCATGTCAAGCTCTCCTAGAGTAACTGCCTGTCTCCTGGAATTTCCTCCATGCTCTTGAGACTGTGCTGGGAGACACAGCAAACCTTCTGGCAATGGCACAAATTGATGTGCCATCCTGGAGGAGTTGGACTGCCTGTGCTACCTCTGTAGGGTCTGGGTATCGCCTTATGCTACCAGTAGTGACACTGACCCTAGCCAAATGCAAAACTAGTAAAAATCAGTCAGAAAAGATGAGTAGGGAAAAAAATTCAGTGGCCTCCACTTGTAAACCATTCCTGTTTTGGAGATTGTCTCATTGTTGCCCATGTAGTGCACCTGTTGTTAAATTCATTAACACCAAAGCAGTTGAAACTGATATGCAACCCCCTCTGCTACTTATCTGACCAAAGCAATATCCCAGGAGTTTAATTGACTTGATGCTAAATTCTAAATTAAAAAATGTTCCTTAATTTTTTTGAGCAGTGTAGTATAACGAATGTCTTCTTAAAATTAGTGTATAGCATATAATTTATTTATAATGATTAGGAACAAAATAACATGTTCAAAATTTTTCTTCTTTTTATTCAGGTAAATATATAATATTTTACATTTCTGTCATTTTCAAGATTGTGCTCCAGTATTCTTTTTACAATTTTTTTAGGCTATCTTTTCCTGCTTTGCAGAAAAAAGGATTTACAGTTTCCAATACTCAAGCTGAAATCTACACATGTAACTTAAGGAGTCAAAGCAGTAACACATTCCCTTTTCTCCTCTTCCCCCTACTCTATTCAGATGGCCCTAAAATAAACTGACGTGCACAATATAAGAGCTGCCCAGCATTCACCAGCACACCCCTCAAGGGGTAATAGACTTTCCTGTAGGACAGCACCCAAGTTCCAGCTCTCATATACACCACGCAAGTGTGTTTTTATTTGGCAGGATCAAAATCTTTTTTCAGTTTAAATAAAATGAGGAAAAAAACTATGGTCTAAGATATATTAAAAGAGTTCACAAGAATTTGTGTACCCAAATATTTTATCATCTTTGCCCAATTAAAGTCAATTGATTACTGAATTCCAGTGCCAGAGCTTTTTTTTAGTAAAACCTATTTTATAATTAGAGGGGGAGTGGAACAACTGGAAACTAAAGGACATTGTGCAAACACTCCATAGTGTAGAATATTACCATAATAAAATGCTCTCACAAACACAGATGTGTGGATGGGCTTGTACGTACTGTAGAACAGGGGACCGTCACTCGGGGTATGCACCAGGCTTGGCCAAAAGCATGGGCGCGATGAACAGAACCTGGACAGACAGGTAGTGCAGTGACTACAGATGTCAGAGCCACTGTAGATGGCCCACAAAACTCAGAAGGAAAGCCGCAAGCCGAGAATCCTTCTCCGCCTGAAGTCATCTGTGGCGCATGCACAATCAAAACCTATCTCGAGGCTATCACGCTTCTTCCTCATCCTGGCTGCAAGGGCTACCAACCAATTATATATAGCAAAGTCATATGTGCATTTGGCGATAAGCAGAATAGGGACCCCTGGTGGCCGAGCATCGCACACACAAACTAGATGCCAAACTGGAATATCTGAAATACTTCAAAAAGTGTGGTAGGTTATATGAGAGGTTGACGTGCCTCTAATACAGCAGCGCTATACATGTGCAACACAAAACATACCAGCATTACCTGCATTAGGGCAAAAAACTTCCACTAGTTGCCCCCTCAGCCCTCCCTAAATACTTACCTGTATTGAGTCCTGTATCAATCCAGCACTTGCCTGTCTGCAGCAGCTCAGGTTCTTTCTCACCTTTCACAGGCTCAGAGAGGGCACTTCTGCTGTCAATCAAATTCTTTGGGGAGGGAGGAGGGATTGGGGGGGTGCGGTTGAGCCAAACTGTGTGTGTCTATAGGCATACACTGCCCCCTTGGGATCGAGCCCTCACTGTGCCACTATAGGAAATGGCTTCCTTTGGGGAAGCACAAAGATGAGGAGGAGCTGAGAGCATCAGCGTGGGACCCCAGAAGAGGAGGTTTAGGAACTGTCTGTGCAATACCATTGCACAGAGCAGGAAAGTATAACATGTTTGTTATTTTAAAAAAATATATATTTAGCCTTTACAACCATTTTAAAATGTGCAGCATGTAGGGTGTTGTCCAGGAAATGTCCACATTTCTTCACAAATTTGTATGAAGTTCATTTGAATCTGAAGAGTGCTGCTTTGGTCCTAAAGAGACCAATTATCATGTACCTGGTGTGGAGGCCAATGGAGAGAGGGCTTCCCTTGCGGCTAAGTTCCAGACTCCCCCGAAAGTGAGAACAGGAGGAGTCAGGCTCAAAGTAGCACAGGTCGCCTGTGATGTTGATTGCAGAAGAACTCAGAAAGGTTTCTGATGTGCGAAGTAGTGGCTGCAGCCAGGTGGCGCCTGTGAGAGGTGGCAGGTCTAGGTTTTCACTAAGGCAATGGGAAGTCAGTTCAAGCCAGAGTTCAGAGTCGGGAGGATACCAGAGCAGGCAAGGTCAAATAGGGAAGCCGAGATCAGACACAGGTAACAGGAGAGAATATCCAAAGACAAGCCGAGTTCGGGTCAGGAGACAAGCAGAATAGTAAGGACAAGCCGGGTCGGTAACTAACAGGAACAAGGATCACAAGAACATGGTACAAGCTGAAGATCAATCAACAACTTCAATCACTGGCACACTTCCTTATAAAGGCCCATGTGATGTGCTGGCTGAGATGCTGGGTCCTAGAGCCCTTCTCCTGCCATTGGTGTCCTGACTGATGCTGGGTCCTAGAGACCCTCTTCTACCACTGGAGCCCTGACAGTGCCCCCCCCCAACGGGCAGCCTCCAGATGCCCATTTGGGCAATTTTCTCCGGGTGTTTGGCCCGGAGAAAGGGGGCATGAAAATTGTCTTCGGGTTCCCAGGAGCTTTCTTCGGGTGGATACCCCTTCCATCTAATTAGGTATTGGATCTGCCTACCTTGTTTCCTGCAATCCAGAACTGACTCTACTTCATACTCCATCTCTTCTCCAACAGTTACTGGTGGTGGAGGTGGTTCCACTCTTCCTGGGAATGGGTCAGGAATGGCTAGCTTGAGAAGAGAAACATGAAAGACCGGGTGGATCCTGTAAGAGTCAGGCTGGGAAAGCTCAAATGCCACTGGGTTTATCTCACGTTTGATTTGAAAAGGACCGATATATCTTGGTCCCAACTTCCTTGACAGGCACGGTAGCTTCAGGTTCACAGTTGACAGCCATACCTTGTCTCCTACTTTAAGGGGAGGATTGCCTCTTCGTTTCCTGTCAAAAAACCTCTTGTAGTTTGTCTGAGCCTTTTGTATGCAGTCTTGAAGGGTTTGGTAGTTGTTTTGTATAAAGGTAAGTCTGTCTTGCACTGCTGGTACTGCTGATTCACACATTGTTGCTGGCAGTGCGGAAGGGTGAAATCCGTAATTGGCCCAGAATGGAGATTGGTTGGTTTCTGATTGTAAAGAGTTGTTGTAGGCAAATTCTGCCAGTGGGAGCAGGGATGCCCAGTCATCTTGGGAGAATGCAGAGAAACAACGCAAATATTGCTCCAGTGTCTAATTTGTGCGTTCCGTCTGTCCGTTGCTTTGAGGAAGGTAGACGGATGAGAGGCAAAGTTCCACTTGTAGTGTATTACAGAGGGCTCTCCAAAACCTGGAGGTAAACTGTACCCCTCGATCCGAAACGATGTTACTGGGTAAGCCGTGGAGTCTGATAATCTCCTTGATAAAGATGTGGGCAGTTTATGTAGCAGAAGGAGTACCAACCATGGGCAGAAAATGAGCCATTTTGGACAGTCGATCTACCACTACCAAAATGGTAGTAAACCATTCAGAGGGAGGTAGGTCAAGGATAAAATCCATGGAGATCATCTCCCAGGAACGGTGTGGAATGGGCAGGGGCCTTAATAACCCCCAGGCTTTAGCTTTGATGCCCTTGCTGCGTAGACACACTGTACAGGAATTGACATAGGCCCTACAGTCCCGGCTAAGGTTAGGCCACCAGAAGGCTCGTTGGATGAACTCGCAAGTTTTACGAGCCCCAAAGTGTCCGGCTAGTTGGTGGTCATGAAATGTCTTGAGAAACTGAGGCCTTGCCTCCAGAGGTATAAAGACCTTATCTTGGTGCCACAGCAATCCATCCTTCTTTTTTAGTGAAGCTTGTTCGGATTCAGGACATGATGCGGAAGCCTGCCTGATGGAGGATTCCAGACTAAGCTGAATTAGCAAAACATTTTAGGCAGAAAGAATGGTGCTGGGGGGAGCAGGTTCAGAAGATTCAGGGAACATCCGAGACAGGGCATCTGCCTTCCCGTTCTTGGATCCTGGTCGGTATGTCAAATGAAAATTAAACTTGGAGAAAGGCCCATCTAGCCTGACAAGGTCTTAGGCGTTTAGCGGATCTCAGGTACTCCAAGTTCTTGTGATCAGTAAAAATCATGATTGGGTGACTAGCCCCCTCCAGCAGGTACCTCCACTCCTCAAAGGCTACTTTAATTGCCAGGAGCTCCCTATCACCCACATCATAATTCCTTTCGGCTTGGTTTAGTCTCTTGGAACAAAAAGCTACCGGGTGAAGCAAAGCCTTTGGGCCCTGACGTTGAGAAAGCACTGCTCCTGTTGTTACTTTGGAGGCATCTACCTCTAGAACGAAATGAAGTGCTGGGTCTGGGTGTTGTATCACAGGGGCAGAGGTAAATAGGGCTTTCAACTGTTCAAAGGCTGCTTGGGATTCTTGATTCCAAAGAAAGCGTGTATGTGATCAAGTAAGCTGAGTTATCGGGGCAATGATATTTGAGAAACCCTTGATAAATTTCCAATAGAAGTTAGCGAATCCTATGAATCTTTGTAATCCCTTCCTGTCTGAGGGTGCAGGCCATTCCATAATTGCTGAGACCTTCTGAAGATCCATGGAAATTCCCTTGGTAGAGATTATGAGCCCCAAGAACTGAATAGACTGTCTCTCGAACTCGCATTTTTCTGCTTTGGCGTATAAGCCATGAGTTCTTAGGGTATTTATCACCTTTTTGACATGGTCCCGATGGAGCTCGAGTGAGGCAGAATAGATTAGTATGTCATCCAGGTAGACAATGAGAAAAAGGTCAAGGTACTCTCTGAATATGTTGTTCACGAAGTGCTGGAACGTTGCAGGAGCGTTAAAAAGCCCGAAGGGCATCACGAGATATTCAAAATGACCGAATCACGTTCGGAAGGCGGTCTTCCATTCGTCCCCTTCCCTTATGCGGACTAAGTTGTAGGCCCCTCTCAAGTCCAACTTCATGAACACCCGGGCTTCTGGGAACCTCTGAAATAGTTCTGGAACAAGAGTAAGTGGGTACCTGTTCTTGATAGTGATCTTGTTAGGCTCCCTGTAGTCAACGCACAGTCTGAGTGATTCTTTTTCTCGACAAAGAAGATACCTGCTCCGGCCGGCGAGGAAGATGGATGGATGAATCCCTTGCCTAAGTTTTCATCAATGTACTGTCGGAGGGCTTCCAGCTCAGTTTCAGACAGTGGAAAGATGCACCCAAACGGTATGTCTGCTCCAGGAAGTAATTTGATTGGACAATCATAGCATCGGTGTGGGGGTAGAGTATCAGCTTTTCTTTTGTCGAATACATCATGGAAGTGGTGATAAACTGGTGGGACAGCAAGACTGGTATCTGTTGAGGACTGGATGGACAAACATGCCGAAGGAGCGGCATGCATGGAGATGCCACAGTGTTGTTGACAGTAACTAGATGAGAAGGTAATTTCTCCCTTGGACCAGTCAATTTGTGGATTATGGGCCTTTAACCAGGGTATTCCTAGGATGACTGGAAATATGGGAGACCTGATGACATCGAACCGGAGAAGTTCTTGATGACCTGTATCTGTGGCTGCTGAGATAGGAAGGGTCTCTTGGGTAACAGGTCCTGAGCTGGGAGTAGTGCCATCTGCTAGGTGTATATCAAGTCTTTGCTTTTTAGGTTTGAGAGGGATATGCAAGTCTTTTCGCAAGATTAATGTCTATGAAGCAGCTGCAGGCCCCAGAGTCAACGATTGCTCGCAGGTTGATTCCCTTTCCAGCCATCTGCAATGCAATGGGAAGAACGATGTGCGAGGATTGAGTCCCGGACAACTGGAGATAAGAAGAGGATGGTTGACGGGGCTTACTTGGTCGGATGGGACAATTGCGCAGGAAATGGCCGGTGGATCCGCAATACAGACAGAGATTGTTCTGTCGCCTGCGCTCCTTTTCTTCAGGAGTCAGAGCGTGTCGGTATAGACTAATCTGCATGGGTTCCACATCAGATGAACTAGAAGGTTGAGGAACCGGGGCAGGAATGGTAGAACCTGGGACCCTTGGTAGCACCCAAGTGGGCCGGAAGCTCTGGGTGCGTTCGGTGTGTCGCTCCCATAGGCGTCTGTCCAACTGGATGGAGACTTGAATGAGATTCTCAAGAGAGGTAGGAGCCTCGATCCGGGCCAATTCATCCTTAAGGGTCTCAGCTAAGCCTAAACAGAACTGGTACTTTAAAGCAGCGGCATTCCATCCGGTATCAGCTGACCACTTACGAAACTCCACAATGTAGTCTTCCACAGGTCGCCGGCCCTGTACAAGGGTATGAAGGGCAGACTCAGCGGTGGCAGTTCTCTGTGGGTCGTCGTAAAGGACAGCCATGGCCTCAAAAAAATGTGGAAACAGAGTTCAGTGCTATATTCTTTTGCTCCAATAGGTTATGAGCCCAGGATTGCAGTTCGTCAGACAATAGAGAAATAATGAACCCTACTCTGGCCGTCTCAAGTGCGAAAGTCCTTGGTTGCAGAGCAAAATAAAGTTCCCATGCGTTTCTGAAGGCCCTGAACTTTCGTCGATCCCCTGAAAAGCGCTCAGGAGTGGGAACTCTGGGTTTTGGGGGAGGAAGCAAAATGGCAGCTGGAGCAGTGGCCGGAGGACTGGAAGGAGCCGCTAAAGGGTTGGAGCTCATAGCCGGGTTTGGTTCTGTGGAAGTCGCTGTAGAAGTAAGAGCGCGCATGCGTTCTTCAAGCTGGAAGTATCCTCCTTGCAAATACTTGATGGCTTGTGTAAGTGTGGTCCATCGCCGCAGCACCTCTCTCTGCCTCAGACATATGGCTGATTGATACTATCACGTACCTGGTGTGGAGGCTAATGGAGAGAGGGCTTCCCTTGCGGCTAAGTTTCAGACTCCCCCGAAAGTGCCGAAAGTGAGAACAGGAGGAATCAGGCTCAAAGTAGCACAGGTCGCCTGTGATGTTGATTGCAAAAGAACTCAGAAAGGTTTCTGATGTGCGAAGTAGTGGCTGCAGCCAGGTGGCGCCTGTGAGAGGTGACAGGTCTTAGTTTGCACTAAGGCAATGGGAAGTCAGTTCAAGCCAGAGTTCAGAGCCAGGAGGATACCAGAGCAGGCAAGGTCAAATAGGGAAGCCGAGACCAGACACTGGTAACAGGGGAGAATATCCAAAGGCAAGCCGAGTTCGGGTCAGGAGACAAGCAGAATAGTAAGGACAAGCCGGGTCAGTAACAGAGAACTAACAGGAACAAGGATCACAGGAAAACGGTACAAGCTGAAGATCAATCAGCAACTTCAATCACTGGCACACTTCTTTATAAAGGTCCATGTGATGTGCTGGCTGAGATGCTGGGTCCTAGAGCCCTTCTCCTGCCATTGGTGTCCTGACTGATGCTGGGTCCTAGAGACCCTCTTCTACCACTGGAGCCCTGACACCAATTCATTTGAGTTCTTCCTGCAGAAGAATAACTTATTTTTCATCCTGTGGGAGTAATAGAAGTTTATGTTTTGTTTCAATTCTGTGTATCTCTACAGTTAAGGAAGCTACTTTGTTGTCTCTCCCATTTTTAGTTCTATGGCTCTATGTTTAATCAGAATGAAGATTTAATGAAGATTTTTGTGAGAGGCTTCAGGAGAGAGTACTTGCTGTCAACAAAGTGACGGTCAAGTTCTTTTTGGAATCCTACAGGAGACTAGTGTTAAGCCTCTCTGTTTAGCCATGTTGCAGCAAAAGGTCTATAGTGGTGTAGATAGGCGCATGATCAGAGTAGTATGCAGTCAATATTAGTTACAGTTATGTTTTTCTTTTTACCTTTGTCCTCCTTACATTTTGTTCCATGTGCCATGCATCTTGTACAAATAGAGGGAAAAGGTGGGTTTGCCTGTCTTAAGGCCCCCCTTTTCCTTATAGGATCGTGGCAGTTACCAGTTTCAAGGCTCCCCGTTGTTTAAATAAATTAACAAAGGGGAGTTGTGGATAGGCTAGATCAGGCCCGCTGACCTTGAACATTCTAGAAGGTCAGGACTTTTGACAGGATAGGTCAGTTAGGATGAGATGACCCCCGGAATGTTCTGGAATTTCTCAGGGGTCCCTTTAAATAGGAGCAGCTTGTTAGGTACGGGGCCAGTCATCTAAGGAGGATCGTCAGCAGAAATTACCACACCCCTTCCCCTGTCACAGTTTTGTTATATGGTAGGGTCCCTCTGGCACAGTTAAGAGGGGACAGTTTTTTTAAAGGCAGTTAATTTTCATTGTTTATTCAGCTCGAGTCTTAGTGGCTGAGCTGTTTTATTTATGGTGTTTGGTATATGAATTTCATTTTCATTACTAGGTTAATATATATTAGTCTGCAATTATATCAATAATAAAAGCCACGGTAAATATATGTATCCAATAAATATATTAAATTGATTAATTCATTTGTGTTGGGTTTTTTATTTATGTCCAGGCAATTGCTGCCTGCAATCCCATACAGATAGCAATACAAATTTGGCAGAGATTTTAACTCTTCCATACTAAACAAATTGAAAAATGTTTATGTTGAGTTGTGCCTTAAAAGCTGGGGCGTAGGTGCAGGAATCTTACAGCCAGCAACATTGAAATCTGTGATGTAACCCAGCTTCCCTGCATCTACCCAATGCTCCAACACTCCTTATTTTTAAATATACCTCTTTAGAATGTAAACAAAGTAAGAGAATATTACTTAAAGCAAAACTCAAAGCAAACTTTTTTTAAATTAAAATGTGCTGTCTAACCCCAAGTTAAAGCTCATCAAATATATAATGCAGCTCTCCTACATGGAAGTGTTGTTTTTCGTGCCCTCTTGTCCATTTACAGAACATGTTGTATTCTTTTATGAACAGTTCACAAAAAACAAAGAGCTCTGTAAATTTATGAGAGAAGAGGGGAGTATATAAAAAGACACTGTAGCTTCCATGTATGAGAGCTTCTGCTTTCATAGCTGCATCCGGCTAGATGTTTAACAAGAGCTATACTATCTGGTTAACTGAAAATGTAAATTTTAAAGAAAGTACAGCATTCCTACAAGTGGCATACACCCCGTGAGAGTTCACTTTTTAATAAGCAGTGCATTTCAATAAAAAATGTTTGCCTGTTCTGATTTAAAATATGTTAATTGACTCACTAACAGCGAACAATATTCCTATTGCACCCGTTCCTATAGTAGGCTGAAAAGTAACAGGGTACTGCAGCAACTACCAGCTAGAAGCTGGTAACATTAAAGAGCAACGGGCATATTCCAGCAAACCAGGGATCTTCAAATAACATTGAAACATTTTATTCAAGATGATCACATTACAGGAGAAGAATGCAATGTTTCAGAGCCACTGGACCCTTTCATCAGGTATGTTGTGACATGTCTGACAAAGGGTCCTGCATTGCTCCAAAACATTGCATTCTTCTGCTTTGATGTGATCATCTTGAATGAAACTTTTGGTCAGTATTTCTGACATAGTGACTTACTATTTTGAATCTGACTATGAAACAACCTTATGACCTAGTATGTAATGGTACTTTTAGTGACATTTCCTGTGAATTTGATAAGGAGTGTCCATTGACACATTGTTCAATTCAGCACCCTCCTAGACATTGTTAGCTATCCTAGTTACATGGATGCTTAGAGAAGCTTTGCCATGTATTTGAGCACGTTATAAAAGGCAGGCTGCATTATCACTCAAGCACTGACTGCAGAAAATGACATTGTGCATTATCTGTAAGAGATCATACAGCTAGTTCAATGGAGTATCAACAACTTGTATACAACATATGGTAATTGCTTGAAATTATTTTTATGTTCTATATTTCCCAATAGATTTGTGGGCCTAAATGTATTATAATGATACAAATGGATGTGCATTATTCAAAGTGTAGCATTGGATAGTCTTCCATGGAAACAAAGTGTTTCTTCATATACATTTCCAGACACGGCTTAGGAATGAGGATTACTACGTTCTGTGAAATTGTGTTCAATGATTTGTTCCTCTTTTGAGAATTTTTATCTTTTCCTTCACCACATACATGCTGCTTTCATACAGCCATCATTTGAAATAAACAGAGGAATGAACTTCCACTACTGAATACAGATGACAGCAATGTACATTAGCAATTGTTTCATTCTGCTTTACCTAATTACAGGGAGCTCAAAGTGCAGTGATTTATTGGTGTAATTGCTTGTCAATGTGAGATGATTTGATCATTATTGATTTGGAATGGTTACAAAGTTAGAAAATAAATGGTTATGTTTTTACCTTTGGGAACACTCAATGGTCCAAAAAAACTGCTTTGTCCATTTATTCCAAATCAGACTAGATTTCCTCCATAGGCTTCCAATGGCTTTTTAGAGGCTAGGGTCACGGTTAGCTGATTTACCTTACTTTTCTATCCAGCCATGAAGCCAGAAAAACAACACCCATGCATTCTAAAGTTTTAAAATTTGTAGGAATTAAAGCTATTACTTTTCTTTGATATTTTTTTTTTCACTGTGTGCCCTAGTTGGAGTAAAGTAAAAGGCAGCATAAGCTTCTCATTTTCTTTCAGGTGCTGTTCCCCAAAGACTTACCTGCTATGCAATGGAGCCCACTTTCCAAGTGCAGGGCATCATTATTATTATTATTATTATTATTATTATTATTATTATAATACAGGATTTATATAGCGCCAACTGTTTGCCCAGAACTTTACAATATGAGGGAAAACAATACAGTTACAATACATTTACAGGAGGAATTGAAGGGCCCTGCTCGTTAGAGCTTACAGTCTAGAAGGGAGGGTCAGGTGAAACAAAAGGCAATAACTGTGTGGGATGAGCTAATGGAGAAAATTGAAGTATGGTTGTTAGGTGTGGGTAGGATAGACTTCTCTGAAGAGGAGGGTTTTCAGGGATCGTCTAAAAGCTAATAGAGTAGGAGATAATCGGACAGATTTGGGTAAAGAGTTCCATAGGATTGGAGAGGCTCTGAAAAAGTCCTAGAGGCGAGTGTGGGAGGAGGTGACGAAGGAGCTAGAGAGCAGGAGGTTTTGAGAGGAACGAAGAGAGCGATTAGGTTAGTATTTTGAGACTAGACTAGTGGTGTAGCTGGGGGCTAAATTGTGGATGGCTTTGTAAGATGTTTTTAGTATTTTTAATTTAATTTGTTGGGTAAGAAGAAGCCAGTGGAGGGAATGACAGAGAGGAGTAGCGGACACTGAGCGATTGGTAAGGTGGATGGGTCTGGCAGCAGCATTCATGATGGATTGAAGGGGGGATAGCCTATGTAGAGGTAAGCCAATGAGAAGGGAATTGCAGTAGTCAAGGAGCGAGATGACCAGGGAGTGAACTAGGAGCTTTGTTGTGTCATTGGTTAGATAGGCGCGTATTTTGGAGATATTGCAGAGGTTGAGGCGGCAATATTTGGACAGTGATTGTATGTGGCGCTTGAAAGAGAGTTCAGAGTCCAGGACAACACCTAGGACCTTGGCATGCTGGGATTGGCTGATAGTTGTGCCATCGATATTGACAGAGAGATCAGGGGAAGGGGCACGTGGTGGAGGAAAAATTATAAGTTCGTTTTTGGATAGATTGAGTTTGAGGAAGTGGTGTGACATCCAGACTGAAATATCTGATAGCAAATTAGTGATACGTGAGGAGACTGAGGGAGTGAGCTGAGGGGTGGATAAAGAGATTTGGGTATCAGCAGCGTAGAGATGGTATTGGAAGCCGTGGGAGGCTATCAACTGACCCAGAGAGGAGGTGTAGATTGAAAATAGGAGAGGTCCAAGAACAGAACCTTGTGGGACCCCAACAGAGAAAGGAAGAGGAGAGGAGGAAGTAGAATTGTAAGTAACGCTAAAGGTGAGGTTTGATAAGTAGGAAGAGAACCAGTGAAGAGTACAGTCACAGAGACCAAAGGTGTGGAGTTTTTTGAGGAGGAGGGGGTGGTCAACCATATCAAAGGCAGCAGAAAGGTCCAAAAGCAGGAGTACAGAATAGTGTCCATTGGTTATGGCTGTTAGTAGATTGTTTGTTGGTTTTAGGAGAGCAGTTTCTGTGGAGTGTTGAGGCCGAAATCTGAAGGGGATCAAAAAGGCTATTCTCAGCAAGGTGGTAGCTCAGTCAGTTGTAGACCAGATGTTCAAGGAGTTTGGATAAAAAGGGGAGCAGGGAAATAGGGCGTAGATTGTTAAGATTGGTTGGGTCCAGCGAGGGCTTTTTAAGATTGGGGCTAACTAGTGCATGTTTTAGTGAGTTGGGGAAGATGCCAGAAGAGAGGGAGAGATTGAAGATGTGGGTTAGAAAGCGTAGAATAGAGCCAGAAGGTGAACGTAGCATTTGTGAAGGAACAGGATCCAGAGGGCAAGTGGTTAAGTGGACGTTAGCAAGTAGTTTAGCAACCTCATCTATAATGGTAGGGTTGAATGAGGGAAGTAGTGATTGCACCTGTAGGCATGAAGTGTAAAGCATGGAAGGTATCTGAACAGCAGAGATCTCCACACGAATTGTATAAATCTTCTGTTTGAAGTGATTGGCAATCTCCTGGGCAGTGAGTGAGTTAATGGGTGGAGGCTGTGGAGGACAAAGTAGAGAATTAAAAGTAGTGAAGAGTTGCCGGGGGCAGGATGATAAGTTGTTAATGAGTGTGATAAAATAGGTCTGCTTAGCAGTGTGGAGACTGGAATTGTAATTTTGGAGGGCAGATTTATATTGGTTGAAACCTAGTCTTATGCCATAGGTGCTCAAGAGCACGGCTATACTTTTTCCAGACTTCTAGTGTTATCTGTTTGCCCAGGTTGAAGGGGTCATGGCCTGATTCGATGTTTAGTGAAGGGGGACAGTGTGTCCAGGAAGGCTAAAAGTGAAGCGTTGTAGACAGAAGTGGCTAGGTTGCAGCACAGGGGTGCGATTTCGTCATAGAGGTGGTCAGTAGCAGAGTAGAGAAGAGAAGGGTTTGAGGCGGCATAGGTTTCTCCGGGTAACTGTAAGGCAGTTGGAGGGAGAGGAGGTGGAGGAGGTGGAGGAGAGGGAGAGAGTAAAACTAATAAGGTAGTGATCAGAGAGAGGGAAAGGATAGTTTGAGAGGTTGTACCGAGTGCATAGGTGGGAGAAAACAAGGTCAAGGATTTTGCCTTTGTTAAGTTTAGTCCTTCAAATGAAGGGACATCTGCGCCAATTAGTTTGCATCTGTTCAGGTAAGCTTTACTGAGAGTATATCTTGCAAGGACCACATACTTTACAAGCTTCTAGCATGTGATGTCTTATACATTTTTGATACATCCTTTTATAGCCAATTTTTACATTGTAGCCTATGACGGGCATACGTCCAAAGAAATGGTTATACAAGATTACACAACATTTCATAATACATTCTTTGTTGATTACTTAGCCAAGTTCTTGGTCAACTTGACCGGGACAGGATGAGCGACTATAGGTCAAGATGACAATTAAAATGATGGATAATATGAAATTAATGGCCGGTTACTGGAATTATGGTTATCTAAGCCAATATAACATTTATCTATTTTTCCGGGAAATTAGGAAAGTTCTTTGGCAGAACATTTCATGTCATACTTGACACATTTACACAATAAAAGCAACATAACAAAAACAGACTAACAGACTGAATTCTAAAACTTATTATTGAAAATATATTTTTAAGGTAAGAGGGAATTCTAGACTAATATAATGGATATGGGTATATGAATATGTGATATAAAAGTCTTTAAGAGTCCCTAATATATTTTCATATCTTGACACCTTCAGAGTGAGTAGAAGCATGTACCCATTGCTTCAGGTCAAAGGAGGAGGTTATACTGAGAAGTTTTGGAAGTGGCAGGAGTGTTAGTATTAATAGGGATGTTGAAGTCGCCGAGAATGATTGTGGGGATTTCAGAAGAGAGAAAGTAGGGTAGCCAGGCAAAGAAGTCATTAAGAAAGGTTGATACTGGTCAAGGGTGGTGGTAGTTCACAGCTATCCTTAGAGAAACAGGAGAAAAAGACGAATGCAGCGTGCCTCAAATGAGGAGAGTGACAGAGAGGGAGGTGGGTGAAGTACCTGAAAGGTGCTATGTGGGGCTAGAAGGATCCAGACACCCTCTATGGCGGGATAGGGCAGCAGAAGATGCAGTGTCGGATTCTTGAAGCCAGGTTTTGGTAATGAGTAGATTAAATGAGTTAGCGATAAAAAGGTAATGGAGAGAGGTGAGTTTATTACAGACAGAGCAGGCATTCCAAAGGGGACAAGAGAGAGGGAGTCTGGTCTTGGGAAGAAGAGAGATGGGAACTAAATTGTGCTGATTGCAGCTGCAGCCAGAGGGTGCAGGGTAATTGGTGTGTTGAGTACAGGTAAGTGAGGGAGGCCCAGGGTTTGGGGATATATCTTCAGAGGTTAGGGGAAGCGGAAAGGTGAGGGAGGTAATATGAGAGTGTGATTTTTTTTTCAAACATTGTTATTAAAGAAAAAGGAATGTAGTACAAAACAATACAAATAAACAATGAAGGTACATAATAGAAGTATACACGTCAAAATGACATAGCAAGCAGCAAACAGTTGCATAACAAACAGATTCGGGAATAGGAATGAGAGTGTGATTTATATGAAGGGACATGCCCCAGTGTCCTGGAGGTTTTGTGTGCATGTGGATTAAGAAATAGTAGGAGATGGTGAGTGCAGTAATAAGGTGAGGACAGAAGTGAGGGTGATATATATATAAGCTGTGGGGTGGAGAAGAAGGGTGAAGGAGAGAGAGTTTAAGGATAGAGGACACGGATGTCAGATGGAGTGGTAGAGAGTGCATGTTACAAGGAAAAAGAGCTGAAGGGGTAAACAAGGTCACCTGCAGTCTGTGTGGTGTTTATCTCAGCCTTTCCTATGTTAATTCACTTTCGCTGAATTTGCTGAAGTGCAGAGTCAGAAGTGCTCCCACTTATGGAAAAAGCCCCACTTTGAGAAAAGAGCCCAGACAGCAATTGTGCCCCCCTTGCAAACATGCCTTCCCCAAGAGATGCTTTATTTTATACTGTTAGAGATGGGGTGGGTGCTTTCCAATTAACTAATCAGGAATTAATAAAGTGACTGGCTAAACAGAGCAACATTTTCACTTCAGAAACAGATTTACAAAAGGACAGCTAACTGATAAGGAACCGGCTATACATTAAAAGTTAAGACATAGGAAGACAATAAAGCATTGCAATGAGAACAGTCTACAGATAGTTAAGCAAAATAAACATACCACAGTTAAAGATAGAACATAAAGGAGAACAGTTTTCAGTATTACAGCTTTCGGTGGAGTTGCAGCAGTGTGAACATACCACAATTAAAGACAAAACATAAAGGAGAGCAGTTTTCAGTATTACAGCTTTGGGTGAAGTTGCAGCAATGTGAACATACCACAGTTAAAGACAGAACATAAAGGAGAGCAGTTTTCAGTATTACAGCTTTAGGTGGAGTTTCAGCAGTGTGAACAGAGAAGAAGTTTTCAGATGACACATTCAGATGATAAGTGCAGAGTCAGAAGTGCTCCCTCTTATAGAAATAGCCCCACTTTGAGAAAAGAACCCCCACAGAAAACTGTGCCCCCCTTGCAAACGATCATGTCACTGCCCCCCAGGGAAGAGCATATCATGGCACCTGTACTTCATAGGCATGCACACAGGGTGTGCCAGGTGTGCTTGGGCACACCCTAATCACCCTGTGCAGCGCTGTTTCCCCCTGCTGCCCACCCCCGGTCCCCCCATTTCCACATCTCTCAGGATGGAGAGCAGAGAAAAGGGCTGGTAAATTTGTTATATACTGGCCCCTTCATTTATGAATGAACACAGTGAGTGATTGGTACCAAATGCCCCGTGTCCATTCATATGTGAAACATAGTAAACTGTGTTTACTATGCTACAGTTTTTGAATGAACAGGAAGCTGCTCAGTACTGAGTGCTTTCCATTCATTCACTGTCCAGTACAGCTGAGGTTGCAAAGAAAGGGACTAGAGAATCTCTTTCCTTTCTCTGCCTCAAAAGTAAGACATCAGGTGTCTGTTTAGACCCCTGATATTTTACCAAACCAAAGTTGTGCATTGGTAACTATTAGCCATGGTGTGAAATCAATAATGGCAGAGCATGAAAGCCATTAGGTCCAGTGATTGCTCTATATGATCACAGAGTGCCATTCAATATTATGCCATTTTACAGGACATTTTGCACTGTATGGCTAAAAACACTGCACCTTCAATATATTTTCATGTTCATTTTATTCTCCCTTCACCAGCATGTGAAACATAATGTGTCAACACAGTGGATCAAACTCTCAGTGGCAGGGTACATGTGAACATGGAATTTCGATCCAGTAAGCATGGGCAGGGACACTACATATCTTTCATGGCACACATGACCAATTATTCTGGTGGCTGGGAAGGATGCAGGATGGACACACTGCTGGAGGTGGTGGTGCAGCCATACATTTTGCCTGATAATGACAATACAGTCACCTCTGCCTTCTCCTCATCACTGGTCCTAATCTCTATCTCTAAACAAAGCCATGCTGTGTTGTATCTTGTATGCATAAAAAACAGGTGCCACACTAGTTTAGGGCTGCTGGCAGCTCTCCAAGCCCACACTTAAGCAAAGCACTAACCTTCTGCCCAAACTTCACAGGAAAAATGCACATACTACATGTACCTTCCCAGGCACATGTCTTCAGCCTGGTGGTGCAGTAGTTCTACACTAGCTTCCAGTAGATCCTTCTTTAGATTTTCTTTAGATCTTTTTAGAAGGAGTTTGTGGTCAATCAAGGTGGTCATAACTGGCCACTCTTTGTCTGGCAGAAATGCAGCACCAAGATTAGCTGCCTGACAACCACATTATCTTTGACTGTCCCACACACTGGAACTCAACATCAACCAATGTTTTGCCAGCTGCATCATCAGCAGTCTGCTATTAAAAAGTATCAATGTAATTATGGTATGAGTACAGGCTCTGTTAATGGTAAACATGCCATATATGTGGAAAATGTTGGCACCTTGAAGAGGAAATCAAAATTGTAAGCAGTGATGAGGCATGGATTGGTAATACAATCCCTCTCATATTCCCTTTGAAGCATACTGTACACATCATGATCATTGAGATCAGGGACTGGAGAAGAAGCATAAAGAGGAAGACGAGGACTTGCTGCTGTCTCAGGACCAGCAAGATCCCTTGTCTACTGCCTTCATCTCTGTTAAGCATAGACAACAGAAGGCAGAGGAGGTGTGTCAGAAGGAGGCAATAGGAGGCAGAAGAGAATGGTTGGGGTTCTGGGGTTAATGATAGGGAGAAACTCTCCTAAACCCTTGGAATTGTATGTGAGTGAGGTTTAGGAGGGGCTTTGTTAATGAGGTCTTTTATGCTTGAATGCCTATGCTGGGAGTTCAGGATTTTAGTCATCAAAATGAGGGAACACTATTAGGTGATCACCCTATTAGATCCTGGATACATTGGTAAAATGGGCAATCTAATGGTATCTTATGACAGTGAGCCTGAAATGTAAGAATTTGAAGAGGTGCTGTGTAATAGCTTCTTTGCCACATTTCCTGATGGTGGTAGAATCCTTTATAAAGACCAATGTATCTCTGATCCTATGATTCATTACAAATAGAACAACAGAAGACTTTGTCATAAAGAGGTGACTCTGCCTGTCTTTAGATAGTGTACACTGACTAAAATGTAAAGATAATATGATGAGAAAAGGGTTCAAGGAATGTGGGGTTGTTTTTTAAAAGTGTTTTGACAACTTATTAAATGTTTTGACAATGCAGTGTAGTAACTGTTGTGCCACTTGTCAATTTATTTGAAGCTGCGTGCTTTAGCTTTTTTTTTTTCTGTAGCTGTTAGATCTATTGCAGGCACTACTTACACTGATCAATTCAAGCCCAGTACTGCTGGATAAAAAATTAAAAAATAAAATAAATCAGGTGGTGCACCATAAATTAAAAAAAAAATGTTTTTCAAGTTGAAATTATCATGTTGCGGTGCTGTTGCTGTATTTAGGTCAAGCTAAATGTAAAAGTTCAACAGTCAAATACACAAAATATGTAATGCTGAAATACAATGTCACTGATGCTGTCCATGAAACTCATACTGTTCCATAACACTACATACATACATACATACATGTAATTTAAAGGATTGGTTTCACAATCAAAGTTACAATAAAAGGAGCACTCCCTTCCCATTGTACAGCATTTTTAAAGGCATTTTTTTTTTGCTTGGTTAAATGTTCCCCATGAGAGTGTAAAGCTCCTCGTGTCCTTTTTTAACAAAAGCTTGTATAGAAATAGCAAGAATTTAGTATCAAGACTAACTCCCCCCCCCCCCCATAAACGTTACTGAGGTTTGCTGCTAAGTGTGGCTTTTGAGGATTTAAAGCAGGATTCAACACCCCCCTCCTAACTGAACTGTGGCCAAATATCTCATCCCTACTGTAAATGCAGCTTATAATGATTTTTCAATTTTTGCTTTTTGAATGTTGATTTTCTCCCTATTTGTATACTTTCAAAAATGATGATCACTTTATAAAATAACTTTGAACTTAACAATAGTGATCGGCCAAACACCCTGCGGTTCAGTTCACACCAGAACATCTCAAACAGGGGAAAAGTTCTAGCGAACAATTGAACCCTATTAAAGTCTATGGGACACGAACATGAAAAATAAAAAGTCCTCATTTTAAAGGCTTATAAGCAAGTTATTGCCATAAAAAGTGTATGGGGACTTGGGTACTGCCCTGGGGGACATGCATCAATGCAAAAAAATGTTTTTAAAACAATTGTTTTTAACCGGTTGCCGACCGCCGCACGACGATATACGTCGGCAGTCAGCCCCGGTCTAGCAAAGTGACGTATATATATACGTCACTAGCCTGTCACTTCCTTGTGAGCCAATAGGGGGCGAGCGCACGCCCTCGTTCCCTGGGAAGTCAGTGCGTGTGACCGGCGGACCCGATGTCCGCCGGTCACTCGCGATCGTCCTCCGTGAAGAGAGAAAGGCAGGCGGCTAATGTAAACAAACCGCCTGTCATTCTCCCCTGTGTGGGAATGGTGATCATACAGTTCTACTATGTAGGACCGTTGATCACTGTTCCTACACTAGTAGCCATGTCCAATCACAGTAAAAAGCACGCCCCTAGGGACACACTTAACCCCTCCTTCCCCAATAAAGTTAACCCCTTCCCTGCCAGTGTCATTTTGCAGTAACAGTGCATATGTATAGCACTGATTACTGCAGTAATGTCACTGGTAACTCCAAAAGTATCAAAAATGTCAGTCAAGGGTCCGCTCTGTCTGCCACAATGTCGCAGTACCGCAAAAAAATCGCAGATCGCCGCCATTACGCGTTAAAAAAAACAACAAAAATGCAGAAATCTTTCCCTTAGTAAACGCAATAACTTTTGCGTAAACCAATCAAAATGCGCTTTTTGCGATTTTTTTTTACCAAACATCTGTAGCAGAAAACAAATTGGCCAAAAATGTTAAAAAATTTAGATTTTTACATTTTTTTGGGGGGGAATTTCATATAAAAAAATGTGAAAAATATTGTTGTTTTTGCTAAATTTACGCTCTTTTTTTGTTTATAGCGCAAAAAGTAAAAATCGCACAGGTTATCAAATACCACCAAAAGAAAGCTCTGTTTGTGTGAAAAAAAGGACATCAAATTTGTTTAGGTACAGCATCGCACGACCGCGCAATTGTCCGTTAAAGTCACACAGTAAAAAATCGCAAAAAAAACCCTGGTCAGGAAGGGGGTAAAATCTTCCGGGGCTTAAGTGGTTAAAGGAGCAGTGATTTTAGTGATGCCTAAAGTGAAACAATAAAAATGAAAAATTCCTTTAAATATCATCCCTGGGGGGTCCCCTTAATGTGTCTGTAAAATGTAATTTAAACTTGCTCGCCGCTGTAATGTATTGTCGGCTCCTGGGAATACAGATAAAAAAAATGGCATAGGTTCCACCACCCCCCCCCCCCCCCCACAATCCATACCAGGCCCTTCGAGTCTGGAATGGATTTTAAGGGTAACCCCATGACAAAATGTAACCACTTTAGCCCCGGAGGATTTGGCTGCTCAAAGACCAGGCCCTATTTTGCCATTCGGCACTGCGTGAATTTAACGGACAATTGCACGGTCATGCAAGGCTGTACCCAAACGAAATTGACGTACTTTTTCCCAAAAACAGAGATTTCTTTTGGTGGTATTTGATCACCTGTGCGATTTTTATTTTTTGCGCTATAAACAAAATAAAAGCAACAATTTTGAAAAAAATAACAATATTCTTCACATTTTTTTATAAGAAATTCTCAAAAAAAAAGTAAAAATCTAAATTTTTTTAACATCTTAGGCCAATTTGTTTTCTTCTACATATTTTAGGTAAAAAAAATTAGCAATAAGCATATTTTGATTGGTTTTCGCAAAAGTTATTGCGTTTACTAACTATGGGAAAGATTTATATCATAATTATTATTTTTTTTTTTTAACTAGTACTGGCGCCGATCTGCAATTTTTTATTGCGGGACTGCGACATTGTGGCTGACTGACATTTTTGACACTTTTGGGGGTACCAGTGACATAGTAATCAGTGCTAAAAATATGCACTGTTATTGTAAAAATGACACTGGCAGGGAAGGGGTTAACATTAATGTAAATAAGTGCAGCGCTAAAGGGTAAATAATGAATGGTTTACATATGAGATATGAAATATTCAAAAGACCAGTGAACAAAGCAAAAATAATTGGTCCAAATATATATAAAAGTGATGTGAGTCTATATAGAACAAGTCCATATATATAGTGAGAAGAGAATTAATAAACAAATATAAACACAAAGTCCAGCCAGCAAAAAATAACTTCTGTTGTTGTTATAGAGGTCAAAATGGCTGCAAACAGGTGAAGATGATGAAATCTCACATTGGTGGTGTAATAATATGCGCTTACCACAATATATGGACTCACAGTACCTTACGGTAAGTAAGTCAAGTAAGCCAGTAGAGACCACTGTAAGGAAAATCGGAAGTAGATGTCGCCGATCCTCCTTGATGTATTTTTCTCCGATAGGAAGCAGAGAAGAATCTCTCATTGGCCGGAAGTGTATAATCCACCCAGAAAAACAGAAAAGGTATATAGTGTAATATTGCCAGGATTAGTTATGTTAGGCATACATATACATCGCTGCAAATATCAGGTGAAGAAAACGGATGTAATGAATTGTATCACTTGAGGATCCAGTAAGGAAAAACAAGGAAAGTAAAAGAGACAGTCGTCACCAAACGTATAAGTAAATTGTGTGTACCATATAGATAGTAACAAGTAGCTGTAAAATCATGCAAGGAGAGGACTCCAAAAGTGGGATGGTCTTCATATGAAAGAAACTTCAAAATCCATCCATAAGCGGTTTACTAAGTGAAGTAGGTCCCATCCCCCGCTAAAGGAGAAATGAACACGCTTACCAGACAAAGTGAACCTATGCTGCTGTATAGCAAAATAGGTCAAACAAGCACTTTAACAGAATTAATCCTCATGCAAGGTGTTCAAAATCCAAGTGTAGATAAGGTGGTCCAGAAAAGGGAGTCAGGTCCCGTAACAAAAATAAAAGGTAGCTCATATACGCTTACCAGACAATGTGGACCTGTGTAGCCATATAGCCAAAACAGTTCGAGTAAGGCATGGTAAAACCAGGGATTCCTCTAAAGCATTGTTTACACAGGATGTATAAGGATTTATCTCAGGAAGATGCAGGTATATGAGTCCCTCAATCATCAGCCATGTAAGCAAGCCAAATAAAAAAACATAGTGTAATACTGTTATATAAAATGTATTAAAAGACCAGACTTGTACTTACAAACATCCAGTAGTAAACAGCAAGATAAAATCAAGAGGGGCCGGTTAAGGGTTAACATTACTGGTGATCAAGGGGTTAAGTGTGTCCCTAGGGGCGTGATTCTAATGGTCAGGGGGCGTGGCTTGTGAAGTAATCACAGAGACATGTGATCCTATACAGCAGGATCACATAGCCTCTGTGAATACTACAGGGAGAATGACAGACGGCTGTGTTTACATAAGCCATCTGTCTTTCTCCCTCTGCTGTGGGAGATCGTGAGTGGCCGGCAGCCATTGGAGTCACCAGTCACACGCACTGGCTCCCCAAGGAATGAGCGGGGGGAGCCCCCTAGAGTCTCCTGAGCGAGCGACGTAGTACTACGTCACTTTGCCCAGGAGAGGCTGCCTGCCGCTGTAAAACTGCGGCGGGCGATCGTTATGTGGTTAAAAAAAAAAAACATAGGGTTCCCCCAAAATCCATATCATATGAACTTCTTGATTTAAGCCATGTGTCTGCACTTCTTAGTTGCCAGAATAGTGTGCCTTCACCAGCCAATATCTCACTTGTCTCTCCTACTGCCGTTTGTATCTTTGCTACCATTCATTTCCAACATTTTGCTTGCTCCTCAACTACGCTTCTGCTTGATTCCTACCTGCAACTATTCGTTACCAACCTTTAGCTTGTTCCTCAACTAGGCTTCTGCTTGATCCCTACCTGCTATATCTGCTAATGGACCCTGGCTTGCTCACCTCCTGATAAGGCGATCATGAGGACCGCGACCTGGTGCTAACATGCAGCAAAGTCCATCTCCACCATCAGGAGCTCTGGTGAACACTGGCTAGTACTTAGATTACGCACCTCAGGTGAGCTTGCATCATCTGTCAGGGTGACCTGCCTGTGTTCCTATCCTGCTGGTTCCTGTGTGAGCATTTGGTCTTCGAGCCTGACCCCTGTTTGTGACATATTGACTGTGCGCTTGGCGGGCGACCATCCCGCTAAGTGCCAAGAATGTTCAGTTATTAGGCGAGTATCTAAATGGGCAATGTTTAGGCCAAACTTATGCTTGGCCCAAACTGTTTACCCATCCCTAGTAGTTCCTGAACACTGTAACCCCTCACAGTTACTGTGGCTGGGCGCAGCAAAGCGCCCTGCTGTAAAAAATTTGAAACAAACATTGAAATTACATGCACTTGTCATACAGGTTCAGAAAAATTGGGCCTTGGGTGTTGGTGGTGTCTTAACACAGTAACCCCCCACAGTTACTCTTGCTAGGCACAGGAACAGGCCCAGCTGGTAAAAATTAAAAACAAAATTTGAAATTACATGTACTTGTCATACAGGTTCAGAACAATTGGGCCTTGGGTGTTGGTGGTGACTGAACACTGTAACCCCTCACAGTTACTTTTGCTGGGTGCAGGAACTGGCCCTGCTGTTAAAAATTAGAAACAAAAATTGAAATGACATGCACTTGTCATACAGGTGCAGAAATATTGGGCCTTGGGTGTTGGTGGTGCCTGAACACTGCAACCCCTCACAGTTACTCTTGCGTGGCACAGGAATGGGCCCTGCTGTTAAAATTTAGGAACAAAAATTTAAATTACATGCACCTGTGATACAGGTGCAGAAATATTGGGCCTTGGGTGTTGGTGGAGCCTTAAACCAAAGACATTGTTGGAAGCTAGCATAATCAAGATTCAGGAATAGGATAGGCAGCCTTCAAGGGATCCAAGATCCTTAACAAATTCAATAAGTTACATCAGCATCAGGGGCTTGATAGCTGCTGTTGATCAAGGACTGATTCAGTTTGATAAATGTCAGCCGGTCAATGGAGTCTATGGACAGACGCACTCTTTTATCTGTCACAAAACCTCCAGTAGCACTGAATGTCAGTTCGGAAAGCACGCTGGTGGCAGGACAGGCCAGTAGCTGGATTGCATATTGAGCAAGTTCTGCCCAGTAATAAATCCTCAAGACCCAGCAACCCAGTGGATGCTCAGTTGGAAAGGTATCCAATTCTGCTTTTGACCCTGGATAACCCTGCACCATATGCTGCAGACAGTGCTGATGGTTGCTTAAACTTAACAGCCCTGGGCGCTGAGGACTAAAGAATTGTTTAAAGGCATCGGTCAGCCGGCCGCCTTCTCCATCGCTTCTCCTTTGACTGAACAAAGCCTCAGAAACACGTTGCCCAAGAAATGGTAACCTCCCAGTGTCTGGAAAGGTGTTACACATTTTTCTTCAAGGCCCCCTCAAGAGATGTTTAATGCTTTGCTCCCTCTGTAAAGGCAGGATAAGCTCTGCAACTTTACCCTTGTAACGTGGATCAAGAAGGGTTGTCAACCAGTAATGATCCCTCTCGTTAATAACCACGAATCCTATGGTCCTTTTGAAGGCAGGGAGCCCATGCAGCGTAAGTTTGAGGAAGCATGAGATTCTGAGTCCTCTGGGTCACTAAGGATGACATTGTCAGGAGCAACCTCTCCCCAGCCAAGTACAACTCCTGGGGTTTCTGGGGAATGAAAACCATCCCTTGAAGACTGTTGTATGTTATCCTCTACATCTATGCAGCCGCAATCCTCCTCCTCTTCTTCCTCTTTCTCCTGGGTGTTTTGTGGCCCTGCAGGAATGGTGTCTGCATAAAGGGGGCCTTGTGAGGAAAGGAAGTCCTCCGCTTCCTCCCGCTGTTCTGCCTCAAATACCCTGTCCATGATTCCACAAAGTGTGTGCTCCAGAAGGAAGATTAGAGGCGCAGTGTCACTGATGCATGCATTGTCGTGGCTCACAATCCTTGTGGCCTCCTCAAATGGTGATAGGACAGTGCATGCATCCTTTATCAGCAGCCAATGGCGGGTAAAAAGAAGCCAAGCTCCCCTGAGCCTGTCCTTGTGCCATACTCACACAGCTACTCATTGATGGCCTTCTGCTGTGTGTGCAGCTGTTGCAGCATTGCCAATGTTGAGTTAAACCTGGTGGGCATGTCACAAATGAGGCAGTTGGTGGCAAGTTTAATTCCCATTGAATGTCAGCCAGCCAAGCACTGGCATTGTAGGACTGCCGGACAAGGACACAGACTTTTCTTGCCTGCCTCAGAAGATCTTGAAAGCCCGGGTACCTGTTCAAGAAATGCTGCACCCCCAAATTCAGCACATGTGCCAAGCATGGAACATGTGTCAAGTGTCCCTGGCGGAGGACAGAGAGAAGGTTGGTGCCATTGTCGCATACAACCATTCCTGGCTCAAGCTGCCATGGTGTCAACCACCTCTGAGCCTGCTCCTGCAGAGCTGACAGAATCTCTGCCCCGGTTTGGCTTCTGTCCCCTAGACAGACCAATTGAAGCACTGCATGACATCTTTTAGCCTGACTGCTTGTGTAGCCCCTTGAACGTTTAGGGAGCACTGCTGATTCAGAGGACAATTCAGCAGAAGAGGCCATAGAGGAAGAAGAAGAGGAGGGGTGGAGCAGACAGATGTGGCAAAATCACCACCAGCTTTTTGGAGGCGTGCTGGTGGAACAAGCTCCAGCACTGAACCCTGTCCTGCATCCTTCACAGCTGCCAGCAGAGTTACCCAGTGCGCCATGAAGGAAATGTAACATCCCTGACCATCCCTGCTGAACCAAGTGTCAGCAGTCATGTGAACCTTCATGTTGACTGCTCTGTCCAACAAGGCCAAAACATTGCCTGCCACATGATGGTACAGAGCTGGAATGGCTTTCCGTGCAAAGAAATTTATTTTTGGAACCTGCCACTGGAGTACAGCACATTCCTCTAATTCACGAAAGAAGGCAGAGTCTACAGAGGTGGAGTCTACAGAGTCTCTATAAAAAGGCAGAAGTTGTAGTGCTAGCAATTTGGCCAAGCTAGCATTTAGACACTGAGCATGAGATTGGCTGGGACAGTATTTTAATAAATTAAATAAAAAAAAAAAGAAAACCCCTGCTGATGCAGAAGGAATAACACCTACAACACAAAAGGGGGGACAGCAATTATGCCCTCAATAACATTAGTGCTGCTGCGCCACAAAAAAAAAGAAAAAGACTGCTGACGCAGAAGAAATAGCACCTGGGACACAAAAGGGGGACAGCAATTATGCCCTAAATAAAATGAGTGCTGCTGCGCCACCAAAAAAACCCCACTGCTGACGCAGAAGGAATAGCGCCTGCGACACAGAAGGGGGAGTACAAATATTGCAGCAACAGAACCTGATGCTGTAAAAAAAAAATTTTAATAAAAAAATGTAAAAATAACAATGAAAAAAAAATGGAATCAGTGGGGTGACACAGACGTATTGTATACACCAACACTTCCGTGTCCCCACTAAACTGTGTTACACAAGAATTACAGCACTACACTACACTACACTGTGTTGCACAAGAATCAGCCCTACACTACACTGCACTGCAGTACACTGTGTTACACAAGATGAATTAGCACAGTACTACACTACACTGACTGCACTACACTGTGTTACACAAGAATTAGCCCTACAGTACACTGCACTGACTGTATTAAATATGAAAGCACAATCCACAAACTACCTGCCTAATCTCCACTCCTTATCTCCACTAACACACTACACATGGCTGCCATGTAAGCAGACTTATATAGTGTTGGGTGTGGACTTAGCCCCTGAGTCATGATTGGCTAAAGGCAGCCTGTCTTTGGCCAATCATGGCTCTGACAGGACATTGTGCTGTGATTGGTCGAAGCATACAGGTCAGGTGCATGCTTTGGCCAATCACAAGCACTTAATGCACTGCAATTGAACAGTGCATTATGTGTTAGCTCATTGGCGGGCGAACTTCCTGCCAAGCGCCCAATTTGTTCAGCGAACAAACGAACACACGTTGTTCGAGTCGAACATTTGACTTAAACATTCAGCCCATCACTAGTTCACAATGAAATCCTTTCATTTTCACTGAAGCCTATAGCATAAATATTTACTTCCAACCATATAATATGTACATGAACAAACATCACTTTGTTATAAATCTTAAAAAAATATATTGCTTTAATTACAGTACTAATATAATACCTAATTGTATTTACTGTATACATACTGTAAATACCTGCTTTATAACAGAGCAGTTAGTACTTCTTTCAAAGCTTTCACTTTAATATCAATAATAATAATTCAGCTTTTAAAGGTTTTATTAACCACTTGCCGACTCCCGCACGACTATATACTGCGGCAGTCAGCCTCTCCTGGGAAAAGTGACGTAGGGGTATGTCGCTCGCCCACGAGCCTGTACTGTATACATACTGTACATACCTGCTTTATAACAGAGCAGTTAGTACTTCTTTCAAAGCTTTCACTTTAATATCAATAATAATAATTCAGCTTTTAAAGGTTTTATTAACCACTTGCCGACTGCCGCACAACTATATACTGCGGCAGTCAGCCTCTCCTGGGCAAAGTGACATAGGGGTGCGTCGCTCGCCCACCAGCCTGTAGGGGGCGAGTGCGTGCCGCCGGGGTCTAGTGCGCGTCGGCGGTGGCGCGCTCCCGCCCCCACTCATTCCCTGCCTAGCCAGCGCGTGTGACCGACGGCTCCGATATCTGCCAGCCACTCGCGATCTCCCACAGGAGAGGGAGAAAGACAGACGGCTGATGTAAACACAGCCGTCTGTCATTCTCCCTGAAGTAATGACAAAGGCTATGCGATCCTGCTATGTAGGATCGTATGTCTCTGTGATTACTTCACTAGCTACGTCCCCTAACAGTTAGAATCATGCCCCTAGGGACACACTTAACCCCTTGATCACCAATAAAGTTAACCCCTTCCCTGCCAGTGTCATTTTTACAGTAACAGTGCATATTTATAGCACTGATTAATGTAGTAATGTCACTGGTACCTCCAAAAGTGTCAAAAATGTCAGTCAGGGATCTGATCTGTCCGTTGCAATGTCGCAGTCCCGCAAAAAAAATCGCAGATTGCCGCCATTACTAGTTAAAAAAAAAACAATAAAAATGGCATAAATCTTTACCATAGTTAGTAAACGCAATAACTTTTGTGCAAACCAATCAAAATACACTTATTGCAATTTTTTTACCAAAAATATGTAGCAGAAAACAAATTGGCCTAAAATGTTAAAAATTTTTGATTTTTAAATTTTTTTTTGAGAATTTCATATATTCAAATGTGAAAAATATTGTTATTTTTTCAAAATTTTCGCTCTTTTTTTGTTTATCGTGCAAAAAATAGAAATCGCACAGGTGATCAAATACCACCAAAAGAAAGCTCTGTTTGTGGGGAAAAAAAGAACATCAATTTCATTAGGATACAGCATTGCACGTCCGCGCAATTGTCCGTTAAATTCACTCAGTGCCGAATCGCAATTTAGGGCCTGGTCTTTGAGCAGCCAAATCCTCCGGGGCTTAAGTGGTTAAACATGCATTTGGAATGTGTCCAACATCTACAGTATATCATTTATATCATTGATAACTTTGGTAACATCCAAGTAATTCTATATGCATTTTGCTGTCAGAACTTTTTTGTGAATCGTTTTTGACTGCGAAAATGATGAGTATACACAACTTCGAAGCCAATATTTCTAGCAGTAATCTTACCATTTACTCTTTAAATGAATGTGAAATATTGTAATCACTCCACTACAAAATAACATGATATTGTATGTGTATGATTAACATGCAGTACCTCAGGTAATAACAGCTTTTCAGCAATCTGATTATGGGTTGTTACACATAATGAAAGGTTCCTATATCCTGAAATGTGGCATGTGCATTAATACAACATCACTGTATTTCGTATTGGTACAGGTACCTGGTTATTATTTTATTATATAAACATGCAGACTGGCTAAATGTCATCTGAGTAGTTTTGGAATGCTCCCTGCAGTTTGCTGAATATGGATTTTAAATATTACATTGGGAACTGGCAGTGTGTACTATGTTTCTTTTAAGATGCTATGTGAAAAGGCAGAACACTGTGTTCTGCCTCCACTGGCTCCTACAGAAAGCTAGCAAGTGGTTGGCACACTGGCCACCTGTCACTTTGCTATGATCTTAGGTGATGTGATTAAGGCTTGATGCTTATAGCTATTCTTAAATGAAATGATTAATTTACAGCAGTAACTTAATAGGATCACATATGGGGAAATTTTCAAAGAAAGAAATAAACAAACAAGTCATTTTGTTGCAGTAAAACCACAATATGCCTCTAGACATCTGAAGATTTAAAAATCATATTACACTGAAATTTTTCAGAATTGGTTTTGCAGTTGCCCTTAAAACATGACATAAATAAAAATGAAGCACTCCGCTCTAGGTACACCAATGAGTTTATAGTGCAGCTGTCATACATTAGGGAACTTAAAGGTTTACTAAACACACAACAGTAAAATCAGTCTGTATATGCAGTAAAGCATGCTTGTTATACTCACCATGCAACCTAAGGGGTTAATCTTCTGCATTTTGTTTAAAGGCTGTGTGATCCTGTCTCTCTGATCCTCCTCTTCTTTACCTGACTCCAACCCATCTCGTGATAGAACAGAGCATTAGGAGTCAGGCTGCACATGCTCAGTTTGGCTGTGTATTGCTAGAGAGTTTTTTTTTTTCTTGGGAGGGTGCATGTGATCAGAACAGGGCCAATCAGCACTGTCCAGACAGAGGATCAGGGAAGAATGAAAACTCCGCCTACAAGCTCAAGCAGACACTGATAAAAATCACAAGGCTACTTTACACTGCTGATGAGAAAAGGTATTTAGCAGTTTATATTTACTAAAATAATTGCAATTCCATGTTCTGTGTACTGTGGGAGACCAGATATAGTGAATGCAGGTTATGGGTTTAGTAACACTTTAACTGTTGATTGGGCCTTACGGATGTAAAATATTCATATGCATTCATCATTTGCGGTTACTGGACCCAACAACTGTTAACTAGGTTACATGTGCATACACTTCAATCATTTTAGGAATATTTACATATACAAAGCTAGATCTGGGAGTTCCTACACAAAAGAGGTAGTTCCATCCTCAATACACATTTTTTGATAGTGTTACATAATATATATATAAATGTCGCACTAAACAGTATTTTCAACACAATGTACAGTATAAGTCCTCTCTCTTATTTGGTGATTCCAAATTACACAAAAAAATACAATGTACATTGTACAATACTAGTATGGGGCTAGTTTACCTCTCAACTTCAGGTCTGGTCATGTTGACCGCTGTGTGTTCCAACACTAAGAGAGTGCACAGCTTGGTAAAAAAGCATTATATTCCCCTCTCCTTTCTGTACTGTGGCTCATATATTGCTCCCTAATTGGTCACTGTGCCTAGCAAATGCATATTGGGCACTGCCTAAATGGAGGATTTAAAGAAGAATGCGGTTTACAACCCATGTGATAAGGGGAAACAAAAGGCCAGACCTTTGAAGTGGAAAACTATTTACAGTAACATCAACATTCAATAGGTAAAATATATTTCCATCTAACTAAAATATATTTCTAATTATAATATTACTTACATCAGTTGATGGAGATTTCACATAAATGCATTATCTAACAGTTCACCCCTTGTGGCCAGTGAAACTAGGCCACATGTAAAATAATGGTTTATGTATAATCTCTTTTAATTTGAAGCTCTTTACACTCAACATCTATACAGTCCACATTTCTGTATCTCAATATCTGCAGTCCATCACTTTCTCTGGGTGTAATAAGTCCATAATAATAATAATAAGAGACAAAACAAAAAATTAAGGATCTTGATTCTCAACAGCCCAATAATAATAATAAATAGAGATGGCCTTGCGGTTCGCCCGGCGGTCGGTTCGCAGCTAACTTTGCTCGTTCGCGATTCACCGAACATGCGAACATATGGCAAAGTTCGCGACCGCCATATTACTTTACATTGTGAAGAACTTTGACCCATGACACATCCATCAGGTCCAAGTATATCTATATGATATTCAAGCAATGTCCTTTGAACTTAGAAATTTTTTTAAAACATCCACATATGATGACTGACACATATTAGGGCTGTACAGAGGCCTTTGTATGACACATACAAATTAAATGGTTATGCAACCCTGTTCTAGACCCAGCGTTACTTTGGTCCTATATCAAAAGTTTTAATGTTCTCCACAAGAAATTTTAGAATGTTCTCAATATTAGGTTCTCCGTATCCCCCCCCCCTTTTTTTTTTTATTCCACCAAAGCAAAGTCAAACAACTTAAGAATCATCTGGGAAGAATAAAGGTGATAAAAAAAAAAAAAAAAGTAAAAAAAAAAAAAGTACAGATTTAATGCTGCCTCAACAACGGAAAATTTATATCAAATACTTACCGTAATTTTCCTTTCCTGATGGACTCCATGGCAGCATACGTATCAGGTTTGGCCCCGCCTCCAAACCTACCCATAGGACCTCACTCCCATAAATCTTTGCTCCTGTTCAGCACACGTGTTCTGTAACTATCCTCCACAGAAATCCGGGAGGGAACTCCTGCTGCCATGGAGTCCATCAGGAAAGGAAAATTACGGTAAGTATTTGATATAAATTTTCCGTTTTCCTGACAGACTCCATGGCAGCATACGTATCGGGAAATAACTCGCCGTACACACAGGGTGGGCAGGTGCTGAACAGAAAAGTTTAATGCATTTTGTCAAACAGACAGGACTTGCAAACCAAAATTCACAGAAGAAAGAGCCGCTGGCTCAACACAGTAATGGGATAAAAAAGTGTTAATAGAGGACCACGATGCTGCTCTGCAGATGACTTCAGGAGCCACATGTCTGGATACTGCCCAGGAGGTAGAGATGCTCCGCGTCGAATGAGATGTAACTACTGCTGGAGGGGTCAAGCCCTTAGCCCTATAAGCCCACTGGATGGTCTGGATGATCCAAGAGGAAATGGATCTCGTCGAGGCTCTTGAACCTTTGTTTTTTCCATAGAAGGTAACAAAAAGATGTTCTGATTTTCTGAAAGAGGAAGTGGCATCTAAATATTTCTTAATACACTCTCCAACATCCAGCGGATGAACCGAAGATTCTTCCTCTTCCTGTCTAAAGGTTGGTAATACTGTTTCTATGTTTTCATGGAAGACAGAGGTCCTTTTTGGTCTCGCATCCAGCATGGGAATGAGCACCACTCTGTCAGGAAAAAAAGTTAAGAAAGGCTCTTGTGTCCCAAAGGACCCAATTTCCGACACCCTTTTTGCTGAGGTTATAGCTACCAGAAACACTGTTATCAGTGTAAGCTCTCTTATGGTCAAAGAATCAGACATGTCTTGAATCTGACCCGCCAGGAAATCCAGAACTAGTGGCAGATCCCACTTGGGAAACCTGGGTTTTCTCTGAGGTCTGATTCTCACTGCCCCTTGGAAGAACTGACGAATTAGGGCATGAGTGGCCCAGGAGATCCCTGTAAAAGCGGAAATAGCCGAGACCTGGACTCTGAGCGAACTTACTGATAGAGGCAAGTCCAGTCCTGATTGGAGAAAGCTCAATACATCCTGGATCTTAATTGAAGATTGAGGATCAGGCCTTGTAGTCAGCTGTGCAGAAAATTTTTCCCAGATTCTCTGATAAACCCTGTTCGTTGAGCTTCTTCTAGCACTAAGCAATGTCGAGATTGCCGTTTCTGGACAGCCTAAAGCCTGTAACCTCCTCCTCTCAACATCCAGACCCTGAGATGTAGACGGTCTGGGCACGGATGGAGTACAGACCCCTGGGACAACAGATCCGGTCTGAAGGGTAGCGGGATTGGGTCTCGGACACTGAGTAGCGTCAGAAGGGGAAACCATGGCCTGTTTGGCCAGAAGGGAATCACCGCCACTACCTCCACTGGCTCCGACCTGAGTCTCCGAAGAAACTGTAACACAATCGGAATCGGTGGGAAGGCGTATGCCCTGTGGAATCTCCACTGATCCGAGAGTGCATCTATCCCTGATGCTTGTGGATCTCTGAATCTTGAATAGTACCTCGGCAGTTTGTGATTGCAGGGGGAGGCGAAGAGGTCTACCTCTGGAGAGAGCCCCAATGTTAGGATCCAGTCGAACGTTTCCTTGTGAAGGGACCACTCGTTGTCCAGATCCACTCTGGACAAGAAGTCTGCTTTGACATTCTGGACTCCCGGAACATAAACCGCTGAAAGATTCGAGAGATTTCTCTGTGCCCAGGACATAATCGGCTCCACTTCCCTCAATAGGGACCAGCTGCGTGTTCCCCCTTGTTTCCTGATGTATGCCACTGCTGAGGTGTTGTCCAGACGCAGCATGACAGGTTGGTCTTTTGTCAGGTGAGAAAATGCCCGAAGAGCTTGGAATGCTGCTCGGAGTTCTAGTATGTTGGATACTAATCCTCGAGTGGAAAACTCCCACCTGCCCTGCGCCACCTCCGACAGACAGTGGGCACCCCAGCCTATGTTGCTGGCGTCCGAGGTAACCACTACCCACGGAGCTGGCTTCAGAGAGTAGCAGTTCAGCAGGTGGTCTCTGCATAACCACCAGGGGAGACTCGCTCTCATTGAAGGGGTTAAGAAGATGCGTTGATCCAGATGCCACGTATCCCATTGCTGAAGGAATCCCTTCTGAAAGGGTCTCATCCTCCACAGGGCCCACTTCACCATGGGGACTACTGCGACCATAGTCCCGATCACCTTCAGGCATTGACATGCCTGAAGATGAGAGGATGAGAGGGCAAAGCGAATCCTGTCTCGAAGTGTCCCTATCTTTTCCTCTGGAAGAGAGATAGTCGCCTTCTCTGTGTCGAACAGAGCGCCCAAGTAGATCAGGGACTGAGTTGGAATCAGGTGACTCTTCTCCTTGTTGAGTAACCAACCAAACTTCTGGAGAGTGGACACGACCTGCTCCAGATGAACTAATAATTGGTCTCTGTCTTGGGACAACAGGAGGAGATCGTCCAAATAGTGGTGAAGACGGATACCTTTCAATCTCAGTAGGGCTACCACGGCCAATAAGATTTTTGAAAAGGTCCGTGGAGATGTTGAGAGCCCGAATGGGAGACAGATAAACTGAAGATGTAATCCTCCCACTTCGAACCGGAGAAACCTTTGAAAATCTTCGTCCACAGGGACATGAAAGTAGGCGTCTTTCAAGTTGATGGACACCATCCAATCTGCCGGCTGGACTGACTGCTGTATGGACAACAGGGTTTCCATTTTGAACCTTTCTTTTTTTATGAATTTGTTCAAGAAGGTCAAATCTATTACTGGTCTCCATGATCCGTTCTTCTTTTGGACCAGAAAGAGCGGAGAATATATTCCTTGGCCTCGCTCGGACTCTGGAACGGAGATGACAGCCCCTTGAGCAATGAGAGCTTCGACGTAAGAAAACAAAATCTGACGCCTTTCTTCTAGGAATGGAATGGCAGTAGGCAGGAACCTTGAGCCTGGCCTCTCCTTGAAGACCCACTTGTGGCCTGAGGACACCGTCCTGACGGCCCAGGGGTCCTGAATCGAAGCCGCCCAGACATGTCGGAAGGAGCGTAGACGCGCACCCACCCGACATGTCTGAGCGGGCCCACCTTCAAAAGGACTTAGTGGGCTCACGGTCCCCCGAGGAGACATTCTTTGTCGTTTTCCTGGAAGACTGTCTGGATCTCCAGTTCCGGTTGAACTCCCGACCAGGTCTATAAGAACGAGCTTCCCTGGCCCGGTCAGGCACAAATTTTCTGGTAGGCTGTCCTTTCTTGACGTTGAACTGGCGCCGATCCTGGGGAAGAAACCCAGACTTACCGCCTGTAGCCCGGGTTATGGCCTCGTCAAGTTTATTCCCGAAAAGGGAGGACCCCTCAAAGGGAATACGGCACCAAACTTGCTTTGATGCCGGATCCGCAACCCAAGGGCGGAGCCAAAGAGCTCTCTTAGCTGTGACCGAGGACAGCATAACTCTTGCCAATAGACGGATCAGGTCTATGGAAGCCTCCCCAAGGAACGACGCGCCCAGCCTAAGCTCCTGGATTGGAGCGCTTCTGGCCACCTCCTCCGAAACCGATCTGACCGATTCGTCTACCACATCAGCCCAAGACTCCATGGCTTTGGATAGAGCGGCTAAAGCCAGGACTGGCTTACAGGCCATACCTGCTGTAAGGTAGATTCTTTTCAAATCAGAGTCCATCCTTCGGTCCAACGGGTCTTTAAATGAGACCGTATCCTCTAAGGGAAGGGTCACGTGCTTGACCAGTCTCATGACTGCTGCGTCAACTAGGGGAGGAGACTCAAGATGTTTCACATCATCCTCTTTGAAGGGGTAAAGTTTAGCCATCTTGGATACTAAGGAATTCTTTCGTTCCACCTTTCTCCACTCCTCCAAGATGATTTCACCCAACTCTCCCAGGAAGGGAAAATTAACACGCTCCTTATTGAGCTGTTTAAAGTACTTCTTCTGCTTGGGAGGGGGAACAGCTGACTCTTCCCAATTTAAGGTCTCTCTGACCGCTTTAACCAGGGAAGGCACCAAGGTATATTCAAAACCCAAGCAGGGATCTTCATCTTCAGAGTCGCTACCTGACAAGAGCATCGACTGATGGCTTGTGTGGGCCGACTCGAAATCTTCCTGTACCTGTAGTGCTACAGGGGAAGGGCTTGGGGAAGCCGTTGCAGTGTCTTGAGAACGACTGACACCCAACTCTGCCAAAGAGTCCTTTACCACTCTCTTCACCAAAGCCTCAATGCGTTGATCGGAAGTATCCCTCTCTCCCGCAGCCTGGGAGAAACATCTGTCACAGAAAATCTTCCCCTCCGGGACACTAGCGCCACAGCCTCTGCAACCTGCTTTGTCAGGTCTCCATGCATGGCTGGCTGAAGTAGACGATTTTCGATGATGTGAGCCCGAACGGGACTTTCCTGTAGAGTGCCGGTGGCGAGAGCTCGAGCGCCTTTCACTTCTTTGAGAAGAGTGCCTAGTCTCTGAACGAGGAGGGCTGTGAACAAGAGAAAAAACAGAAAAAACAGACAGGAAGCTAGGAACACTTGAGTTCCTACCCCCACCCCCTATAACCCACAACCCCACCAGGAAGCCCCAAATACCTGTTAGGGGCGGGCTGACCACCGGAGGGCAAAGTAGCTTCCATTCTGATGCTGACCTACAAGAATGAGCCGGACAGCAATGTCAGAAAACCAGCAAAAGAGGAGGGGGGGAGGGGGGGGCGCTCCCAAACTGGGGCCAGTACTCACCAAGAACCAGAGGTTAGCAGGTAGAGCAGCAGCGAACAGTAGGCGTCCAAAAACCGATCGGATGCGGAGTATAGAACACCCAGTATCAGCGGTGTGTATAAACACAACACTGCTGACAGTTCTGGGGTTTAAATATGGCGCCTGGTAACGTCATCAGTGATTGCCACCGACGCCGACTCACTGCGCATGCGCCGAGCTCCTACTGCACACGCGCGAGAGCCAAGCCTCGTTCTCGAGGCGCCGCACATGCGCAGTAGCGTACCGCACTGGCGGCCGGTCAGGAAGTGAACCGCTGACCAGCCCCGGACCACTAGCCACCAGGGAAGGCAGGAAAGACCAGGTAAGAGACAAATACAAAAAAACAGGCAATACAAGCATATAAAATAGCTGCCATGGAGTGTACTCACGAACCGCAGACCACCAGGGATGGATGCACACCGGACTTATCTCTTCAAGGGTACCGGCCACCCGCAGCAGCTGGGCTTTTTGGCCAAGGCTGCTACATCTTCGCCCCTACTCCATACCCCGCAGCAGCTGGGGCTTATTGGAGAGCTCCATACCCGACTGGTAGAGCCATCCATCACCCGGAATCCATCTTCAGGTAGGATATCAGGTAATCCTTTGGAGGACAAAAAAAGAACACGTGTGCTGAACAGGAGCAAAGATTTATGGGAGTGAGGTCCTATGGGTAGGTTTGGAGGCGGGGCCAAACCCGATACGTATGCTGCCATGGAGTCTGTCAGGAAATTACTTTTATTGCTCTATAAATTGTTAAAGAGCAATCAATCTGTATTTAGTTTCCAAAAACAAAATTTAAACTGCTTTAAAAACATTGCAGCTATATAAAAGGCACCTCCTCTCCTGTAGTGATTAACATATTAATTGTATCACTCTTAAGACAGTCAGGCGCACAAAGTCAAGTCAGGTACACACAAAAAATAAAAGTAGAGAGAGAAAAAAAAATACTGTTAATGAGAGAGAAAATAAATGTATTTTTTTAGAATTTAGTTAGTCCTGACTGCATTTATTCAAATTCAGAGGCTTCTCTTTAAACAAACAAAAAAATGCTATGCTTTAGGGTTCTCTGTGTTTTTTTCTTTTTCTAAAGTATTTTTCCAAGTCTGGATCAGATCTGGATTATTCACCAATGTTTGTGTATTTTTCCTAAAATGCAAAACTCAGAAACCATTATAAACTTCCCTCTGCCTCTCTGAGAGGTTCCTAATGGACTAAACAAGTAGTGGATGCTTGGAACAGACTTCCAGCAGAGGTCATTTTTTTATTACAGATACTTATAGAGTGCCATGAATTTACATAGTGCTTTACATACATATATTGCACATTCACATCAATCTCTACTCTCAAGCCCCGTACACACGTACCGATGGTCGGCTTACAAATGTTCCTCTTTTCTCCCCGGGATGTCGGTGTCTGCTGAAAAGTGCAAAGACAGCACAAGGACAGCACAAGAATTTTGTCCGCCGACTGCAGAAGTGATGTCATGTAATGGTTAACTTTCCCTGTGTTTTCTATTTTCTGAGCATGCCCAGTCTTGCAAATCTGCGGTCTGTCGGCCGAATTGTGTACTGACAGGCGAACAATCGTCCGTTCTGGTGTCGGCATACAAATATTTTCATGTTTGCACGAAAGACTTTTGTCCGCGGATTGTGCGCAGACATCTGTCGGAGGCACCATACTAACACGCGTACAATCGGCAGATCCTTCGTCCACCGACGTTTGTATGCCGACGATCGGTACGTGTGTACGGGCCTTTAAGGAGATTACAATCTAAAATCCCTAATGCCCCGTACACACGTGCAGATTATCTGAAGACTTTTGTCTGCAGATTTACCTTTTCTATGTAGTGCAAGGGCCTGCCGGATTGCATACAAATTGAAAGTGTTTAGGTTTGACCTCATATTATATGGTTTTGGTAAGTCTGCAGACAAAAGTCTGCAGATAATCTGCACGTGTGTATGGGGCATAACAGGAAAGACATTGAAAAGTAAGAACAAGCACTATACAGAGGGTATCTGCTATTTAGCTAAGCTAAGATATGTGTGTGTGTGTGTCTGTTTGTGTATACAAGACAAGCCATCCTCATTTTCATGGCTATTTTGCAAGATGCTTTGAAATAACTGGAGCTTTTTATGCAGCATGTTTTATTCAGTTGGTTATGCAACAAGGACTAGCAGAGTTCAATCATTCTTCAAACAGTTGGGTTGTATAATACCTGTGCTTGAAGAGATTTGTTTTTATAATAATATTCTGCAGTATTCAAGCTCTTTCGTTATTTGAGTAAATGTTAGATTTATGTTTGTAGTTTAACCCTTTTAAGACCAGGCCTTTTTCTGACATTTGTTGTTTACATGTAAAAATCTGTATTTTTTTTCTCGGAAATTACCTAGAACACCAAACGTTATACATATTTTTTTTATAGCAAAGACCCTAGAGAATAAAATGGGGGTCTATGCAAAATTGTATGTCACACTGTATTTGCACAGCGGTCTTTTAAACGTTCTTTTTGGGAAAAAATACACTTTAATTAATTAAAACAAAACAGTGAAGTTAGCCAAATGTTTTTGTATAATGTGAATGATGATGTTACACCGAGAAAATACAGTAGATACCTAACATGTCATGCTTTAAAATTGTGTGTTTTGAACACCATTTACATATGCGGGTGTGACTTACATATGTGTTTGCTTCTACGTGCAAGCTCGAAGGGATGGGGTGCCTTCAATTTTTTTTCTTTTCTTTTTATTTTTAAACGGTCCCTTTAATTGTTTTTTTTTTTTTTTATGACTTTTATTCCTATTACAACGAATTTTAACATACCTTGTAATAGAGATAAGCATGACAGGTCTTCTTTATTGAGAGATCTGGGGACAAAAAGATCCCAGATCTCTCATTTACCTTTAAAACAAAAAAAAAAATGTCATTTTGACTTTAAGAAGAAAAAAAAAATCCTTTTAAGCCTGAGAGGCAGAAGTGACGTCAGAACTCACTCCGGTCCTCCAAGGGCATAGAACCAAGTGGAGGCTATCTTGCCTTCACTCAGCTTCCTGCCCAGGCATCACAGGGATCTGATTGGCTCCAGGCTAAAGGCCCGTACACACGAGTGGAAATTCGGCCGGGAATTTTCGCCCGACGACCGATCTGCCGATTTTCGGCTTGTTAGTATGATGCTTCCGACAACCGACTCCGACTTTTCGGCCGAAAAAATCCTGGTGAGCAGGCTATAAAATTTTTGTTGACCATTAAAACACGTCCGATGTTCGTCTCATTAGTACAGATTTCGATGGGGAAAAATCTTATGAGCAAGACTAGGCATGCTCAAAGATGAAAGAACACATACAAAGCAATCCAACACATGACATCACTTCTGAACTAGAATTCTGTCATGCAGGAAAATTCGTGTGCAGTCTAGAGCACATTCCAACCAACAGACACGACTCTGGACAAAAAACGGATGACCGGTCGGCGGAAATTCGTTGCGTGTGTACGGGGCTTTACTGATGGCTCTGGTAAGTTTGAGATGACAGGGAAGCGGCGGGAGGGGGGCACCTCTCGCCCTGACTATAAAAGTGATCTAGCGCCGAATTTGCCGCTGGGACCACTTTTATATGAAATCTTACTGCCTGACTGGAAAAAGATACTGGGGTTTTGGCAGCTAGTGTGTGTGAGTATACGCAAACACACAGTATGACATTTATATGTGGTATATATTTGCTATTTTGCCTGTTTTGTACATTTACCACAGAACTGGTCATTTTACAATGCTAGCATACATTCACCTGTTATGCAGCAGAATTGCTTAATATTCCATACAGCCTGTTTTCTGCCACTGGAGGTCACTATGTTCTTAACAGCTTACCAGTAATGTATTTCAGACCATGCCAAAATAGCCAGGAACAAGGTTGGTGGGAGGACTTTCTGGAAGAAGGCAGAGAGGTTTTTTTGGACTAATTAGGACTTTTACGGCACAACTTTAAAAAAGATAAAAGTAGTAAAATGTTATTATAACATTCAGTAAAAAAAATCCCATAGACAGGACTGGATTGTACAGCTTGATATAGACAGTTACAGAATGATTAATATTATCACAAGGATCCATTTTCCAAAGCATTTTGAGAATGAAGCTCTTCTTCAGGGAAAGTCCTGAAACCTTGGCATTCAAAAATGGACACTCATCAATACCCATTTATAATACAGATATCAATATAAAACATTATTGTTTCATTTTATATTCATCACTAGAGATGGGCCGAACACCTCCATGTTCGGTTCGCAGCAGAACTCCCAAATAGGGAAATAACTCTGACCCGAACGGCGAACCCCATTGAAGTTTATGGGAGGCAAACAGAAAAAAATCAAAAGTGCCCATTTTGAAGGACTGTTTATCTGGTCATCCTATTGGGAGATCTAAGGTTTTAGGTCCACTCATCCATATGACATGTTGTCTTTTATTGCCTCTTATATGCTTGAATAGGTCTTGACAGGCAGTGTTCTTACACAATATATACTGCCCAGACCCTTTTTTTATATACCGGGGTCTTCTGCTCTTTTGCTGTCCGCCCTTCTGCTGTTCTCTCTTCTTTTCTTCTCCTCTCTGGTCTTCTGCTCTTTTGCTGTCGGCTCTTCTTCTTCCTCCGGTCCTCCGACAACGACGTCTCCGGTGATTATGCCGGTCTCCGGTCTCTGCAGCTTATTATATAGCCATTAGGGGCGTGGCCCCCGATGACGTCATCGGGAGGCCCCGCCCCCTCATGTCGCAGATGACGTCATCTGTGACATCAGGGGGCGGGGCCTCCCGCTGACGTCATCGGGGGCCACACCCCTAATGGCTATATAATAAGCTGCAGAGACCGGAGACCGGCATAATCACTGGAGACGTCGTCGGAGGAGGACCGGAGGAAGAAGAAGAGCCGACAGCAAAAGAGCAGAAGACCGGAGAGGAGAAGAAAAGAAGAGAGGACAGCAGAAGGGCGGACAGCAAAAGAGCAGAAGACCCCAGAGAGGAGCGGACAGCAAAAGAGCAGAAGACCGGAGAGGAGAAGACAAGAAGAGCCGGATGAAGATTTTTAATAAACTTTCCAAAACGTCTCCTGTCGTTATTTCCATACACTGCCTTTTATGTGGTGAATGAGTAGGGGTACAGTGTACCCCATACTTATTCATATAGGGAGGGGGTCCGGAATCTGGGGGGCCCCCTTGTTAAAGGGGGCTTCCAGATTCCGATGAGCCCCCTGCCCGCAGACCCCCACAACCACCGGCCAGGGTTGTGGGGATGAGGCCCTTGTCCTCATCAACATGGGGGCAAGGTGCTTTGAGGTGGGGGGTGCAGAGCTCCCCCTGCCCCAAAGCACCAACACCCCCCATGTTGAGGGCATGTGGCCTGGTGTGGTCCAGGGGGGGTGGGGCCGCTCGCTCGTCCCCCCCCCCCCTTTCCTGGCCTGCCGGGCTGCATGCTCGGATAAGGGTCTGGTATGGATTATGGGGGGACCCCACGCCGTTTTTTCGGCGTGGGGCTACCCTCAAATTCCATACCAGACCCGAAGGGCCTGGTTTGGAACCTGGGGGGGACCCCCACGCAGTTTTTTTCCCATTTTTAGCGTGGAGTTCCCCCTCAAGATTCTCACAGTGCAGGTCGCGCCACAAGTCGGAACCGACTTGCGGTGCCACTTCCAGTCAAATCAAAAGGCTCCCATAGGGAACCATTGATTTTGAATGGAAGAAAAAAAACGTATAACGTGGCTGAACGTAGGTTCATCGGGTTCAGTCACGTTTAGTCACGTTCGGCCGCGTTTCTGCGTTTGAAACGCCGGGAAACACACGTTCGAACGCAAATAATTGCGTTCTAAAAAAAGTCCCTGAACACAACTGCCTGCAAATGACTGTAAACGACCATGTGTACATGGACAGATAAGATAACATGGAGCTGCGTTCAGGGGCTTCTGAAAAAAACGCCCAACTGCTCCTAAACGGCCATTTCCAGCGTCCCGTGTACATGGAGCCTAAACTTAAAATTTCTTGATGTTACTGGTTAAATTCGTTACTTTGATTTGTTGTGTTTATATTTTGCTCTTCATTCTGACTCCAAAAGCGTAACTCCACTTTTGTTGAAAAAAAAAAACATTCCCCTCTGGGTGATCTCTGTACATTGCAAGGATTTTAACAAACCTTGTTGCAGATTCCTACCTTTTTTTTATTCTGAAGAAATCACTGTTTGTTCCTCTGTGCCCCTGTGCTGAGTGGGTCAAACGGGAGTGGTTTCATAATTATCAATCAGCTGTGGCAGCTGCAGGGCTCTAATGAGGGAAGCTGCTGGGTCTGCATCCCTTTAGACGTGTTTCTATTGGGAGTATCTCACCAAAAATTACATTTTTGTTGCAGGGGATGCCAGAAATCTGACTTGTATCTTAATAAAAAATCCAGAAATTGCGCTAGGACAAAAAAGACATATAGCAACAATAATGAACATGAGTCCGATGAATAGATCTTGAGCTGCTAGCACAATGTCCTATTGGTGGAGGATAGTGTAGTACAATCAAATTAAACAGCAGCGTTTAGAGTGTGTATTCCAAACAGTCCTCCAGTGAGATATATATGAACACTGTGAAAAGGAATCAATGAATCCACCACCAAGGAAACTAAAATGTGCAGCCTCTTATCCAATAGCACTGGATTAGATAGCAGTCAGAAAAAGCATGTGTCAACCTCTTGGATCCAATGTCCAAGCGATTGACACATGCTTTTTCTGACTGCTATCTAATCCAGTGCTATCTGGCAAGAGGCTGCGTGTTTTAGTGTCCTTGGTGGTGGATTTATCGATGACTTGTATCTTAGACATACTTCTGGGAAAATTGGTGAGCCAATCACACAAGCAGGAAATTATGTTTCTGGGGTGGGGTAAGTATACATTTTGTGTAAAGAACACCTCCAGTTAGCCATATTGCATTGCATTTTCAGAAAAGTAAAACAGCTGCAGATTGAAAATGAAAGGTCATTTTTAATAACATTCAATTACAAAATGATTTACGTCGCACTTCTATACGCTATATTGATTTCTCTTTATTTGCTGATTTATTTCACCACGAAAGCAAAGTTACCTTATAAGTATAAGGTCTTATATATTTAAATTTTTTTATTTTACAATTCTCTTAATTTCTTTGTCATTACTGTATATTGCTTAGGTTTCCAGCATGGAATAACTGATTAAAATTGTATTATACAAATGTAGCTGAAACTGTTTGTTCTTTAATGCTTAAAACAAGTACATGCAACTTTGCCTGTCTCCTTTTCTGCAGGTGAAATATTACCTAATGCACTAGGGATGCTAGACTGGAATAGTTCTAGTTACTCACAAATTTTCCAGGAAAAAGAAAAGAGATGTAATCTTTGTAACACTAATGAGGATTGAGTGGCATATAGAAGTTCTTGTCTCAAAAGAGGCTACTTTCCTTTCATTACGAGCTAAAGAAATGGACAACTATAAGAAGTGCAATAGCTCATTACATGTGCTGATTACCTATACTGTATGTCTTTCCCTGTGTCATTAATTTGCTTCTTTTAAAAAAATGTGTTCATTGTGACTCTTTAGCAAAACACTGAACAAACATAACAGGCTCCATTTTTCATAAAATACAGGCTCAGTGCATTTCTACCAAAAAGCACAGTTATATAACTGACATATTTTCCCTTATTTTGAATCATTTAGTGGGTATTCACTGTGAACTAACAGCAAAGGAATAAAGCAGATGTTCTACACAATGATTGTTGTTTCATTTGCTTGGGATGGGTACCATTTAAAGCCCAAATCTAGCCAAAACATTTTATTTACTTTTGGATCATATGGTGAAGACATGGACACAGGTTTTCATGTTTGTTCCCCAGACTCCAATTTCTTATTTTGGCAGATATTTTCCAACTTTTTGGGTCCTTATAACATGTACCCCTTGTAGTTCCATGGAGCCAGAGGTAGTGATCTCAATTTTGGTGTAGCCTTTGAAGTGACAGGCGACAGCAAGAAACCATACTTTTTTGTTTTTAACTATGTGGTTGTCCTTTCATTGTTGTGAAATTCTAGAAGGTCAGTGCAAACAGACATGAGTGTAATTTGTATGTACATTTAAACTGTATTATATTCTCTTTTCTATATAACAGAAAAAAATGCACTGTGTAACCATATATCCCTGAAGAAGAAAAATATATTATCCTTTGAAACGCGTTGGGTTCATACCTCTGTCATCACAGTTGATCTGAGGTTACGCTCACACAACAGTATTATACATGTCAACCGCTGTGCTATGTTATTTTATTGAACTTTGTATTGCCTTTTTATACATATATGTAATTTAAAATGTATGCATTTTTAATCGCTTTGGTGATATTGTTGCCCTTAAAAATCCCACACTAGGGGGTCTTGCCAGAGTTTAGACTTGGGATGTGGGCACCTTTGGTCAGTACTTAGCACTGATTTGTATCCAATTAGTAGGAAGCAAGAGCTTTGCTGATTGGAGAGCTCTAGTTCGGACTCAGCCGACACTGCTTTCATGCAGAGAACTATGGTCATTCTCTACAGCGTGCTGGCAGGACACTGGCTTTTTTGCTATGACTTTGATTGTTTTCTAATGAAAACAAACTGTAATAGGTTGCACAACTTTTGTATTAATGCACCCAGGATGTATTTATCTGTGTTTAATTGGACTTTATGTTAGGTTAAAATATAACTTTACTTTTGTTAGGAAAAAAAATATTCCCCCCATGGGTGATCTATGATTTTAGCAAACTGTTGCAGATTCTTACCTTTTGTTATTCTGAAGAAATCCCTGTGTGTTTGTCTGTATCCATGTGGGAAAATGAGTCTAATGGGAGTGGCTTCATAATTATAAGCCAGCTGTGCACCTGCAGGGCTCTAATGAGGAAAGCTGCAGGGTCTGCATGCCTTTAGATGTGATTTCCTATTGGAAGTACCTCACCAAAAATGATTTTTTTGGATGCCGGAAATCTGACTTATATCTTAGTGTAGCCTTCTTGGAAAATCACTGAGCCAATAACACAAGCAGGAAATTATGTTTCTGGGGTGTGGTCAGTACACATTCTGTTTACAGAACACCTCCATGGAGCCATATTGCATTGCAATTTCAGAAAATTACAGAGCTGCAAATTGAAAATGAAAGGCAATTTTTAATAGCATTGAATTACAATATGACTTGTGTTGCAATTGTATACGTTATATTATTTTTTCTTTATTTGCTTTTTTTTCCCCATGAAAGTGGAGTTACCCTTTAAGCCTATACAAATGATCTTGGTGATGATATTACTTAGTTCTGAGTACAATACTGTGGATTTATATCATTGCTGATCATTTTTGTTTTGTAAAAGAATAACTAACCTGTGGAGAATTTCATACTTTTTATAGCAGGTACAGCTTTCTTAGATGAATTTGAAATATGTAGATTTTTTAACCGACTTTGTGTAATTCATTTTGGTCTGTTCTGATTTTCTGTACACAGTAAATGTATATTTTATGCTCACTGTGTATAACATCAATCAGAACAGACCAAAACTGTTCATTAGCTCAGTAACTGCTGCTTACTGAGTGGCCCTAAACTACTTTTAGTAGCGTTCTTCACCGGAGGTTAAGTATGTTTACTAACCAATTTTCCCCAAAGTAGACCTTGCTTAGGCTGGCCATACATTGATCATAATCTAGCAAATTTAGCAAGGACTGGATGAATTCTTATTAGTATATGGCAGTCTCCGCTCAACAGAAGTCAATCACTTGACCGACTTCTGTAGAAGAGACATGTTGGGAACTTTTTCTCAATCATCATCAACCATTAACTGCAGTCATTCAGTATATTCTGATAGCGGCAGGTGCAACTGTTAGATTACAATGTCCCAGTGAGGGAAATTCCTCCATCCATCTTGTTTGAGTGGATGGAGGAATCTGCTGGCTAAATGGAAAAAAAAAAAAAAAAAAAACAGTGTATGGCCAGCTTTAGTACTGCAAGGTTCATTTTAATAACAGAATGAATTGCTAATTTGCAGCTTCCACGATCATCAGAATTATCTGTTGAAAGTATTCATAGCCATTTCTGTGCTACCAATCACATTGTAGATGCACCACAATCTAAAAAATGATTTTAAATACCCACTGTTAACCCATTTAAAATCACTGTAGACACATAAGGTAATAGATAAAAATACAGTATAACAAAAGGTGTATAATGAGAATCGGAAGGAGGCTCACACACACTAGCAGCGCTAATTAAAATAGCTTGTGTATAGAAACAATGCATCAAAAAATTATTATTATTATTATTATTAAAAATACAGTATATTGTCAAAAGTATTGGAACGCACATGAACTTTAATGGCATCCCAGTCTTAGTCTGTAGGGTTAAATATTGAGTTGACCTTTGCAGCTACAACAGCTTCCACTCCTCTGGAAAGTCTGTCCACAAGGTTTAGGAGTGTGTCTATGAGAATATTTAACCATTTTTCCAGAAGCGCATTTGAGGGGTCAGGCACTGATGTTGGATGAGAAGGCCTGGCTTTGCAGTCTCCGCTCTAATTCATCCCAAAGGTGTTCAGTCGGATTAAGCTCAGGACTCTGTGCAGGCCAGTCAAGTTCCTCCACCCTAAATGGTCTTTGCATGCTTTGTACACTGGTGCGCAGTCATGTTGGGACAGGTAGGGGCCATCCCCAAACTTTTCCCACCAAGATGGGAGCATGAAATTGTCCAAAATGTATTGGTATGCTGACGCCTTAAGAGTTCCCTTCACGAGCTAAGGGGCCAAGCCCAACCCCTGAAAAACAACCCCACCCCATAACCCCCCCCCCCCCTCTACTAAATGATTTGGGCCAGTGCACAAAGCAAGGCCCAAAAAGACACGGATGAGCAAGTTTGGGGTGGAGGAACTTGAATGACCTGCACAGAGTCCTGACCTCAACCCGATGGAACACTTTAGGGATGAATTAGAGCAGAGACTGCGAGCCAGGTTGTCTCGTCCAATATCAGTGCCCTACCTCTATGCATTTCTGGAAGAATGGTCAAACATTTCTATAGACACACTCCTAAACCTTGTGGACAGCCTTCCCAGAAGAGTTGAAGCTGTTATAGCTGCAAAGGTTCGGCCAATTCAGTATTGAACGCTACGGACTAAGACTGGGATGTCCTTAAAGTTCATGTGCATGTAAAGGCAGGTGTCCCATTACTTTAGCAAAAGTATTGGCAGGCTAGCCACTCACTAAGGATCTCACCATAGGTGGATGAGCATACAAGGACACTCATGCTATGGCTCTTGCAGATTTCAGTAAGACTGGTTTAAGTTCCAACATTCACTTTCCTTCCATCCCACGCATCCACTTCTCCTCGGCTGCCATATCTTTTGTCCTTGTATGCTCATCCACCTATGGTGAGATCTTTAGTGAGTGGCTAGCCTAAAAAATTCTATTGCTTCTAGATGCTTGTCTCTGATCCCTTGTGGACTAAATGACCTCACCGTCCACACTGGGGACCTCCAAAAGAAATGTTGCAACATTTTAATACATTGGTCTATTCATTTATATATATTCTACCTGTGCCCCCTAAAGAAGACTGTCTTGCAGCTGAAACGTGTTGGGAACTAATGATGGGTATATAACTAATAAAATGTATATATGCTATACATTTTCTACTCCCAATTAGGAGACACAAACAATAGACTAGTAGTCATTCTGTCTAGACTAGAGGAATTATAACTGTCGTTCAATAAACATGTTTTTACTTTTGCTAAATTTATGTGTTTGTGTGAATTTTGTCTTCAATAAAGTCCCATGGGAGATGTGCATGTTCTAGTTGCTATACTTTATGTAAAATATATCTTGCCCTATCTTGTTAATGGCCAAAAGTTGGAATGGGTCTTGAAGCAAGCTATCAAAATTCCACAGCAGATGTCCCACTGTCTTCATCTTTGGAGTTTGTAGACTTTATCAAGACTGAAGACAGCTTCCTCAAAATACGTGAATAATTTATTTATTGATGCTGCCAATGATTAGAAAATGCATTAAGCATGTTTTTGGCTCTGTTTCTCAGCTTGTTTGCCACTTAATAGAAAGAGAATTAGGGATGCAATTTAGAAGTAAACAATCAGAGCTATAAGGCTCAGCAAGAGATAAATATATGTTTAGTTTTCAAATCTGTGGCTGAGCACTGCCCAAATACTTGCATGTTGTTCAGCCTAGTGGAATAAATGATTGGTACACAGCATGACAGCTTTTATAGGGAAGGGGGCAAACAGGGGGACAATCAGATCAGGACAAAAAAAATTGTTTCATCATTGCTGTCAATTGATCTCTTCTATGTGTCTTTTGTTCCCCCTGAAGGAAGAGGTTATAGCTAGCTCTGCGAGTGCCAGGACAAATTGCACTTAGTGACAAATGCTCCATATATGTGGTGGAAACACAAGGTAATAACGATAAAATGTCTTTGAAATGATATTAAATTTGTTTTTTTGAAATATAACAAATAAGGGAATATATCAGAATGGTTTTATCATTTGTGCTGGTGCTCCTTTGGCTATATAAACTGTAAATAAAGTGTAATTATTTTTAATGAAATCTACACAAAATGTTTTTTTTTTCTTTTTTTTTTCTTTTTTTTTTTTAATGCAACCTATAAACAAGAACAATAATGGAATCTCAGAATGAAGGATGCTATTTCTGCCAAGGTCATTATGCCAGAAAGACCTTACTAATACAGACATTTATTTTGAAGTGTTCCACTTATTCTGCAGTGTGTGCTTTGACATTATGCAACATATATAAAAAAGAAATGAATTACATGAATACATTTGTATTCATGCTTGGACATATTAGATAGGATCTTTGAGCATCTCTTTTTATAGCTCATATTATTTACCTGTAAGGGTTACATTTACACAGTACTTAGCATGCATGTAATTGATATTTCTTTTCATCATTTGTGGATATTTGGGATGCTATGTAAGCCTAAAAAACTTACAATACAGTACACATGGTAAACGCAATACTCCCCCACACCCCATTTGATATACAGGTAAGTGTGTTATACAACAGCTATTAAAGCAAAAAATACCAACCAAAGCAGTAAGTAACATTATTGTTACCTTTGATCTGCATATATGTCAGTTAAAACAACCTAATAACCACAATAAAAAATGTGTTTGATCCCCTAATCAGCCCTAATTTACACTTTCTTCACCTTCTGCTAATTTGTTTTTTATGAAGATTTTTTTTTTTCTATTTTTTTAACCATTAATACTTTTTTATTTTTCTTAATTTTGTATTAAAATCTATTTGTTTTAGTGTTGCACCACAATGATTATATTGTCATTATACCAGCGACAAGTTATTGAATAAAATGCATACATTTTTTCTATTTAACGATACTTTTAAATTAATACTGTTTGAAGTTTTTAGTTTTGTTTTTATTTTTCTCTGTGGCTTGCATAGAAAAAAAAAAATACATTTTTGCAAGACAATATATCACCAGATAAATCCTTTTTTGTACTGAGAAAATAATATATGTGTTACTTTGTTATCCTAAGTATTGAAAGGTTTTCACCAAATAAAAAGGCTCATATCAGAAATGTAAACATTCTTCTAGTCCATATGGGATTTACAGGTTTGAGATCTAAAGTGGTTAATCACCTTTCCAACTTCTTAGCCTGCTCTTAGCTCTATATGAGGCTCAGTTTTAGCCCTCGTTTACACTGAACACAGCTTTGAAATCGTGCAACTTCATCTGATATCGCACGATTTCAAAGAGCGACTCCGGGTGCAACTTGAAAGACATCTGTGTGACTTCATGCACAGATGTCTATTGATGTCGCACCCGAAAATCGGCAAAAGTAGTGCAGGAACTACTTTTGCAAATTGGTGCGGCGCCGCCAATTTGGCAATTAGACTGCATTTTGCCATGTGATTTGACCTGTCAAATCGCATGACAAACAGTTTCAGTGTAAACAATGGCTTAATGCTGTGTTTGAATTTAAATCTTTTCTAACTTACATTATTTATTATGCCTAATAGATGTCTTGATTTAACATTTTGTTCAACCTATCTGCATCAGCACTGCAATCCTGTGTTTATTTATTTTTTTTTATTTTACATGAAAGAGTTTCAGCAGCCACATAATAAACAATAAATGTAACTTCATCATTGTTGTGCACATTATTTGGAGTTCAAACGGGGAAATGGACTGGTTTTTGTACCATTTATTTTTTCTGGTATCAGTTCAATGCCAAGTGGTGAAGAGCAAATAAAGGGTGAAACTGTAAATTTGGGGTCTGAAAAAAATACAGAAAACATACAGTAGGAAAAACAGATGATTCTTTTTTTTTTTTTACTCCTCTTTCAACTTAGCAACCGCCCCACGTACATTTACTGCATCAGGGTGGCCAATGTGTCCTGGATCACATATCTGATACGTGATCAGTGCTTGACTGCTTTGCAGGGATAAGAAGCTGGCAGATCGCTCCCTTTGTACAGAGCTTTGTGTTGTTTACCAACACAAGAGCTCTGGGCTGTGATTGCACATAGCTGATCAGCAGGTCCCGGCTGTGAATCATTGGCCCAGACATGCTAACAGGCTTCCACAGCGGGTGCCAAGCACGGTGTGCACATACTCGCCCTAAAGGCAAAAAAAGGCAGCTATGTATAGGTATGTCGCTTTGCCTACAACGGCCACCCATCCGCAGCACATTGCATGTGCTAAGTGGATATACAGTATATAAAGTTTCGGAGTTCTAAGTAATTTCCTAGCAAAAAAATTTGATTTTTCTATACTGGTGCATCTCATAAAAATTAGAATATCATTAAAAACTTACTGTAATTTATTTCAGTAATTCAATTCAAAAAGTGAAACTCATATATTTTATTTAGATGCATTACACACAGAGTGATATATTTCAAGCATTTCTTTCTTTTTATTTGTATAATTATGGCTTACAGCTAGTGAAAACCCAAAATGTAGTATCTCATAAAATTAGAATATTACATAAGACCATCAAAAAAATGCACTCAATACTTGGTCGGGGCTCCTTTTGCATGAATTATTGAATCAATGCTGCATACTATGTCACTGCTGAGGTGTTATGGAAGCCCAGGTTACTTTGATAGTGGCTTTCAGCTCATCTGCACTGTTAAGTCCGGTGTCTCTCATCTTCCTCTTGACAATACCCTACAGATTCTCTATGAGGTTTGGGTCAGGCAAGTTTTCTGGCCAATCAAGCACAGTGATACCATGATCATGAAACCAGGTATTGGTACTTTTGGCAATGTGGGCAAGTGCCAAGTCCTGCTGAAAATTTAAATTAGCATCTCCATTAATCTGGTCAGCAGAGGGAATCATGAACTGCTCTAGAATTTCCAGGTAGAGGATTGTGCTGACTTTGGACTTGATAAAACACAGTGGACAAACATCAGCAGATTACATGGCCCCCAAACTTTGCTGACTGTAGAAACTTCACACTGGACCTCATGCAACTTGGATTTTGGGCCTCTCTTCCTCCAGACTCTAGGACCTTGATTTTCAAATGAAATGCAACATTTTTCACAGTATGTGATGATTTGGGGAGCCATGTCATCTGCTGGTGTTGGTCTACAGTATTTTATCAAGTCCAAAGTCAGCGCAGCCCTCTACCAGGAAAATATAGAGCACCTCATGCTTCCCTCTGCTGACTAGGGATGATCGAATGGTTCGGGTCGACCATCGGTTCGACCCGAACATTGACTGTTCGAAATTCGGCCGAATTCCAAACTTTTTGCGGAAAAAGTTCGGAATTCGGCAGCCAGAACCGACCAAAATGCAATGGGACAGGAACTGGGCTTTAAAAGCCCGTGACTGGACCAGAAACATCAGTAAAAGCCAATTGAGGGGGCAGGAGGATGCTAGGAATGTGATTGGAGTGACTAGGGGGTCCAGAGGACAAACAGTAGTGAATACGCCCTCCAGTATATAACATAGCCCCGCCAAATCTCTAGCACTGTAATACAGGGGCTGTGGAAGAGAGTGGAAGCAGTTCTGTTACTCCTGCTGCAAAAGTGTCATTTAGCAATTATTAGTGTGAGGAAAGGGATATCTAGTGTAGTTAGGGTACTATATACCACTATAGTTAGATTCAATAATCTCGTTTCTGTAGGGAAAGTGTTAAGTGGTGACCGTAGTATAGTGTAGGGTGAACTGACTCTGACTGCTATGCCAGGGTGACAGAACTCATCCATGTCAGGGTGACCGCCGTAAGAATAAGATCATTTTTCTTAGAATAAATAGTAGAGCAGGGATGGGGCTCTGCTCCTTGTATGCCAGGGTGACCCAATTCATCCATGTCAGGGTGACCGCCATAAGAAAAAGATCATTTTTCTTAGAATTTTTAGTAGAGCAGGGATGTGGCCCTGCTCCTGTCACATCTAGGCGTTTTTGTTTCAGGCGTTTATTGGGCTTTTTTGTGGATGTCTTTGGAGGCAGGCATGACATCTGAACTTCTGTGTAGGGGTATATATACACACACACATTTATGTATATATACACATATACACATATAGGTGTGAAAGTAGCGGAACCCCATCCATGCGCTAATGAAATTATTTGCAGGGATGTGGCTCCACTCCTATCACACCTATATGTGTGTATGTGTATATATACATATATGTGTATATATACCCCTATACAGAAGTTCAGATGTTATGCCTGCCTCCAAAGACGCCCAAAAAATGCCCAATAAACGCCTGCAACAACACACCTGGGTGTTTTTGTTGCAGGCGTTTATTGGGCATTTTTTGGGTGTCTTTGAAGGCAGGCATAACATCTGAACTTTTGTATAGGGGTATATATACACACACACATATATGTATATATATATACACATACACACATATAGGTGTGAAAGTAGCAGAACCCCATCCATGCGCTAATGAAATTATTTGCAGGGATGTGGCTCCGCTCCTATCACACCTATATGTGTGTATGTGTATATATACATATATGTGTGTGTGTATATATACCCCTATACAGAAGTTTAGATGTTATGCCTGCCTCCAAAGACGCCCACAAAGTGCCCAATAAACGCCTGCAACAAAAATGCCCAGGTGTGTTGTTGCAGGCGTTTATTGGGCATTTTTTGGGTGTCTTTGGAGGCAGGCATAACATCTGAACTTCTGTATAGGGGTATATATATACACACACACACACACATATATGTGTATATACACATACACACATATAGGTGTGATAGGAGCGGAGTCACATCCCTGCGCTAATAAAAATTCTAAGAAAAATTATCTTTTTTTCTGGTTCTGGACATGCTACAGAGCTGAAACTTCACTGGTACACTTTTTAGACCCCCCAGACACTAAATCCAAAGAAATCTCATTTTTTTTTCAATAATTTTTTCAATAATTGGCTATCAAAAACGACAATTTTTAAGAACTTTTTTTTGTGTGATTAATAGTCCCTGGGGCATGACCCAGGACCCAAGGCACTTTTTATGGGCATTTATTGGGTTTTAGGGCTTCAAAATGGTGTTTTTTGATTACTGAAGTTCGGGTCCCATTGATTTCAATGGGGTTCTGGAATCCGGAGCCGAACTTTCGGGAAGTTCGGGTGTTCTGGTCGAACCAAACTTTTCAAAAGTTCGATCATCCCTACTGCTGACCAGCTTTAGGGGGATGATGATTAAATTTTCCAGCAGGACTTGGCACCTGCCCACACTGTCAAAAGTAGCAATACCCGGTTTAGGGATCATAGTATCACTGTGCTTGATTGGTCAGCAAACTTGCCTGACCTAAACCCCATAGACAATCTGTGGGATATTGTCAAGAGGAAGATGAGAGACACCAGACCCAACCATGCAGATGAGCTAAAATCCACTAACAAAGAAACCTGAGCTTCAATATCACCTCAGCAGTGCCACAGGCTGATAACCTTCTTGCATTGCAGCATTGAAGCAGTAATTCATGCAAAAGGAACCCCGACCAAGTATTGAGTGCATACTATACTGTACATGGACATACTTTTCAGTCAGGCAACATTTCTGTATTTAAATCCTTTTTTTATTGGACTATTCTAATCTATTGTAATATTCTAATTTTCTGAGATACTGAATTTTGGGTTTTCACTAGCTTTAACCCTCCTCTTATGTTAGCTTTCTGTTACTATCCAAGATGTTAACGGTCGGTTTTGACCCGTGTCTTAAATCAGCCATAAAATACCCTCTGAACAATTATTTATCATCCAATTTGTTTCTTACCTCTTGGTTACCTTGTTAGGCTTCTTTATCCTTGAAAAGATTGGTTTTAATATTTTTGGTGTGACCCCTTAGACCTTTCTTTTGACACCATAAACGTCTTAATTTTCACCACAGTATTTTATCATTTAGTGAAAAGGATTCTTTTTCTATTACATTGTTTAAATAGAGGTTCCTGACAAAGTAAAAAAATCTTGATGCAATAAACAAATTTATGTGATACTTATAGACATTCAAAACCTGCAAACGGGTCGGTTCTGACCCTAACATACGAGGAGGGTTAAACCATAATCATCAAAATTAAAACAAAGAAATGTTTGAAATATATCACTGGGTGTGTAACACATCTATATAAAATACACTGCCTGGCCAAAAAAAAAGTCGCCACCAAAAAAATAAAATAAAAAAGTCACACTCTCTAATTTCTTTGATTACAAAGAAATCGCTGTGGCATCGTTTCAATAAGTTTCTGCAATGTCACAAGATTTATTTCTGTCCAGTGTTGCATTCATTTTTCACCAAGATCTTGTATTGATGATGGGACAGTCGGACCACTGCGCAAAGCCTTCTCCAGCACATCCCAAAGATTCTTAATGGGGTTAGGATCTGGACTCTGTGGTGGCCAATCCATGTGTGAAAATGATGTCTCACGCTCCCTGAACTATTCTTTCGCAATTTGAGCCTGATGAATCCTGGCATTGTCATCTTAGAATACACCTGTGCCATCAGGGAAGAAAAAAATCCATTGATTTAATAACCTGGTCATTCAGTATATTCAGGTGGCCAGCTGACCTTATTCTTTGGGCACATGCAGTATCTATCCAATAGGATAGTCACTGCATGCTTAGTTTAGTTAGTTGCTTAGTTCATTCCAGGTGGCGGCTTTTTTTTTTTGCCAGTCAGTGTATATGAGTTTCACTTTTTGAATTGAATTACTGAAATAAATTAACATTTGATGATATCCTAATTTTATGAGATGCACCTGTATATGTGAGAAGGGTCAGAATTGACCTGGGAGTCAAATGGCTAGGTTAATGACCAAGAACAAGTATGCAAATCTGAAAAGGTAAAGAAAAACAAAGTCCTTATATGCATGCTTGTCCTTGGTCAGTAATTGAATATGTTGAACAAGGGGGTTAGCCAGTACAGCCAGGCAACTAGAATTTTTAGAAGAACAACACAGCAATGTAACCTCCACAGACTCCATGTTTTTCTCATGATAGGTTTCCTCAAAAAATCTATTATCACAAGTGGCTGAAACAGCTTTGGGAAAGTCTGCTCTGGAATCAATATTTACCAACAAAAATGCTTTTCTTTCTTAACTTATCAGTGATAATGCAATTCAGAACTTATATTTGTTTTTACTTATGATTTCAGTCTAGCAAAAACTACATCATAACACTTTCATTTTTTCTTATCATTGGAAAATGAATATATGTATGAGGATTTATTTAAATAAACTACAACGAAAGACAAAAGCTGCTGACAAATCTCTTTAAGGTTCTGCTTCCTACATCAGCAGTCAGACAATAAAATTAATTATACTGGAATCACTGTTTTAAGATTTTTTACAATGCAGAATTTACAGACAGTACAAAATGTATCATTTAGAGATGTTCACCAGTAAGTTAACTTCATATAGAAATACTATATATGAAGATATATAAAATCAGATTACTAATGCAGACCAATAAAACAGAATGCAGGAGTACATTAAAGAAATTCTTGCATCCATTAGTTTAGAGAAACATTATTATGGGCAGCTGCACCCTCTGATGTGTGTTTATCAATAGATGGGCAGTGTATGGAAGGGGGATATTTAGGGTGCATTCATACCAAAAACTGCTTCTTTTTCATGAATTTCCACATGTGCATTTCCATGAGTTTGGCATGTGTTTACAGTCCATTTGCAGCATGCTTTTTTCAAAACGTTTTTGGCATGGGAAAGGACAGGTGATAAAAGGAGCCAAATTCCTTTTGTTTCCAGACTCGCATTTCCATGCATTCCATTTTCATGTGTTCATGCAGGTTTGCATTGTACTCTTGGAGAGGAGAGAATGGAAAATAGGGTAAAACAGGGGCTGATTTCCGCAAATTGCTGAGCAATAATTGCTTGAATGCTGAGTTTTCTTCATATGCTATGCAAACATGAATTTACACTGCCTGGCCAAAAAAAAATTTGCCACCAAAAAAAAAGGTCACATACTCTAATATTTTGTTGGCTTTGATTACGGCACACATTCGCTGTTTCATTGTTTCGATAAGCTTCTGCAATGTCACAAGATCTATTTCCGTCCAGTGTTGCATTCATTTTTTACCAAGATCTTGTATTGATGATGGGAGAGTCGGACCAATGCGCAAAGCCTTCTCCAGCACATCCCAAAGATTCTCAATGGGGTTAGGTTCTGGACTCTGTAGTGGCCAATCCATGTGTGAAAATGATGTCTCATTCTCCCTGAACCACTCTTTCACAATTTTACCACGATAAAACCGGGCATTGTCATCTTGGAATATGCCCGTGCCAACAGGAAAAAAAAAAATCCATTGATGGAATAACCTGGTCATTCAGTATATTCGGGTAGTCAGCTGACCTCATTCTTTGGGCACATGCAGTCACTATCCAATAGGATAGTGACTGCATGCTTATTTTAGTTAGTTGTTTAGTTAATTCCAGGTAAAAACTTTTTTTTTTGGCCAGGCAGTGTATATTGACCATAAAAGGAAGGGGTCAGCGCTAAAGAAAAGGAACAGGCAACTTGCAGTAAGTAAGCAAAAAATATCCAAATGAAATAACAAAGAAGGGCTTCATCTAAATATCCACAAATACAGATGTCATGACAAATAAAACAAAAAAGAGCCGCCAGTTGCAAGCATGGAAGTGGCAGCGTGACATCAGTGCATAACTCGGCCCCAATGTATTTTTAGCAAATGCATGTTTTCAAGGGACACTAGTACAAGACATGCTTCCATGCTTGGAACTGGTGGCTCTTCTTGTAAGAGCACTGTTTTATTTGTCATGACAATTGTATTTGCCTGTATTTAGATGAAGCCTTTTACCTTTTTATGTGAAGTTTTCACTCTTTAATAAATATTCTACTCTACGGTATATGTGGTCCTTTGCTTGTGGCTCCGTGTGGTGAGCGCTTTTCAGGGCTGGGACAAGGTGTGGGCAGGAGGGGGCGGTTGCCCAGGGCACAATGGTTTATTGCAGGGATGGGGGGGCACCTTGACCCTAAGCCTAAGCGAAGGGGGGGCGCAATTTGGCATCCTTGCCCTGGGCGCTGGATGACCTTGTCCCGGCACTGGCGCTTTTATCTTAGACAGTATCAAGCAAACTTTCTAATCCCAGTGGTGAGAGGTGGTACTGCCGGGTGTCCTCATTGATGATGGAGCTGGTTAACCATGTGTGAGGGATCCTATTGATTTAAATGTGCATGTTGCTGCTTCCCTTTGGCAGCTTTAATGTCGGTGCTTGCATTTTAGCTCTGTTGCTCACGTGTGATGCAAAGGATTTCCAGTATCTGGTGGAAGACACTCTTCTGCGGTGATAATTATCACACATGTGGACTTTCTTTAGAGAGGACTCTATATATAGATAGATATATAGAAACAATGGGACATACACTATATTGTCAAAAGTATTGGGACACCTGCCTTTACACACACATGAACTTTAATGGCATCCCAGTCTTAGTCTATAGGGTTTAATATTGAGTTGGCCCACCCTTTGCAGCTACAACAGCTTCGACTCTTCTGGGAAGGCTGTCTACAAGGTTTAGGAGTGTGTCTATGAGAATGTTTGACTATTCTTCCAGAAGCGCATTTGTGAGGTCAGGCACTGATGTTGGATGAGAAGGCCTGGCTTGCAGTCTCTGCTATAATTCATCCCAAAGGTGTTTTACCAGGTTGAGGTCAGGACTCTGTGCAGGCCACTCAAGTTCCTCCACCCCAAACTCACCCATCCTTGTCTTTTTGGACCTTGCTTTGTGTACTGGTGCGCAGACATGTTGAAACAGGAAGGGGCCACAAAGTTGGGAGCATGAAATTGTCAAAAAAGTATTGGAATGCTGACACCTTAAGAGAGCCCTTCACTGGAATTAGGGGCATAGCCCAACCCCTGAAAAATAACCCCACACCATAATCCCCCCTCCACCAAATGGACAAAGCAAGGTCCATAAAGACATGGATGAGCGAGTATGGGGTGGAGGAACTTGAATGACCTGCACAGAGTCCTGACCTCAACCCAAAAGAACACCTTTGGGATGAATTAGAGTGGAGACTGCGAGCCAGGCATTCACGTCCAACAGCAGTGCTTAACCTCACAAATGCGCTTCTGGAAGAATGGTCAAACATTCCCATAGACACACTCCTAAACCTTGTGGACAGCCTTCCCAGAAGAGTTGAAGCGGTTTAAGCTGCAAAGGGTGGGCCAATTCAATATTGAACCCTACGGACTAAGACTGGGATGCCAATAAAGTTCATGTGTGTGTACGGCAGGCGTCCCAATACTTTTGACAAAATAGTGTATGTCCCATTGTTTCTATATATATATGTGCAAATATATGTTTCTGGAATCTGTTGGTTCCTTGAAAAAAAAATGAAAATAACAGTATTTTTTTATGACTTACAGTATATCAATACTTTTTACTAACTTTGCTATGGCATTTCTTTTTTGAGAGAACAAAATATAGTTTTAAAAATCTCATTGCTTTTTAATCTCCTCTCTAAGACATTTTTATAGTCCATTAAGTGTGAGTGACAAAATAAACCATAACCTAATTTATTGTATTGCATAGCTATATTTCTAACTTTAGAATACTCATTACAGTGATGACATTTTGAAATATTTTCCTCCCTTACATAACCATTTTGTTGTAAGTTTTCCCTAAAACTAGCTGTTCAATAGAAGCTCCACGAAATGAATCTAAAATACACTGTGCTTGACATTCTAGAGTTGATACCATAGGGACGTCACTCATCCTTACTATATTCTACATTGTTAAAGTCAGAGCACTACACTGTGCATCTAAGATAAGCATAGAGCAGCTGTCAGTGCATATTAATTAATCAAAGGCTTAGCTACTGCAGAATCATTTTTTTATTTTTGTTATTGACAAAGGGTTTTGAAAACAACCATGAGCTATATAAAATGCACATTTGAAATCAGAACATAATAATAATATTTCAAAACCAGTGTAATACTATTTATAACACATAAAATATATAGTTTTAATTTGAGCTAGCAGAATGTCATAAAAAAGATATTTTTAATTCTTCAATATCTTTAAACAGTATTACTAAACTATTAAACATTCTGTACTTGCAGTGTTGCTGGTCCTGCATCCTTCAAACATAGCTAAAAACATAGAATAATGTGTAAATGGTCCGGGCTAAGTTGCCAAGTCACTGCTAATTTGTGCCATAAAGATAACTTTATACCTTCTCTACCTGGTAAGAAATCAGTAATATATTCTAGCTTTCTGACAGTGCTAATAATTGCACCAGCTGTCAGAGGTGTGAATAAAGGTACTGTTGAGACATGGGTTCTGTGATTGCATCTAAGAATTTACTACATTTAGATGTTACTCCTTCATTAAATTATATCTAGGCCCAGCTAAGGAGTGCATTCCAAGATCACCTGTGTTGTAATGGAATTTTATTATTTTTCACTAGGTAGTTGGCATGACAGGTATCTACTAATATACTGTACCAATATTGTGTTGCCCTATAATGTGATCATGTGCCCAGACCATTGTCATACACTGTTTGTGCACAACTGACCTTTACACATACATAAACATGTTGGGCATCCTGTTTCAAAACCATTGCCTTGAAAATCATTGTCATTGTAACTCCATTGCTCCCCAATATTTGCAGCTAAAACAGCCTCCACTCTTAAGAATAGACTTTCCACTAGCTTTTGAAGTGGGCCTGTGGTCATGGGCCTTCGCAAGGGAGGGGGGGCAAGTGCCCCCCCCCCCCACCCTGGAATCCCAGCTTCCCCTTTATATTGGTTGTTAAGCCACTTTATACCATCTTGTCTGGTCTGTTTAATAATCATGTGTGCCTGTGCCCCTGTGTCTTTATATGTGTTTTAAAAAGTAAGTTGTTCTTTGCCAGTTTTCAGAGCGCCGATCACCGCTCACGACACCCGCCGGCTCTCTCCTCTCCCCATCTGACAGCTGCCTGCAGTGGGCTGGGCCGAGGATTCCCTGCTGACTTCAGTCTGAAGGGAAAGAGGGGAGACCAAGAGAAGGAGAGAGGTGGCGGGTCAGGTGAGCGGCGATTGGCTCTCTGAAAACTGGTAGATAAGAAGATAAGAATGGCTTATTTTTATAAAACACAGGCACAGGGGCACACAGGATTATTAAACAGACTGTAGACAGGATATGAAACGTCTCAATAAAACTACAGCAGCAGGAGGGGTGGGGGCAGGCACTGTCACAGGAGCAGATAGGCAGTTGGGGGGGCAGAGGAGGACAGGAGGGCTGCGGATGACGGAGGCACGTAGAGAGATCACGGTGCCATGGCTCAGCAGCCGTGGTATACCGTGGTCAGTTTACAGAGGGGAGGACATAGCCAGGTATTTTAGGTGATAAAAGGGGCCAAACGAACAGGTTTGTGCATGATGAGCATACATTAAAGCGGTAGTATCCCGCTTTTTGACACTTTTACCTACAGGTAAGCCTATAATAAGGCTTACCTGTAGGTACAATTAATATCTCCTAAACCGGCACAGTTTAGGAGATATTTGTAGTGCATGCAGCCGCTCACGCGAGTGGCGCATGCGCTCTGAAGGTCCGGGGGGACCTCCAGTTTTCCTTGTCGGGAGCTTGCCGGAAAATCACTCCCACGCGCATGTGCGGTAGTGACGTAATCGCGGCTCCGGCCAATCACAGCGCCGGAGCCGCCTAACCCGGAAGAGACGCAGAGGGATCATGGCAGCGCCAGCAGCGATGTCCAGGGGTCCGTGTCGGGGCTTCATTCTAAGGTAAGTAATACATAATGAGCTAGTATGCGATGCATACTAGCTCATTATGCCTTTGTCTTGCAGGTTTTTTTTTTTTTCGGGTTTACAACCGCTTTAAGCAAAAATTGCTAAAAATAATTAACAGCTAATTGACAAAGTAATTGATAAGTTTGCACAGGACTACAGAGATTTACAGTTTCTTTTTTGAGATCACTAACCAGTGAATAAAAATTGTACAAAATTACCTTTTGAAAAATGTGATTGTTAAATTTGAGCGAGAGTGTAGATGTTTGCAGTTCCTAACCTGCAACAGTTAGCGCCGGTTCACACTACCGCGACGCTACTTTAGGTGGCGACCTCCGAGGTCGCGGTGCGAGCAGCGCGCCGCGACCTCGGAGCGGCCGCCACGGACTTCATAACATTGAAGTCTATGGCGGTCGCCTCCTGGTCGCCCCAAAGAAGCTCCGGACCCTTTTTCTAGGTCGGAGCGACTTGTGTCGCTCCTATTAGAACGGGTCCGTAGCTTCCCTATGGGAGGCGACCTGCGGCGACCTGTGAGGCGACCAGGTCGCCTCACAGGTCGCCCTAGTGTGAACCGGCACTTATCCAGTTAAAGTGTATATGTTTTATTTTCCGATTTGGATGAGAACAGTTATTTATCTCTAAATAAATAAATAAATATATATATATATATATATATATATATTTACAAAAAAAGTAACCTAGAAATAAAGACACCCATACATTTGACATATCTTTTATTTAAAAAAAAAAATCCCTAAAAATGCCCTCATTGTAAATCCATCATCAATCACAATTTCAGCCGACTTGCCAAAATGAAAAACCCTATGCACCCAACACACACAACCAATACTGACAGTACTCCTTACCAAATGACAGCTCTCTGAGTTATCATTGGCTATATAAGGAACAGGGATAGTAGTGACATCTTTGACCAAATATAGCCATGGCAATGTCAATTTGTCAATGTAATTACTAACCACTTGAACACCTGAAGATTTACCTCCCTTCATGACCAGGCCATTTTTTGAGATACGGCACTGTGTTACTTTAACAGACAATTGCACATTGTCATGTGACACTGTACCCAAATAAAATTGGTATCATTTTGTTCCCACAAATAGAGCTTTCTTTTGGTGGCATTTGATCACCACTGCGGTTTTTTTTTCTAACTACAAATAAAAAAACACCAAACAATTTTGAAAAAAAAAAAAAACAATATTCTTTACTTTCTGCTGTAAAACACATCCTATAAAAATTAAAAAAAAAAATAAATTTCTTTATAGGTTTAGGCCAAAATGTATTCTGCTACATGTTTTTGTTAAAAAATACCAATAAGTGTATATTGTTTGGTTTACATGAATGTTATAGCGTCTACAAACTATGGGATAATGTTTTATACTAGTAATGGCAGTGATCAGTGACTTACAGCGGGACTGCGATGTAGCGGTGGACAGTCGGACACTAATTTACATTTTTGACACCTTGCGAGAACCAGTGACACTAATACAGTGATTAGTGCTAAAAATATGCACTGTGACTGTACTAATGACACTGACTGGGAAGGGATTAAACATCTAGGGCAATCAAAGGGTTAACTGTGTGCCTAGCCAGTGATTTTGTGTACTCAGTGTGCTGCTTTCTTTAGGGAAAGAAATTTATTCTAGTCCCTGCTTTGCAAATGCACAGAATACATCCCCCTGTCAGAACTGAGACATGCCTTGTTTACATAGGCATATCTCAGTCCTCTGTGTTTTACTGATGATCGCCAGGTGCCGGAGTACATTGAGTGTCCCGCACCTGGAGATCAGCTTCTGCTGTGGCTGTGTATTGCCCCCTGTAGGCAGAAGTGCCGGATCACATAAATATACAGTATATATACGTGATTCTGCACAGAAGAGCCGCCCTGTAGCGGTAAAAGTGCTATAGGGTGGTCAGCAAGTGGTTAAATGTGGCTAGTGACCAGCCAAACTTTCAGAGAACATTTATATATGCAAAACAAAACCAGAAAACTTCCCAGGTCAACGCATCAACTAGTTTGCTTAACAACCAAATTAACCTGTCTAACAGTATGCATTAAAAACAGGGATTTAGTTAGCACACATTTGCAAACACATACAAAAGCTGCAAGGTCACTTCACGGCACCCTGTATTACCCGCAGCCTAGCTCCTGTAAATTTATGAGAGTCTCCACAGTGGAAGCACATGCATTCTAATGGATAGATGGAGGGCAGGTTGGCCTGGAGGTGGCCCAATCCTCCGTAAAGGCACAGAGGCACACTGGACACCCAGCACATAGCACAATGGCAGCAAAGCCACCAGTGTGTCCCCTCACCAGTATACATCAATAAAAAAACAAAATAGCCCCTGTCCCACCTATAACTGACCTTTAGAGCAAGCAGCACATGGAAGGGCAACGCATGCAAAACAAAACCAGAAAAATTCCCAGCTCAACTCACCAACCAGTCTGCTTACCAGCCGAATCAACCTGTCTAACAGTATGCGTTAAAAACAGCAAACAAATGCGTAAGCTGCAAGGTCACTTTACAGCACCCTGTATTACCTGCAGTCCCAACTTCTGTTTTTTCTTGAGCGTCTCTATAGTGGAAGCACATGCATTCTAATGGATAGATATGGGGAAGGTGCGCCTGGAGGTAGCATATTGTTAGACAGGGTAATTCGGTTGGTTTCTGGTTTTGTTTTGCATGCGTTGTTCTTCCATGTGCTCCATGCTGTGAAGGCCAATTATAGGTGGGGGCAGGGTCGTTTTGTTTGTTATTGATGTATGCTGGTGGGGGGACACACTAGACACCTTTGCTGCCATTGTCCTATGTGCTGGGTGTCCAGTGTGCACATGTGCCTTTAAGGAGGGATGGGCTCACCTCCAGGCCCACCTGCCCCCTATCTATCCATTAGAATGCATGTGCTTCCACTGTGGAGACTCTCATAGATTTACAGGAGTTAGGACTGCAGGTAATACAGGGTGCCGTGGAGTGGCCCTGCAGCTTACACATGCGTTTGCAAATGTGTGCTAACTAAACCCCTGTTTTAACGCATACTGTTAGACAGGTTAATTTGGTTGGTAAGCAAACTGGTTGGTGAGTTGAGCTTGGAGTTTTTCTGGTTTTGTTTTGCATGTGTTGTCCTTCCATGTGCTCCTTACTGTGAAGGCCAGTTCTAGGTGGGGGCAGGGGCCATTTGTTTGTAACCTTTATATATGATTTCATTAAAAACATTAAAAATGTATTAAACAAAAAAACTTTACAGTAGAAGTACAGAAGTTGTTCAAGACAGCAGCTCAGCTCACCCTGCTACCCCCTCCCTGAGTACTCGCTCTTTCTTTACATGAAAGATTAGGAGGCTGGAAGACTTTTATATAACTACAGGGGAGTGGTTAGAATGAATTACTGATTTCCTGCTAATCAGAGAACATATCTTTGATCTGAACCTTTATTGGATGCTGAACTAAACGCAAGATACACTCAAGCTTGCAGGCTAGTAAGTAGGACACCTATCTTTACAATACTATCTTGTTTATGTTCAATGGTTTGTGTCTGATGTTGTGATGTTTTATGTGCTTTAAAAATTCAGGAAGAAACTGAAAGAGAATAAAACAGAATTAAGAATAAATGAGATCATCTAGTGCTGATATTGGAAAACAGAGGATCAGTTCTATAGACATAATATAGAAAACTGCATTGTATTATTTACAAGAGATGTTAAATTAGTAAGAGATAAAATGATATTTTAAATATATTCCTAATGTACAAAATGCAAAACCGCTAAAACGTTATTATAAACAAAAGTTGGTTACCTGGAAACATTTTTTGCCTGATTTGATGAACAGTAGTAAGTTATGTTCTCCATGTATACTTTACAGTGTATATGTAAAATTTTAATAAACATAAAAAAAAATGTATAACAACCCTATATGCTATCACGTACTGCATTGCAATATATATGTCAGATAATCATGATAACAAGCATAAAATTGGGGCTGTTGCTAAAGGCAGAGGATTTTTGCAGTCATTTTCAGTTCACATTTCAACAATTACTGTAGATCTTTGAAACAAATTTCAGCAAGACCATCTTTGCTTGAATTATGTTGTTTCAGAAATATAAAAGACTTGAAATAACACAAGAAGTAGGCTTTGCAAAAATCATTCTATGATTATCTGTGAGCAGCACCCACAGGGACATATACCTCAGGTACTTGGTACTCTACATTGTTGTTCATGTGAAATTAACAATGTTCATCCACAATAAAACAATTCTAGTATACTGTACATAGTAGTTCTTTTATTGTCACTTTAAAATGCAAAATGTGTTGGGGAATCTGGTATGTACTGGGGAAGTATGCATTGGGGGACTGGGCTGGGAGGAGGAATCTGTACTAGGCTGCCGTACTGATGGTTTGGGCTGGGAGGGGGGTCTGTACTGGAGGGTTGATTGAGTTCTTGCTGCCAGGGTATTTTACATTGGAACTTAGGGCTGTGGGGCAGATCTGTACTGGGAGAATTCAGGCTTGAGGGAAATTGCACTCTGTATGGTATTTAGTTCTGATCTATGTACTCATTGTGTTTTTCACTCCTGACTCTTGTGCTTCATATTCCTGGCCCCTGCAGTCTGTGTGTTAAGTGCACCAGATCCCCACCCTCTCTGCGTTATGTACTCCTGACCCCTGCATACTGTGCATAATGTACTCCTAGTTTTTGAACTCTGTGTGTCATGCACTTTTTGCTAGGGATGAGATCCTGCTTCAGGCACCCAAATGGCAGACATTTAGCCCTTTCAGTAGGAGCAGATTTTTCTCTCACTACTATAAATGACAGCGTCCATCTTCTGGTGTAAATGGTTGTAAGAAAGTGGTGGGCTCCAGCACGTACCATGTGGTTAGCAACTAGTGACATCATCCAGCCCCATTCATTTGCTGGCTAGAATTCTCAGCCATGTAAACAAAGCAGTCAGTGATAATAAAAAATCAAAACAGGATATGGTTCCCCCTATACTTCAGGTCTGGTATACATTTTCAGGAGGAACCTACACATAAATAAAGAGAAAAAATTATGGAGCCTTCTCCAAAAAGCCATGCCAGTCTCTTATCCAAGTATGCAATTTGGCAGGCCAAGAAAGGGGGTGAGCATGACACACTCCTGTGCCCTGCATTTTGTATGCTATGCACTCCTAAGCCCTATATTCTGTGCATTACACAATTCAATGTAATTCTGTTTATATTTTTCATATAAATACAGAAGAGCACACAGCACTGCTAAATCTTGAGAAATGCATATATATTTCCTGCCTTATCACAATGATACTGATGTCACGTCTTTTTTCCAAGCCTTTATCTCTTTCAATGTTGCTTTTTTTCTTTATATCACACCAAACACCTTAATTATATATATGTGTGTGTGTGTACTTGTGTGTGTCTGTGTGTATATGTGTGTGTGTCTGTGTGTATATGTGTGTATTTAGCTATTTTATGTTGCAGTGAAAGTGTAACAGGCATATAATTACTAGATGAACCAGACAAGATTCCATAGGTATGAAAGGAATGACTGAAAATTCTGTTCATCTCCTCAAATTCTAGTTCAAAGAAAAATGAATTTTTAAATTAGCACTGAAGGACAAGAACTGTATGTATTCAGTTTTATTTTAATTGAATTGAGTCTCTGAAGGCTATGATCACAGGATATGAAGGCGGCACAGGAAGGAATTAAGTACGGGTTAAAAGGTTGAAAGCATGGAAAGTTGCATGTACGCTTTCAAATAACATCTCAAGGTCTTGAGGATCAATAAACATCATTTATAACTAGCAAGAGAAAATAGTCCCATTCAATATAATTATGTAAAAAGGAAATTATCATTCTTTCTGCCCTTGAATTTCATAATCTGTACTCTTTGCATAATACACTTCAACGTTCATGAGTGTTCCAGGTGTTTGCTTTTTGTGTATAGTTGTGTATAGCTCCCCAGATGTTGATAGAACTAAACAAACTTTTAATTTAACATTTATTATGAAATAAAACAAGTGGAGTCTACTCTAAAAGGTCAAAATTAATATATTGCCATTTTTTGCTGGAAAAAAATAGTTCCAGCATACATTTGAATAAGCAAACGAGCTGGCAGATACAAACATAGCCGCTTGCAAGGATACAGTCAGATACGCCATACAGTCAAAAATAAAAACATCATTTTTGCCATGCTAGTAGTAATATTCACCAATTACCGTATTTATTCGAGTATAACGCTCACACGTGTATAACGCGCACCCCTGATTTTCGATTAAAAATAGGTATAAAATTTTGTTTCACGCCAAGCATTGTAATTGACAAAAAAAACGTTGTTGAACACGTGCGGCCATGATAAAAATCATTTATTGACAATGTAAATTGGTATAAACACAATACCGAAATAAAATTACCGGTAACAATGTTTATTTAAAATGCTTCAAAGTCAGATTCATCATCAGATACACTAAAATATGAAGAACGCTGAATTACGGTACGCAAAACACCGAATTGTACAAAAGCAATGCTTACCGTAACGTGTGGGCGAGGCGAGGAAATGAAGCGGCGACCATACAGCGGATAATAAGAATTCTCACCCCCAGTTCGGGCCGCCCACTGTAAGCGACAAGGGGACGTTTTTTTTTTTTTCGCCCTCGCGAAGTGAGCGGCTGCAGCCCGGAAAAGGCGCAGTGTGAACTCACAATTCGCCTGCGCCCTCAATGGACCGGCCGCCACTGACACCCCACCCCAGCCCTCGTTTATAACGCGCACGCAAACTTTGATTTCTTTTTTTGGTAGAAAATTTTGCGCGTTATACTCGAATAAATACGGTAAGTGCAAAAGTAAAATTGAAAAATAAAAAATGAATAAAAGTCCACTTTAGGTGCATGTGATAAGAATAACAGTCCCAATCCAGTAATGCACACACCACTATGTGATATAGAGTATCTATTTCAGAAAGATTCCAAGGTCACCACATGGGCCATCACCAGTATAGGGAATGGATTCTTACGGGAGTTTGCGGACTCACCAGTTGCATATTAGATATACATGGCAACAATAGTGATGTAAGATTCCACCATAAAATCAAGATAGAAATGCTCACATAGTGTTAATCTATAAAAAGCTTTTATCAAAAGTAAAGTGTCAAACTACTCACATGTGAGTCATAAAAACAGCACTGTACACATATAACAATCACAAACGATGTAATATGCAACTGAGGAATCGGAGACACCATGAGGATTTGATCAAACCACATTGGTCCAGCACCTTATGACAGGATACTGTAAAAAAAAGAAAGAAAGAATCCCTTGTGCCTCACATCCACAGAGTTATGTGATAGTGAAGAAAGAGACAACCTCAGTCTGGGTTCCCACCAGGCCACGCACCCAATACATTTCACTCCGCCCCCCAGGACTTATATAGAGTATATAGGCATCATTGGTAGTCACTTATAAAGGTCTGGCAGGTGTGTGTGGTTGATCGTTCTGGCTATCAAAAAAGGAATGATAAAGTAAAAAATAAAAAAGGTGCAAACTATGGTGAGCTCAGAGTGGAGAGTGAAGAAGATGTGGAAAAATGAAAGTGTTGAGTGAAAATCAATATAAAAATAAAGGATACAAAATGGAAAAATGAAGAAATGTGTGTGTATATATATATATATATATATATGGAGTGGTGATGGATGGTGCAAGAGGAAGAAATGAGGAAAGAGTGAAAACAAAAGTGAATAATAAATGTAAGAATAAAAATAAACTTGAGAAGAAAAAGAAAAAAAAACTCTCTATCACATAGTGGTGTTTACATTACTTGGTTGAGACTGTTATTTTTTTCACATGCAATTAAAGTGGACTTTTATTATTATTTTTTTTTTCAATCTTTACTTTTGAACTTAATTGGTGAATATTACTATAAAAATTTGTTCCAGCAGTTTTATCTAATTTAAAAGTTGCTCCAGGTAATTTCTTCACTTTTTTTCATCCTGTTTGTGTGGATGCAGGAAACTGCTAATTTTTTTTTTTTTGTTTGGCTCATTGACATTACCATCTGTGGCCAGCTTAACAATGTATTGTCTCATTGTGTTTACTATTTCATTCAAGTTAATCCTAATCAGACCCAATTAACATCTTCCTCCTTTTCCACCCATAGTTATTATATTTCCGATGATTTTTCTATTAATATTTTTTGTCACATAAAAAATTTTTTTAAAAACTAACAAAAAAAAAAACACTAAAAGATGATTTGGAAAATTTTACAAACAGTTTCAAATTCCAAATTTTCAGAACGATTAGAATTTGAATTGGTCGAAAATATATAGACGATCTGAAGTCTGTGTGTAGAATAGCTGGTTGTTAAGGAGAGTGGGTTCCCCCTCTTCGGGCCTGGCATGGATTTTAAGGGGAACCCCACCCCAAAATTTTAAGAAAATAGGCTTGGGGTCCCCCCTAAAATCCATACCAGACCCTTATTCAATTTATTCAAGCATGCAGTCCAGCAGGTCAGGAAAGGGGGGGAACAAGCAAGTGCTCCTCCTCCTGAACCATATTAGGCCACAGGCCCTCAACATGGGGGTGTGCTCTTGGGAAGTGGGCTCCCCGCAAAAGCACCTTTTCCCCATGTTGATGGGGACAAGGGCCTCCTCTCCACAACCCTGGCCAGATTCCAAAAGCCCCCTTTAACAAGGGGACTCCCAAATCCTGACCCCCCGCCATGTATATGAGTATGGGGTGCACCAAAAAAAAGTGTCAAAAATAAATAAAAACACAGAGATGGTTTTTGACAATACTGTTATTAAAAAAAAAACAATGTCCCCCGAAGTAAATCCACTGTCAATCACAATGAATGATGTCATCGCCGTCCCAAAAAAAAAAAGAAGAGGCTTACACCCGACTAAGGCTCCTGCCGTCTGATAGCTCCACTGTCTGACAGTTACTTAAATACCTAAGAGGTGGGGCCACTCAATGATTTCTATTGGGTGACCCCATCCCCGTGTAATGTCATCAACCAAGGCATGCTGTGTAGGTGATGTCACAAGGAGGTGGGGTCAGTCGGCGACTTCATCAGGTACCCCGTCCCTCAGTTATTTAAGAACTGTCAGACAGCAAACCTGTCAGATGGCAGAAATCTTCCTCGGGTGCAGACCTTTTTTTTTCAGGTCAGTGGTGGCATTCATCATGATCGATGCTGGATTTACTTCAGGGGACATTGTTTTTTTTTTTTTGTTGTTGTTTTTTTTAATTGTCAAAACTGTTTCTGTTTTATTTTTTTAAAACTTTTTTGGTAAATGAGAGGGGGTACAATTTACCCCATACTCATTCAAATAGGGGTTGTGGGATCTGGGGGCCCCCTTGTTAAAGGGGGCTTCCAGATTCTTAAAAGCCCCCCACCTGCAGACTCTAGCCAGTGGTTGTGGGGAAGAAGCCCTTGTCCTCACCAACATAGGGATAAGGTGCTTTGGGGGAGGAGCTCCTCACCCCAAATCACCCCCCCCATGTTGGGGGCATGCTCAGATAAGGGTCTGGCATGGATTTTGGGGGGAAACCCACGCCTTTTTTTAAAAAAATGTTGGCGTGGGGATCCCCTTAATATATATACCTGACCAGAAAGGTCTGGTATGGATTGGGGAACCCTACGCTGTTTTGTTCTTTTATTTTTCATTGTCAACATTCTTTTGTTTACATTCAGCTGTAAGTGGGGAAACCCGCTGTCAACGGTTGTTAAGGACGCGGTGGCCAGCTTCCCAATCCACTCCTTAACAACCAGCGATTCTTCACACAGAATTCAGATCAGTCGATAAATTTTTAACCAAATCAAATTAGCATCGTTCTGAATATTTGGAATTCATTAGAAAACGAAAAAACTAAACTAAATTAATTTTAACAAAATTCGTTACTATTGCTATTCAGAAATTTGTATACATCTGAATCTCCGAAAAACCAAAAATTTGTCTGAATTTAGATTTGAATTGCACATGTCTAATGGATTAGTTGTCGCAAACGTTTATATGCTGTAAAATACATCCAGTCTATGTTCTTTGACAGATTTTATATCTTGGTCTGGTGGTGACTCATGGGGAGTTGAATAAATTTAGACAATCTTGCATTTGATGCTTGAACTGCGTGACCACTAGCTATGAAGGAACTGAGATGAGTTAGGCCCCTTTCACACATATGGTCCGTTCAGTTCATCAGTTCAGTCACGTCAAAATGTATCAGTTTTCCATCCATTTTTCATCAATTTTTCGTCAGTTGTCATCCGTTATTCATCAGTTGTTATCCGTTTTTCATCCGTTGTCATCCGTTTTTCATCCGTTGTCATCCGTTTTCATCTGTTGTCATCCATTTTTCATCCGTTGTCATCCGTTTTTTATCCGATCAGTTTTTTTGACGGATGAAAAATAGGGCATTCATCCGTTCAAAAAAACGGACATTGACGGAAGCGGATGAAAACGGATGTTAACGGATGATCATCCGTTGTCATCCATTTTTACATAGAGATACATTGATGTCCGTTTTTCATCTGTCAACAGATGGATGAAAAACGGACAAACGGACAGCATGTGGGAAAGGGGCCTTAATGAGAAGATGATGGTGAGAACAGCCATGTTAAACTGCACTGATATTCATGCAGAAATAGAAAATGTCTGCTCCTTAAGCCCTTTGGCTTAATTGCATATGATCAAATTACACACACAGCGTGTCACGTAAGCACCCTATAATATATATTTGTAAAACATTGATACACACATAACTAGAAACAATATAAAAGAGTTTGTAAACCTGTAAACATTCAAAAAAAATGTAATTAAATTGATTAAAAAAATCAATATGCTTTAACTGTTTACTTTTTGAGATTAGCAAAAATCAATTAACTTGGTGAGCTTTAGGCAACAAGGATGCTTGCTTTTGACAAGACTGCTCATATGTAATATACATGGCCTTCTTTATACATACATACAGTAAACCTCACAAAGGTGCAGGCAAGAGTCAACCTTCCCATCGGATGTAATAACAGACAAGTTCAACTTACCCTGGATGCCTTGCACTATACTAGCTAGAGAAGACTTGTGACTCAAGTGCTAGAGTTATTTATTTTTAATAGGGATAAATGGTTTAAAACAGGAGGCAGGAAGTCATGATCCAAGCAGAGATGGGAGTAAATGTCAATGATGATTACAAAGGGAATTATATGTGTAAATGTTAGGATGCAGTTGAGAAATAGTAGTATTTGCAAAGGCTCAGAATACCTAATTTCATCTCCACTGCATTTTTGCAAGTTTCCACAAGTGACCCCTTACTAGCTTGTTCTTATCAGTATAATTATCAAGTAATTTGTTGAATTTAAATATAATTTTTTCATTTATTTTGGTAAATATTTGCAAAGAAAAAAAAAAGAAGAGGAGAAGGCAACCATTCAAATTTTTAAACCAGTATTAAATTCTAAAACTTATATTTACAAGCAAAAAGAACAGTGTTTTTCCAATGCTCTATATATTTTTATTTTAATCAGATGTTCACAAAACTATAAACAAGTGTGTGTGAGTGTGTATATATATATATATATATATATATATACAGTAAATATATATATATATATATATATATATATATATATACTGTATATACACAGTATTTATTTATATATTTTACAGGATGCCAAAGTTGGGTCCTGGACAGCTGCTATATATCTCCTGTATTCGGGTTGTGGTCTCTTTAAGGGAATTTGGGAAATGCTCAGGGGGTCACCCAAGACGGGTGAGAAATTCCTGTGAATAGCTCAAATCAGGTGGACTGACTTGCAGTTCTCTCTGTATTGAATAGAGAGATATTTGGGACCCGGAATTTGGGGGGCTCTGTAGTGATATTCGGGTGGGAAAGAGCCCCCACCCCTGGCTATAAGGGATTCCACCGCACACAGGGTTAAGACCCAAGAGAAGCAGACCTTAAGAGACAGGAAGCAGCAATAGGTGGGTGGAGAGGAGGAGTTGGTGGTTGCACCTGTCTGGGAGAGCTGTAAGTTTGCTGGAGTCTGCCAAAAAGCTGCTGAGAGGTCTATTAGGGACTGTTACAAACCTTGGGGTGAAAACCCATCTACAAAAACTGTATGTGCCTTTTTCTTACTTTGTTCCATTGTGCTGAAGATAAGCGGACTTTATTTTGTGTTTGATTTATGCGCTGCTGGAAGCCTTGTTTGAGTTTTGCTGAAATAAAGCCTTTTTGTTTATATTTTAAATGGTTGTGCACTCAATCCGGTGAAGCTAGAATCCTCAAACTTTACAATATATATATATATATATATATATATATAGTTTGAATATACACAGTATATATATCTGAAACCAGCAATTAAGGAAGGTATCATCACTCGTGAACACTTTAAATTTTTGTTACCTACCCATACAAGGATTCCAGTGCTATACACTCTACCAAAAATACATAGGGACAATGACTCTTTGCCAAAATTGTTTCTTTCAATTATTTATTTTAATGATCCCCATGGGGCCTCATGCTCACTGGTTTCTTGTAAATGCTGTTTATCCTGATAGGAGAAAATTAGTGTAAGAAACTCACTAAAGCTTCATTTTTTTAAACCAGTTCGAGCAGTTCGAGCAAATTTAGCAGTGTTTGGAGTTTGGGCATTTATTTATTTCATAGGCCAAAATTTGCATTTATTTTGGCAATTGAAATAAATGCTGGCTAAAGTGCTAAATGCACCTAACGTTTATGCACGTTTGGGTGTGCTTAAAAGCGTTTACATGCATTTCACAGCATTCATAATTTTTTGTGGTCAAAATTCCCTCTCTTGAATGCAATTTTAGGGCATTCAGAAAACATCCTCTAAACTCCCCTGCTACTAAACTGCTAAAAAGGTCTTTGTGTGCACGAACACATAGGATAACATTACGGGGAGTTCAAGGGCAGAAAAAAAATGCCTAAACTCACAAAAATGTGAAGCTGCACCGTGAGGTCGTTGAATGGCGAAACTAGTCAGGCGGGTCTAGAATGTTGGATGCTACCACACATGTGTGCATCACAACCAGAGGCGACATGAACACTTTATAAGAAAAGGCGTTTTACCTTAGTGTTCGGTAGACACAATGTGAGTGTATAATTGTATTTTAAATGAACTGGCTGAGTTTTATATGGATTTACACTATGTGGACTTTGCTTTCCTCCTAGACCCACAACCCCAATACATCTTTATGAGAGAGTTTGACTAAGAGACTGGAACATTTACTGATAGAATTTGGGGCCGGTCTGCTGGATATTTCTTAAAGAGACGCAGAAGCTGGTTTATAATTTTACCAGCCACTCCATCTGGTGAGTCATTTTGGGGGGAATCAGTGGAAGGATTGCACAGGCTGATTGCACGGATTCGTTTGTTGAAGATCTTGCACATTCAGGGACAATTATTGTAGAGTTACATTTTTGGATCACTCTGTTATTTTTTTATTTTTATTTTTGGATTCACAGGATATCATGGTTATGGGTGATATAAATCTATAGTTTACACAATTTTTATACATTATTACATATATAGAAGATGTTTTGTCACATATGTTGACATAAGAATGATGGTTTACTATTCATAATAGGTGCACTGACACTTTAAGTGATAATACACAAAGATATGTTTTTTTTTGTTTTTTTTTCTAACCAGGGGAGATTAGATCTGCACTGACTTAATTGTTTATTGAATCACAAAAACGTGAGTTTATCAGTAGCAGTGTGCAGGAGGCCTAGCCTAAATGTGACGGTTACAAACTAAACTTCCTAACCTTCTATAACAACTCTATAAGTTTTTAGCTAATCACTGCAAAATGAACTCCTAAATCATTGCTTGATAATGCCATATCTATACATTGCTTAACCACTTTGCGCCTGCACTATAGCTGAAAGACTGCTACAGAACGGACTTAAAATGCTGGAGGGGCATACATAGACGTCCTCCTGTTCTCCTCCGAACTCGGCTGTTCACAGAGCAAGGTAAAGTGCCAATCACAGAGGGCCCTTTATAATGTGATCAGCTGTCAGCCAATGACAGCTTATCATGTAATGCCCCATACACACATGCAGATTATCTACAGACTTTTGTCTGCAGACTTACCAAAACCATATAATATGAGGTCAAACCTAAACACTTTCAATTTGTATGCAATCTGGCAGGCCCTTGCACTACATAGAAAAGGTAAGTCTGCAGACAAAAGTCTGCAGATAATCTGCACGTGTGTATGGGGCATAAGTAAACAGAAGTTGGTTTCCGGCTCTTTTTTTTTTCCACGCTGTCAGCGTGAAGATACTAAGCAAGCCATTGACCGGCTTCTGTTAGAGAGATATCATTCCCCTTAGTTATCACTAGTGCTGCAAATCAGTGCATCCAGGGCTGCTAATCAGTGCCCACTAGTGCCACCTATCAGTGCCCACCATTGCCACCTACCAGTGCCCATCTGTACTGCTAATCAGTGTCTGCCAGTGCAAACTATCAGTGCCCACTAGTGCCACCTATAAGTGCCCATCAGTGCTGCCAATCGGTGCTTATCAGTGCCTCATCATCAGTGCCCACCAGTGCCGCCTATCAGTGCCCACCCGTGCTGCCTATCAGTGGCACCTCCCTGTGCTGCCTATCAGTGCCCATCAGTGCCACCAATCAGTGCCCATCAGTGCCACCCATTAGTGCAGCTTCATCAGTGCCTCCTGATCAGTGCCCACCAGTGCTACCTCATCAGTGCCACATATCAGTGCCCATCAGTGCCACCTCATAAGTGCCCATCAGTGCAGCCTATCAGTGCCCATCAGTGCCACTTCATCAATGCCCATTGGTGAAGGAGAAAAATTACCCGTTTGCAACTTTTATAACAAAATATGAAAAAAAAAAAATATATATATATATATATATATATATATATATATATATATATATATATATTTAATTTTAAACTATCCGCTCTTTTTGTTTGTTTAGCAAAAAAAATAAAACCCAGTGGTGAATAAATACCACAAAAAAAAGCTCTATTTGTGTGAAAAAAATGATAAAAGTTTAATTTGGATACAGTGTTGCATGACCACACAATTGTCATTCAAAGTGTGAGAGTGCTGAAAGCTGAAAATTGGCCTTGGCAGGAAGGGGGTATAAGTGCCCAGTAAGCAAGTGGTTAAGAGAATCATTTATAAGACAAATCTTTATATTTACAGGCTGAGACTCAGTGGGGCATATAATACAAAATGAAAAAATTACCTAGATGGCTAATAATTATTTGTCTATAAAATTATAAAATCTAAATTGGATTGTTTTTATGTATGGCCACAATAACCATTTAGATCACAGGTGTCAAACACAAGGCCCGTGGGTTGAATCCGGCCCTCCAGGCCATTTCATGTGGCCCTTGCACCTCTCCTGCAGCTGCTGCTTCTCTGCCCCCACCTTGTCTCAGCAGATGGCAGCAGAGAGGACAGATCTCCTCTGCTAGATCCTGTGCTTCCTCCTGTAGCTGCAGAGAGGACCCCCCCCCCCCCAACTTAGCAGTTGGCAGCAGAGAGGAGGACACAACTCCTCCTACAGATCCTGCACATCTCTGTGCAGCTGCAGCACCCCCTCCTCTCCACCTCCACTGGTCTTCAGCAGACTCGAGCAGCTGACTCCAGCCCTCTTCCAGACACTGCAGTTGCTGCTTCCCAGCTCTGTCTCCAGCTTCTTCCCAGCAGCAGCACATGGTAAAGGGGATATACTGTGATGTAAGGGATGAGAGGGTGGGGGCTCTTGACTTCTGATAGTGCTGGGCTACAGATAGAACTGGCCCTCTGAGGGCGACCATAATGGGGATGCGGCCTGCGATGAAATTGAGTTTGACACCTCTGATTTAGATGTTTTACTTGCTTTCAGCATGTAACAAATATAAATACTATGCACTTTATTTATGTTACATCAAGCATGAGGCTAGTGCCAAGGCAGACAGAGATCCTTTAAAAAAAAAATAATAAAAATATTTTACTAAATATATAAGTTGTTTAATCGCTTGCCGACCGCCGCGCGACGATTTACGTTGGCAGTAAGCCCCTCACAGGCAAAGCGACGTAGGGCTAGGTCTAGGGAGCTCCCGCGCGCCGCCGGAGGTGCGCTCCCGCGCAGTCACGTCCCCCGCACATGTGCCCGCGGACCCAATGTCCGCTGGTCACTCGCGATCTTCCATTACACCGGAAGAAAGGCAGGCGGCTAATGTAAACAAAGCCGCCTCTCATTCTTCCCTGTGTAAGAATGGAGATCAAACGGTTCTGCTATGTAGAACTGTTGATCTCTGTTCTTGCACTAGTAGCCACAGCCAATCACAGTTGGAAACACGCCCCTAGGGAAACACTTAACCCCTCCCTCTCCAACAAAGTTAACTCCTACACTGCCAGTGTCATTTTTACAGTAACAGTGCATATGTATAGCACTGATTACTGCAGTAATGTCACTGGTAACCCCAAAAGTGTCAAAAATGTCAGTCAAGGGTCCGATCTGTCTGCCGGAATGTCGCAGTCCCGCAAAAAAATCGCAGATCGCCGCCATTACTCGTTAAAAAAAATGACAAAAATCTTTCCCTTAGTTAGTAAATAACTTTTGCGCAAACCAATCAAAATACGCTTTTTTTTACCAAACATAGGTAGCATAAAACAAATTGGCCTAAAATGTTAATTTTTTGGGGGGGGAATTTCATAGAAAAAAATTTGAAAAATATTGTTATTTTTGCAAAATTGACACACTTTTTTTGTTTATAGCGCATGATCAAAAAATCGCACAGGTGATCAAATACCACCAAAAGAAAGATCTGTTTGTGGGAAAAAAAGGACGTCAAATTAGTTTAGGTACAGCGTTGCACGACCGCGCAATTGTCCGTTAAAGTCACGCAGTGCCGAATCGCAAAATAGGCCCTGGTCAGGAAGGGGGTAAAATCTTCCAGGGCTTAAGTGGTTAAAGGGTGGAGGGAGCTTTGTATTTGACTGGTATATTTAACAAGCTATATTCACAGTGCTGGATGGCAAGTTTTACTAACTTGTACCTATGGTAATATTATCTGGTGCCACTATGCAATATCTAGATCAATGAAACTTGTTCTGCAAATAATGACAAAAGCCTGTCAGTTACAACTATCATTTGCAAGAGGCATGTTTACTAAATTATTCATTTTACTGGAAAACCAGAGTCTTCCAAATTGATTTAGCTTCTTTATGTCTTCTAGATGAAAATAACCATGCAAAACCACAACATCTGCTTACTTTATGAATTGCATTTCAGTTCTTTTTACACGAAAACCAATGCAAAAAATAGGGTAATCGCAGTGTACAGTGTATGCATTAATGCCCATGTTACATTTTAACAAATGGTAATGACATTACATGGAAAGTATGCATACCATTCAAAGTACACTGTACATAGCCAATATACAAATACAAATATTATGATATTGCAGTAATAAATTATACTAAAATGAAATATTATCATATATCTTGCTAATGCATTAAGTAGGGGATATCAGTACTTTGAGATGTAGATGTTTAGCATATAGAGGACAAGAGCACTCTTCATGTCTGGAGGAAAGGAGATTTTATCTCCAAATACAGAAAGGTTTCTTTACACTATAAGCTGTCAAAATATGGAATAGACTCCATCAAGAGATGTTTTTGTCCAGCTCAATAGATTGTTTTTCTAAATGTACATAATATAACTGGATACTAATATTTTTAGGTAAAGTTGATCCAGGGAATAGCTGATTGCCTCTTGGGGGATCAAGAAGGATTTCTTTCCCCTGCTGGGGAAAATTGGATCATGCTTTGCAAGGTTTTCAACCGTGATCAACTGTGGGTATAGGATTGTGTATATAGGATTGTAAAAAAATGTTTCCTTTTATTGGTTGAACTAGATGGACTTGTTTCTTTTTTCAACCAGACTAACTATGTAACTTCATATTTTTCACCCAAGATGCATGTGGTTATCCATGTGTAGCCATCAGTCCAAGACCCCAGAGGAGAGAGACAACCCCAGTCCACGCGCCATCCCCAAAGCTGGAGCATACTAGGACAGACTGGGCAATCACTTCACCAACCTCCAACATTTGCAGGGCACCCTACATGGTGGTAAAAATATATAGTATCCACCAGAATAATGTCATATGTTACATAGTTAGTCAGGTTAAGAAAAGGCACAAGTCCGTTTAGTTCAACCAACAAAAGGGAAAAAAAAATCATACAAAAATCATACAATCCCATACACAATCCTATACACACAGTTCAGTTCATCCAGAGGAAAGCAAAAAACTCCAGCAAAGCATGATCGATTTGCTCCAGCAGAGGAATACAATTTCCAGTTATATTATGTACATTTAGGAAAGAATCTACACCTTTTTAAGCACTCATTTGAGCTGGCCAGAATCAGCTATTGAAGGAGTCTATTCCACATTTTTGCAGCTCTTACTGTGAAGAAACCTTTCCGTATTTGGAGATTAAAACTCCTTTCATCTAGACGTTTGTGAAATTTATGATGACCATCAAACCCCAGAGGCAGGTACTAAGATATACATAAAAAGTGCACCTACAAGATAAAACTTACTGTTAAACCCTTAGCAACCCTTGAAGCCAAAGACTAGTCCACTGACCGGCATCATCAAATCCCCGATTATGTCACTTCTTGCGCAAGACACATATTCTGAAAACACACCTCCCAAATACTGGTAAACCAAGCAGAGGGGGTGATCAGTGAACCACCACAGGTGTCTAAGGGAAGGGAAGAACGGAATTAGTTCCACCACCCACCTCCTCAGTGCCCGACACACCAAGCTCTACAGACACACACACGCACACACACACAGGTAGATTGCCCTACTGACAGATGAATGTAAAGAAAATGATGCCAGCAATTGCCTGGCAATCGAAAAAAGTTTTTAAAAAAAAAAAGGTGTGTCCCCCCCCAGTCCATACCAGGCCCTTATCCAGGCATGGAGCCTGGCAGGCCATTGAGGGGGGGGGGGGCGAGTGCCCTCCCCTCCTGAACCATACCAGGCCACATGGCTCTGTCTCCCACCCCAAAGCACCTTTTCCCTATGTTGATGGGGACAAGGGCCTTTTCCCAACAACCCTAGGCTGTGGTTGTCAAGGGTCTGCAAGCAGGGGGCTTATCGGAATGTGGAAGCTCCCTTTATCAAGGTGGCCCCCAGATCCAGCCCCCCCATGTGAATGAGTATCTGGTACATAGTGCCCATACCCATTCATCAAAAAAGTGTCAAAAAGTAAAGAGACAGAGAGTTATTGACAATTCCTTTATTAACCACTTAAGCCCCGGAGGATTTGGCTGCTAAAAGACCAGGGGTTTTTTTGCGATTTTTTACTGCGTGACTTTAACGGACAATTGCGCGGTCGTGCGACGCTGTACCTAAACGAATTTGACGTCCTTTTTTTCCCACAAACAGAGCTTTCTTTTGGTGGTATTTGATCACCTGTGCGATTTTTTGATCACGCGCTATAAACAAAAAAAGAGCGTAAATTTTGCAAAAATAACAATATTTTTCACATTTTTTTATATGAAATTCCCCAAAAAAAAAGTAAAAATCAAAATTTTTTAACATTTTTCGGCCAATTTGTTTTATGCTACCTATGTTTGGTAAAAAAAATCGCAAAAAGCGTATTTTGATTGGTTTGCGCAAAAGTTATCGCGTTTACTAACAAAGAGAAAGATTTTTGTCATTTTTGGTGTTTTTTTTTTTAACGCATAATGGCGGCGATCTGCGATTTTTTTTTCGGTACTGCGACATTGCGGCGGACAGATCGGACCCTTGACTGACATTTTTGACACTTTTGGGGTTACCAGTGACATTACTGCAGTAATCAGTGCTATACATATGCACTGTTACTGCAAAAATGACACTGGCAGGGAAGGGGTTAACTTTATTGGACAGGGAGGGGTTAAGTGTGTCCTAGGGGCGTGCTTTCTACTGTGTAGGGACATGGCTATTGGTGTAAAAGCAAAGATCAACCGTTCTACATAGTAGAACGGTCAGATCTTCACTTTTACACAGGGAGAACTGACAGGCAGCTTGTTTACACAAGCTGCTCTGTCTTTCTCCCTTCACAGGAGCGATCGTAGTGTGGCCGGCGGACATCGAGTCCGCCGGTCACACGCACTGACTTGCCTGTGAACGAGCCGCGGCGGGCGCGCGCCTCGGCGGGCGCGCGCCCGCCCGCGATAGGCTCGCAAGTCAGTGACAGGCGAGTGACGTACCGATACGTCACTCTGCCTGGCCGGGGCTGACCGCCGCAGTATATAGTCGTGCGGCGGTCGGCAACCGGTTAATAATTAAAAAAATAGTGTCTCTTGATGTAAATTCATGGTCAATCACGCCGCCCGCCTGACCCCAAAAAATAAAAAAATTAAAAACGCTCTCGCCTCCTGGGAGGCCTCCCGCCGTATGCCTGCTCTGCGCTTTGACATTACTTGACTTGTATCATTGAGTGCTTGTAGTTTGTACGAGGAGTTTTCATTTCTCCCACGATTGTCCTATCAGGCTTCAAGACCCTTAATTCTCTGTCTGCACCTGTCTGGACAGTGCTGATTGGCCCTGTGCTGATCACATGTACCCTCCCAAGAAAAAAAAAAATCATCCATCAATTAGGATGTGACATCCCACCCCCTGTGTTCTTTTTTAGTTACTGTGCATGGAGGAGGAGGGAGGGACTGGGCTGTCATTTAGGCTCAAAGCGGAAATATTCTCTCCAGAAATAGAGACCAAACTGAGCATGTGCAGCTGAACTACACTTACTGTGCTTATCTAAACTTGTCCAGAGTGAACATGCAGGAGCGGGGAGGATCTGTGCATACAGGATCACACAGCCTTTTTACACAATGCAGTGGATTAATCACTCAAGTTACACAGTGAGTATAACAAGCATTTTATTCTGCATCTATAGAAAGATTTTACTGCTGTGGGTTTAGTAACACTTTAGCCCTTGGGTGGCTCAGTGGATATGCAGTTGCCTAAAAGATTTCTATTTATTCTATTTGAAAGTGATATGCCAAAAGGTTTTGTGGGTAAGGTATGTATTTTTTCTGATTACACAAAAGTGTGCAATAACATTGATATCCCTAAAGGTGTGTGTAACATGGAACATGATTTGGCGCTGCTGGAAGATTGGTCATATCAGTGGAAACCGCAGTTCAATGTTTCTAAATGTAAAATAATGTACCTTGGAAATAAATAATTCATTTGCAGAATACAATATTGGGGGTACAGTGTTGTTCGGCACTACAGAGGAAATACATTTGGGAGGTACTTATTTCAGATGACTGAAAAATGAGCAAACTGCGTGGCTTTGCAGTGAGAAAAGCAAATTGGATTCCAGGTTGCATAACTAGAGGGATCACCAGCAGGAGGAAGAAGGCCCTGATTCTTCTATATAGATCTTTAGTTAGACCTCATTTAGAATACTGTGTCCATTTTTGGAGACCTCACTTACAAAAAGTTATTGATAAGGTGGGATGGATCCAGAGACAGGCCTGGTGAATGGTCCGAGGGATAAAACCTACCAGGAGAGACTTCAGAAACGTAATATGTATAGTCTGAAGGAAGGAAGAGACTGGGAGGCCAAGATCAAGAACATGGGGACGTGACCTCAAACTAACAGGAGGAAATTAAAAAACACATTTCAGAAAGTATTATTTTACTAAAAGAGTGGTTGATTCTTGGAATAGACTTACAGCAGAGTTAGTAAGTCAGTCAATAGTAACTTGATTCAAACATACTTGAGACAAACATAGACCTATAATAAGACAAAAAAAAAATAAATAAAATGTAAAAAAAAAATGTATAAATATGCATTTTATACATAATAACCTGGACAAGATTCAATAGACTACTTGTTTTTTTTTTTTCTGCCATCACTTTTCTATGTTTCTATAAATCTTTGCTCTATATTTTAACCTTTAACTTAAAGCTTAAAGCTTTCCAAAAGTCTCTTGTTGCAGTTGCAGTTCTCGTCAGTGTTGTTTTATTGTCCATGTAGGCTGAGGGCATACAATGACTACAATGTAGTCTTTTTCTTACCACTAACTATTAAGAGGATCTAATAATAATTTCCATTGTCATAGTAAAAGCCAATTGGGAGATTGTGCACCTCATCATAGTGCTCATCTCTTGTGCTTTCTAAACCGTAGTAAATTCTGATGTTGTGAGGCAAAGCTATAATTCCTGAATTAGTGTTTTAAGAGATTTGTTATTACTACAGGCAGATAAAAAATGCAAAAGCAATCCATAGTAGGGAATGATACACTGATTAATAGGCATTGGCCAAGTCTGGGAACAAGACATGTATATTCCTTTCTTCTTTCTTAGCAGTCTGAATTTGTTACCATATAATGCTGTTATGTTCAAGGCATTCCCAGAAGCCTGCTATGCAAACTTTTTGGATTGACATATCAATGAAATTATTTTGTTTCATATATTTGCAAGTATTTGCACCAACACACTGAAAAAAGATCTTGTCTTCGTTATTCAAAAGGATTATTTGACAAAACTGTTAGATTGTGACTACGTTTTCTTCTTTTGGGACCAATACTCCCCTAACTCTTCACCAGGTCTTAGGGATTACTTGCTTTTGTGATGCAATCCTCAAATTTTTTTAGATGAATTTCAGGATATCAAGGTCAATCTTGTATACACAAAATGGTACACAGTTAGGGCCTGGCACCAGTGCCAATCTTTCTTTTTTCATTACCTCATTCATCTCAAGCTACTTGGGAGGACTGATTTTTAATTGATGCTGTGGATGGGAAATTGGTGGGATGTCAGATGAAATAAGTATTGTTTTTTCCTTTCACACATCAATGTGAATGGTTCTGAGGAGTTTGCAAATGTCCTCCTTTGATGCATTCAATGATCCCCTCTTCTCTTTTCTAAAAACACTTTTTACAAATTTAAAGGAATCTTTGTAGAATTTTGTTTCCGCCTTTTCCTTCTTTTGCTATTGTTTTTTTTAATTTGCTGCTCTGCTTTGAGAGCCTTTGTTTTCCGTCCTCTTGAAGGAGGTTGATGGCCTCCCCTTTTTCTGCTGTTACTTTATTTTATTTTTTTATAAATTCCTCAAGTCTCTTCTTTCTTTTTGAAATGTATTTCTTTCTGAGGATGGAATTTGGGGGAAGAAGTCCTATTTTACCTGATGATTTGTTCCTTGATTTCAAGTATTTCCTTTATGTAGTTGCAGACTAAGTGCCCATCTTCTCCAACTTCTTTTCTTCTGATTCCTTCATACCGCTTAATATCAGAGTTTATCTCTGCATTGATAATTTCCCACTTCTTGCTGTTTGATTTTGGCCATTTCACCAATGGTTTATGACCTTGCATTTTCTCCGCCTAATGTTCTCTAAGCTGTCACAGGATCTTTCATTTGTCATCAGTTGCTCTTTCACAGCAGTCACTGGCTTTCTTCCAATGTTAGATTCATTTCTGATAAGAGAAAAAAAAAAGACATTCTTAGATCAGTTATATGCATTGCAAGTATTCCAGTATTGAAGCATATTTCATTGCAGATTTTCACCTTTCTCGGTTTAAAGAAAAGAATGTTTATCTTTTGAGGTCTTTTCCCAAAATATACTCAAAGACAAAATCTGCTCTATTTATCACTACCTGGCATCATCTTTTCTGACACGAGTAACTTAAAGTAGGTTTAAAATAAATCGCATATGCTCTTTAACATTTTGGGGTATTTTTTTTTCAATCTTTTGAAAAAAATTAAATTGGCAACTTACCTTAAAAGAATTATTCAAAGAAAGAATAAATAATTAATCAAAGAAAGAAGTAATTAAGAAATAATCACTGCCCTATTTACCCAAAACAAAAAGGTGTGAAATACCATATGTTGAACCAACTGCAATAACAACATTTATGAAATCAAAAGTCTATAGTGATGATGACTTGTCAATACAAAATCAAAAGTCCATATATAGTAACAGATGAATAATCACCCTGCTCTTCAAAAAATATAATTGTGTCCAGCTCTTCAATATACAGTGCTCCACCAAGTGTGTAAAATAAATATGCGCTCGCTAGAACCATCTGGCCAACAAAGTGACCATCGAGCTAATAATAACCAAATCCACTTTTAAGGAAACCAGGACAAGTTCTTCAAGCACTCTTCGCTCTCCTCTATTCCACTCTTTAACACTGTAGGAGAGAGGAGACTGCTGAAAGAACTCGTCCTGGTCCCCTGAAAGGTGGATTCGGTTATTATCTGCTCAATGGTCACTTTGTTGGCAAGATAGTTCTGGTGAGCGTATATTTATTTATCACACTCGGTGGAGCACTGTATATTGAAGAGTTGGGCACAATTATATTTTTTGAAGAGCACAGTGATTGCTCATCTGTTTCTATAAATGGAGTTTTGATTTTATATTTAAGTCATCATCACTATGGACTTTTGATTTCATATATGTTTTAATTGCAGTTGGTACAACATATGGTACTTCACACATTTTTGTTTCGGTAAATAGGGCAGCACTTTACTTTTTTTTTATTCGTTTATTGTGTAGTGTTTTTTTGCACTATTAAAGGGGCAGCAACCTTATATAATTTAGTGTGATAAAAAAGAGGTTGAAGTTGGCGCCATTCATATTGATTACCCTAAAAGAATACCTATTGATCCTGCTCTATAGAAGTCTTTGAGGCACTTCCTGTTATGAGGTGACAACTGTCTTTCAGTCATAATCCTTCATTGTCATCTTGCCGCACACACCACTGGTTGAAACCATAAGTGGCTGTGCTGACACACATTCAGTAGGCATTGTCCCTTGTTGTCACTATTAGGAAATTGGTCCAATGTGATAATTTTCAGCTAAAATTGGAGTAACAGCATGTAGGCAGGAAGCAACTGAAAAGACACGGAGGCGATTATCAACACTGAGATGTCAATAAGGATGGGGAAAAGGTAATTTTATGAAATATAATAAAAAAAAAAAATAAAGGGGTTAATTTACTAAAAATAGAGAGTGCAAAATCTGGTGCAGCTGTGCATGGTATCCAATCAGCCTCTAACTTCAGCTTGTTCAATTAAACTTTGACAATATAACCTGGAATCTGCTTGGTTTCTATGTAGAGTTGCAGCAGATTTTGCACTCTCCAGTTTTAGTAAATCAACTTCACAGTATTTAGATAACAAAATGTCATTTAATTACAGTTTAGATTTATCTCAAGATTTATTTTTAAGACAGCCAACAGGAATCACAAAACATGCTCAATGTTAAGAAGGTAAATAACAATGCAAAAAAGAAAAAGGTTACATACTGTATAATATCATTAGTGTGACCTTGGTAGGCTAAGTTTAAAATATGGATATTAAGACAAATTAAATAATCAGGCGCCCAGGACTTCAGAGGTAGATTACTAATCGTTAGAGGGGTAAGGGAGTGCTGCTAATTTATTGCAGATAGTCTGCATAAAGGTGAATGAAAGTAACAATCAGCGCAGTTCCTTAGTATTCCCTACTAGTGTCAACCGAAGACCTATGATAGATCTATTAAATCTAAATTATCATTTGTCACAGTGCTGTGTCACTAAATTGAGTGTAAAAATATCCAAATAATAATAATAAAAAATCATAATAAACATAAGAGAGATGTGAAAAAATAAGTGTCTAAAATCAAAACATCTTTAAACCAAACTATTTTCCATGGAAAGTGCCAAGTGCAAAATAAACTATTATATATGTATAGAAAAGTGCAAATAGAAATATAGTGCAAAAATGTCAGTTAACATATAAAGTGGCAACAAAACCTTACCAGCTGCCTGGAAAATGTATATAAAGTGCACAAATGAAAAAAAAAAATGAAAAAATATCATTAACCAGAAAATGTCTGTAAAGTGCACAAGTGAATAAAAATAATAATATTAATATTTTTATTAATAATAAAAAAGTCCAAAGTCAACAAGTCTTAATAAAGAACAAGGTGCCAGTGCAGGAACGGTGCAAAAACGGTGTCAAAAATCCACATATAGCAAGTGTCTTCAGTGCACACTCGTGAGGATCTCACCATCCGTGTTTCAAAGGTCTCACTAAATGAACTCACCAGAGGGTAAGCTGGTAACAAGGTGAGACCTGAAGAAGGTCTCACTAAATAAACTCACCAGAGGGTAAGTTGGTAACAAGATGAGACCTGAAGAAGGAGGCCATGCCTCCAAAACGCGTTGTCTTAGCAACCACACTTGTGTCATGTCAGGGGACCTTTCCTCTGTGCACCCGTACCAGTGTGCTCTCTGAGCGGTTGTCCGTTCCTCCTCTGCCTTGCTTGTGTAGCGCCAGCTGGACTGGGCGCATGCGCACTTCATACAGCTCCCTCGAGGAGGAAGGATTCACTCCTGATGTCACAGGTCTAGGAGGCTGCTAGCAAGTGCAGGATGAGCGGCTGGCTGGCGGGACCTGGAGGAGAGATTTTACCTAAGGAACACCTGTAAGTGATCTGCTCTGCATGACTTTCACATACGCTTGTGAGCAATATTTTAAGGCTTTGTTTTAATTTAATAAAACAGTGTTATGCTAGGGCAGTTGTGCGCTCTGTCCTTTGTTTTTTCATACAGTTGTTTTCCCATGTCGCAGTGGAGGGTTAGGAGAGCTGCCATGCCCCACCATTCATTTATCACCATCAGTTATACCTAAAGGTATCCCCAGCCTGGAAACTCAAACTCAGGATCTGCACATCGACTGGTAAAGCTTTTCTGTGTAACAACCAGCAGCCACACTTATAGGATTGAATATCCAGCATGATCGTCATATTCCAGAGTTGACAACTAGCAGCATCATAATCATCATATTTCCATAATTGTTGTCAGAGTAATGGAGTCTCAGAATATGTATGGGGGAGGAGGAGAAATAATGCCAAAATAGTGTAATTCCGTAAAATATCATATTTTTTAAAAACTAAAAAAAAAAATCACTTACATGTTAAAGTGTCTGACCCAACACTAGGGTTGCTGAGCAATTACAAAGATACCACTTTGGCTAGTACAGTCAGAGCCGCGAGCGTGTGTCTATTCAATGCAGTGTTTCCTTCGGCGTCCAGAAGGTCCTGCCATTCCGGAAAGACGTCAATAGACGAAACTAGTAGGGCGGGGCACCGTTTTTGCACCATTCTTGCACTGGCACCTTGTTCTTTATTAAGACTTTTGTTGATGAACTGTGGACTTTTTTATTATTTCAGATACTTTTTATAGCGCATACATTCACGGATATATGTTTACATCTTGTATACATTTCAGGGATATGTTATTATGAAATTAGTTTTATTTTTCTTTTATAAAACATTTTGATTCGCTTGTGCATTTTACAGACATTTTCCAGGAAGCTGGTTAATGATATGTTTTTCATTTTTTTTCACTTGTGCACTATTTATATACATTTCCCAGGAAGCTGGTTAATGTTTTTCTGGCACTTTATATGTTAACTGACATTTTTGCACTATATTTCTATTTGCACTTTTCTATACAAATTTTATAGTTTGTTTTGCACTTGGCACTTTCCATGGAAATGAGTTTGGTTTAAAGATGTTTTGGTTTCAGACACATTTTTTTCTTATGAATTTTGGATATTTTTACACTCAATTTAGTGACACAGCACTGTGACAAATATTAATTTACATTCAATAGATCTATCATAGGTCTTCGGTTGACACTAGTAGGGAATACTTAGGAACTGCGCTGATTGTTATTTTCATTCACTAAAATATGGATATATCTTTTTAGAAGGGATCTATTTTACTTGTAGATTTTTTTAGTCTCCCCTTGATAGTCAAAATATAAGTGTCATAGGTGATAAGTCAGACAGTTTTTATTTTTACACCTCTTTACAGGGTGATTCGTAACAGACACACTTTTGTGGTCACAAGGTTATCTTGCAGGCAGTAGCAATAACTCCTTTCGCCATAAGGGATCCTTGCTCTAATAGTGAACTACACATCTTTAGAAAGCCTCACATCAATTGATGACAGTAAATAGACAAAAATAGACAATAGAAAACCGCCAGTACAAGACAGTTGTTGTGTGTTTCTTTATTGTTTTATTGTGCAAACTACGAAGCATTAAAAAAATAAATAAATAAATAAAAATGAACACTGGACAACAAAGATTTTGCTTCCATTTGGTGTATCGTATAGAATTTTGATTGCTAATCACAAAAATAATATGAATATGGGTGTAACATGTAACATGGTATGAAAGGTGACTAACTGCTGTATGTAACTATGTAACTCTTAATAAAGTGCATCAATTATCTGTATATGTGCCACCTTTTAAATAAAGTGCATTGCTCATATAGACCTATACCTTTAAACTGTGCAAACCATGCAAAGTAAACAAATAATTAAATAGTAGAGCACTTTGAAGCATATATTTAATTATTTGTTTACTTTGCATGGTTTGCACAGTTTAAAGGTATAGGTCTATATGAGCAATGCACTTTATTTAAAAGGTGGCACATATACAGATAATTGATGCACTTTATTAAGAGTTACATAGTTACATACAGCAGTTAGTCAGGTTGAAAAAAGATGCAAGTCCATCTAGTTTAACCAATAATAAAATAAAATCCTACACTCCCATATACACAATACTATACCCATAGTTGATCCAGAGGAAGGCGAAAACTCCCAGCAAAGCATGATTCAATTTGCTACAGCAGGGGAAAAAAAATTCTGATCCCCCTAGAGGCAATCATATTTTCCCTGGATCAATTTTACCTATAAATGTTAGCACCCAGTTCTATTATGTACATTTAGGAAAGAATCCAAGCCTTTTTAAAACAATCTACTGAGCTGGCCAGAACCACCTCTGGAGGTAGTCACAATGCACATTTTCACAACTCTTACTGTGAAGAAACCTTTCCATAATTGGAGATAAAATCTCTTTTCCTCTAGATGTGAAGAGTACCCCTTTTGTCCTCTCTTATGACCTTAAAGTGAATAACTCAATATCAAGTTCGCTATATGGACCCATTATGTATTTGTACATGTTGCTCATATTCCCCCCTATTCTCCTCTTCTCAAGAGAGAATAAAATCAGTTCCTTTAGTCTTTCCTCATAGCTGAGCTCATCCATGCCTCTTATCAGTTTGGTTGCCCTTCTTTGCATTTCCTTCAGTTTCCCAATACACTTTTTGAGAACCGGTGCCCAAAACTGAACTGCATATTCCAGATGAGGTCTTACTAATGATTTGTACAGGGGCACAATAATATCTCTCTCTCTGGAGTCCATACCTCTCAATACAAGAAAGGACTTTGCTCCCTTTGGAAACCGCAGCTTGGCATTGCATGTTATTATTAAATTTATGATCTATCAAAACCCCCAGATCCTTCTCCACTATGGATTCCACAAGTTGTTCTCCCCCTAGTATGTATGATGCATGCACATTCTTAGCCTCCAAGTGCACACCTTTACATTTATCAACATTAAACCTAATTTGTCACATAGTTGCCCAATAAACAGTGCATTGAGGTTGGCTTGTAAGTTGTAAACCATCATGTAAGGACACTATTCCACTGCATAGCTTGGTGTCATCTGCAAAGACTGAAATGGTACTTTTAATCCCAGACCCTATATCATTTATAAAGATGTTAAAAAGTAGGGATCCCGACATTGAACCTTGGGGTATACCACTAATAACATTCAGAGTATCAATCATTAACCACTGCTCTCCGAATTCTATATTTTAGCCAGTTTTCTATCCATTTACGAACTGATCCTTCCAAGCCTGTAGACTTTACCTTACATATTAGCCATGTGTGGGGAACTGTGTCAAACGCTTTTGCAAAATCCAAATATATTACATTCACAGCCACCCCTTTGTCCAAGGTTTTACTTACTTCCTCATAAAAAATAAATCAGGTTTGTTTGACAACTTCTGTGTTGCATGAATCCATGCTGTCTGTTGCTTACATTTTTTCCCAACTCATCTATGTGGTCTTTTATTAAACTCTTCAGTATCTACCTGACTAAAGAAATTAAACAGGTCTAAAGTTACTTGGTAAAGACTTTGATCCCTTTTTAAATATGGGCACCACCTTGGCCCTACGCCAATCCAGTGGAACTATTCCAGTCATTGACAAGTCCTTACAAATTAAAAACCATGGTTTTTAAAATGACAGAGCTTAATTATTTTAGGATCCATGGGTGTATGTAATCTGGTCCAGGTACTTTATCGACCTTTATTCTGTCTAAATATTTCTGAACCATATCACTATTGAGCCATTGTGGATTATTTGGGACTGTGTCAATACCATCCCCATTATGGACTCCCCCATGCTCCTTTGTATACACATATTTGAAAAAAAGTATTTAATCAATTTGCCTTCTCTTTGTCCCCAGTCACCCACTCCAGATTATTTTGTAAAGGGCCTATATGCTCAGACCTGCCCTTTTTACTATTAATATATTTGAAGAATTTTTGGGGGTTTGTCCTACTATCTTTTGCAATCTGTCGTTTGTTTTGGATTTTTGCATCCCTGAGTTCCTTTTTACATACTGTATTCTGTTATATTCTTTGTAACATTTAAACGATTATAGTGTTCCTTCATTTTTATATTTTTATAAAAGTAATTTTCTTATTATTTATAGTGGTTGTATGGTTTGCACTGGTAAAGGTACAAGCACATATTATTAATGCACTTTATGTAAAGTGATTGCACACACATGTGAAATGTAATGCACTTTATCAATAGTGTTGCATTGATTTACAATATACTGTATACCAGGATTAAGGAAGGTATTTTTGTTGGTCCACAGATCAGATATTTCATTAATGACTAGCAGTTCAATGACCTGTTATTGGGGCTATAGAAAATTGCCTAGAAAGTATTTAGGGATGTTCTGGAATATTGTCTTAGCAACTACAGAGCACTAAACTAGATTCAGCTGGCTGACAACTTCTTAAAGCATACAGGACCATGAAGTGCAGCATGTCACTGAAGATTCCTTTTCTGTGTTCACACTTGGACTTCTTTCCTGAAAATCTGGGGGCAGTCAGTTACAAATATGGTAAAACAGTATCAGTACAACTAGAATCAATCAATGCTGGCTGTTTTGGACTCTGCAGCGAGATGCACTGGATGCTGAGTACAAATGAAAATCAGCAGGAAAAACACGTTTAGCCCTGATGAACGTATGTGAATAAATACATTATAGTTGTTAAAAGTTAATTTAATACTTCTCAAGATTCCTACATGATATAGTCATTCTGAAATAATACTTGTGTTCAGTTTGAAGGGGTCTATCACAATCACCAAACATTTTTCAAGAAGTAAAGTGTGGTGCTTGTTGATTACTCTGAACAGAAAAAAAGTGAACCATGAAATCACAGAACACAGAAAAGTGCACAAGGGTACAGTGTGGTCCAACCTCTAAAAAGGAAGGACCTCGATCCCTGAACCCCCCTGGGGTGCAAGCCTCCTGACAGACAGACTATAATACTAAAGGGCCAGCTGAATCCGGTCCTCCAAGTACTGGATGACGGCGCTCCTAAAGAGAAACCCCACGTTGGGGAGAGGAAAAAGACCCACAAAGGCCACAGATCCTCCGTTTGACTTCAGGGAAGGCCCTGATAAACCTCCACCCTTTGTCTATGTTGACTGGGAAAGAAAATACAAACACACGTGCGGTGTTTTTTTTTTTTTTTTTATATAAATGAATAGTGCATAAATGAATAAAAAGTGCCAAGGGTGTTACAAAAGGCAGGCCTTTTGGCTGGTAAAACAATCACTCCTGAGCTAGACAGATGACCTGCCTAAGAAAGCAATAAGTGGCATTACCATGTACTGGTGAAACTTGGTGGGGTCCCAAACCCATAGTGTTTTTCGGCAACCCTGAGACGCCATCCTCAGGGGATACATCAACAGGAGCTCCTTGTGATCTCCACTCTCTGGCCAGACAAGGGCAGCCCCATCCCTCCCAAAAGGCATTAGCACCAGGCCAGAATAAGGAATTATTAACTGCCATCCCACCAGTATAAAACCACAACTATCTATTCTAGAATACTGATAACAACATGCTAGATTTGATCTTAGCCATAAGGTCAGGTATTTATTGAAATAAATGTATTTTTTAAACTATATATACGATAAGAAACCACAGTGACTTCAAAGATACACAAAAAGCATCACATATGGAAATCCAGTAACTATGATAAACTGATGTTCACTAAAGGAAACTACTGTTTTTTCAACCTAAAAGAAGGCAAAAAATGCGTTGTAGCCAATTATATATCAAAAATTTGTAAAATTCAATCAGATTCAACCCGAGATTGAATCTTCTCTTCTGAATATTGTGCCAGCCTCTTAGCTTTTCCTCCTCTTTTCACATGTTCTATTTGCATTGACAGATAGACAAAAGAAAAGACTGATAGTCACTGACCAGAAAATGTATTGCCATTGGTACAGAATGACAAAAAAATAGATAAACAAACATATGAACAGATGCCTTGGGGATATTATTCAGTTTCTGAAGTTAGGATGTTAGTGCAAAGGAATATTAAGAGTTACCGGTAAATACCATTTTATTGCTTGGCAATATTTTTTTGTGCTCGTGATAAAGGATATTATTTATTGTGCTGGGGAAAATATATTATGGTGTTGGGAGATAAAATGATTCTACTGGGAGATTTTTTTAGGTGCTTTTGGTGGAAATAATGCTAAGCTGCTGGTGACAGGGAGCCTTTAAAGTGCTAAGGATATTGCTAGGAGAAAATATTAGTATCATACCGTGTTATTATTATTATACTGGTAGTGGGGCACTTTTATGGTGGTGGGACACATTGGTGTTGATTTACTAAAACTTGAGAGACCAAAATATTGTACAACTGTCCATGGTAGCCAATCAGTTTTTAACTTCAGCTTGTTCAAGTAAGCTTTTACAACAAAAACCTGGAAACTGATTGGTTACTATGCATAGATTCACCAGATTTTGCACTCTCCAGTTTTAGTAAATAAACCCAATTATTTTGCTGGGTAAATCTATTTTGGAACTGGCGTGCAATATTTTTGTATAATGTCATACAATAAATGAATCCTACCCGTTAGGACTTATGACCTAGTAAAAGCAGTTTGTCATCTTTTTTATTTTACCTGCTTTAATTCCTTACCAATAAACTGAGAGAAAAGTACATTAGAAATCTCTTCTCACAAAAGCTCATACATTATAAAACATTTCTGTACAGAAAGAGAAACCTTAACCTGACAATGAAAGGTATTTTCATTTATCATTTTCTACTTGTGGTAATGTTTCAAAAGATCAGCTAGCAACATAAGGAAAAGGGTATCAATTTCTCAAATCTGTTTCTCACATATAGGCTCCTTGCACACTAATGTGTTTTTAAGCTCCAAGAAGCTGTTATTAGCTTTTTTTTTCCGCTCCTTGAAGCTAAATATTGTTATCCTATGCGTCCATGCACATTACTTTAGTCTTTTAGCATTTTTTGAGCTACAGCATCTAGAAGAAAAAAAAATAGTTTTTGTAAAGTTTTTTGGAGCGTTTTTAGGAGCTAAATGCTCCTAAATGCTTCTAAATGCATCTAAATGCTTCTAAACTCTTCTAAAAGCTACCAAAATTATACTAACAGCTTCCCCAATGGGTTTGGGGAAGCAGTCCCTGCCAGGAGAAGACAGTGATAGCCACTAGAGATAACCGCAAGCAAATTCGGCAGTTTGGATGTACCTAAATCGATTGATCGGTTAGCTTATTACATTCAGCCTGCCCATTAACGGTGTGAATCTCTTGAGATTCAAATTGTGTATGGCTGGCCTTACACTTTTAAAAGAGGGAGTAGAGCGTGGGACAGGGAAAGACAGTGTTTGCATATGCATGTACTATAAGGTTGGCCATACATTATACTATTTTTGTACAATTTTACTTTAGATTTACAAAAATGATATACTTTAATGTGAGGTCAAATCTAAACACTTTCAATTTATATGCAACAAGCAGGGCCTTGTACTATATAGGTCAGATAAATCTAAAGGAAAATGAACCAGAAAATTGTAAAAATGTATGGCCAACCTAAGTGTCACAAATACATTGGTGCTGGATTTAATCTTAAAAACATCTGTAGTTGCGTATATTTTACTTAAAAGGAGTCATTGCACCACAATGTGCTCCACTTGCCATCCAGCCGTCATAGTTTTACTGCGGCAGGTTGGCTTTGTCCCGCGAAATGACTTACCTGTACCTGGACATAGCCCGGCGCATCGCTTCCCATGGAGACAGAACAGTGGTCTGCCGTTGTAAACATGGCAGATTGCTGTTCTGTCGGTAATGAACACAGGGATCCTGTGTTCCTCCTATTTAAGGACACATGTATCTGTGTTCATTCAGCAAGCCTATCCCCCCACAGTTATAAAGCACCCCTACTGACACATTTAACCCTTTAATTGCCCTGAGGTTAACCCCTTCCCTGCCAGTGTCATTTGTACAGTAACAGTGCATATTTTTAGCACTGATTACTGTAGTAATGCCGCTGGTCCCCCCAAAAGTGTCAAAAACGTTGGTTAGGTGTCCGATCTGTCCACTGCAATGTCGAAGTCCCACTAAAAATTGCTGTTCGCCGCCATTACTAGTAAATAAATAACAATAGCATAAATATTTCCCCTAGTTTGTAGATGCGAAAATATGTAGCAGAACACATAATGGCCTAAAATTATGAAAAAATTTGATTTTTAATATTTTTTTTTTTATTGGGAATGTTATATATAGCTGAAAGTAAAAAATGTTGATTTTTTTTTTTTTTTTAGAATTTGTTCTTTTTCTTGTTTATAGCGCAAAAAATAAAAATCGCAGAGGTGATCAAATACAACCAAAAGAAAGCTCTATTTGTGGGAAAAAAAGGACATCAATTTTATTTTGGTACAGCGCCACTAAATCGTGCAATTGTCAGTTAAAGTAACGCAGTGCCTTATAGCAAAAAATGGCCTGGCCATTAAGGGGGTGAAACCTTCCGGCCCAGAAGTGGTTAATAGTGTGCTGTTCATTTTCTATTCCACACCGCCTCATTCTGTTCACTGTGCTATACGTTCAGTATTGCACACTGCCTCATTCTATACAAGGAGCTATACATTTCTTCTCCCACACTGCCTCATCTTGTATGTTTCCTTATTCTGCACTTCCTCATTCTGCATGCTGTGCAGTACATTTCCTATTCCACACCACCTCATTCTGTAAACTGTAATGTGCATTCCTTATTTCACACCACTGTGTACATTTTCTATTTTAAACCACCTCATTTTGTACTCTGCACTGTACATTCTGTGTTTCACACCAGCTCTATGTGTACATGGCACTGTATACAGTAGTCCTTTTTTCACACCACCACAATATGTATACTGTGTTGTATGTTCCTTATTCAACGATGCCTCATTCTGCGCACATTTCTTATTTCACACTGACATATTCTGTATACGGCTATTTACATACCCTATTACACTCGACCCCATTCTTTACACTCTGCTGTATATACCCTATTGCACGCTACCCCATTATTTACACTCTGCTATATATCCCATATTCCCCGCTACCCCATTCTTTACACTCTGCTGTATATACTCTATTCCACACTACCCCATTCTTTACACTCTGCTGTATATACCCTATTCCACGCTACCCTGTTCTTTACACTCTGCTGTATCTATCCTATTCCACGCTACCCCGTTCTTTACACTCTGCTGTATCTATCCTATTACACGCTACCCCGTTCTTTACACTCTGCTGTATCTACCCTATTCCACGCTACCCCATTCTTTACACTCTGCTGTATCTACCCTATTCCACGCTATCCCATTCTTTACACTCTGCTGTATCTATCCTATTCCACGCTACCTCATTCTTTACACTCTGCTGTATATACCCTATTCCACACTACCCCATTCTTTACACTCTGCTGTATCTATCCTATTCCACGCTACCCCATTCTTTACACTCTGCTGTATCTATCCTATTCCACGCTACCCCATTCTTTACACTCTGTTGTATCTATCCTATTACACGCTACCCCATTCTTTACACTCTGCTGTATATATCCTATTACACGCTACCCCATTCTTTACACTCTGCTGTATCTACCCTATTCCATGCTACCCCATTCTTTACACTCTGCTGTATCTACCCTATTCCACACTACCCCATTCTTTACACTCTGCTGTATCTATCCTATTACACGCTACCCCATTCTTTACACTCTGTTGTATATACAGTATTCCATGCTACCCCATTCTTTACACTCTGCTGTATCTACCCTATTCCATGCTACCCCATTCTTTACACTCTGCTGTATCTATCCTATTACACGCTACCCCATTCTTTACACTCTGCTGTATCTACCCTATTCCACGCTACCCCATTCTTTACACTCTGTTGTATCTACCCTATTCCACGCTACCCCATTCTTTACACTCTGCTGTATCTACCCTATTCCACGCTACCCCATTCTTTACACTCTGCTGTATCTATCCTATTACACGCTACCCCATTCTTTACACTCTGCTGTATATACCCTATTACACGCTACCCCATTCTTTACACTCTGCTGTATCTAACCTATTCCACACTACCCCATTCTTTACACTCTGCTGTATCTACCCTATTCCACGTTACCCCATTCTTTACACTCTGCTGTATATACCCTATTACACGCTACCCCATTCTTTACACTCTGCTGTATCTAACCTATTCCACGCTACCCCATTCTTTACACTCTGCTGTATCTACCCTATTCCACTCTACCCCATTCTTTACACTCTGCTGTATATACACCACTAAACCCAAATTTAAATGGATGTCAGCTCAACCTCCTCACAATTCAATAATAAGAGAATATACATTTGTGCCCAGCATAAATTAACTGTATATATGCCACAAAAATTCACTGTACAAATGCGAGAGGGCTACATATGGTCATCTTTATAAACCTTTAATCCTTATCCTTAACATGATCTAATATAAAAAAATATGCATATAACAAAACACATATGAGATACAACACAATAAAAACATGAAACCCCCCAATGTTAGCACCTCCCCTCCTCTCTATATATGTGTGTCTGTCTATCTAAAAGTGCAATATTGAGTGTGAAAAGGGGGGGATATGATATACTGTATGTGTAACACAACTACCTGCCCTTAATTATGATAATTCCCACACACATGAAGCATAGTATGGAATACAGGGAACTTGAATTGTGTTCTTTGGAACACAAATTGGGTAAATAAAGGCACCGGTGTAAATTCAGGGGAGAAAAAACAGCTAAATGTTATTGAGTATACAAATATCATTGATAATATATAACATCTACAGTATATGCAGTCAAGGCAACTAAACGCCCCTGTGGAGATTTGTTGGTCAAAGTATAGTTAGGAAAGCAAAAAACTCCTTCCATAAATTGTCGAATTCAATGAAAAAATGGATATGCATTTCCAATAATTCCCATGATATAGCAAGATGTTTAGAGATTAAATAATTCAGTAGATTCATTAATTAATTTAATCTAATTAATTAATGTATTAATTAATTAAGTAGATTAATTTAGTAGAGCAGAATGTGGAAACGAATGTCCATGGCAAGTTGATGTGCAATAAATGCAGTTGCAGTATGGCTAAAGATATCTATCTGCATGAGCTGACCCACTCATGAAATATGTTATAGAGATATACACATATCCACTGTGGTCCAGAGGAGGCACATACAATAAATGCATAAAGTCATAATCCCTATATCAGGTGATGCAAAAAAAAAGCCCCATTGAACTCCATGCGTCCGGCATGCAGATTAGGGGGCCGGACACATGGATGGGGGGGGCGGCACCCCTGCTCCCCCAACACACCGGCCGCCACTGCTGCTATATATACACCCTATTCCACGCTACCCCATTCTTCACACTCTGCTGTATATACCCTATTCCACGCTACCCCATTCTTTATACTCTGTTGTATCTACCCTATTCCATGCTCCCCAATTCTTTACACTCTCCTGTATATACCCTATTCCACGCTACCCCATTCTTTACACTCTGCTGTATATATCTTATTCCACTCTCCCCCATTCTTTACACTCTCCTGTATATACCCTATTCCACGCTACCCCATTCTGTACACTCTGCTGTATATAGCCTATTCCACGCTACCCCATTCTTTACACTCTTCTGCATATACCCTATTCCATGCTACCCCATTCTTTACACTCTGCTGTATATACCCTATTTCACTCTACCCCATTCTTTACACTCTGCTGTATCTACCCTATTCCACGCTCCCCCATTCTTTACACTCTGCTGTATATACAGTATTCCATGCTACCCCATTCTTTACACTCTGCTATATATACCCTATTCCACGCTCCCTTATTCGTTTCACTCTGCTGTATATACCCTATTCCATGCTACCCCATTCTTTACACTCTGCTGTATCTATCCTATTCCACGCTCCCCCATTCTTTACACTCTTCTGTATATACCCTATTCCACACTACCCTAATCTTTACACTCTGCTGTATATACCCTATTCCACAAAACCTCATTCTGTAAAGCACACTTTACATTCTCTATTCCATACTGTCTCATTCTACACTACGGTTTCTCTCTCCAATTTTATTGAACTTCGCTCCTTTATGCCACACCCAATAGATAGCACAATGCAAACCATACCTACTGTACTACATGCACACAAATTCTTGTGTGTCACATTATTGTGACAATGCAGAGTTAAATCAGTGATAGGGTCTTTTTATCTGATTACAAGCTGTTATATAAAACCATTAAGTATTTAATCAACCTCAGAGTTCAATGCACTCAATAACTTCACTTGACCTATAATTTTGTGACTCACATAAAAGCCTCAAATGTAAATTTTTTTGTTTTTCAGTACAGTCCTAAGCAGATGCAGAAGAGATAATAGGGAACACTAAATACCTAAAAATAAAAAATAAACTCCACCATTACTGTGTGTGCCTAAAGTGGCTGCTTAATAACAATTATAAATGTAGAAAAATATAGCTATCTCTGTGAAAAAAATATATAATAATGGTGCGGCCATATCTGTCAGTTTTATAGACATGGTTATCAATGTAAGAAGTGATTCCTTACCTCAGCATTCCATAGCGAAGTAGTTCATAACAAAGATAAACAGATCAATAAAATTGCAGTTTTATCATGGTGCTTAAAAGTGTGCCCTGTTTATTTTATTTTATTTATTTATTTTAGGACCTGTGGGCCATGTGGGCAGAAAGGAGATTAGAAGCTAATTTGTCCTCAAGCAAAGTGAGAAAGGTAAGAGAACTAAAGACAGAAAAAGCTGGAACACAGAAAATGAAATTAGGGAGTTACAGACAAAAATAAATGTGCCTTGTGAGAGAAAAAACAAAATCAGATTTATTTAATCTTTATATGTGTTAATAATGTCCTAGAGCATTCATATCTGGAATAAATATTGCTGCGTTACATCAATTCATTGTTGAGTTCCTATACAGTATACATCACTGTGTTTGTACAAAATGAATTAAATGCCTATACCCATCTCAGTATGCACCCAATGTAACCAATATTTTCCAGTGTTCTGGGATCAGACAGGCTAAGAAAACGAATAGCCCAAAATACATCTTTTCCATGCTTCAAAGATAACTGCGGGATGGAAAAATAGGCAGCTGTGGGCATTGCTGGAAATGGAGCATGAATTTTTATGAGCCCTAACCACTTACCCTTCTTCTTCCTGACCAGGCTATTTTTTGCGATACGGCACTGCGTTATTTTAACTAACAATTGTGCGGTTGAGCGGCGATGTACCCAAACAAAATGTATGTCCTTTTTTCCCCACAAGTAGAGCTTTCCTTTGGTGGTATTTGATCACCACTGCAGTATTTATTTTTTGCGCTATAAACAAAAAAGACCGATAATTTTGAAACAAAAAAAAAAATATTATTTACTTTCTGTTATAAAACATATCAAAGTAAAAAAATGAAGAAAAAAAAAGGTCTTCATCAATTTAAGCCAATATGTACTCTGCTACATATTTTTGGTAAAAAAAACCCCTAATAAACATATTTTGATTGGTTTGCGAAAAAGTTATCGTGTCTACGAACTATGGGATATTTTTATGACATTTTTATTTATTTTTTACTAGTAATGACGGCGATCAGGGATTTTTAGTGGGACTGCGACATTGGAGCAGACAGATCGGATACCTTACTGTCACTTTTGAGGGCACCAGTGACATTACTACAGTAATCAGTGCTAGAAATATGCACTGTTACTGTACTAATGACACTGGCAGGGAAGGAGTTAACATAGGGGTGATCAAAGGGTTAAGTGTGCTCCTAGCTGGTGCTTGCTAACTGTGGGGGGGGTGGTTTGACTGGATGAATACGAAGATTGGTGTTCCAGCTTAGCAAAAAAACAAGATCTCAATCTTCTGTAAGAACGGCGATCTGCCTCTCTTGGGAACGGTGGCGGGTGGCCGAGGGACATCGGGTCCATCGGACCCTTTGATTGACATCCCTGTTAGCCAATCACGGTTTGATCGCGCCTCCGGCAGTGCGATGGCACTATCTAGTGGCTATTGCACAAAATGACGTACAGGTGCATGATTTTGCGCAATAGAGCTGACCTGCCGCAGTAAATGTACGTTACGTACAGCAAGTGGTTAAAGAACTTGTAGAATGTAAACATTAATTAAGTCCATCGGTAAAAAACTGTCTAGTAAAATCCATACCAGACCCAAATGGGTCTAGTATGCATTTTGGAGGAGACTTGTTCACAATTATTAGATTTTTTTTTTTTGTTCTTGCTGTAGGATATGCTGCAGAAAAAGAAATATACAGTTTAAGTTGTTGGCAAATAAACGTCACAGCCAGCTTCTTTTTTAACCTCTTCTGGACTGCCCGCCGCAGATATACTGCGGCAGGCTAGCCCTCCTGCGTGAACCCATGTAGCCCTATGTTGGTTGCACACCCCGGCAGCGGGGACTCTGATGCACGGGGCTGGCAGCTCCGATTGCCGCCGGGCACCTGCGATCGCTCCCCGCTGAGAGAGAAGGACGGTCAGCTATTGTAAACACAGCTGACCGTTCTTCTCTCTGGAATGATCACAGAGCGCCTGTGATCCTTCTATATAGGATCACAGGTCTCTGTAATCATTTACAAAGCCCAACCCCCATACAGTTAGAAACACTCCCCTAGGCTTACATTTAACCCCTTGATCACCCACTGTGTTAACCCCTTCTCTGCCAATGTCATTATTACAGTAACAGTGCATATTTTTAGCACTGATTACTGTAGTAATGTCACTGGTCCCCTCATAAGTGTCAAAAATGTCAGTTAGGGGTCCAATCTGTCCACCGCAATGTAGAAGTCCCACAAAAAATTGCAGATTGCCGCCATTACTAGTAAAAAAAAAAACAATAAAAATTATATAAATCTTTCCTGTAGTTAGTAGATGTAATAACGTTTGCGCAAACCAATCAAAATACGCTTATTGTGATTTTTTTTTTTACCAAAAATATGTAGCAGAAAATAAATTAGCCTAAAATGTTAAAAAAATGTATTTTTAATTTTTTTTTAGGGAATGTTTTATAGCAGAATGTAAAAAATATTGTTTTGTTTTTTTTCAGAATTGTCGCTCTTTTTTCGTTTATAGCTCAAAAAATACAAATCGCAGAGGTGATCAAATACCACTAAAAGAAAGCTCTATTTGTGGGGAAAAAAGCACATCAATTTTTTTTAGGTACAGGGTTGCACAACCACGCAATTTTCTGGTAAAATAACACAGTGCAGAATCGCAAAAAAGGCCTGGTCATTAAGGGGGCAAATCCTTCCGGTCCAGAAGTGGTTAATAAAAAAAAAAACAGCACACAGAGCCTTTCAAAGATCCCTTCAAATACATAGACCCTTAGGAGTCTGCTATGTATTTTGGAGGACCTTTGGAAGGGTCTGTGTGCTGTTTTTCTTTTAACCACTTCCCTTCCCTTAGGCCATTTGTAAACGATCTAAAGTTTATGGTTATTAGCAGCCTAAAAGAAATGGTTATATCAGGATTATGGTTGAGGCTACAACCACATCCCCATGTAACCATTTCAGCTGGTTATTCCTTACACGGTAAACATTATCCAAGAGATCACTGAGCCACTGGATTATTTTTAAAGGTGTTGGAAGAGGGTCCCCAATCCACACAGCCACCACTGCTTTTACCAGGCTCTCCTGTCCTATTCAGGAGTCTGATAAGAATGCAACTGGTGACATCAGCTTCCACGCACACAGCGAGAGAAACTGATGTTATTCCTTTCACTGTGTGATGTCAGAAACTGGAAGCAACAAGGATTTCATCACTTTTGGGTTCGGTCTCATGTAAGCAAGCTGTTACCAGCTTGTGAAAGTATCTGAATAAACCAATCTTGGTTTCATCAGATGCATTGGAAGCCAGAAGTGAGATCTGGGGTCTAATAGACCCCAGATATCTTTATAAAGAGGATCTGTCATGGCCCATGCTATCGCAAGGGATGTTGCTCATCTCTTGTTAGCAATAAAGTTTATCTAAAAAAAATAAAAAATTAAAGGTACAATAAAAAAAAGAATTAAATTAAAAAATGTAAAGCGCCTCATCCCCCCGTACTCACACACAAATGCAAACGTGCGGTGATCAATACTGAACTTTATTTATTACAGTATTTCCATGAAGTTCAGAGTGAGCGCAATCATTTTAGCACCAAACCTACTGTGTAACTCTAAACTTGTAATCTGTGAAGGTTTTTAACCGTTTCCCGACCGCCCGCCCGCCGCCTTTTTACTATGGCAGTGCCACTCTCCTGCGCGAACCAACGTAGACCTACGTCGGCCGCGCGCCTGCAGCTAGGGGGCGGGGATTCCGATGCACGGGGCAAGCAGCTCCAATTGCCGCCTGACACCCGCAAACGTTCCCCGCTGAGAGAGAAGGACGGGCAGCTTCTGTAAACACAGCTGACCGTTCTTCTCTCTGGAATGATCATAGAGCCCCTGTGATTCTTCTATATAGGATCACAGGTCTCTATGGTCATTTCACAAGCCACTCACTCCCCTAGGCTCACATTTAACCCCTTGATCAACCACAGTGTTAACTTCTTCCCTGCCAGTGTCATTATTACAGTAACAGTGCATATTTTTAGCACTGATTACTGTAGTAATGTCACTGGTCCCCCCAAAAGTGACAAAAATGTTAGCTAGGGGGTCCGATCTGTCCGCCACAATGTCGCAGTCCCACAAAAAATTGCAGATTGCTGCCATTACTAGTAAAAAAAAAAAAAAAAAAAACAATAAAAATGACATAAATCTTTCCCGTAGTTATTAGACCCGATAACTTTTGCGCAAACCAATCAAAATACGCTTATTGCGATTTTTTTTTTTACCAAAAATTGTAGCAGAAAACAAATTTGACTAAAATGTTAAAAAATTTTGAATTTAAATTTTTTTTTGAGAATGTTATATAGCAGAAAGTGAAAAATGTTCTTTTTTTTTTTTTTCAGAATTGTCGCTCGTTTTCTGTTTATAGCGCAAAATATAAAAATATTGTGATGAAATACCACCAAAAGTAAGCTCTATTTGTGGGGAAAAAAAGGACATCAATTTTATTTGGGTACAGCATTGCACGACCACGCAATTGTCCGTTAAAGTCCGTTAAAACGCAGTGCCGAATCACAAAATATGGCCTGGTCATTAAGGGGGAAAATCTACCGGTCCAGAAGTGGTTAAAGCATCTATGGAGATTTTTAGGTACTGTAGTTTGGCGCCATTTCACGAGCGTACGCAGATTTAAAGTGTGTTACATTAGATATCTATATATCTATGTTGTGTTTTTGTGCATTAAAATTAATTTAGGTATATATTTTCAAGAAAAGATTTGTATAAAAATAAAAAATAAAAATACTGCACAAATATTGTGTGATATAAAAACACCCTCCATTTTATTCTCTAGAGCCTCTGCTAAAATATTATATATATATATATATATATATATATATATATATATATACACACACACACACGTACACAATATTTTCAAAAGTATTGGGATGCTTGCCTTTACAAGCACATGAACTTAAATGGCATTCCAGTCTAAGTCTGTAGTGTTCAATATAGAGTTGGCCCACCCTTTGCAGCTATATCAGCTTAAACTCTTCTGGGAAGCCTGCCCACAAGGTTTAGGAGTGTGTCTATGGTAATGTTTGACCAGTCTTTCAGATGCACATTTGTGATGTCAGGGACTGATGTTGGATGAGAAGGCTCGGCTCGCAGTCTCCGCTCTAATTCATCAAAGGTGTTTGATGGGATTGAGGTCACGACTCTGTGCAGGCCAGTCAAGTTCCTCCACCCCAAACTTGCTCATGCATGTCTTATAGCCCTTGCTTCGTCCACTGGTGTGCAGTCATGTTGGAACAAGAAGGAGCCTTCCCCAAACTGTTATCACAAAGTTGGGAGCATGAAATTGTCCAAAATGTCTTGGTATGCTGACGCCTTAAGAGTTCCCTTGACTGGAACTAAGGGGACAAGACCAACCCCTGAAAAACAACCCCACACCATAATCCCCCCTCCACCAAATGATTTGGACCAGTGCACAAAGCAAGGTCCATAAAAATATGGTGGAGCAAGTTTAGGGTGGGGGAACTTAACCCCTGTTGACAATATAGCATGTGTATATATTTATATATAAATATAATATAATATAATAAATATATATATATATATATATTAGGGAAAGACCGATTATCGGCAAAGCCAATTATCGGAGGGCCGATATTCACTTTTACCGATATATCGGTATCGGCCCCGGAATTGGCCGATATTACCGATATTACTGTATGTAATATTAGTGTAAGTAAAATCCTAGCATCCACTTTATTAGTGTTTTATATAATGTCCAGTGTGTGTTTTTGTAATCTAATAGTGTGAATTACCTTCATTATTGTCAAAAATTGTCTTTAAATGTACAAAATATCGGCCCATATTGGCCGATACGTTGTGACCAAAATATCGGTACAGGTATCGACCCTGAAAAAAACATATTGGTCTATCCCTAATATATATATATATATATATATATATATATATATATATATATGTAATGTTTGTTAATTCTCAAAAAAATTACAGTAATTTTTCCAGCCAATTTTCAGAATTGGCTCTTACTGGAAGCAGTTAAAAAAAGAAACCAGGAGGAAAATGTCACTTCTCATAGCCCAATAGAATTTTAAAAATGTATATTTTGCATTGATACATGTTCCCCAGGGCAGTGTCCAACCCCCCGTGCTGTTTTTGGCAACCCCTTGACCAGAATTAGCCTATAAAATTAGCATTTTTAATTTGACAGATTTGGTTTCCATTGATTTCCAGCTTCAGCATTCAAACCATTCTAAAGTTCACCAAACCCTGCTCAAACCAAACCCAGGCAAATTTGGCTCATTACTTTTGGCATTTATCAGTAGTAATTAGTAACAGGAGGGTAACAGGAGAGCATTGTACGGCGCGAGTAATGTTTGTGTCAGCTGGACATCGCTCATCATGATTGATATCGGCTCTACATTGCTGGATAATGTGATTCATACTGGATTAACATTGTGGGCTTTTTTTAAAGATATCTTTGTTTTTATTTTTTATTGGCTATCCAACTTTTTTTAGTGAATGAGTAGCAAGAGGCCCCTATATTTTAAAGGGGGGTTACAAACGCCAATAATTCTTCAGAGGGTGACCCCTGACAAGGTACCCTTCATATGCTAAAAGTATGTGGCCTGATATGAATTAGGAGGGGTGGCACACACTCACTGCCCCTCAAGCCAGGCTGCATGCCCATACAGGGGTCTGGTAAGGATTTTGAGAGGGGCCTATGTTTTTTTAATCTACTGACAGTGTCACTTGGTATGTTTCAGGGATGGGCCCCCACTTACTGCTTCTCCTTTTCTCGGCCACCTAGGCTGCTTTACTGGCTAAGAGTGTGGTATAGCTTTTAAGGGGGCCCCAAAAAAACAAAAAGCATAGGCCCCTTCAAAATCATTACCAGATACCTATCCTAGATAGGGGTCTGGTATGTATTTTTAGTGTGGAGCACTGGCAGGTCCAGATCAGTCAAGTCTCTTGGGAAACTCGTGAGTCATCTGATATTTTGGGGTGGTCTCCTGAGAGCTAAAACAGATAAAGGTGTACAGAGATCCACCTGAAAGTGAGTTGATGTATGGATGTTTCAATAGAATAGATATATGTGAAATGTTGTGGCCACTTAATACCACATTGCGTCTGTAAAACACAAATCCCAACATAAAAGGAACCTTAGATCCACAGAGCTTCCATTTATTAAATAAAACCAATGGGAGCAATGGCCATGGTGACCCCTGAGATGACCAGTCTCAAAGGGGCATACGTACTTTACCAGTGATACCTGGGGATTCCAGGAGGAAAAAGGAACCACTATTCTCCGGTACAATAGCTGGGAAAGAGCATCACTGGAAGTCACATACCTGAAGCCACAAGCCACATAACTAGGCTAGATGTGACACAGGTGGCAACTGGTGGCAACTCTTATTTATATTATATGAGCTGCCGCCATCCTTCTTGGGGCAATAACATTCCTATAGGATAGTTCCAGTCAGGAGGAACTAGACCAAGCCAAATGAGTACAAAAAATTAAGCATAATCCTGATGAATAAGTTTAAAGAGAAGCAGTATTCTAAGGACTTATTCCAGAAAGCATATAAAAAATATTTTGGAAGTCCACCAATTACTGATGGGAAAAAGACATATTGTAAAAATAATGTTAGAAGCAGAGTTCCACCCAAAAGTGGAACTTCCGCTTTAAGGACTCCTGACCCCCTAACATGCCACATTTGGCATGTCATTTTTTGGGGGAGGGAGCAGGTACCTAGATTTGACAAAAAAAAAAAAAAAAGTGGGTGTATATCACAGGTTCATTGAGGAGGGCTCCCATAAACACCATATTCCGCACCATTTTTTATTGTGCCACAAGAAGGATGTTGGGGCTCTCAATGTTTTGTCCATAGAGTGTATATGTGACGCTGAACATGCGAACAAATGGGGCGCTCGGTGGGAAGTTCACCTGTCGATGAGCGCCCCATAATGCACTGAGCTGTTGCAGTGCATTGATTGCTGATGATTGGCCAAAGCATGCACCTGACCCGTATGATTTGGCCAATCACAGCACAATGAGCTGTCAGAGCCATGATTGGCCAAAGGCAGAGTGCCTTTGGCCAATCATGGCTTAGGGTCTAAGTCCATGCTCCACACTATATAAGGCTGCTGCTTATACGGCAGCCGTGTATAGCATGTGACAATAGAGATTAGGCAGGTGGTTAGTGGATAGTGTGTTCAGTCAGTTTAGTGCAGTCAGTGTAGTGTACAGGTATACCCTACTTTGGGGTATACAATGTATGGATATGTGGTAGTCTTTGGTCCCCTATCAGTGCTCTCCAAGTTTGGTGTCACTTATGGTTCGTAAGCAGTGTCATGTCAAGATAACCAAGATTTCCCATAGACGCCAATGTTAAAGACCGAGAGCAGTGCCATGTCAAGCAAACCAAGATTTCGCATAGACACCAATGTTGAAGACCGGGAGCAGTGCCATGCCGTGCTGACTAATATTTCCCATAGAAATAGATGTGAGTGAGAGAGGAGTAAAAAGATAGTTAGTGAGAGGGTAATGAAGATGTGAGTGGGAGGGGAGTGAACATATGAGTGGGAGGGGAATGGATATGAGAAAGAGTGGATATAGCTGGGTGGCCCCACCCCTTGCCTATAAAAGAACTGTCAAAGCTGAAGGGCGGGCATATGGCGGGTAGCCTCTTAGCAGGCAAATCGTTTTTTGCAATTTTTCTATTTTTCGGGTCTGGCGGGGATTGTGATTATTGATGGATTACATTGAGAGACAGAATTTTTTATCTTTTTAATAAAGGACTTGTCATAAACAGTTTCCTGTGTTTTTTACTTTTTAAATTTTTTTACGATGTACCCAATACCCATTCACATGGGGGAGCAAGATCTGGTGGCCCCTTGTTAAAAGGGGGCTTCCAGATTACGATAAGCCCCCCATCCGCAGACCCTGACAACCACAGCCTAGGGTTGTTGGGAAGAGTCCCTTGACATCAACATGGGGAAAAAAGTGCTTTGGGGTGGGGGGGCAGAGTCCCCTCTGCCCCAAATCAAGCATCCCCCATGTTGAGGGCATGTGGCCTGGTATGGTTCAGGATGGGGGGCCCTCGCTCGCCCCCCCCCCCTTTCCTGATCTCTCAGGCTGCATGCTCAGATAAGGGCCTGGTATGGATTTTGGGGGGACCCTACTCCTTTTTCTTTTTAATTTTGCATGGGGGTGTTTTTTTTTTCTTTTTTTTTATCTGTATTGCTGGGAGCTGACAATACATTACAGCTGTGAGCAAGTTTAAATTACATTTTTTCCTTTAGAAATGTCAATATTGCTGCAGCAGGCTCCATACATCGTACAGATGTTCCACTTTACAGGCACATTAAGGGGACCCCCTACACACACACAGGTACGATATTTAAAGGAATTTTTCATTTTTATTGTTTCACTTTAAGCATCATGAAAATTCCTGCTCCTTTAAAAATGATCGTTTTAAAAAAAAAAATTTGCATTGATTCATGTCCCCCAGGGCAGTACCCGTGTCCTTATACACTTTTTATGGCAATAACTTGTAAATATGCCTTTAAAATGAGGACTTTTGGTTTTTCTTATTTGTGTCCCATAGATTTTAATAGAGTTCACATGTTCGCTAGAACGTTTTCCCTGTTCAAGATGTTCTGGTACAAACCGAACAGGGGGGTGTTCGGCTCATCCCTAATGTGCAGGCAGGAGATTTTTTGGAATATTTAAACTAGGAACTATGTCCCCCAATTGCCTGAATAAGGACCTTAATGTGCACAGTGTACTGTAATTTAGCTCACTGACTTACAGAGTTAATATTATTTTATATTGTTTTTCCGTTTTCTCATTCAGAATTCAGTTTATGAATCCATGGAGAGCTTTTAATTGCCCTAATGTGCTGTTTTGTTTCTGTTTACAGGTAATTTTTATTATCAGTTTTTATTCTTTTTTATAATTTAATTTTGTATTCAGATTACACATTTGATCTTATTTCTATTTAATTTTATTTACATTATGTGAACCTAGTTTTCAGTGCCTTTTTAGAATCAGGGTCTTTTTACACGGACTTTCCGATCAAATCCGCTGGTCAGTTTTTTAGGTGGACCTGATCTGATGCTCCATGCACCCCTATGGAGCAGCAGATGTCAGCGGTGACATGTCTGCTGACACCCGCTGCTATCTGATCTGATCCTGTCCATGAAATCCAGACGGATGGAAACTCTATTTTCCATCCATCTGGAGGATCAGATCGGATCAGATGAAAATGGACAGGCAGTCCATTTTCACCTGATCTCCCGCAGGCCTCTGACAGGTATGTCCCAAAACAGTGAGCGGAGATGGACTTGTCATCTACCTGCTCAGCGGGGATCAGCGGATCGATCCCCGCTGAGCAAAACAGAGTCCGCCGGGCGGAAAGCCTGTGTGAAAGGACCCTTATGGTATATTATCGATTGTTTCGAAATAGACTGTGACCACAGTGGGGCTTACACTGGCACCTCCCCTTAACTTGACAGAGGCCACGCCATGAAACAAATTGTCTGGGGGAGACCAACTACGTCACATGCTTTGCTTCCACCTTCCATCTGTGCCGCATCCACCCTGGTTATATGACTTGTGGCTGTCGGTGTTCCAGTGTGCCGTTTATGGTGACATACTTATCCGGTGGTTGCCCAGGAGTATAGTGGTTCCTCTTCCTCCTGGAATCCCCAGGTATCACGGGTACAGTAGGCAGACCAGCCATCTCAAGGGTCGCCATGTCCGTTGCTCTGTGGTAATACCTGGTGCCAGGATACTTCATTGAGGTTACAAGGGCTATATGAGCTTTGGGGTTTTACTTACACATGGTTATTGAATTTCATTGCTGTTTTTATACTTTTTTAATAAATGAATGCGGACCAAATATTCCTTTGGAGTTGCAACTTATGTGTTACAAAAACAATGGGGTATTGAGGGGCCATAACATTTTACATATACAGTGGGTACGGAAAGTATTCAGACCCCCTTAAATTTTTCACTCTTTGTTATATTGCAGCCATTTGCTAAAATCATTTAAGTTCATTCTTCTTCCTCATGAATGTACACATAGCACCCCATACTGACAGAAAAACACAGAATTGTTGACATTGTTGCAGATTTATTAAAAAAGAAAAACTGAAATATCACATGGTCCTAAGTATTCAGACCCTTTGCTGTGACACTCATATATCTAACTCAGGTGCTTTCCATTTCTTCTGATCATCCTTGAGATGGTTCTACACCTTCATTTGAGTCCAGCTGTGTTTGATTATACTGATTGGACTTGATTAGGAAAGCCACACACCTGTCTATATAAGACCTTCCAGATCACAATGCATGTCAGAGCAAATGAGAATCATGAGGTCAAAGGAACTGCCTGAAGAGCTCAGAGACAGAATTGTGGCAAGGCACAGATCTGGCCAAGGTTACAAAAAGATTTCTGATGCACTTAAGGTTCCTAAGAGCACAGTGGCCTCCATAATCCTCAAATGGAAGACGTTTGGGACGACCAGAACCCTTCCTAGAGCTGGCCGTCCGGCCAAACTGAGCTATCGGGGGAGAAGAGCCTTGGTGAGAGAGGTAAAGAAGAACCCAAAGATCACTGTGGCTGAGCTCCAGAGATGCAGTCAGGAGATGGGAGAAAGTTGTAGAAAGTCAACCATCACTGCAGCCCTCCACCAGTCGGGGCTTTATGGCAGAGTGGCCCGACGGAAGCCTCTCCTCAGTGTAAGACACATGAAAGCCCGCATGGAGTTTGCTAAAAAACACCTGAAGGACTCCAAGATGGTGAGAAATAAGATTCTCTGGTCTGATGAGACCAAAATATAACTTTTTGGCCTTAATTCTAAGCGTATGTGTGGAGAAAACCAGGCACTGCTCATCACCTGTCCAATACAGTCCCAACAGTGAAGCATGGTGGTGGCAGCATCATGCTGTGGGGGTGTTTTTCAGCTGCAGGGACAGGACGACTGGTTGCAATCGAGGGAAAGATGAATGCGGCCAAGTACAGGGATATCCTGGACAAAAACCTTCTCCAGAGTGCTCTGGACCTCAGACTGGGCCGAAGGTTTACCTTCCAACAAGACAATGACCCTAAGCACACAGCTAAAATAACGAAGGAGTGGCTTCACAACAACTCCGTGACTGTTCTTGAATGGCCCAGCCAGAGCCCTGACTTAAACCCAATTGAGCATCTCTGGAGAGACCTAAAAATGGCTGTCCACCAACGTTTACCATCCAACCTGACAGAACTGGAGAGGATCTGCAAGGAGGAATGGCAGAGGATCCCCAAATCCAGGTGTGAAAGACTTGTTGCATCTTTCCCAAAAAGACTCCTGGCTGTATTAGATCAAAAGGGGGCTTCTACTAAATACTGAGCAAAGGGTCTGAATACTTAGGACCACGTGATATTTCAGTTTTTCTTTTTTAATAAATCTGCAACAATGTCAACAATTCTGTGTTTTTCTGTCAGTATGGGGTGCTATGTGTACATTCATGAGGAAGAAGAATGAACTTAAATGATTTTAGCAAATGGCTGCAATATAACAAAGAGTGAAAAATTTAAGGGGGTCTGAATACTTTCCGTACCCACTGTATCCTTTCCGTTGAGCCAGCCATACATCAGCTCACTTTCAGGGTGATCTCTTTGTGTGTTTTTTCCGTTTTGACTTGTCTGGTTCCATCCTCATCCAGATAGTTTTACACATAGGAGCAGGAGAATATACCAAATTTTTGGCTCTTTCTCAGTTGTTAAGAGTCCACGGCCCACTTAAACACCCTTTAGCAGCTTCAGCACTGAACTTTTTGGTTCTCCTGACAGCTACCCTTCCAACTTTAAACATGTAAAATATACACAACACAGTATGTTTGTTTATTATATCAAGTCAATTTGTTAGAACCATAGCAAAGGGGTAAACATTCTTTGTAAACGCATGTCTTGTATGGTATTAGGTACCTGTCATATTAATATCAAAGACTTTAAAGCCCAACTCAGTGTCAGGGTTAATTTTTCTCCTAGTAACACCAATGATTGGCAACTATTTTATCACACCGACACCTATGATTTTAAGCATTTTTTTTTATTAAACTGGTATTGACATTTTATCTTATTTTAGGTCTTTTATTACACTGACACCTATCATTGGGGCTTATTTTATTAAACTGACAATTGGGGCATATTGTATCACACCGATGCTGTTGATTTTGGCTTATTTTTTATCCCATTTAGGTGAGATAAATGGTTTTCCGCTTTGTGCGCAACTACAGCTGTCAGAAAAAACAAATGAAGAAGGTGAATTCCCCAGAGGGGATGCACGCAATTTGAAAACATGTTAAAGGTTTGTAAAAACTTCTCTAAACAATAAAAAAAGTTTTGGCTTTATACTTTAACCAGTTGTGGATGCTGGGTGTGCTACACACACCCAAATAAAACTTCTTTAGGGTTCATAGAGCCTTTGTAGTAATCCCTGTTCTTCTGCACCACTGGAGTGCACCGCCTCCTTGCACTTGCCAGCAATTCCTGGCTGTCAAAATGATACTGTAGCTAGGTGTCTCTGTATCAATGTAGCAACTGTAAAAGCTACTGCTCAAAAAAGACAGACCATCTGACAGTGTTTATCAACACTGTTAAGACATGAGATAGAAATATACTGTAGAAAGTCACATTGTGTTTTTGTTTTATTAATCTGAAGTTTAGGAGGGGATGAGTTTCAATCTGCATGTGATGCATATGATGTCAGTTAGAGCAGCTTAGAAGCACAGCAAACCACACTGGACAAAACTCACCTAGACCTTCTGTATGAGTAGGTGCACCACTAAACAGAGATACAGTACAAATGTAGAAAAAAAAAAAACAGCATACCAAATTGACCTACAGATTGAATGTTTACTGAAGTCCAATTTGAGTATAAAAAGAAAAAAACACTCACCGCTCTTGCTTCCAGTCTGCTGATGGTCGTGCTTGGGTGGGGTCGGAGACAGGGGGTGAGACCCACCTCCCTCCTGCCAACTTCCTTGAGCTCCTTGAATTCCCTTAGATACTCATCATACCCCACTCCCCACCCAATCCCCCTGCCCCCCCCCCCATCTCTTTCTTCTTTCTTTCTATCCCTTCTTCCTTTTCCCCACTGACCCTTACCCTCCCCCGCCCTCTTCATATCCTCTTTTACTTCTTAGGCAAATACCACCAATTTCCTGATATTTCTTGAACGTAAAAATATGAATAAGTGGCTCTGATACCTGTGGATACTTACGACTGATTGTCGAAACTTATCTTTTGTTATATACCCTTGAGACACTCATCACTCCTCACTTGTTAAGCTGTCTTCCAGGAGTTACATGAGATATATTTTAGTCTCGAATAGAAGACATATTATACGCAGAGAATTATGTTCCACGTGATTGTAGCTTTCTGTCCCTGTATTTGTTACCACTAGAACTCGCAATCCCTTGAACTTGTTGAAATGTGATGTTCTTTGGTAACGTTTATGAGTTGTATTCGCATACCTGCCTGTTTATGCGCCTGTATAATACATCTTTCATATTTTTCAATAAAAATTTTCTTAAAATGGTATTGACATGTGCAGATGGAACTTTTGCTAACTTAGCCTTAAGGCCCCGTACACACGTGCAGATTGTCGGCCGAAATTTTTTCTCTCTTTTCATGTGTGTGTATTTCTGTTGGTCTAAAGGCCCGTACACACGTACCGATTGTCTGCCGAAAAGATTCGGCCGACGACCGATCGGCCGATTTTCGGCTTGTTAGTATGATGCTTGACAGCCAACAGCGCACTTTCGGCCAAACAGAATCTGTCGTGCAAGCATTAAAATTTTTGTATGCCGACACCAGAATGGCCGATTGTTCGCCAGTCAGTACGGAATTCGGCCGACAGACAGCAGATTTGCAAGACTGGGCATGCTCAGAAAAGAAAAAACACAGGGAAAGTTAACCATCACATGACATCACTTCTGCAGTTGGCTGTTGTTGGCCGACAAAATTCGTGTGCAGTCTTTTGCACTTTTCAGCGGACACGACAGCCCGGGGACAAAAGACGGCCGATCGGTACGTGGGTACGGGGCTTAAGTCAGGGATATTGATGGAGGAGTTTCACAGCATGGGATTTCAATGGATTGGAGTCAAACTCAAACAGGTGAAGTCGTTTCAGAAGCATGATGGATTTCCATTCCTGAAAAGTTTGTGAAATCATGTCACATAACAAAGGAGAGCAGTTTGCATCTTTTAGTGAGTTATAGGGTTCTAGGGTCTCTGCTAAAAAAAAACATATATAATGTTTGGGGGTTCTGAGCAATTTCCCAGCAAAAAAAATCATGATTTTTACATGTTGGAGCGGAGTGCCAGAATTGGCCCGGTATGGAAGTGGTTAATCTTTATGCATCAAGTAGGATAATAGAATATTGAGCCCTTTGAATAGGATTCTAGTAACTTGAGGTCCAAGATTAGTAGGGCAATAGAATAGTAGCTAGCACATTCCTCTGGTTCTTTTCCAGGTTTAAGTATCACTATATGGCAACTTTTTATAGCTTAGAATGGGGTTACCTGAAAGATAAGTTATTGAAAATCGTAAACAAAAGTGTAGCACCTTATGCAAAAAATGAACAATTAAGAATATATTCATAAATGACAGTCCATTTGAAATGTGTGGAAGAGGAAGTTCTTGTACACATTCAATGGTGCAGATTAAGATTACCAATCCAGTGAGCAAATAGTTATGCAATGGTGTCCAGACAAATAAATGTACGCCACCAATGGAAAAAATGCACACTCACCAGATCATGCAGCTGCCATTACAGCCTCAAAACACACATGTAAATCCCCTCTGGAAGTCACACAGTGGATGGAGTCACCAATAATTGAAACAGGATTCCACCGATAAAAAAGCTCACCCAAAGCCCAGAGGTGCTCTTATAGTGTAGTATGGTTTATTCTAAAGATAAAATTACACAGAAAATGAAAAAACATAAAACTCACATCTGTTGTTGCTGGCGACCTGGAATCGCTCAGCAGTGAGCGTCAATACCAAAGTGTCACGCACCGTCGCGTTTCATCCGAAAGGACGTTGTCAAGGGTTTTGACCCCTTGACAACGTTCTTTCAGATGGAGCCCGTTGGGGCGTGACACTTTGGCATAGACGTCCCGCTGCTTCCGGTGGGGATCGGAAAGGTGGGATTCTGAACACACCCGAGCCCATTCCTATTGACCACTTCTGGGCTAGAAGGTTTTACCCCCTTAATGACCAGGCCGTTTTTTGCAATTTGGCACTGTGTTATGGTGCTGAGAGTGTGTAGCGTGTCTTAAGAGTAAGTACAAGAAGGCAGAAGCGGCTCTCTAAGTAGGCGATTTAGGCAGCCGCCTTTCTGCCCAGTAAATAATATAATTATTATATTATGAAGTTGTGACCTTGGCCGCCGGTGGCCGCATCCACATTGCCGCGGCATTGGCGCTAGTATGCAGAATTAAAAACCCGGCCCCGCACTTACATCGCGGATTCACCCGTGCGTGCTGTGAGTCTCCTCCTCCTGCTCCTGCAATCGGCCAATGGATAGCGATGACGTCACAACGTGACATAACTCCTCCCCTGCATTCTCCCACCTGCGGTACCAGGAGAAGAGAAGAGCAAAAGAGAGAAAAAGGTAAGGACAGACGGAGCGAGTGAGTGACCTAAATTAAATACCACCCCACCACCACCACCATCCATCCACAATTCTTTATATGGCCAGTCCAGGCAGTAGTGGCTTGAAGTTGTAGCAGCAGCCCTAAAATTTGTAATTTTGATGGGGGCACTGGTCAATCTACATTGGATGGGGGCACTGGTCACTCAGTTCACTCTGCATTGATGGGGGCACTGGTCACTCTGCATTGGATGGGGCACTGGTCACTCTGCATTTATGGGGGCACTGGTCACTCTGCCTTGTTGGAGGCACTGGTCACTCTGCCTTGTTGGGGGTACTGGTCACTCTGCATTGATGGGGGCACTGGTCCCTCTGCATTGGATGGGGACACTGGTCACTCTGCATTGTTGGGGGCACTGGTCACTCTGCATTGGATGGCGCACTGGTCACTCTGCATTTATGGGGGCACTGGTCACTCTGCATTGTTGGAGGCACTGGTCACTCTGCCTTGTTGGGGGTACTGGTCACTCGGCATTGGATGGGGGCACTGGTCACTCTGCATTGGATTGGGACACTGGTCACTCTGCATTGATGGGGGCACTGGTCACTCTGCATTGTTGGGGGCACTAGTCACTCTGCATTGATGGGGCACTGGTCACTCTGCATTGGATGGGGGCACTGGTCACCCTGCATTGTTGGGGCACTGGTCACTCTAAGTTGATGGGGGCACTGGTCACTCTGGTCACCCTGCATTGTTGGGGGCACTGGTCACTCTGCATTGTTGGGGGCACTGGTCACTCTGCATTGTTGGGGGCACTGGTCACTCTGCATTGTTGGGGGCACTGGTCACTCTGCATTGATGGGGGCACTGGTCACTCTGCATTGTTGGGGCACTAGTCACTCTGCATTGATAAAGCACTGGTCACTCTGCATTGATGGGGGCACTGGTCACTCTGCATTGGATGGGGCAGTGGCCCCTCTGCATTGGATGGGGGCACAGGTCCTTCTGCATTGGATGGGAGCACTGGTCACTCTGCATTGATGGGGGCACTGGTCACTCTGCCATCTTGGGGGCACTGGTCACTCTGCCTTGTTGGGGGTACTGGTCACTCTGCATTGATGGGGGCGCTGGTCACTCTGCATTTGATGGGGACACTGGTCACTCTGCCTTGTTGGGGGTACTGGTCACTCGGCATTGGATGGGGGCACTGGTCACTCTGCATTGGATCGGGACACTGGTCACTCTGCATTGATGGGGGCACTGGTCACTATGCATTGTTGGGGGCACTAGTCACTCTGCATTGATGGGGGCACTGGTCACTCTGCATTGGATGGGGGCACTGGTCACCCTGCATTGTTGGGGCACTGGTCACTCTGAGTTGATGGGGGCACTGGTCACTCTGGTCACCCTGCACCCTGCTACGTCGCTCGCCCAGGAGCCTGTGGGGGGTGAGTGTGCGCCGCTGGAGGCGCGCTCCCGCCCCCGCTCGTTCACAGGGATCCCCGCACGTGTGACCGGAGGCTCTGATGTCCGCCGGTCACTCGCAATCTCCCGCTGGAGAGGGAGAAAGGCAGACGGCTGATGTAAACACAGCCATCTGTCATTCCCCCTAATGTAAGTGCAGAGACTATACGATCCTGCTATGTAGGATCGTATGTCTCTGTGGTTACATCACAAGCCACGCCCCCCCCCACAGTTAGAATCACGCCCCTAGGGATACATTTCACCCACTGGTCACCAATAAAGTTAACCCCTTCCCTGCCAGTGTAATTTTTACTGTAACAGTGCATATTTATAGCACTGATTACTGTAGTAATGTCACTGGTACTCCCAAAAGTGTCAAAAATGTCAGTCAGGGGTCCGATCTGTCCACCGCAATGTCGCAGTCCTACATGAATCATCAGCTCGTACTCAAGATGGCAATGGATATAAATGTGATTAGCAAAATAAAGCATGTAGATATTAATTAATGGATGGAAGAGTTTGCTTTGAATATTAAAATTGAATGAAAAAGCATTTTTGCTTTGTGGTGCTTAGATGCAGTGTAGTTCCACTTCATACTGCCACTAGCTTAGGTTGAATGTTCAGGATTACTGGGGCATGGACTGACTAGCTGATGTGAAGAATAGAAGAAGATAGGTTTATCTTCAAGGTAGGGGCATTAATCAGAAAATAGTCAGTTCTGGTATGAGTCTTGTAAACATTGTACATGTTTAACCCACCAGTGTCATATAGGCCAAGACCTCTAACCACTTGATGTAGCCAATGGGAAATATTTGTGGTAGAAGGTAGGACGATGGGGTAAGGAGGGGAATGTTCTGTTCATATTTGAGGAGAAGGATAGATTAAAGTCTTTCTCTTAAAAAGTAGTACAGAGCTGAGGTTGATTTGAGATAGTTAAAGCGGAACTTCACCCAAAAAGTGAAGTTCCGTGGTCCTTCCCTCCCCCACCACAATTGATATGTAATTTTTGGGGAGGGGAGCAGGTACCTAGTTTTGACAGTTCGGCCCCCCTCTCTTCACCCGCATCTTTCTGGGACGCGTCACAAGTCGCAGAAGTTGGCAGGATCATTCACAAAGCACATGGATTTCGGTAACTGCTGATTTTCATATTTTTTTAGAGTCAAGAACCTCTTTAAGGTTTTTTTTCTTAAGGTGTGAGATTTGGTTATTGTTAGGGGAATATAAGAGAAGTTTGGTGGTTGGCTAGATTTGGCGCCCAAGAAAAAGGCCTTACTTTGACTCCAGCCCTGCTAGAACACAATACCACCTGATAAAGCTGATTCCTCTGTCATCTTGTGCCCTGCTCCTTGCCATATGCCTCCTCATGACATCCCTGGCCATAGACCTTTATATGCAGAAGAAGAAGGAATAGCCACACAATGGGTTCACTGCACACTTCACTGCACTTTACTGATGTTGTTCGTGGAATGGTAAGACAGTCACATCACTAGGATATAAATTCTGGAGACTTGACATACATAGTCAATCACATAATAGGGATGGTCTGCAGTAATCACCAGTGAAAGCATATGCAGTACTGCACAGCCATCTCCCTCTAGTCTTTTCTCTTCCCAGGTTCATTAGTACATACAGGACTGTGTTCTCTGTAGACACCTCCTAGCTGGGTACACATCTTCCAGGAACCCTCCATGGAAGCAGTCGTCTCACACAGGGATCTCCACTTTGGCCTAAAAGGCTTTTGGCAATCCACCATAGCTCTCACCTCCAAAGTGACAGAATGACTACAGCTGTCTCCTTTTATGTACAGGTTTACTCCACCCAACCTCCTGCCCTGCCCAGGGCCTACATGTGCCATGTACCTCCTCAAAAGTGTTGGGTGTTGGGCTCCCATGCCCCAAGGGAGAGTATGCTGCCTGCCTTATATATGGGTGCTGACTCACCCCAGACATCACTTCAGGAGTAAAGTGGGAGTTTCTTTTAATGTGTATATGGCAGTCATATCCTTCCACGAAAAGTAGTCCTCATAATCAGCTTCTGAGTCAAAGAAGTAATGCAGGTATGGGGTACTCCCGGGATGCTCTAGTGAGGGTTTCTTAGTCAGGGCCAGGCCAGAAGCAGGGTACGGTATGTGGTATGCAGGCTTTAGTGGAGTGGGTTCAAAGTGCGTGCACTCCAGAAGCCATCCAATATACAACCCTGCAGAATTTTTTTCAAGAACTTAGGGCTTGTGTAAACCGGCTTTTGTTCATGTCAGGACAGTTTCGCTTTCCCATACAAGTCTATGTGAGCCCACTAGATGCAGGTCAAATTAAGCTTATAAGGACTGCAGGTCAAATACACCTTTCATTCAACTCTAAAATATCTCAGAGGCATTACAAGCTGATGTCATTCTGAAACTGTCAGGGAATTCCAGTACAGCAACTTGCCCATAGATATGCGTATGCGCATTGCATTTCTAATAGAAATGAGCATAGGCGCATTGCTAATAGAAATGTGCATTGACACACTGTAGGAATGCGCATGTGCACACGCACGAGGGAGCATGCCCACAGTTTCTGGTGCCAGACGGGCTATTTAGGAATGATCTTGCTCACTGCCAGCGCTGACTGGTCTTCAGGTGCTGACTGGTCTTCAGATTTCCCTGTATCCTGAGTTTATCCTGTATCTGACTTCTGTTGATGACCCGGCTTGTTACTATTGTGGATTCTGCTTGTTCCTCTGCTCACCTGTTCCTAACTTTGGCTCTGTTTCTGACCACACTTCCACCTACGGTTCTGTACCTTGTTTCCTGCTTGCTACTGACCTTGGCTACCTCTGTGACCTTGCTCTTGCTTCCAACTTGGGTTCATACTACTTCCGAGTGCGTGCTTTGGCTGTCCTTCATAACCGCTCCAGTCATTGCAGTGTTTTCATACCTAAAGCCTGCTAAGAGCTTCGACAAGCCATGTTTCCAAAACTTGCAGTACAGGTGGAGTGCCCCTTTAACCTCGGCTGTTCCAGCATGCATCACATCTACTTCTGGCCTGATGTCTTGCCTGACTTCTCAAGTCTGCATCTCCTTCTTTTTACTTCTCTTGGCACTCGTGTTCCTCCTGTCCCTTGGCACCATCTGTTCCACTTTCAGTGAGGCAAGGCTGGAGATACAAGAGAGGCCGACCTTGTCAATTCAGTCTCTTACCAGGTACGTGACAGATACTATTGACATAAGCCCAAAGCCTGTTGACACAGGCCTGCAGTAATGTTCTCTGCATTGGTCTTAATAATTTTACAGTGTCACCTATGTAATCATGAATGATAGCACATTTTCCATAGATTTTTAAGAAACATGGGCTCTTCCAAGCGCACTAAGGCTACAGACAAATGCATTGCCTAATCATTCTGAACAGCAAGGTACACTAGTAATAACACTGCCCCAAGCATAAACTATTCCTACTCTACCTGCTATGAAGGAAATGGAGTTAGATTTTCCCTGACAAGCACATTGCTGACTGCTGCTGCTGTGCCATTAATAAAGCATTACAAGAACATGAATTTCAAATTTCTGCTGTTAATCAAATATTTACTACATTAGCCAAAGGAAATGCTTTGCTAAACTAGACCTAACACAAGCATATCAACAGCTGCCTGTAGATGATATTTCTGCAGATGCACAAACAATTGGTACTCACAAGGGGGCATTCAAAGCTATTTGCTTTTAAATTTGCATCTGCATTGTGCCAGGACTGTTCCAAATTATTTGAGCTATTCCTGCATAGCTCCATGTTTTGCAATGTTTTATTTTGGGCACCCTCTATAGAAGCATTTACTGATCCTCCAACATATGTATAGATTTGCTGATATGTACAGAACTTAAAATATGTTTTAGATGGTCAAGTTTTGAATTCCTAAGGTACACAGTTAATATAAAAATAATCTAACAAATGCAAATTTTTTTAAGGATCTTCCTCCTACCAGGAACAAACAGGACCTGCAAGCTTTCCTGGGACCTCCTGATAATACAATTCTTTCTGAAAAACAAAGGAACTGTTGCTAAGCTGAAAATATTTTCCCTTTCAAAGTCTTACTTCAGAGAGGAATTGTAGTAATACTTACAGTCCACCCATGGGAAGTAATCGAGAAATTGTAGCACAGACTACATAAATACATTGCATGGCATATCTAGGAATTCTTTTTAGCTGTAGATACTTCTTGAAAAATCTTAAAATCATTGGAAGTCATCCCAGTTACCAAAAAGAGAAAAAATATACCAATTCTAATTTGATAAATGGTAGTTTTAAAACAGCCAGCTTGATCTTATGTACAAAGTACACATCTCTGCCACTTGACCTGGTACATATAACACTGAAACTATGTTGATGGTAAAAAGTATGGTGAAGGTATATGCAGATTAAAAAAAATCAAGTCCTATTGAAGTTTGTAGCTAAGTGCTTGGCTAAGAATGGAGAATGGGAGAAACACTGGCGGCAGTTGCTTTCTGTAGTTGCTGCCCTGTAAAGTTGAACTGATTTTTTTGCACTATAAACAAAAAAAGACTGACAATTTTGAAAAAAAAAAAAAAAATATATATATATATATATATATATATATATATATATATATATATACTGTATATGTATATATATACTGTATATGTATATATATATATATATATATATATATATATATATATATATATATATATATAATATTTTACTTTCTGCAATGAAACATATCCAATGAATAAATGTAAAAAAAAACAAATTTCTTCATCAGTTTAGGCCAATTAGTATTCTGCTATATGTTTTTGGTAAAACAAATCCCAATAAGCGTATATTGATTGGTTATAGCGTTTTCAAACTAGGGGATATTTTTATGGAATTTTTATTTATTAATACATTTCTTTTTACTAGTAATGATTCCAATCAGCAACTTACTGCAACATTGCAGACAAATCGGACACCCAGTGACACTTTTGGAGACCAGTTACACCAATACAGTGATGAGTGTTAAAAAATATGCACTGTCACTGTAGTAATGACACTAAAGCAAAGCTCTATTTGTGGGACATCAATTTTATTTGAGTAAAGTGTCACACGACCGCGCAATTGTCAGATAAAATAACGCAGTGCCGTATTGCAAAAAATGGCCTGGTCATTAACAGGGTAAAACCTTCCGGTCCAGAAGTGGTTAAGCAACGATATTGGCCTATAGTAAATATAGTATACTAGTATAGTAAATTTACTATAACTAGTAAATTTATATTTACTATACTAGTAAATATAGTTTACTAGTATAGTAAATAGCATATCTTTGCCTTTCTTAGGTATGATCACGATTATAGCCTCTGTCATAGAAGGCGAGGGGCATCTTTTTCTTACAGCAACAATAAAATCTGTAACAAAAAAGGTATCCTACCACATTGGCTGTATACTTTATTAGAGATGCTGCCTAATCCAGGGGCTTTTCATTTAGGTAGAGACGCCATGGAGGCTTCCTTTTCCTCTATAGTGATTGGAGCATTCCGCGGGCATCTATCAGAGTGAGACAGAGTAGGAGGACTAATATAGTCTAAAAATTGGGAAAAATTAGCATTTGTATAGGTAACCCCTGAGCTGTATAGCTCCTGGTAAAAGGATTTGAAAACCGCCAATATATCTTCTGGTTTGGTGCAGCGCGTCCCGGTTTTTGATTTTATGGCATTTATTTAAGGAGCATTGCTTTGTGAGTGGATGATCACAGTCAGAAGTTTCCCTACTTTTTTCCCCTCTGTCCATACTAAACATTTGTTAAAAGATTGTTTGTTTATCCTGCGCTCTTTTGTCCATAAGGAGTTTAAGCTGGGACTGCACCTCTACCCATAGGAAACAGTTCTCAAAGTTTGGATCCTGGACATAGGCAGCCTCAGCCACAATCATCTGCTCATTTACCTCCTCTCTGCTTTTTGTTTTGACCACACTAATTTATTTAATGAGAAGGCCTCTAAGATAGCCCATCATAGTGTCCCAAACAATAAAGGGAGAGGAAGTATTCAAGTTTGTTTCTAAAAAGGAAGTTAAGGCCCTTTGTACAGAATCATGAGTAGAAAGTATCTGACGGCAGAGGGGAATACATTTCCATATAGGTTGTTTTATTCCAATAATATTGCCCTCAAGAGTGGCAAGCAAGGGGGAATGGTGAGACACGCCTATGGGCAAAATATCAATAGAAGTAATATATCTAAATACCTCATAGGATCCCAACATCAAATCGATGTGGGATAAAGTTTTGTGTCTTTGAATAACAAATATATTTCATTTCCCCAGGATGTAAATTGCGCCCGAGGTCATGCAGACCATACTCCCCACATTGTTTACCCTATGTAGTTAAGCATTCTGCATAGGCATTCCTCTGTCAGGGAAACCCTATCTTGTTTAGTATTGAACACATTGTTGAAATCACCCATCAATAGAACCGGAAGAGGGAGTATATCGTCCAGAAACGTTTTAAGCAACTGAATTACCTGACATGAGTATGGAGGTGGAATGTATACATTAGCAATTACAAAACACCTATCAAAAGTCTGCTACATAGAAAAATGTATCTCCCGTATTTATCCACCTCCACACGTTCACAGAAGAAGCTGCTGTTGCCATACACCAGAATAGACACGCCCCTAGTGTAAGAAAAGTATGTAGAATGATAAGTCATATTTATACCACGGCGTGACGGTAACCACACTGTTTCTGGGATGATGTGCGTCTCCTGTAAACAGACTAAATATGGTTTTAATTCTATAAAAAAGCATGGTGGTTACAGTAGCATCTCCAAAAATTAGAAAGAAGGAAGAGAAAAATTAAGAAGAAAAAACAAAACAACAGCACACACATTCCCCGCAGGAACAAGGTGGAGAGAGCCCATTCCTAAACCTGCTGGACTCACTCCAAAGGCTCTGTATTAAAAAAAGACAAAAAAAGAGCAATTTTTAAACCCAGCTGTAAACTCAGGAAGGTAATTTTTACAATAATTACTATCAGTGATTGGTGCCATTGATATATTTATATATACCTCAACTCGAATATCCCCTTAGCTAATAAAATAAAATAAAAAATTAGTTTCTAAAATATTTACAGTTGCAGAGGAGGAGGGCTCTTTTCCCCCTCTTCCTTGCTTGTTTAGTCCGGGGATACCATGTGCGGTCAATAAATATTTATTTGTTTATAGTGCCTGCCTATCCATCCGCTCTGTGGCAGCTTGCGGAGTTTCGAAAATATGAACAGAATCATTTGCCACCACTCAATGCTTGGAGGGAAACAGCATCAAGTATTGCAGATTTTTTTCTTTGTAATCTCTTCTTGACATCTTGAAATCTGCTATGCTGCTTTTGTACTTCAGGAGAAAAATCAGGAAAGAACATAACTTTTGCCCCGTTGAAGAAGACATCTTTAAGAGTTCTCACTCTTCAAAGAATACGATCTCTGTCCCAATAATTGAGGCAGGGGTCTAGTAGGTACATGATGAGCCCTTTCCACAGCAAAAGTAATGGAAAGGTGTTCTTTCCTAAAAATTTCCCATAGACATGTTTCAGCTAATTCTGAGGAATTGAAACCCTCAGCAAGACCCACCAGCCTAGAATCTTTGTGTCATAGGTGGTTCCCCAGATCTTCCAGTTTGCGGATATTGATGTCAATTTTTTTTCACCGCATTTTTTTACATCCGTTGATATTGGCTGGAGGATATCTTCTAGATCACTTATATGGCCCTCAAAACACAGTTCTACGCTCTCCCACTTTCTGTACATCTTGACAGAAAGGAATAAAGTCCTCCCTAAGACCATGTATTCGACCAGTTAGAGATCCAAAAGAGATTTGGCATTGTTGTACTGCTTTAAGTACAGCCATTAATGGCGGTTCTGTAGGTTCTGATGATGTTTAAATTTCAGTCGATTTAGCGACAGACATTTCTCAATTCATACTTCAGGTATCTTTTACAGCTCCATCATTTTGATTGAGTTGTTTGATTATGTTATTATCATCACCCCGGCGGTGCTGGGGTCATTACGCTATTTAGGCTCTTCACTAACAGCTTACTGAAAATCCTCATCTTCATTTTCTTTTAGGGCCCTGACAGATCTTTCAATTCTGATAGTAGTCATTACTTCCTTGGCTTCCTTGACCTGCTTGGTCTCTTTGGTTATTTCTTTAATTGGTCAGCCACCCTTTAATTGCTGAAGCTTCCTTGATCCCCCGTTCTGCAACCCCTTGTCCATCCTTCCTTCCTCCTAGTCATACTGCTGGAAAGAGCTGGCTCCAAAGGAAACTGAAGTCAGAACTTATAATATTTAGGGGGGAGAAGGGCAGATAACAAACAGGGCAAGCGTAGTATGCAAAGCGATCAGTCTTAAAGTCACAATAGCCAAATATTTAGCCAGGTAGTTAAATTTTCAGACAGTTTAGTGACAAATAGTGTCAGAAAAGCTGGGTCTATTCGAGATCAGCCTCTTACTTTAGTGAATGTTTACAGTCCGAATTCCTCTCAAGTCTCCTTTTTCCGCGCTGTGGTTGCTGAACTGATTCCCTTCCAAAAGGGCACTCTCATTTTTGGGGGCGATTTCAACGTCCCTCTGGACCCTCTGTTGGACACTTCCACGGGCTCCTCTTGCCTTCCCTACAAGGCACTGAAACAAATTAGACTGAGCCTTCAGGAATTGTTCCTGCATGACTCTTGGCGCACTATGCATGCACGTGATAAAGATTTCACTTTCTTTTCCCTGCTTCACAAGAAGTATTCCAGGATAGATTACTTCTTTCTATCACAGCGGGACTTGATATATCTTACGGACGCTACGATCGAACCATCTGTTATCTCCGATCACAACCCGATCACGATGTTGTTGACTCTGCCCCTCTATGCCCCGCGGGACAGGATCTGGAGGCTGGACGCCTCCCTGCTGACGGACCCTGCCCGACTCGCCGAAATCCGCTCCGCCCTTGTGGACTATTTTCGCTGTAACTCTACCCCTGACACGTCCCTGATCACCCAGTGGGCTGCACACAAGTGTGTGATCCGGGGAAAACTTTTGGCGCTCTCCTCTGCACTACGAAGACAGAGGGAAGCGACCATTTCTGAGTATTTGTCTCAAATCTCCGCCCTGGAGAGGGCTCACAAGAGGACGCTGGCTCAGGCAACGCACGACGCTCTCATGGATACTAGAGAAAAGCTCCGGCTGGAGCTAGACAGGAGGACGCGTAGGAGCTTTTTACTGTCTCAGAAGCTCTTTTATGAGCACGGCAACAAAAGTGGCCGCCTTCTGGCGAGGGCCTTGCATGCCCGAAAAGCCAAAACGGTCGTTCATCACCTTCGATCTGATTCTGGCTCGCGTATTTCCAATAATAGGGACATTGCTGGTGCATTTGAGAGGTATTATCGCCAGCTGCATAATCTCCCGTGTGGGGACTCCCCCTCCTCTGCCTCTGAGTCGAGAATGCATGTCCTCAACGATTTCCTTAACAGAAACTTCGTCGGATTTCAAGACTTCTCTTGAAGCCCCCATCACCCAACTTGAATGGTCGTTGGCACTTAAACAGCTCAAGCCAAACAGGAGTCCGGGCCCGGATGGCCTGTCTGCGGCTTACTATAAATCTTTTGCAGATGTTCTGTCCACCCCATTTCTGGAGGCGTTTAACTCTCTTTCAGCAGACCAGCCCCTGTCACCGTGTATGCTGGAAGCTCACATAGTTGTTATCCCGAAAGAGGGGAAGGATTCGACCTCTCCGTCCAATTATAGGCCTATCTCGTTATTAAACGTGGACATAAAAATCTTTGCTAGAATTATGGCAAACAGGTTGCTTCCTTTCCTCTCTAAAGGGATTCATCTGGATCAGGTTGGATTTATCCCTGGTCGGGAGGCCAGGGATAATACCATCAAAGCTATTAACCTTCACCATGTTCTTTCGGTGTCCCAGCAGAGGGGGTTCCTTCTCTCCTTGGATGCTGAGAAGGCATTTGATAGGGTGTCGTGGGACTACATGGAAGCTGCCCTTCGCGCTTGGGGGTTGGGCCCGCGCATGATGTGCTTCCTTATGTCCCTTTACGCTAATCCGTGTGCCCGGGTCCGGGTTAACGACACCCTATCGAGTGCCTTCCCCGTTCGTAACGGGACTAGACAGGGGTGTCCTTTGTCCCCCCTACTTTTTGTGCTGACTTTGGAACCTCTCCTGAACAGTATTAGGGGTAACCCGTCTATTCGTGGGGTTAAGTTTGCTGCCAAGGAGTACAAGATAGCTGCTTACGCAGACGATCTCTTGCTGTTATTGACTGACCCTATTACTACTCTTCCTTCGGTCATGCAGGAGTTCCGTCATTTCGCCTCTTTGTCCAACATGAAAATCAATTTTGCCAAATCCTTTGCGCTAAATGTCTCCTTATCCCCTCAAGAAGTACAAATGTGCAAAACCAATTTTCGCTTTGTATGGAAGCAAGACTCCTTGACGTATCTAGGCATTCAGATTCCGGCTGATCTGCAACACCTGTTCCTCCGGAACTTTCCCCCAATTCTCCTCAAAATCAAGCAGGATCTCCTCGCTTGGACTCGACTGCCTCTGTCTTGGTTTGGGCGTGCTGCGGTCTTAAAGATGAACGTTCTGCCGCGGCTTTTGTATGTTCTCCAAACGGTTCCAGCAGCTATCCCGCGGTCCTTCTTTGGGGACTACAAACGTCTTGTGTCCACATTCTTATGGAATGATAAACATCCCCGCATCCATTACGACCTTCTTTGCTTGCCCAAACATAAAGGGGGTATCGGTCTTCCTGATGCTCAAAACTATCACATGGCGTGTCACTTAACCAGAATCATCGATTGGAACATCCACAAGCTGCACAAGGACTGGGTGTCCCTGGAAGGTGGCTTTACTACACTCGATTTGGCTACATCCCCGTGGCTGCGTCCCACTCATCTGCCGCTCTCTCTTCGGCTTCATCCTCTGATTGGTCCTACTCTCCAGTCTTTCCGCACGACATGTAAAGCGCGTGGTGTCTCGCGGGCCCAGGGTCCGATGACCCCGCTCAGACTCAATCCTGACTTCCCCCCCGGAATGCACCATCATTATTTGCTTGACCACTGGCCGCAGGACCAATTGTGCATTCACCATGTCAGCGATGGAGTAGAGGTCTTTCCGGCCTCTTCTATTGCTCAGAGGGCAGGGAAACCCCCCATTCCACCTTGGTCTTTCCTTCTGCTGGCTCACTACGTGCGAGCGTTTGTTAGGAGGTTCCCCTGTCAGGACTCCCTGACCACGTTTGATGGGCTCTGTCAACAGGAGGGCCCCCTCCGTAGACTCATCTCCATCACGCACTCTCTCCTGTTTGAGGACTCGGGTCAGCTCACACGCTCCCGCTGTGTAGCTTGGGAGAAAGACCTTGCCTGTTCGTTCTCTGAGGACGAATGGGGGCAGATCTTCTTGAAAAACCACAAATGTTCGCGAAATGTTACGACCCAAGAAAACGGTTATAAAATTATTTCACGGTGGTACCGCACTCCGACGCTCCTTCATAAGATCTCACCTTCCGTACCCTCCACATGTTGGAGGTGCCTAGCGGACACCGGCTCTCTTATCCATGTTCTGTGGTCTTGCCCGCGTCTGACAGCATTCTGGACGGAGGTCCACCGACTTATTAAGCAGGTGACTATGGACGATCTGGACTTCTCGCCGGCTCAATTTCTCTTGCACCATTCCCCCACTTCGCATGCTTCCTACACTAAATCACTTGCTGCTCAGATGATCAATGCTGCATGCCAATGCGTTCCTGTTTTGTGGAATTCTACCCAGGCACCTATGATTAAACAGTGGCTGCATCGAATTGCTGTTATTGCGGAAATGGAGGAGCTCATTCACATAGCCAATGATACCCCCACTAAATATCACAAGAAATGGGCGTGCTGGGCTCACTTCACAACCACACCGGAATTTTCTACACTTATCGCTTAAATTGTATTTGCTCTTTTCCTGCTACCTTCAGGTTTGACATCCCGTACTGAGGCTACATAGATTATGTCTTGGTTTTCCGAATCGATGCCCTCATACCCGATGTTTCTATTTTGACTGGCTATCATTACACACGGATAGATATTAGCTTCTAGGTGTCCCCATTTCTCCCCCCCCTTTTTTTTTTTTTTTCTCCTCTCCCTTTTCACCGCCTTCCCCTTCCCCCTCCTTGCCCTCCCTCTTCCTTCCTTCCCCTCCCTCCTTCTCCCTTCCCCCTTCCCACCCCCTACCTTATTTGGGTGCTCTGACCCGTCTGGCTGGCCCACGCGGCTCGCACCTCTCCTCAGCCTTTTCTAACGACCATTTTTCATGTTCTCTTTTGGTACTACCCCCCCCCCCCCCTCGTTGCTGTGCCTGGGCCGGTTGGGCCCAGGGCACGTCCACAAACAGGGTCATGACCCGTTCGCTTTGAGTGCCTTATAGTGGGTTTTTTGGTGTACCCTTGCGGGTTATACATTCTATGCAAGACTCAGTACTTGCTCCAGGACCGTTCTGTATAGATCGGAGTATGCAATGATTGGAGTTGGTCCTGAGTCCTATTGGCCCTTTTATGTTTGCATATGTGGGTGGGTGACTTAATTGTTTTGTTATCTACTGTATGTGCATGTTTGCTCGCATATGGTTGTTTACTTTGCTGTATTGTATCTTTATTATTCAATAAAACGTTTTGACAAAAAAAAATAGTGTCAGAAAAGACAAGTATTCATAAAGTACTCCTAAGGCCAAACAGAAGCATCCAAAGGAGCAGCAGACATAGAGGAGGCAGCGGACAGTGAACAGCATACAGTGGCAGACAGTAGCAGCTAATGAAAGTTGTAGTAACTTTAAGTATTGGTAGTGGGTACACACTTACTGTATATTCAATGTAGTCAATTGTAATAAATTACAATAGTAGTATAAATAGTAATAATTATATAGCAGGCATGCCAGTACCTCCTCAATATCTCCTGGCCGTGGGTCCTCCCCCCTCAAAGCAAATCCTCGGGTCCTGTATATTTGAATATTGTGGGGGTTCCATGGGCCTCCCAATCACTGGGCCAGCAGCTCTTTGAGTTTTGCAGAGTTTTGCAGCGTCTTTTATGAACCTGGTAGCAGAGCCTGATATGATGAGGAAGGCCTCTCTTACACCTCTGACTTGGGGCCCCTGATAGTGTAGACAGGAGGTGCAGGAGTACATAGTGGCATGAATGCCTGTAAGTCTTGCTAGAAGCTGGGCAGGAGAAGTCATCAGATGGCTTCAGCAAGCCGGTAAGTAGGCAGGCAGCTGGTGCTTGCGACAGCAGGCAGAGTAGTAAAGTCAGGCTGGCCGGGTCATACACAGACAGAATGGATCAGGTACAGGGCATAGACAGGGACATGGTCAGGAGACAAGCCGGGGCTGGAACTGATCAGTGGAGCAGGAGCCAAAGGAGCAGACAGAAGCAGAAGTCAAGGGACAAGCCGAGGTCGATGCAGGTGGAGTTCAGAGGACAGCAAGACAACCCAGGTCAGCAACTGGAAGCAGGATGCAGGCAGTGGCGTCTCCAGCTTTCATATTTTGGGGGACAGGGACAAAAGTAGGGGGGCCAACAATATACAATTGCAATATTCATGCAATATACAATGCACTTGAGCATCAATGTTTCAATCTGACTAGGGATTTTTATCAAGATGCTAAAAAGTCCCTAGGTATACTTCCGAGAAGGAAGCTGGAGAGTCTTTTAACATGACCTATAGACAAAAATTTGCATTATGAAGGGCCATCAAACGAATAAACATGAAATATTCCGAACACTTTGTCACAATTCCTGACAATGGGCATCAAAAACACAAAAACATGAAATATTTGTGACAATGGGCATCAATCGCATAAACTTGAAATATTTGTGACAATGGGCATCGCTGCAAGAAACCATAGGGGGCCACCCTGACCATCCCCCACCCATCGCTCCCGGGGGCCTTCCCTGTGTGCGTGGTGCGCTTTCCACTGATCCAGGGGCCCTTTATTACTTTCCCACAGCAGGGCTCTTTCATGTGTTCTGCAGTGGGCCTCCTTCCTGACATCTTAGGCCCCCCCCCCATGGTGGGGGAAAGCAAGAGATATGTCACCAGCAACCAGGCCCCAGTGTTCCACCACTGTGGGGGTTCCCAATTTCCTCTTATTATCCTGCCCCTGCTATTGACAGGGCCAGTCCAGCATCTCTGTCTTCATGGCAGCGCATTAGGATCCAGTGCTGGTTACATTATGGGGCTAATGGGCACATGGGCGGGAGGGCTGGCACTACTGGTTGTAGACAGCTGAGCTCTCCGCCAGTCCCTAGCAGCAATGATACTGCATAGCCTTCTCTGTTGACATGCCATTTGGATGCGATCTGGGCGATTCTCCCAATTGGATCGAATATGTGGACATAAACACAGTATTTAATAGAATCAAAAGTACAATCACATATATATCAGCCATATGCTAAGCAACTGTGTGGGCTCCATTCCAGTAAGGTGGGGGCTCTAATCAATAAAACCACTATCATATTTATTTTTAGATCCGATCAGGAGCATCGCCCAGAACACATCCAGATCACCATGTCAACAGAAAAGGTTATGCAGTGTCGCAGCTGCTAGGCGACTGGTGGAGAGCTCAGCCATCTACAACCAGTAATGCTGCCCCCCCCTCCTCCCCGTATGCACCCATCAGCCCCATAATGTAACCTCCTCCCTGTATGCACCCATCAGCCCCATAATGTAACCTCCTCCCCGTATGCACCCATCAGCCCCATAATGTAACCAGTACTAGATCCTGATATGCTGCAGCTGCTGCCAAGGAGACAGAAAACACCAGATTGGCGTTCAGATCGACAGCAAGAGGAGGCTGGAAATTGCCTCCTCTCCAGTGGCGTGTGGTTTTCTCGTATGCCCCAAAACTTCAATCCCGTGGGGTCACACTGATGGTATCTTTTGAAGTATTTGGGGACATTATGCTTATCTTTACCTTTACGGATCCTGTTCATGTGCTCTCCTACTCTTACATGCAAGGCCCTCGTGGTCCTGCCTACATACTGGTATCCACACTTACATTCAAGCATGTACACAACCCCTTTTGTTTCACATGTAATGAAATCTTTGAGGACATGTACTTCTTGCGTAGCTGTGGCCACGAACTCTTTTCTTCGCTTGATATTACCTTTAGAGGTTTTACAGGCCGCACACCTGCCACAGGCATAGAATCCTTTTAAAGAGGGAAAGAGCATATTGCCAGATTTGATAGGTGGATCAATCACTCCCGGAGCTAGCCGATCTCTGAGTGTAGGCGCCCTCCGATACACAAACCTCGGCCTAGCCGGGAGGGCAGGACCCAATATCCTGTCATGCTGTAAAATAGGCCAGTACTTAGCCACAATATTTTCAAACTTCCTGTACTGGATATTGTAGTCCAGCACAAAGCAGAATTCATTGCTGGAGGTAGTTTTTCTAGAAGACATGAGGGTGGTTTCCCTTGCTGTAGTACTAACTCTAGAAAGTTCTCTCTCAATATGTTCAGGGTCATACCCCTTTTCCAGAAATCTTGATGCCAGTTTTTTTTATTGGGACTGGAAATCCTCTTCCAAGGAGCAGTTCCGTTTCATCCTCAGGAACTGCCCTCTTGGGATGTTATACAACCACAGGTTGTGATGACAGCTGCCTGTGGGTATATAAGAATTTCTGTCCGTCGGCTTGAAGTATGTTCGGGTTTTCAAGCAACCATCTTTTTTAAAAATCTCCAAGTCCAGGAATACAATGCTCTCAGTATTCACATTCCACGTCAACTCAATATTCTGAGTATTGGAATTGAGTCGATCCATGAAATGCTGTAAACTGGTCATGTCCCCTTTCCAAATAAGCAGAAGGTCATCGATAAATCGACGGTAGCAACTCAATTGTGGGGGACGGTTTGAGAAGATGACCTCTTCCTCCCAGTGTGACATAAACAAGTTAGCCACACTGGGGGCAAACCGCCCCCCCCCCCCCCCATCGCTACTCCCTTTACTTGTAGGAAATATTTCTTGTCGTACCAAAAATAGTTTTTTTGCAGACAGAAATCTAAACATTCTACCAAAAATCTCCGATGTTTTGATGGTAAATCTGACTTGTTTAATGCCCATTTCACAGAGTTCAGAGCGTCTTCGTGGTTAATGATCGTGTAAAGCGACCCTACGTCAGCAGTCACCAGTATGCAATCTGAAATCTCTGTTAGGTCGCCTAGAAGGGTTATGGCATGTTTCGTGTCCCTAAGGTATGCATATGTCTCACACACCAAGGGCTGCAGGTAATGGTCAATGTATTGACCAAGCCTTGCCGTTACTGACTCTATGCCATTTACGATCGGTCGACCTGGGGGGCAAGTCTGATGCTTATGGATTTTAGGGAGAAAATAAATAATAGGGGTCCTACAAAACAAAGGGTTAAGGTACTGGGCTTCCTTAGAGCTCAAGATTCCTCGTTTCTCTCCTCTGTCAATCAAACCTCCAAGTTCCTTTTTAAATTTAATCATCGGATTTCCAGGAAGAGGGGAATATGTATCCCTATCGCTTAGCAATCTTTGCATCTCTTGGCGATAATAATTGCCACTCATTACTACCAATCCTCCTCCCTTGTCCGCCGGGCGGATCACAAGGTATTTTCTCCCCTCCAGTAAGCGAATGCCTTTTCTAATTTGCTGTGGGTCACTGGTTTTTCTAACCCTAAAGCGAATCAAGATCCCTACTCACCATACTTCTAAACACCTCAATGTTTTTATTATCCACATTGGGAGGATTAAACACCGATTTGTTTCTTAATTTAGAGTGGTGTGAAACTCCCACATCTTCTCTTACTGGTTGTGGGTTTGGCAAAAAGTGTTTCTTGATACTCAAGGTTCTGGTGAATTTCTGGAGATTGATATACGTGTCAAACTTATTAAGATTTTTAGTTGGTGCAAATTTAAACCCTTTATCAAGTACTCGAATTTCATCAACTGTAAGAGAGACACCACTGAGATTGAAAATCCCAGTGCCTATCGGGATTTTGGCTTTTTGTATCCTTCGGCCTCCTCTATTTCCTCTTTTTTTTTTTCTTTTTGTTTTCCGTTCCCTTTCCTGCTGGGTTCGGCGGATACTGAGGAGGGTAATAGGGTCTTGCTCCTAATGGGGTTGATGGGCCCGGTTGAGGGTCCCTCCAAGGGGTCCTCTGAGACCCTAAAAAATGGGGGTCCTCATCCTGATTTTGAAGTGGTTGGAACCTATTTTCGGTCTGTATGGGCCGATTTCCCAATGGAGCACCACCTCTTTGACCTCTATTGCCTCTTGGGCCTGTTGAATAGCCTCTATTCTGATAGGGTACAGTTTGCCATTGATAATTGGGCTGATAATAATTATTCTCATTCCAATTATCTCTGGATGAGGATTGGTAATTCGATCTCTGACCCCTTCAGAGAACATGCGCTGGGATGTTCCTCCTAATGATGGACTATTAGACGAGGAGTCAAATACTGAATGGAGTGAGTTCTTTACTAAAAAGGGTTTAGAGCTTCTCGCTTTTCTGTTAACACGGAAACAGAGAAGAATGAAAGCTCTAGAGACCCAAATAGAGGCTATTAAAACTGCCATAGAAAAAGAAAAAGATAAGCCAGAATTTTTTAAATTGTCTGAAGAGCTTAAAAATAAACTTATCAAGTGGGATAAGGAAGCTCAAGAAAAGAAAAAGAAAAAATTCTTAAGAGACTCAGAGGATTTTAGTAATAATATGGTATACAGGTGGCAAGTTCCTCTTGTCCCTACAGCCACCCCTGAAGTAATCCCAGACTCCATAGATATAGAGTATGACTCTCCACCAAATTATGGAACACCTCAACCGAGATTCCCCTTGGGAGATGGCCCCCCAACGAGGGGGAGAGGTCGCGGTGGTAAAAGAGGGAGAGGTAGAGGAAAAGGAAGGGGTCAGAGATCGAATTACCAATCCTCATCCAGAGATAATTGGAATGAGAATAATTATTATCAGCCCAATTATCAATGGCAAACTGTACCCTATCAGAATAGAGGCTATTCAACAGGCCCAAGAGGCAATAGAGGTCAAAGAGGTGGTGCTCCATTGGGAAATCGGCCCATACAGACCGAAAATAGGTTCCAACCACTTCACAATCAGGGTGAGGACCCCCATTTTTTAGGGTCTCAGAGGACCCCTTGGAGGGACCCTCAACCGGGCCCATCAACCCCATTAGGAGCAAGACCCTATTACCCTCCTCAGTATCCGCCGAACCCAGCAGGAAAGGGAACGGAAAACAAAAAGAAAAGAAAAAAAGAGGAAGTAGAGGAGGCCGAAGGATACAAAAAGCCAAAATCCCGATAGGCACTGGGATTTTCAATCTCAGTGGTGTCTCTCTTACAGTTGATGAAATTCGAGTACTTGATAAAGGGCTTAAATTTGCACCAACTAAAAATCTTAATAAGTTTGACACGTATATCAATCTCCAGAAATTCACCAGAACCTTGAGTATCAAGAAACACTTTTTGGAAAACCCACAACCAGTAAGAGAAGATGTGGGAGTTTCACACCACTCTAAATTAAGAAACAAATCAGTGTTTAATCCTCCCAATGTGGATAATAAAAACATTGAGGTGTTTAGAAGTATGGTGAGTAGGGATCTTGATTCGCTTAAGGTTAGAAAAGCCAGTGACCCACAGCAAATTAAAAAAGGCATTCGCTTACTGGAGGGGAGAAAAGACCTTGTGATCCGCCCGGCGGACAAGGGAGGAGGATTGGTAGTAATGAGTGGCAATTATTATCGCCAAGAGATGCAAAGATTGCTAAGCGATAGGGATACATATTCCCCTCTTCCTGGAAATCCGATGATTAAATTTAAAAAGGAACTTGGAGGTTTGATTGACAGAGGAGAGAAATGAGGAATCTTGAGCTCTAAGGAAGCCCAGTACCTTAACCCTTTGTTTTGTAGGACCCCTATTATTTATTTTCTCCCTAAAATCCATAAGCATCAGACTTGCCCCCCAGGTCGACCGATCGTGAATGGCATAGAGTCAGTAACGGCAAGGCTTGGTCAATACATTGACCATTACCTGCAGCCCTTGGTGTGTGAGACATATGCATACCTTAGGGACACGAAACATGCCATAACCCTTCTAGGCGACCTAACAGAGATTTCAGATTGCATACTGGTGACTGCTGACGTAGGGTCGCTTTACACGATCATTAACCACGAAGACGCTCTGAACTCTGTGAAATGGGCATTAAACAAGTCAGATTTACCATCAAAACATCGGAGATTTTTGGTAGAATGTTTAGATTTCTGTCTGCAAAAAAACTATTTTTGGTACGACAAGAAATATTTCCTACAAGTAAAGGGAGTAGCGATGGGGGGGGGGGGGGGGGGCGGTTTGCCCCCAGTGTGGCTAACTTGTTTATGTCACACTGGGAGGAAGAGGTCATCTTCTCAAACCGTCCCCCACAATTGAGTTGCTACCGTCGATTTATCGATGACCTTCTGCTTATTTGGAAAGGGGACATGACCAGTTTACAGCATTTCATGGATCGACTCAATTCCAATACTCAGAATATTGAGTTGACGTGGAATGTGAATACTGAGAGCATTGTATTCCTGGACTTGGAGATTTTTAAAAAAGATGGTTGCTTGAAAACCCGAACATACTTCAAGCCGACGGACAGAAATTCTTATATACCCACAGGCAGCTGTCATCACAACCTGTGGTTGTATAACATCCCAAGAGGGCAGTTCCTGAGGATGAAACGGAACTGCTCCTTGGAAGAGGATTTCCAGTCCCAATCAAAAAAACTGGCATCAAGATTTCTGGAAAAGGGGTATGACCCTGAACATATTGAGAGAGAACTTTCTAGAGTTAGTACTACAGCAAGGGAAACCACCCTCATGTCTTCTAGAAAAACTACCTCCAGCAATGAATTCTGGACTACAATATCCAGTACAGGAAGTTTGAAAATATTGTGGCTAAGTACTGGCCTATTTTACAGCATGACAGGATATTGGGTCCTGCCCTCCCGGCTAGGCCGAGGTTTGTGTATCGGAGGGCGCCTACACTCAGAGATCGGCTAGCTCCGGGAGTGATTGATCCACCTATCAAATCTGGCAATATGCTCTTTCCCTCTTTAAAAGGATTCTATGCCTGTGGCAGGTGTGCGGCCTGTAAAACCTCTAAAGGTAATATCAAGCGAAGAAAAGAGTTCGTGGCCACAGCTACGCAAGAAGTACATGTCCTCAAAGATTTCATTACATGTGAAACAAAAGGGGTTGTGTACATGCTTGAATGTAAGTGTGGATACCAGTATGTAGGCAGGACCACGAGGGCCTTGCATGTAAGAGTAGGAGAGCACATGAACAGGATCCGTAAAGGTAAAGATAAGCATAATGTCCCCAAACACTTCAAAAGATACCATCAGTGTGACCCCACGGGATTGAAGTTTTGGGGCATCGAGAAAACCACACGCCACTGGAGAGGAGGCAATTTCGTGAGGCAATTAAGCCGCAGGGAATCGTTCTGGATATTCCAGACTAAAGTTTTAGTACCTGGCGGGCTTAATATTGATTTAAACTGTTTCATTTCCAATAGGTAATATGTGAGGTTTATTCAGTTTTGTTTTGTTTTTGTTTTGTATTTACATGTTTTAAAATATTTATTTGTTAAAATTTCTGGTTTACATTTAATGGTGCTCTTTCTGTGTTTGTGAGCCCTTCGAAGCTTCGTGGGTAAACGCCACTATTGATTGAGGGCAGATTGAGACTTTTACCCATTTCTGTTCCCTCTATTTTTATTTATATTTTTAGGCTATTTGCCATCTCTAACAATGTTGTTTTATACTAATTGCAATATGTGCAATATTCAGGCCTTTATATTTACAGACCAGGAGTGCCTTAGTTCCGTGCCATGAGCCCTCCGAGTATCGGTCTGGATTTTATTCTATTTTATGCCTTCCGGAGCCTCCCGGAAGTTGGGAGCTTTCCCTCATCTAAGATGGAGATTGGCGTCACGCCATTTCCGCTTGGGGAATCAGCGTCCGGTTGCTAGGTATTTAAGGCGCGCGGGTGCCGCCCTCTCCGTACCCCTGCTGAAGAAGTCACGCCCATTGACGCAACGCGTACGGGGGAGGAGCTGTGACGTCACCCGCGACGCTCCGAGAGGACCACACGCTCGAGCACACCGTTCTGATGTTTTACATGCTGTTCCCGATGCACTAGGAATAGTGCCATCATTGTGAGTAGTATGCTTTTATTCATAATAAATGTACCAATCTAAAACGGAGAGCACTAGATGTCCTTGTTATCCTTTCATGTGGATTTCTAATGCCGATCTGCTGAGGTGCCGAGGTATCCATGATTGTAAGACTGGGACAGGAGGAGTTCACCAGAGTCTATGATAAAGCGCAACGGCCCTTGTGGTCAGTGTATGGAGGTGAGAGGCTGGCATTAACTGTGGTGGTGGAATCACGCATGTTTGGTGATTTGTTCAACTTCCCAACACGGGTCACCTTTACCTCATTCTTGGCTTTGGATATTATGAACATTCCCAGATCTATTGAATAATATGGACATTGCTCTTGTATATTGGTTTTAACATTTTAGCGCTGCACCATTTTTTACATTTTTTTGCCTGTTTTGGATTTGTTAGTATTGACCAATACCGGTGTTCAGCTGCTTTTTCTTATTCTTACGGATTATAGCGCTGAATAAGCCCTTGCTTGTATATCTACACACACCCATGTATGTATATATACACATACACATATATAGTTGTGAAAGTAGCAGAAACCTATGGTTGCGCTAATGAAATAATTAACACCCATATGGCTTCTCTGCTATCACACCTATATGTGTGTATGTGTATAAATACATATAAGTGTGTGTGTATATATACCCCTATACAGAAGTTCAGATGTTTTGCCTGCCTCCAAAGACCCCAAAAAAATGACCAAAAAAAAAAACGCCTGCTGCAAAAACACACCTGGGCGTTTTTGTAGCTGGCGTTTTTTTGGGCATTTTTTGGGCGTCTTTGGAGGCAGGCATAACATCTGAACTTCTGTGTAGCGCTGTAGCGGTATATATACACACACACTTATATGTATTTATACACATATACACATATAGGTGTGATAGCAGAGAAGCCATATGGGTGTTCATTATTTCATTAGCGCAACCATAGGTTTCTGCTACTTTTACACCTATATATGTGTATGTGTATATATACATACATGGGTGTGTGTATATATACTCCTACACAGAAGTTCAGATGTTATGCCTGCCTCCAAAGACGCCCAAAAATGCCCAAAAAAACACCAGCTACAAAAACGCCCAGGTGTGTTTTTGCAGCAGGCGTTTTTTTTGGGCATTTTTTTGGGGTCTTTGGAGGCAGGCAAAACTTCTGAACTTCTGTATAGGGGTATATATACACACACACTTATATGTATTTATACACACATATAGGTGTTATAGCAGAGAAGCCATATGGGTGTTAATTATTTAATTAGCGCAACCATAGGTTCCTGCTACTTTCACACCTATATATGTGTATGTGTATATATACATACATGGGTGTATATATACCCCTACACAGAAGTTCAGATGTCATGCCTGACTCCAAACATGTCCTCAAAAAAGCCCTATAAACGCCTGCAGCAAAAAGCAGGGTGACAGGCGAGAAGCCATATCGCTGTTCTATAAGTGCCCTAAGAGAAACGATCTTTTCTCTATAGCGGTCACCCTGACATGGAAGGGTTTTGTCACCCTGCCATAGCAGTCAGAGTCAGTTAACCCTACACTACACTACGGTCCCCTTACACTTAACACTTTCCCTACAGAAACTAGATTATTAAATCTAACTATAGTGGAAAATAGCACCCTAACTACACTAGATATCCCTTTCCTCACACTAAAAATTGCTAAATGACACTTTGAAGCAGAAGTCACAGAACTGCTTCCACTCTCTTCCACTTCTCTGTATTACAATGCTAGGAATTTGGCGGGGACTATCTTAAATACTGGGGGGCGTATTCACTAATGATTGGCCTATGGACCCCCTAGTCACTCCAATCACATTCCTAGCATTCTCCTGCCCCCTCAATTGGCTTTTACTGATGGTTCTTGCCCAATCACAGGCTTTTAAAGCCCATTTCCTGTCCCATTGCATTTTGGTCGGTTCTGGTTGCCGAATTCCGAACTTTTTCAGCAAAAAGTTCGGAATTCGGCCGAACCTCGAACAGTCAATGTTCGGGTCGAACCAATGGTCGACCCGAACCGTTCAATCATCCCTACCAAGGATAAAAGAGTTGGAGCGCGTCTTGCACACACCTGCTATCATCAGAGCCAGATCCCTACTTTAGCCAAGACTAAAAAAAAAAAAGTAAGATACATATACTCTAACAAAAATATTATTTTGCTGTTTTGTTGCAGAATTTTTCCTAGCCTTTAGATTTCAAAATTAAAACTGAGATCTAATTCTTACAAAGAACTGTTGCATTATAACAATAATGTTCCTTTGTTATATACTGTATTATAATGGTGCATTTAGTGTTACTAAATCCACAACAGTAAAATTAGTTTGTATATGCAGTAAAGCATTCTTGTTATACTCACTGTGGAACCTAAGGGGTTAATCCTCTGAATTTTGTAAAAAGGTTGTTTGAGCCTGTCTCCTCTGATTCCATTCTTTTACTGTTCCCAATCCATCTGCTGATAGAACAGAGCCTCAAAGGCACATTCTCCGTTTCGTGTGTATTGTAAGAGAATGTTTTTATTTTTTTATGGTGGGAGGGTGTATGTGATCAGCACAGGGCCAATCAGCACTGTCCAGACAGAGGTTCAGGGGTCATGCAGCCTCATAGGACAGTCTGAGGAGAATGCAAATTCCTCCTACAAGCTTTAACCAGTGCTTGGCTGAACACTGATCGAAGTCACAAGACTGCTATATACTGCTGATGAGAAAAGGTAGTTAGTAGCATATATTTACTAAAATAATTGCATTTCCTGTGTACTGTGGGAGACCAGATATAGTGAATGCAGGGGGAGTTTAGTAACACTTTAATATACAAAGTGTTCAGCTGAAATTCCTATTTGTGTTAAAAAATGTTCTTTTTTTCTTATTCTAACTTTCCTACAAGCTAGTACATTTCTTCCCTTGGTTTAAACATTTCAGATAATATCACTTGGGGACACCTGTTGATTGATGTTAAACTTCAAATTATAATAACTGTGAGACATGCACATTATTAGTTTTGTTTATTTTGCTCCTTTTATTAAGACAGCAGTTTGCAATGTGTCATTCTTTATACTACATTGCCAGTGTATAAACTTTAATCTCATACATATCTCTAATTTATTTATTCATTATCCCTCTATACTTTTGCATTGATTATAAGAAGGAATATATTCAGTCAAATGTATGTTTCATGCACTTACCCTTAACAACCATGAAGGGGAAACATGTTTTGACTAAGTAGCAGGGGCGTACCTAGAGCATTTGGCACCCGGGGCGGATCCTATATCTGGCACCCCCCCAGGCGACGAACATTGACGTGTCACGTGTAAAATGTATGGAGACCCCCTTTTACATTACACAGCCCCCGTACCCCTGGACCCCTTTACATTACACAGCCCCTGTACCCCTGGACCCCTTTACATTACACAGCCCCCTTACCCCTGGACCCCTTTACATTACACAGCCCCCGTACCCCTGGACCCCTTTACATTACACAGCCCCCCATTGGAACCCTTTACATTACACAGCCCCATCCCCCATACAACCCTTTACATTACACAGCCCCCCAATAGAACCCATTACATTACACAGCCCCATCCCCCATACAACCCGTTACATTACACAGCCCCCCAATATAACCCCTTTACAATACAAAGCCCCCACCAATAGAACCCCTCTACAATAAATTCCCCCATAGAACCCCTATACAATACAAAGCCCCCCCATAGAACCCCTATACAATACAAAGCCACCCCCCCCCAAAAAAAGAACCCCTTTACAATACAAAGCCACCCTCCCCAGAAGAACCCCTTTACAATACAAAGCCCCCCCTCCAAAGAACCCCTTTACAATACAAAGTCACCCCCCCCTCAAAATAACCCCTTTACAATACAAAGTCACCCCCCCCTCAAAATAACCCCTTTACAATACAAAGCCCCCACCTCAAAATAACCCCTTTACAATACAAAGTCACCCCCCCCCCCCCTCAAAATAACCCCTTTACAATACAAAGCCCCCCCCCCCAAAATAACCCCTTTACAATACAAAGTCACCCCCCCCTCAAAATAACCCCTTTACAATACAAAGTCACCCCCCCTCAAAATAACCCCTTTACAATACAAAGTCACCCCCCCCTCAAAATAACCCCTTTACAATACAAAGCCCCCCCGCCCCCCCTACCTTTTTAGGAGGAGAGTGGAGGAGGAGGAACTGTTTAAAGCAGAGAGGATGTGAGAGAGACTCACTGTCACTCCTGAGCCCTGAATACACAGCGATCGGCGCCTCGGCGGGAACTGCAGAAGTTACTGTGCTGGTTAATGAGCAGGTGATTGGTTGATAGGCGGTCCTAGCAACCAATCGCCTTCTCATTAACCAGCACAGTAAACTGCGGCAGCGCCGATCGCTGTGTATTCAGGGTTCAGGAGTGACAGCGAGTCTCTCTCACATCCTCTCTGCTTTAAACAGTTCCTCCTCCTCCGTGGTGTCACCCTGATCTTCCCTGACACCCCCCTAATGTGTGGCACCCGGGGCGGACCGCCCCCCCGCCCCCCCTATTGGTACGCCACTGCTAAGTAGACTCTGGTGTAAAGTCAATTTTATAAAAAAAAAAATGTGTTTTTCAATAAAACCAGGATTTTTGACTCACGTTTAAATGGTAGATGCTATGGTATTTGATATAATTTTTAAGGTCCCTGGACCAGCACTGGATGGAACCTAGAACAGCATTTTCTCCAGGAAACAGAAATATGTTAACTGGTCTATAACTCTTTATTTATCTATCACAACAGGACTGCTAACCTAAAGGGGTTGTAAAGTCAGAATGTTTTTTATCTTAATGCATTCTATGCATTAAAATAAAAAGCTTTCTCTGTGCAGCCCCCCTCAGCCCCCCTAATACTCACCTGAGCTCCCTCTCGTTCCAGCAATGTCAATGAGTGCCTCAGCCTTCCAGGACCATCTCTTCTGATTGGCTGAGACACAGCAGTGGTGCCATTTGCTCCTTCTGCTGTCAATCAAACTCAGTTAGCCAATCAGGAGAGAGAGGAGCAGGGCCAAATGGCAGCTCAATGTCTGAATGGATACACAGAGCTGCAGGTCGGCTCGGGTGCCCCCATAGCAAGCTGCACAGAGAGGTGCAGGATCTGTAGGAGGAGTGCTGCCCTCCTCTCTGCTGAGGACTGCTGAGAAGGGGAAAGGGTGGGCAAAAACAAGCCTTTCTGCATCTGCACAGTGGAGTGCAGGATCTGGCAAAGGAGTTCTGTCCTCTCTGCTGCAGACTACAGAGACAAGGTAAGGGGAAGAGACAAGGGGGGTGCTTTAGCTGTAGGAGAGGTGCGAGGGCCACATGAAATTGCCTGAGGGGCCGCATTCGGCCCACGGGCCTTGTGTTTGACACCTGTGATCTAGGCTGTAAGAAGATTGCCAAGATCCGGAAACTGAGCTGCAGCATGGTGGTCAAGACCATACAGCAGTTTACCAGGACAGGTTCCACTAAGAATAGGCCTCCCCATGATTGACCAAAGAAGTTGAGTGCACATGCTCAGTGTCATATCCAGAGGTTGTCTTTGTGAAATAGACGTATGAGTGCTGCCAGCATTGCTGCAGAGGTTAAAGGGGTACGGGGACAGCCTGTCAGTGCTCAGATTATACGCCACTCACTGCATCAAATTGGTCTTCACGGCTGTCGTCCCAGAAGGAAGTCTCTTCTAAAGATGATGCACAAGAAAGCAAGCAAACAGTTTGCTGAAGACAAGCAGACTAAGGACATGGATTACTGGAACCATGTCCTGTGGTCTGATGAGACCAAGATAAACCTATTTGGTTCAGATGGTGTCAAGCGTGTGTTGTGACAACCAGGTGAGGAGTTCAAAGACAAGTGTGTCTTGCCTACAGACAATCACGGTGGTGGGAGTGTCATGGTCTGGGGCTGCATAAGTGCTGCCGACACTGGGGAGATAAAGTTCATTGAGGGAACCATTAATGCCAACATGTACTGTGACATACTGAAGCAGCGCATGATCCCCTCCCTTCAGAGACTGGGCCACAGGGTAGTATTCCAAAATGATAATGACCCCCAATACAGCTCCAAGACAAACACTGCCTTGCTAAAGAAGCTGAGGGTAAAGATGATGGACTGGCCAAGCATGTCTCCAGACCTAAACCCTATTGAGAATCTGTGGGGCATCCTCAAACAGAAGGTGGAGGAGTGCAAGGACTTTAACATCCACCAGCTTAGTGATATCATCATGGACGTGTGGAAGAGGACTTCAGGGGCAACCTGTGAAGCTCTGGTGAACTCTATGCCCAAGAGGGTTAAGGCAGTGTTGGAAAATAATGGTGGCCCCACAAAAAGAAAATTTACACTTTGGGCCCAACTTTGACATTTTCAGTTTGGGGTGTACTCACTTTTGTTGCCAGTGGTTTAGACATTAATGGCTGTGTGTTGAGCTATTTTGAGGGGACAACAAATTTACACTGTTATACAAGCTGTACACTCACTACTTTACATTATAGCAAAGTGTAATTTCTTCAGTGTTGTCACATGAAAATATTTAATAATATATTTTTAAAAAATGTGAGGGGTGTGCTCACTTTTGTGGGATACTGTACCTTAGTTGAAGTACCCGCAGCGGCGCCTGATCACCACTGGGGAAGCTGACATGTTCCCTGCATTTCTTCCGGGTTTCACGGGCTCCGGCGCTGTGAGTGGCCGGAGCTGTGATGACATCGCCCTCTGTTCCGGCAAGGGGCTCTGAAGTTCCGACATCAATGGCCGGACCTTCAGAGCTCATGGGCCGTTGATGTCAGCAGTTGCATTCAGGGGGAATATCTTCTAAACCGTGTAGGTTTAGGAGATATTAATTTTACCTACAGATAAGCTCTATGATAGGCTTGCCTGTAGGTAAAAATCACCTAGCGGGGTATACAACCGCTTCAAAAGAGAAGTATGGCTTTTTCTTTTTTTTAAGAATCATACTTACCTAGGTGGAAGCAGTGTCGGTCTGATGCTGCATCTGTCCCCCATCTGCTCTAACACTGAGAACCGAGTGCTCAAACACCGCTGATTGCTCGGTTCTCAGAGCTCTGTGACCAGAAAGCTGTATGATTGTCAGTCACTGCTCTCTGCTTCCCCTCACCCAGCGCTCAATAGAACACTGAGCTGTGGAGGGGCAGGAGTGGCAGCCGGGTGCCAGCCCAGGCATGTGGGTGGATCCCGACTTCATTGTCGTGATCTTGCCAGAGCCCAAACCGGCTCTGTGCCATCAACCTCAGCCCACTGTCTGCTTTAAACAGGTCACGGGAGTGCAGAAGGAATTGCAATCATGTGATCCTTTGGGAAGTACTGTACAACCAAACAAGCTTTGGCTGTACTTCTCCTTTAACAAAAGGCAAAAAGTTTGTTTGCCAGTGGAATTGCCTTTGTCTACTTTGTCAGATGATTTGTTTACTTCCTCCATTTGCATTTGTTTTTTCAGTAAACATTCATCTTTTACCTAGCACAGCTGCTGTCTGAATACATAATACTATGCCATGCCAGTAATAGCTTCTTCAGCATGGGGCTGATATGCCTTATGAGAAAACAATGTGGAGAGTGGAGACAGTTCTTACTTGTGGATAAATTCCCCATGGAGATGGATGGTACCTAAGTTCCACAGGAGAAATGGTAAGGAACAGCTGAACTCACCTATTTCTCACAATGCCTGCACATTGGCAATACTCCTGCTAGCATTATACAGTTTCCACATGTTTACAACATTTGATTTAAATGCATTAAGGGGTAAATGAGGTCAGAGGTGTACATACTTTATATAGTAATTCTTTCCTTATCCCTGCTATAGAATATATGCACACGTGTTTGCTGGGAATTTCTGCCAATAATAAGAGAGATAATGAGATGAGAATGGTCTCTAGTTTCCAACAACTATCCATGGTACGTCAAGGGTTATTGAAATTGGCCTGATGCATCAGACATCTAAAGGATATTTCCACTTATATATTTACAGTATATTATTATGACACCTGTAAAATTTGCATGAACTGCTGATTAGTATTTTCAAGATGACATGCAGGAAAATGATTCCCCTTTTTATAATGTTTACTTTGAAGCCTAGCTTTACAAACATTGATTAAAATTTTGGAAACTAGTGTTAACATGTGTCGAAGGGAGATTTCAAGCATCAAGCAAAGCCTGATTTTTTTCCTCTTTGATGAACCAATTAGAATTATCAAATGTGATTACAAAGCTTAAAGTGTAACTCCACTTTTGTTGTGAGAAAAAAACAATTATCTTTGGGTAATCAATGTACATTGCAGGATTGTAACAAACTTTGTAGTACATTTATACCTAATTCTGTTCTGAAGGAAAAACATTTTGGTTTACTATGTCCCTTCCAACCTGATTCCTGAACAGGAGAGTCTGTGTTCATTATAGCTACCTGGTACACATTCAGTATTCTAATAAGGAAATTTGCAGTGTCTACATCTCTTTAGAAGTATTTAAACTTTAGTCTAGCTTCACATCTGTGGGGTGGGGTGGCTCAAAATTGCACAGTAGCCCATTCAATTGAATGGACTGCTGTACCTGCGTTTCACTCAGGGAAAAAGTCCTTGACCATTTAAAACGCATCCATATGGAAACGCATGGTGCCATAGCATGTAATGTGAATTCTGATGTGTGTGGGTGCCATAAAGAATTAATGGCTGCCCCGCGTGTCATTTAGCTGTGGGTGCAGGAGCACCTACTATTTACATGCATTCGCTCATGGGAAATTTGATTCCTATGGCAGGGGATGCCTAAAATTTAACTTGTAACTTAGTGGAGACATCTGAGAAAATCAGTGATTCCAATCACGCAACCAGGATATAATATAACCATCCTGGTTTCGCCCCGGGACAATAGATCATAACAGACAGATTACAGACCCCTCTTTCAGCACCTTAGACCCCTACAAATCCTCCAAGTGTCACATATTCTATGTTCCCTGCCACAGATCCACCTATTATAGTGAACGCTATATCACTATGTCTGAGAGAAAAAGCCATGTTTCCCGCATGCATTATTTTACTCTTATAAACTTCTCATCTCTGAATCTTCAATGAGTATGCCTAAGTTCCTGGATGTGTGGGAATCTTACTCTAATATAGAGCCTTAAGCAAGGGTCAAAATTCCCACTCTATCTTTCTGTTCCTCGATTAGTAACAAATACCAGGAAGCAGGCTAAAAGGTGTCTAGATGGTACCACACTTCCAAATTGTTTAATTCCATGTACCCCCCCCCCCCCCCAGACATTTGTTGGCGGTATGATGCACCTCAGGCAGACTTACTCCACATTGAGGATATTTGGAGAATGGAAGACTTGACTAGCTTGATTAAAGAAACTTTTAATGAATTCACAAAAACTTTGTTCAATTGGTTGGATTCCTCCTTCTACTGAGCATAAACAAATGATGGTTGGGACACTTGCAAATTCCAGCGAGATTTCAGATAGCGATTGTCTGTATCAAAATCTGACCAAACCCTATTGACTTTCTAAAGATGATTAGGTCTTTGAACCACTATTCACCTAGGAATCTCCGCCCATACTACACAGATTTTTATCCCCCCCCCCCTTTTCTTCCACACATTTTATTTTTGCAACTTGCCATTTGCCACTTGTGCTTTGTCTTTATCTTCACATTTTTGTTTCCAGTTCAGATGCATACACTTTTGATCTTGATTTAGCTTTCAAATATGTGTTCTCCTTGATTTTCCTGATCAAGACAGACCAATTTTGTATGTTCACACATACAGATTGACATGACAGATAGAACATCATTCCTCACTGAGTCTCTTACATGATAGATTTTGTGAATGTACAGGGATAATTTCATACTGCTCCTCCTACCTATTATATCAAAACCTATTCTTTACAATTTCCTGCTTATACATGATGTGTTCTATGTATTTGCCTGTCCATGATGTACTCATTTTCTTCATCTGTATCTTTTTTCTTCTTTCTGCATTCTATGTAAAAATCTTTGTATTAATAAAGAATGTATAAGAATATTTCTGGGGGCATTCCATAAACCAATGGTGTACAGAATGCTTCCAGATGGCCATATTGCATTGAAGTTTTTGATCGGTTTTAGAAAATTATAGCAGCTTCAGCTTTAACCGGTTGCCGACTGCGCACAGTATATTTACTGCGGCAGTCAGCCCCGGCCAGACAGAGTGACGTAGATCTAAGTCGCTCGCCTGTCACTGGGTTTTGAGCCAATAGCGGGCGAGCCGGTCACACTACGATCGTCGGTTATGTAAACAAGCCGCCTGTCATTCTCCCCTGTTTTTTACACTAGTAGCCATGTCCCACTACAGTTAGAATCACGCCCCTAGGACACACTTAACCCCTCCCTGTCCAATACAGTTAACCCCTTCCCTGCCAGTGTCATTTTTACAGTAACAGTGCATATGTATAGCACTGATTACTGCAGTAATGTCACTGGTACCCCCAAAAGTGTCAAAAATGTCAGTCAAGGGTCCGATCTGTCCGCCGCAATGTCTCAGTACTGCAAAAAAAATCGCAGATCGCCGCCATTACTCGTTAAAAAAAAACACCAAAAATGACAAAATTCTTTCCCTTTGTTAGTAAACGCGATAACTTTTGTGCAAACCAATCAAAATACGCTTTTTGCGATTTTTTTACCAAACATATGTAGCATAAAACAAATTGGCCGAAAATGTTAAAAAATTTTGATTTTTACATTTTTTGGGGGGGGAATTTCATATAAAAAAAGTGAAAAATATTGTTATTTTTGCAAAATTTACGCTCTTTTTTTGTTTATAGCGCATGATCAAAAAATCGCACAGGTGATCAAATACCACCAAAAGAAAGCTCTGTTTGTGGGGAAAAAAAAGGACTTAAAATTCGTTTAGGTACAGCATTGCACGACTGCGCAATTGTCCGTTAAAGTCACGCAGTAAAAAATCGCAAAAAACCCCCTGGTCAGGAAGGGGGTAAAATCTTCCGGGGCTTAAGTGGTTAAATTTTTTAATAACAATAAATTGAAAAGCAATTTTATATGCTATATTAATTATTGGCTTTAATGTTTTTGCATGTATGTGATAAAGCTGTATATATACAGATGTTTGGGCTAATAGTACACTGGGAAAGGCATCCCATTGCCACAATCAACTGCACCTATAGGCACACTAAAAGATAATAAAAATACAGAGGGCACACCAGCCTAGCGCATTACCTTTGCAAACATTTTATTAAAAGAAATCTGTGTGCATCATACTCACAAACAAAGGCCTTGTTCAAGCGTGATAAAAATACATATATATATATATATATACACACACAGTGATGCATATACAGTGGGTACGGAAAGTATTCAGACCCCCTTAAATTTTTCACTCTTTGTTATATTGCAGCCATTTGCTAAAATCATTTAGGTTCATTCTTCTTCCTCATGAATGTACACATAGCACCCCATACTGACAGAAAAACACAGAATTGTTGACATTGTTGCAGATTTATTAAAAAAGAAAAACTGAAATATCACATGGTCCTAAGTATTCAGAACCTTTGCTCAGTATTTAGTAGAAGCCCCCTTTTGATCTAATACAGCCAGGAGTCTTTTTGGGAAAGATGCAACAAGTCTTTCACACCTGGATTTGGGGATCCTCTGCCATTCCCCCTTGCAGATCCTCTCCAGTTCTGTCAGGTTGGATGGTAAACATTGGTGGACAGCCATTTTTAGGTCTCTCCAGAGATGCTCAATTGGGTTTAAGTCAGGGCTCTGGCTGGGCCATTTAAGAACAGTCACGGAGTTGTTGTGAAGCCACTCCTTCGTTATTTTAGCTGTGTGCTTAGGGTCATTGTCTTGTTGGAAGGTAAACCTTCGGCCCAGTCTGAGGTCCAGAGCACTCTGGAGAAGGTTTTTGTCCAGGATATCCTTGTACTTGGCCGCATTCATCTTTCCCTCGATTGCAACCAGTCGTCCTGTCCCTGCAGCTGAAAAACACCCCCACAGCATGATGCTGCCACCACCATGCTTCACTGTTGGGACTGTATTGGACAGGTGATGAGCAGTGCCTGGTTTTCTCCACACATACCGCTTAGAATTAAGGCCAAAAAGTTCTATTTTGGTCTCATCAGACCAGAGAATCTTATTTCTCACCATCTTGGAGTCCTTCAGGTGTTTTTTAGCAAACTCCATGCGGGCTTTCATGTGTCTTACACTGAGGAGAGGCTTCCGTCGGGCCACTCTGCCATAAAGCCCCAACTGGTGGAGGGCTGCAGTGATGGTTGACTTTCTACAACTTTCTCCCATCTCCTGACTGCATCTCTGGAGCTCAGCCACAGTGATCTTTGGGTTCTTCTTTACCTCTCTCACCAAGGCTCTTCTCCCCCGATAGCTCAGTTTGGCCGGACGGCCAGCTCTAGGAAGGGTTCTGGTCGTCCCAAACGTCTTCCATTTGAGGATTATGGAGGCCACTGTGCTCTTAGGAACCTTAAGTGCAGCAGAAATCTTTTTGTAACCTTGGCCAGATCTGTGCCTTGCCACAATTCTGTCTCTGAGCTCTTCAGGCAGTTCCTTTGACCTCATGATTCTCATTTGCTCTGACATGCATTGTGATCTGGAGGGTCTTATATAGACAGGTGTGTGGCTTTCCTAATCAAGTCCAATCAGTATAATCAAACACAGCTGGACTCAAATGAAGGTGTAGAACCATCTCAAGGATGATCAGAAGAAATGGAAAGCACCTGAGTTAAATATATGAGTGTCACAGCAAAGGGTCTGAATACTTAGGACCATGTGATATTTCAGTTTTTCTTTTTTAATAAATCTGCAACAATGTCAACAATTCTGTGTTTTTCTGTCAGTATGGGGTGCTATGTGTACATTCATGAGGAAGAAGAATGAACCTAAATTATTTTAGCAAATGGCTGCAATATAACAAAGAGTGAATAATTTAAGGGGGTCTGAATACTTTCCGTACCCACTGTATATATATATATATATATATATATGTGTAAAACAGTCCACTAAAAGTCCATGCAGCATGTTCTACTCTTTGGAAGCAGTAGTGGGATGTAATTCTTCAAATATAGCTGACGCGTTTCGAGGGTGACCCCCTCTTCCGCAGAGCTAAATTTGGAATGCAAGTAGCTGGTTTTATACAGTCCCATGTCACATGGTCTCCGATACAGGCCAAAAAGGAAAAAAAAAACCTCACAGATGGATGGTAATAACAATGCATCAGATGATAAATACATACCCTATATACCAGATTTCTTTTGATAACATGTTTGCAAAGGTAATGCGCTAGGCTGGTGCACCCTCTGTACTTTTATTATCTTTTAGAGTTCATCTGGGTTCCCTGGTCTGTTTGGAGTGGCAGCACAGCCAAAACAGCGGCTAGATAAATGGTCGCATTGGTGATGATATACGGTGATCTGTGTAAGGATGAGTGAATCTGCTTGGATGTGATTGGTGGTGAATTCACCAAATCCTACCTGGAATATGGGAAACCCAAACTTAGCAGTGCATTTTTTACGTGAAGCCTAAAGCACATAGATAGCTAGGCACTGCCATAAGTAATTGAAACTGTCACATACACAATGAAGAAGACCCTCTCTTACACCTCTGGCAAAGTGAACAAGTGGCACAAGAGTGTGGAGTGACATAAATGCCTTATGGTCTTTTCCAGCAGTGGAGAAGAGCAGGGTATTCAAGCAGGAGCAGAAGTAGAATGACAGCAGACCTTGGCAGGGTAAATTGGCTGGGCTGCAGCAGACAACAGCAGGTATAAACAAGCAGGTACTAGCTGTCAGCAGACAGGTGATGAGCAGGTACTAGCTGGTCAGCAGACAAGTGATGAGCGAGTACTGGCTGGTAGCAGACAGGTGATGAACAAGCTTTGGCTGGTCAGCAGACAGGTGTGATTAGGCACTGGCTGACAGCAGGTATGGGCTTGGAACAGATTGCTGAGCACTGTGTGGAAGAGCAGTGAAGCCAGACAAGCCAATCAAGCTGGGTTATGGACTGATAATTAGATTGGGTACAAGCACATAGACTAGAGTGTGGTCAAGATACAGGCCGGGGTCGGTAGCAGATAAGTGATACAGTGGCAGCAGGAACAGCCAGGATCAGAAGTCAAGAGCAACCCGGAGTTGATGCAGGTGGAGTTCCAGACGTGATCAAGACTAGCCAGGTTGGTAAGTGGTCACTTAACTTACAGTACATGCTTTAGACGAGACGGCACTGAACCTGAGCAATGGCTCCGTTTAAATTGCCTGCCTGACACCAATATTAGTGACAGATGTGCGTGTACATGCCCACATGGAAGTAGATGACTGTATGTCAGCCTGTGCACAGAGATTCATCTTGAGGAGCCATTTTGCCTGCTGGACTTCCTGACTTGGACATTTAACAAAGCAAAAATATTTTTTTTAAAATACCATACAGCAATGAGAGGTTCCTTTTAAAGCAATTTCAAGGGCAACAAGAATAAAAACAAAGTTAAAGTACAGGCTTGGGAGATTCCTTTTACCATTTGTTTACCGGGGGAATTTTTTAATTTTTTGCACACATGTTAAAATCTTTATTTGTATGCTAAAGAAAAAAATAAAGACAGTTGCAATTTTTTTATGTTGAATGATATTTGCGTAGCTATTTGCAAGGAAAAATACACTAAAATAAATATTAGTGCTAACAAAAACTTTTTTTTGTAAAATTATAACGATGGGGTTGCAACAAGTAAACTGAAGCATATCAAGCCTCAAAATTGTGTGCACACATGAAATTGTAAAAAACAATGGTACCCTAAATTTTTCATAGGTGACACTTTAAAAGCCTTTACAGGTTATCAATTTAGAGATAACCCTGACTCCTCAGCATTCTCACCCCAGTCCATACACTATAACCCTGGAAGTCTACCCCAACACCAATCTAGCTATATCTCCCCATATTCCTTCTGTGCCTCCTGCTACTTCTACCTGACAGGGATAGAAGCAGTAGGCAAATGATCCTTCAGTACTCAGTCTCAGGCAATGAAGTACATGCTCAAAGAAGAACTAATTATTGTCTCTTCTCAGCTCACCATTTTGGATCTATCTTCATTAGGTACCAAAATTCTTCACATGTCTTGAATGATGGGCCATTGATGCAATGAAAAGAATCCCAGATCCCCAGTGCCTGTCCTCATAACATAGTCCCACAGGTGCACAGTGATGGCATGCTGCTGCTGATGCAGCCATTGCAGCAGGGCAAACTTTAAGTTTCAGCAAGTAGGGGTGTTAAAGATCAGGTAGTTGGCAGGCACCTTGTGTTGGCACTGTATTTCTGACTGGGGAGTTGTCTACAGTGGCGACAAGCCCTCCAGGCCTGATAAATAACCGCTTTGAAGCCAGCGTACCTAACAAGGAACTGCAGAAACCAGATTGAGGACATGGACCAAGCAAAAAAGGTGTTTAGATTTTTCCTGGCAAATGTGGTTGGTACTGAAGTAGGATAAGGGGGGAAGCGGACAGTGCAGTTTCAATCAAAGAAGAAATTGGTGGCACCACTAGCTCCAGCAGCGTACCCCAGCCTACATAATTTCTGGACTTTAGACCCTTTTAAGCCGGAGTGCCATAAATGATATGTCCATGCCTATGTTTGCTGGACAATTCGTTTGTGGTAATTTGCCCTCTACCAGTCAAAGCTTGGTCCAGCAACACAGGCACATTATATTCTACATGCTAGTAGAGGGAAATAATGGTCCTCTGAGCAAAATAAAGGTGGCTAAGTACCTGCCACTGTGTTGTAGCCCAGGCTATAAGTTCGAGAAAGGGGTCTAATTCCACAAACTAAAATGGGAGCAGCCGTAAAAACAGCAGTTTTGTCAAGCTGATATTACCATGCTGAGCATAAGCGTGATTTGGGTACATTTTTTTTATCCACTCCAGGAGCTACAGAAGAGGCATGCCTTTGGAGGGATAGTGTTGGAACATAAAAAAGGAGAAAATGCACCAGCCCAGTGCATTACTGAATTACTCATTTATTAAATGTTTAAAATAAAACATACTCACAAAAGGAGATAGGCACAGGCATAACAAGAACAAATGCCACCCAAAGTCAATCCATCGAGTATGGTCCACCCAGACCAAAGAGGGCAGCAAGGCTTTTGTGTACGTTTTGGTGGTTCCAGTTGGTGAATACCTATAATACCCATTTGGTGGTTCAAGATGCTAGAAGAGTCCATTTTGGTTTCATGGGGCTGGACTGCCAGGAAGAGCAATATACCTGTAGTGCTGACTTGGTTTACACCTAATTGCAATACTGCTGGAGACAGCAGGATGGGTGTACAAGTATTCTGCAGAGGTTCAAGCCTTTGCCTGACCTAATTCTGCTTGGCCCCATGACTTCTCACTTTACATGGCATGTCCTACAGTACGCCTCTGAAAGTGCTTGTTGGACTTCTCTTACTGTCATCAGGCAGCAGATGTTACATCAGATGCAGCAATAAAATGTTGTGGAGGAAGGGATGTGGAAAGTGAGCAATGAATGGAACGTGAGGAATGCATGGAATGAGTGTGGGCATTTTGCAGTCGACTTGTCTAATTAATCAAGATTTGTGGTTGTGTGTCTCCTCAAGCATGCGATTTTTAAGTGGTTGGTATGTTTACCATGGCTTGTGTACTGCACACAGAAACTGCAGACCACAATAGTGCTGTTGGCAGTACTAGTTAAAAAAGCCCCACACTGCAGAGCTCTGTGGACTGCAATGGCATGGCTGTTCCTGTAAAGCATTGTAGCCAGATAAATTAGGATGGCTGCGGCCTCCAGTTCTTTGAATGCTGTCCATGTCCTAGACAAAATCATTCCTTGCTACTTTTTTTGCTCCTGTCTAAGATTTTTCCTCCTTTCTAGTTGCTAGCACCGCCAAACAATCTGCCACCCATGTACCCATCCTGTCCTCATCATTAGGGATGATCGAACGGTTCGGGTCGACCATCGGTTCGACCCGAACATTGACTGTTCGAAATTCGGCCGAATTCCGAACTTTTTCCGCAAATTTCGGCAACCAGAACCGACCAAAATGCAATGGGACAGAAACTGGGCTTTAAAAGCCCGTGATTGGACCAGAAACATTAGTAAAAGCCAATTGAGGGAGCAGGAGGATGCTAGGAATGTGATTGGAGTGACTAGGGTGTCCAGAGGCCAATCAGTAGGGAATACGCCCCCCAGTATATAACATAGCCCCGCCAAATCTCTAGCACTGTAATACAGGGGTTGTGGAAGAGAGTGGAAGCAGTTCTGTTACTCCTGCTTCAAAAGTGTCATTTAGCAATTATTAGTGTGAGGAAAGGGATATCTAGTGTAGTTAGGGTACTATATACCACTATAGTTAGATTCAATAATCTAGTTTCTGTAGGGAAAGTGTTAAGTGTCAGGGTGACCGTAGTGTAGTGTAGGGTGAACTGACTCTGACTGCTATGGCAGGGTGACCAAACTCTTCCATGTCAGGGTGACCGCCATATAAAAAAGATTGTTTGTCTTAGAATTGCAGTAGAGCAGGGATAGGGCTCTGCTACTTTCACACCTGGCCGTTTTTGTTGCAGGCGTTTATTGGGCTTTTTTGTGGACGTCTTTGGAGGCAGGCATGACATCTGAACTTCTGTGTAGGGGTATATATACACACACACATATATGTATATATGTATATACATATAAGTATATATGTATATACATATATGTATATATACACATACACACATATAGGTGTGATAGGAGCGGAGCCACATCCCTGGCCAGTAACACACCCCCTGTATTGGGGGCCTACACTCTGGATAAAGAAGCAACAGTGATGCCTTTGGACAGCAGCATTGTCAAACTGCGGAGAGTGTAGTGTTAGATACACTAACAAATTGAAGCCAAGCTCCAGCTAACATTTTTTAGGTGAAAGGAAAAGAAAAAACCTTTAAAAAGGAAACTAATGTAATCATCATATCCAAGAATTGGTAAGCTGAAATATAATAGGTGTTTGTTTTTGGGTTTTTATACCGATTTAAGCAAGTAAACAATATCTTACGAATTGACATACTGCACACAAAAAATATTCTTCGGTATACTGTATTTCTCAAGGTATGCCAGTGGGAGCAGAAAACTCCAGTTCTAATAATCTGACTATAGATTGTGTATATTCCCTGACGTGCTAACTCTAATAGGTGATCATGACTTTGTGCCTTGTAATTCAGTTGTGCCTTTTAAAATTTGTATTGAGTAGGCTGTGTCATTGCACAACAACTTTGCATTATGTTTTGCATATGTCTGTTATTTTCCTAGAGGCACACTGTGACTTCATTCCTGTTCATGATGTTTGACTAATACAACATTATTAAAAGAATATTATATAAACTGCTGTTGACAAATCTAATAAAATAAGACAGAGATACATCATGCACTGCAATTAGTGACCTGTAAAATTGTAAGGTGGCTGCAGGGGAGCAATCATGCACCTTAGCATCAGCACTGATGAAGTCTGCATACGTGAGAAATCTCTCCCAGAATGCAAATGCTCTGTGATTTAGCTGTCCTTCTTCTATTCACAGAATTCTATGGGGAAAAAACAGCACAAGTTCTATGAACAGAAAATTCAGGCAGAAAGGGCATGCAACTCTTTTAAACTTGCAGGGGCTGACATTAACCCCCACAGTCCTGGAAGATCAGTATTGTGGGGAGGACCCAGCAGCAGTGGGGAGAAGATTTCTACACTATGTAGCAACCAGGTGGCAATTGGACACATTTCACTACAGGTAAGTAATGTACCTACAGCTGTATTGCAAACATAAACGAATAAGCTCTAAAGTATTTATTTACCTTATGGAAGTTTTCATGTTTTATTGTCATTGAGAAATTTATGTTGCTTTTTTTCCTACAATGATTGATTTAAATAGACTCTTTAGTGTCAAAGTGAAAACAGATCTTTGCATAACTAATCAAATTGGTTACAATGAAAAAACGCAAATTGAATGGTGCCTTCAAGATGTTATGTGAGTTTTAGACAACTGTGGCTTTTTTGTCCTTCCTCTTCAAAACTATGACTGATGAAGCACCCAGGCTAGAGTTGTTTTCTAGTCTCAGGCCTAGTACACACTAGTAGTTTTTTTTTTCGTTCAACCCACCAAGGCTGAATGGAAAAAACTGACAGCTCAGAAGGAGCCGTTGTATTACCCATCCAACATCAGTACAGTGATCCCCCCTGCTGCTCTAATGTATTCTGACAGGGGGACCAGCCTTTGGCTGAGAGCGCTGATCGGCAGACCTTTTCTGGTCACTCCCCTTTGACAGAAGCTGGCTTCTGTTGGACCTGCTCTAGTACACACGGACCAAACTATGCTGCTCGAGATTCGGCCTGTGTGTGCTAGGCTTTAGCGACTGAGACCTTTAACTCAGTCATTTAAAGTAATCATAGGTAGACATGTGCAGAATAGAAAAATTTGTTTTGTTTTATTTTGGATAAATTTGTTATGTTACTAATTTTGCTTCGTTGATGCATTTCTGAATTTGTTTAGTTTCATTTTGTTTAATATTTTCTAATGAATTTCAAATTTTAAAATATCAAGAAAGGAGCAAGTAAAAGGACAAGATATCAATACCTACCCACTCAGCGCTTAATGGTAAAGGATAGTGCTATGTATATTGACAATGCTCACTACTACTGAGTTTATAGCAGCTGCTATATAAAATTATTCAAGCATAAAAAAGGTGCGTATACAAAACTAATAAGTCCCACATTTACACTAGCAGCGCTTCAGGGCTACTCTCCTGTAGCCCTATGTTGGACTAAAGGTAAAACAACAGATAGGTGCTGCATGTGAATGCACAAATCCTAAACAAGATAGCCACTTCACATATGCATATATATATTATAATCACATAAAGTCCCAATTGTGTGCTATGAAGTCCTCTTTGCGTTTTTCAAAACCCCAAGAGCAGTTGGCAAACTCCACCACCACACCTCCGTGAGTCCCCTAGGTAATAAAAATGTACTCTTAAGACATATGTCTAGCGTTTCGGAAAATGATATGGATCTGTCTCTTCACCTCGGTCTGCTTGCACACACCCTGGTCCGGAACCTCCCCTGGGAAGCAACCAGCACTCCTCCAGATCCTCTCCAAAATCCACGGCTACATACAATCATAAAAGGGGACCCATAGTGTAATCTGTATCACAAAGGAACTTTATTACATCAATCAAATAAAAAATACACTCACATTTGTTTCCTTGAAATCTTAGCATGAAAGAAGAAAGCCGGGACACCCGTTGCTACCGTACGTACTACCGCCACTAACGTTCCCTTGATCAGCCCGGGGCTTGGTACCAGGACATCGGGGTTCCGGGTATACGGGGCGTGACATCGGACGCTAGCGGGTTGTCTTGATAACCGCGTGCTCACGCACTGACGCGTTTCGTCATCACGGACTTCAACTGAAATTTTATTTCAGATCGCTCAAAAAATTTTTGACCGATTAGAATTCTGTTTGAAGATTAGCTAGTTGTTAAGGAGTGGGCCGGCAAGCCAGCTGACATGTCCATAACAATGATGACCCATCAGCTGTCAGCAGGCTTCCCCCCTGAGAGCTGAAATGTAAACAAAAGAAGGCTGGAAAAAGAAAAATCAAGGAAAAAAAAACAGCGTGGGCCCCCCCCCTCAATCGCTGGGACCTCCACTTTGGGTCTGGTATGGATTTTTGGGGAAACCCATTGCATAATTTAAAAAAAAATAGTGTGGGGTCCCCCCGAAATCCACACCAGACCCTTACCCGAGCATGCAGCTTGGCAGGCCGGGAAAGGGGGGGCAAGCAAGCGCTCCCCCCCCGAACCATACCATGCCATAGGGGGGTGCTTTGGGGCAAGGGGCATCGTGTTGAGGGTGCCATGATTGACGATGGAGCTATATCGGGGGGACTTTTTTTTCTGTTAAGTAAAGGAATTGTCAAAAATGTGTGTTGTGTGTTTATTCACTTTGTACAAATTTTTAGGAATGGGTAGAGGTTATATGTACCCCAAACTCATTCACATAGGGGGGGCCTGGATGTGGGGGGCCCCCTTGTTAAGATGCTGTGTTACCCGGTCTAGCACTGTGGATGAGTGGAGGTTTGGGTAGGTAAATCTACTTTTCTATGTCACCTAGACCTAAACAAGCAATTAACCCTAGCAATGCAGGTAAAGCCCCACTGTGAAGGAGTTTTCAATTTTACTGGTTCAGCTTTGAGGTTTAGGCTAGCAAGGGTAAGCTGTGCTTTGAAAAGAACGACCTTGATCTATGGTCGAGTTTTGTACAGGGGAAAAGGCATGCATATTTGAGGCCATTCAATGTCTCTGTAACAAGGCAGTTTCTCTCAGCTCACAAGGTAGGAGGATACTGCTTGGCTTTTAATGAAGACATGTTGAAGACTTTGGGGTTCTGGTGGCACCCAGGAAAACAATATATTCAAACACCATCCATACGGTTTCCTTCCAACTAAAATCTGACAAAAATTTAAGATTGTGTAGAAAATCTTACAAGTTCCTTTCACATACGTGGTCAAGTCATGGAAAACACAAGCAGCTGATCCATGTTTTCACTGCCCCCAACTACCTACCTACAAAAAGAAATAGTGCCTATCAATCTTTCCCATGCAAGTGAATTGAGTCACGCCACAATTGTCAGCCAGACACTACTCAGCAATTTTTAAAAAAGGCTTCAATAGGCAGCAGTAACTTCTCCCGAATGTCTGCTAACTTCCTTTCACAATCCTTTAAAAAGTGATCTCAAATTCATAGCACTAATGTGAAAAAAAATTTAACCCCAACACTAATTAGACACTAGCAGCCTAGGTATCCTTTTGCCTTCTGTATGCATTCTTGTGTCAGTAATCATGAGTATACAAAAAGGTATATTTTGTGAACTTTTACTGTGCATCTCTGTACAATCAGTTCTTGTAGAAGAGTGAATGAATGGCTGCCTAAAGGACGAGTTCACCTTTTGGAACATGTTCCAGCCATATTTCAGGTGGAACATGTAACGTGTTACAATAGCTGCAGCTACACCCCCCCCCGAGTGACAGCGAGTAGTCATCTTTTCCAGGCACCCGCTGTCATTGTTTGAAAGTAACACTGCAATGTGGGGCTCTGCCTGCCCAGCTGCGTCATTAATTCACAGAGTTCTATGAATGGGAAACTACAAGTACCGGCTCCTTTGCGGTTGTCGGCCTGTAGTTCTCAATGAACTACCATGGCACCCCGTAAGAGCAGACAGATATACTGACAGTGAAGTCTGCAGGAGTCCTGCATGGCACCTGTGATCTGCTGATAGTGGGGGCAATGCTTTACAGGCTCCAAGCAAAAAAATAATATATGTCAATTTTTTTTACCTGCAAAAAGATGTGCATTCTTTAAAAAAGGAAAGTAATGGACCGGGGGGGGGGGGGTACAAAGGTGGCCTAGGGATTAGTGAAAGATGGATTTGGATAAAATTTGCAGAACATAATGAATGCATACTTAACAGACTTTTTGTATGTATATAAACATTGAATGTCTTATTTTATGAAAGTGATCCCTTAAGCCAACCTAAGCACGCTTTTAGCACGCTTTTAGCTGATCCTTTGGCATACTTTTTTTCTGTACAGATATCCTAAATAAGACATTGAATTTCTTACTTCTCTTTTAACAAACTACCCTGCCAAAACTAATAACACCTGGAACCGGATTAGAGATTACTGCCACACACCAGCCAACAAAATATGAGCATTTTGCTTAGATGTGATGTGTTAAATGGCCAATAAAGAGCCTTTCTTGGCACATTAGGAGAGTTCACCTTATGCCACGGCAGCAGGAAATATTATATGTGCCCATTCTGAAAGGTTATCACATCTAACAGCATTTTGTGTGGTTTTAGATTTTCTTTCTTGCTTCACTGGAGCGGTGCTTGACTGGCAATAACTCATCTATGACAAGACAGTACACAAACTGCATTACCTTGGAGGAGAGAATAGATTTTTTTTTATATACAAACCCAGAGAGATTTTTCAGTTGCTAGTAAAAGCTGTTACATTGCATGTGAACTGGCTTACACTCCTGCTTCTTTTTTGGTAATTATTTATTAGGTAGGCAGTTCATTTCACTCCACTTACCACTTTAACATAAAATAGATTAAGGCAGTTTAAAGGAAAGTACAGGTTAGGCTTCTTTTATAATTACACATTCTGTTGTTAACTCTAAGACAGCACAGTTTTTGAATGTTTTGTTGTCATGCTGTTTTATGCGTCAATTATTATTTTTTTTTAATATGCCACGACAGGGAAATTGGTATGAATAGGCAATATAATAAATATTACTTTTTCCATCATTAACAATTTACACAAACTACCATGATTGTTAATCCTCATATCAGATGATAATTATTTTAAAGTTATTTTTGCAAAGTCATAATGCATTCGGTATGTATGCTGTAATCCATTAAAAAATTTACTTGAATTAAACCCTCCCAAACAAATTGATAGGAGGTAGAAATCTATATATTTATAAGGTTTATAAGGTTGAAAAAAGGCACAGGTCTATCAAGTTTCTTGCAGTATGTGTGTGTGAATTTTATTCTCTAACAATTCCCATGGCCCTGTATATTATGCTTCCTGAGAAAGACATCTCAGGGCCCATTCACACACATGATGCATGTAATTGGCATTTTTGCACACTGGAAGAATGTCAGTTATCGGTAGGGCACATAAAATACAATTGTTTTCCATGTACTCCATTCGCATTGCAATGTCGCCTGGAGATGAGGTGCAGTGAGCCATACTTGCCATCTGTCCCGTTTTTGCAGGGACAGTCCCTGCAAATAGGAGTCTGTCCCGGGTAATTTATATTGTCCCTGCAAGTGCCCGTCAATCGGGCTGCCCGTAAAAAAAATGGTTGTGGGCCAACATTGTAACTGCGCATGCACCGTTCCGATGCCTGCCGTGCTCAGGAAAGCTTGTACAAGCTCGGCCGGGCGAGCTCATGTGCAGTTACGTAATGGCGCTGTCTGGCGCCATTAAAACCTAATTATACCAGATAGTAAAATTAGGTTTTCTCATACTTATTTTTACCTTGCACTTTATTTATATTTACATATTCCATTTTTTGTATGGTCACACCTGAGCACATTTGACACTTTAGAATTGCAGGGAATTGTGATGAGAATTTTAAACTTTAGGCAGAAGTAGTGCAGCTGAATGGGAGAATTATTCCAACTCTGCTACTTTGGCCTTAGGTTTGAAATTTCCTATAATTCTCTCATTATTGAGTAGACCCTATAATCTGATGATAAGTAGGCGGAGATTAATTATGTGGGGTGGTAGGAGCTTTAGTGAAGTGGGTGTGGTAAGTAATTGATAGCTGTGCTGCAAAGTGCCCCTGGATATTTTTTTCAAATGTTGGCAACTACTGTATGAGTGAGCTGTGATAAAATGCAAACATATCACAGAGCACAGGAAGGTACAGCATGTCAGCACACCGCACTGCTATGTGGTGACATCACACTGCCCCCTGCTGCTGGCTCTTTGCAGCCAAAACTGACAGCTGACCACACACTAAACTGCACTGGTTTAGTCTGTGGGCACTGAGACATTTTATGAAGTTGTGAACACTCTCAACCAGTAACACTTCCTGCAAGAGAGAGGTTCTACATTTTTACTGCACTAACAGTAAAGAACCCATCTCTCATTCTAAGAGTAAACCTCCTTTGTTCTAGCCTTAAACGAGTTGGAAAGGCAGAAGTTTTTTTATCCTAATGCATTCTATGCATTAAGATAAAAAGCCTTCTGTGTGCAGCAGCCCTCCCCCCTAATACTTACCTGAGCCCCATCTCTTTCCAGCAAGTCCACGAGTCCCTCAGCCGTCCAGGACTCTCCCTTCTGAATGGCTGAGACACAGCAGCGGCACCATTGGCTCCCACTGCTGTCAATCAAAGTCAGTTAGCCAATCAGGAGAGAGAGTGACCTGAACAAGCTGTTTGCTGTGGGGGCACCTGATAGGAGGGAGGGGCCAGGAGCAGTGAAGAGGGACCCGACAAGAGGAGGATCTGGGCTGCTCTGTGCAAAACCAGTATAACAGGTTTGTTAAAAAAAAAAAAAAAACACAAGACTTTACAATCACTTTAAATTATGGCAAGGTATACTCTTCAGGGACCTTAGAAAAACTGGTTTATTAAAGTTACTGGCCTCATCTTTGATTTATGTTTACAATTTGATCATGTCCCCTTTTAATCTCTTTCCACAGTGAATACATGTAATCTATGTAAACAATCCTCATAGATAAGGTCCTCCATCCCCTTACTGATTGTGTTGCTCTTCACTGAACTCTTTTTATTTCAACAATATCTTTCCTTAGAATTGGAGATCAAAACTGAACTGCATACTCAAGATGAGGTTGAACCAATGTTTTGTAAAGGGTAGAATTATTGATTTATCTCTTGACTATATGCTCTTTTTAATGAATTTGCGTATTTTGCTAGCTCTGTTAGCTATGGCTTGGCATTGCATGCTATTGTTAAGTCTCTGATATACAAGCACTACCAGATCCAATTCCATCACGGATTCCCCAAGGGGAGATCCTCCTAAGGTGTATTTATGGCACCCAAGTGCATACATTTACATTTGTCAATACTAAACCTCATTTATCATGTAGCTTCCCAACTCCCTATTTTATCAAGATCTTGCTGAAATGGTGCTATATCCTGTGCTGAATTTTTTTTTCTCTGCATAATTTGATATTATTAGCAGATACTGTAGTAAATTGCCACAAAAATGAAAAAAGTGTGCCCCCCTACAGGTTTAAAGTGATTGTAAAGACTCGCTTTTTTTTTTTTTTTTAAATAACAAACATGTTATACTTACCTTTTCTGTGCAGTTGGTTTTGCACAGAGCAGCCTGGATACTCCTCTTCTCCGGTCCCTCATGGCTGCTCCTGGGCACTCCTTTCTGTCAAATGCCCCTACAGCAAGACGCTTGCTATGGGGGCACCTGAGCCCAGTCACAGCTCCCTGTGTCCATTCAGAAACGGAGCTGCCATTCGGCCCTGTTCCCTCTCTCTCCTGATTGGCTAACTGGCCGAGGGACTCGTGGACATCGCTGGACAGAGATGGGGTTCAGGTAAGTATTAAGGGGTGTTGGGGAGGCTGCTACACACAGAAGGTTTTTTATCTTACTGCATAGAATGTGCAGGCCAGTCAAGTTCTGTGCAGGCCAGTCGAGTTCCACTCCAAACTCACTCATCTATGTCTTTATGAACAATGCTTTGTGCACTGGTGTGCAATTATGTTGTAACAGAAAGGAACCATCCCCAAACTGTTCCCACAAAGTTGGAAGCATGATATTGTCCAAAATGTCTTGGTATGCTGACACCTTAACAGTTCCCTTCACTGGAACTAAGGGGCCAAGCCCAACCCCTGAAAAACAACCCCACACCATAATTCTCCCTCCACCAAATAATTTGGACCACTGCACAAAGCAAGGTCTATAAAGACATGGATAAGCAAGTTTGGGGCGGAGGAGCTTGACTGGCCTGCACCTCAATTCGATAGATCTCCTGTGGGATGAATTAGAGTGGAGACTGTGAGCCAGACCTTCTCGTCCAACATCAGTGTCTGACCTCACAAATGTACTTCTGGAAGAATGGTCAAATATTCCCATAGACACACTTCTAAACTTTGTAGCCAGTCTTCCCAGAAGAGTTGAAGCTGGTATAGCGGAAAAGGGTGGGCCAACTCAATATTGAACCCTATGGACTAAAACTGAGATGCCTTTAAAGTTCATTTGCGTGTACAGGCAGGTGTCCCAATACTTTTGACAATATAGTGTATATGTGATCCTGCACAGGAAGGCTGCCCTGTAGCAGTAAATCTGCTATAGGGCGGTCTCCAAATGATTAATACGGATTAATAATAGCCATGTCTTTCATTCACAGGAATCTGTAAACAAAGCTCTAGAAAGAAAAATAATATAGAGGGCGCACAAGCCTAGTGCATTATCTTTTGCAACAATTTGTTGCATAAAAAAAGTATGCATATCATACTCACAAATGTGAAGAAATTACAAGCAATGTAAAAAGTATATTGCTCCCAAATTCTACATTCAGCGTGGTCTAATAATTGAAGACAGTCCTGGAATGAAGATCTCCAAAATTAACTGACGCATTTCTAGGGAGTTCCCACTTCATCAGAGCTCTTGAAGAGGGAACTCCCTCAAAACACATCAGTAATTTTTGGAGATCTTCATTCCAGGACTGTCTTCAATTATTAGACTACGCTGAATGGAGAATTTGGTGGCAATATACTTTTTACCTTCTAAATAAACACCCATTTAGGGGAAAATTAATAATTTTGCAGCGTTTGCTGATTATGTTACTGTGAGATACACCCTTTAAATTTGTTTGGCGCATCTCCTTCCACCACTGAGTATTGCAGGGCGCTTCAGTTTGCCTCCTGTTGCTAACTCCTCCTACTCCACTTCCTCATCCTCTACCGCCTCCACATCCAGAGCAGTGATCATTTTCAAGGCTTTCAGGGCAGTCATTCACAAGTGGCTCCGAGGGTGGGTTCCTGCACCCACAAACGTTCTGGAGGATGACGAGGTGGAGGAGGAGGAGGTGGAGGAGGAGGAACCATGTTCACAGCAGGGTGGCACCCAGATAACAGATAACAACAGATACTACACTTGATCTTAGCCAAAAGGTAGAGAAGCGATGCTGGTGGCATTCCCACCTCACAGCGGGGGCACAGTGGAAGTACAAGGTGAAGGCAGTGGAGGAGGAGGTCGCCAACACAGCCAGGGCACCGCCAGCACCTCAGAAGGCAGGGTTAGCCTGTATGAAATGTGGAAAAGCTTTGTCGGCACACCACAACAACCAGGACCACCAGCTGTTTTTTTTTTAAGCCCGTGGCTGTGTGAACATACTCAGACTATCATCCAGTGGGTGCATAAAAAAGTGCATACTAAAAAAGTGAAACACAAAAAGTGCACAGGGTGTACACATGGTCCCTGACCCTGATCCCCTGGGGCACAAGGCTCCTGACAGGGACTGGGGTACTTACACTGGCTAACCTGGCGGAAACCAGGCAGCCCCATTCTTTAGGAGGTCTGCTGAAACAGACCACCCCAAGTACTAGGTGGGGCTCTCCCAAAGAGAGACCCCATGAGAGAGGGCGAACCAAGCCAGAAGGCCATATCCACCCCCTCGCAAGACTTTCAGGGACAGGCCCAAGGACCTACACCCTACTAATCACGCTGTGCAAAATAAAGTGTACCGCCACAATAAAAAACACAAAACGTGAGACACACAACACATATAAGTGGGGAAAGTGATAGTGGAGAAGTGCAAGGTTATGCCACGTTGCAATACTATGGCAGGCCCTTCGGCCAGGAATAAAAAATTCCTCTGGTCCTGACTCCTGACCAAAAGGCCCGACCCTAGAGGCAGGTGTGAAAAACGTGTGTAGGAAGTGCAGTGTCCTTGGTGCCATACTCATAGTGTTGCCATCCACCGTGAATTATGGCACACCTGGACTGCCACTCCAGGGGCACATACACCACAGGCTTTTCAGAATCCCGGTCCCTGGCAAGACCAGTGCAGCCTCGTCCCTACCAGAAGGCCTCAGAACTTAGACAGCTTTGGGAGAGCCCGGCCCACAACCAGGGACACACACCTTTTCCAAAGCCAGACTCAACCCAGAAGGGGGAAAAAAGCCCCCCCGCCGCCATCACAGTTCCTTACCGTTCCTTACGTACTATACACATACTGAATTACGGGTCTGCCCCCTTCAACTTCTGGGTCTCCAAATTGTGCACATGGCCTGAGCTTGCCCTTTACGCCTTGGAGGTGCAGGCCTGCCCTGCAGCCAGTGTATTATCTGAATGTGTATTTAGCACGGCTGGGGGCGTTATCACAGACAAGCGCAGCCGCCTGTCCAGAGCCAATGTGGACAAGCTCACGTTCATTAAAATGAACCAGGCATGGATCCCACAGGACTTGTCCATACCTTGTGCAGAATAGACATGTATACTGGCTTTACCCAGCTATTGTTGTATTTTTGATCTTTCTCACTCTTTTGGGCTGTACCCTAATTTAAAAAGAAATTTAAAATTAAAAACAAAAACCAGTGTTGGCTACCTCATCCTCCTCCACCGCCGCTTCAACCTACACCGCCACATCCACCGCCACCTCAACCTCCTACTCCATATGGGCCTTGTCCTCCTAGATCAAGATGATTATTTTTTCTTTTTATGTTTTTTTATGTTATTTTAAGTTATTTCCCTATCCACATTTGTTTGCAGAGCACTTGCCATGCTCTTAAGAAGATTTTGCTGCCATTTGCAGCCCTCTAGCCCTTTCCATGTTTTTTTTAGAGCCATTTTAGTGCTCAAAAGTTCGGGTCACCATTGACTTCAATGAGGATCGGGGTAAAGTTCGGGTTAAGTTCGGGGTCACGAACCCGGACTTCTTTTTAAAGTTCGGCCGAACCCGCCGAACCCGGACATCGAGGTGTTCGCTCAACTCTAATGTGCATACTTTTTTATACAATAAATTATTGCAAAAGATAATGCACTAGGCTGGTGCGCCCTCTATATTATTTTCTTTCTAGAGCTTTTCCTGGGTTTTCCCTGACCTGTTGTGAGTAGCAGCACAGTCATTAAGGCAGCTAAGCCATTGGAGTCATCTTGCTAACAAGCCGCACAGCTCTTCTCAAGCGCAAGGAGCAAAAATTCAGTTTATCTGTAAATGAAGGACCTACTGCCAGTGCAACAGATGGACTTTTAGGTTAAATGAACAGCAAGCATGCTGATCAGCATGCCCATAGTTTATTCACACTGCCTACAGCTCTAAAAATGACAGCCCATACAGAGATACAGGCACAGAGCTGTAGGGAGCGTGTGCCGGAGCCTGAAATTGCACACGCAACCTGCTGATAGCCGCTAGCAATAATCATTGTCTTTGGCCAGACATCTGTAAGATGTCAAGGATAGTTTGGAAAGCTAATACTTTTTGGTTGATTTACTAAAGGAAAATAGACTAAGCACTCTGCAGTTGTATTCATTTCCTTAGTAAATGTAAAGTGGTAAAGCTTCACTGTGTAAAGACGACCCAATCAGGTGTAAGGAAAATGTGAAAAAAGTGTTTTTGCTTGCACATGGTTGGATGATGGAAATTAGCAGAGCTTTATCACATTTACTAAGCTCTGTGGAAAATTAATGCAACTGCACTTGCAGACTGTACAGTCTATTTGCCTTTAGTAAATCCGCCTCACTGTGACAATTGCATATGCACTTTCATTGCTGCATACTTAACATTTTTCCCTATATAGCATGTTTATATTGTGCTATATGCTCTACCATCTACTATTCTAACACTAATAATAAAGGATGAGTTGTTAACAAATGTTTATTTTTTCATAGTAATTCTTTATGACCTCTATGAAACACCACAACTCCCATGCAGAACTCCCACTAATATATTGCTACACATGCTTTTTGAGTGCCTTTATGTTTCTAAGAGCACCAGCAGGCCCCATGAATCTGCACCATTCTACCACTTTTGGGTTGGCAGCTGAAAGCTCAAGCTGCCACACCCATGGGTTTCTGCTGGTTGGGACCACAGATGCATTAGAAGTTATAGATTTCCAGATCTGGAGCAGAAGTTACAACAACACTTCACCAGAAATGATGTGTCAATAAGGTCAGCCTATGGGAGTTAGTGGCTCATTTTAAAGGTGCCTCCCTCTTGAGAAACATCGGATCGTTTTTGGACTTATAAGAAGAAATTTGTTATGAATGGCAAAGGTGGAGAGCTGTACTAAAACTGCAACTAGTGCAAGGAAAAGGATATGCAACAAGCAGGGCAAAGATGCCAAACTGTCCCCCCCTCATGATGTGTCATGTGTGAGCTCAGGGATCCTACTCCCACCAGTCATCCATTTGTCAAAATCACTGCACAGCCCCGGATCTGTCATTCATGTTTTGGCTGGGCCTGGACATGCACATTGAGGTTGTTGGACCATCCTGCTCTGTTCTTTAACCTCCCTGGCAGTGTGATTCTGTCAGGAATTCTGTTCCAAAAGCGGTACAATTCTTTTCATGGAAATTTGGCGTTATGTATTATAGGCCTACAATTCTTAGTAATTACTGACTTAAACCTGACCAAAACAAGAGTCTAGTAGACATCCCAGATGTGATAAATTTAAAACACAAACAAGTGAATTATAATCGAATCAATAATATTATTTTATTATTTAATATATAATATATATAATAAAATTATATTATTGATTAGATTATAATTCATGCGTTATATTATATATATATATATGTGTGTGTATATAGATATATATATATATATTTATATGTGTGTGTGTGTGTATAGGTATATATATATATATATATATATACATATATGTATATATATATATATATATATATGTATATATATATGCATATATATAATATAGAATGTGTTATGTGTAGGAAGTCCTCCTACCGACAGACGAGCGGCGGAGATCTCGGCTGGCGGTCACAGCAATGAGAGCTCATCGCTGGATCGCCAGGATAAGGTAAGAGAAGCTCCGCTGCGCTGTCTGCACGCTCTGCCCATTGACCCCGAGCGTGACTCGGGGATACCGCTAATAGCAGAAAATTCCTACCCCGAGTCACGCTCGGGGATACCGCTAAGGCGGTTAACAAATAGAACAATATAAATGAATAAAATACAAAAAAATAAACAAATAAAATAACAGCTGAACACTAAAGGTCAAAACCTAAAACCTCTTGAGTGAATACTAAAAAATACAGTGCAGCACATTAAAGCAAACAATTAAAATATTATAAAGTGCAAATATGGCAATCCATGAACCACTTCACCTATAGTGAAAGGACTCATAAGTAAAGTCCATAGGTAGCATGTAATAAAAATTAAAAAGTTTTCTTCAGAAACAGACTTATAAGAGAACAGTATCCATAGTAACGTACGTAATGCGTACAGGAGAGGAGCAACACATGACGCCACCCTCAGTCATGTGTTGCTCCTCCACCCTCAGTCATCACATTGTTTTGATTGTACACGCTGATTTTATGCACTGGATCAGTTCCTCCTTTGTAAGTATCTGTCTTTCGCATTTAAATACATTTTATGAAGTATACAGGAAGCACTAGATTGTGTCTTTTGCTTTTTACCTATACAGAGCAATATGGAGATTCCTCTATTCCAGTTGGGACATCCACATTGGAGCGTTCTATAGAGACCCTGTGTGACTCTTTTTAGGGTTGAATGTGTGAGGTGAGAGGTAGTGTTTATCTTTGGTGGATGGGCTGTGCTTCACCATACACTTCTGTATGATTTAGGGAATCACCCCTTATTTCTAGAGGCTGAATTGGTTGTCCTGTCACCTTTTCCATGCTACCTATGGACTTTATTTATGTGTCATTTCACTATAGGGGAAGTTTTTCATGGATTGCCATATTTGCACTTTATAATATTAATATTGTTTGCTGTAATGCACTGCACTGCTCTGTTCTTTGCCTCTGCTTGTCTCCTTATGCCAAAGCAAAAGGCAGAGCATGCATGCCAGTAACTATGGTGTATGCAGTTGCCAGGTAGTTGGAAGCAATGGGTTGTTCATGGCAGATCACCCAGCCATGAATTAAAGAGTGGCTTTAGTTACCCCCAAATAAAAAAAAGTCAGCAGCTACAAACACTGTAGCTGCTGACTTTTAATATGAGGACACTTACCTGATCATGGATCCAGCGTCATCATGGATCCTGATCATGGGCCGTCATCTTAAGTAAGTGAAACTGATAGTGAAACCTCCAGCTTCACAGCCGGTTTCCTACTGCACATGCGCAATTCTCTTAGATGTCTCTTTAAACTTAAAAGCTAGCATTTGGACTTTGCTTTCTACATTCATCTGAATGGCTTTATTTACCGTCAGACCCATTCATACATAATGAATGGGTGTGAAAGTCTTCAAAGCCATTAATACCCTTGATCCCCAGAGGTTGCTGGTCAGATCAGGGCAGCGTTAGTGACAGTGCTACTGGGTTATTAGTACAGTCACACTGTCAGATGGGGACTTTACAGGGTTTGCTTACCTGACCGCTACTGGCAATTTCTGCTGCAAGTGTAGGGAGGAGGTAGTTAAACACTACATAGTCCCATTCTGAAAGCAATCTGACAGCTGTGTGTACAGGAATACAGCTCCCCTCCTCTCCTGGACACTTTTACCACGTGTCTGTGTAGGCTGTGTTCTCAAACCTTCTCTTTCTTCCTGTCAGTGCAGCACTGCTGTATTTTTGTGAATACCACTACCAGCTTGTTAACACAGGAGAACTGTACTGGCAAAAAAAAAAAGGAGAAAGAGAGCACAGCCCATGCCCCCATCCCTACAATAAACCGCTGTGCCCATGCAGCTGCCCACCCCTTGTCATGGCCCTGACTGCAACAGTAGGTTTAAGCACCTGAAACAGTAAGCTGCAGTTACTTCAAAAATGATGTGATGAACAGCAGTAGATCACTATTAAAAGTGATCTGTTGCTTCATAGCTGTATGGATGGTCTAGTGGTCTAGATCGGGTCTTTACTGACCAAATTATATAAATATCTTGAGGTATATATATATATATATATATATTAATAGGACAGCGTGGGGATTGGATTGTGACACTTATCTTTCCCACCCCTAGAGGCAGGGGCATTTAGAGGCAGGAGCAACAGCATTTTGTCTGAAAAAATGCTTCACACGTGTAAATGCATCTAGGCGCGTTTAGCAATTGGGTGTTAATTAATTTCAGTGGCCAGAATAAATTATTATTCTGGCCATAGACAAAAGAAAAATACTCCAAAGGAATTGAGATTTTCAAGGTTCCAATTAGATATTACAACAACAGATACACTATGATAACTTTGTATTGTTCCATATCAAACATTACAAGAGTTTTCTTAATAAAATCAATAAAAGAAAAAAAAAATGTTTTTTCATGAACAGACTCTTGATTTAAGTGTCCACAACACATGCTTAATGTAGATTCACATGGTGTAGTGAATTCAACATGTTTTGCCTTTTTAGGGCCTCCTCAGGAGTACAACACCTATAGAAACCAAACAGAACGGACATCAATTGTATATACTTATACAAATAAATAATTAAAAAAAATAACAAAATATATAGTACAAAACTCAATCGTTTTGTAGTTTGCAAGTTCTCAAGTTTGCAAGTGTTCTAAGTCATGAGCGAGTGTTTAAATTTTTTTCCCCCAAATCCAAAAAACCGAGCAGGTTCTGGGGAAGGTAGGGGTTTAAATTTACATAGAAAAATTGCGTTTTTTTTTTTTTGGATATTCATGTCAAAGGTCAAGGTCAAAGGTCAAGGTTAGCGTTTTTTCTTTACAGTGACATTTGCTTGTTATTATTGGCTATAGCTCTTTGCTGCTATTTATTGGAGTCTGTTCTCACATATTTATGCATTTTTATGCACTTTTGGCACTTATGCACTTTATCACATCACTATTATTTTGATGTCACATTTTTTATATTTATTATTGATGTGCATATTTTAAGTAAGTTCTCTTATCAAGTTTTATTGGGGATCAATTGAGCGCCGATTTCATTGTCTTTTATCAAGGTTAGGGTTAGGGTGGGGTAGGGTTAGAGTTTTTGCCGGTACAGACACAGAGGAGGGTTTGGATTTAGGACTAAGGTTATGGACCCACACCAAAGGTAAAAGGTCAGGAGGCGTGGTCTCAGAGGTAAAAGGTCCAGAGGTGTGGCTGGCCTCCATCATAGGTGTGAACACAGCAAAAATATATCAAAATTGTTTCAAGTATATATTTTACAAATGTATTGTTTTTAACAGTTGATGAAGGATATCTTATCAATTAGAGAAAAAATGGCTGAGAATTATATCAAAATCTTCTTAAAAGCTGCACCCAGCAGGACACAGCAGTCAAACCCCCCTCCCAAAATGAAGGAAGGTATCTTACTGGCCACAGGAGGGACTCCAGGGAGCAATTTACTTGAAATATAATAAATATCTTATACGTTTAAAATCTGGTCAGGTACTAACTGAATAATGTGAGCATAGGTGATATACTAATATATACATTAAATAATATACCTTAAAAAGGCAATATATCAAGAATCACAGGGCTGGTCAAAACAGTCAATGTGTCTGTAACAAGTACATGTAGCACTGCTCCCTAGAGGACCGCTGAGAACCGCACCCTCCGGACTCCCCTGGGTTACCCGCAGCAACAGTCTGTGGAAACTTATCACTTTAGATGCTTGGCTCAGACAATGAACAGTCCAGTGGATTTGTTTTTTTGTGTTTCATTTATAACTGGGATGGAAGAAGGGATGAGTGGGACATTCCAACCATGACCCATGCACAAATCTGAGGACACCCAGCTGTAGTGTGCGGCAAGGCCGCTGCTTCACCCTGTCTCCGAAGTGAAGATAAAGAATATGATCCTGTTATAGTGTATCTTTAGGGTCCTAACTTGGAACCCCCTTTCTCACTTGCTGTGCGTGCTAGCCCCCTTCCACTGACTCTCCACTGGAGTGGTCCCCTTCCTGGGCAGACCCCAGCAAGCTTCCCGGTACTCACGGACACTGTTTTTCCCAAGGTTGCTCTGCCTCCAACTCCACCTGTCAGCATCCACTGGACCTCCTGGCTCAGCACCACACCTCTGGTTCACTAGGCCAACCACCTGTGACCACCTTCCATACAATAGGAGAGACAGCCGTCACCCTTCTCCTGGGACCTGGCTTTCTGCCCAAAGACACACGCTGTCACATGTGCCCTTGGCTTTTATAACATATTCCAGGATGCACCACTGTTTGTGCAAACCCACTGGGACAGTTACAAAGCCTGTGTGTCACTGGCTGGGTTTCCTCCACTGTCCAAAAGGCTCCCCTATTGGATACAGTGGGGACACTCCCTCAGCCCAGATGAATCACACATGGACACATGCAACATGCATAACTACTGATCAGGCTCCCCTGATAAGCAGATGGAGTAGACTATGATTTGCCTGCTGCTCCCCTGTTAGGCAGGCAGAGTAAACTATCCTCCTTCCTAGCACCTATATAGGAGGGTGCTACATACATAACAACAAACATTATCCCTATAGGTAATATTGCCTCTAGCAAACAATAATTCAATATCACACACTAGCAGCACATGTCATTACACCAAACTGTAGCCCCAAGTAAGACAAAAGCCATAAAACCATCATTATGTGTTAGCTTATCTTGATAGCAAATTCTGCAGCCCACACTGGCAGTATACCGCATGTTACCAGCAGAATGACTCCCATATATACCCCTCCCACCCCACCCAACGTCATACCTATAACAAACCACACTCTGACCAACGTGCACCCACGCATGTATGCCTCAAAAGGTGACACCCTTCCCCTCCAGCCACGATCCAATACAGGCTGAAGGGAAAGCTGTAATAAGAAATTACAAATTAACAAACATACAAAAAAGAAATCAATCTAAAGGGACAACATGAGAAGCCATTCCAACTCATTAACCAAAACATATATATATATATATATATATATATATATATATATATATATACATATATATATATATATATATATATATATATATATATATACATATATATATGCCAAAGAAGAGAGTGGCACTCACGGGTTTTGAAAGGTGAATGGACAATGATGGTTTAATCGACGTTTCAATGAGTCACAAGCTCATCTTCCTGAGGAAGACGAGGCTACGCCTCGTCGAAACATCGATTAAAAAGTCATTTTCCGTTCACCTTTCAAGACCCGTGAGTGCCGCTCTCTTCTTTGGTTTATATGCGCTGTCTCTGCTGTGCACCTGGGCCCATCTTATGTCCCTGATTTGTGTGCAGTGGCAACAATTAGATATTGTATATATATATATATATATATATATATATATATTGTGACAGGAAGTCGGGTAAATCTGTGAATGTAGTCAGACAGGAGATACATTTCCACCTGGTTTGGAAAGTTCACCAATTACTATAGGGTGTTGGCTGCAGAGATAGCCAGCAGGAAGTTGAAAACCATTCAGCTGTTCAGAATGAGGAAATGAAGGCCTCTATAATTTGTCCAAAGGAAGTCTAAGGATTTCTGCCTCCTGATGCTGTGTGGGCATGGGGAAGACCTCCTGAAGCGATGTGGCTGAGGAGGGTAACAAGTGTGAAGAATACTCAAAGTGAGGTCTTGGATCGTTTCTAGGTGAAAAGAAACCAATGGACATTTCCTGTGTGAAGGGGAAATTAATTAAGACTGAAGACTACTCAAGGTGAGGTCTTGAACTGTTTGCTATGTGAAGAGCCAAACAAAGGGACATGTTCAATGTGAAGGGGAAATTAATTAAGACTGAAGACTACTCAAGGTGAGGTCTTGAACTATTTCTATGTGGAAGAAAATAAATGGACTATTGAGTGTCTGCTGTAGGATCAGCAAAGTTTGCTCCAACAGTAGGTTGGAGACAGACTTCATTAGATAGGTTCCTGTGTGTGGAAGGTAGCCGCCCACAGTGGCAAGGATTTATTTTGTGTTTTATTTTTATTTTGCTGTTTTGAGGCTTGCACTTGTGTGAAGTAAACTCCAAGAATAAACCAAACTGTTGTTTGCAACCACTTCTCGGCTATCTCCCTGTGTAAACGCACCCCCCAAAGGGGTCATCCACGCCCGCCACCGAGCTAATCAACCCCACAATATATATATATATATATATATATATATATATATATATATATATAAAATAAGACCAACATTGTTTAAATTATTAGTAAACAAAAGCAAGACAAAAGACGCTGGAAGGGTATAGTTAAAGCATCAAAACCTGGTGCCCAGTAGGTCAGGCAGACAGCACCAAAACAGGCCAATAAAATGAATTAACACCCAAGTGCTTGATGCACTTAAACATGCCTAAATGCGTAACATGCATTTACAAACGTCAACCATTTTTCAGTAAAAACACTGCTGCCAGGAGGAAAGAATGCAAATGTCCCTTAGTGCAAAAGTAATTTCAAGCCTAAAAACAGTACATAAATAGAAATAAAAAAGTCCACTCTCTAGATAGCCGCTGCACTTTTTCAATATGGATATTGGATACCTCTAAAAACTTTAAATGAAGAGAGACAATAAGGCACAGTCATCTAAGTGTATCAATTTCATAGGATTAAAGCCCTACAGGTTGTAAAAGGATTGCACTCACAAAGGTGAAATGATGCTGGCAGATGTGAACTCCTAATAGCAATTGTATGTGCTGGCCGAAGGTCCAGGTGTAGGAGATAAGGCTATCCTGTATCATCTCCAGAGGATCGAAAGCATGACAATATATCTGCTTCTCTGGGCAAGCCTGCAGCTCCCTGAGTGTCCGTATGGAAAAGGCAGTAGTATATGGGGGGTCCTGAAGAACTGTGACTCGGCGGGCTGGCGTGTATACGATCAACACTGTGGCTAAGCTGGAACGTAAGCCAACACTAAATACACAGGCAAGGGACATTGAGCCATAATGACGTCACACTCTAGGTGGTAACATGTTTCGGAGCTCTTGGGCTCCGGTTTTCTGTTTTAATTCAAGGAGATTTTTTTCAAAGTCAGAGCACTAAAAGCTGCATTTTCAAAGAGAAAATAGGACCTTTTTTCTGACATAGCTCACTCTTTGAAATGTAGTGATGATTGAAACAAGCAAAGTTCAGTTTGCTGGACTTTCAGCAAACAATTGAAAGAAATCTGCAAACCCTGAACATAGCACATCACTTCTATTGAGGATGAGCGTTGTAATTATGTTTTGGTTATGGTTTTTTTAGGCCATTTTAAAAGCTTTTTTGAAAAGAGGACACAGGGGAACTCAATACTTCCATGGTTGACATGTACTAATGCAAAAAAAAAAAAGTTAAAAAAATACTGTTTGGGTTTTTTATTAAGACTTAAGATGGAACAGTAAAAATACACAATTCCTTTGAATAACACGCATGGGGGGGGGGGGGCACACCTCTATGATGTACTAAAGCAAAAGTCATATAGAAAGGTAGAGAAAGGTATAGAAGGTATCGAAAACAAAAAGGAACACACTAGCTGCTGAATTACATTTCCCAGTGGCTTTAAATACGTAATCCCAATAATTCCCTCTCCTACAGACCCTAAATCCCAGGGATGCAAAGAAGAGGCCCTCATGCCCATCAAAATGGGAACAAGGTGCTTTTCTAGGGGGAGACCCCTGTCAAGGTACTCTCCCCTGATATGGTTCAGGGGTACGAGCTCTCTGTCCCAGTACTTTCCTGACCAGCCAGTTTTTTCATTTTGTGAAAGGTCTGCTATGAATTGCATGGATTCCCTCTTAAAATCCACATCGGACCCTTATCCAACTCCTCACTTTTATTTCGAGAGGAACTCTATGCAAAAAAATAATGTGCAAGGATCCCCAAAATCCATAAACGATCCTTAACTACCTCAATACCGGACACTCCCCCCCCCCCCCTGCCCTGGCCATCTTTCAGATTTAAGTGCTATGACAATTTATATTACACTCAGTCATGCAACACTGTACCCAAATACAATTTTTTTTATTCTTTGAGATATGTTCTTTTGTAATCAAATTTTATTTAAAGATTTTTTCTTTACAAGTTCAGAATAACATAGAGATATGCTGTCACACAGAATAAAAGAACTAAAAATAGAAAAATATAAACAAAATAGCAAAATAAATAAATAAATAAATAAATAAATAAAGCACTAATCCCATAAGTTACTATTAGATAAATATATAAATGTATATATATATATATATTTGAAGACTGATCAGTCTTGATGTACTAACTCTTCTTGAGGCACTCAAGATGCCAGGAAAGTACAAATACCTCAAAAATGACCCCTTTTTTTAAAAGTAGACAGTCCAAGGTATTTAGTAAGAGACACTGTGAGTTTTTTTGCAGTTGTAATTTTTCTCACAATTTATGGAAAATGAAGAAATTAAATACATTTTTTTCACATAGTTGTCATTCAAGTTATTCTCAGACACACAGCATGGACATACAATTACACCCCCAGAACACATTCTGCTTTGCCTTCCAAGTATGGGGATGCCACATGTGCATGATGCATAGAGAGGCCCAATATCCAAGGAACATGCTTGGCCTTTCGAGGAACATAAATTATGCATCTAATTTCATAACTATCTATCACATTTTTGGAGGTCCTAGAGCACCAGGACAGTAGAAACACATTTACAAAATGACCACATTTTGGAAAGCAAACACTCCAAGATATTTTCTGAAGAGCAAGACTTTTGAAAATGTACTTTTTCTCCACAAGTTTTTGTAACATGCAGGAAAGAAATTTTTAATACATTTTTCTTACACAGTTTTAAATATTAAGATATGTCTAACACATATCATGGGCATACTTAGAATTATACCCCAAAACACATTCTGCAGAGGGGCCCAAAATCAAAGGAAACACCTTCAGTTGTTCTAGAGACATAAACTACACATCTAATTTTCTGACTACCCATCACATTTTTGGAGGCCATGGAACACTAGGACAGTAGAAACACCCACAACATTACCACATTTTGGAGAGTAAACATTCAAAGGTATTTTAAAGAGGTACTGTCAATCTTTTGAAGACTTAATTTTATTGGAAAATGTGAAAGGAAAATAATAAGATATGTATGACACGCAACTTGGGCATTCTTAAAATTACACCCCAAAACACATTGTGCTATTCCTCCCAAGTCTGGGATATCACATGTGTGACACTTTTTAACTGCCTGAACTGATAAATCAACCAATCATTTCAAAACCAATGTACTGTAATGGTCACATTTATATGAATGATCAGGGAATGTAGCTTAGTGTAGCATCACCTATAGCAGTCCCAATTCCTATAAGCCAAACATGCCTTGTGGTTAACCTTGATGATAGTCTGGTATGATTTTTAGGAGGGAACCCCAGGCTAAAAATAAATAAAATGGCATGGGGTCCCCCCCAAAAAAAAGATAACTACAAGATAGGCACACATTTAGAGTCTTGCTACAAAATTAAAATGAGGAGATTTTTTGGAGACTATATGAAGATGAATTGGAAATAAATATTGTTAGGCCACCTTCTGTGGCCAACTTACCCAGGGTTTTACCCTATCACCCCAATCACAAGGGGCTTCTATCTGTCCCCAGTGTCCTTATTCCTCCATTAACACTTTCATAAACAGCAGCAGCGCTTGGCATAAAATATGCATTGTGGTGGGTAGGAAAGTGCGCTGATTCAATAAAGGGTGTGCTGCTACCTTAGAGTGTATGTTGTAGAATAGGTAAAGAAATCAGGTGCGCTGCCCTAGTGCATATGTGCAACATACAAAATGATGTAAACAAATAAACCAAAAATGCAATAATAATGCAAAAAAATGAAAACGTATGGAAATCGTGTAAAACAAAAAATGTCCAGAAGGTGACTAGTGATACACCAATGTGCAATAAACGTCCATATTATAAGTCCATAAATAAAGTGCAAAAAATGGTGACAAAAACTTCCAGCTTGGGGAAAGGTGAACTGTGATTGGAAGGTGCAAAGTCCCACCACCAGCTTGGCCTCTTACCAGAAGTTAAACGTTAAGGGCATATATGAATATGACCGCTCCAAAGGTCATGCAGCCAGGTAGAAAAGTTCCCAGAAATACAGAAGGCACTCTGACACACTCGTGCTCCCTAGACTCTTACCGGACAAAAGCCAAACAAGAAGCCTGGTTCTATGGTGATGAGTGGTCCTGCCGGGGGTTACTGGACTCTAGGATGGCTGATGTAGTTGCTTGTGTCCAAGAGGAACAGACCCAGTCAGAAAGCCTGACGAAAGAAGATCCTGCCAAAGGTGGCTAGACTCTGACTGGCTGCTGTAACTCCTTAATCTGGTCGACCTCAATAATAGGGGACACAACAGAGGGGACCGCAATAGTGCATTACCAACAGTAGATTTTTATTAAAACAAATGGTTGCACTTACAGTTGTGAAGACAATAATAGCGAGTTCCCTCACGGAGGAGCTGTATGGCGGGGTCCGCCTGCAGTGCGGACCGCTGCCTGGTCTAGATGTGATGACGCGTGTGACATGTATACCTACTAATCTGAGGAATGCTTCCCTCTTTAACCCCCCTGGGAAATCTAGCCACCATATCAAGATCTTCAGAGATGTTATTCTCAAGGAGTTGGAACAAAAAGATGCTTCCATTAAACCACAAAAAGATCTATGGAATGGTATTAAAGCTCTATGTGATAAAAAGGATTTGGTGATCCGCCCAGCGGACAAAGGCGGGGGTACAGTCCTATTAAAGAAAGAGGACTACATGGAGGAAATGGACAATTTGTTGTCTGATAGAAGGACGTATGAAATCCTAAAGAAGGACCCTACCTGGAGCTATAAAAAGCAGTTAGAACGCATTGTGTCCAAAGGTCATAAGGATGGCATTTTAAGTAAAAAGGAGAAAGAACACCTAATACCTCTTGCACCTCGAATTCCTACCATATACTACCTACCAAAGGTCCACAAGAGCCTCATAAAGCCACCGGGGAGACCGATAGTTAGTGGCATTGACTCGGTTACATCCCGGATAGGGAAGTATGTGGACCATTTCCTCCAGCCGTTAGTTCAGGAGACACCGGCGTTCCTGAAGGATACCACCCAGTGTATCCAAGAGATCACTGAACTCCAAGTTCCAGGGAATGTGATAATGGTCACAGCCGACGTGGCCTCATTATATACCGTTATTCCCCACGAGTTAGGCTACGAGGCTGTCAGCACCTTTTTAGACCAAGATTATCACATTCCGTTAAATCAGAAGAAATTCATTTTAGAACTTCTCCAATTTGGTATGGAACACAACTATTTTTACCATAATCAACAATTTTACCTACAGCGGACTGGCGTGGCTATGGGGGCCAAATTTGCCCCCAGCCTCGCCAACCTTTTTATGGCTCTATGGGAAAATAGGAACATCTTCGCGGAGAAAACTAACGAGCTAGTGATGTGGCGGCGTTACATTGACGACGCCCTAATCATATGGAAAGGAGAGGAAGCAAGCTTACACCAGTTCATGGGGAAGCTAAATTGCAACAACTGGGGTATACGTTTCTCCTACCAATGGAGTACCACCTCTATAAGCTACCTTGACCTTGTGATATGGAGGAAAGGAGAAAGATTCATTACCAGCTCATACCAAAAACCGACAGACCGAAATGGCTTCATCTCCATCGACAGTTGCCATCACCCCATGTGGTTAAAATCTGTGCCCAAAGGGCAATTCAGGAGAATTAGACGCAACTGTACGGAAGATGAAGACTTCAAAACACAAGCTCAGCTTTTGAAGAATCGGTTTATTGAGAAGGGATATGACCGGAATGAATTAGAAGGAGAGATACGTGAAATTGCAACTCTCAAACAATCCGAATTATCTGTCCCTAGGGAGAAAGATAAATCAAAAGATGCTATGGGAAAATTTGAGTTTGCCTTCACAACTCAATTCTCCAGCCACTATCGATGGCTGAATCACATATTTCGGAAGCACTGGGGAATCTTACAACAAGATCCGTTATTGGGTCCTTCGCTTCCATCCAAACCAACAATGATCTACCGAAAGGCCAAGAACCTAAAACAAATTATAGCTAGGAATCCCGTTGAAAAACCTGCAACTCCTAAATTTTTCCCTAACCTTCAAGGATACTTCCCGTGCCGGAGGTGTAATATCTGTCTAAATTCTACTACCATTAAGACCAAGCAATTTACCTCTACCACCACAGGAAAGAGCTACCCCATTAGGGATTTTATCACCTGTCACACCAAAGGGGTAGTGTATCTGGTCACCTGTGAATGTGGGAAGCAATATGTGGGGAGGACGATTAGGACTGCCAACATCCGAATAGGCGAACATCTAGCCAATATTCGGAAAGGTTTCCCTGGTCACAGTCTTTCGAAACATTTTGCCACCCACCACCATAAAAATCCGGGCAAACTGAAGATTATTGTAATCGAGAAGTATCAACCCCACTGGCGGGGGAGTAATATGAAAAGAGCAATTTCCAGAAGGGAAACCTTCTGGATCTATGAGCTCAGAAGTTACAAGCCCCTAGGACACAACATTGAATGGGACATAAATGCGTTTATTAATAACAGCTGACATTTATTTCCCATGCTCCCTTTACTGGAAATTTGACCCATTTCCTTCATGGTTCCTCTATTAGTTAGAAGTGTGTGGGTCTCTGCATGGAGCTACAATATTTGTGACTAGGATCCTTTTCCACATTTTAATAGCTAGTTTTGAAGAAATTCAAATCAAAAAACTTTTTCCTCCTTTTTAATTTTAATTTTATTTTATTTTTTTGAGTATACTATTTTAATTCCAATTCCACTTTTGGTAGGAATTTTTATTCATTTTTCTTTTAGAATTTCGTGTTTTAATACACCTAAGCTGGCGGGAAGCTTAGTAGTTACCCCACAGCTTTTTTATGATTTTTTATAAAAGCATTATACACCATCATACACTAGAAAGGGTTAAGTAGCCCGGTCAATTCAATGGAATTAAAAGTTTGTATGTTTTAATGTTTTTTCAATGTTCCTCAAGGCTCCTATCTATTTCGCTGCAATGATATGAAAGTTTGTAGAAGATATGCGGCATAACAATATTCTGTATATTAAGTAGTAGGTGGAGATCGTCCGTTTCCTCTTCCTATTGGCTGTTATGCCTGTGGGGGAGAGGAATACATACTCTGCTTACACAGGAAATGCCCTTGTCATCAGCACAGGAAGCAGCATCATTTCCTGCTTACACAGGAAATGCCCTTGTCATCAGCACAGGAAGCAGCATCATAGATATGAGACGACAGGAAGTAAACAAAGCAAGTACTTCCGGTGGACATCCCGACCTTCCAGACTGTAACCACACATTATAACAATATTTGGTGATGCCCAAGAGTTCCCTTATCCCCTTTTGGTTGATTTGGACTTTGATATTAAAGAGTATGATAAGTGGCCAGTCTACAGGTAAGAAGGGGAGGGTCCCGAACCCCGGAAGTACTTGCTACAGGGCATATATAATGGCGGTAGTGATGGCGCTGGCTCTACCTCCTATCTAAGTGGATGCCCTATCGGGAGAAACGCGTCAGCGAGGAGGCGCCGCGTCATCACATCTAGACCAGGCAGCGGTCCGCACTGCAGGCGGACCCCGCCATACAGCTCCTCCGTGAGGGAACTCGCTATTATTGTCTTCACAACTGTAAGTGCAACCATTTGTTTTAATAAAAATCTACTGTTGGTAATGCACTATTGCGGTCCCCTCTGTTGTGTCCCCTATTATTGAGGTCGACCAGATTAAGGAGTTACAGCAGCCAGTCAGAGTCTAGCCACCTTTGGCAGGATCTTCTTTCGTCAGGCTTTCTGACTGGGTCTGTTCCTCTTGGACACAAGCAACTACATCAGCCATCCTAGAGTCCAGTAACCCCCGGCAGGACCACTCATCACCATAGAACCAGGCTTCTTGTTTGGCTTTTGTCCGGTAAGAGTCTAGGGAGCACGAGTGTGTCAGAGTGCCTTCTGTATTTCTGGGAACTTTTCTACCTGGCTGCATGACCTTTGGAGCGGTCATATTCATATATGCCCTTAACGTTTAACTTCTGGTAAGAGGCCAAGCTGGTGGTGGGACTTTGCACCTTCCAATCACAGTTCACCTTTCCCCAAGCTGGAAGTTTTTGTCACCATTTTTTGCACTTTATTTATGGACTTATAATATGGACGTTTATTGCACATTGGTGTATCACTAGTCACCTTCTGGACATTTTTTGTTTTACACGATTTGCATACGTTTTCATTTTTTTGCATTATTATTGCATTTTTGGTTTATTTGTTTACATCATTTTGTATGTTGCACATATGCACTAGGGCAGCGCACCTGATTTCTTTACCTATTCTATAAAATATGCATTACTGCATTTGGGGATCGGGGGACAAACAAAAAGTTCCACCTATGTAAAAGTTAACATGCACATACTTTTTAGGTGTCTGCTATTCTATAAAAAACATAGTTTTATTTAATATGCATTAGATTAATAGCAGCTGACAAAACACTCATACCATTTTTTTTTTCACAAATTAATCTGTGGGTAAATTGATAATGACAAGGGAAAGGTTGCTGCTTCCTATTCTGTTAAGAATTGAAATAAATCCAATGCCTTACAGGTCAGTGGGCCTCAGGCAGCAAAAGAAAAAGAAGCAATCAATTTATTGACAGAAAATAATACCTTCAGGCTGTTCATTTTCACTGCAATTATTTGCAGATTTTCCTTACAGGCTGTTTTTTTTTCTTGTATGAAGTATTACTCATCATATCTGTATGCAAGTTTGGGCTTTAAAATAAATAGAAACATTGCAAACGCAATTAGCTTAAATCTATATTTAACTATTTTTCCTGCCAATATACCAAAACTCCACAGATATACTTGCACTGTAGTGTGCCCAATGAGTGACCCTGCCAGTTGCTTAAAATATCCATATGAATGTTCTCTGCAAATTATGTTACTCACCTCTCTGGTGGCCTCTGTCAAATACATTCACTTTTTTCCAGTGCTGCAGCCTCCACCAGGCTCATAAGCATCCAGCATGGAGTGACAGATGCTTTTTCCTTTTTTGGGTTATGTGGTTCTATCTTCCAAGCCCTATGCCACTGTGTGTGGTTTAAACTAGTGCAGGGGTCATAGGATGGCACCACAACATATGGGAGGGAACATAGGCATTTGACACCCCCAGAAATGTCAAAATCTGAAGAGTATGAAGGAGGCTGCAGTGCTAGGATGAAACAAAAATACTAGATGTGGGCTGCCAGAGGAGTATAAAAGCTATTGGATTGAAAGTTTCATGTGGACTTAAAGTGACTGTTGGGACCATATGCAATCTGCAGTAACTTAAAAAAAATGTTCTACTGCTCTGTCTAGTATACTGAAATTGTACTGTTGTTGTTGAGGTCGTCATTGTTATTTTGTTAAAGGAGTTGTAAAGGCAAAACTCTTTTTATCCTAATACATTCTATGCTTCAGCATATTTTGAAAACAAAAGATTTTTTTCCCCCCATATGCACCGCCTAAGGATAACTGGTTCTATGCCCTGGATATCAGGATACTTGGAGCATGCTCACAATTTGCAGCTTTGTTTAGAGTTTTTAGGACAGCTTTGTTACTCTCTCTAGCAGAACCAGCAGGACAGAGATATCATCCAGAATTATCGCTGGATGGGTCATTCGGGATAGCCAACTGGCTTACAGGGCTTGTTTTCTATGGAAACAGTGACGGGCTTGTTTTCTATGGAAACAGTGACGGTGAACTCAACCAGGAGTGTGTATACTGATAGGCACACATTTATACTGTGGGCTCCCTGTAAATGGTGCCAGGAGTAATTGTAGGGGTCTTCCACTAAGGCTGTTTGGGCTCACTGTGGTGTGTAGCATATTACCCTATACTGTTCATTTCCATAAGGTTTCTGTTGGCTATGTGTTATGATTGAAAGCTTACTTTTTTCAGCCTCCCACCCTTTTTTTTTTTTTTCCAGCTAGTTAGTTCCCAAACATACAGTACCTACCATGGAGTCTGTCAGTAAAATTAAAAATTTCCTATAAAATACTTACTATAATTTTTCTTTCCTGATGGACTCCATGGCAGCATAGGTATCCTTCCTCCCAGTGTCATGAGTAGGCTAGTTACAGAACCCTGCCTCTGGTTCAGCCTTAAAATTTATGTAAGTGGGGTCCTATGGGGTAGGAGTGATGGTGGAACTACCCAAACATGTGCTGCCATGGAGTCCATCAGGAATGGAAAATTACGGTAAGTATTTAATAGGAAATCTTCCATTTTTTGCTTGATTGGATGATTTAAGCCAGCTGAGCTTAACCTCATTCACTAAGATAATGGAAACTTCTCTTGCAAAGTGAACAGGCTATTTATATTTAGCAAATCAACGCATGTATTTGAAATTACCATTAAAATATAACTCCAGAATGCTTTTGGAACAAAATAAAAAAAATGGGTGCTATTGTGGATACTACAATTGGGAAAGCGCATAATAATAACAGAACTTGTTTTTAAATGCTGAAAAACAAAACTAACATGGGGTTCTATTTAGAGGTTTTTTTGCAAGCAAGATTTATAAAACACAGCTTTCATTACATGGAAAGTGCATGAAAATATCTGCTATTATTTTTTTATACGAACAAAATGAACATTTAGGGGCCCTTCCTGAGACTGTTTCATACAAGAATTACATGACTTTTAGATTCACACATTTTCCCAACTGAATACAATTAGAAAATGTGTGAATCTTGTATGAAAAAATGTAAAAACAAAGCCCTTAAAGTATTTTATTGTACAGAGTCTACTGTATGCATTAAAATTACAACATAAGCATAATTTATACAGTTTTATGTATGATGCAGGAACATAATACATGTGTTAATTATAAGCAAAGAAAAGCCCTTTTTGATCTAAAATTCCAATAGTCTATTTTTGTGGGGACTGTCACCAATGTTCCCATTCATTTGATATCTGCTCATTTGAGTAAGATGGAGAATGCAATTGTATTATAATCACACCATTGCATGTAATTTTGGCACAGGGGACCTGATTTATTACAGACAAATGTAATAAATCTTGGCTTCCTACATCAGATTGAACGTACCTATTCTTATTTGATATATATTCACTTTATAGTGTATATAAACCCTAACAACATTTTTTGGAGTTGAGGAGAAATAGAGGTGCTGTAGTCCTAACACACATATCATACAGTACAGTGAGCAGGAACATGAAGTGTGTTGCTAGCAGGATCAACAGATGAAAATAAAGAGAACAAAGCTTAAAAACAAAAACAAAACAAATGCAGCCACCATATCTAAGAATTTGTAAACTACAATATGTACAGTATTTTTTTCTTGGGTCAAGATACACTTTAGGTTACAGACTGGAAGCTGAATTATATGTTTAATCAGTGCTAACAATCCACTTAAATGCCCATTTCTTTGTCATAAACAGAGGTGAATTCAATGTTAGGGCACTGTTACATTACATTTTGTGATTTTAATATAGCTCTTGCCCTTGTAGCTCTAGTGCAAAAAGGATTATCTTGGTTGAGAAGAAAACAAGGTTTGAAAACACTGGTAAGAAAAGCATTTAGACCTTATCCTAACTGTCCAACATTAACTTATTATACAAATAATCTTTAAACTGTAGCACATTCTTGGAAATTTGTCATCATCTAAAATAAATGCATGTGTGTAGAAATACAAAGGCTGCAGATTGCTTATATTGCTGAAAAATCAATGTTGATATTTTTTTTACAATAGTTCAGATTATTTATTCTGTTTCCTCCAGCTTGGTTCATGCTTTCTTCTGGGCTTATATGCATTTCATTAATATGTTATTCCTATTCACTTGTTTCCTCAAGGATTGTGTGAACTTATTCAATTCTTTCATTGATTTCCTTCAATTTGGCCAACACTTTTATTTTGGCCGGGTGGTTTGTTTTATTAAACTGAATTTAAGCAGTTCCAATTGTAATTGTTTTTAATCTCATTGGATGCAAATGTTTCTGGCTAGAGATGGAAAAATGTGAAATAGTGACAATAAAATTAAATTGAGCAGAATAAAGAGTCTAAGCAACAGAGATGATCAACATATCATACAAATAGGTTTCAGAAGATCTAACTTTGTATTTTGCTCACACATCTGCCTCTGAAGCATAATATTTGTTTCTGAAATTACTTCTGGAGCCATCTGGCTCAAAGCTCAATCCTTGTAACAAAAAAGTAAAATTTATCTGGGCACAGGACAAGGCAAAGTCATTAGACAGAAAGAGGAGCCTGCATTATCCATCAGGCAATAAAACCTTGCAAAAAAAACCCAGGATCTAAAATTCAGAATTTGATCAACATATTTGGCAACATGGCTGAAGGCCTTTAAGATTCTTAGCAATTTATAGATGCTTGGAACTAAATCTTTAAATTATATTTGGAGCTGATATATTTTTGAAATTCTCTTTGGGCTAAAAATTTGCTATATGAAAAAGGGATACTTTAAAAAAAATATTGATATATAGATTGATTAAGTTTATAAATACATTACAATAAAGTTTTATATAAAACACAGATGCAACAAACAACAAACAGAACCCACTGGAGTTGATTTACTAAATAGTCTGTTCATTTTCCCTTAGCTTATTCAATGTGGTGAAAATTCACTTTTTCAAAGAACACGCAATAACATGCAAGGAATTTTTTTTTAAAAAACTATTTTTTCTTGCACAAAATTGAATGGAATAAGACAGTGGGGCTTCACTAAACTAAGGAAAATTTTTGTAAAGTTGTATCTTGACTTCCTGCAGATCATACACTGCTCAAAAAAATTAAAGGTACACATTTTAATCAGAGTATAGCATCAAGTCAAGTAAACCCCTGGGAAATTTATCTGGTCAGTTAAGTAGAAGAGGGGCTTGGTAATCAGTTTCAGCTGCTTTGTTTTTAATGAAATTAACAACAGGTGCACTATATGAGCAACAATGAGATGACCTCCAAAACAGGAATGGTTTTACAGGTGGAGGAAACTGACATTTTTTTCCCCTACTCATCTTTTCTGACTGTTTTTCACTAGTTTTGTATTTTTTTTTTTTTTTTGGTCAGTGTCACTACTGATAGCATGAGGCGATACCTTGACTCTATAGAGGTTGCACCAGCAGTCCAACTACTCCAGGAGGGCACATCAATACGTACCATTGCTAGAAGGTTTGCTGTGTCTCTCAGGACAGTCTCAAGAGCATGGAGAAGATACCAGGAGACTGGCATTTACTCTAGGAGATCTGGACAGGGCCATAGAATATCCTTAACCCATTAGCAGGACCATTATCTGCACCTTCGTTCAAAAAGGAACTAAATGAGAACTGCCAAAGCCCTACAAAAGGACCTCCAGCAGGCCACTGATGTGAATCTCTCTGACCAAACAATCAGAAACAAACTTCATGAGGGTGGCCTGAGGGCCCAACGTCCTCTAGTTGGCCCTGTGCTCTTTGTGTGGCTCTGTAGAGCTAAATTGGCATCTGCCATTGAACACCAGAATTGGCAGGTCACAGATGAGAGCAGGTTCACCCTGAGGAAATGTGACAGACATGAAAGGGTCTGGATAAGCCATGGAGAACGTTATGGTGCCTGTAACATTGTTCAGCATGACCGGTTTGGTAGTGGGTCAGTAATGATCTGGGGAAACGAATCCATGGAGGAATGCACAGACCTCTACAGGCTAGACAATGGCACTCTGACTGCCATTAGGTATCGGGATGAAATCCTTAGACCCATTGTCAAACCCTATGCTGGTGAAGTGGGTCCTAGGTTACTCCCAGTGCACGACAATGCCTGGCCTCCTGTGGTGAGAGCATGCAGCTAGTTCCTGGAGGATGAAGGAATTGATACCATTAAATGGTCCCCATGCTCGCCTGACCTAAATCCAAAGGAACACCTCTGGGACATTATCTTTTGGTCCATCTGATGCCACCAGGTTGCACCTCAGTCTGTTCAGGAGCTCAGTGATGCCCTGGTAAAGATCTGGGAGGAAATACCCCAGGACACCATCTGTTGTCTCATTAGCAGCATGCCCCAACGTTGTCAGGCATGCATACAAGCACGTGGGGGCTGTACAAACTACTGAGTATCATTTTGAGTTGCTGAAATATAGTTTCAGAAAAATGGACTGGCCTGCTGCATAATGTTTTCAGTTTGATTTTTGAGGTGGCTTTGAATTCAGCCTTCTGTAGGTTGATCATTTTCATTTTTTTTTAAACAATGTGGCATCCGTTCATTTCTAACACATTACCCAATCCATATCAGTATAGATATCCAGCATTATATTTTTCCCTATCGAGGTCTGATGTGTTTTCAAAGTGTTACTTTATTTTTTTAATAGTGTAGTATACAAATATATACAGGTACATAAGGAAAAGCTACATGATAGGTGGGTCGAATGATTTCTTATATTTTTTCTTTAAAATAGGGAATAAGGCTCCGCAAAAACTAAATAACAGAAAAACAAGGGTTGGAAAGATAGCCACTTTTGTAGTATGTTTATCTTTCTACTATATGAATTATTTTTGTTTTAAACTTTCTAGTGGAACACAAAAAAATTTGAATACCTTGGTTTACAGTATTGGCAGTTTGAAGTGTATAGTTGGTACTAATTTCATGCTGGATAACATTACCCATAAACTGCATTTATCAAAAAAAAAAAAAAAAAAAACAGTTAAGATTCCTTGCTGTTGCCTGCTGAGAAGTCTGCCAGCTAAGCTCATGTCTTTACTTGTATGAAAATTGGAAGGAGGTCTCCAAACATCTGCTTTAATGTGTTACAAAAAAATAACCGGTTGGGTTATTGTTCAAAAAAACCTATAACAGGATGCTAATTACATATTTTAACTTGTGAAAAAAGCCTACTGATAAATTTTAAACCTAGCCAGGAGTAATTTACAGGCAAATTGTTATATAATTATCAGATACGTGGGCTGGGTACAATTTCTTCCATACAGAAATAAAATGATGTCCAGTTTCTGCAATTATTCCAGATTTGGTACAAATGTTCTCAATACTATGTTGAAATAAGTCAGTGATCAGAACTCAAAAGAGGTGGGAAACACTACTGCTTCAACCAGTGATGACGATAATAACACAATGCTGCCAAATTTATGGTTTGGAGCACTTTTAGGAAGATCATTAGTTGTTGCATGCCCACATTAATTGTGCTTTTTGGTTTGATTAGGACTCATGTTGAAATTGCTACTCCTGTATTTCTGTATAAATTACATACTAGTGTTTGGAGTAGATGGATTTTATAATCTTTATAACGATGGACTTGCAGCTGCGTAAAGCAGGTTTTAGGGACAGAATGCATATTTACAACACATTTACAATACAGACCTGCTCACGGACATAGAAATACGGGGCAACTTAGGAAACAGTGACCATAGGTCAATAAGTTTCAGTATTAATTACAGTAATAGGAAACACAAGGGTAATATAAGGACACTGAATTTTAAAAGAGCCAATTTCCCAAAACTGCGCTCGCTGCTAGAAAATATCAAATTGGATAGAACCCTGGGAACAAAGAACACGGAGGAAAAATGGGAGTGCTTCAAGAGCATACTTAACAAGGGGATTGGCCAGTGCACTACAAAGGGAAATAAATTTAAAAGAGCAAAACGAAACCCTGGGTGGCTAAACTCCAACATAAAAATGCATATTAGTGCTAAAGAAAAGGCCTTAAAAAAAAAAACAAGACTGAGGGGTCATTGGCAGCATTTAAGCATTACAAAGAGTGCAATAAGAAATGTAAAGACGAAATCAGGGCGGCTAAAATAGAACACGAGAGACATATAGCGGAGGAGAGTAAAAAGAACCCCAAGAAATTCTTTAAGTATATAAACAGTAAGAAAGCGAGACCAGAACACATTGGCCCCATAAAAGATGCCAAAGGAAATATGGCCACTGAGGACAGAGAAAAGGCGGAAGTGTTAAATAATTTCTTCTCTTCAGTCTTCTCAAAAGAATCGGGGGGCTACACAAACCCAGCTTGTAAGGCCAAACTAAACAACACACCTCAGGAACTGCCACCATGGCTAACAGAAGATAGACTTAGAACTAAACTAGAGAAACTTAACATAAATAAATCACCGGGACCGGATGGCTTGCACCCGAGGGTTCTTAAAGAGCTCAGCCAGGCGATTGCCAGACCATTATTCTTGATCTTTAAGGATAGTTTACAGACGGGTATGGTGCCAGCTGATTGGAAAAAAGCCAACGTGGTACCAATATTTAAAAAGGGGCCGAGATATATCCCGGGTAACTATAGGCCAGTCAGCCTAACATCTGTAGTCTGCAAGATTTTGGAGGGGATGTTAAGGGACCACATACAAGACTTTAGTAATGAAAATGGTATTATTAGTAGTAATCAGCATGGATTCATGAAAAATCATTCTTGCCAAACCAATCTATTAACCTTCTATGATGAAGTGAGCTGCCACCTAGATAAAGGAAAGCCTGTGGATGTGGTGTATCTGGACTTTGCAAAGGCCTTTGACACCGTTCCCCACAAAAGCTTACTGTACAAACTAAGAAAGGTAGGTATGGACCATAAGGTGAGTACCTGGATAGAGAACTGGCTCCAGGGGAGAGTCCAGAGGGTGGTTATTAATGGGGAGTACTCAGATTGGGTGGTTGTGGAAAGTGGGGTCCCCCCAGGGTTCTGTCCTGGGACCAATCCTGTTTAATTTATTCATAAATGATCTAGAGGAGGGGATATCTGGTACAATCTCAGTATTTTCAGATGATACTAAACTAGGCATGCCAATATCTTCTATGCAGGATGTGGAAACCTTACAAGCGGACCTGAACAAAATAATTGGGTGGACAACTACATGGCAGATGAGGTTTAATGTTGAAAATTGCACTTGGGTGCCAGAAACCAGAAAGCAAGCTACTCCCTAGGGGGGGGGGAACCTCTGGGTGAGTCTAGGATGGAAAAGGACCTGGGGGTACTGGTAGACAACAGGCTTGGCAGTGGCATGCAATGCCAAGCCGCTGCAAGCAAAGCCAACAGAATACTGGGATGCATAAAAAAGGGGATTCACTCCAGAAATAAAGAGATTATTCTCCCGCTCTACAAGACTCTGATCTGGCCACATCTGGAGTATGCTGTCCAGTTCTGGGCACCGGTCCTCAGGAAGGATGTGCTGGAACTGGAAAGAGTCCAGAGAAGGGCAACAAAAATAATTAGGGGAATGGAGGACATCAGCTATGAGGAAAGACTACAAGCACTGAACCTATTCTCTCTGGAGAAGAGACGATTGAGGGGGGGTATGATAACAAAGTACAAATACTGTACTGGCGACCCTAGCATAAGGAACAAACTATTCAGAGAAAGGAGATACAATAAGACATGTGGCCACTCACTAAAACTAAAGGAAAAGCGGTTTAACCTTAAAGTACGTAAGGGGTTCTTCACTGTAAGAGCGGTAAGGATGTGGAATTCTTTTCCACAAGCAGTCGTATCAGCAGGGAGCATCAATAGTTTCGAAAAACTATTAGATGGGCACCTTAAAGACCACAACATACAGGGGTATACAATGTACGGTTAACAGCAAACACACACACACACATCATAGGTTGAACTGGATGGACGGATGTCTTTTTTCAACCTCACTAACTATGTAACTATGTAACAACCTTGTATATTTCTACAAACATGTTCATTTACTTAAGATAAATAGGCTGTTCACTTTGCAAGGTTTTCTGTACGTTGCATGGCGTATTTCCTTATCTTCCTTAAGCTCTTCTGACTTCAATCATCAAATCCAGTTCAAGCAAAATGAATATGTTTTTTTTATTCTCCTTGAATGTGATGAACTTGGACTCTAGAACCAAACCCAAGTTCAGCAGAACCCGGAAGTTATTTGTCATTTCTGAGCCAATGAGTTGCTGGCAGGAGATTCCCTGCCACGCAGCTGACATAAAAAAGGGATGAGGATGTTTGTGACATCATTGAGCTAATATGGGCACATGGCTATATTAGGGCAATGTCATTGCCCTAATATGGCCCTGTGGTGTTGCCAAGGTATTCTACCAGTACTGCATCCTATAGGGTATGTTTAGGCACCTAAGATTGTTTGTTTCACTAGCCCTCCATCTAGCTATACAGACCCCAATCAGCTTTGTGCACTGACAATAGTAATAGTAATAAACTATGTGGCGATACAAAATTTGACTACATACATATTATCTATTATTTTTATGTATTCTTTTATCAAGACAAAAGTAACCATTAGCTATTTCAATTTGTACTATGGCCAAGCATAAATTAGATGTAAGCTATGGCCAAGAACCTGGTGGTTTGAAACACAAAGGTTGTCGAGGTACTTTTACCTTGTGCCAAATTAAAGGATCTTCTAGATCAGGGGGTCCTTGAATATTTTATTCCAAGGACCTAAAAAAAGAAAATTGTTATCATACTGGGACCCTAGAAGAGAATTATTGCCTTTATGTCAGCAAAACCATGCAAAGACAAATAACAATGGCTGTGTGTAATATTTATATATACTATACAGAATCTCAGAAAAGTGAGTACACCCCTCACATTTTTGTAAATATTTTATTATATCTTTTCATGTGACAACACTGAAGAAATGACAGTTTGCTTCAATGAAAGGTAGTGAGTGTACAGCTTGTATAACAGTGTAAATTTGCTGTCCCCTCAAAATAACTCAATACACAGCCATTAATGTCTAAACAGCTGGCAACAAAAGTGAGTACAGCCCTATGTGAAGATGTCAATATTTTGTGTGGCCACCATTATTTTCCAGCACTGCCTTAACCCTCTTAGGCATGGAGCTTCACAGGTTGCCACTCCAGTCCTCTTCCATTCACGGAGCTGGTGGATGTTAGAGACCTTGAGCTCCTCCACCTTCCATTTGAGGATGCCCCACAGATACTCAATAGGTTTTAGATGTGAAAACATGCTTAGCCAGTCCATAAACTTTACCCTCAGCTTCTTTACCAAGGCAGTGGTCGTCTTGGAGGTGTGTTTGGGGTATTTATCATGTTGGAATACTGCCCTTTGGCCCAGTCTCAGAAGGGAGGGGATCATGCTCTGCTTCAGTATGTCACAGTACATGTTGGCATTCATGGTTCCTTCAATGAACTGTAGCTCCCCTGTGCTGGCAGCACTCATGCAGCCCCAGACCATGACACTCCTACCGCCATGCTTGACTGTAGGAAAGACACACTTGTCTTTGTACTCCTCACCTGGTTGCAACCACACAGGCTTGATACCATCTGAACCAAATACGTTTATTTTGGTCTCATCAGACCACAGGACATGGTTCCAGTAATCCATGTTCTTACTCTGCATGACTTGAGCAAACTGTTTGTGGGCTTTCTTTAGAAGAGGCTTCCTTCTGGGACGACAGCCATGCAGACCAATTTGATGCAAAAATGTGAGGTACTGTATATATATATGAGAGAGAAGGAAGAGGAGGGGAATGAGAGAGTCCCGCAAATCAATGGGGTCTCTCAACCTCTCGAAAAAATTGGGACTTTAGAGGCTAGTAGTAGGTGCTGATCTTGGTGGAAATAAATACAACAATCATCTAAAAAAAATATATCATTTATTTCACATATGCGTACAAAATATAACAATAAACATGTATTTGATAAAACATGATAAATTCATGCACATAAGTCATAAGACAGAGTTAATTAACCACTAGAGCCCTGATGCCTCTATTGACTAAGGCAGCTCATATAAGATATATGGCAAATCATGATAAATCATGATAAGAAATCATACAAAATGTGGGGTTCACTTGTGGTGAATGTGGAATCGCAACGCGTTTCGCTTGGTCGCTTCCTCAGGCGATTCCTGAAAACTTGTCTACAGAGCAGGCATTATTTGGTTGCTTCTCCCCTTGATCAGAATGGAGTGTCCAGTTAATGTGCAAACATCACAAATAGCTCCAATTGTTATTCCCTTATTAGCCACCAGGCATAAATTGGTAGTCACATATGTGGTAGTTCGAAAAAGAAGTTTGGTTCCTCAGGCCAAAAAAGAGAAAGTGGGATTTTATAGGCAAGGTTAATTATTATTCATTTTATTAAGAAAGGATTACATATAAAAGTAAAAAAACAACAAAAGAATAACATTGGTTGCATAGGTAATGGGTATTACACAATAGACAATTTATGAACCATTTTACTTATTAAATGGTGATTCCTGGTTGTAGAACTAGGGTTCCGACGCGTTTCGGCATATATTGCCTTTGTCAAGGAAAAAACATCACCATTTTCTATAAAGTGAAAAAGTGAAAATTACAAAAAATTAGTGACTTGTTGTGAGAAATATATCAAAACAAACAAATAAACATCGTCTTTTCTTTTTGTGTACCTAGACTTCAGGAACATCTGTGCCCATGGGGAAGTGGGGGGAAGAGAGGTTCAGGTCCTGTGCCCCCCAGGCTTGTTACTGGATCCTTGGGCCTATTGGTCTGAAGAAGGGGGAAGGTTGGTTTTATACAGGCATGTGTTGTTTAGTGCCATGTTTAAGCTAATAAAATTGGGTTTCCAAAATTACCCCAAATATACGAATAATGCCTCTTAGGGATGAATAGGGTCCTGGGGTATGTAGCAAACCCCAAGCTTCTATGTGTAACCACAAATACTCCTGGTTTCCCTAGGAGAGTGGATAAAATTTCAGTATATAAGGTTGGCGTGTACAGAAAAGAGGCCTGGAAATACGGTAGGTATGAAGCAACACTTACGTTTAGAGAAAGGGATAAAAGACACTGGTGTCCTCCGATTGGTCCCAAAGGTGTAAGCATATAATCCTATGTGAAAAATAATAATTTGCAATAAGGGAAGGGAAAAAGGGGATTTCCGAAATAATGATGTAATAAATAGTCGGTATGATCAGTGTGTTGGCTTACTGGAAGTTTTAAAGGAGAGGTCCTTGAATTTGACAGATTCCGAGATCAGTAGGGGGAACTGACCCTCTTACCGAGGATGCAGGGTCACTGAATCTCTGTCTGGCAGAAAGAATACATCATTTTAATATAATATAGGTAGTATTTGGGATTGGCCAGCAGGTGGCGCTGTGCCACAATTTGGCAACTTACTTTGTAAGTGCTTGTCCTCTGCCACAGATGTATGAAACTCTGTCTGACAGGAGGAGAGAAAAATAACTAGTTTAAGTATGTAAAAAATGTGTTAGGAATGGCCAACAGGTGGCGCTGTAGCGTGGCTTACTTGGTATCCTGAGGGAGCAGTAGGAGGCTGAAGAGTCTAGGCAGGTGCAGACCGCTGGCTTCGGACGTTCACTCCTCGCTGGTTGGAGCGGAGTGAAGTCCTGTGGATCCCCGGCCGTCTTTATATGTAAGTCGCGCATGCGCAATGAAGCGCCGGGCGACGCCGATGTTAGGACATTGACTGCGGCCGCACGTACTGTGTGCGTGCCACAGGCTGCGCGCGCAGCCTGTCAGTGAGATGACGCGGTGGATACATATTCAGATGCCGCCGACACGGGGGTTGGAGCCAAACTGTCCCAGCGTGTGCTGGGTGGATGCGGAAGCATCAGATCTTGCTTTGACTCCCAGAATGTGCCCCCCCTGGAGGGAACCAGGGGGGGCTTGCCGTGCCGGGTACAAGGGGCTGGATGGGCAGTAAGGACCCGATCTTCCTCCCACAAACATGGGTCTAAGAATCACCGAAGATCTAGGACACAATAACATTTGAACATGTCTACATGTATTTAAAAATCATTAAATTCTTTATTATAAGGTCAACGAAGCAATTTAGGCAAGAATAAAGGAGAATCCTCCTGGATAGTAAGGAGCAATCATGCACTGAGAGGCAATGGGGGAAAAAAATAGGTTCGGGGCAGCATGGGGATGGATTTGACCCAAAAGAAAGGAATGGGTTATGGTTCCCCGCAATGTGTGAAATGCGGGAAAAATAAATCAAAAATAAAGGATAAAAATAGAAAAATAATATAGAATAAAATAAAATGAAAATAAAATAAAATAAAAAACATGAAAAATAATAATATAATGATAAATAAAAAATGATAAAGATAAAAATAGAAATAAAAACATATGGAACAATGAAGGTTTTTAGTCGGTTTTTCCTGATGAGAAGCCTTCCAGGAATGCCCGGTAGCTCTCATTCTCATTTAATCCTGGGAAGGAGGTGGCATGCAAACGTTGGATCCACCGCATTTCTCGTTGTAATAGGATTTTGTTCCAATCTCCCCCACGAGGGGGGATGTGGACTCTATCTAGTGCAAAAAAAGAGATTTTGGGCATTTTATTGCCATGTGTTTGGGTCATATGTCTTCCAAGAGGGAGATGGAAATTACCCATAGACATGGTTTCAACATGCTTGTTGACTCGACGGCCAAACTCTTGCCGTGTTTTGCCTATATAAAAGGCTCCACACTGGCAGTTCATCATGTATACCACTCCTTTGGTACGACAATTAGCAAAGTGCCTCGGCTCAAAAATGTCCCCATTGGGGAGAATTTTTGAGACGCTTCTGGGTATTACTTTGCACTGCATGCAGCTTCCACAAGGGAAGGTGCCTTTCTGTTTGCAGGGGTCTTTGTGGTAACACTCTTTAAATTCGCTGTGTACGAGCGAGTTATGAATAGAACCTGCTTTCCTATAGGTTACGAGAGGTTTGGGTGGCACCAAGGTCTTAAGTAGGTCATCTTCCCTAAGTATGGACCAGTTTTTTTCAAGTATTTTTCTCACAGAGGAATTGTATTGCACGAACGAAATGGGTCTGGTCCTATGTGATACCGCCAAACGGCCTCTCCTCACGGAGCTCACGCTGTCTCTTAGAGCTGGGCTCTAAGAGTCCTTATGGACTCTGAGAGTTGCCTGTATACATCACTTACACACTTGGATGGGATTCATGTATGTAAAATGCTTTTACAGAAATGTGATATTTATTCAGAGAGGGAGAAATTTTCTTGTATGACTTTGGATTTTGATTTTAGAAAATAAATATTTCTCTTTTAATGGTGTTTTTTTATGCACAGAGATAAGGGGCAGCCATGGGATCCAGTGTTGCTCCATCATACGTGGGTGCAATTTTGAATGGACTTGAAGAGCTGTCTATAATTTTAAATGTGGTGTTTGCCACACACTGTGTTGCATTTTGGTGCTACATTGATGACATGTTCATGTTGTGGCAAGGCAACATTGGAACTCTATTGGTGTTCGATACACACATTACCAGTATCCATCCACAGATACAATTTAATATTTTGTTTTTTGACACAATGATAAAGCTGGTTACCAAACTGACAACCAATCTTTATGTCAAACTCTCAGACCATAATCAACTATAAGCCTTTGACAGTTTTCATTTATATCCTGTTTAAAGAAAGAAAGTAAGGTCTACAATTGTTTTTCTTTATTTCTACCTGCAAATTAAAGGCATAGCATACTAGCATATTATGTGATACTTACCTGCAAACTAAGCCCCCCTGGAGGCCACCCCCGCTGGAGGCCGCATGCATCTTTGGCCGTCTTCCTTCTGGGTCCGCTGTTCTACTGGCCGGAGCCGCATTACGCCACTCCGGTGAATGCATGCTGGAGCCGCTGGTGACGGCACAGGGCTCTGAAGAAACGGCACGGGCAGCCGCTCCTTTAGAGCGCATGCGCCTATGATGTCATCGGCTGAATGCAATGTAAATATCTCCTAAACTGTGCAAGTTTAGGAGATATTCACAGTACCTATAGGTAAGCCTTATTATATATAAACGATAAAGGTACGTTTCCAACCACTTTAAATTGAATGCTAAGAGCCAACCTATTAGATGAAATAGGATAGTGAAGGCAATGGATTGTATATGCATTAGCAGGTCCAAGATGAAAAATACATTTTTAAGTAGAGGTTATTCACCTGTGCGTTTCAAACATGTAAAGGAGAAGCTTGTCAATAAGGGAACAGACACTGGACAGCTGGAAGTTACTTTGTGTAATTCGGTATCACATTTTTTCGTCTCATCACATACATAAAATCCTGATAAATTGGTGTGTGCAGACCAGGTCACGCGTGAGTTGGTTGAAACATTTTTAGGTCAAATTAGAAAAGGTTCTTTTTACTGTTTGACATGCTTTGAATGCTTAAGTTTAATTAAAGTACTAACTTTTGTAAAGCAAAATAGCACACTGCTCAAAGTAGTCACCCTTTTGTGTTCAACCTCCACTGCACATACAAAGGGTGATGACCTTGCACATATCTGGTCTGGTATGAAGAAATGTCTGGATGTGGATAATTATGTGCACAATTGTATGTATAGAGTGTCATTATTGTTAGGATCATGCATAGCGCTGCACATAATTTATCAGCATACGATTGAGTGTTAGAGATGTCCCGAACTGTTCGCCGGCGGACAGTTCCCGGCGAACATTGCTTGTTCGCATCCGCCGCTGCGGGCGAACATATGCGATGTTCGGTCCACCCCCTATACTTCATCATTGAGGCAAACTTTGATCCTGTACCTCACAGTCAGCAGACACATTCCAGCCAATCAGCATACCCTCCCTCCCACACCCTCCCACCTCCTATAAAAAAGCAAGAGCAGCATCCATCTTAGATCATTCTGAAAATGGAGTCAAAAGTACTGTTTATATATACAGTGTATATATATATATATATATATATATATATATATATATATATATTGTGACAGGAAGTCAGGTAAATCTGGGAATGTAGTCACAGGCAGGAGATACATTTCCACCTGATTTAGAAAGTTCACCAATTACTATAGGGTGTTGGCTACAGAGCTAGCCAGCAGGAAGTTGAACAGACTTCAGCTGTTCAGAATGAGGAAATGAAGGCCTCTATAATTTGTCCAAAGGAAGTCCTATTGATTGCTGCCTCCTGTCGCCGTGTGGGCTGGGAGAGGAGGACAGACAGATGTGTGCCTCCCGACGCTGAGGAAGCCTGGGAGAAGGACTGCTGCCTCCTGTCGCCGTGTGGGCTGGGAGAGGAGGACAGACAGATGAGTGCCTCCCGACAAGCTGGTGAGCATGGGAGAAGAGACCCTGAAGTGATGTGCGCTAAGGAGGGTAAACAAGTGTGAAGACTACTCGAAGTGAGGTCTTGGATCGTTTCTAGGTGAAAAGAAACCAATGGACATTTCCTGTGTGAAGGGGAAATCAAGTAAGACTGAAGACTTCTCAAAGGTGAGGACATGGACTGTTTTTCTATGTGGAGAGAAAACAAAGGGACATGTTCCATATGAAGAGGAAAAGGGACATGTTAAATGAACTGTTTGCTGTGTGAAGAGATTATAAATGAACTATTGATGGTCTGCTGTAGGATCAGCAAAGTCTGCCCAACAGTAGGTTGGGGACAGACTCTTAGGTAGGTTCCAGTGTGAGAAGGTAGCCGCCCACAGAGGCAAGGATTTATTTTGTCTTTTATTTTATTTTGCTGGTTTTGATGCTTGCAGTCTGGTGAAGGAAAAATGCATTAATAAACCAAACTGTTGTTTGCAAGCACTTCTCGGCTATCTTCTTGTGAAAACGCACCCCCCAAGGGGTCATCCACGCCTACCACCGAGCTAATCCCTTACAATATATATATATATATATACACATATACACAGTATGTATGTTTATATATATATATTGTGAGGGATTAGCTCGGTGGTAGGCGTGGATGACCCCTTTGGGGGTGCGTTTTCACAGAGAGATAGCCGAGCAGAGGTTGAAAACAAGACTGATTTATTCATGCAATTTACTTCACACAATTGCAAGCGTCAAAACAGCCAAAATAAAATAAAAGACAAAATAAATCCTTGCCTCTGTGGGCGGCTACCTTCTCACGCTGGAACCTACCTAAGAAGTCTTTCCAACCTACTGTTGGGCCGACACTGCTGATCCTACAGCAGACACTCAAATGTCCATTTGTTTGCTTTTCACACAGCACAAACATTGTCCATTGAACATGTCCCTTTGTTTTCTTTCACACAGCACATGTTCATTTATAACAGGATCCTTTACTCTTCAGATTCTTCATATTGAACACAGTTCATTTAACAGGTCCCTTTACTCTTCACACTCTTCACATGGAACACTTTGTCTTCTCACCTTTGAGACGTCTTCACTCGTGGTTACCCTCCTTAGCTTCACATCGCTTTAGGGGGTCTTCTCCCATGCTCACCAGCTTGTCGGGAGGCACACATCCGACTGTCCCCCTCTCCCAGCCCACACGGCGACAGGCGGCAGCAGTCCTTCTCCCATGCCCACACGGCGTCGGGAGGTACACGTATGTCTGTCCTCCTCTTCCCAGCTCACACAGCGACAGGAGGCAGCACTCAATAGATTTTCTCTGGACAAATTATAGAGGCCTTGATCTCCTCATTCTGAACAGCTGAATGGTTTTCAACTTCCTGCTGGCTCTTTTTGCAGCCAACACCCTATAGTATCAGTGAACTTTTCAAAGCAGGTGGGAATGTGTCTCCTCTCAGTGACTACATTCCCAGATTTACCTGACTTCCTGTCACATACCCCCCCCTCTTGTTTCAACCCTAGGGTTGGGACACATATTTCCAGGCACGCATGTGTCAGGCACTGCTGACTCACTGATAAGCCTCCTATTATCCTCAAGCTTCCGGATGAAACTGTTTCTGTCATCTTCACTGACAGATTTCTCATAAATGCCACACAGTTTGTCTCTCATCTCATATACACATTCTTCAACTGCATTTTTGGCATAATTTTGCTCCTTCTCGTTTCTGTCATCTTCATTGACAGCTTTCTCATAAATGTCAGACAGCTTGTCCCTCATAACCGTCTGTCCAATCCACCATGGAGGACCGTGATCCATAGGCAACTCAATTGGGCTAGTCTTAATGTCTTCAACATTCTTAAGACGCCTCTCTCTGCAATCCATAAATGTTTTCCACAAAACTTTGAGAACCTTTGCTTCACTAAGCTTTGTTCCAAGTAGGGACTCTTGACATCCCTCTGTGACTTGAGTTGCCTCTCCATACAGCTGTACACAATCATTGACTTTTTGTTGTAAAAGGGAATGATCTTCCTTCTTGAGCTTTGCTTGCTCTAAGATGCTGTGCAGAGGATTTTCCAATTGAGACAACAGGCTGTCACACATTTCTTCAAAGTGACCCCTGTTCCTTTTCCCAGAGATATCAATATCATTCAAACATTTCATATTCATAGGCAGATCTGAAGCATTTGCACTCATCAACTTCTTAAACTTTTCGCCCTCCTGAGCGAGTCGCAGTAAAGGCCTACTATTTGATTTGATATTCAGTTTATATTTCTTGCCAAACTCTTCACAGAAGTAGCCAACCAGAACATCATCAACTTTCCTTCCACCAACATAGGGGTTAAAGGCAACAACACAGTTGAACCCAGCGATCTGGGTGGTATCCATTATAGACCTCCTCTCTGCATCAGTGAAGAAGCATGGAACTGCAACACATTCTTTTACAGGTTTCTTCAATGCACTTTCTGCTGAACTATTTGACCGCTCAAGGTCACCTAGTTCCTTTTCTCTATCTGAATTCCACATGGAATGTATCTCAAGATCACGATCAAACTTCTGCCACCCGTCTTTCACCAGTTCCATTTTGGAAACACTCCCTGAAAGGCACTTATTCATTTGCTTCACGTTTTCACCAACAGCCTTAGTTTTCTCCACTAGGTGGCGTTTGCTTTTTTCTCCCAGATTTATATCACTTGCTTTAGTTTTCTCCGCTTTAGTTTTCTCCACTAGGTTTTCAGCCTGAACTGAGAAATCATCACATTTCTTACACAACTCTTTTGTTTGCTGAAGCTCTAATGATACATTTTCCAATGCTTGAAGTTTTTGAAGGAACGGTTTATTCCAAAGGGGTGATTCAAGCCACGTGTCATCACATTTCTGAGGCTCACTCAGGACAGACCCCAAAACACTGATCCTTTTAAAAACTGCATCAGGCACACTATCCCCTCTTTGGGACAGATCCTCTGTTGCCTGGAATTCCTCTTCCAGTTCCTGCAACGGAATCTTCATCTCTTCTACTTGCTGTTCTAAGGCTCGCTTAGACTTTTCTAGCTCCTGAACTCTTTTCACAACATCATCCTTGGAGCGGACCAAATCTTCCATTTCTGTACACAGCTGTTGGTTAACTCTTTCTAGTTCAGCCTTACACTCTAGAGCTTCCTCCAAAGAGCGAGCCAAGAACAGGGCTTTGCTCTCGTTATCACGCACCTCCGTTTCTGCACGTGCGCGTTCTTCTGCATATTTTGCAGACACAGTCTTCTCTTCACCAAGCATCTGATCAAACTTCTTTTTCACATCTTCAACACACTGTAATGAACCAACGCTTTCTTCCATGCGTTTTTTCATATCCGCTATCTGAGCTTGCAATGTTGCGACTTGCTCTGATAGGTTTTTCTTTGCTTCCGCCTCCTCTTTTAATTGTTCCAGGAAGCCATTTTTCTCATCTTCCATTTGTTTGAGCTTTGTGCTAAAAGTCAGCCTTTGACACCTCTCTTCCTGTAAGAGTTCCTGCGTGTCTTGCAGCTGCGATTCCAAGATAGAAAAATCTTCCGCAATTTCTCTAGATTTGCTGTCTGCTTGAGAAAGCTGATTTGTGACACTGTCCAACTCAACCTGCAATCGGGTTGCCTTCTCTGACAGCTTAGCACACACTCGGTCACCTTCTGACACCTTGACTTGCGATTCCAGAAGCTGTGCCTCTACTTTTTTTCTCTTGTGTTCAGAATCTCCTTTTCCCTGCATAAGAGCCTTCACCTCATTGGCTAGCATCTGGGAATAAGAATGTAATTCTGCCACACAGGCTTCTTTCTCCTTTAACTGCTGCTGGAAACGTTGGGCTTCACCTTTCCAACTTTCACAGTCTGCACGTAATTCATCTACCACATTGCTCAAAGTGGTGAGCTCATACACAGTACTCAGTAATTTAGCCTCTCTTTCACTTTTCTCGTTGTCGCTGAGAGACAATGTCGTTTTCAGAGCGACATTCTGTTCCTGCGACTCCTGCAGGTCTATTTTTGTAACTTCCAAACACTGAAGACTTTTTTCCAGCTGATTACGCAACTCCAACATTTCATGCATACTTTGCTTCTGCAAAGTCTGAATTTCACTTTCCTTTTCCATGAGGATGGTATCTTTCTCCATTATAGTCTCTCTGCGTTTTTGCAACTCGACCAAAAGAAGAGCAGTGGATTCTTCCCACTGTAACACATGAGACTTGAGTAGTTCATTCATTTCCTGCAAGTTTCTATGCTCCATTTTAAGCAATTCCAAGGCTTGTTCCTTTTCTTCCATTTTCCGTTGCAAGGCATCCAACTCAGCCCTGCACACATACTCGGTTTCCTCCAAACCGATGGCCTCCATTGGCTGCTGGCGTCTCTGTTTCCAGCCTGCCATGCTCTCTTGATGAGCCTTTTGTTGAGCTGCAAAGCTCCGTTGTTTCAGCATCTCCCCCATTTTGAGTTTACTTTTCATCTGAGCACACTGCGTCTCCATAGCGGTTTCATCAGTGTTGCTAGGGACAACAACCTTCCTCTTTAGTAGACTCTCTTTAGGCATGGATGGGGCTGGTTCAGACGGCAACATCCCCTCCATCCATAGAATCCGGTCTCTCATTTCATCTATCTTTGCATTCTTCAGGCGTTTTGAACGCCCCATCTTCAATAACTCCACAAACAAATTTTTCACAGTCCAGCAAAAATTTTTCAGACCACTGTCTCTTCAACACATGTAGTTTTTCTCTCTCTTGCAGGATCTCTTTTCCTGCGCACACAGTTTGTGCAGTCACTTGCACCAGACACAACAAAGTTCATCAAAAAATTTTGAGACCCCTGTCTCTTTAAAACACTTTTTTTTTTTTTTTTCTGTCAGGATCTTCTCTCCTGCACACATAGATTGTGCAATCTCATGCACCAGACAAAGTTCATCAAACATTTGCACTTCCTTGCAGGGATCTTCGCTTCTGCCCGCATCCTCCACCATATGTGAGGGATTAGCTCGGTGGTAGGCGTGGATGACCCCTTTGGGGGTGCGTTTTCACAGAGAGATAGCCGAGCAGAGGTTGAAAACAAGACTGATTTATTCATGCAATTTACTTCACACAATTGCAAGCGTCAAAACAGCCAAAATAAAATAAAAGACAAAATAAATCCTTGCCTCTGTGGGCGGCTACCTTCTCACGCTGGAACCTACCTAAGAAGTCTTTCCAACCTACTGTTGGGACGACACTGCTGATCCTACAGCAGACACTCAAATGTCCATTTGTTTGCTTTTCACACAGCACAAACATTGTCCATTGAACATGTCCCTTTGTTTTCTTTCACACAGCACATGTTCATTTATAACAGGATCCTTTACTCTTCAGATTCTTCATATTGAACACAGTTCATTTAACAGGTCCCTTTACTCTTCACACTCTTCACATGGAACACTTTGTCTTCTCACCTTTGAGACGTCTTCACTCGTGGTTACCCTCCTTAGCTTCACATCGCTTTAGGGGGTCTTCTCCCATGCTCACCAGCTTGTCGGGAGGCACACATCCGACTGTCCCCCTCTCCCAGCCCACACGGCGACAGGCGGCAGCAGTCCTTCTCCCATGCCCACACGGCGTCGGGAGGTACACGTATGTCTGTCCTCCTCTTCCCAGCTCACACAGCGACAGGAGGCAGCACTCAATAGATTTTCTCTGGACAAATTATAGAGGCCTTGATCTCCTCATTCTGAACAGCTGAATGGTTTTCAACTTCCTGCTGGCTCTTTTTGCAGCCAACACCCTATAGTATCAGTGAACTTTTCAAAGCAGGTGGGAATGTGTCTCCTCTCAGTGACTACATTCCCAGATTTACCTGACTTCCTGTCACAATATATATATATATATATGCACATATACACAGTATGTGTGTGTATTTTATATATATATATATATATATATATATATATATATATATATATATATATATATATATATATATTATACCCACCACTGTGAAAAAGTTTTAGGCAGGTGTGAAAAACTTCTGTAAATTAAGGGGGCTTTCAGAAATAGAAGTGCTAATAATTTACTTTTATCAATTAACAAAATGGAGAGAGTAAATGAACAGAAGGGAACTCAGCAGGTTGGTTGTTCTAAGCATCTTGGAGAACTAACCACAGATCTTCTGTGGGTGATGGGTCCCTCATATCATTCTGTCTCTTTGTATAATCCTAGGCAGACTTGATGATGTTGAGATCAGGGTGCTGTATGTGCTAAACCATCACTTCCAGGACGCCTTGTTCTTCTTGAAGATAGTTCCTAATGAAATTGGCTGTATGTTATGGATTGTTTTCCGGCTGCTGAATAAATTTGGGGCCAATTACATGCCTCCCTGATGGTATGGAATGACGGATAAATATTTGCCCATATTTCTCAGCTTAGAGGACATTGATTGGACAAGGTTGAGGACCGTACATGCATTCTCTGGCAAAGGAAACTGAATGCAACAGATGAAAGACACATCATGCTTTACTTTCCTTCAACATCAGAAGATGTCCAGCAATGCCGGGTGGCACAGTACCATGCAGTTTAAAAAATATTTTTTTTTTCCTCTGTCATAATTGCAGTGAGTGTCAGGTCCACAGATTATTTATTATTATTACTATTGTGGCCAGAAAGAGTCCCTGTGGGTTTTAAAATTCGCCTGCCTATTGAAGTCTATGGCGGTTCGCCCGTTCGCGAACATTTGCGGAGGTTCGCGTTCGCGAACGTCAAATTTTAGGTTCGCGACATCTCTATTGAGTGTTTTTTCTGACACTTTGAGTGCATCGGCTGGGGTGTATTTTTTATTTTCTGTTCGTTTTGGTCTTATAGGTTTTTTCATTTTTTTTTTTTTCCCATTGTTAGGTCTATTTTTCTAGCGCTAGTGTAAAGTATACACAAAATATATTTTTAACTATTTTTTAACATACAAGTATATTTCTGAAATCAACAATAGGAAAACAGAAAAGCAAAAATGTAACATAAACTGTATTTATAATGAAAATTCATAACAGAAAATTGATTACTAAGCATCCTAAGCATGCATGTAAATGCTGATATAGAAAAACGATATACTGTATGTCAATATGGTTTGGTGGTGTCATGGGGGGAAGGGTGTTCATCAGTGCCACCCATCAGTGCTCATCAGTGCTGCCCATCAGTGCTGCCCATCAGTGCTGCCCATCAGTGCCCATCAGTGCCGCCCATCAGTGCCACCTTTCAGTGTCTATCAGTGCCACCTCTCAGTGCTGCCTTTCAGTGCCCATCAGTGCCGTCTATCAGTGCTCATCAGTGCCACCTATCAGTGCCCATCAGTGCGGCATGTTAGTACCTCCTCATCAGTGCCCATAAGTGGCACCTCATCAGTGCCCATCAATGCAGCCTATTAGTGCCCATCAGTGCCGCCTCATCAGCGCAAATCAGTGAAGGAGAAAAAATATTTATTTTCAAAATTTACTCACAGAAAATAAGAAAAACTTTTTTTTTCAAAATTTTCTGTCTTTTTTTTTTTTTGTAAGAAATAAAAAACCCAGCAGTGATTAAATACCACCAAAAGAAAGCTCTATTTGTGTGGAAAAATTGAAAAAAATTGTATATGGTTACAGTGTAGCATGATCGCGCAATTGTCATTCAAAATGTGACAGCGCTGAAAGCTGAAAATTGGCCTGGGCAGGACGGGGGGGGGGGGGGGAGGGGGGGGGAGTGCCCTTCATTGAAGTGGTTAAACACAAATATTGAAGTACAATGAATTTTATTTAAATTCAAGTTCAAGTTTTTTTATCACTTGAACTTGAATAAGAATGAAACAATGAAAAACCAACAAATAAACCCATATAAAAAAGGGTATTGTACAAACAAACCCCAATTAAAGCAAGGTCCAAAAATATTTCCTACATAAGGTATATACTAAGTTACAGTGATTGTAAACATAAAATGTTTAACTTTTTAAAAATACCAAACATGTCATACTCATCTATTTTACGCAATGGTTTTGCACAGGGCAGCCCCCATCCTCCTCTACCATTGCTCCTGGCTCCTCCCCCCTGTCGAGTGCCCCCATAGCAAGCCACTTGCTATAGGGGCACTCGTGCAGCCTAAATACTAAGATGTGTTCTGTACGTCCATAGACTCACAGAACAAGGCTGAGCCCCATGCCCACTGTCTACTCACAGGCTGAGATTGACAGTAGCTGGAGACAATGGCTCCCACAGTTGTCTCCAGGTCCAGTATGAGGAGAGAGAGTAGATATCTACCTCTGATGCAGCCAGAGTGACCTTCGAAACCAGGTTTCCATTCCAATCCATTTGCACCCCCAGCTCTCCTAGGAACCTCCTCAAGTTTCTTTATGGATTAAACCAGACTTGGAAAACACTATGACAAATTGAAGATAAAGGCACTTCATGTGACTCTGCAACTATCTGCATCTGGGAACGGATAACTAAGTATTGCTTTTATTATTTCCCGTTATGAGATAGCCTATATCTCCGTGATGTGCAACTTCGCATAAATGCTATATATTCTGATGTCTACCGTGACCTCTGATGAGAGAATATTAGTTGCTTAACCACTTGCCGACCGCCGCCGACTATATACGGTGGTGGTGAGCCCCTCCCAGGCAAAGTGATGTACCGGTACGTCACTAGCCTGGGGGCGAATAGGGGGCGAGCGTGCGCCGCCGGAGGTTAGCTCCCGCCCCCGCTTGTACCAGAAGAAGCCGGCGCGTGTGACCGGTGGACCCGATGTACGCCGGTCACTCGCGATTGTCTGGTAGAGAGGGAGAAAGGCAGGCGGCTAGTGTAAACAAAGCCGCCTGTCACTCTCCCCTGTGTAAAAGCACAGATCACTCGGTCCTGCTATTTAGGACCGTTGATCTGTGCTGTTACACACAAAGCCACATCCAATCACAGTAAGAAACACGCCCCTAGGGACACACTTAACCCTCCCTCTCCAATAAAGTTAAACCCTTCCCTGCCAGTGACAGTGCATATGTATAGCACTGATTACTGTAGTAATGTCACTGGTACCCCCAAAAGTGTCAAAAATGTCAGTCAAGGGTCCGATCTGTCCGCCGAAATGTTGCAGTACAGCAAAAAAAAATCGCAGATCGCCGCCATTACTCGTTAAAAAAAAAAACAATAAAAATGACAAAAATCTTTCCCTTAGTTAGTAAACGCAATAACTTTTGCGCAAACCAATCAAAATTGTTTTTTTACCAAACATATGTAGCAGAAAACAAATTGGCCTAAAATGTTAAGAAATTTTGATTTTTAAATTTTTTGGGGGGGGGAATTTCATATAAAAAAATGTGAAAAATATTGTTATGTTTCCAAAATTGTCGCTCTTTTTTTGTTTATAGCGCATGGTCAAAAAATCGCACAGGTGATCAAATACCACCAAAAGAAACCTCTGTTTGTGGGAAAAAAGGATGGCAATTTCATTTGGGTACAGGGTCGCACGACTGCGCAATTGTCCGTTAAAGTCCCGCAGTGCCGAATCGCAAAATAGGCCCTGGTCAGGAAGGGGGTAAAATCTTCCAGGGCTTAAGTGGTTAATGGGAAGTATTGATTTACATTCCAGTATATGGAGGAATGATGATGTAATAAACATAAATACATGGAACAATAGATACTTCCAGCACTGTATACCCATACATACACACAGAGTTCACATGATGATGTGCCTCTTTGATGTCTAAATCTGGGACTTGTAGTACCCCACCTCACAGTTCCAAATATAATACTCTACAAGTTGACTGTAGGAAAATATTAGGAGGCAATATTATATATTTACCAGAACAAATATATATTTATTTGTTTTCATATTCCTGGTCATACTACTAAAGAAAAACCACTACATATTCAAATACTGTATTTATAACCTTTGTACTCATTTTATTATTTTATAAATTGTACTATTTTTATCTGAGAGATTGTTACCTCATTTAAAAAGTCATAGTATTATTATTATTATTATTACTATTATTTTCCTTTGTTGGCTAACCTGAATGTCTTTAGCTTCTAAGAGCAAACTGATGGAGTCGGTCCACATCTTATAAGGTAATTGGATTTTAGTTTGCCTTCTTAGTTAAATGGATGTCTCCATCATTTGCAATTGTTTAACACCAATAAGGATGGGTTACTGTGGAATCATTTAGGAGCCAAATGAAAGCAGGCTTTAGCTTCAAACAGAGACAGGAGCTCAATAGGTTATTCAAATCACTAGAAATCAAAAAAAGAAATAAATTGCAAAATAAACATAATATGGTACCTGACTTTAAATTGCAGAGCAATAAATAAAATGTATTTTCAGAGTTATAATAATGTAAATACTTTTCTAAAGTGTCTAATCATTTACTAATTTAAAAGTAGTACAGTACATCCTAGCCGTTTTCCTGCCAGATTTAAAGGCCATTGATGCTACGATTCAGCTTGCTTGGATTTTTATACCTATAGATTAAAAATAAGAAAAATACTTTGTATTAATTTTTCAATCAGAAATATAAGCAGAATTGTATTGCTACATCTAAATATTTTACTTTTTTGCCCAATTCAGGTGCATTCATTTGTCCTGTTACCTACAATTGGTTAAGAAATACCTGTTACCAGGCTTCTTAAATTGTATGCTTGGCTTGATTATACTATTGTACAAATTAGTAACTTTCAACTTTTATAGCAGATTTTTTGCATAAGGTTGCATAATAAGGTTGCTGTAAGCATTTTTATAGAAAATATGCATTATAGTATTTCCCTTCCTTGTATCATTTACATTACTAATAACTTTACTCATTGTAGTGAGCAAAACAATTATTTGTAAAATAACTGCTACAATGTCAGGTAGCAGTGAATACAATGAACACAGGCCTAGAATTTTATTTAATTTTCCTCGTATATTCTTTCATTTATTTCAGGCCTCTCATCACATGATCATTTTTGACCAGTAGGAGACCTGCTGCTTTTCCAATTACCCTACTCATTTGTTATATTGGGGGGCCTAGTGATACTAATAGTATAGATTCAAATGTACAGCAATAATCTTCTAAAGTTTTGAAATTAACTTTTTTATTGTGAACTATCAAAAGTTCAACCTTGCTTACAAATATTTTGTAACTGTTCAGTTGATTAAAGAATTACTTCTTAGTTTTTATTGATTGACTAAAACAACAGCAATGCCTATAATGCATTGTATGTCACTTCTTCCCATTCTACATTTAAAGTTTGCTTAGAAATGGAGAGGAAGGTGGTATTTATTGTACATATGATAACTCATTTCTGCTTTAATCTATTCCCTTTGCTGTCATTTTCTAATTTTGCAAACTTTGCATCTCAGAGACAACATCATAAAGTGTATTTATAATAAACAAGAATAAATTGCGCTAGGACATAAATATATCAAGAATATTGAAAGGAAGTAAAAAAAGAGTCCATGAAGAGCAAATGAGCAGCAGACACAATGTCCTCATGGTGAAGGATAATCAGAAATTCAAAATGGGTTAGCCGCGCTCAGAGGAGATACAAAGTTCAAAAACGATCCCCCAGTGAAGGTAAAACAAAACCGTGCTGTCGGTATAGCCACCACCAGGAAGGTATAAACATGCAGCCTCTTACCAGATGGGCTAAAGGAAACAGCATTCAATCAGGATAAACCAAATGAAGCAGGCTTCTGTCACATACCAACAGGCGAATCCAGCCAGGTAGCATAAATATATATCATACAGAAGTGTATGTCCAGGGGAATGGACCCAACATATGAAGTAGTTCCTCGTGAAAAAACTGAAATGACAATATCATTGCGCAGACATCCTTAAAAAGGCTTTATTAAACATATGATAAAACTCTGCACACAGGGTACTCACCTTATATCCAAAGATAAAAAGCATATAGTAAAAACAGCGGGGCGTGATGATGTCAAGTGTGACGAAACATGTTGGGAGGAGCTTAACCACATGATGCTGGTATTCTGTTGGAGGTCGGCCATGTTTTTGGATGAGAAAAAGACACATGCTGTTTTTACTATATGCTTTTTATCTTTGGATATAATGTGAGTACCCTGTGTGCAGAGTTTTATCATATGTTTAATGAAGCCTTTTTTAAGGATGTCTGCGCAATGATATTGTCATTTCACTTTCATCACGAGGAACTACTTCATATGTTGGGTCCATTCCCCTGGACATACACTTCTGTATGATATATATTTATGCTACCTGGCTGGATTCGCCTGTTGGTCTGTGACAGAAGCCTGCTTCATTTGGTTTATCCTGATTGAATGCTGTTTCCTTTAGCCCATCTGGTAAGAGGCTGCATGTTTATACCTTCCTGGTGGTGGCTATACCGATAGCACGGTTTTGTTTTACCTTCACTGGGGGATCTTTTTGAACTTTGTATCTCCTCTGAGCGCGGCTAACCCATTTTGAATAAAGTGTATTTACTAAATACAAACAGGCAGTTCACTTTGCAGGTGAATTGTGTATGAATGTGATGAAAATTCACTTTGCAAAGATTACCCAATTATGTTCAAGGAAAATAAAGAAATTTGTTTTTGCTTGCACTTAATTGGATGATGGAAGCCAGCAGAGCTTCATCTTATTTACTAAGTAAATGGAAAATTCCATTGCAAAGTCAACAGCCTATTTTTTGTATTCTGTGCTCCTACTCAAGCATCCACAAGAAAACAGACACTTATGTATATTAATTTTATCAGTTGCAAAGCTCAACAACATGTTTATAAGAATACCCTGTGGAAAACCATCTAGTCAAATTTACCTGTTGTCTACTATTTAACTTGTATTAAGGCACGATGGAATAACTTATATCATTGTATTGTACTGTAGAACTTGTTTGTATTATATAAATAAAAAAAACAAAAATAAAAAGCTTATTGGTGCAAAAAATAAAACTTGCCAGAAAAGTGCATTTTTCAGTTTGATAGATAAGCATAGGAACAATTCCACATTTTTATTTTCATCTACAGTTGGATTGATTGATCCTTGTTGTCAGATCCCATCTGAATTTCTGACAGCTGAAAAACCAGTATACAATATTTTTCAGCAATAGAATTAGTGCTATTAGAGAAAATATAACACGTTCTTGTTCTAATTGAGTCCTTACTTTTTCTTCCCATTACAGCTTTTTAGCTATTGACTTTCATTGATTAACCACTTCTAGACCGTAGCAAACAAATATCAAGAAGTGGGATACAAAATTCTCACAAGATAATACAGAGTCCCCTCCGTGCTTCATAGGATGGATGCAAAAAACCCAGATAGGTGTTGGAGGTACAACTGAGAGGGGGGGACTATGCGCCATATTTTCTGGGCTTGCCCGCTGCTTAGGGACTTTTGGGACAGGGTGGCATCTATCATCAAACAGTTAACTTCTGTTGAGGTGAGAGATAATCCTGCGATGTGCCTACTCCATCTTTCGGGGAAGCCAATATGGAAATACAGGAAGTCCCTGAAAATTCAACTTCTTAATGCTGCTAAGGCTTGTATTCCAGCTATGTGGCATCAAACCCAGTCCCCCTCGCATTCATTATGGTTTTCTAAAATAAATGAAATACACCGTATGGAGGAACTGACGGCTACATTGCCAAAAGACTCTTAGACGTACATCTCAAGGATCAGAACATTCAGGGGTATGCAAGATGATTACAGCCACACACATCTACACAGGTTGAACTGGATGGACTTTTGTCTTTATTCAACCTCACCAACTATGTAACTATGTAACATTGAATAACACTGAAGAAAAATTATGGGAAATACGGCAGCCCTGGGTATACTTCACTGGTACTGAGGCCTATCTCCAGGGGACCTGCGGAGGCGCGCAGCACTGCAACTGGTGTCTGGTTATCATTCTGTTTTTTGGTGCTTGTTTCTACTGCTTTGATTTGACCTATATCGTGTAGTCCTTCTGGCCTACCCCTTACCCCCCTTTTTTTTTCCTTTCTTCTTTCTTCTTTCTGCTCCATTTTCTCCTTCCCCTCCCACCCATAGTTATCTGACGTTATGCTGATTATTCATGTTATTGCTCACATATCAGGTTACGCCTCAAGGAGACGTTCTTTAGGGTTCACTCGGTCATAGCTTGGTTGGTTATCATGTTGTTGCTTCACTTACTGCAACTGTGATCCAAGGGTAACTCACTTTATGCTAAAATTTTTGCAAAGTACTCTTGCTTATGTTGACTCATTCAGAAGCTGTTATGTTATGCGATATGCATTTATTTATGAACATAATTGTATTTTTTTCATTGATGGCTACATTCACACAATGTTATGTTTGCCACTGTACTGTACTTTTGCTGCAATAAAGAAATAAAAAAAAAAAAACTCTTCTGGACCGGAAGATTTTCCCCCTTAATGACCAGGCCATTTTTTGTGATTCAGCACTGCGTTATTTTAACTAACAATTGTGCGGTCGTGCGACGCTGTACCCAAACAAAAATTGATGACCTTTTTTTCCCACAAATAGAGCCTTCTTTTGGTGGTATTTGATCACCTCTGCGATTTTTATTTTCTACGCTATAAACAAATAGATTTTTTTCATTATTTTAGGCCAATTTGTATTCTGCTACATAGCTTTGGTAAAAAAAAATCCCAATAGGTGTATTGTGATTGGTTTGCTCAAAAGTTATCGCGTCTACAAACTAGGGGAAAGATTTATGTCATTTTTAATTATTTTTTACTAGTAATCAGCGATTTTTTAGCGGGACTACAACATTGCGGCGAACAGATCGAACACCTAACTGACATTTTTGACACTTTTGGGGGGACCAGTGACATTACTACAGTAATCAGTGCTAAGGATATGCACTGTTACTGTACTAATGATACTGGCAGGGAAGGGGTTAACACCAGGGGCGATCAAAGGGTTAAATGTGTGCCCAGGGGGTGCTTTCTAACTGTGATGGGGATAGGCTTTTGTAATCAACACAGGGACCTGTGTTTCTAAATAGCAGGAACATAGGAGCCCTGTGTTGAATGCTGACAGAACAATGGTCTGCTGTGTTTACAACAGCAGGCCACCGTTCTATCTCCACAAGGAGCAATCACTGTGCCCGGCGGCCCCGCAGATCAGCCTCCCTGCTGGCGAATGGGCACAAGGTGCCGTACGGGTATAGCGATTCGCGGGAACCTGACAACCTGCCACCGTATAACTGCGGTGGCTGGTTGGCAAGTGGTTAAAGTGGTACTATCATTACAATTGTTTGTTTGATCCTTTGCCTACTAATTTTTAATACCCACTTTATCAATTTTTTTGGGGGGGGGATTTTTTGAATATTGGTAATTTTTTATTAACTATCAGGATTTTCCTGCTAGTCTTAAGAATCTACTATTAAATATACTGTGTTCTGTTAATTGAGGATGGTTAATACATATCATTATATTCTGTTTATGAAATCCTTTTTCCTCTAAGAAGCTTTTATCAATATCTATTCTCAAAATTTACATGCAAGTCAAGTTGTCTAGAAAGACCAACAGTGAGAGGTGCTACAACAAAGCCATAACACTGCATTGGGTGCTTGAGGGTTGAAGGAAAACATTATTTATTTATTTAAGCTTTAAAACATAAGAATAGAAAGCAACCATTAGGAGCCCCTTGCAGTGCTATAGTTTGTCTCAAACCCTGTCATTGTCTGTTTTTTTCTGGATAGCTTGATATCCAATTAAATGTGAAAAAATATATATTTAATTGTATACATTCATTAAAATACTATATTTAAGCCTTTGCTAAAGAAGAAATGTATGGATCTTTTTAAATATAAACCAATTTTTATTCTTTTATTTTTTGGAATTAACAAATGGTAGTGTCTATCTAATTTTATTATCGTAATAAAAGGAAATAGCTGAAACATTTCCATCTGATTGCATAGACCTTCACTGAAACTGCAGTTTTAAAGGTTTTAAATACTCTAGAGTTAAGTAATTTTTCCAGGTTCTCTTGGATCTTGGTGTTGTTTCTCATGCAGGAGTAGATCGTGAGGTTTTAATTAAATGGCTTTATGGCTGGCTTAGCCATTCTGACTATGTTTTAAATTGGATTCAATCTGATTTAAATAATCTTCAGTATAATGCTCCACAGGGCAAACACTATATATTTTTGATTGTCATGGTATATTTTGGGTGTCTCTAAAGAGTCATCTATGGGTTACCTAAAACATATTTGCTCTGGTTAGTATAATTAACAGCGGCATCATTCATTTTATCAGTATGAGGATGAAAAGAAATTGGATTATCCTTTATCATTTGATATTCATTGGTATTTAGACCATTGCCAACTGGACTGTATAGATTACATAAATTTGTGGATAACAAATTGTTTTGCAATTTAAGTTGGGAACATTTTCCTGTGATTTGTGAACCACCAAGATAATAATTTAGAACAATTTTCCTTTTACATTAATAGAACTTAGCAGTCAATTTTGACAGTGATCACAGATTAAACATAAATCTAAACACTATCTGGATAACATTTATTTTTCTATAGTATGCATATCATAAACAAAGGAAAGTCTTTTGTGTAATATTTATGCTGATCTTAGAAATGCATGCAGTAATTTGCTATCATCAAAAGTTTTTGGAAAAAGCTAAATTTTCACTTTAGCATTTTTGAATTTTAGTCTATATCAGGGGTCTCCAAAGTACAGCCAGCAGGCTGCATCGGGTTCGCTGGGACATTTTTCCGGGACCAGCCTAAGTTGTCAGACTTACTGCAAGGTCAGTTTTTGCTCAAGCTATATAGGATAGCAGGAACTGCGCTGCCTACTCACCCTTAAAAGTAAACAGTGCAGGTCCCGCAGCCTGACAATACTTGCCAAACCGGCTCCTTACTAAGTTGTTGATTGCTAGGGAGGGACCTGCTGTACCTCCCAACTCCCACCCCGCTGTTAGCATCAGTGTCCTTTACAGATTTCATTTTACCTACAACGTGCCTGTGTAACAGCCAGGCGGGAGTCGGGAAGTGCAGCAGAACTGCACTGAATACAGACAGAGAAGTAAGTGGGACACAAATGTGACTTTGGGGGGGGTCACTAATGGGGATACACATGTGAAATGGGGGTACTCTAAGGGGGACACAATTGTGCAGGGGTCTCTGATGGGGACGGAAATGTGAAAGGGGTGCTCCAAGGGAGACACAATTGTGCAGGGGTCTCTGATGGGGACAGAAATGTGGAAGGGGTGCTCTAAGGGGGACACAATTGTACAGGGGGCTCTGATGGGGACACAATGTGCGGCAGGGGCTCTGATGGGGACACAAATGTGGAAGGGGAGCTATAAGCGAGACATAAATATGCAGAGGTCTCTGATGGGGACATAAATGTGCAGCGGGGGCTCTGATGGGGACACAAATGTGTGGGGGGCTCCGATGCTGATACAAATATTCAAGGGGGTTCTTATGAGGACACAAATATGCAGGGGGGCTCTGATGGGAACATAAATATACAGGGGGGCTCTGATGGAGACATACATATGGAAGGGGGGCTCTGATGGAGACACAAATGTGTGGGGGGGGGGGGCTCTGATGGGGACACAAATATGTGGGGGGCTCTGGTAAGGACACAAATATGTGGGGGGGGGGCTCTGATGAGGACACAAATATGTGGGGGTAGGGGGCTCTGATGAGGACATAAATGTGTAGGGGGGCTCTGATGGGGACACAAATATGGAATGGGAGCTCTGATGAGGACACAAATATGCAGAGGGGCTCTGATGGGGACATAAATATGCAGGGGGACTCTGAAGGGCACACAAATATAAAGGGGGATCTGATAGGGACACAAATATGGAAGGGGGCTCTAAGGGGGACACAAATATGCAGGGGAGCTCTGATGGGGACACAAATATGTAAGGGAGCTCTGAAGGGGACACAAATGTGGTGGGGGCTCTGATGGGGACACAAATATGCAGGAGGGCTCTGATGGGGACACAAATATGCAGGGGGGCTCGGAAGGGAACACAAATATGAAGGGGGCTCTGATAGGGACACAAATATGGAAGGGGGCTCTAAAGGGGACACAAATATGCAGGGGAGCTCTGATGGGGGACACAAACATGGAAGGGAGTGTGTGTGTGTGAATGTAACACAGATGTAAGGCCTGTGCACAGGTTTAGCCCCCGTGCAAGAGGGTATGGCTTTTGGGTGCGGGTGGAGGATACAGGTGTGCCATCCAGCTCTTCTGCTGGCAGCCTGACAAATTCTATTCTATTCCGCTGCAGATTAATTTATAAATAACTGATTTTCATTTGGCCCACGAATATGTGAAAAATGCGGCCTGCAAAGGGAAAAGTTAGGAGACCCCTGGTCTATATTGAAAGGAAAAAGTTATGTATTATGAATCCATGGGTATAACCATTTAATGACCACCCTATAGCAGATTTACTGCTACAGGGTGGCCTTTCTGTGCAGAATCATGTATATATACTTGATTCTGCACTTCAGGGTAGGGGGCGCATCGTCTCTGCTGTAATTTGTCACAGCAGAAGCCGATCAGCGGATCAATGGATGTCTGTTGGTACCTGCCGATCAGCAAGGAAAGAGGCTGGATGGAGCTTTGCTTATGTAAACAAGGCAGAGCTCCATCCTGACAGTGGGGATGTGATGGATTTTCTTTCCCTGCAAAGTAGAGAATAAAATCCATGAAATCCCTTAGTAAAAACATCACACACAGTACACAAAAACAGTGCCTAGGAATACATACCCTTTGCTCACCCTAGATGTTTAACCCAGCCAATATCATTAGTATAGTGACAGTGCATATTTTTAGCACTGATCACTGTATTAGTGTCACTGGTTACCACAAAGTGTCAAAAGCGTCAGTTAGTGTCCGATCTGTCCGCCGTAATATCACAGTCCTGCTATAAATCCCTTAGTTTGTAGATGCTTTACCTTTTGACCAAACCAATCAATATATGCTTATTGGGATTTTTATTATCAAAAATATGTCTTAATATACAAATTGGGCTAAATGTATGAAGAAATTTGAAAATTTTTATTAGCTGTGTTTTACAGCAGAAAGTAAAAAAGATTGTTTTTTATTTAAAATTTGTCAAATTTTGTTTATAGCGCAAAAAATAAAAATCGCAGTCATGATCAAATACCACCAAAAGAAATGTATTTGGGTACAGCGTTGCATAACCGCACAATTGTCAGTTCAAGTAACTCAGAGCCGTATCGCAAAAAATGGTCTGGTCATGAAGGGGGTATATCTTCCGGACGTCAAGTGGTTTATAAAGATTAGTGTTGAGCGAACACGGACTGTATTATTCGTGTTCGTACCGAATAATTGGATTTTTGTTACCCGAACACGGACCCGAAAACCTTACTGTATGTTCGGGTTTAAAATCCGTTTTCGGTCATTTTATTTCCATGTTTGTATGTATTGGCGCGCTTTTAATGGCGGGCTTTCAACAGCCAATCAACAAGCGTTTAACTGGTGTGCCTTAAGCCATCCCAGCCATGCCTACAAATGTATTAGTAGCTGTGATTGGCCATCTGAAGCATGTGACCAAGTCTTTATAAGTTCGAGACCGAGCGCCGCTGCGTCATTCTGCTGTAGTACAGGGACAGAGCACACATCATACGTGCTGGCTGCTGATTAGGGACAGACAGTCATAAATTATATTGCGTCCGAAAAGAATTCAGAATCAGGGACAGGTCGGAGTGCTGCAGGCAGGGCGAGTTGTTAGGGCATTTTAGGGCGAGGCTGGAGATAGGCAGGGTCAGTGTTCTACAATCGATTTTGCTGTGTGGGGGGGTTTACAGTGCCGGCAGTGACCGATCTTATCGATCATTTTAGGGCGAGGCTGGAGATAGGCAGGGTCAGTGTTCTACAATCAATTTTGCTGTGTGGGGGGTTTGCAGTGCCGGCAGTGACCGATCTTATCGATCATTTTAGGGCGAGGCTGGAGAATAGGCAGGGTCAGTGGTCCACATCGATTTTGCTGTGTGTGGGGTGGTGTGAACACAATCTTTTTGCCCGCTGAGGAGGAGGGAGAAAAAAATATTTTTTATCAGTCAGTTGTGTGCAGCGTTTTTCCTTCAGTGCTGCTGACTGTGATAATACACTGCTGTGTTCACATGTGCTATTATTGAGTGATTTCAAAATTTATACACTTTTTTCTATTCCACTATTCAATATACACCCTTTTGGGTTAAAAAAATTAAATTCTGGCATAGTCTGTACTAATCTATTTAAAAATTACAAACTTAAAAGGGGAATTTTCTTTTTTTTTTTCCCTCCATAGCCTGCAGCAGAGCTGACTGATATAAGACACTGCTGTTCACATGTGCTATTGAAAAATCACCAATTTTATATCATATTTTCTATTCCGCTATTCAATCTACACCCTTGGGGTAAAAACAATTAAATTGCGGGATAGTCTGTATCGGTACGTGTGAGATACACCTTTCCAATTTTTGGGGCGCATCTCATACCGCCGAGGATTGCAGGGTGCTTCAGTCTGCCTCCTGCCTGTTCCGAACTCCTCCTACTCCTCATCCTGCCTTTGGGGGTACAAAAAATAGTAATTTGGGCCTAGTCTGGGTCTGTACGTGTGAGATACATACACCTTTTGATATCATATTTTCTATTCCGCTATTCAATCTACACCTTTGGGGTAAAAACAATTAAATTGCGGGATAGTCTGTATCGGTACGTGTGAGATACACCTTTCCAATTTTTGGGGCGCATCTCATACCGCCGAGGATTGCAGGGTGCTTCAGTTTGCCTCCTGTTCCTAACTCCTCCTACTCCGCTTCCTCATCCTCTACCGTCTCCTCATCCGGTCAGTGTAACACCTTCACCACCAACTTCAGCACAGCCAGGGGTAAACGACAGCAGGCAGTTTTAAAACTTGCCTGTTTGGGGGGAAAACCACACACCGCGCAGGAGTTGTGGAGGAGCATGGAACAGCAGACAAATTAGTGGTTGCTGCCAGCGAGCCTCAAGCCCGGCCTGGTGGTGTGCGATAACGGGCGAAATCTCATAGCAGCTCTGGGCCTAGCCGGTTTGACGCACATCCCTTGCCTGGCGCATGTGCTGAATTTGGTGGTGCAGAGGTTCCTTAAAAATTACCCCGATATGTCAGAGCTGCTGCAGAAAGTGCGGGCCGTCTGTGCGCACTTTCGGCGTTCTCACCCTGCTGCTGCTCGCCTGTCAGCGCTGCAGCGCAACTCCGGCCTTCCCGCTCACCGCCTCATATGTGACGTGCCCACAAAGTGGAACTCCACCTTGCACATGCTGGAAAGACTGTGCGAGCAGCAGCAGGCCCATAGTGGAGTTTCAGCTGCAGCACGCACGCGTGAGTGGCTCTGCGGAACAGCACCTGTGTGCCTTGTTGCGCTGTTTTGAGTACTCCCCCAACATGGCCAGTGCCGATGACGCCGTTGTCAGCTTAACTATCCCACTTCTATGCCTCCTTCAAAAAACGATTCGGGCGATGATGGAAGAGGATGTGGCACAGGATGAGGAGGAGGAGGAGGAAGATAAGGAGGTAACATTTCCAGGGCTTTCAGGGTAGTCATTCGCAAGGGGCTCCGAGGGTGGGTTCCTGCACACACAAACGCCAGGGACACAATTGTCCAGCAGGGGCACAGTTCTGGAGGATGAGGAGGATGAGGAGGAGGAGATGGAGGAGGAGATGGAACCATTTTCACAGCAGGGTGGCACCCAGGCCAGCTCATGGCCATCACTGGTGCGTGGCTGGGGGGATACAGAGGACACAGACGATACACCTCCCACAGAGGACAGCCTTTCGTTGCCTCTGGGCAGCCTGGCACACGTGCTGCAGTGTCTCCACAATGACCGCCGAGTTGCCCACATTCTAACTTGTGCTGATTACTGGGTGGCCACGCTGCTGGATCCCCGTTATACAAGGACAACGTACCGTCCTTAATTCCCTCACTGGAGCGCGATCGCAAGATGCGCGAGTACAAGCGCACGCTGGTAGACGCGATGCTGCTGGCATTCCCACCTGACAACGGGGCCACAGTGGAAGCATAAGGCCAAGGCAGAGGAGGAGGAAGAGGTCGCCAACGCAACCGGGGCACCGACAGCACCTCAGAAGGCAGGGTTAGCATGGCCGAAATGTGGAAAAGCTTTGTCAGCACGCCACAACAAACAGCAGCACCAGCAGCTCATATGGAACGTCTTAGCAGGAGGCAGCATTTCACCAACATGGTGGAGCAGTATGTGTGCACACGCCTACATGTAGTGAATGACGGGTCTGCCCCCTTCAACTTCTGGGTCTCCAAATTGGGCACATGGCCTGAGCTTGCCCTTTACGCCTGGAGGTGCTGGCGTGCCCTGCAGCCAGTGTATTATATGAACGTGTATTTAGCACGGCTGGGGGCGTTATCACAGACAAGCGCAGCCGCCTGTCCAGAGACAATGTGGACAAGCTCACGTTCATTAAAATGAACCAGGCATGGATCCCACAGGACTTTTCCGTACCTTGTGCAGAATAGAGATGGATACCGACCTTACCCAGCCATTGTTCTATTTTTGCTCTTTCTCACTCTTTTGGGGTGTACCCTCATTTGGCTACCTCGTCCTCCTCCACCGCCGCCGCTTCCACCTACACCGCCCATACGTGTGCGCAGCCTATTGCATTAGGGTGTGCACCCCAAAGTTTAAATACACATGCATGTGTTTGCCTACATGTATATGGTCCCGGTACATTACTCTCCCTGCTGGCAAAGTTAAATAGAAGTGTGTGGCACTTCTCTTATGGCAGAGCAGGTCCGAGGGAGATCTTTCCCATCTCCTCACTGGCAAACAGAGCGATAATGCTAATGTGCCCTAGGTGATTAGGGTACGCACACCTATGACACCGCCACATCCACCACCACCTCAACCTCCCTCCTACTCCATATGGGCCTCGTCCTTCACAGATGAAGAACATTGTTTTATTTTTCTGTTTTTTTTTGTTGTTTTTTAAGTTATTTCCCTATCCACATTTGTTTGCAGAGCACTCGCCATGCTCTTAACTACGTTTTGCTGCCATTTGCAGCACTCTAGCCCTTTCCATTGGTGTTTTAGAGCCATTTTAGGGCCTGAAAGTTCGGGTCCCCATTGACTTCAATGGGGTTCGGTGTCCGGGTAAAGTTCGGAAAAAGTCCGGGACACGGACCTGGACTTTTTTTTTCAAGTTCTGCCGAACCCGCCGAACACGGACATCCAGGTGTCCGCTCAACTCTAATAAAGATTACTTTATTATTACTCAGTTTTTATTTTATTTTTTATTTTTTTGAGCATTTATAAGACTTTGCAGAAGGGCATCAAAGTACTGTGTGTTTATTTACAGGCTCTACAGGAATGTGAATAGGATAACAAAGAGAAAAAAATTAATCACACCCAAAAACAGTGGCCAACATGAATATTATTGACTCCTGGAAAGAAGAATGCGTTTAACATGCCACTTGTGGAAACTGAAAAGTGTGCCTCTCTCTGTTGTACACTAAGATAGGACTTACAAAGAATTTTAATAAGGTAGTAAATCAAAATAAACTTCCAATCACTTATGTAAGAAAGAAATGTCTTAGGATTAGTAATACTAAGATCAAATAATAAACTTTTGTGGGACCTCAAATTTGGGAATTAATTCAAGATGAGAAATTTATTGACCAGATGAACCAAGATGGAAAAGCTGCATGACAGTCTTTTAGGAGAATCTGCAAGAATTTCACGGGGGAATTATAAGGCAGACAACAAACAAGTACAACTACAAAAGCATGCCTTCCAACTTTTTGAGATGGGAATGAGAAACACCCACTAGCAAAAGTATGTAGGCATAGGACACACCCTCTGTCACACGCCCTTATAGGAGTATTTTACAAAAAAATGATTAGTTAAACCCACATTAGCTTTTTTTTACCACTGCTATTCCTTTATACTGAATTTTGAAACTGATAAAGACAGCAAATTAGAAACTGAATGAAAGGTTTAGTGCTGTGAAACACTTTTTGAAAGATAAAGTGTATTTTATATACAACTATATAGATCAGACTAAAATGACTGACAAATAAGGATGAAAGAGGGATAGAGGGACTTTGCTCCAAATTAGGGACAGTCCCTCAAAATCAGGGACAGTTGAAAACTATGCAAAAGCACAAACGAGAGGCAGTTGTTTTCCTTAAGGCTCCTTTCACACACTCCGTCCGTCGGACAGAGTCCGTTTTTCTCAGCGGGGGGTCGATCCGCCGATCCCCTGCTGAGCAGCAGGAGGACAGCTGTGTCTCCGCGATGTGTGCGGAGACACAGCTGTCAGGTCCCCATGCATCTCTATGGGGGAAATCGGATGGCAACGGACCATCGGTCCATTCTCATCTGATCCCATCCGATCCGATCCGCTGGACGGATGGAAAATAGGGTTTCCATCCGCCCAGATTTGACGGATCGGATGTCAGCGGACATGTCTCCGCTGACATCCGATGCCCCATAGGAATGCATGGGGGGACCATTCAGATCCGTCAAAAAAACTGACAGGCGGATCTGAACGGCCCGCCTGTGTGAAAGGGGCCTAATATGCATAATATGCAGTTTTTGAACAAGGACCTTAATGGCAGGATTTCCAAGTATTATTTAAATAAATCTGCACATTTTAAAAGATTGAAAACAACTTTTCGTAATTACCTTAACATGTTAAAACTTAGATGAGATTTTACTGATTGGGTTTTGATCAACTAAGAAAAAATACAGTATTGGTAGTATTTTTATGGAAGCATATTTTCAACAAAGAAATAACTCTGTGGTGTTTTTCTACAGTTGATCCCAAGACCATGAATTATGCTTTGTGTCTTTGGACTTGAATACTATAATCCTCCTTCATTTAGCTAACCCAAGAGCTATTCAAAAAACCTGCTATTAGAGTTCTGATGTATAGATAAACGATAGACTATATTACACTGACACTTAAATCCCTTCACCGATATTAAAATTATTTAATGATTTTTATGGCTTTGCTTCATGCTTCCATAGTGATATGATTATTTGATGTATTCCAGCTAACCACTTGAATCAACAAATAGTGATTTACTGAGGCAAGCATTTTGTCATTATAGCTTTAAATTCTAGCATTCTCAAACTACTTTTTACACATATTGATTGTTTATTTCTCTATATAAATATGAACTTTGTTGTTTTAGTGTGTACAGTGTATTATATTACATATTGTTATGATTATTATTATTATTTCGCAATTAGGGCACTTTCATACTGGTTTGCTTCAAAACTGACATTAAAACACCTATGCGTTAATGGATCGTTTTTGCGGCACTTTTGCAGCATTTTCGATGCAGTTTGTAAAGGACATGTGACTCAAAAACTGCACTAAAAATGCTTATTGGGAGTGTTTTTGGGGCGCTTTTGAGGCTCTTTTAAGGCGTTTCCCATTCATTTCAATGGAAAGGAGCTTTTTTGGTGTCCTTTTTTTAGCTCCCCAAACATGCTCCAAAGATGCTGAAAGCAGGATTTTTTTTCACCGCAATGAATGCGCACCGCCCCAGTGTGAAAACATTATTTATTTTAAAGAAAAGCATTTTTCTTGAGCTTTTCATGTGGATTTTTTTGTTAACACAAAAGTGCTTGAAAAACTCCTGAAAAGGTGAAAGGGCCCTTAATATAATGCAGAATAATGTGCAACAAGTGTTCACTGGGCACTACCAGAAAAAGTTACTTAATAGCTAATCTGTTTGCATTTTTTTCCGGCATAGACAAGAGCAAGTTTCTTTTGTTTGAAAAGGAGCATGTATAATAGCATAAATTCTGAAAAATTCCAATTCTGCTCAACTTGAGTATGTAGTGTTCTGCAATTTAATTCATAGATTCTCTCAAAATAATTTTATGACAATAACATTAAAGGGTCTTTGGCACAATGCAAAAGAACTGTCTGATTATATTGTGCTATAGGTATCCATTCCCTTAATCATAATTATATAGACATTTCCAAACCAACAGCTCTGGTAATTTGTGGTCCAAGTTTCTTTAATGGGCATAAAAAATGTTTTCTGATAGGCCCGGATCTGGGGGAGAGGGTGGCACAATGTAAATTTGGGGGCAGGCACAGCAGGCCCAGATCCAGGCCTGTATGAATGTTTTCCTAAAAGAACACAATCCAAAGGGTCTCTAAAAGGTCACCCACTGATCCACAAGCCAGTCCAGGCCAGTGAGGATACTTGATATAAGGAGCAGTGCTGTATCCTGGCCTAGGCCAACAAGGCCCAGGCCTAGGGCGGCACTTTGCAGGGGGGCAGCAGAAAAAAATATTTCATTATTTGTATAATGACTATGGACTTCCTATTTATTATACAAATAAGTGAAATAATCCTATAATTACAATCAGTGGCAGCAAACACAAGTCCAAATATCTTAAAAGAGTAATCTTACTAATCCCATGACATAAGGCTGTACTAATGGGCACTGATGGGGCTGCACTGGTGACCACTGATGAGCCCACACTGATATGCTGCACTGATGGGCAGTAAAGAGGCGGCACTGATAAGGCTGCACTGATGAGGCTGAACCTATGGGAACTGATGAAGCTATGCTGATGGGCACTGATAGACTGTGGTTGTGGTCTGTGGTTTACAGATGACAGGGTGGGTCATAAACAGGAAGGGGTGTGGCATTTACAGGAAGGGGTGGGTCATATTTAAATTAGGGGGTGCACAAGTTTAGTCAGGCCTAGGGCAGCACAAAATCTAAATACGCCACTGATAAGGAGAGGGCGTTTGTTGTGTGGGAACCCTGATGGGGGCAATTGATGTAATGAGGCACAATTATGGAGGCATTTGTTGTAAGGGGTACTCTGATGGGTGTATTTGGTGTAAGGGGGTACTCTGATGGGGGCAATTGATGTAATGAAGGACACTGCAGGGGACACTGATCCATGAGCCAATCTGATGGGGATCAATGATATAAGGGAGTATGCTGATGGAAAAATCTCTTATGGGGCAGTTGATGTAAGGGGGAACTCTGATGGGGACCCTGATGTAAGGGGGGGGGCTGATGTAAAGGGGGACTCTTTTGAAAACTCCTGATACAAGGAAGGATTTTCATAGGGACACCTAATTTAAAGGGGGCACAGGTCTCGTTTAATCATCCTAATTCAGTGACAATCTTAGTACATGCTGGCGTTCCCTGTTCACTCCTGCATTGCCCCTGCACTGTCATCTGTCAGACATTACTTCTGGTTTGTGACTTGTGTAACATACTGTCAGGGAGCCACACAGTGGTGACATTATGCCCTCCTGACTATTTTTTTCACTGCACTTCAAAATTAGAATTCATCCCTGCATTTAGACTTTTTCTGAAACAATCTACCATAACAGCTAGGACTAGTAAAGCTGCAAGAATCGGAGGCAGTACCAAAGGAGTATACACAGAAACAAAGGGATATTTCTATATGAGATAAGCAGTCATGTGTACATTATTGATGTAGAGACTGGATGGATGGGTGTTTTTATTTTGGTATAAATATATTCATGAATGATTTGAAGCCTAGTTGAACTTTCGCATTTAAGTCGGAGATGGGGTGGAGACTGCAGGGAGTATGTCATCAGGAGGCAGGGAAACCACAGTACACTGATCTTCCCAGTGATTAGCTGTGCAGGGAAGGGTACTTTAGCACAAGTCTCCCATTGGATTATGGTCAGGCTGTGCTCCCAAGTAGACTGCAAGGAAGTAACCACGCTGGGACTGATGTGCTTCTGTGGCAGGTGTGATAGGTTTAAAATAATTGCCTGTCACTGATGCAATTGTGCGGTCGTGCGATGCTGTACCCAAATAAAATTGATGTTCCTTTTTTCCCACAAATAGAGCTTTCTTTTGGTTGTATTTGATCATCTATGCGATTTTTATTTTTTGCGCTATGAACAAAAAAAGAGCAACAATTTTGGGAAGAAAAAAAAAACAATATTTTTCACTTTCTGCTATATAACATTCCCAATAAAAAAGAATTTAAAAATCAACTTAGCGTATTTTGATTGGTTTGCACAAAAGTTATTGTATCTACAAACTAGGGGAAATATTTATGTCATTTTTATTTATTTTATTTTTTTTACTAGTAATTAGCCATTTTTAGCGGACTGTGACATTGCGGTGGACAAATCGGACCCCTAACTGACATTTTTGTGGGGACCAGTGACAGTACTACAGTAATCAGTGCTAAAAATATGCACTGTAACTGTAATAATGACACTGGCAGGGAAGGGGGTAACCCAGGGACGATCAAAGGGTTAAATGTATGCCTAGGGGGTGTTTTATAACTGTGAGGGGAATGGGCTTGTGGAATCAACACAGAGAGCTGGGATCTTAAATAGGAGGAACACAGACACTCTGTATTGATTTCTGAGAGAACAACAGTCTCATGTGTTTACACAGACCGCCGTTCTCTCTGCACTGGGAGTGGTCTCGGGTGCCCGGCAGCAATCGCGGCTGCTGGCCCAGTGAATCAGCTTCCCCACTGGCAAATGGGGCTGCGCATGCGCCCCCAGGATCGCTCTTGTGGATAGCCGCACAGGTACGGCGATTTGCTCACCCGAGCCAGTCTGCCGCAGTAAATATACAGCGAGCGGTCAGCAAGCAGTTAAATATAGTGTCTGGGGGGTCCACTTAGTCTGCCTGTAATGTGGCACATCTGTACCATGTTTAGCAATATTGATATTTATACAGCCAAGAAAATGACATTTTTTATTTAAGCTTTCTTTATTTTTATAAACAACGGCTTGGGGAGCCAGTCTGTATGATAACACACAATTTATGCAATCGGAAAAAGATTATAGATTTTTTGGATAAATTCTGGTGTCTCTTTCGCAGACTTTGAATAGAAGTAACAGGTGTGGAAAAATTGGGCTTTGGGTGTTGGTGGTGGTTTCACACCGTAACCCTATACAGGTACTCTTGATGAAAGCAAGAAATGGCCTTTGCTGTCAAAAACTGAAATGATATGCACCTGTCAAATAGGTGTGGAGAAATTGGTCTTTGGTGTCAGTGGTGCCTTCACACCGTAACCCTATAGAAGGATTCTTGATAAAAGCAAGAATGGCCTTGCTGTCAAAAATTGCAATAATTTGCACCTGTTGAACAGGTGCAGAAAAATTGGTCCCTGGATGTTTATTGTGCCCTCTTCAAGATGAAATTAACAGCCAAAAATCTAGACAGCTTTGACAGTCTTTCAAAAGATCCAGAAAACCTCTAATCAGCGACATCAGCATCAGGGGCTTGATAGCTGCTGCTAATCCAGGACTGATTAATTGTGATAAATGTCAGACGGTACACGGAGTCTGTGGACAGACACGCTCTCTTATCTGTCACAAAACCTCCAGGAGTACTGAATGCCTCCTGGATGCAGGGCAGCCCAGCAGCTCTATTGCATACTGGTCAAGTTTTGGCCAATGGTCTATTCTCATGACCCAGTAACCCAGTGGATCGTCAACTGGAAAGCTCTCGATATCTGTTTTCGCCCCTAGATAATCTCCCACCATATGATGCAGATGCTATTGATTGAATGTGAAAGCTGACAGCCCTAGGTGCTGAGGGCTAAAAAAATGTTGAAATGCATCACTGAGGCAGCTCTCTTCTCAACTGCTCCTCTCTTGACCAACAGAAGCCTCAAAATGAAATTTTCCACCAGACTGTTACCTTTTTAGAGGCGGGAAAGGCATTACATAAACTCCTTTTTAAGGTGTCCTCAAGAGATTTCATCTTCTGCTCCCTCTGTGGGAACAGGAGAAGTTCAGAGACTTTCCCCTTGTAACGGTGGTTAAGGAGGGTTGCCAACCAATAGTGAAACTCCTTCTTGATGCCACATATTCTCGAGTCTTTTTGCAGACTTTGAAGAATGAGGGAGCCTATGCACTGCAAGTTTGCAGGGGCATGAGAAGCAGACTCCTCGGGGTCACTGAGGTTTAAAGTATCTAGAACTGCCTCTTCCCAGCAACGTACTTCTCCCAAAGGTTCTGGGGATGGAAAACTATCTGTTAAGGGTTGACGTATGTCTTGCTCTGCTTCAATGCCTCCAAAGCTGCCATAATCCTGCTCCTCCTCCCTCTCCTCTTGTGTGTTCTGTGGCGTAGAAAGAATGGTGTCTGCATAAAGTTGTCCTTGATAGGAAAGGAAGTTCTTCTCTTCCTCCTGCTTCTCTGCCAAAAGTGCCCTGTCCATAATGCCACACAGAGTCTGTTATAGCAGGAACACAACAGGGATTGTGCCACTGATGCATGCATTGTCATGGCTCACTATCCTTGTGGCCTGCTCAAATGGTGACAGTATAGTGCATGCATCCTTTATCAGCAGCCATTGACATGGGGAAAAAAAAGCTGAGCCAGCCCAAGCCTGTCACTAATGCATTTGCAGCAGGTGCCGCATTGCCAAAGTCGAGTTCCACCTGGTGGAACTTGCAGATGGAATTCCCCCTGAAATTCAGCCAACCATGCACTGGCTGTGTATGACAGCCTGAAATCGCTACAGACTCTTCTGGCCTGCTTCAGCATATTTTCCAACCCTGGGTACCTATTTAAAAAATGCTGCACCACCAAACTGAGGACATGTGCCAAGTATGGCACACGTGTCAACTTTCCTTGTCTAAAGGCAGACGGGAGGTTTGTACCAATATCACACACCACCATTCCTGGCTACAGCTGTATGGCAGCACAACAAGCTGCAGCACTGAGCACTATCCTGCATCCTTCCGAGTTGAAAGCAGAGTTACCCAGTGTACTGTGAACAAAATACACTGTTCAAAAAAATTAAAGGGACACTTTTTAACCGGTTGCCGACCCTGCATGACTATATACTGCGGCGGTCAGCCCCGGCCAGGCAGAGTGACGTAGGGGTACGTCACTCGCCTGTCACTGACTTGTGAGCCAATTGCGGGCTCGTTCACTGACAAGTCAGTGCGTGTGACCGGCGGAAGGGAGAAAGTCAGGCGGCTTATGTAAACAAGCCGTCTATCATTCTCCCTGGTGTAAAACTGAAGATCAGACGGTTCTACTATGTAGGACCGTTGATCTTTGTTTTTACACCAATAGCCATGTCCCTTTACAGTTAGAATTACGCCCCTAGGACACACTTAACCCCTCCCTCTCCAATACAGTTAACCCCTTCCCTGCCAGTGTCATTTCTGCAGTAACAGTGCATATGTATAGCACTGATTACTGCAGTAATGTCACTGGTAACCCCAAAAGTGTCAAAAATGTCAGTCAAGGGTCCGATCTGTCCGCCGCAATGTCGCAGTACCGCAAAAAAAATTGCAGATCGCCACCATTACTCGTTAAAAAAAAGACACCAAAAATGACAAAAATCTTTCCCTTTGTTAGTAAACGCGATAACTTTTGCGCAAACCAATCAAAATACGCTTTTTGTGATTTTTTTATGCCAAACATATGTAGCATAAAACAAATTGGCCGAAAATGTTAAAACATTTTGATTTTTACATTTTTTTGGGGGGGAATTTCATATAAAAAAATTTGAAAAATATTGTTATTTTTGCAAAATTGACGCTCTTTTTTTGTTTATAGCGCATGATCAAAAAATCGCACAGGTGATCAAATACCACCAAAAGTAAGGTCTGTTTGTGGGAAAAAAAATTACGTCAAATTCGTTTAGGTACAGCATCGCACGACCGTGCAATTGTCCGTTAAAGTCACGCAGTAAAAAATCGCAAAATACCCCCTGGTCTTTTAGCAGCCAAATCCTCCGGGGCTTAAGTGGTTAATTAGAGTCTAGCATCAAATCAATTAAACTCCTGGGATATTGATCTGGTCACTTAAGTAGCAGAGGGGGCTGTTAATCAGTTTCAGCTGCTTTGGTGTTAATGAAATTAACAACAGGGGCATTAGATCGGCAACAATGAAACAACCTCCAAAGCAGAATCATTTTACAGGTGGAGGCCACTGAACTTTTTTTCCCTACTTATCTTTTCTAACTGTTTTTCACTAGTTTTGCATTTGACTAGGGTCAGTGTCACTACTGGTAGGATGAGGCTATAGCTGGACCCTATACAGGTTGCACAGGTATTCCAACTCCTCCAGGATGGCCTCTTAATACTTGCCATTGCCAGGAGATTTGCTGTGTTTCCCACCACAGTCTCAAGAGCATGGAGGAGATTCCAGGGGACAGGCAGTTACTCTAGGAGAGCTGGACAGGGCAAAAGAAGATCATTAACCCATCAGCTGGACCGGTATCTGCTCCTTTGTGCAAGAAGGAACAGGATGAGCATTGCAAGAACCCTACAAAATGACTTCCATCAGGCCACTGATGTTAATGTCTCTGGCAAAACAATCAGAAACGGACTTCATGAGGGTGGCTTGACAGCCCAACGTCCTCTAGTGGGCCCTGTCATAATTTCCCGGAACCATGGAGCTGGATTGGCATTTGCCATTGAACACCAGAATCGGCAGGTCTGTCACTGGCGCCTTGTGCTTTTCACAGATAAGAGCAGGATCACTCCGAGAACATGTGACAGATGTGAAATGGTCTGGAGAACCTGTGGGCAACATTATGCTGCCTGTAACATTGTTCCACAGGACCAGTTTGGTGGTGGGTCAGTGATGGTCTGGGGAGGTATATCCATGGAGGGACGTACAGATCTCTACAGGCTAGACAATAGCATCCTGACTGCCATTAGGTATCGGGATGAAATCTTTGGACACATTGTCAGACCTTACACTGGTGCAGTGGGCCCTGGGTTCCTTCTGGTGCATGACAATGCCCAGCCTCATGTGATGAGAGTATGCAGCCGCACTAATATATACTGCATTAAATGTGCAGTAACGCACAGGTGTATACTGCATTAAACGTGCAGAAATGCACTGATATATATTGCAGTAAACGTACAGTAATACACAGAAATATACTTCATTAAACGTGCAGTGATGCACGAATATATACTGTGTTAAATGGGCAGTAATGCACTGATATATACTGCGTTAAATGTAGAGAAATGCACAGATATACATTGTGTTAAATGTGCAGTAACGCACAGATATGTACTGCATTAGGTGTGCAGTTACACAGGAATATATACTGCATTAAATGTGCAGTAACACACTGATATATAGTGCATTAAACATGCAGTAGTGCACGGATATATACTGTGTTAAACATGCAGTAACATGCAGTAAGTTAAACATGCGTTAAACGTGCACTGATATATACTGCAGGAAACCTGCCCTGACAAAAAAAACTGACACTAACGTAAAAATGAATGGTCACACTACACTCACACTAAACTATCACTAGATTCACACTAAACTAATTTTCTGTACTGACAATAGAAGCACAATAGCACACTATAGCACACTAACTCGCTAACAGCACTAAACAGAGCCCTGTTCTATCTCTCTCCATGCCAATATCACACTACAAATGGCCACTATGGGGAGAATATTTTTATAGTGTGGGACGGGACAAAGAGCAATAAGCCATGATTGGATAGAGTCATCATTACTTTCTCCAATCATGGCTCTGACAGTGCTCTGTGCCCTGATTGTGCAAAGCTTTCATTGCTTCAGCCAATCAGGGCTTCCATTGCACTGTGCAGCAGCGCAGTGCAGTGTGGTCATTTGGTGGGCCAAACAAACAGTCATACGATCCGATGATTTGGGTGTTCACAGATTAAATTAGCTAAATATAATGGAGGTTTATCCAAACAAAAGGTGTTTAAAGTTTAGGGACATCAACCTGGTCTAGTGTTGTGCGTTAACCACATGCACATTAAAGTGCACTGCATCAAGGAATCCTATCAATTTTAATGGGCTGTCTAATGCACTACAACAGCCAAAAAAAACAATATATGCAGTGTTTTCTGCAGAACAACAGATGGAAATGTGTTCTGTGCATTGTGCTGTGCTGCAGGGAGAAAGTGTGTTGGTGCACCAATTGTGTTTTACACATTTTGTGCATTGGACTGGTGTAAATAGGCCTTTACAGTTTCTTTTATGGCAGCAACAATCTGAGTGTATAATATGGTCCCCTGCTCAATTTCTGAGTAAAATCAGTGCTCTCTTTGAAGATCCCAAATCTATAGCTCTTCAATCTACAAAGTTCATGCTCCCTGCTGAATGTAGAGCTTTATCTCTGAGCATAGGTTATTTCAGCCCTCTGTAAAATGGTGCTGTTTCCACACTGAAAGCTAGTGTCCTTCTTTGCAGCATGCTGGAAGAGGTCAGACTGTTGTACCTATCTATGGCTACTTTACAAAGACCAAAAAAACAAACACCTTCTGTTTTAATAAACTTAAAAGAAAAAATGTAGCCAACTGAAAATGAAAGTTCAGTTGGACTTCAAATTCAGCCAGCCTTTTCAATAATTCTTTTTTTAAGAAAAGATATATTTTCTGGTGAAAATCAGCTAAGCACTTATAATATAATTAAATAATACTATCTTTGGGAAAGCTGCAGCATACGTCTCCTGGCACAATTTCTTATTCTAATACATAGTATTCTAGTTAAAGCTCTAAAGATCTTGATTTGTTTTTGTTTTTTAACCCTCTCAGGGATAGCAATCCATTAGGGCTGAGCCACACCTTTCAAAGCATGCTAAAGAATGCTTTCACACACATGTTGCATTAAGATTGTTCATTCACTTTTAATGGGCCCCTAATAAACCTTAACCAATGAAAAAAATGGACCTACATTACTTTTGGACAAAACATCACACTGCAACACACAGAACATTCACATGTATGTTATGGTGTGCTGTAGAGCCTGTCAGTTTGTTCACTCTGTATAGATGTATTGGGAATGACAATGCACCACAGCATACATGTCCAGTGTAGTGTAGAGCATTGCAGTAATGCACTCGAAATGTAGGTTTTAATGTGCCTTAGTGTGCTTTTTCCTCATGTTGGAGACAGCGTTGAAGAGCTACAGGATCAGACAACAGGTTTCTCTGTGTGTGCATGTCCTTATATCACATTTTTTATCCAGCATTATCAAAATGGAAAAGAGGAGAGAGAGAGTGAGTGTGCAAGCAAAGTGAAAATGCAAGTTCAAAAGTGTAAAAATATACACAGCGTAAAATACATTCGGGCTCCTTATTACAGGATTTGAAAGTGCAAGAATTATTCAAAAACTTTTTGTTTTAATCACAGATAAATTTTAATTTTTCCTTGCCTAAATTTATGTTGTTTGCATTTTGCAAGCAAGCAGAGTGTTCAATATTACTCAATACTCCTCAGTATGCTATCACAAGGGATAGTATGATAAACTCGAATCTTGTTGTCATGGAAACAAGACAAGCACTAAGCATACAAAATGCAGGATATCTAGAGAACTTGAGAATATTGAAACAAGTAATGGATAGAACACAATATCCTTTAGCACAAGGGAAGGATATTCTTGTGTATTTGTCTTTTTTCCCGGAACGGCATGTCAACATTCTTATTTTTTTTGTTGATTTTGTTAAGTGAACAAAAGGCTGCTGTTTTAATAATGAAATATACAATGTTGTGAAGTGATGTTTAACAGTAAAACAGGACAATACATTTAAATTAAAATCTCAAAACAAAAGGTTTGGTATATGTATTCATCCAGCAAAGTAAATATAACATAATGTACAGCACCCTCAGTGTCCTTGATAATCTATTCATTAACGCTCAATGATTATCTGGTAAGGAATGAAGGTACAGTATCTCACAAAAGTGAGTACACCCCTCAGATTTTTGTAAATATTTTATTATATCTTTTCATGTGACAACACTGAAGAAATTATACTTTACTACAATGTAAAGTTGTGAGTGTACAGCTTGTATAACAGTGTAAATATGCTGTCCCCTCAAAATAGCTCAACACACAGCCATTAATGTCTAAACCACTGGCAACTAAAGTGAGAACACCCTAAGAGAAAATGTACAAATTGGGCCCAATTAGCCATTTCCCTCCCCGGTGTCATGTGACTCGTTAATGTTACAAGGTCTCAGGTGTGAATGGGGATCGAGTGTTAAATTTGGTGTTATAGCTCTCACTATCTCATACTGGTCACTGGAAGTTCAACGTGGCAACTCATGGCAAAGAACTCTCTGAGGATCTGAAAAAAAGAATTGTTGCTCTACATAAAGATGGCCTAGGCTATTAGAAGATTGCCAACACCTTGAAACTCGGCTGCAGCATGATGTTTAAGACCATACAGTGGTTTACCAGGACAGGTTCCACTCAGAACAGGCCTCACCATGGTCGACCAAAAAAGTTGAGTGCACGTGCTGATCATTATATCCAGAGGTTGTCTTTGGGAAATAGACGTATGAGTGCTGCCAGCATTGCTGCAGAGGTTGAAGGGGTGAGGGGTCAGCCTGTCAGTGCTAAGACCATACGCCACACACTGCATCAAATTGGTCTGCATGGATGTCATCCCAGAAGGAAGCCTCTTCTAAAGATGATGCACAAAAAAGCCATCAATGACATGGATTACTGGAACCATGCCCTGTGGTCTGATGAGACCAAGATAAACATATTTGGTTTAGATGGTGTCAAGTGTGTGTGGCAGCAACCAGTTGAGGAGTACAAAGACAGGTGTGTCTTGCCTACAGTCAAGCATTGATTAAGCACAAGATGTATGTGTGAAACGCGTCTACGTGACTTCATTTTGGTGTCTTTGGTGTCATCATTTGTAACATTTTGGAATTAAAAGAAATCTAAAGGCAACTGGAATTCCTGGATGTGCGGCTATTTATTTTTCTACAGCCAAGCATGGCGGTGGTAGTGTTATGGTCTGGGGCTGCATGAGTGCTGCCGGAACCGGGTAGCTACAGTTCATTGAGGGAACCATGAATGCCAACATGTACTGTGACATACTGAAGTGAGCATGATCCCCTCCCTTTGAAGACTGGGCCACAGGGAAGTATTCCAACATGATAACGACCCCAAACACACCTCCAAGACGACCACTACCTTGCTAAAGAAGCTGAAGGTAAAAGTGATGGACTGGCCAAGCATGTCTCCAGACCTAAACCCTATTGAGCATCTGTGGGGCATCCTCAAATGGAAGGTGGGGGAGCGCAAGGTCTCTAATATCCACCAGCTCTGTGATGTCGTCATGGAGGAGTGGAAGAGGGCTCCATTGGCAACCTGTGAAGCTCTGGTGAACTCCATGCCCAAGAGCGTTTAAAGCAGTGCAGGAAAATAATGGCATCCACAAAAAATATTGACACTTTGAACCCAATTTGGACATTTCCACTTAGGGGTGTACTCACTTTTGTTGCCAGCTGTTTAGACATGAATGGCTGTGTGTTGAGTTTTTTTGAGGGGACAGCAAATTTACACTGTTATACAAGCTGTACACTCACGACATTGTAGCAAAGTGCCATTTTTTCATTGTTGTCACATCAAAAGATATAATAAAATATTTACAAAAATGTGAGGGGTGTACTCACTTTTGTGAGATACTGTAACTCTTCCAGAAACAAGCAATCTTAGAATGGCAGTAGTTTTCAATTGTGGCAGGTATGTTTGCTCACAGTGGGTTTCCACAGTACCAATGGGGTTGGCAACTTAACCTTTTTTTTTTTCTAACATGAATAATTGTAGATTCACAATCCCATTCCACTAAGGATACCACACTGTTAGCTACTTCCCACCAGGATATGCCACACCAATTGCATAAATTAAATTACTTAACAAGCTGTCATCTCCATGTCATATATTTTTGCCACTGTTATTATAAAAACTTTGGTGATAAAGAATGCTTGAGAAGATTATATACCCCAAATTGGTGTATATCCTTCGCGCCTATGGTAGTCCTAATGTAAGGAGGTGATATAGAGTAGATATAACACATCCACTTGACATATACATTATTTATTTATATCACTGTATATTTTAGATTAATATTAGCAAGCGCTATAGAAATCCCACTATTTGGGGTTTTTCCTCTCTCGATAAAGAATGCTTACCTACGTTAATGCATTCATTAGACATTAGAGTTGTATCCTTAAAATATATGTAAACCCAGCCATCTCATAAAATATTTAACATGGTAATATAATTTAGAAAGTAATATTCAATAATATATACCATACTTTGTAATCCTGTCATAATGGTCTTTGTTCAAGCACTTCTGGTAGTAGGATAACACCTTGTTCCTGTCTTTCTTTTGTGCTGCTGCATCTTTACTAGGGATGGGCCAAACTACCCTCTGTTCGGTTCGCACCAGGACTTTCCAAAATCGCAAAAGTTCGGAACCGAATAATGAATCCCGATGAAGTCTATGGGACTTGAACTGTAAAAATCAAAAGTGCCCATTTTGAAGGCTTATTTGCAAGTAATTGGGCATACAGTTGTTATGGGGGTCTGAGTACTGCCCCCTGAGTACATATATCAATGAAAAAAAAGTTTGTCATTTTTAATTGAGCAGTGATTTAGTGATGCAATGAGAAATACCAATAAAAATGAAAAATTATTTTCAATATAGTGCCTAGGGGGTCCCCTTAGTCTACCTGTAAAGTGGCACATCTGAATTGTGTATAGCAGCTGCTGCAGAAATAATTGCATTTATAAAGCCAAAAAGATTACATTTTCCCTGCAAGCTTTCTTTATTTTGTGAACAATGTCTTGGGGTGCCAGTCTATATGATGAGACCACAATGTAGTGTACTGGGAACAAGATTAGAGATTTTTTGGATAAATTCTGGTATCTCTTCCACAAACTTTGGATAGAAGTAACAAGTGCGGAAAATTGGTCTTTGGGTGTCGAATGTACCTTCTCACCGTAATTTTATAGAGTTACTCTTGATGAAAGCAAAAATTGTCTTGCTGTCAAAGATTTAAATGATTTGCACCTGTAAAACAGGTGTGAAAATTGGTCTTTGGGTGTTAATTGTGCCCATGAAACCTACACCAAAAAAATTATTCCAGATGAAATCATCAACCACAACACTAGGCAGCCTAGAAGTCTTGCAGAGATTCCACATCCCATAAACACTTAATCAGTGACGTCGGCATCGGGGGCTTTATAGCTGCTGGTAATCCAGGACTGATTCATTTTGATAAATGTCAGACAGTCCACGGAGTCTGTGGACAGACGCTTTCTATTATCAGTCAAAAAAACCTCCAGCAGCACTGAATGCCCATTCAGAAAGCATACTGGATGCAGAGCAGCCAAGAAGCTCAATTGAATACTGGGCAAGTTCTGGCCAGTGGTCTTTTCTCATGACCCAGTAACCCAGTGGATCGTCAACTGGAAAGCTCTCCATTTCTGTTTTCGCTCCTAGATAATGGTCCACCATATGATGCAGACACTGTGGATGGGATGTTGAAGCTAGGAGCCCTGGGCGGTGAGGACTAAAAAAATTGTGAGATGCATCACTTAGGCAGCCCTCTTCTCCACTGCTCCTCTCTTGACCAACAGAAGCCTCAACGCTACGTTTTCCATGACATCACTAATCTACTAGAGTCAGGAAAAGCATTTTTCTTTTTAAAGTGTCTTCAAGAGATTTTATCTTCTGCATCCTCTGTGGGGACCGGATGATTTTGGAGAATTTCCCCTTTTAATGGTGGTCAAGAAGGGTTGCCAACCAATAGTGATCCTTCTCCCTGATGCCACATACTCTTGGGTCCTTTCGCAGGCTTTAAAGCGTGAGGGAGCCCATGCACTGCAAGTTTGCGAAGTCATGAGAAGCAGACTCCTCAGAGTCCCTAAGGATTACAGTATCTGGAACTGCCTCCTTCCAGCCACGTACAACTCCCACTGCACTGCATAGCACCTTTTAGCCTGACTCATTGAATAGCCCCTTAAATGCTTAGGGGGTACTTGTGATTTGTTGTGGTTAGTAGGACAATTCAGCAGAGGAGGGCATGGAGGAGGAGGGAGAAGAGCTGACAAATCTCGCATTATCACCACTAGCTGTATGGAGACGTGGTGGCACAACAAGCTGCACCACTGAGCCCTGTCCTGCATCCTTTTGAATTGCAAGAAGAGTTACCCAATGTGCTGTGAATAAAATATAGCGTATCAGATCCATGCTGGACCACGTAGTAACTTTGCGACTGAATGCCACAACATTGCTTTCCACGTGATGGTACTGAGCTGGAATTGCCTTTTGTGAAAAGAAATAGTGACTGGGAACCTACCATTTTGGTACAGCACATTCTGCAAATTCACGGAAGGGGGCAGAATCCACCAGACGGAGAGGCAGAAGTTGTAAAGCCAGCAGCTTTGACAAGCTTGCATTTAGACACTGGGCATATGGGTGGCAGTTACTGTATTTTTTTTATTTTTTGCTGCAGCAGATGTGGCAGAGAAATTTGCTGGCTATAGTCTACAGCTGGTGATGTGCTACTGGCAGATGTGCTGCAAGGACCTGGGACACCCTGCGCTGTGCCATTATCCCTGTCAGTGTAGGCTGCTGAGAGGTCATGGGGTATAGCGGGGAAAGACTGAGGTGAGTAAGGAGGAAGAAAAGAACTGCATCCCTTTTGTGTGGCTTTCAGGGGCTCCTGCCAAGGGGCCAAGTGTTGGTAGGTTAAATGCCTTGTCAAGTATGTGGTACCCAAATGGCTGATGTTTTTTCCATGCTTGATGTGCTTGGGACAAAGTTTGCAAATTGCAACAGTGCGTTTGGCTGCACATGTGCTAAAAAAAGGTCCAGACAGCTGAGCTGTGGGAAGGTTGCCAGGAGATAACAATTCCACAATGTGATGGAATAGGATGGCTGCTCTCTACTCTTCCATGATAGCTGCCTCGTTGGGGTTGTGCCACACCCTCACTTTCCTCCTCTGCTCTATCCAGCACTTAAGTCGCCTCAGTGACCTCATCATCATCATCTCCCCCATTCTAATTACCACTAGAGACAACTTGGCAATACGCTGGGGCTTGGGGAACATGACTGATAATTTGTGTACAGGTGTTCTCCCCTCTCTTAGGCTCATGTTCCTACCTTCTTTAACCTCAGAACCAACATCTGAATCAAGTAATGGCTGTGCATCGACAAGGAACAAGTGGCTGATGGTGTGTTCAAATAACTCAGCTGACTCCTCAATGCCTGATGCTGGGGCTATTGCAGGAATAGCTGTGGGCAAGGAGGCAGATTTAGCCACTCTGGCAGCTGCAGTGGGCTGTGCACTAGTCTCTGCTTGGGTGACAGAGTATAAGGAGGATGATGATGGTTTAGTAAGCCAGTCCACCACCTCCTCTGCATGCTGAGGCTGGATTGCATGGGTAAAAGTACTAAACAGAGGATATTATGCCCTGCCTGAGGACTGACCATGTCCACCTTTGCCCATGGACACATACGCTGCTGCTGCTGGCCCCCTCACAGTACCATGGGAATGTCTACCTCTCCTTGTTGAGGTCCCAGACATGATGGGGAGGGTGCTTATTAACAAAATGTAATAAAGATGTAGAATTGTGTACATGCAGGAAAACTGCACTAACGTACAGAAATGTACTGCTTTAAACGTGCACTCACTCACAGAAATAAACTGCGTTAAACATGCACTAATGCACAGAAATATACTGCATTAAACGTGCCCTAACGCACTGAAATATACTGCGTTAAACGCGCAGTAATGCACTAAAATATACCGCGTTAAACATGCACTAACGCACAGAAATATACTGCGTTAAATGTGCAGTAATGCACTGAAATATACTGCATTAAATGTGCAATAACGCACATAATTATACTGTGTTAAACATTCACTAACGCACAGAACTATACTGCAATAAATGGCACGTAACGCACTGAAATATACTAGGTTAAACATTCAGTAATGCATAGAAATATACTTTATTAAATGTGCATTGAATTAAAATGTAATACATGAATATATACTGTGTAAATGTGCAGTAATGCACTGATATATACTGCGTTAAACGTAGAGGAACGCATGGGTATGTGTAAGTAAAAATGAATGGTCACACTACTCTCATGAAAACTGACACTAAAGTAGAAAATGAATGGCGACACTACACTCACACTAAACTATCACTAGATTCACACTAAACTGATATTCTACATTGACAACAGAATCAGAATAGCACAATGACTCTCTAGTAGCACTGAACAGAGCCCTGTTCTATCTCTCTCCTCACCGAAATCACACTACAAATGGCCGCTATTGAAATAATTATTTTATAGCGTGGGGTGGGACTAAGAGCAATGAGCCATGATTGGATAGAGTCATTATTACTTTCTCCAATCATGGCTCTGACAGTGCCCTGTGCCCTGATTGGGCAAAGCTTTCATTGCTTCAGTCAATCAGGGCTTCCTCTGTTCTGATTCTACTGCACAGTTCAGGAAAACCTGTCCTAAGAAATGTCATGCAGCCAATGCTGGAGTGCAAGTACATAGACAAGAAAGAGTCTGCAAAGAGGATACAGAGAATCAACAGCTCTGAGATGCAACAAAAAAAATGTGATAAAAATGTTTAAAAAAGTACTTTATTCAAAAATGTACTTTACTTTAAAAAGGTAAAGAAAGGTAAAGAAAGATATTTTCAGCACACCTGTAAAATAACTGTCTAATCCTAAAAGAGATGTATGGGAATTTTTTTTTCTTTAATACCTACCTAGTTGGATGTGGCATCACTCCAATGCTGCATCTGTACCCCGCCAGCTCTAACTTTGAAAACTGAGTGATCATACACTGCCTGAGCAGGGTAGCTGGTGACTGTCAGTCAGCAGCTCTCTGTTTTGCCCCCTCCCCATCACTTACTGGAGCGCTGGGTTGTGGAGGGGGCGGGAATGGCCGGCTCGGGTACTCAGCAGCTCAATGAGAGGCTGAGCCAAGTACCGGTCCAGGCATATGGGCAGATCCCGACCACATGGTCGCAAGCCCTACCCGAGCCTGTGATGTCAGCTGACAGCAGGCTCCTGCTATGGGATCTAACCCCACTTCCTTTGGCTTGGAGCACAGTAACAGCTGTCTCCGTTCTTTCAGAAATGTCCTTGTACTCTCTTCCCTTTGGTATTTATTGGGGGCCATTTTTATCTTCCTCTTCATCCTCAATTGGATTGCCTAATGCTAGGTGGTTCCACTAGAGCTCCCCCTACTGCTCGACAGCCTTGCTCCCTTCACTAGTTAATTCAAAAATATGTGTGGCGAATTGCGCATCTGATTGATAGGCAAAATACTTTTCTTCATCTCACTATACCCACACCCAGGTTAATTACTTTTTAGTTTTAAATCCCTGTTCTATGACTCACCCCACCCAAATTTTACCAATCTTGTGATATGATATTGCCCAATTTTTTGCATATTCACACCCGAACATTCCTATTACAACATTATGGGAGACCCATAAAACAGTTTTTAGAGGCTATTGCATTCAGGAAGCCTCACAGCCTAAATTTAAAAAAAAAAAATACTCAAGAGCAGCAGAACTTACTATTAAGACACATTATGACGTTTGGAATCTAAACTCTGGGATCATCCTAGGTTGATTTTTTTGAAGAATAGTCTCAATTACCTAGTATGTGATCCGTGCTCCCGGGTAGGGGGCACACGCATGCATCTGACAGCCCAGCTGTGCTGTAATTCAGTACAGCACTGATCAGTCATCAGGTCCAAGCTAATGATTTTGTACCTGGACCTGTTGATCGGCTGTACCAAATCAGCGATCAGCCTGTGTTAGTGTTTTTTAAAAAAAAAAAAAAAGGTTTAAAAAAGCTTATGTTTTATTAAGTTAATGTAATATTGTTACTGTGTTTTATTGTTAGCCATTGTTGCTTGCCTTGCAGGAAAGCCAATCAGCTGAAGCACTGACTTGTATATTCTGACAGCAGCAGGGAGTTGCTTTCAGGAAACATGCATCAGTGCTTGCAGCAGTGAAGGAGGAGAGTACTCATCTGCAGTTAAAAAAAAGAACATATATGCCCAAGTGTGAGGGGCCTGGGGGGTGAATCGCACCTATTCTTCAACATTTTTTCACTTTTCATGGCACGGATTTCAGTAAAAAAAAGTTGTTTTATTGATTTAAAGTGGATGTAAACCCTCGCATATACCAAGTAGGGATGGGCTCTCTATTCGAGTCAAACAAACGTTCAACTCAAACATCGGGTGTTCGTGTGTTTGCTGGACACACGAAAACCCGGGGTGCTTGGCGGGAAGTTCGCCTGGCGAAGAGCGCCGCATAATGCAGTGCAATCTCCCAGTGCATTGACTGCTGATGATTGGCCAAAGCATGCACCTGACCTGTATGCTTTGGCCAATCACAGCACAATGTACTGTGAGAGCCATGATTGGCCAGAGTCAGGGTGCCTTTGGCCATTCATGGCTCATTGGCTAAGTCCGCATCCCATGGCAACCCTGTATAGTGTGTAAGTGGAGATTAGGCAGGGTAGTTAGTGGATCATGTGTTCAGTCAGTTTAGTGCAGTTATTGTAGTGTAGTGTTGTGATTCTTGTGGATAACACATAGTGCAGTGGTGCCACTGAAGTATTGGTGTGTACAACACTTCTGTGTCACCCACTAATTTCCATTTTTTTTTCATTGATATTTTTTTTTTAATGCAGCATCAGGTTCTGTTACTGCATTATTAGTACTCCCCCATCTGTATCTCCCATAGGAGTACCAGCAGAAAGGAATCGCAGCACATTTGACTCCTGATGATGTCAGACATTTGCTGACGAAATGCGTTGAGTCTAGGGTACACCACTACATCACTTCCGATTTTTGGAACACAGATGGAACACAGAACGGCATTCCAGGCCTCCTAGCTGCGATTCCTTTCTGCTGGCACTCCTATTTGGAAATGTAAGTTGCTATATTTAAAATAAATGGATTTTTAAAGCATACTACACTATAAAGCCTCCATCTTTTCTCTGCATTTACCTGGGTTTCGCTTGGTACTGATTGAACTGCTGTGGGGACCTATATCTGTACTGATATTTCCCAAGGGATATCTGGTAAGTGGGCTGTGCATGTGGTGTCTGTGGAGGAGAGCACAAACCCACGAAAACAAATGAGCAAGTGTCTTTAGAGATAAGGAAACCCATCATACTCACCTTCTAGGAGTTTGGCACAATCTTTTTGGACACAGACTCACTATATTATTCACAATTTTTTTGAACTTGTTATTGTTTGAGCGCGGCCTCCTTCCCCTTTTTTCTCATCAGTTCAAGCCTAGTTGATTTTAGACGGGCCGCTCAGCACGTTATTTGCACACAGATATTTGCACAAGGATATTTATTTATCTATTAATTTATTTATATATTTACACTGATATTATTTATTTATTCAAATTTATTTCCCTGTATACACATTATTTATAAATTATTCAAGCACTTATATATATATATTCTAACCTGTGCGCAATTGCATTGGTGTTATTTGCACTACCTTTTCCATAACTGCTGTCCCCCCTTCTGCATTATAGGTGCTATTCCTTCTGCGTCAGCAGTGGTTTTCTTTTTTTTTTTTTCTTGGCACATCAGCACTAATAATATTTAGGGCATAATTCCTGTCCCCCCTTTTGCATCGCAGGTGTTCCTCTTTCTGAATCAGCAGTGGTTACCTTTTTTGTTTCTTTTTCTTTAGCAGCACTAAAAATATTTAGGGCACAATTGCTGTTTCTCCATTCTGCATTGCTGGCATTTCTCCTCTGCGTCAGCATTGGTTTCCTTTTTTTTTCTTAATTTTTTCTTTATTTAAAAGAAAAAAACTATAATAAAAAGGTTTATAGTGCATCAAGCACAAACATATTGAATACAAGCACCATATTCCCTTCCCACACTCTCTAATAAAAAGTTATAAAAATCCCTCCAAAAAATAATAATTAAACAGTTTACAGGGCACCAATCACAAGAGTATTGCACAGAAGCACCATATTTTCATCCCACACTCTATAATAAAAGGTTATAAAAATCCCCTTCCACCCCCCCCCCCCCCCCCAAAAATGACAGGTGCATGTAATTTCAATTTTTTTTCTAATTTTTCACAACAGGGCCTTTTCCTGCACCCACAAGAGTAACTGTGAGGAGTTAGAGTGTTCAGGCACCACTAGGGATGGGTGAACAGTTTGGCCTGAATATTGCCCATTCAGGTACTCGCCTAACACCTGAACTTTCTTGGCACTCAGCGGGATGTTCACTTGTCGAGCGCACAGTCAATAGGTTGTTAAAAAAAAAAAAAAAACACAACTGTAGAAGAGCGCTACAAAACCACCAGCATATGAAGGGTAAAGGCAACATTTAAAAAAAAAAAAGAGGAGAGGGAAATACCTAAAGGAAGGGACTTATTTATAAATACCAAGTGTCCATGAATAAAGTCCCAAAATCTGGATGTCCAATGGCACTGAGCGGCTCTTCTCAGAAGTGAGGAAAACTCTGGAGCAGAATAAAGAAACCAAAAAAAAAAAAACGCTCTAAGTGCAGACAAATTTATTATAAAATATAAACAATAGCTGTAGCAACTCACAAGATGCCACAGTATTCAGGCTGTATAATATCAGAAAATGGATGAAGCTCTTCTAGGTGGTGCCATCTATTTACACGTAAGGCAGTGTACAATGAAACCGTCTGTCACAGGAGGGAGGGTGTCGGCTGTCTCTAACGGCATCCGGAGCAGAAACTGCAGTGTGGAGATGAAGGAGGAGATGTGGCCACGTCACCAGGAAGCTGTGGAATGCTTGGAATGCACAACGCGTTTCTGAGCATGCGTAAGGTCCCGATCGGACACGCGCGCGCATTCATTGGGTGCTGGAGGGCCATTTAATAGGAGAGCAAAATGTTAATCATATGCGGACCAACAGAAAAAGGCACAGCTGAGGAGTGGCTCAATCCTTTAGTGATGATGGGCAGACAAAGAGTACCTGTATGTCTAACTGCAGCAAAAAAAGAATAATATAAAAGCATCTAGTATAAAATATAATATAAAATATGCATGAGATGGTAAAAAAATGTGTTGAATGAGATTAAGCCAAAAACAGACTCCCTTCAGAGAAATAAACAAATGTTCCTCACCTAAAACATACAAAACAGGCAATCAATATAAAATGGACATGAATGATCAATATATATGTGTGTATAAAATAAAAAGAAAAAAAATTAGGAAAAATAATGATAATGATAAGGAAAAATAGTGATACGTAAAAAATATGATGAATATAAATAATAAAAATAATAATAATAAGAAAAAAATAATAATAAAAAATAAATAAAAATAAAGGTGAAAATACGTAGTAAATTCCATAAACTCGTCGTTCCCCTCCATTATGAATTTCAATATGGTGGGGTAGCTGATGGGTGATTCCCCCTGTTTGAACCCTTAACTGATATGATTCTATATACATTTAATCTCTAGTGTGGATCAAGTGTAAAATCCCTTTCCTGCTGTGGGACAAGTCCGCATTACTCAAGCTGGTCCAGTCTGCACTACAGGGCCGGTCTCTGGGGAGCTGAATTATTGTCCCCCATGACATACGGCCTGGACTGTGGTTCACCCACTCTGGCGATCTGTCCTACTGGAGCTCATTCAAATTGTCAATGTTTGTGACGTATGGTAAGCAGTGATAATAATTGATAAAGAGAAAGTGAAAAGAATAATTTCTGTAATAAATGTGTGAGTACCACTATTGGGGTACTATGTTCTACTTTGTAACTTATTGTTATGTTTTTTTCTATTATTTAAGTATTGGAAGATGAATATTCGCCCCTATTCCTGACGAAGCAAGCTCTGTTCTAGCAGTCCGCGAAACGCGTTGAATAAATGGGCGGTTGCTTGATATTCATTCAAATATGATATGTACTGTATATGTGCACACAATTTGCTTTATTCATGTTGAATTTTAATTTTTGTAATAAATTATTGTATTTTATCTCTTGTGCTTACCTTTATTACTACTATATGTATCCATTCCTATAAAGTCCCATATCCCTACAAGACATAGACTGGGTGCTGGGACCAGTCAGTCTGCTTCTCCAATTATTTTAAGACCCCATTCACATTGGGGCGACCTGTCAGGCAACCTGGTCGCCTGACAAGTCGCCTGCCATAGAGCAGCACAGGACCCGTTCTAATAGGAGCGACACAAGTCGCTCCGACTTAGAAAAAGGGTCCGGAGCTTCTTTGGGGTGACCTGGAGCGACCTGCATTGACTTCAATGATATGAAGTCCGTGCTGGCCGCTCAGAGGTCGCGGTGCGAGCTGCGCACCACGACTTCACAGGTCGCCCGGCAAAGTCGGGTCGCCCCCAGTGTGAACGGGGTCTTAAGGTGAAAATAAGTATAAATATAAAAATAAATATAAAAATAAAAGTAAAAATAAAAATACACATAAAAATAAATATAAATAAAAAATAATAATAATAAATATAAAAAATAATAATAATAAAAATAACATATAAACATATGTTTCTTTAATAGGTTGTTAAGGCTTCTCTGCTGAGAGATGAATTTAAAAATATGAAAAAAAAAAATGTAAATGAAAAAAAAAATTGAGGTTTCCATGCACCATGCACTGTTCTTTCAGTTCCCTACAACTTCTCCGGCACATCTCCGGCCAGGGGGGGCTGCGCTGCACTGCGATCCGGCTCAAGTTGTCTTGGAAACAAAGCAGGATACTATTTTGTGGCTACCTTTGGAGGTGACCATACAGAGAAATTGAGCTTTCCTATTGATAAGGAACAAGGGCAAGATTGCTTAAGGAACACCCACGTTGGACAGCAGGGAATCCAGATATCCACTCCCAAATCCTTTCATTGATCACATATCATTTGTCATCCGGTAAGAGTCCATACTTACTTTTTCACGTGGTGAAGGATTGGTCAGTTGGAAGATTATTTTTCTTGTGTTCAATGGTTATCATTCCATTTCAAGTGCATGTTTATTTGCCAGTAGGTAAGGGTACCCTTTTCCTCTTCCACATGTGGTTCTGTGGTGGATCAGTGTTCTCCATTCTGCACCTTGGTTAATCAACACTTTATTTATCAAGAATCTTACTTGCACAAGTTTCTGGACTTTATTTTGGACTTTTTTTTTTTCACAGAGAATATGTTTTGATTCAATTTCTCACATGTTATACTTACAGTATGTTACATTTTTTGTATCACCTCTGTTGCAATATTGTGTAAATACTTAATATTGTACACTATAGGTTCTCACTACCTACAAAGTGAGTACTTAGGATTTATCAAGCGCACTTACACTTCTCTTTTCATTCATTTCACTCCACCTAGGTTAGAGTTTCGGTTGCAGCTGATAGCTCCTCTTTTTGTTTGCGCACCTTTTTCTTTTTTCGTTTTATCACTTTTTGACATCAGATCTCACATTAAAGAGGTCTTGTCACGCTTATTTCTATTACAAGGGATGCTTACATTCCTTGTAATAGAAATAAAAGTGATAAAAAAAAAACTGTAAAAATAAAAAATAAAATATAAAATTAATAGGAAAATAAAAATGTAAGTGCCCCGTCCCCGTTAGCTCACACGCAAGTCACGCCCACATATGTAAATGGTGTTTAAACCCCACATGTGAGGTATTGCCACAATTATTACAGCGAGAGCAATAATTTGAGCTCAGACCTCCTCTGTAACTCTAAACTGGTAACCTGTAGAAATGTTTAAAGTGTCGCCTATGGGGATTTTTAAGTACCAATGTTTGTCGCCATTCCACGAGCGTGAGGAATTTTGCAGCATGACATGTTGGGTATCTATTTACTCGGCATAACATTATCTTTCACATTATGGGAAAAAATGGGCTAACCTTACTGTTTTCCTATTTTTTCGTTAAAAAAGTGTATTTTTTCCAAAAAAATTGCGTTTGTAAGACCGCTGCTCAAATACGGTGTGATAAAAAATATTGCAACAATCTCCATTTCATTCTCTAGGGTCTCTGCTAAACAATATATATAATGTTTGGGGGTTCTAAGTAATTTTCTAGGGAAAAAAATGATTTTAACTTGTAAACAACAAGTGTCAGAAAAAGGGGTTAACCTTCACAAACCCTCCCTGCCAAACATACTGCATACATACCCTGATCTCCCTGCCAAACATACTGCAACCTTGCCTAGGCTAGGCCCAGCCACAAGTCAACTGTCATTATAGCTAGAAAACTGATGTACCTCATTATCTTGAGGTGTATTTTACACCCACGTACTCATTCTTTGTTAAGCAAAACTTCCCTCCATTGCATAAAAACATTCTGAACTTGCTCCACTCTTGGATGACCCACCCTATTTGGGCCATACAGCCACAGTAAAAATTATAATAGTCCCTAAACTTCTTTATCTGTTTGAGACCCTCCTGATCATGGTACTTGCTTTAGATCTTAAAAGGCTGAAATCTGCATTTCTTGACTTCATATGGAATAATAACAGCCACAGACTGTCTAGGAAACTAATGTGTACACTTAGATCTCAAGGAGGTATGGGGGTGCCTGATCTTACATCCTGGAGAACTGGGCTGACTTCTCAGTCGGCTACCGGCTCTTTAGTAAGGATGGGCTGCACCTTAATGGGGACGGTACAGCTCTTTTGGGGAGAAAAATGGCCACCAAGTTGGAGGGTCTTTTAAACTAGGAGACGGGGGCGAGGGCTCAGAAGTAGAGTCAGTTAGAAGGGAGCAAATGACTGAAGGCAGTTGTAGGGTCAGCAGCGACAGTAGGTCCACAACGTCAATCGGTAGGTCTGTGCGGGAGAACCTCAGACCAAACAGGAATAAACATAACCAATCACGTTTAACTTCCGTAAAACTAAGAGGGATATATGCTAATGCCAGGAGCCTAGCTAATAAAATGGATGAGTTGGAAATGTTAGTTCATGAGGAGGACATAGACCTTGTGGGAATAGCGGAGACTTGGTTCGACCCCTTACATGACTGGCTGGCAAATATCCAAGGGTATTCTGTGTACCGGAAGGACAGGGTAGGAAAAAGAGGGGGAGGGGTATGTCTCTACGTCAAGAACAATGTAAGGGTGATAGAGAGGAGTGACATTACGGAAGGGATGAGTATGGAGTTAGAATCTGTGTGGGTAGAACTTCTTAGGGAAGGAGTAAAGGGAAAAGTAATTGTGGGGGTTTGCTATAGGCCACCTAAACAAGGGGAGGAGGTAGAGCTGGAATTTTTAGCACTTTTGGGTAAAGTGGCAAAGCTGGGATCAGTCATCATATTGGGGGACTTCAATTATCCCGACATTGACTGGGGAGAGGGGATTACACACTCACATAAGGCCCGTCTATTCACGGAAACCTTACAGGATAATTACATGTCACAGCTGGTGGATTCTCCTACTAGAGAAAATGCAATCCTGGATCTATTGATCACTAATGACCCAGACATAATCTCGGAGGTAGGAGTCCAGGACAACCTGGGCTCTAGCGATCACAGGATGATCACATTTAGTGTAAATAACAATAGAACAAGGCAAGTGGGGAACATAAGAACCCTTAACTTCAGAAGGGCAGACTTTCCAAAATTGTACTCATTGATGGAAAGGGTAAACTGGGACCGAACCCTAGGATCCCTGACCCTGACCACAGAGGAAAAATGGGAATGCTTTAGAAACATATTAAGCAAAGGCATCTTGCAGTGCATTCCTATGGGAAATAAATTTAGAAGAGACAAGGCCAAACCTGGCTGGCTAAACCGTAGTGTTAAAAACCTTATTAGGGGAAAAAAATTGGCCTTCAGGAAATATAAATCAGAAGGCACAGTATTGGCTTTCGACCAATACAAGGAGGCAAATAAGAAGTGTAAACACGAAATCAAGATGGCTAAAATAGACTTTGAGAGACAAATAGCGGAAGATAGTAAAAAAAAAACAAAGAAATTCTTTAAGTATATCAACAGCAAAAAAACTAGGGCAGAGCATATTGCACACATAATTAGCGATGATGGGGGGATGGTTACAGAGGACACTGAAAAAGCAACCGTGCTGGATGCTTTTTTCTCGTCAGTATTTACACAGGAAACGGAGGGGTACACTAACCATTACTGTTTGGTTAGTAGTAATACACAGGACTTGCCACTATGGCTAACAGAGGGTGAAATCAGGGAAAGGCTGGATAAACTTAACACAAACAAATCACCAGGCCCGGATGGCGTACATCCGAGAGTACTCAAGGAACTCAGTAAGGTTATATCCAGACCACTGTTCCTGATCTTTGAGGACAGTATTAGGACAGGAGATGTACCAGGAGATTGGAGGAAAGCTAACGTGATTCCCATATTCAAAAAGGGTCAGAGGCATGTCCCGGGAAATTATAGGCCTGTTAGTTTGACATCGATAGTATGTAAACTTCTGGAGGGGATGATAAGGGACTATATCATAGAGTTTGCTAAAGACAACAGCATCATCAGTAATAACCAGCACAGGTTTACAAATGGGCGTTCTTGTCAAATCAATCTATTAGCATTCTACGAGGAGGTGAGCTGTGAGCTAGATAGGGGCAGACCAGTGGATGTGGTGTACCTAGATTTCGCTAAGGCGTTTGATACAGTTCCCCATAAGCGCTTAATTTATAAAATAAGGTCTGCAGGTATCGACAGCAGGGTTTGCTTTTGGATACGGAAATGGCTAAAAGGGCGTGTCCAAAGGGTGGTAATAAACAGCGCATACTCAGACTGGTCTGAGGTAGTAAGCGGGGTCCCCCAAGGCTCAGTCCTGGGACCAACCTTGTTCAATTTATTCATAAACAGCATTGAGGTCGGGGTCAGTAGTTCAATAGCAGTTTTTGCAGATGACACAAAATTGGGCAGGGCAATAACTGCACAGCATGAAGCAGATATCCTACAGGATGACCTGGACAAAATAACGGAGTGGGCAACGACTTGGCAAATGAGGTTTAACGTAGAGAAGTGTAAGGCTTTGCACTTGGGGACTAGAAACATAAAAGCACAATACACGTTAGGAGGGGAACCCTTGGGGGAATCAAAAATGGAGAAGGATCTGGGAGTCTTGCTTGATGATAGACTAGGCAACAGCATGCAATGTCAAGCGGCAGCTGCCAAAGCTAGCAGAATATTAGCATGCATAAAGAAAGGGATGTATTCCAGAGATAAGACTATAATCCTTCCACTTTATAAAACTCTGGTCCGACCGCATCTGGAGTATTCTGTCCAGTTCTGGTCGCCAGTCCTCAGAAGGGATGTGTTGGAGCTGGAGAAAGTCCAGAGAAGGGCAACTAAACTAATTAGGGGATTGGAGGACCTTGATTATGAAGAGCGTCTGCAATCGCTTGATTTATTCTCACTGGAGAAGAGACGCCTGAGGGGGGACATGATAGCAATTTTTAAATATCTCAATGGGGATCTCAGCTTAGAAAAAAAGCTGTTCAGTCGAAGGGATTGCATGAGGACTCGGGGGCATACAATGCGATTAGAGGAGAAGCGTTTTAACCTCAGGCAACGTGGGGGGTTCTTTACTGTTAGGGCTACAAGATTGTGGAATTCTCTACCACAAGAGGTGGTTTCTGCGGGTAGTATGGTGGCTTTCAAAAGACTATTGGACGTGCATCTCAAGGATCAGAACATTCAGGGCTATGTGAGATGATTACAGCCACACACACCTACACAGGTTGAACTGGATGGACTATTGTCTTTATTCAACCTCACCTATGTAACTATGTAACTATGTAACTATGTAACTATGTACATTATAATAATATGCTGCACACTTTTGACATTTTGCCTTCTGGACTACAATCTTATAACCACTAGATGAAATTGGAAAAATTATGGCTGGCCCCCGATACACCCCAACTTATTCTTGTGGGGTTCCCACTGCGCCGATCTGGGTAGTACTTTTCTTGTACCAATACAGTTTACTAGATTACTAGATCTATTTGGTTATGCAGCCAAGATAAATTTCATCTGAGCTCTACAAAGTCCTTATTGACTTTTTTCCTTTTCAACCCCAATATCCCTGACAGCTTATCTACGTCGATGGTAACATACCAGAGAATTAATTCATTATTTTAATTTGAGGGCTGTTACTGTTTTCCAATCTTGAGAATAAATATGCTCTCCCAACCTCTTCATTTTATAGTTACTTGCAGATTCAACATTATGCACAGTCTCCTACGAAAGATCTTGCTTTTACCCACTTGACTCCTTTTGAAAGAACTTGTGCAGAAGCCCTAATCTCTGATACAGTATATATTGGATCTTTGCTACTATAACAATGGGCCAGTTTCCTAAACACCCTTACATGTTGAAGTGGAAAGAAGTTCTGGGCCAGGCACTTTCAATAGAGATATGTCAGGTGCTTTGATTCCAGGCCCAGAATAGTTGCTATGTGTAGACTTATAAAGAAAACGCCTAAAAGATTCTGGTTTTGTGGTACTATACACCTGATCTCCTGCATACTATCTATCCTTCCGCTCCTGACATAAAACAGAAAGGGAGAGCGCCTCTGAGTGCAATGGAAATTTTAATACAGCAATTAAAATGTAGTAACTCACATCGAGCTTAGAAGGAATGCGTTTGTCTGGAACGTCAGTAGCTCCGTAATGGTAATGCAGCGATCCACGGTGCCCAGGATGTCATAGGAGACAAGGGAGAGAGCCGGCTCTGTTGTCTTCCGGGCGGGATGTGGAGACCGCGAGGCGGAGGCTGGCAGCGTCTGACGTCAGGAGCGGAAGAAGGGCAGAAGGGCTTCACTACACGTTTTGGAGCATGCACGAACACCCTAACCGGGCATGCGCACTCCTTTATCAAGTGTCTTGACACTTGATAAAGGAGTGCACATGCCCGATTAGGATGTTCGCGCATGCTCCGAAATGTATAGTGAATCCCTTTTGCCCTTCTTCCACTCCTGACGTCAGACGCTGCCAGCCTTCGCCTCGCCCACCCGGAAGACAACAGAGTCGGCTCTCCCCCTTGTCTCCTATGACATCCCGGGCACCACGGATCGCTGCATTACCACTACTAAAGCTACTGACGTTCCAGACAAACGCATTCCTTCTAACCTTGATGTGAGTTACTACATTTTAATTGCTGTATTAAAATTTCCATTGCACTCAGAGGTGCTCTCCCTTTCTCTTTTATTCACACAATCCAGAGTAGACTTCACTCTTACGGAAAGCCTGCCCTGGGTAGCAACCATCTGCCCCTGAAACTATCTTGGACCCCACTGTAGGACTCTCAAACAGTCCCTTTATGCCCCCCATCCCCTGTGATATGCACATAGACTCTTAATCCCCCCTGTGTTTGGAATCTCCCCCGGTCCCTTTTACCATCATCATCATTATTTTTCTGTTGGTGTACTGTATATATACTGTATATATATATATATATATATATATATATACATATATATACATATATTACTTGCTGCTGTAGTATTATTGTCCTCACAGCCTCCGAGCGCCAACACCCCAATGTTTTTTTCGTTCCTGACAGGCGCTGAAGATGGAACTTGGAGGTGGGATCTCTGTTCCACATTTTATAGGCATGAACTGGCATTATATCGTTCTGGGAAGAAGTCAACACACTCCTTTCCAAGGTGCTTGACACACCCATTTCCCTTGATCCTCTAAAGCAAGTATATCAAACACAAGGCCCAGGGGCCGAATGCAGCCCTCCAGACCTTGTCATGTGGCCCTCACACCCAGTTTTGCAGCCGAAACATGGCCAGTACTCCATTCTGCCACCTCCCGCTCTCTCCCTCTGCTCCCACTCCCCGCGGCTTCCAGATCTAACAGATTCTTGGACCCACTCATGGTAGGGTATATAGAGGACAAATCTCCAGAATCTAAGAGAAAAAACGATCACCCTGCAAATTTACAGGTACTAGAGTAGCCTACAAAGGGAGGTACTAGAGCTGTGCCAGGTAGGTGAAAGAGATGCAAGGAAGCTTCATAGGGGGTTGGGGTTACAAACAGTGCACCCCTAAACCCTGAACTTCCTGCACAACACGCCCCTGAATGCTGCACTCTTTACATTACGCACCCCTGGACCCTGCACTCTGTATGTAACATCCTCCTGAACCCTGCACTTTGTACGTAGCGCACTCCTGAACCTTGTTTTCTGCTCATAGCATAGTCCTGAATTCTGCACATAATGCACTCCGGATTCCTGCACTCTGTATGTAATGCCCTCCTGAACTCTGCACTCTGTACATAGCGCACTCCTAAACTCTGCACTCTGTACATAGCCTAGACTTGAAATCTGCAAGTAATGCACTCCTGAATCTTGCACTCTGTACATAGCGCACCCCAGATACAACCAGACCTTTGATGGCAACCCTGCTGCTGATGCCGCCCACAACTGAATTTAGTTTGACACCCCTGCTCTAAAGCATCTCTGTGCATTCCTGTGGGGGACCAAGAGAAACATTTTTAAAAGCTGATGATGAACATTCTTCTGGCGGCTAGATGCTTAATCACTGCCCAGTGGAAACAGACATCTCCCCCAACGCTCTCTGATTTACTACAGCAGGTTAACGAGTTGAGATCTATGGAATTCCTCTCAGCTAGACTATGTTATAACTTAGATATGCTGCTGTATGGGATGCCTGGGACAGGTACTCAACTTGGAGCACACCCTAATCATCCTAGGTTATGGCTCATTGAGTGGCTTTTCTTTTCTTTCTTTTCTCTTAGGGGCCTGGTACCCAGTTGCTTTTCTCTTTCTTCCCTGACTTTGATATCGTTTTTTTTTTTGTTTTTTTTTTGCTGGTATCAAAATATACATTTGTATCATCTTTGTTATTGTTGTTATGGTCAAATTATCACAATGCAGTGAAATGTTATATAATAAATGCTAAAAATTGACAACTATGACAAAACTATTTCTTTGCTCACCTTTTAGAAAAATAGCTTTTTTCATAAGTTTAGCACAGAGTGCACTTGCTATTAAATTGGGTCGTGTGACAAAAGGAAGCATAAGTCTTTCAGAAATTCAAAGCCCTCACTTATTAAAGAAATAATGTTATTCCTAAATGCAGGTAAAGAACAAATATGTTCAGAACACTAATCACTGTAACACACACCTTACAGAACATACAAGATTAAGTAAAGTGAGGTTCAAAAATGTGGAACCAAGCTAATGAGAACACAGATGCTAAACAAGATATACTTCCCTGCTAAAAAATAATCGAACACTCATTACCTTCAGCCATTATTAGCATCCCTGTTAAACAAATTAAAGTCTTTTATAATACAAAGTGCACTGATAGAAGTGTCTGTCTGTGTCAGGTTTCTACATAAAATTAGAAAAGTATCTTCTATTTTAATAACAGAACAGTCCATAGCAACAGTAAGAGAAGACAGAATGTTCCTTAAAGACTGAATGTTCCTTTGCTGTTGTTTTTTTAATAAAACTGGTCAACTGCATATATTTTAACAACGTGTGCATATGTTACTGCAAAATACCCCCTACTTTTGTTCTGGTAATAATACAAGCCCCATTTTCCTCTGTTTAAAATGGATCAGTAGTCTTAAACTAATTATGTTTTTATGTTAATACCCTGGAGGTAAGATGTGTATGAATGTCAATACAGTAAGTAAGACATGTTCATATGTGAGTAAAAGTGTTGAAAAGTTTGCCCCATAATCCCCAGCATAAAGGCCCACTTTGACACTTTGAGGTTTTAAGCTAATGGGGAGGCTGAATGTCAAAGTGATAGTAAGCACATTTTTAAACTTGTACCTACCGGTAAGTCTATAATAAGGCTTAACTGTAGGTACAGTGAATATCTCTTGAACTTGCGTTGACATCACTGGCGCATGCGCTCTGAAGGGACAGCATACCTTGCTGGATCTTCAGAGCTCTGTGCTGGAGTCAAGGGCTCCCGCATGCATGTGCAGGAGTGACGTCATTGTGGCCTCAGCTCTCATACAGTCGTAGCCTGTGTGAAACCAGAAGGAAGACCGGGGGAAGATGGAAGCCCTGTCAGCAGTTACAGTGCACTACTGGATGGCTTCGTTTTAAGGTAAGTATCTCATAATGTGCTAGTATACGATGCCTTGCAGGGGATTTTTTTTAATGCCGCAGTTTGCTATCGCTTTAAGCCAGAGCTAGTAATAGATTTGCTATGAATGGACATTACTTTTCTATGCCCATTCAGCAGAATCCATTTGACCAAAGCAGCAGCACCATTAACCAGTTGAAGAAGGTGATGCGTTTTTAGGGTAACTAGGGCTCCGTCAGGCTTTTTTTATTCTAAAGAAATACACAAATATACAATGTTTGTTTGTCTTTGTCCATGTACCCATGTAACAAGCAATGTTTAAAGGAAAAAACACCTGGTATAACAGCAGTCCAGTTTAAAGGGCAAAGTGCATATGGACCTTTCTGTAAAGTAGTTCTAATCCTTAGGTTAGCAGTTGGTGGGGAAGGTGGAGGAGCAGGATATCAGTGGAGGATTTCATAATTAGTTGTACTATCACAAACAAGAGGACTATTGATCATGTAATGTAAACAAAAGCATGTGAAAAATAGAAGTGTTGCCACTTTTACTGCATGCAATTTTCTTAATTTAATGAGTCTCACTTTATTTATTGTTTAATTAAAACATCTATTTAATTTCATTTTTTTATTGATCACAACAATTTAGGGTGTCTTTCAGCAGATCCTGGGAAATGAAGCAGCAGGTCACATTAGCGTTTATAGGGCCCTTATGCCCCCACTGCAAGACGTCAGCAGACCTAAAGACGTCATCTTTACAATATACATGTCTGCAGTCAAAGAGTCCATCATGCAGGCTATGTATGGAAAACAGAACCTTCATTTTGATGGAGCAAAGCTTTCCCTCTTTCCAAACCTATCCAGGAGGGATTTGATGATGTGTAGGTCTTTCTGACCAGTCCTGGATATCCTCAGCCAGAAGAGAGTGGAATATCTCTGGGGGTTCTGATTCCATCTTATTGCTCATACAAAATACATAATACCCTACATAATAAAGATGATCTACCTACGTTTCAAGATTGGTGCCTCATGTATGAGATTCCCTTGGCAAGATGACAGGAGAGATGGCGCCTTACTCCTCAAAGAGTCCCCTGAGGGCAGCTTCCAATACAGGACAGCGCCCAGGGAGCGTATCAACAGGTAGCATGACTGCTCTGTATACTTGTTCCCACACTTGTCAGCCCAGTACATTGTAAGAAGTAGAATGTGTGCTGCTTTGTCAATCTGTTTTACTGATTAGGTGTTTGCCTGTGTGCTTTTTGTACTGCTTAGTGTTTTATAACGTCCCTTCCCCATCAGACTGACCTCTATTAAGGATGGCTCAGAAAGGGATCTTCCCGATACTACTTAAAGAAATGTTGATTTTAATTCATTCTTTCTGCCTGTGGCAGCTGGATAACATTTCTCTTATATGAGTGTAGTTGGTCTATTGAGTTGACCTGGGGATAGCTGTCTCTCTTGTAATGTCCAGCCTCAACCCCCAAAAAGGACTCCAAAGTGCAGAGGCTTGACTATAGTTTACGTTCTTGAGAGGAGCTTTGGTGCACGATTCCTGTATTACAAACCCGGTCCTCCCATCCTATCTATAATGCCCTCTGTATTGTTCTGCAGATGATATATATACAGTAGGTGTGTCATCAGTTTCTTTGTATATTTGTTTGAACAGATCTTGCAGTTTTAAATGTCAGATACTTTATATAGCTTTATGCCACATTGCTGAGACCTAGGATTGTATTCTGAACTTGAACAGCTTAAATAACATTCTGTTGCTCTAACCAAAGCCTCTGCTCTGAAAATTATTTCTTATGATGTCCACAGCCCTGCTTGCCACATAAACGCGGTCGACTGTGGCAGGAGTTTTGTCATTTTAAACCACATATGGTGTTGCTTCAGGAGACCCACTTCATGTCTACTACCAATTTGCAAAATGTCAGTGTTTGACAAATGGTTTCTATATCAATCTCCTGTATTAAATGCAAGAGGGGTGGCGATTGCTATTTTTAATTTCAATATTTTTTATTGGAGTTTTTTAGAACAAACAAAAAGGGTGTTTACAGATATGAAACAGCAACAGAACAGTCGTCATTAATAAGTCAGTACAAAGGATAATGACGAAAAATGTAGCGACAGGTATATATACAGGTTTCCCAACAGGGGATATAATAACACATTTGCATAGGAATTCGAAGCGACGACCCCCAGCCCCGGAAGCCCCAATGGGGTCAAAAAACTGCCTCTTGGGGGTGAGAGTGCAACACCTGTATAAATCAGGTGTAAAGAACGTGTTGGATTACACAGAGCAAGAAAATACGAAATAACCGTGAAGAAATAAAAACCACAGGTACTAAATTTTACATGTTAATTGGCCTAGGAGTGTGGACCTTAAGGATCTAGCTTGTGTTTGGAGTACCAATCCGACCAGGGGCTCCACAGATTTTCAGTGAATTCAAGCCTACCTTGTGTTTGTGCAAAGCGAGTCTGATAGTTACAATGGAGTTGGGTCATGTTTATGATTTCCTTCAGTGTAGGTACAGACTCCTTCTTCCACATTCTAGCGATAGATAATCTAGTGGCTAGGAGTACATGAGTGACGGTAGTTCTAAAGGTAGGAGGGATGTCTTCCAGGCCAATATTTAATACCGCCAGGCTCGGTGAGGGGTGAATGGTGAGGCCCGTGATTTGCGATAGCATATGAAAGACCCCGGCTACATGACCAAAACATATGATATAAGCTACCGACTTGTCCGCAAAGTCTCCAACAATGCGGAGAGCTGCTAGCACGAAATTTAGGGATGCGTTATGGTATGAGGTACCAGCACAACATTATTTTGTGCGCTAGTTCCCACAGACCCACACATCTGGTTACCGTGAAAGTCGTACGCAGTGCTGTTTGCAATTGCTGTGGGGTGAACGACGTTGATTGCTATTTTTATAATGTACTTTTGTATTGGTATCTCAACTACTGGATCCGGAAGGGTAGGTTAATTTTTCCAAAAGGTAACTTCCAGGGAAAGATATTTACCTTAGCAAATCTATATGCCCTTAACACCCGTACTATTCAATTTTTTTCTCCACCACATTGAAAAAATTGTTTGACTTTCGAGAAGACCTCCTGATATTGGGAGGAGACTTTAACCTCCCTCCAGATCCTTTTTGGACACCTCTTCAGAAAAGTCTTCCTTCTCAATTAGGATACTGAAGCATTTTAAAAAACTTCTTCAAAATCTACACCTAGTGGACAGCTGATGTTCTAGGCATGCCACCACTAAAGATTATAGCTAGTCCTCCAGTTCCCAAAATACTTATTTTAGATTAGATCTTCTTTTTTGTGGATAAATTATTTTTGTATGAAGTGTGTGACACAAATATTGCCCAAATCACCATGTCAGACTATTCACCCAGTCTCTTTAACTTTGTTGCTTTGTAATGTACCTCACAAAGACTGAACATGGTGGTAAAATGATAAAATGGTGTTAGTGGCTATAGAAACCTTCCTGAAAGGTAATTTTGTGGTGTCTGACCAAGTGAAATGGAAGGAAACAAACTTTGTTATGCTTGTGTCTAGTACGGTTACTTTGCAGTATCAGCCACGGAAGCTTAAATCTCTGTAGTGTATTTATTTTCTTTAATAAATAAAAAATAAAACTGCACATACAATTACACAATACATAATGCAAAGCATACAAAGTAGAAATAAATATGCCTACACTGTGCAAAATATCTATCCTTCCTAACAAATAAGCATGTACAATGTATGGGATAGGCATAGGTATACTAAACAGCTACTTAATTCTCACTTCCTTCAGAGTCCTGCATAAAACATCTATTTCCTCCAAAGTCTTCCAGCTAAAGTGTTGTTCCTTTGCCTTTAGAACAAGTCTGTCCTTTGTCTGAGCACCTGGCCTGTTTAAAGTACTATTCCACTCCCCCATTTCCTGCTACAACATATCCTGTAAAGAGTTTCACAAACTAACTAACAGGTTCGTTAGCATATCAATAGGAGAGGCCTCGCTTCTAAAACAATGCATGGTCTTATTTTATATTAATGCTATAAAACATCGCGGGGTGTGGCCTGGACGCTGAAGAAGATGGCAGCTTAGCTCTTCTGCTCTGATACTCCGTGGTCCGTCTTTCATCTTCTGAGGGAGAAGAACTCGACTAACATGGGTAAACCGGAGCCTCCAGAGTAGTGAGTACAAGCACTGTACGATCCCACACCACACAGACACCGCACCCTCCGGAACCTGCAGCTAAATCCCTCAGCCTTAAGGAACTCAAAACCGTGGCAGCAAATATAAAAACAAAACATCATCTGCAGTTATATCTGACCTCGGACTTTGTTGGAGATACAACAACTTTAAGCTTAGCCTATTAACTGCAGTTCACAAATAGGACACTAGATGTTGCTAATGCTCAGTGATATGCTATGCATTTTCTATGATGTTTTGTAATTTCCTGTACATTGTACTGTACTCATTGGTTACCTTTTCCAGTCTGTGTTTTTCTTACAATGAGAAGGTGACATCTTTGCTATCTGTGGTTATGTTCCAATAAAGAAGCCAGTTCCTGTTACTCCACAATGTCTGATCTGAATAGACTCCGCTGCACCCATTGATCGCACTCTGCAACAGGTTATGGGCCCAGGATCCGGATAAAGTCTTATGACTGGGTGCGGCCCAGGCAGTACAAAGCCTTGAACGGGAGACAGTGTGACGGATGCGGAGATCGTCATAAGGAAGGTTTCCAGTGACATCTCCTATAGACAAGTAAGACTGTTCATAAATAAAGGAAAAAAAAAATGTCCGGAAACTCAGACTTAAACTCTCAGTGGCCAAGCTGAACAATGACAATTATCAGCTATGGAAGTTTAAAGTGGAAATGCTATTATCTAGAGACAACTTGTGGGAGGTTACCACCACAGAGAGGCCACAGGACAATAATCAGGGCTGGGACAAGAAAAACAGACAGGCACGGGCCACCATGAGCTTACTAGTGGAGGATGATCAGCTCATACAAATAAGCCATGAGGACACAGCAAAAGGCATGTGGGACATACTGAAAAGACAGCATGAAAGATCCAGTTTAAACAGCAAGCTGTTTCTGCTGCGGAAACTTTACAGAAAGCAGAACAAATAAGACAGCATCCCTCTTCGGCTAAACAAGGTCAAAGCCACAATCAATGATCCATGGGAAGGAAACTGGAATGCCACATTTAAAGTGACAGGCAACCATAAATGTCAGGGTTGGTGCATCGATTCGGGGGCAACCAGTCAAATGACGACTGATAGAAGTGTTTTCACAGAACTTGATCTGAACAACAAATAAACTATTTATTTTGCAGATGGAAGCAAAATACATGCAGAAGGATATGGGTATGGAACCCTTGTATGCCCTGATGATGTGGGACACAATCTAGCCATACCAGTGAAAGATGTGCTTTATGTTCCTAATCTAGAAGGAGGACTCTTATCTGTGAAGCGTCTAACAGCCAGAGGACTCACTGTAAAATTCCAAGGTGACAAGTGTTCTATTCTAAACGGCAAACAGACAATAGCAAGTGCCAAGCTGGATGATCATCTATATCACCTCAACACAGTGAAGGAAAAGGTGAGACTATGTACACACAAGCACAATGACTGTATACATATATGGCACAGACGTCTAGGTCACAGACACTCAGAATGCATACAGGAACTACAGAGGAGGAATCTGACAAGGGATCTAACAATATCCCCTTGTCCAGTTACTGTTAAGTGTGAATGTTGCATTAAATCCAAAGCTACAAGAGCAACACTTCCCAAAGTCAGTCAGAAGAGAGCTTCAAGACCACTTGACTTAGTTCACAGTGATGTGTGTGGTCCCCTAAACCCACCTACACCTGGAGGCAAAAAGTGACTTTCATAGACGACTATTCAAGATACACAGTCACCTACCTAATGCAACACAAGAGTGAAGTTTTTGACAAATTACAAGACTATATAATAAAGACCAGTAACACGTTTCAGAGGAAGCCTCTCATACTTCGGAGTGATAATGGAGGTGAATTTACAGCATATAAGATACAAGAGTACTTAAAACAGAATGGAATAGAACTTCAAAAGACAGTCCCATATACACTAGAACAAAATGGAGTAGCTGAAAGAAAGAACAGAACTCTGACTAAAATGATCAGATGTATGCTGACAGACTCTGGACTACCACAAAAATACTGGGGTGAAGCAGCTATGACAGCTACATATTTGCAGACCAGACTTCTTTCCAGAACAATAGAGAAAACTCCATATGAACTTTGGCACAATCAGAAGCCAAATGTAAAACACCTAAGAGTTTTTGGATGCAAAGCATTCATCTACATACCTGAAGAAAAACGCACAAAACTCCAAAACAGAGCATTTGAAGGTACCTTTTTTGGATGCAGTGACAATGTCAAGGCTTACAAAATCCTTAATCCCAAAACAGACAAGATTACCATTGGCAACAGCATAACGTTTGTTGAAGATTTAAGAGACAATGTAATGACAACAGTAGAGGCAAGAATAGAAGGGAAAATTCCCATTGACCAGCCCATCTCTGTAACTTCTGAACAAACAGTTGAAGTGAGTGCAAACTCTACCAGTACTGAAGAGCAGACACAAGAAGGCTCAGACACAAAACCGAGACCTTCAACAAGAGAAAACAAAGGTAAACCACCTATACGTCTCTCAGGTAAAGCAAGTGCTGCCAGTATCAACGAACCTGCAACCTGGGAAGAAATATCTCAGCTTTAAGAAGAAGAAGCAAGTAAATGGATAAAGGCTGCTGATGAAGAGATAAAAGCCATGCATGACACTAAAACATGGACACTTACAGAACTAACACCCAGAAGGAAAGCCATAGGCTGTAAATGGACTTTTAAAGTGAAATACAATGCAGATGGCACAATTGAGCGATACAAAGAAAGGCTAGTAGCCAAGGGCTATTCTCCACGGAGAGGACTATGACGAGACTTTTGCACCAGTAGAGAAGCACATTACATTACGGACTTTACTGACAGTAGCCATCCCAAGAAAAATGCAAGTGAAACATTTTGATGTGAAAACCGCGTTTCTACATGGCGAGCTAACAGAAGAAATTTACATGGAACAGCCGCCAGGGTTCAAAGATGAACAATGGCCAGACCTAGTGTGCAAACTTCGCAGCAGTATATAGTATATGGTCTAAAGCAAGCAGCCAGAGCGTGGAATATGAAAATAAATGAAGTGCTTACACATCAAAACTTTCTGAGGGGTAAAACAGACCCCTGCTTATACACAAAGAAATTGGCAGACAGATGGGTCTATATGCTTATTTATGTGGATGATATCCTGATTTGCTTTGAGCAAGAAGGGGATAAAGCAGAAATACTAGAAAAATGTAATCAGAACTTCGAACACCAAAGATCTTGGCAACATAAAGAATTACCTCAGCATCCAGATCGAGAGAGAGGAAGATGGCAGCTTTCTTCTGAACCAAATACACAAAATACAAGAAATAATTGAAACATTTGGAATGGAAGACGCCAAACCAGTAAAGTCTCCTATGGAAACCAACTACCTAAAGGAGAGGAATTGCCAAGATAACCCATTACCTACTAATACTCAATACAGGAAGGCGATAGGGAAATTGCTGTATCTTACCCCTGCTACAAGGCCGGACATTGCAGCATGTGTTGGAATCCTATGCAGAAAGGTTTTGATGCCAAGTCAAAAGGACTGTAAAGCGAATCATTCACTATCTTAAAGGGACTTCACACTACAAGTTAAAGTTACCAGCAAGCAATGAAAGCACCTTAACATGATATGTGGATGCTGACTGGGCAGGAGACACCAGCGACAGGAAATCTACCAGTGGCTACTTATTTTTTCTGTCAGGAGGTGCCATCAGTTGGACTAGTAAAAAGCAACTCTCTGTTTTACTGTCGTCTACTGAAGCAGAATACGTTGCTGCAGTGCAGGCAAGCCAAGAAGTTATATGGCTGAGACAGCTATTAACAGACTTGGGTCAACCACAGTCGGGACCAACAGAAATCTATGAGGACAATCAAGGATGCCTTGTACCTTGAACCCAGCACATTGACGTGAAGTTCCACTTTCTTTGGAATCTTCAAGAGCAAGATCTTCTTGAGTTACTTTATTGGCCAACCGAGGATATGACAGCAGATATCCTTACAAAGCCTCTGACCGCTGAAAGACACTCAAGGCTTACAAAGAAGATGGGTTTAATAGACTAAGCCAAAGCTTAGTCTATTAAACCTCTTCAAGATTTACATCGATAATGGAGCAGACTGACCAAACAACTACCTTCAGATATCTGCCGACGCCAACAATAAAGACTCTATACATTGATTGTTGTTTGCCTTTTCTCTACTTTTCTTAACCCTAACAGATGGGATGACGTCTGACTGAACCACAATGAAAATGTTCACTGTAAGGGTATTATACCATCTCTAGCGAGAACCTATATACTTAAAAGATTTGGTTAACAACTATCTATAGGTATATTTGTAATGTTGCTAAAACAAAGCATCTGGATCAGAACATATAGTATCTTGAACCCCAATGCATTCTTTATAGTGATTTATGTGAACATAGAAAATTGACCGATTGCTGTGCCTTCATCTCTCCTTTATCAATATATATGTTTTCCCCCATTTTATACATACCCTTCATTTGTTCAGAATGGGCATGTATATGTACAAAAGCTACATTTTTGATCTTCCCCAAAAGATACTATAGCCTAATATCGTGTAGAAATAGGCATTTACCTATCACTATGCACATCTGCTAACCGCTTATCTTCCAACATCACCTACATCGGTTGCATGATATATTTTTTAAGTCAAGCCATCTAAGTCTTAACCCTAACTTGCTTCTCTAGACAATAAAAATCTCATCCATCCATTTATTCCGGTCGAACAGTGATAAATTTCCGACAATCTGAAAAGGTAATGACGCGTGCTGAGAAACACCATCTTACACCGAGATGGAGGAGAGACGGGGTATAGCTCTTTGGATTTATTTGCAAAATCTATACAGTTCTTCTTTACTCTTGGTTTTTTCTATATTGCTTGCTATTTTTTTTATTGTTTTTATTTTTCCTATTCGTTCATATACCCTAGATTGGGCCTTATGTGTCCCCTGAGTAGCCTACAAATCTTTTAGACCTAAACAAACCTAACCCCTACACTCCATTAGACAAAGGGGTAATATTTTTCATTACAATAAGATACTTATGTTAAACATTTAACGCTTGGTGAGCATCCTAGGGCTTGCTACACTTTGGATTCAAGCATCTGATTTCAGAAATTTTCTATATACCTAGTTTGGGGAACAAAGAAAAAATCTTTAATTCTATGTACATAGCTCTTTACACTCTAACACAATCCATTAACTATAGCTAGCTAATATCTATACTGTATATGATCTTAATTCCCATGAAAACTTATCATAAGACCACTTTAGCCTTCATACTTCCACATTAACATCAAACAGAGACTCAATATGATATTTACAGTATATCTCATAGACCAGTCTATCCTCCCATATACTATTCTGCTGGTGATCTCACCCCCTTCCCTCTCTAAATTTACAGAGATAATATGATCATCACCTACATCTCAACCTATCCACACCGAACACTTTAGCCACCAGCACAATTTCATCTTTACAACCCTAATTTCTCCCTCATTCTTCTCTATCACATACACTCACACACTCTTTCAGGACCCAAAGTGTATTGTTGCTTTTTGACATTCAAATCCTTCTCTTACCCACAATATTCAAAAGACATTCTCCAATCCTAGCACTTCCTAACTCAGCGCAGATTTGTTTTCTGTGCTGACCCTTTCCGACATTTTATTTCAAGTGGGGCAGGATAGCTGGTCTACCCTAGCTGTCGGATTATTTCCCACTCCCCATACTCCAGCCTCCCTAATTTCCTCTTTTGCAATAAACTAAACTTACATACTTACAATAACACCCCCACAGCTGAAATCGAAACTGGCAAACATCAAACTAGTTTCTCTTAATGCTAAAGTTTTAAATTTACCTCAAAAGAGATCTCAACTCCTGTTATATATGCGTAAAATTAACACGGACATAATCCTCCTCGAAGAAACCCACTTTGGGTCTAACAATATTCCTAACTTGGCGAACAGAGATTACCATACAGTCTTCCATGCTACTAACATGCTGGCCAAAACGAAAGGTGTATCTATCCTAATATCTAAATGCCTTCCCATAGAAATCACAGATTCTCTATTAGATGAAGAAGGGTGTTATGTATTCATTAAAGGCTCAGCATGGGGGAAGACCAATCACGGTCGTAAATATATACAGTCCTAATACTGCCCAAGTTAACTTTTTCCACAACATCTCATTGCTCCTTTCATCCTTCCAGTCTGGTATCCTAATCCTTATGGGTGACTTTAATGTAACCTTAAACCCAATCGAAGACACTTCCTCAGGAACATCCTCCCTACCTTACAGAGCCCTCCATCAAATAAAGCTACAACGATAAGATCTACTTTTACATGACTTCTGGCATACCTTAAACCCAAAGGACTATACCTTCTTTTCTCCACCCCACAATCGTTACTCCATGATATATTACTTAGGTTAGGTCTGATCATGATGCGGTCATCTCCTCCTTCTCTTCCTTGGTACCTAAACCCAACCTTCGCTCTTGGCAGATCAATGACGGTATGCTGGCTAACCCGACCCACCGTCTCGAATTGAAGCACGCAATTTCTGACTATCTGTCCATCAACACTCATCCGGACACGTCCCCACTCATGTTGTGGGAAGCCCACAAACCAGTTATACGGGGGGTTTGCATTAGCCGAACCTCTCACTTCCGTAAGGAACGTCGCCCCTTACTACAAAATTTAGAAGCTGCCTTCTATAAGGTCTCCACAGACTTCCAAGCAGAGATGTATAGTAACGAAGTAGAACTACTTAAGTACTGTACTTAAGTACCGAAATGCGGTATCTGTACTTTCCTAGAGTAGAATTTTTTTCTCCTACTTCTACTTTTACTTCACTACATTTTTTCGATGATTTCGATACTTCTACTCCGATATTTTTTTTTTGTGCTGCATAGTTACTAGTTACTTTTAAAAAAATTACCACTGCCAGAACAGTAGATGGCAGGTTGCATAAAGCTCAAAAAAAATGTGTATAATGTCATTTGTATATCAGCGCATACGAAAATAAAGGCTGTGTGTAATAAAAGCTGCTATACCAAATCTTTCCAATAAAAAGAAAATATGAAACAAACAAATAAATGGTGCACAGTGCATCAAGAAACTACTAACAAACACAGGTTAATCATTTGAATAAATCATTTGAAATAATAAAAAACAATATGATGTTCACACTTTTGACTTCTTTCTTTAATAACTACATAACACAGTACTTGTACTTCTACTTTCAGTACTTGAGTAGAAATTTTTTTTCAAAACTACTTGTACTTTTTACTTTTAGTACTTAAGTAGCAAATTTTTTGAAAAAACTACTTGCAATACTTAAGTAAAAAAAATGTTGAATACTTTAGTACTTCTACTTAAGTAACTTTTTCTGCGAGCACTTCCACTTCTACTCAAGTCACTTTTTGATCGAGCACTTGTACTTTTACTCAAGTAGAAATTTCGAGTACTTTATACAAGTCTGCTTCCAAGCCACCCCCTCGCCCTCCAGGAAACAAGCCCTCGATAAAGCTCGACTTGAGCTGGATCTTCTTCTTTCGGAATCGGCGGAACAAATACTCCGAAAGTCGAAACATACTTTATATATGAAAGCTAACAAACCTGACACCTTCCTTGCCTTGACGCTTCGCAAAGCCGATTATACTCCCAAACCTATACGCCCTAAGCAGGCTAAGGACACATACACCTGTAATCCCCTTAAAATTCTCCGCACCTTCCGTGATAAACTCTCCACGCTCTATAAGGACCCCTCCACATTTGACCGCACTCACTTAGACGCCCTCCTGTCTTCTGTCCACCTCCCTGCACTGTCCGCCTCCCACAGGGAGAATCTTGATAAACCCATAACTGCTGAGGAACTCTTAGAGGCAATTAAGACTTTGAAACCACGTAAGCGTCCGGGCCCTGACGGCTTTTCTGCTACATACTATAAACGCTTTGCCTCTGTTCTTATCCCCCCGTTGGCTGGGGCACTTAATTCCCTGCTGGACGGTCACTCCTTTCACACGGATTCGCTCATGGCTGCCATTTCCATGATTCCCAAACCCAATTCAGATGACACCTCCTGGTCCAATTATAGACCCATCTCTATACTCAACATTGACATTAAACTGCTCGCCAAAGTCCTGTCCTCTCGCCTCAATGTGGTCATAGGCACTTTGGTCCATGCTGACCAGACGGGTTTCATCCCATCCTGCCAGGCTGGCGATAATATTAGTCGGGCCACCCTGCTGACACACATTGCCAGGAAACGCTGAATTCCCTCTTTCTCTCCCTAGACATTAGCAAGGCATTCGATTCTTGTCTTGGCCATACCTCACCATCCAAAAAGTGCATTCACAGTGCAATCACAAATGTGCACAACCATAAAGTGGTTCATAGAAAGTGTATAACATGAACAGTCCATCCAAATCTTCAATAGCGCATTTGTTCATAAGTTAGTAACTGTCCCTTTAACCAAACTCTCCAATGGTGCTTTGTGCCAGCTGTGGTAAGCCTAGTCCACATCTATGTTCCCATTAAAAAAAACTGTGTGTATGTATATTGATATATAATATACTACATTAATTATACAACAGTGAGTATCTACTCTAGAGATATTCTAAATATTTATTTTTATTTGCCTAGACATACATAGGGATAACAATTCTTAATTACTAGATTGTTTTTTATACATTTGTAAGTGTGTCCATCATAAATGAATACAATAACACTCTGTTTATTTATTTAAGTGCAAACACTGCAGCAATCTCCCACAAGTCTTTTTGCCCTAATTAAGGCTCCGTTCACATGTAGGCGTTTTGGGGCGTTTTTGGGGAGTTTTTCTGCTCTAGGATCAGCTCTCAAAATGCCCAACAAGACAAATCCTATTCATTTCAATGGCCCCTGTTCACATCTGAGCGTTTTGACGCTGTAAGCAAAAAGCCCAACGCTCAAAAAAGTACATGAGCTTCTTTTTGGGCAGATTACAGGCGTTTTCCATTGGTTTCTATTCAATCTAAAAACGCCTGCACAAAAAACGCCTGTAAAAACGCCTGTAAATCGCGGTAAAAATCGCGGTAAAAATCGCGGTAAAATCGCGGTAAAAATTGCAGTAAAATTGCGGTAAAAAAACGCGCGAAAACGCTACGCTCAGGTGTGAATGTAGCCTAAGACTCACATGTCCTTCAGACAAAGATGAAGAAACCTTCTGAGCTGCTATATGGATAACAGAAAATTTGACACAGAAGAGCACTATTTCAGAAAAGGTAAATAGGCATATTGATGTGATTTTGTTCAAGTTATACTAGTTGAAAGATTTCAGAATTGATGATACATGTTCCCTCTTCCACGCGGCTTGTCATGGACCTACTGGCCAAAGCAGGAACATGCCCGCCCTGACCACAGCTAGGTTCACAAAGGAGAGAAGTACAAGAAACAGGCAGTCTTTTCCAGAGATCCTAATGGTGGCATTGGGATGGCTGCTTCCCACTCCTTGATTGCTAACCCAGTTATTAACAGCCAAGGTAAGGTGAGCAAGAGGCTCCTGTGAGGTGCCATCCACCGGAATGAGGAGAGTTGGATCAGTACACAGGCTACAAGGGACTGAATAAAGCACTGTATATAGGAGTCCCAAAGGCCTAAATACTGTACAGTACAGCATGCAAGATTTCCAGGGTGGGTTACACCTCAAAGGATTTTTGGAGACAGAGTGTACAACAAAACTTCCAAGGACAGGGTACTGCTCAGCATGACGAATTTCTAGGGACAGGTGAACAGAGCGCACAGCATAACTTCCAGGGAAAAGGTCCTGCTCAGAGTGAAGGTTTTTCAGGGACAGGTGCACAATGGAAATTCCAAAGACAGGCTATTGCTCAGTGTACATGATTTCTAAGAACAAGTCAGTGGAATGCTAAGCAAAACTTCCGGAGACAAGAATTCACAAGGTATAGGGCTTGACTCCCTTGACTCAAGAGTCAGTTAAGAATAGACCATCAGTCAACGGGACCAGAGATTATAGTACAATTTTACGGCCATAGCAACAAGCAGTTCACATGTCTGTAGGACAGCTGGTCTGTGACAGGGTTTATAAACAATAATCCAGATGGCAATAAAAATCCAGAAAATAAATAAATCAGTAATACACATTTTGTAATAAAATAACCAAAAGAAAAAAGGAATAGAAAAACCCTCAAACACACTGGGGTTGATTTACCAAAACGAAGGAGTGCAAAATCTGGTGCAACTCTGCATAGAAAACAATTGTCTACCATGCAAAGCCGCACCAGTTTTTGCACTCTCCAGTATTAGTAGATCAACCACACTGTCTTCTCTTACTTTTTTAGAAATAAATTAGTATTCAATACAACAAAATTTTATATAGTGGCGTGGATGTTTTATTATGTATTCTATTGTGAAATTTACAATTTTACAGCATCTTAATGTGTATTGACAACTATGAAAATATGACTGATAATAGAATAGAGTGCTTATATTTTATCTGCTATCATGGTATTTAGCAATATGAAGTCTCTCCAGTGTTCCAAGCAACCAGCCTCTTAGGAAATTGAGATAAGTATGTGTCATCCAGAACTGTATATTCTGATTTGGCACATTCTTTATCCTAAGTTTCTATTAGTGTAGTCACCAGGACAGGAAGTTAGAGGAAATCTCCTTAAAGGTAGTAATAATGTGATAGATTCATAAATCCCCTTGCTCAGTTTTTTGTTCATCCAGTTGCATCACCTAATCCAGATTTAGACCTGCTTTCATTTATGCCACCAGAAAATTCCCCAGATCTGTCCTTGTTACCTGACGTGACTCAACATTTGTTTGCATGCATACCTCTATTTTTTAATTCTACTCCAGAGTGCTCTAATAATTCACCTGCACTTATCTTGTGTTCACCAATGAAATGGACCAGTGGGCCACAACCTATGAATTACCACAGAGCCAAATCCAACCTCGTTTGGGATGAGAAACGTTAAGAGTTTTCTGCACATCTTTCTGTTCTCTTGTGTAGCTTCCTGGAAGCCCAAAAGACTGGGACACCCTTATATACAAACAGAAATCAGATTTTGTGGTCATCAGTTCTGTCCTGCCATGTCTCTGCTTTGACTATTGAAGTCATGGATATCGAAAATTAGGCTAATGGGCTAATGGTGAGGTAGGAGGTAGATAGATATTAAGTCAGCAGATGTGCTTATCTAGATCCCCAACTCTTTCTACTTATTATTGTAGCACTACCCTCCTAGGAGCTGCCGAGTATTGATCTATCTTGGGTCTCCCTCTGATTATCCTGTTGCCAGATACCAGGTACTTTCACACACTGCCAGGTGCACACACACACTTTTGCTCATTGTCTCCAATGACCAGTCTAGGAGATTTGTTTTTGGTGTTTCATTTGAAAAACCTTGATAAGAGAAAGGATTAGTCGGATACTCCAAATTCAACTATGTACAGGTGAGGACAACACTCACTTGGACTCACTTAGAGGAACTGAATAGCAGATTTTCTGCTGAACCATACAGCACTTGCATTGGAATAATAAGTCCTTTGCTTGTGTTAGCAGTGGACTCAGTGAACTCTGTATCTTCAGGACACTAGCCAGTGTCCCCTTTAGCTTACACCCAGCCTGCTGACTTTCTAGCACCAAGAGGGGGATTTTAACAGCAACAGTCTCTAGGATCCCTGTGGGAAGTCTGTACTCACAAGGCCCTGTTCGCAGGTCACCTTCCTCCATTATAACAGACAAAATCCATGGACATCCTCCCTCAGTCAGCCCCAGAAGAGTCCCTGGGTTTCAGCATCTCTGTTTCTGGCCTTCAGGTCGACCACCTGAGGCCACATGGCAGCCTGTGCTAGGGAGAAGCGACAGCCCCCCTCCTCGCCTGGACCCCGCTTTGCAGCCGAAGACCAGGAGCCACATGTGCACTTCAGATATAATTACAGTCACCCAGCATGCACCGGATCATCTCCCATGCCTTTGGGCCAGGGCTGTACACATATCCCATGCTCTCGTCTGCATGGTTTCCTCCCACTATCTTATACACTGTAGCACTATTGGATCAGTGCAAAACACCAAGCCAGGATGAGCAGCATCAGAGCACACTGGGCTGGTCCTATCTAACATAAAGGTGTGTGTGGTTCCTGCGCTGTCAGGGGTATTGGAATGTCCTTAATGCTGCACCACTGATACTGATACTCAACAGTTAAACAAATTCTATAGTGGGGGTAGTGGTGCGCTTTAAGGTGTAAGAATAGATGAGAAAAGTGTGTATAAACAATTTAAATTAAATCAAATCAGTGTCCGATGTTAGTAATGGATCTGACTGGACAAAAATTATATATATCTGTGGTGTCTCTTTAGAGGGTGTATGTAAAAGTGATTCCTGTTGAAAAGAGTGCTAAGTGCTCCAATTTCCTAATCCAAACTATGAATACATAAATCCAATAGAAAATTATTTCATCAAAATAAATATGCGATTTCTATTGTGACACACACATAGTCGTGCTTATAAAAGTGCTAAGTGCTTCCTAAAATCACCTTATTCATAAAACAATCTGTAGAAAAGCTGTATTCAATCAATATAAATGTGCGCTAGTATAAAAATATTTCATCAAAATAAATATGCGATTTCTATTGTGTCACACACATAGTAGTGCTCATAAAAGTGCTGAGTGCTTCCTAAAATCACCTTCTTCATGAAACAATCTGTAGAAAAACTGTCTTCAATCAGCATAAATGAGCGCTAGTACAATCTTAAAAAAGTCTGTATAAAAAAAGTCCAAAACTTCTTTAAAATTATATTCCAATCCTTTTTCTTATTGTAGACGCTCTTAACGTAGATATAGTGACTTTATTTCCTCCACCTTGTGCCACTTCTAGGTGTGCTAAACTCTCACCTTTATATCAGGGATATTGCGCCTGTGGTATATCTCCAGGGTCTCTGGGGTACTGGCTGTTGCTCCTTTCCTTTATCGATGTCCGCTCTATCTCCAGATATCCAGCGCAGGTTCCTGGTGTATAGGGGTCTCCTGGAGTCTTATCCGATAATTACCTTTAGGTACGATCTCCTCAGACTATCCTCCTTTCTTTTAACTCAGAAAAAATAGGGCTATCATGGTGCAGTATTATGTGTTTTTATTCCCACACATTCAGAATTACACTTACAGTTGGTTTGCTTGTATTCAGCATATACAGAGATACACGAACGCTGTGGAGATTGAGTCCCATCCGATACGTCACTTCCGGGTATAGGGCTTCTCCTATCTAACGATCATAGCTCCCTGTTAAGCAGACAGCTCCTAGATTTACCTGGCTGTCTCCCTGTTAAGCAGAGAAACCAAAAACTATATACACCTACACTAGCTCCTATCTAGGAGGGTGCTACACTATATAAATCATTTTGCATTAAAAGGCACAAACATAATGGACATAATCTATTGTTTTTACCAATTTGAAATCAAGTGCTGTTGCCTGTAGCAAGTAGTCATGCTCTGCCTTTATTTCTGATGTGCTCCAGGGAAATTACATATTTGCTATGAATGGTGGGTCTAGGAAACATTTTCCATTTTATTTAAACCAGTTTGTGAATCAACTTTTTTCTCTCCACTCAACTGAGTCTCCATTATACTTCTATATTGTTAACAACTCTATCAGTTCCACACTAATAATCATCTACCCTGCAGCTTTTAGGTTCTTAGCGTAAAATGCTAGTGGCCAAAAAGTCTCTCAGAGATTACTTAATGATTACTTAAATTATAGGTTGTAAAGTGGCATTTAAAAAAAGGAATGTTATTGTTATAGTGATTTTCCTATGACATACATACTTCCATTAATAAGCTTTTTAAAGCAAAATATATGTTTTACTTGATGGAGTTATGAGGAAGCGATTGCACATTCTATCATTAACAAGATTATAATCTGCAGTATTTACAGAGAAAGTTTTTTTAATGATTTAATTTTAACTTACAAATGGTCTGCTACTAGCACAACATTATTGTTCTCTATCTTGCACTAATGAAACCTCATATTGTAGAAACCACTAGGCAAAAGTTTTATCCATTGCCCTCCAAAAGAGGATGCAATTTCACAACCTTTTTAATGACATCACTCAATAAACGTATGGCCACAGAAAAATAGATAAATAATTTGTCATTAAATCAATGTAATTAAAAGTTTAATGGTTATGTATTTCCACAGCAACTAATGTTTTTGGTGCAGTCAAATTGTGGAGCAAATATTTTTATGGTGTAGTCATATTATGGTGTTCTACATAATTTAACATAGCCATAGTATAATACATTTACAGATATGAAACATTTTTAATGAAAAAGTCCCTTTTTAATAGGCATGGAGGTCTTCCTTCATGTTATAAAAGGAAACCAATATTACAATGAAAAACATTAACAACTCATGCACACTGGACTATTTGCTAATTCTCCTCCTAGTAGGAGAGTTTTTGCAGAAAAAAATGCTGTAGACTTGTAAACATGTTTAGGTGAGTCAGACACTTGGGCGTTAATTCATTTAATTGACCAAAATAACAATTTATGAATTAAAGTGATTGTAAAGCCTAATTTTTGGTTCAAAATAGCAAACATGTTATACTTACCTGCTCTGTGCAGTGGTTTTGCACAGAGTGGCCCAGATCCTCCTCTTCTCGGATTCCTCTTCGGCTCTTCTGGCCCCTCCCTCCTGTAGACAGCCCAAACAGCAAGCAGCTTGCTATGGGGGCACCGGAGCCCCAACTCCCTCTGTCCATTCAGACACAGACCCGTGGCCTGGCCCCACCCCCTCTCTCTCTCCTGATTGCCTCACTTAATTTGATTAACAGCAGCAGGAGCCAATGGCGCTGTGCTGCTGTCTCAGCCCATCACTGGGCAGCCGAGACACTCCTGCAACATTGCTGGATAGAGATGGGCTCAGGTAAGTATTAGGGGAGGTGAGGGGGGGGGGCTGCTGCACATAGAAAGCTTTTTATCTTAAAGCATAGAATGCATTAAGATAACAAAACCTTCTGAATTTACAACCACTTTAATGCTGAAGCGCTAAATGTGCCTATCACTTTAGATGCGTCAAGCACTATTTCTGCCAAAACTCTACTGCTTCTGGATGCACTGGCAGGTTTTTTTTTTTCTGCCTCTAAACTCATATAAACATCTATGTGTGCATGGACACATAGGCTGACATGCAGGGCACTTAAGGCAAAAAATAAAATGGCAAACAACCCTGGAAGCAGCAGAAAAAAACATTCAGTTTGCATGAGACCTTATGATATCTGTAGCTATAGTAATTAATAAACAGCGTGGGAATGTTTTGAGCTGTTCTCAGTATGAATTATCACTCTTAAGGTCAGCAAGCACTTTCCATTGTAAGAAAAACTGGCAATATTTGCATGGGTGGCAGAGCATTTCTATTCTCTTTTGTCTGTATCCACACTGTTATAATTTGTGAAAGCTTGTTCTTGATGGATTTGCCTTTATTCATCTTAGTTAATTATGTGTTGATACAACTTCTTGTAGAAATCAGATTAAGAAAAAGATTATATTTAATAAGGAAGAGCTTTGTATTGCTTCTTTATATAAAACATTTCCTTATGATCAAGGAATTAAAAAAAAATTGCAAAGTAGAACTAAAACGCTATCAAGCAGTTCCCATGGGTATAATCACATTCGGTGCCTCTGTCATAATGTTAGACTATTGCAGCCGAGAAAAGAAATTGCAGTAAAAAAAGAAATCCCAGAGCAATGCAATTTCTGTGTCTTGCATTCCGCAATCTTCTTAAAGAATAGGTAAGTAATAGGGCATCAGCACTCTTTGATGTGGATGTCAGCGTCATACCAAAATGTAGAAATATCAAACATTCTCAGTCAGAGACATACAATACTCAGTAGATGTCTCCAGGGGATTGGCTGGGCTGCCTTTGCTATAACTGGGGTCAAAAAAAAAAAAAATGAAAAGACAAAACAGCACTACAGGGAAAGATGTTCTCAGTAATTTAAACATTTTTGCTTTCTCAAACTATATGGAACAAATACTGTATATGGCACTTTAATTCTAACTGACATTTTGTACCAAAACAATATAAGAGAGATTAAATTAAGAAAGTTTACTGTGCCATGCGATCTGTATGATGTAATGGCAGCTTTGTGAATTTAGAATTGGGGGAAATAGACAGGACTTTTTTTTCTCAGAGAATAGGTACAGGAACTCAAACCCAGGAGGGAGGGGTGGAGGAGAAGTAGTGATGTGTGCTATGTTGAGTGAGAGTGGCCCAATTTTACAGTGGGAGTTAAAATAACATTGTTAAACCAATGATCTCTATATGCTATTCTGTATGTATGCTGTGCTGTCCCTCCCTACCAAGTAAACATCCTCCCTATTTAAAAATTTACAATCCCCCCCCCCACACACACACCTAAAAAAGCAGCACCCATAACTCACCTCTGTACTTCCTATCCACTGCCCACCTCTTCTCCATGTCCAAAGCTCACCTCTGTCCACAGCTAATCCCTGTATCCCTCTCCAAAGCTCAACTCAGTACCTCTGTCCAAAGCTCACCTCTGCACCCCAAAATTCAAAGATCATCCCTGTACCCCTGCCCACAGCTTACCTCTCTACCCTTCTCCAAAGCTCATCTCTATACCCTGCCCACAGCTACTCCCTGTGCCCCTGTCCAAAGCTATCCTCTGCAAATTTTTGGTTTATTAAAGCCCGAGTTCCGGGCACAGAATCATTTTTTTTTCTTTAATGTCCCCCAAACAGTGACCCTTACACCTCTATACATCCGCTAATCCTGTTTCTCACAATGAAATAATCGGTTTGCATGTATAAAATCTTACTTTATAAAATGTATGACGAGCGCCGCCATCTTTGTTCTGGATCGCCGAGTCCATTGTGGGGAAATGTCTTCCCTTCTTCCTTGTTCTAGTGGGCGGAGGCCTGTGAGTCCAGCGCGAAATCTCGCGCATGCCCAGTACTATGCGATCGGCATAGTACTGGTTTCCATAGGGACGGCAATGTTGAGGAAGTTGCCGCCCCTATAAAGCCATCCTCCGCCTCCCGGAAGCTCAGAAAACATGCAGGAGAGGAGTCCAAATAATGAGAAACGACCCACCACACTAACAGCGCTAATGAATGGATAAACCTATAACAAGGTATAATATTAAGGTATAATGGAAATGATAACAGGCAAATAATACGTTTTTGTCAAACAAGCCAGTTGTCATGGATAACAGTCCAAATATAAAGGTAAGGGTGTGAAGAATTCTTATACACCAACACTTCAACCAATCACCGGTGCTCCCCCCTCTCTCCTGGAACTCACCAGATGAATGGTCAAAAAAGTTCCCTCAAAATATGATGAAATCACCATATGGACTTCTCCAGCCACCGATCAATCGGAACTCCATATACACCTTATATGCCTTCTTATGTCACTCCACTCCTGATGACATGTAAATAAAGAGTGGGGGCCACATAGTGTAATTCCGCAAATTTATTGATAAAAGAAACACACTCATAAAACCCCACTCCCTCCAGATGTCTACTTACAGCAAAACATCAGAATGTAGGCATTCAATCATACATGGACGCTTGGTGGTCATTCACCCGGTCTATTGGACTCCTTAGAACCGTAGCGTGGCCAAGCGTAAAACGGGTGTCAGGCGACCGCGCACACACGCCCTGACGTTTCGTCACTAAGACTTCTTCCGAGAGTGTCTCTTAAGAAGTCTTAGTGACGAAACGTCAGGGTGTGTGTGCGCGGTCGCCTGACACCCGTTTTACGCTTGGCCACGATACGGTTCTAAGGAGTCCAATAGACCGGGTGATGGACCACCAAGCGTCCATGTATGATTGAATGCCTACATTCTGATGTTTTGCTGTAAGTAGACATCTGGAGGGAGTGGGGTTTTATGAGTGTGTTTCTTTTATCAATAAATTTGCGGAATTACACTATGTGGCCCCCACTCTTTATTTACATGTCATCACGAGTGGAGTGACATAAGAAGGCATATAAGGTGTATATGGAGTTCCGAGTGATCGGTGGCTGGAGAAGTCCATATGGTGATTTCATCATATTTTGAGGGAGCTTTTTTGACCATTCATCTGGTGAGTTTCAGGAGAGAGGGGGGAGCACCGGTGATTGGTTGAAGTGTTGGTGTATAAGAATTCTTCACACCCTTACCTTTATATTTGGACTGTTATCCATGACAACTGGCTTGTTTGAAAAAAACGTATTATTTGCCTGTTATCATTTCCATTATACCTTAATATTATACCTTGTTATAGGTTTATCCATTCATTAGCGCTGTTAGTGTGGTGGGTCGTTTCTCATTATTTGGACTATCTATTACACCTTGATTTAGACATTTATTTTGATGATAACAGCTGCTGAGACCGTTTAGGTTTATTTGTGTATTATTATCCCTCTTTCTAAGTTTGTCTTGAGTTGAGCGCAGGGTGAGTGTTTTCATTGCAAGTGTGGCGCTAGGGCAATTTTTTCACTCCTTTATTAATATATATATATATATATATATATATATACACACACACATATTATTTATATATATATATATATATATATATATATATATATATATATATATATATATATATATATATATATACACACACACAAAATAAATAAATATATACATAAACAAAAGCATAGAAACAGAAAAAAAAATTTTGCCAGAAAAAAACATTAAAATAACTAAATATACCAACCAAGACACATTTTCATATTATTATTATCATGATTCAACTCAGCAAAGCCCTAACCTCCACCTAAACACCCCCTCAGGCTAAGAAATGATTACACACTTATCCCATGCATGCAGCCTTTTTCCAAAAATCTGATCTTATAAAAATCTAGGGGATGTGAAAGAACAGAAAGAAATCCACACACCCAGAGACTGACAGACAACAGCTACAGGGACCTGACATTCCTCCACGGCTTTGTCCAGGCTCCCGGCCGCCACCTGTCCTTCTCAAGACCCCAAATCTGCCCAACCTCACCCAGAATGTTGTGCACCACCACCTTGACAGGAAGGACTTTTCTCCGAGTGGAAACCGGACACCGTGCATTCCATGTGAAGTAATGGACTACTAAGCTAACTAGAAAAATTGTCTCAAAATTAAATTTCCGATTAGTTCAAAAACAACCTGTACAACCACTCTGCATAACTCAAGTGGGAAAGGAAAGGGATACCCAGAGCCCCACTCACCCGCTTATAGATTTCTATTATGAAGGGGCACTGAAACAAGAAATGGTCCATCGTCTCCTCCACATCGCCACACTCCACTCTTGGACAAACACGGTTCTCTGCAGAGCCTTTCTTGAAGTTACTCTTCAGATTGAGTCTGCCATGGAACAAGAGCCAGGCCAAATCCCAAAACATTAAAGGGATTCTCTCCAGATTAATCAAACGCAGACCCTCCCTCATAACAGGGTCTGGGCAATCCCTCAAGTCCAGTTACTCGTTAAAGGCAGATTCAACAACCAGGGCCTTCCTAGGAAGAGACTTAATTTCCTTCGCCCTCACTCGCCACTGCCAAAGCATTTTCAGGCATGGGGCAACGTAAGCCAAGAGCTTATCACATCGGACCCTCAGGCTTTTCACTGGCTCACCATTCTCCCAGCTTCACAGAAAAGGCTTAACCAGGACTGAAAAAAAAACAACTAATCCAGGCAGTTCCTCTGCCAGCATATTACCAAAATTATGTTTCAAAAACATCAGAGAAAGAAATACCACCATGCTGACCATACCTAGGCCACCCATCCACCTGGGAAGGTAGGTTACATACCTCTTAAAGAGGTTCAGTTTGTTCCCCCCATAACAGCTGGAAGAAACAGCTGTAGATTTTTGCATAGATAGAGAGACACTGGCAAAACACAGACAAACTGACATACAGAAATATCAGGATCAGGTAAGTCTTAATCAGATCAATCCTTCCCTGTAGGAGAGTTTCCATTCCTTCCAGCTGGCAACCTTGGCATCAGCATCTTGTAGCCTGCTTTCCCAATTTGCAAGGCCGTAATCACTAGGACCAAATTTGATGCCTAAAACTTTAATTTCCTGCCAGGGCTCTGGGAAGGTGTCCCAAAGTTCGAAGCCATCGCCTTCTTCTCCCATCCAGAAAATTTCACTCTTATCCTGATTGATCTTTTAGCCGGATGCCTCAGCATACTACTCCATCACAGCGACCACCTCCTCCGCCTCCCCTGTCCCGGAGATGAAAACAGATACATCATCAGCATAGGCCATAACACTCAAAGGAGGCTAACCAGGAATGCCCAAAAGCACTCCGTACAATGGTCCGCTCTCCCTTCTCCTGATGAAGGGATCGATTGCGAACGCGTATAACTCAAAGGACACCCATGACGCACACCCAAGCCAACCTCAAAAGGCAGTTCGATCCAACCATTCACAAGCATGAAGCTTTCAGCCCCTCTGTACAAAGTCTTTAGCCAATTGATAAAGCCCCCCTCCAGGCCATACTTGCCAGGAAGCAGCCATAGGTACTCATGATTGACCCGATCAAAAGCTTTTGCCTGATCCAATGCCAGCAGGTACTTTCCCCAGCCTACAGCCCTGCACCTTTCCAGGGCCTCCCAGACAGCTAACACTGCTGAAAAAGTGCTTCTTCCCTGAACCAAACAGTGCTGGTGGCGAGAAAGTAGATTGCCCGCTAGAGACGATAAACGCCAGAATATGATTTTTTGCCAGTATCTTCCTATCAACATTGAGAAGGCTAATGTACCGCAAATTCTCAATTCTTGAAGAATCTTTAACCTTTGACAGAAGAATCACTGCAGATTGGGACATGGAGGGAGAGAGTGAACCCTCTCTCAGACAGCCGTTATGTCAGTATTTTTGAATGTCAAAGCACTACATTGTTTTGCATGGAAGTCTGTTGTTTTATATTGTAGGCCTATAATTCTTAGGAATAACTCACTTAAATCTGTCCAAACAAGAGTCTAGTAGACATCCCAGGTATAATAAAGTTTGAAAAAAAGAAATCATAAATTATAATATAATAATACATTTTATTCAATAATGTAATCAAACCAAAAACACTGAAATTTGTCCAAACAAGGGTGCAATATTACTTATCACTGTCATACTAGACACTGCATATTGGTTTAGTAAACATCCCGGGTATGAAAAGTTTTGAAACATGGGACTGCACAAAGTCCGACGTCACAGTCGGGACAATAGAACCTTGTTTCTTTTTGGATTTTCCTTCCACTGTCATCATGATTTGAGCAACAAATCACCCACATCCTTGTCGGTACTGACTTTTTCTTGATTGCTGGGATGTAGTCCATGAAGTGACGACCAGTCAGGCGTTCTGGGTTGACATTGCCAACAGCACAACGTCCAGCTCTATTCACGGCCATTGATGGTGTTTGGTGGTTCACAAAGATACGTTCGGCAACTTTCCAAATGAAGTCAGAATGAATCACAGGCTTGTCACTTGTGCAGATGTAGGCACTCCACAAGCATTGCTCAAGAAGATGTCTGGAGATCTTCTTGTAGTACTTCTTTTGCTGTTTCCTCATTGCTGGGTAGAACATCATTGCTTGCTCTCCTCTGTCGACACCTCCCATGGTGTTATTGTAGTCTATCACTACTTGTGGCTTCACAATTTCTTTCCCACCTTTTGTGCGTACCATAACAGTGGAGGTATTATGAACTGTACTCATCAGGCACACATCTTTCTTGTCACGCCATTGCAGTGCCATCACTTTGCCTTTCTGCCAGGCAACCATTTCTCCAGTCTTCAGCTTCTTATTGCCAAACGTTGGCGGCATGTCATGCCAGTTAGCCCTAATGGTTAAATATGCATCTGTTTTGTTTTGCAGAAGAAACTCATAAAGTTCAGGAGACATATAAAAGTTGTCGGTTGTTACACAATAGCCCTGATTTAGCAATGGTTCAATGAGTGAAAGAACGGAAAATGTTGTCACTCCATAGTTGCTGTATTTTGGATTGAATTTTGTTCCTTTTCCAGTGTATATGACTGAATTCCAAATTTAGCCAGTTGACGATTCGCATAGCATGAAGGATTTAACACCAAATCATGCCCTCTTTGATTCAATGTATTGTACCCAGCTGAGCCTTCCCTTGTAGGCCATTGGTCTTTCATCTATGCTGATATCTCTTTCTGGCACATAGCTATGTTGGAAATTCTTTAGAATCATTTGAGATATTTCCCCAATTTTCATCAAGTTCTTCAGTAGTTTCATCAAATTCTTCATTGTTTTCGAAGTGTAAATATTTCATGATCAGGGAAAATCTGTACTCTGACATAACCATGCCAAAGAATGGAGTGGCAAGTTGTCAAGGTCTTACATTGCCTTCCTGTTGGCAGCCATCTTGGACATGTGCAGACTGCTGGTTCTTATAAACTCTGCATCATCACTTGTCTGCTGCCTGGGCGTCGCTCAGTGATGATGTTGCACACCTGACTATATATATATCACCTGATGGCTTTCAGACCTTTCCCTTGCGTTTGTGCTCCAAGGTGCATCACTGCTAGCAGTCCTCTGGTCTCTGTGGTTTCTCCATGCATGACTTGGCTTGGCTAATGACCTTCCTGGCTCTGGATTCCACATCAGCAGACGACCCCGCATCAGACGACGACCCGGCTTCAGCAGACTACCCCCTTCTGGACTCTATCTCGGCTTAGATGACTGCCTGTTCCTGGACTCGATCCCAGCTTGGATGGCTACCCGCTTCCGAACTTGACCCTGGCTGTTCTTGATTTTGCTCCTCTCTCTTGCTGTGCAATTATTATTGTTGCATAAATAAAATCACTTTATTTTACTTACATCTTTGTGTGGTCTGGTTTCCTGGCACCCTGACACAAGTAATGTATTACTTGTCCAATACCACTTCTGCAGGGGTTTCCCCACCACTCCCTGAAGTATTATTAGGCTCAAAAATGTCCAAATGTCCTCTTTGGTCACTGGTTCCTACTTTCTGCTTCTTGAAAACTTCCGATGCAGAGTAGCTAATTGTTGCTCTTTGTACCATTTTGTCTCAGTAACTATTTTTCAATAACCTCATCAGTCAGAAACAACTGTAAGTATGCAAAGGGGTTGTCACGTTCAACGTCTACTTTCATACAAGGTGCTACAGTAAATGGGAATCTTGGGGGAGCTGCCTGATCCATACCGCAGTCAATAGACCACCAAGTTCGCACATCACTGAGCTCAGTTGCAGAATCGTCGCTGTCGTTACTTTCAGTGTTCGATGACGAATTTCCCCACTAATCACTATCGCTCAATTCTTCAAGTAATTCCATTTCACTATAGCTGTTTTCCAGCTGGTCAAAAACCGCTCTGACCCTAAAGGAATGCTTTTTGGACGCCATGGACGTTGTCAGGTTTCCAGACAGAAAGAACACTAAAAGTGTAGGCAGGGCACTGGACAAATCACTAGGGACAAAACTGAGGTGAAATGGTTTCACAAAGTAATGTAATGGATAAACAAAATATTAACCGCGCTAGTGGAAATGAAGAACAGCAGCGACTTCAAGTGTGACCACACCCTGAGAAGAATCTATATAATAAGTCGCGCTAATTTGAATAATGGAAAATAAAGTCCATAAAGTCCATAAATGTTAGGATCACAGTATTCAGACAGACTCCCTATGGACATGCGCTTACCAGAAATGGTAAAACAAAAGGCAGGTTCTCTAGATTAATCACGTCCCCTTGATAGCAGACTGGAACCAATATTCTCGAGTTGATTCAGCGGTATTGGATAGAAAATAAAAACGCAATAGCGTAAAACTCAACACAAATGAATGAATCTTAAACACCAAAGTGAGTGATGAACTGGATGTGAATATGTGAATCTCCACCCATAAAACTCAAAAACAGTCAAAAGAAAGGTAAAAAATTCCTCTTAAGTGGGACACCTATGGGTACCCCTTACCAGAATTAAGTGAAATATGTGCAAATCAAATGAGTGAAGTGCAATCCTGAATCAGCAGGTGTTGCCTCTTACCAGAGAAAGAAAGAAAAAACGCCAAAGTGAATGGAAAATCCTATACAGGTATCCTCTGTGTAAAAACCTCCACCAATGAAGCTTGCCTCTTACCAGATAATAAATAGATTAAGCCAAATGACAGAAAACCAAAGTCAAGCAAGATGAGCTGCCAGCCTTCTCCAGTGAGATTTGCCTCTTACCCAATGGGAGTAATCAAATCGCCTGTGGAATGATGGACCTCAAGGGGACCTGCAGTGGAATCCTGATCAAGTAACTCCAAACGGGCCAGGGAGATCACCACCAAATAAAAAGAAAGGCTTCCATAGTGTAAAACCGCATTGTTTATTAAAAAAAAGAAAGGAATAAAACTTACAATATCGAAGGGAATGTGGAGCATGAAAATGTAAGCCGCCGGCCGGACGGTCACCAGTCAACATCCACAGACACTGACTAGGGGGGCAAAACACAAGGGAATGACAGAAGATCGGATGGACCATCAGACACTGCTTCCACAGCTTCCACAGAGACAACAGGGACAGAGACATCGGGGACCCCTGGAACAGCCCCCTTCTCCTCTGCCTCCTCCATGTCCAGGGGAAAAACTCTTCCACCAAATCAGGTTATGCAAGGCCTCAGGGCACTGGCTGTACACATGCCCAAACTTATCACAAATATTGCATTTGATCTTATTGCAATCCTTAGCCAAATGCCCCAGGCCCTGACACAGAGAGCACTTCATCTCTGGACATGAGGAGGTGAAATGTCCTCAAGAACTGCACTTATTACAGAGCTTGGGCTGCCCAGGGTAAAACACAACAATCCTATCCTTCCCAATGAAGGCTGAGGAGGGCAGATGCTGAACCACATTCCCACACCCATGCAACCTCCTCTGCACCAACCACCCGCCTGTCCAAATGCCCCTCTCATCCACAATCTTCAGAAGCTCCCCAAATCTCCTCAGCCAGACAGACAGGTCAGCAGAAGGAATGGATTCGTTCCTTACCAGGATAATGACATTCTTCACAAGAGGTTGGCATGAGACAAGTTTTGGGATGAGTCCCTCCCACTCTGGCAGACCTCTATACATATGCTCATACTTCTCCTAAAACATACTGAGAGACTTGGGGCGAACAAAAGAGATATCATACTCATACGAGCCTACCGGACTGATCAGAGCAAAGATGTGCCCAGCCAACCTCCTTATAGGGGGGGCACCCCCACCTTCCCACCTGTGCAGCACTACATTCCTCCGCCTGAAAGACAAGGGTGCAGATGAAAGACCTGCAGCAGACTCCCCCTCCCCCCCCCCCGAGCTGCCTGCCTGATTTGACCCCCTCATCCCAGCCAGAGCCCCAGCATTAGTTTTATTAGCAGGATTAGACACTCCAGATCTCAAAGCTGCACCATTGGTTACAAGAGCATCAGAACCCCTGCTCTGTAAATCACCACCAGAGGCAGCAGCAGCGGCTGTCACTCCATCCACCAACACACATTCCTCTTTCCAGCATTACAAACAGCTTTATCATTTACATTCATTTTCCCATCCGTGGCACTACTACTTCCAGCAGACCCACTCACACCAGATGCTGCTGTCTTCACCTCCCCCCCCCCCCCCATTGGGCAAAAATCTTCCACTTGTTCCAGTCCTACCCACTCCAGTCCTACCCGCTCCAGTCCTACCCACTCCAGTCCACTCCACTTCCACTCCAGAGCTAGCCTCTGTACTCTTCTCTAAAGCTCACCTCTGTACCCTGCCCATATTTCACCCCTGTGTCAGGAAGGTCCTGTCAGAAGAGAAGTTGGCAACTGCAGGCAAGGTCCTGCCCCTCGAATTTCCCAAGGCTAATTGGCTAATTGGCTAATTGGTAAACGTGAAAGCGCCAGCATGTGAATTTGAGTGCGCATGCGCACACTAATGTGCGCTGCACAACTGATGAAAGTTTAAGCATCAAAGGGCTATTTAAGCTGGATTTGCTCCCAGGATCAGTGCTGTCTCGTCTACAGCATTCCGTGCCAGTCCTGCTTCCTGTTACCTGTGTTGTTCCTGAAATCTTGACCCGGCTTGCCTCTGACTACTCCAGTTCTCTGCCTGCACCGACCCTAGCTTGTTCTTTGACCATTCTCCAGTCTCTCCACTTGTACTTGATCTGACCTCTCTGTGTATGACCCCGCCTTGTCTGACTCTGCTTACCTTCCAGTATTCCCCGAGGCTCCCTAGTTGCTGTATTGATCCAACTACACCTGCAAACTATGCTACCAGCAGTCCTGCAGCCTGCACGTCCATCGGCACTTGTGCGACTCTGCACTCTGCGCTTCCTGTTTACTCTATCAGGGGCTCTGAGTCAGAGGTGTAAGAAAGGCCTTCCTCCACACATTCAGGCTCTACCTACTAGGTACGTGACAGTACGAGACAGCCATGTCTGATCCTGAGCGAGGAACCTCTCCCCTGGATGAATAATGCCAACACCTGGCCGGTCTCACACAGGCCGTCAAGAACCTGCAGGAAGGTTATACACAGTTGGAGGAACGTGTTCAGATGCTGTCAACACCAACCACAGCTTCTAATGCTGCGTCCTCACCTTCTGCTGGGAATTCTGCACCATCCACAGTTGTGATGCTCCCCCCGGAACCCAGAGTACCTACCCCTGAAAGATTCTCGGGTGATCGCAGCAAGTTCAGGGCTTTCTGCACCGCTTGCGAACTTTATTTTGCCTTACAGCCCCGCACCTTATCTTTGGAGACCACGAAAGTCAGGTTTGTCATCTCCCTGCTGCAGGAGGAACCCCAAGCATTGGCTCATCGTCTTCTAGAGCAGAAAACCTCTTCACTGGACACTCTGTCCTCTTACTTCAGCGACATGGCCCAGATCTATGAAGACCCTCAGCGAACTACCACTGCAGAAGCCGCACTCCATTCCCTCCAGCAAGGCCGCAGAGCGGTCAAGGAATATGTTTCCGATTTCAGGCGTTGGAGTACAGACACAAATTGGAATGATGCGGCACTCCGCTACCAGTTCTGCATGGGCCTTTCAGAAGCCCTAAAGGATGAGCTAGCCCGAGTTATGGTCCCACACTCGCTGGACAATCTCATAAAGTTATCCATTCAGATTGATCGGAGATTGAGAGAACGCAGGGTGGAGAGATCTGCCGGATCATATCACCCTGTGTGGATGTTGCCTCGAGTAGCTAACTCACCAGCCCGGCTTGTTTTGAACCCTCAGCACCTGCTCAGGATGTGCCTCAACCCATGCAGCTTGGCCAACTCCGTCCTTCGCTTACCAATGAGGAATGACAACGCAGGCAGCAGAACAATATGTGCCTTTACTGCGGGGAACCAGGCCACTATGTGAGAAATTGCCCAGCCAAACTCTGTAAATGGTTGTCTATCTCTTCTCCCAATGTCACAACCCACCTGGGGTCTTGCAGTGGAGAGGGAACCCAGTTGCAGTGGAACAGCACTCCCTTACAATCACGACCCTCAGGAGTCCCTGGAAGTGGGAACAGGGCCCCGTAGGGTCTGTGGTGGCACGGAGGCCTTTAATTAAGAGAAGGAGGTAAGGTCGACAACTCTGGAGTCAGGTCTGGCAGGCAATCAAGGAGTATCCACCTGAGGGAGAAAGGATCAGGAACCAGGAACACAGGCAATGCAATTAGCAGACACACAGGAGCAAGGAAAATAACCAAGCACTGACTGGAAGGTGTGCTTGGTTTATATAGGGAGCCAGGATCACATGACCCGACCACCTCCCACCAGTAGGTGGGGCTGCCAGGGGCTATAAAGGGAGGTCAGAGACCCAGCGCCATCTTGGTTTGCTTCATAGAACCTGATCTTACCAGATCTTCAACTCTCCTCTCTCCCTCTGTGTAAAACACTGTAACCGCATGGCGGCCGCCATCTTGCCATGACAGTGTGCCGCTGCAGGCCTCAGAGGTGAGGGGAGGAGAAGGAGCCACCGCAGACCCAGAGGGGGTGTCTCTGCGACCGGCAAGCACCGAGACTCTGTTGCGAGAACGCCGCAGGCGCCCAGACGCAGGTGAGTACGCGGCAGTGCCGTGACAGAGCCCCCTTCCTAAACGCGACCTCAGGGCGCGAAATAGGGTTGGTCGGCCAGGGTGTCTTCTGTGGAAAGCTCTAACCTTGGCAGGTGCATGAACATTCTTAGCTGGCTCCCAGGATCTTTCCTCTGGGCCATACCCTTTCCAGTGGATGAGATACTCCAGATTTCCCCTACGACGTCTGGAATCAAGAATCTCTTGGACTTCAAACTCTTCAGAGCCATCCACAACCACTGGAGAGGGTGGAGCCACAATACGGGAAGGAAATCTGTTGGGTTTCCAAGGTTTTAGGAGGGATACATGAAAAACCGGATGTAACCTGTAGGTGGAAGGGAGATCCAGGCGGACGGCCACAGCAGATAGGATCTCGGTGATAGTGAAAGGTCCTATGTAACGTGGTCCCAACTTCCGTGAGGGGCAAGACAAATGCATATGTTGCGTGGACAGCCAGACTTTGTCCCCTGGCACATAGGTGGGTGCTGGGGACCTTTTCTTGTCTGCATATCCTTTGTAGCGTTGTTGTGCTATTTTCAGGGTCTGGTACAACATAGGCTTAAGATGTCTAAGTTTGTTCAGTTGTGAGGCTACATCGGGCACTGTGTTTGGACAAGGTAGCTCTGGAAGGGCACATGGATGGAAACCATAGTTGGCATAAAAAGGTGTCATCTTGCTGGAGTGGTGCATGTGGTTGTTGTAGGAGAACTCTGCTGTGGGAAGCAGAGATAACCAGTCGTCTTGCAGATGTGTAGTGAAACAACGAAGATATTGTTCCAGAATCTGGTTGGTACGTTCTGTTTGGCCGTTGGTCTGAGGATGGTAAGCCGAGGATAAACATCGTTGGATCCTTAGATGACGACAAAAATGGGACCAGAAATGGGAGGTGAACTGGGACCCACGGTGATGGTTTGGGGTAATCCATGTATCCGAAAGATGTTTTGCAGGAACAAGGAGGCAGTCTTTGAAGCAGATGGAAGTCCTACAGAAGGAATGAAATGTGCCATTTTTGTGAATCTATCCACTACCACCATGATGGTGTTGTGTTTGTGTGATAAGGGTAGATCCACAATAAAGTCCATGGCTATGTCGGTCCATGGTCCTCAAGGAACTGCAGGAGGTTGGAGAAGACCCACAGGTTTTATCTTTGGGGTCTTTGATCGAGCACATATATCACAAGAAAGGACATAATCCCTGACGTCCGATTTAATAGAAGGCCACCAATAATAACGGCTAATGTTTTCAAATGTCTGGGTAATTCCTCCGTGACCTGCTGAAAGGGTATCATGGAACTGGCCAATTACCTCAGACTGGAGTGAAGGTGGTATATACAGTTGTTCACCATGGTACCATAATCCTTGTTTCTGGATCAGAGGAGGTATCATCACCGGTGGTTGGACCGATGAATTGCGTATACGGTCTAGGAGTGATACCTGTATTGCTAGGAATTGGTTTGGAGGTAGGATGGTGTCTTGGGTTTGACCTGTTGGGTTTGTCTTTTCATACATGCGTGATAGAGCATCTGCCTTTTGATTTTTTGACCCAGGGCGGTAGGTGATCTGCAAATTAAATCTGGAAAAGAATAAAGCCCAGCGGGCTTGACGGGGGCGCAGTCTCTTATCAGTACGTAGGTACTCTAGATTACGGTGGTCTGTATATACAGTTACAGGTAAGGGTGCTCCTTCAAGGAGATGGCGCCATTCCTCTAGAGTGTTTTTGACAGCAAGAAGTTCCCTTTCGCCCACGTCGTAGTTTATTTCAGCGGGCAGGAGTTTTCGTGAGTAGAATGCCACGGGGTGAAGTCGATCATCCCTCTCACCTCTTTGGGACAGGATACCCCCAATGGCAATATCGGAGGCATCAACTTCAAGGAAGAAGGCCTTTGTAGAATCGGGCTGGATGAGAATAGGAGCCTGGGTAAACAGTTCTTTTAGTTTCTCAAAGGCCTCTTGAGCTTGGTTGGTCCATGTGAACAGGTTGTGGCTTTTTGTCAGGGCTGTAATGGGGGAGCATACCTGGGAAAAACCTCTGATAAAACGTCTATAGAAATTGGCAAACCCAATGAAGCGCTGTACAGACTTCTTGTCCTTAGGGATAGGCCACTCCAGGATAGCTGTGATCTTACGAGGGTCCATTTGTATTTGCCCCGGAGAGATCAAGTACCCCAGGAATTCCACAGATTCTGTATCAAAAACACATTTCTCCAACTTGGCATAGAGTCTGTGCTCACGGAGACGGAGAAGTACCCTTCTCATATGCTCATTATGTTCAGCAGAAGAAGAGGAGAAGATCAGGATGTCGTCTAGATATATTACGACAAAAGAATCCAGTATATCACGGAAGACATCATTCAGAAAGTGCTGGAATGTGGCCGGGGCATTGCAGAGCCCGAAGGGCATGACGAGATATTCAAAATGTCCGTAGCGTGTCCTGAATGCTGTCTTCCACTCATCCCCCTTGCGTATGCGGACCAGGTTATATGCCCCTCTTAGGTCTAGTTTCGAGAAAATCTTTGCTTTCCTTAATCGATCTAGGAGCTCAGGTATCAGAGGTAAAGGATATCGATTTTTAATAGTGATGTTATTCAAGGCACGGTAGTCAATACATGGGCGAAGACCTCCATCTTTCTTACCAACAAAAAATATACCTGCTCCTGCTGGTGACGTGGAAGGTCTGATGAAACCTTTGGCGAGGCTGTCAGAAATGTACCCTTTGAGGTGCGCGAGTTCAGTTTCCGACAGAGGGAATACACGTCCATAGGGGATAGGGGCACCTGGGAGCAAATCGATTGGACAATCATATGGACGTCTTGGGGGCAACTGATCTGCATTCTGTTTGTTGAAGACATCCTGGAATTCTTTGTATTTGTCTGGCAAGATAACTGGAGGGTCAAGGTTTATCGTGAGTAGATGCGTGGGTGCCTCTTTTAAGCAAGTGGTGGTGCAAAAGGTGGAAGAGAAGGTGAGAGTACCCTTAATCCAGTCTATCGCTGGATTGTGGGCGCGAAGCCAGGGAAGGCCGAGGATGAGTGGGAATATTGGTGAGGGTACAATATCCAAATTGATAGTCTCTTTATGGTGACCAAGTAGGAGACAGATGGGACCGGTTTCATGTAGTACGGGTCCAGTTTTGATAGGAGTCCCATCTACCACGAATAGGGATAACGGCCGTGACTTAAGTTGCATAGGCAGATGATGTGATCGGACCAAGGTCTGGTCTATGAAACACCCGCTGGCTCCGGAGTCGATGATGGCCGTAATCTGGAGATCTCTACTTCCCCACTGGAGAGAAAGAGAAACAGACAAGTAAGAAGAGGTGGCTGGAACAGTAGAAGTCCAGGAAGAAGGGGCTAAGGAACCCTTACCAGGTGAGGTTGTGGGTCGGACGGGGCATGACCGGAGTTGGTGATCGGCTTTCCCACAATAGAGACAAAGTCCTTGAGAACGGCGTCTCTTGCGTTCTTCTTCCGTTAGTGGACGGCGAACCATGCCTATTTGCATAGGTTCCTCGGATGAGGAAGAGGACGGAGAAGCAGAAGGCATAGGGCCTGGGGAATCCAAGGACCGGAGATTAGCTGGAGCCTGTCTCTCACTTCTTCGTTCACGGAAGCGTCGGTCTAATTGGGTGACTAGGAGGATCAGATCCTCCAAGGAAGGGGGTACCCCAACTCTGGCTAATTCATCTTTTAAGGCCTCGGATAGTCCTAGTCGGTACTGTTCTATCAGGCCAGTTTCATTATAACCAGTGTCAGACGCCAACTCCCGGAAATCCGTGGTGTAATCCTCCACAGGTCTTCTTCCTTGCCGGAGGGAACGGAGGGCTGAGCGAGCAGCGGAGGGTCTCAAAGGGTCATCATATAATGTACGCATAGCTGCGGCAAAAGAGTCCCAGGTCTCCAGTATTGGACTCTTTGAGTGCAGGAGTTGGTGTGCCCAGGTTTGTGGTTGACCTGACAGCAAGGCAATGGTTGTGCGGACCTTCACGTAATCATTGGGGTAGGTGCGTGGTTTTAGGACGAAGAGTAGTTCACAAGCTTTGATGAATGATCGCAGTTCAGACTTCTTTCCAGTAAACTTGTCAGGCATAGGAATGGCTGGTTCTGGGAATGCAGTTAGTACTGGACAGACTTGTATAAAGTACTCGAAATTTCTACTTGAGTAAAAGTACAAGTGCTCGATCAAAAAATTACTTGAGTAGAAGTGGAAGTGCTCGCAGAAAAAGTTACTTAAGTAGAAGTACTAAAGTATTCAACGTTTTTTTTACTTAAGTATTGCAAGTAGTTTTTTCAAAAAATTTGCTACTTAAGTACTAAAAGTAAAAAGTACCAGTAGTTTTGAAAAAAAAATTCTACTCAAGTACTGAAAGTAGAAGTACAAGTACTGTGTTATGTAGTTATTAAAGAAAGAAGTCAAAAGTATGAACATCATATTGTTTTTATTATTTCAAATGATTTATTCAAATGATTAACCTGTGTTTGTTAGTAGTTTCTTGATGCACTTTAAGCGCTGTAGCACCATTTATTTGTTTGTTTCATATTTTCTTTTTATTGGAAAGATTTGGTATAGCAGCTTTTATTATACACAGCCTTTATTTTCGTATGCGCTGATTTACAAATGACATTATACACATTTTTTTGAGCTTTATGCAACCTGCCATCTACTGTTCTGGCAGTGGTAATTTTTTTTAAAAGAAACGAGTAACTATGCAGCACAAAAAAAAAAATACTTGAGTAGAAGTATCGAAATCATCGAAAAAATGTAGTGAAGTAAAAGTAGAAGTAGGAGAAAAAAATTCTACTCTAGGAAAGTACAGATACCGCATTTCGGTACTTAAGTACAGTACTTAAGTAGTTCTACTTCGTTACTATACATCTCTGGTACTGGACCAGTGGCTGGGGGTGAGTCTGGAAGGGGTACAGACTGAGCCCTTCTTTGTTCATGTTGAAGAAGCATAGCGTTACTGGCTTGTAGATCTTGGACGGCTTGAGCCAAGGCTGTCATCTGTTGGGTGAGAGCAGTAATAGCTTCGGCTGTTCCTGCGGGTTCCATTTTTGCGGCTTGGTTATTATGTCACAACCCACCTGGGGTCTTGCAGTGGAGAGGGAACCCAGTTGCAGTGGAACAGCACTCCCTTACAATCACGACCCTCAGGAGTCCCTGGAAGTGGGAACAGGGCCCCGTAGGGTCTGTGGTGGCACGGAGGCCTTTAATTAAGAGAAGGAGGTAAGGTCGACAACTCTGGAGTCAGGTCTGGCAGGCAATCAAGGAGTATCCACCTGAGGGAGAAAGGATCAGGAACCAGGAACACAGGCAATGCAATTAGCAGACACACAGGAGCAAGGAAAATAACCAAGCACTGACTGGAAGGTGTGCTTGGTTTATATAGGGAGCCAGGATCACATGACCCGACCACCTCCCACCAGTAGGTGGGGCTGCCAGGGGCTATAAAGGGAGGTCAGAGACCCAGTGCCATCTTGGTTTGCTTCATAGAACCTGATCTTACCAGATCTTCAACTCTCCTCTCTCCCTCTGTGTAAAACACTGTAACCGCATGGCGGCCGCCATCTTGCCATGACAGTGTGCCGCTGCAGGCCTCAGAGGTGAGGGGAGGAGAAGGAGCCACCGCAGACCCAGAGGGGGTGTCTCTGCGACCGGCAAGCACCGAGACTCTGTTGCGAGAACGCCGCAGGCGCCCAGACGCAGGTGAGTACGCGGCAGTGCCGTGACACCCAAGTCCCCAGCCCTGCCAAATGGTTCTTCTCATCTGGTTCTCTCTGTTCTGTTACAGCTTCCAGGAGGAACTATTCAAGTTCCAGCTATAATTGATTCTGGGGCCTGCAGCTGCTTCATAGACTTACCCTTTGCTGCTGTACACCGGATACCCTTACAGTCCAAGGCCTGCCTGTTCATCTGGCAGATGGATCCACCATCAAATCTGGACTTGTTTCTCAAGAGACCACCCCTTTACCTGTGCTAGAAACAGTAACCTTCCTGAAAACCAACAACAAGCTACTACAGGAAACAATAACCAAGGCACAGGAGTACAACAAAAGAATGTTTGATAGGAAAAAGCGTGGGGAATTGATTCTGGAGCCTGGCGATCAAGTGTGGTTATCCACCACCAACTTAAAATTATCATGTCCATCAAGGAAACTGGGACCTAAGTTTGTGGGGCCATTCCCTGTAAAGAGAAGGATCAATAATGTGGCTTACGAATTGGAATTACCAGCCTCCTTTAGGATCCACCCGGTCTTTCATGTGACCCTTCTGAAACCTGCCTCTCCCAACCCCTTCCCGGAACGAAACTCTGGCCCACCTGAGCCAACAATAGTAGGGGGAGAAGAGGAATATGAAATTGAGGCAATTATGGACTGCAGGAAAAGAGATAACCAAATCCAGTTCCTAATCAAATGGAAGGGATATGGCCCCTGGGACAATTCTTGGGAACCCAAAAACAACATCCACGCTAGAAGACTCCTTCAGACACTTAAACAGTCCCATCCGGATAAGATGGCCCAGTTGGGCATCCGGAGGCTGCCCATTGGGAGGGGGCCATGTCAGGAAGGTCCTGCCAGAAGACAAGTTGGCAACCGCAGGCAAGGTCCTGCCCCTCGAATTTCCCAAAGCTAATTGGCTAATTGGCAAATGTGAAAGGATCAGTGCTGTCTCATCTACAGCGTTCCGTGCCAGTCCTGCTTCCTGTTACCTGTGTTGTTCCTGAAATCTTGACCCGGCTTGCCTCTTACTACTCCAGTTCTCTGCCTGCACCGACCCCAGATTGTTTTTTGACCATTCTCCAGTCTCTCCACTTGTACCTGATCTGACCTCTCTGTGTATGACCCGGCTTGTCTGACTCTGCTTACCTTCCAGTATTCCCCGAGGATCCCTAGTTGCTGTATTGATCCAACTACTCCCCGGACTACTCCTCCTTCTGGAACTCTACGCTACCAGCAGTCCTGCAGCCTGCATGTTCACCGGCACTCGTGAGACTCTGCACTCTGTGCTTCCTGTTTACTCTATCAGGGGCTCTGAGTCAGAGGTGTAAGAGAGGCCTTCCTCCACACATTCAGGCTCTACCTACCAGATACGTGACACCCTGTATCCTACCCACAGCTCACCTCTACAACCTACCCACAGCTCACCTGTGTACCCTTCTCCAATGCTCACCTCTGAATCCCTGCCTATGGCTCACCTCTGTGTCCCTGTCCAAAGCCAGCCTCTGTACTCCTCTCCAAAGCTCACCTCAGCACCTGAATCTCTGTTCAAAGCTCACCTCAGCACCCCAAAATTCAAAACTCACCCCTGTACCCTGCCCACAGTTCACCCCTGCACCCTGGCCACAGGTCACCCCTGTACCCTGCCCACAGTTCACCCCTGTACCCTGCTCACAACTTACCTCTGTACCCTGCCCACAGTTCACTCCTGTATCCTGTCCGCAGTGCACCCATGTAGCCTGTCCACAGTTCATCCCCATACCCTGCTCGCAGTTCACCCCTGTACCCTGCCCCCAGTTCACCCCTGTACTCTGTCTACAGATGAGCCCTGTACCCTGCATACAGCTCACCCCTGTACCCTGTAAACAGCTTACCCCTGTATCCTTTATACAACTCACTCCTGTACCCTGCCTACTGCTCACTCCTGTACCCTGCAACTTCTCACCCCTGTACCCTGCATACTGCTCACTCTCTGTACTACTAAAGTTAAACTTTCATTATTGCTCACGTCTGCAGAAGGAGCAAGACATTGGTTCCTAATCTTCCCACACACCAAAAGGAAGAGACAGCCAGAATAGAATTTCCAGGATTACTAGCTGATGAGTGGAAGAAAGGGCAATGGGCAGATAGTGGCAGTGCCTTGTGTGTAGACACTGTACCCTCCACCTTCAGAGATAAATGTGCAGAGATAAAGAATTTTGTTAGAGCTGAACTTGCAAGTACTCTTCTTTGAGTCACTGCAGTTCAAAGGAGAGCATCACTCACTGGCATGAACAAGGTGAATGCCATGCATTCTTTCTCTCGGCACTGAAGGTCAGGGATAGCTGTGGAAATCCACTGTGTTAGCTCAGCTGTGGTGTCAATTGCTTCCCGGGAAGCTGTGCAGAAGATATTGGTGAGCATAGGCTACTTTCGGAGGCGGTCAGTATGACCACATTGCCAGCACTGACAAACAATCGATTGACATTGCTTGCATTGTGCTGTTACATAGCCTCCAATGCTGTGTAGTATTAATAAAATGCTATGGAGCGGTGCTTTATCAATTATTTAGACAACAGTAAAATGACATATATGACAATATGTATATAAATGCACTAATGCTTCAACACATATAAATGCATCTGAAAAAAAAATCCTGATTATAAAACAATATAAAAAGTAAAATGTGCCAAAAAAATATACATAAATAAGTAATGCACCCCATTCAACAAATAAATGCCGAATCCAAGTCCCAAAAATAAATATAAATGTAAAATACTCAGATAAACAAAAAATAAAAAAGGACATGTCCAAATGCAATGTGCAATGGTGATAAATAACCAGCAAAAAAGTCTATTAATCCGTGAATACTGTGATCCACAACCGATATCCAACACTAAGTGCAGTGGCTGCTCACCTTAGGGCAAACAATATTGCGTTTTTATGGAAATCAGTCGTTGGCTGAAGAGGTTCATTCCATTGCAGGTAAATCTCAGCTCATATAAAATAAAATAGGGGTCTCCATAGTGTAATATATAAAATTCAACTTTATTTAAAAATAGTAGTAACCTAAAGCCAAGTAGACTCATGCAAGTGTAGGAAAGAAACTTGCCTAAGGGGTCCGAGGATGATAGCATCGTGGAAATTCCGAACTTCTGGTCTCAGCTGTAGGCCGGAAGTGATGTCACCCAGCTCCTTCTGAAGCGTTGTGTCACAATCACGTGACTTTCTCAAGGGCTTCGCAACATGTCGGGAGGAGCCAGGTGACGTCACTTCTGGTCTACGTCGAGACCGGAAGTTCAGATGTTTTGCACGAAGTACACATTCTATTTGGCTTTTGTAAATCAACCCCATAGTCTTCTGTGGTTGGAGGCGGTGAATTCTATCATTCATATGCTCTTCATCTATTCACAGAATGCTTTGCTGTCTGGAAAAGAATAGTATGAGTTCCATAAATGTAGCAGGCAAACTGAAGGGGTGGGCGAGCGGTGCAACTTTTTAATTTGCACAGAGTCTGATGTTAACCCAAGCAGAGCTGGCAGATCATCGCTGTAGGGTTGACCTGTCAGTAGTGGAAAGATGAACTCTATGTTATGTACGAGCCAGCAGGACATGGGACACACTTAAAGGTAAGGTATATCCCTGGTACTGCATAGCTAAACCTCAGCTTTAATATTGCAAGATGAACTAGCAAAACCACATCATGAAAATGTCAACGATAAATATTAAGCCTAGAGCAGAGTAGAAAGGCAGTATACCAATTTTTGGATCTCTGAAGAATGTTGTTTTTTTTTTTGTTTTTTTGTTTTTTTTTACAAGGCTTCAAAGAAAAGGTGTTAAACTTGCCAAACTGACTAGGGTCAATTTACTAAGCCATAATAGATACAGTATTTTCACTGCTTTAAATTATGTTCTAAGTGTTATGTGCAAAAATGTATTTCTTTCCATTCATTAAAGGTTTTATTCTATAAATTAACTATGTTTAAAACATTTTCACTTTTTATTATCAATTTCTGTTATATTGTGAATGTCAAAGTCACTTCAACAAAAGGTTGACATGGGCTTTGCTCCCTAAGGGTCCATTCACACTACCCACATGTTGGTCTGCAACTGGCCATAGCAAATGTGCAGCTATTACACATGTAAAATGATAGAAATATCGTTTTGAAACACAGTTTTAAAAAAACACAGTGAAAAGTTATATATGGGCCTATAACCTAGCAAGTATAGTTATGAATCAAGGGGACACTGGAATAGGGGAATAATGGGTTTTCGAGAACACTTGGAGCTTGAAGTTGTCATAGAATAGGTGTTTGGTGCACAAAATTTTTGCTTATAAGAACAATAAAAAGAATACTGCATGAGAGCTTATTCTATTTAGGTTTTGGCATTTGCAGTGTGGTTAAAGATTAGAAGCTATAAAAAAAATGCACTTTTTTTTTTTTTTTACATATTTTATCAACTCTTTTCAATATTCCCCACCTCCGCACTGGAAAGAAAAGATTATATATGTGTAAAAAAAATGAATAAATACCCTTCGAACTATAAATATGTGCCTAAAATAAACATATCCATATTTAAAAAGCTGTTTATGCCTTTCTTTGGCTATGAGGGGCAATAAATTGGGGTGAGTGTTTCATAAAATGGGAGTTGTGGAGCACGTTTAAAAGGTGGCATTTTGGTGGATTAGCACTTCATTTTCCATGAATAAAAGAAGCTTAAATCTGCGCTAGTGATTCTTTATAAGTGATGCAGCTGAACACTAATATATCTGATACCAGATACATAAAAATCTCATAAACAAAAAAGTGCAACACATAAATGAATAATTTGAATGAATCAGTGACATAAAATAACATTATACAAAATAAACACACCCTGTGATAAGCATTAATGGGTGCACCTCCAAATGATTAAAAAAGAAAGTGAGTTAAAAGTAAAAAGTAAAAAGTCCCAAATATAGTTCCTCATGTGCTTGAAAAGGAATCCAAAAGCAGCCAAAGTGACACTCAAAAGAAAGTCCAACCCGGGAGACTTACTGGAAAGCCAGTGACCCCTCTATGCAGGTTGGTCGCTTCTATAACCAGAGATGGATCACAAAGAGGAAAAAACGAACACCAGCACACGGAAGTCCCGGTGGCAATATAAGTGTTATCTGATGTTCAGATAATCTCCTGTTTGCTCTCAGCAGACCAGAATGTATGTAAAATAAGGGCTCAGCATAGTTTGATACCATAAAAAGCAATCATTTATTAAGAAAGTAATGCACTTACATAGTAAGGTCTTGCAAACAGCATGTAAAACGCCAGAGGACCGAAGTAATCCCTTCCTCCAGTAACCAAAATGGCTGTTGCCATTTTCCATAATAAGATTCAAGAATGCATGATTATTGCACTTTAAGAGGACACTTGAATTTTTGATATACTGTATGTTTTGACCATGAGAATCACTAGCGGTTTCGTTTTTGCTTTTTAGTACACAGAGCTGCATGTACTGTATAGGAACATCTTAATGTTTTATGGTGTTTCTTAGTGATCAAATAACAATTGTCATTGTTGATGCCAAATTAGCCCAAAAAATGTGACCTGAGCATATATTCTGTTGCCAGCTTGTTAAGTATATTGTACTGTATCTAACACAGACAGCTACAACCAAACAGTCAAGAACACTCGTTACCCATAAGCAGGGCTTTTTTTTCTCCCAAAATAGGTACAGGAACTCAACCACGACCCTCCCCCACACACTCCAAACATCATCAAATATTGGGCGTGGTCTAATTTCACTAACAGTGGGAGGGTTTTAAAGACGCATTAAATACCAGGAGTGCATTACGTACAGAGTGAAGAGTTTGGGGGTGCGTTACATACATGGTGCAGAGTTCAGGGGTGCGCTGCATGCATAGTACAGAGTTCAGCCCTCTTCTGCAACCCCTATCCACATCTCACTTCCACCCCTCTTCAGCTCTCACCTCTAAATGCAACCCCCCCCCCCCCCCCCATGTCCCCATTCTGCACTCAGTGGGAGCCGTTGGAAGACAAGCTGTCACCTGTAAACACAGAAGACAGACTTCTGTGTTTACAAGTATTAGTGGTGAGCAGGGAGCAGAGGGCCTGAGTCAGAGGTGGTGGAACTGAATTCCACCAAGTTCCAGCTCTAAAAAATCCCTGCCCATAAGCATTCAGCTGTGGCAATGTGACCCAATTAATTGCAAACTCTGACTCACATGAAATAGTTTGCTTACTCCTACTTCTTAGTACACGGTCTAGTGATTCTGGTAAGACTAGAAATGTTTAGTCAAATATTACATTTGTATGCAAATAACACTCTCTTAAAGAAGAAATAACTAAGCATTCCAATAGTCAGTGGTCTGGTTTAGGTTCCAGATTACATGATATGTAAAAGCATAGGAGTTTAGGCATCACTCAAAAATTATACAAAGCCAGATGTTCTTTCTGGTTAAAGAATGTAAGTATATTACATGGCAAGATGCACCCATGGAAAGGGAAGTGAACAAAAAAGGGAACTTGTTACTTGACCACTTTATGTTGGGCCATAGTCAGACAGCGCCCTTACTAGGGTGGGTGGAAGCACCTGTACAACCTTTTAGTTGCACTTTGTGCACACCCTTGGCTGCAGTGGAGGAAGAATTGATCATAGGTGGGGTTTTTTTAACCAATGACCACCAATGTTGTGTAATTGTTTTGATGGGTGTTAAAATGTCAGAGACCACTAATGATGGGGTATGGGGGGGGGGGGGTGGAGGGTTTTAAAATGCCACTGACCACTAATAATTGTGCGATCATTTGGGGGTGAATTAATAGTGTTTTGGGTTTTATCAATGACATCTAGACTTTGCACACAATGCAACTTCAGAGCAAGGCAATCTCATTTTACAGGACACTTTCTTCCACTAACACTTCAGTGGGTGGCTTTTAAAGGTTAAAAACACCATCATTTACTGTTTACCTTAAAACAAGTATGTTACCTAATTTCCAAAAATTGTTGCAAAAATTAGGTCACCTTGGGGTGTCCACTTTCCAAAAAAGTCTGCATGTCTTCATGTCCGTACTGAACATTCACTGACAGATGTAAAAATCATGTATTTCACAAACTGTCTGTGAATTTACTTACAGTTGGCAACCCTGATCAGTAACGGGAAATCCAAGAGTACAAAACACACAGGAAAATGGGTTACAGGAAGCTGATAAACAACCAGCAACTTCTGAGCATACCTGCTGTCCTTATCAAGGCCACTGGGTGCCAGTATGTATGGCATGCGTCAACGCGCACAAGCGTGTGTCGATGAACAAAAGCGTGCCCGGGAACTTTTCCAAAACATCTGCGCACATTTCTGCACAGACGAGTGCAGCCATATTGGAAATTGGCAAAAGTACCAGGTCCTTGTGCATTCCTCTTTTGGTCACAGTAAGTGAGCAAGAAATACATAAAACACGGGGCTACTCATTCACAAAAAAGTAGTACACTGTTATTTGGCCAATGATATTTACCTGTACATCCCTGAACAATGTGACTAACAATGGATTTACAATGTGGGATAAGTTTTTTTTTTTTACTAAGCTTTTGGGGTGTGCTTATTTACAGTGTACTTTTTGTGTCTGAATAACCCTTACTTATATATGTATGGGATAGGATAGATATCTAGGGGGCCCAAATTTAAGGAACTCTCCTTCCTCTCCCCATAGTCTCCATGTCCTTATGGGGACAATGCATACTGTACTTTGGTGCAAAACCTGCATAGCTGCGAATGTGAACCTCATCCCTACTGCCTATCACAGGGGCAACAATAGTTACTTTAACAGGTTTTAAACCTAATTATTCATTTATTCTTTATGATGATCAGCACGCAGTCATTAGCAGAGCCAACAGACATAGCACAACCCAATCGGGCAACTGTCATCTCATTTTCAGATTAACCATAAGTGTTTAGCTAATTTATGGCTTAACCTTCAAATAAATATGGAATACTTTTACTACATTTAGGATATAAACCAATGTTAAATGAATGTTTACTGATTTTTTTTTTTTTTTAATTTCAATATGTAACAGAATAAATAGAAATGTGATTTAATATCAACATTTACTTGCTCCATTTTCTGTGTCTTTCAAAATGTTCTTAATTGTAAATACAGCAATCACAACACTGCATTGAAGATCCATGCAGAACAAATGGATTTTATACTTGTGTCTTAGGGAACTTGGCCTTCACTTTCTCAAAAGTACTATGCTTTCCCCTCACATAGTCAAGTACAGTGAGATAAAGTCCTTTTGAGCACAGCACCATTATTCATCCTAAGGCTTATTTGCTGGCTGATGATATCAGAACAGAATACAGCTTCGTCCCTGTAGCAGCATTCACATGGGAGTTAACCTCTGCCACTGGGTTGGGTCTTGATAAAGCTTCTTGGCAGCAAGTCCATGCACATACTGTAAGTATTTGAAATGCATTAGAACACATCGACCTCTTCTCCTCTGCTTGAAAACAATGTATGTGCTTTGTATATATCAGTACAAATTGCATCATATATTGCTTGCAAGGAACAACCCCAATTTACTTGAATCAAATGGTACTTATTTTATTCAATTTTTTAAATGCTTCATATTTTATGTGATAGGGAAAGTTTTCAGTACTAAATAAATATTTATACAACTCTGGTTTATTCAGGCACAAAGTACTTTTCCTATGTTTATAAAATCATAAATGTGATGTCTAGATATGCAGTGAATGTTTAAAATGCATGCAAACCCAAAATCTATTTTTAGCAGGTTTGCCATCATGCTTCACTGTATACAGTTGTGTTAGGCATTTTTTTATAAATCTATTGCACAATGTCTTACCTAGAAACATGGGCGTCAGAAGAACTTTTTTTTTTGGGGGGGGGGGGCATCATTTTAAGGTCACCCATGCTCCACCCCTTTTCAACAATGTCATGAAACGTGAGCCATGACTCACAAGTATTTATTTTTAAAGGGGGAATGGCAAAATTTATTTTTAAAGTGGTTGTTAACCTAAAAAAATGTAATTTGACCCCTTCTATAACCTAAAATACTTGGCTGATCCTGCCTTGCTATGTTCTCCCCTCTGTAAACTGACCACAGTATACCATAGCAACACAAAAAATCGGGTATGATGGCGCTCCCGGACAAAATGACATGAAAAAGAAAGAAAAAACTTTTGTGCTGCTCAGGATCTGGATAATAAACTTATTTATTAAAATCAATAAAAATGGCTCCCGGTCAAGGAAAAAACAATGGTGTGCCAGGGAAGTAATGCTGAGCATGTAGACTCAAACAGCAAGGAGGACCCAGAGGCAGGGAAACAACGCCTTACCACCAGTAAGGTCTGGACAGTGTGTCACCTGTGGATGGGCTGACCGACAGCCTCGATCGGATCGGGAGCCTTCGCTGCGGGTGAGTCTCCAGATGGGGCGATGCCTGGGGTGAGGAGAGGTTGATGGAGGGATGATATCCTCAAACCCCGACCTGCAGCTCCGGTGGTGGTGCGCGCCCGAGGTGGCAGCGGCCGCTGCTCGTCAGTCCCTGCTGACGCGGCGCCGGGAGATGACGTCACCAGGCGCCTAGCGCCGATGTGCGCACCAGGGGCTGAGCCCACGATGTAGCCGGAAGTGTGGAGGTGGCTCAACAACGACCCGGCTCTTGCATCACCAAAGAGTCACCTGGCGGAGCTATTGGAAAATGCCACAATTGGAGGGAAATGACATGTTTCGGGCCAAGCCCTTCTTCAGATCTGAAGAAGGGCTTGGCCCGAAACATGTCATTTCCCTCCAATTGTGGCATTTTCCAATAGCTCCGCCAGGTGACTCTTTGGTGATGCAAGAGCCGGGTCGTTGTTGAGCCACCTCCACACTTCCGGCTACATCGTGGGCTCAGCCCCTGGTGCGCACATCGGCGCTAGGCGCCTGGTGACGTCATCTCCCGGCGCCGCGTCAGCAGGGACTGACGAGCAGCGGCCGCTGCCACCTCGGGCGCGCACCACCACCGGAGCTGCAGGTCGGGGTTTGAGGATATCATCCCTCCATCAACCTCTCCTCACCCCAGGCATCGCCCCATCTGGAGACTCACCCGCAGCGAAGGCTCCCGATCCGATCGAGGCTGTCGGTCAGCCCATCCACAGGTGACACACTGTCCAGACCTTACTGGTGGTAAGGCGTTGTTTCCCTGCCTCTGGGTCCTCCTTGCTGTTTGAGTCTACATGCTCAGCATTACTTCCCTGGCACACCATTGTTTTTTCCTTGACCGGGAGCCATTTTTATTGATTTTAATAAATAAGTTTATTATCCAGATCCTGAGCAGCACAAAAGTTTTTTCTTTCTTTTTCATGTCATTTTGTCCGGGAGCGCCATCATACCCGATTTTTTGTGTTGCTATTCTCTCCACCCAGTTGGAATCTGGGTTAGGGTAGGCAGCAGCCCAGACTTGGACGTGACATTGAAGGTGGACCCCCTTGGGACATTGTCCGACCCCATTATCCCAGCCCCGCCGTCTAATTATCGCAACCACAGCGCCAGGACTTTTTTGTTTATACCACAGTATACCATGGCTGCTGAGCCCTGACACCGTGGTCAGGTGCATATCTTGTCTACAGTATGTTTAATAACGCCGTGTGCCCCTGTCTATGTGTTTTATAAAAATAAGGCGTTCTTAACCAGTTTTCAGAGCGCAGCTCACGTGACTCGCCCCCTCTCTCCTTCTCTCAGCCTCTCCTCCTTCCCTCCTCCTTCCCTCCTGACTGATGTCAAAGGGGAATCCTCAGCCCCGCTCGCTTCAGGCAGACAGGGGGAGAGGAGAGAGCCAGTGGGCGATCAGCGCACTGAAAACTGGTAAAAACGGCTTATTTTTTTAAAACACATACAAAGGGGCACGGGCACACAGGATTATTAAACAGACCGGACAGTATGGTATATAGTGGCTTAACAACCACTTTAAAGGGGAAGTTGAGATTCCAGGGGGCACTTGCTCCACTTTGCCCCCCCCCCCCCCTGCAGATGCCCATGCCTAGAAATACTGCCAGTAACAACAGTTTCTGTTTCAGGCTGACCATACTAAAGCAGCCCATAGATTAGTCTTTAGTCTAATTCCCCCATTCACACACTTGAATCCTTCCCACTGAGCTGTTGTATGCTGACAGGGGGGGAGACTCCCTTGCCACCAGAATACACTGATCGGTGTTGCCAAAAACTACAGCCGGCAGCATTGATCGATTGGGGAGATCTAACAGGGTGGTTGAACAAAAGTTGATTTAACTTCTGTACAACTTCCCTGCCTATACATGGATCAAAATCACAGCCTCGCAATAAGCAGTAGCATTTTCAGCCTTTTCTGTGAGCCAATTCATTTATATGCACAGACCCAATGGGTAGCCCAAATTTCATTTAGAAAATGTTATACAGTGAGATCTGATGCTAAGCATATTGAAAATTCAATTTTGGAATTAGATACATTTAAGTGTACAGGAGGAGCAATTTTAGATAAATGTTCTCTGAATGTGAAGTGAATCTTTACAAAAACACAAGATGTTCTTTAGCTCCTTGTTGGTATTTGTCTTTGGAAGAAAAAAAAGCTTTAGTTATTACATGTTATGTACTGTACGTTTGCATACTTCTCTGCTTAAATATTTTGATATGTATTTATCTATGTTTCAGGCTATATCACCCACATTTTTCACCCTGATGAAGATCAATTGATTTGAAACACGTTGGGGTTTGGATGAACCAACTCTGACTGAATCACGTCATGCAGTTTCCCTTCATAAGGAGATGTAACGTGCACATTTGACCATCTTATATGATGGGTAATAAGATCCGGTAAGAGGCTTTAATACTTGTTGTCACCTGGTGGTGGAAGCATTACGAATTGTGATTTTGGGGACATTGGTGAAGCAAGTGAATCGTGGACAATTTGTTTCCCTTAGACTTTCTTGTTTTACATATATTTTTCCTTTTCAGTCCTTGTGTATGGGCTCTTATGGACAGTAATTATATATTTGGTGTGATTTCTTTATACACATTTTTTCACCTAATAAGTTTGATGTCATTATATTGATTCATTTTTGTGTTTTCACAATATTGAGTTCAATTTTTTAGCACTGCTTCATATATTTATCACAATTCTCGCATCTAGTGTCACAGATTGCTTAACCACTTGCCGACTGCGCACAGTATATTTACTGCGGCAGTCAGCCCCGGCCAGGCAGAGTGACGTAGGTCTACGTCGCTACTTGCCGCCGGTCCTGTGCGCGCTCCCGCGCGTGCCCACCGACACCGATGGCTCGATTGGGTTCAGAACCGATCAGTCATCATGTCCAGGCCAATGATTTTTGGCCTGGACCTGTAGATCGGTCCTGCCCAATCAGATCTTGTTCTAAGTCTGTGAAATGTAAACACAGACTCAGAAAAGACGTGCCCTCTTCTCCCATGATCCCTTTTGGATTCATCTGGAGAAGAGAGCACTTCTAACTGTAAGTACTGCACCAAACACAGTCACACACAGCTAGATAGGCACATTTACCCCCCAATCGCCCCCCCCCGATTAACCCCTACAGCACCTGACACAACACACACTATATACAGCATATAGCAGTTACCTATATACCTGTATAAGTGTGATTTGTGAACAGGTGTAGCACTTGCGACCCCCCCTTTTCCACTTGAATTACCCGCCACCCCCCCTAATAAAGATTTGAGCCCCTGATCTCCCCTGCCCCCCCCCCTGATCACCGCTAGTTAACCCCTACACCCTCTGTCACATCAGCACTAATACAAACGTAATATACAGTGTTTTTGTATTTTTGTATTAGTGTCATTGTGATCAGAATTAGCGCAGGCGACTAAGTTTGTGTCCCAAGAAGGTTCAGGGTCCCCGCCACCCGCCCAATAAAGATTTAAGCCCCTGACCCCCCCCTGATCACCCCTACACCCCCTGCCATAACACACACCGTATACAGTATATAGCATTTTGCTATATACCCGTATAAGTGTGATTTGTGGTCAGGTCTAGCGCTTGCGACCCCCCTTTTTCCCCTTGAATTACCCGCCACCCCCCCTAATAAAGATTTAAGCCCCTGATCCCCCCTGATCCCCTCCTGATCACCGCTAGTTAACCCCTAAACCCTCTGTCACATCAGCACTAATACAAACATAATATACAGTGTTTTTGTATTTTTGTATTAGTGTGATTGTGATCACAATTAGCGCAGGCGACTAAGTTTGTGTCCCAAGGAGGTTTAGGGTCCCCGCCACCCGACCAATAAAGATTTAATCCCCTGATCCCCCCCTGATCACCCCTACACCCCCTGCCACAACGCACACTGTATACTGTATATAGCATTTTCTATATACCCGTATAAGTGTGACTTGTGACCAGGTTTAGCGCTTGCCACCGTTCCTTTTATCCTTAGGATACCCGCCAGCCCCTTCCAATAAAGATTTAAACCCCTGATCCCCCCCTGATCACATCCCGTTAACCCCTACACCCTCTGTCACATTAGCACTAATACACACATAATATACTGTTTTTACTGTATTTTGTATTGGTGTCATTGTGACTTGAGGTTGCGCTAGCGAGCTAGTTTCTTTCCCAAAGGAGGTTTAGGGTCCCCGCCACCCCCCCCAGATCCCCGGCGCATAGTTTAGAAGTAACCCCTTGATTACCACACACGCACTCACGCACGCACATACACTTCCATTTCTAGTATAGTGTTTGAACAGATCAATATCTGATCTGATCAGAACTATACTATCGCCCCCATAGTTTAGGGTTCCCAAAACGCGGTGTTTGCACGATCAGCACTGATTCCGGCCAGCACCTGCGTTTAACCCTTTCACCCAGGCAAGTGTAGTAATCAATAGATTACTGTCACTTGCAAAAAAACACTAAACACAAAACCGCTGTGTTAGCAGAGTCAGGCCTGATCCCTTCTAGCATTAGCAGTTTTTTTGGTAGCGCTTGAAATAATCTTCGACAACCAGGTGCTTTTATTACCTGTGAGTCGCATCACTGTACGGGTAAATTTAGTTACCAAAATGTCTAAACGTTCGTACAATGATGAAGAGGTTCTCAGTTATATGCTGACCGAGTCATCTGATAGCGAAGGGGAAGCTACAATGACCGAATTAGTGTCAGTATATGAACCTGATGACGGCAGCGGCTCCCTGACAGATAGCTCCGACGACAGATGGGTCCCTGTTAGACCCAGGCATACCCGACCCCATTCTGAAGTTGTTGAGATGCAGGAATCGCAGGGTGCTCGTATGGAGCAGAGTGTGGTTACTAGTGCCGCTCATTTTTCTGGCGACCTGGCAAGCGCCAGCGGCCTAGTACACCCTGGACCTAGTACAACCAGCACTGCAGTAACACCTGGTGACGTGGCGAGTCCCCTAAGTGCAGTAGAAGCTGGTGCGGTGGCTAGCACAAGTAGTGGCCCGCAGCCACCGCGTATTCGTAGACAGGCCCGTAGAGCCCATAGTGCCCTCCCTGATGCGCTGGCATATCCTAATTGGCAACCCACTGATACTACAGCGCCAGTACTTCCCCCATTCACCGCCCAACCTGGAATCCACGTGGAGACAGCTGGTTGAACTTTTATGAGCTGTTCTTCACGGAAGATCTTTACAGATCGATTGTGGATCAATCAAATTTATATGCACAACAGTTCATCGCCGCCAACCCAAATTCACACCTTGCCAGACAATTCGGCTGGAAACCTATAACGGTTTCCGAATTTAAGATCTTTCTGGGCCTTTCCCTCCACATGGGCATAACTAAACAGAGTGAATTGCGGCTATATTGGTCCACTAGCCCACTTCACCATATGCGCATGTACTCTGCCTCCATGTCCAGGGGGAGATACGAGCAAATTCTGCGATTTATGCATTTCAGCGACAATGAAATCTGTCGTCCTCGGGGAGACCCTGAATACGATCGGCTCCACAAAATTCGGCCCCTCATAGACCACTTCAATCAGCGGTTTGCAGCCTTGTTTACCCCCGAACAAGTTGTCTGCGTTGACGAGTCCCTGATTAAATTTACTGGCCGCCTTGCTATGAAACAGTACCTCCCTAGCAAGCGTGCCAAGTACGAGGTCAAACTGTATAAATTGTGTGACAGGGCCACAGGCTATACAGTTAGTTTCCGGGTCTATGAGGGAAAAGATAGCTGTGTGGAGCCCCCCAACTGCCCAGACTACATAGGGAGCAGTGGTAAGATCATTTGGGACTTGGTGTCACCCTTATCCGGAAAGGGGTACCATTTGTACATGGACAACTTTTATACAAGCGTGCCACTATTTAGTCACCTTCTCAATTTACAAATTGGCGCATGTGGCACCGTGCGACCTAATCGCCGGGGCTTCCCCCAACGGCTTATAAATTCCCGTCTTAGTCGGGGGGCGAGAGCCTGCTTGAAAACGGACAAATTGCTTGCGGTGAAGTGGAAGGATACACGGGATGTTTATGTTCTGTCCTCCCTTCACGCAGACACGACAATCCAAATCACTACGGCAACTGGCGTTGTGGAGAAAGCCCTCTGTGTCCACGAATATAACCTTAACATGGGAGGGGTGGACCTTAACGACCAGCTTTTGGCGCCGTATTTAGTTGCCCGTAAAGCCAGACGCTGGTACAAAAAAGTGTCTGTTTACCTTTACCAATTGGCTATGCTGAACGCCTTTGTCCTATACAGGGCGTCAGGACAAACTGGATCTTTCTGGGAATTCCAGGAAGAGATCATCCTTGCCTACCTGTACCCAGGAGGCATGCCTGTCCAACTTCCCCTTCCAGATGCAGTGAGCCGGCTGCATGAGAGGCATTTTTCTTATGTCCTCCCGAGTACCCCTACCCAAAGATACCCCCAAAAAAGATGTTGTGTCTGTAGCAGGCGCGGATGTAGGCGTGACACCCGTTATTATTGTCCCAAATGTCCTGACCAACCTGGTCTCTGCATCGGGGAATGTTTCGAGCGCTACCATACACTAGTGGAGTATTAGCGTAGGGTACAGCACGACACAGTGTAGGGCACACAAACACAGGGTCTCGAAAGATGTTGGATGTCCATCGACATTTTGAGAGACCCAAGCTGGAAGAGAAGATCGCAGAAGATCGCAGTACCAAATCAAGAAACAGTTAGAAAGAAAAATAAAATGATCCAAAAACTGTTGTTGTGTCAGTCATTTTATATGTCCTTCTACTCCTTCCTACTATACTTTTTTCAATGTCCTTTGTTTGTTTTTTCATTCTTTTGTGACCTGTTTCTCTTGCAGGTACTCGTCGGCTACCACGCATTGATTTTATATATTCTGACACAAACAGTGTTTGCGCTCAGCATATATGGATACCTTTGCTGATAGCAGCTGTGGTGATTTTCTGATTTCAGCACTGCAGTTAAAATCCTATTTTGGTATACGTGGATAGTGCCGTGTATACCCATCATTAAATTCAGTGGGTGGTTGTTTGGGCGGTTAATGATAAGAATCCAAAAACTTTTGTTGTGTCAGTCATTTTATATGTCCTACTCTTCCTACTGTACTTTTTTTTAATGTCCTTTGTTTTGTCATTCTTTTGTGACCTGTTTCTCTTGCAGGTACTCATCGGCTACCACGCATTGATTTTATATATTCTGACACAAACAGTGTTTGCGTTCAGCATATATGGATACCTTTGCTGATAGCAGCTGTGGTGATTTTCTGATTTCAGCACTGCAGTTAAAATCCTATTTTGGTATACGTGGATAGTGCCGTGTGTCATGTCTCCATCATTATATTGTCATGTTATTCTTATGAGAGTTTTCACAATGTGTAATTTACTGTGTAACCTACTGTTCATGTTGTACCAGCGCCATCTTGTGGCCATTCACATATTACATATTGGAACAATTTTTGTCCCAGTCCAGCTACCATAGCTTTCACCTATGAACTTTGGTGACATCATCTTCCCTCCATATCTTGTTTTCTACAGGAAACTCAGCTAGAGGAAACACAGCTAGTTGCATCCTCCCTCATCTTAGTTTATGGCGGCATCGCTGGTGTGTATACTCTTATGGATGCTTAACATTATCATCCTGTATCTATGTCTTGTGTAACTTACATCTTGTGCACATTTCTTGTATTTGCATTGCTATGTACAGTAATGTCTTATATGCATTGCCACATGTCAGTATACATTAGTAAGTGTATTCTCTTTTCTGTTCCACAGTTTTACCACTCTCACTTCACGTATTTCCTTGCAATAAAAGTTGAAGTTGGACCTTGCTCCTTTGTCAATGCATTGAAGGAAATCAGGGTTATACTGCCTGTCAATCTATGTACCCTCACACATAGGGAGGACAGGACAGTAAAACAGCGACCTCCTAACAAGCTAGAGACACAGTGAAGCTGCAGATTCTGCACAAGCTGATGCAAGACGCTGTGACCTCTCACAAGCTGCAGTGAAACAGCAACCGAGTACAGGTTGGACCACGTGATACTGAACCCCACACAGTGCAAGTGTGCAAACCTGCTACCATGTCAACAAGCAAGTCTGATCCATTGGAGACAAGGTCCCACACCTCAGCCAGTTCCAGAAGCTCAAAGAGGTCAGTGAGCAGCTCCACTATTGCCATAGCCCGCGCAAAGGCTGAAGCCGCCAAAATGCGAGCAACATTTGCTGAAAAAGAGAGACAATTGAAAATAGAGAAAGCACGCATGGAAGCAGCCCTAGCTGAACAACGGGCAACATTGGAAAAGCTAGAAGTGGAGAAGGAAGCTGCAGCCGCTATCGCAGAAGCAGAAGCTTTAGAAGAAGCAGCAAACTCCACAAGTGATAGACTCAGCAACATGCTTGGGCCTGAACCTGGCCATCCTGATAACATGAAACGCACTACAGACTACATACTGCAGCACTCTAAGTCAGGTGACAGTCTGCATTTAGGACCAGGAGCAGAGTCAACCCCTGCTAAAGAGCAGCAGAATCCTGACACACGACAAGCAACTTCTGCTAACCATTCTCCTCATGTTAAGCAAGAGAGCAGTTTTGCATACCATCATCCCTCAGTGCAACCTGAAGTAGATGGTGACTATTACAGCAACAAGTTGACACCAAAAAGCTATACCAGCCCGCCGGGACCTTTACACCACAACTTATCTCCAGGTCCATCAAACAGAAATGAAGGTATGTCAGACTTCCTTAAATTCTTTGCCCGACGTGAGCTAATAACCAAGGGGCTCTCCAAGTTTAATGACAGACCTGAAGGCTATAGATCATGGCGATCATCATTAAAGAATACGATCAGAGATCTAGATCTGTCTGCAAGTGAAGAAGTTGATCTTCTAGTCAGGTGGCTAGGAAATGAGTCAGCAGAACATGCAAAGCGGATTAGAGACATTAACATTAACTATCCAGCCAGAGGGCTGAACGCCATATGGGAGAGACTTGAAGAGTGTTATGGCTCACCAGAAGTAATAGAGAACGCACTATTCCAAAGAATTCAAGATTTTCCAAAAATTCATAACAAAGGTTATCAAAAGCTTAGAGAACTAAACGATCTGCTGATGGAACTCCAAGTTGCCAAGGACGAAGGAGACTTGCAAGGTCTAGCATACTTAGATACGGCGCGTGGTGTCAACCCCATTGTACAAAAACTACTATTAGTCTACAAGAGAAGTGGATCGCTCAAGGCTCCAAGTACAAACAGCAGTACAATGTCCAATTTCCTCCATTTTCATTCTTTGTGGACTTTGTGCACCAACAAGCAAAGACCAGAAATGATCCTAGCTTTGACTTCTCAATGTTTGACACCGCATACCCCAAACTAGGTAAACCTGTCTCACCTCGCAACCTGAAAGGTACACCTGTTGCAGTACACAAAACCAGTGTATCTCTTAAAGACTCCTCAATCAAAACTTACAGTACTACAGAGACTGAGAAGGTCCCAACAAAAGACCTGCACAGAGAGTGCCCTCTACATAAGAAACCACACTCATTGCTGAAATGCAGAGGATTTAGAGGAAAACCTCTCAAGGAACGCAAAACCTTCCTCAGGGAAAATCATATTTGCTACAAGTGTTGTGCATCAGCCTCTCATCTCGCAAAAGACTGTACAGAGAACATTAAATGCTCAGAATGTGATAGTGAAGAGCATATTACAGCTTTACACCCTGGGCCACCTCCATGGACTCCCACACCTTCAGACCAGGCTGCAGAGCACGGCGGGGAGGAGAGAGATACAAAACCTCCTGAAGTGACACCCCAGTGCACCCAAGTCTGTGGAGAAGGTCTTAGTAACAAATCATGCTCTAAGATTTGTCTGGTTACAGTGTACCCCATTGGTCACAAAGAGAAAGCCATAAGGTTGTATGCCATCCTTGATGATCAAAGCAATAGATCTCTTGCTAGCTCAGCTTTCTTTGATATCTTCAGTATTAAAGGACATAACTCTTCATACTCACTTAAAACTTGCACAGGTGTGAGTGAAGAAAAAGGCAGAAGAGCTACTGGTTACCAAATCGAATCCGTAAATGGGGAAGCATCCTTGCCTCTGCCTACCCTGATCGAATGTAACCAGATTCCAAACAATAGAGAAGAGATTCCTACACCTGAGGCTGCATCGCATCATTGGCATCTGAAACCCATAGCACATCTCATTCCTGCACTTGATCCAGAGGCTCAAATAATACTCCTGCTAGGAAGAGACATCATAAGAGTCCACAAGGTGAGAGAACAGATAAACGGTCCTCACAATTCTCCATATGCTCAGAAGCTGGACCTAGGGTGGGTCATTATAGGTGATGTCTGCTTAGGAAATGTCCACAAGCCAACCACTGTAAATTCCTTTTACACGCATACATTGGAAAATGGACGTCCATCCCTCTTTCAGCCTTGCCCTAATAAATTCCTTTTAAGAGAGAAACCTGCAGGTATGCTATATCCGGACTTTACTGAAATCCAGAACCCTTCTTGTGGTGAAGACCTAGACCACTTAGGATGCACAGTGTTCCAGGGGACAAAAGAAGATCACAAGATAGCTCCCTCCTTTGAAGATGAGACCTTTTTAAAAATGATGGAACAAGGAATTTTCAAGGATGAAACAAACACCTGGGTTGCACCACTTCCAGACTATGGACAGGATGTTAAGAAGTTTGTTGAAAGAGACTTTTATGTGGATGATGGTCTAAAGTCACTTCCCTCACCAGAAGCTGCAATCAGCCTACTCAAGAGGACTCAGACTATGCTTTCATGTTCAAACCTCAGATTGCATAAGATAGCTTCAAACAGTAAAGTTGTTATGGAAGCTTTTCCTACTCAAGATCACACCAGCGACTTGAAAGACCTAGACTTGGCTACAGACACAATACCCATGCAGCGCAGCCTGGGGCTCAGCTGGGATCTCAAGTCTGACACCTTTACCTTTCAGGTCAACCAAGAGGAAAAGCCCTTCTCACAACGTGGTGTCTTATCTACAATCAACAGTCTATATGACCCACTTGGGTTTGCAGCACCCGTGATCATCCAAGGTAAGACTCTGCTCAGAGAGTTAACCACAGATACATGTGATTGGGATTCTCCACTTTCCTCAGAGAAAGAGGCACTATGGATAACATGGAGAGACTCTTTAAAGTCATTATCTAACCTACATATACCTAGGTCATATACCCACCTCTCTCCAGCAGAGGTTCGGTCTAGGCAACTGTTCATCTTTTGTGATGCTTCAGTAAAAGCAATTGCTGCTGTCGCTTACCTCAAAACAATAGTCAATAAAGGTCAAGTTCAAATTGGCTTTGTAATGGGCAAGGCGAAGCTGGCACCATGTCCTGAGATCACCATACCAAGGTTGGAACTTTGTGCTGCTGTTCTGGCAGTAGAACTAGCAGAGCTTATCGTGTCAGAAATAGACATACAACTTGACAATACAGTGTTTCATACAGACAGCAAAGTAGTGTTGGGCTACATTTACAATGAGACTAGGAGATTCTACGTCTATGTACACAACAGAGTGCAAAGAATTAGGAGGTCAACACAGCCTACCCAGTGGCGCTATGTACCAACTCACCAAAACCCGGCAGATCATGCCACAAGAGCTGTTCCTGCAGCCCACCTCAAAGACTCTACCTGGCTCACAGGGCCAACATTCCTCTACAGACCAGTAGTGGACACTCTTGAGGAAGATACATTTGAGTTGTCAGAGCCGAATTCTGATGCAGAGATTCGTCCTCACGTTTCTGTACTCACCACAACAGTTTCTAACAGACATCTTGGATCTGAACGATTCAACAAGTTTTCCACATGGAAATCGTTAAACAGAGCATTAGCTGGTTTGATCCACATAGCCAGATCTTTTAGAGCCACATCTACAAGATCAGAACATTGTAAAGGTTGGCATTACTGTCATAAAGCCTATACATTGGATGAACTCACACAGTCTAGAGACGTTATCATCCGGTGTATCCAACAAGAAGTTTATGTTTAAGATTTTGAACACTTCCAAAAGCAAAAATGCGTTCCTAAAGACAGTTCCCTTAAGAGACTTGACCCATTTATAGATGATAATGGACTGTTGAGAGTTGGGGGACGTATTTCTAAGGCAAAACTTGAGAGTAAGGAATGTAACCCAATAATACTTCCAAACAGTCATATTGCATCGTTACTTGTGCAACACTACCATGAAAAGACCAAGCACCAGGGACGTTTGTTCACTGAAGGAGCTTTACGGACAGCTGGATTCTGGATAGTGGGAGCAAAAAGACTTGTGAGTAGTCTAATTTTCAAATGTATCACTTGCAAAAGACTACGTGGTATATTTCAGTCACAGAAAATGGCTAATCTTCCTGCCGACCGACTCAGTACAGACCCTCCCTTTACAAATGTTGGTCTTGATGTGTTTGGCCCTTGGTCTGTCACTACACGACACACCAGAGGAGGTCGTGCAAACAGCAAACGCTGGGCAGTCATATTCACCTGCATGAGTATTAGGGCTGTGCATATAGAAGTCATTGAGTCTTTGGACACATCCAGCTTCATAAATGCTCTCAGACGTTTCATTTCTATTCGAGGCCCGGTCAAACAAATCCGCTCTGACAGAGGCACTCATTTTGTGGGAGCCTGTAAGGAACTGCAGATCCCCTCAAACATCGACAGTGACCATGTAGAGAGATATCTTGCTGACCAAGACTGTAAATGGACATTCAATTCCCCACACTCCTCTCACATGGGAGGCTCTTGGGAGCGTATGATTGGTATAGCCCGCAGGATCCTTGATTCTATCTTTCTACAGCTGGGGACTTTGAAGCTTACCCATGAGTCTCTTACAACCTTTATGGCCGAAGTAGTGACGATCATGAATGCCAGACCTTTGACTTCAATATCCAGTGATCCAGAAGATCCTCTTTTACTCACTCCTTCTATTATCCTCACCCAAAAGGTTGGTCCGGTTACAGCTCCCCCTGGTGAGTTTAGCACTAAAGATTTGTACAAGTGTCAGTGGAGACGTGTGCAAACTCTAGCGGATGCCTTCTGGGATAAATGGAGAAAACAATACATCCCTACTCTACAGTCCCGGAATAAATGGCAAACCAGTAAACCCAACATGAAGGTTGGTAATGTTGTTCTTGTAAAAGACTCTCAGTCAAAAAGAAATGACTGGCCTTTGGGACTGATAACCAAAGTATTTCCAAGTGAAGATGGAAGAGTCAGGAAGGTGGAAGTGAAAGTCTGCAGGCAAAATGAGCCTAAACTCTTCCAGAGACCTGTTACTGAACTGATTTTGTTACTCTCTCCAGAGAATAGTTAATGTGGTATCCTTGGGATACCAAGCGGGGAGTGTCATGTCTCCATCATTATATTGTCATGTTATTCTTATGAGAGTTTTCACAATGTGTAATTTACTGTGTAACCTACTGTTCATGTTGTACCAGCGCCATCTTGTGGCCATTCACATATTACATATTGGAACAATTTTTGTCCCAGTCCAGCTACCATAGCTTTCACCTATGAACTTTGGTGACATCATCTTCCCTCCATATCTTGTTTTCTACAGGAAACTCAGCTAGAGGAAACACAGCTAGTTGCATCCTCCCTCATCTTAGTTTATGGCGGCATCGCTGGTGTGTATACTCTTATGGATGCTTAACATTATCATCCTGTATCTATGTCTTGTGTAACTTACATCTTGTGCACATTTCTTGTATTTGCATTGCTATGTACAGTAATGTCTTATATGCATTGCCACATGTCAGTATACATTAGTAAGTGTATTCTCTTTTCTGTTCCACAGTTTTACCACTCTCACTTCACGTATTTCCTTGCAATAAAAGTTGAAGTTGGACCTTGCTCCTTTGTCAATGCATTGAAGGAAATCAGGGTTATACTGCCTGTCAATCTATGTACCCTCACACATAGGGAGGACAGGACACCGTGTATACCCATCATTAAATTCAGTGGGTGGTTGTTTGGGCGGTTAATGATGAGTAATACTACGCATTATTCCTGTGCTGATTTCTGATAGGTTCTCTTTTTTTCCGTTCAGCCCACAGGCTGCATGAAAAAAAAAAAAAACCTATATGCCAAACAAGGACCAGCAATGTACTGGTATATACCAGGATGATGCCTGCAGATTTAGGCATCATCTTGGTATCGTTTTTTACAGCCAGCGGTCAGCTTACATGTAAAAGCAATCCTAGCAGGTAATTGGCTGCTAGACTGCTTTTACATGCAGTGGGAGGGGCCTCCCCCCCCACCGCCGCCTTCCGCAGCCTTCCGTGGTTTTTCTCGGGCTCTCCTGTCCCACCGGTTAACCCGAGAGTGCAGCCGGTGGTTCAATTGTCTAACCATAGAGCTAATTGGAGATGAGAATGGCTCCAATCATCTCTATGGCCTAAGATGCCGGAGGCTACGAGCATTTCATGACTTCTGTTTCGCCAGAAATAAGCAGGGCCATTGGGAAATTGGGAAAGTATTTTATCACATCAATTTTGGTGTGGTCAGATGCGTTAAGGTCAGAGGAGAGATCTAGAGTCTAAAAGACCCCAATTTTTTTAAAAAAGAGTACCTGTCACCACAGATTGCTATCATAGGGGATATTTATATTCACTGTGATAACAATAAAAATTATTTAAAAAAAAAAAAGGAAAGGTGTCAAAATAACATAAAAAAGCAAAAGAAAAAAGAAGAAAAAAAAAATTGAGCCCCCCCCCTTTCCCCGGTGCTTGCGCGCAATGGCGCACGCAAGCGGTGGTCTAGTGTCATATGTAAACCGCAATTGCAGCATGCATGTGAGGTATCGCCGCGATCGCCAGATCGAGTGCAGTAATTCTTGCAGTAGACCTCCTCTGTAAGTCTAAAGTGGTAACCTGTAGAGACTTTTAAAGGTTTTTAAAAATTTACGTATGCTTTTGCCGCTGCGCAGGCATGCGCAATTTTTAAAGCATGTCATGTTAGGTGTTTATGAACTCGGCATAACATCATCTTTTAAATTTTACCCAAAAAATTGGAATTATATAGTGTATTTGTGCAATAAATTAAAAAAAAATGTATTTTTTTCGCAAAAATTGCGTTTGGAAAATCTGTGCGCAAATACCGTGTGACAAAAAAATTTGCAACATCCAACATTTTATTCTATAGGGGCTCTGCTTTAAAAAAATATATAATGTTTGGGGGTTCAAAGTAATTTTCTAGTAAAAAAAAAATAGGCTTGGTTTTCAAGTGGTTAGAAGAGTGGGTGATGTGTGGCTAAGATTGAGCGTAAAATGCCGGGACAGTTCAAACACCCCCCAAATGACCCCTTTTTGAAAAGTAGACAACCAAAGCTTTTTTTCTGAGAGGCATGGTGAGTCCATGGAGTATTTTATATTTTGCCACAAGTTTCAGGAAAATTATTATTATTTTTTTGTTGTTGTTTTTTTACAGAAAGTTGTCAGTAAGTGCCGGTTCACACTTATGCGCTGTACTGCGAATATGATGCGTTCTAAATAGTCTCCAATCGCATGCATTTACAAAATACATTGAATTCGTGACGGCCGTTCACATCTATGCGTTGCGATCCAGATGCGAATGTGATGCGATCATAAAAAGGGTCTTGTGCGAGTTTACAGCGCTGCGTTGCGAATTTAGTCTCCATAGACATGAATGTAAATCGGTCTGAACTCGCATGTACAATTCAGATATGTGCGAATATGTGTACAGTTTGTCCCTTCAGCTCCACCCCTCTATTTCCTGTCCCGAGCCTCCATGTGACATCCACAAAAATCACAAACATCTTGGACATCCACAAACATGGCACCCAAACTTATTGGGATCGACAACGAGGAGCTGATCAGGCTTGTCCGTGCCAGGCCATATCTATGGGACAGCCGTACAGCAGAGTACAAGAATAATGCTCTGAAGAAAAGAGGGTGGGAAGAGATTTGTGTAAGCCTGTATCAGGACTGGAATGGATTCACACCCCAAGTGCGGAAACATAAAGGTAAGAAGATATGTTCTATGGTTCCTGTGTATATATTTATCACAGAAAGGGGAATCTATGGGGGGCCCTGATGTGAAGGGGATCTATGGGGGGAACCTGATGTGAAGGGGATCTATGGGGGGAACCTGATGTGAAGGGGATCTATCGGGGCCCTGATTTGAAGGGGATCTATGGGGGCCCTGATGTGAAGGGGATCTATGGGGGGCCCTGATTTGAAGGGGATCTATGGGGGGCCCTGATTTGAAGGGGATCTATGGGGGCCCTGATTTGAAGGGGATCTATGAGGGCCCTGATGTGAAGGGGATCTATGGGGGGCCCTGATTTGAAGGGGATCTATGGGGGGCCCTGATTTGAAGGGGATCTATGGGGGGCCCTGATTTGAAGGGGATCTATGGGGGCCCTGATTTGAAGGGGATCTATGAGGGCCCTGATGTGAAGGGGATCTATGGGGGGCCCTGATTTGAAGGGGATCTATGGGGGGCCCTGATTTGAAGGGGATCTATGGGGGCCCTGATTTGAAGGGGATCTATGGGGGCCCTGATGTGAAGGGGATCTATGGGGGCCCTGATTTGAAGGGGATCTATGGGGGGCCCTGATTTGAAGGGGATCTATGGGGGGCCCTGATTTGAAGGGGATCTATGGGGGCCCTGATTTGAAGGGGATCTATGGGGGGCCCTGATGTGAAGGGGATCTATGGGGGGCCCTGATGTGAAGGGGATCTATGGGGGGAACCTGATGTGAAGGGGATCTATGGGGGGCCCTGATTTGAAGGGGATCTATGGTGGGCCCTGCTCCAAAGGACGGAGCAAGTGGAAGACCATGCATGCTCAGTAGGTAACCACAAACGAAAAGAATTGAATTACGCAATGTTGAACATTTTAACAATAGTGTATTTATTTAAACAAAGTACAGAGAATGATGAACACTCTTTATTGAATGGCATCAAGCTGCCATGGCACTTGACCGGCAGGACTCATAAAGAAGTCTGTAAAATCCTCCCTGATGTTGGCCCCTCTGTAGTTTCCCCTGGTGTGGATCCACTCTGCACCTTCCATATCATCCATCAACGAGTCCTCGAAGAGGTATCCATCTCTTGATCTAACAAAATTGTGGAGTGCACAGGCAGCTTTGACAGCAATTATGGCATTATCTATGGTTAGAGTCATTGGTGTGTGAAGAAATCGCCACTTATTTGCTAGAATTCCAAAACTACACTCCACAACTCTGCGCGCTCTTGTGAGCCTGTAGTTGAAAACTCTCTTTTCGATAGTCAGTGAGCGATTTGCATACGGGCGTAGCAGGTGTTCTGAAAGTGCAAAAGCCTCGTCCCCAACAAAAACAAATGGTAGACTGGGTTGAGATGTTCCAGGCAGTGGTCGTTCATGTGGGAGGTCCAGGCTTTTGGCACGTAGCATTTTTCCAAAACTGGAGTGGGAAAAAATGCTGAGTCGGAACTGCTCCCGTACGAACCAACATCTATGTAGGTGAATGAGTAATTTGCATCCGCCACTGCCAGCAAAACCACTGAAAAATATTTTTTGTAATTAAAATATTTGGTACCGCTACCAACTGGTCTCACAATCCTGATGTGCTTGCCATCTATTGCACCGACACAGTTAGGGAAGTTGCAGCGCTCCCAAAAAAGATCAGCTACAGAGATCCACTCCTCTTCGGTTGGTTTTCTCATCACCACATCTCTTAGGACCTCCCAAATGGCAATACAGGTATCACGCACAATTGTGCTCACAGTGGATTTCCCCAATTTGAATTCGTAATGCAAGCTCGCAAATGAATTTCCAGTTCCAAGGTACCTGAAATAAAAAAATAGAAAATTATTATTAGTCATGTTTATCGCTTACAGAATCACTAATACGAACAAGATGGCGTAGCCTCAAGGACACCATGCAGAGGTATAAGAGACTAGAACGTGAGGCGAGAAGTGGATCCGGTGCCCCCCCTAAGCGTCCCTATGCCTTTGCCAGATGTCTGGATTTTCTGGTACCAGTTCTAGAAATGCGGAAGTAAGTTATTGTCAAATTCCCTCTTTCAATTATTAACCCATCCTTCCCCCTCCCTCTTGCCCCCCCCCTCACCTTCCAATCCCCACCTATCATCTAAATTGTATTTGGAGCGGATAATGAAAAGTAGTTACATATTTGTAATTGCAGCACACAAGCAAGTTGGGAGGAGGTGGAGAATGAGCAGGAGGAACGGGAGGAGGAGGAGCATGCAGCAGTTGATGAAGAGGAAGGCATTGCATTTGCATGTTCATCAAATGTAGATAACATAGCAATTGAGGCACAGGGCTTGGATGAGTCCATATCCGCTCAGGAACTGGAAGTGGAGTACAATGAAACTGACGCTTCCACGCCTTCCACCAGGCCACTAAGTCAAGGCAGTCGAGGCTCTACGTCCCACAGGAGGCGAGGCAGCAGGGCAACTGCTCAGGCGGAAGATAATGAGCAGACAAAACATTTATTAGTAGTGTTGAGCGAACACGGACTGTATTATTTGTGTTCGTACCGAATAATTGGATTTTTTGTACCCGAACACGGACACGGACACGGACACTTTACTGTATGTTCGGGTAAAAATCCGTGTTCGGTCGTTTTATTTCCGGGTTTTGCATGCTTTGGCGCTCTTTTCATGGCGGGCTTTCAACAGCCAATCAACAATCGTTTAACTGGTGTGCCTTAAGCCATCCCAGCCATGCCTGCAAATGTCTCAGTAGCTGTGATTGGCCGTCTGAAGCATGTGACCAAGTCTTTATAAGTTCCAGGCAGCCGCAGCGTCTTCATTCTGCTGCTTAGATCAGGGACAGAGCACACATCAACGTGCTGGCTGCTGATTAGGGAAAGACAGGCAGGAAAAAACCATTTGTGTCCGGATAGAATTGAGGGACAGGTCGGAGTGTTTAGGCAGGGCGAGTTGTAGGCATTTTAGGGATAGAGTCTGCTGAATTATAGGGTCAGTGTCTTCTACAAAGTACAATCGATATTGCTGTGTGGGGGGTGGGGTGACTCTGCACTCAATCCTGATCTACAATCTCTTCTCAATCCTGTTAGAGAGAGGCTGCTGCTGAATTTTAGGGAAACTGTGTTCTACAAACTACAATCGATATTGCTGTGTGGTGTGGGATAGGAGATAGGCAGGTGTCAGTGATCCACATCCATTTTTCTGTGTGTGAGCTGCAGTGAACACAATCTTTTTGGGCTGCAGTGAACACAATCTTTTTGGGGTGCAGTGAACAACGTCCTTTTTGGGGTGCAGTGAACAAAATCTTTTTGGGGTGCAGTGAACAAAATCCTTTTTGGGGTGCAGTGAACAACATCCTTTTTGGGGTGCAGTGAACACAATCTTTTTGGGGTGCAGTGAACAAAATCCTTTGTGGGGTGCAGTGAACACAATCTTTGTGGGGTGCAGTGAACACAATCTTTGTGGGGTGCAGTGAACACAATCTTTTTGGGGTGCAGTGAACAACATCCTTTTTGGGGTGCAGTGAACAAAATCCTTTTTGGGGTGCAGTGAACACAATCTTTTTGGGGTGCAGTGAACAAAATCCTTTGTGGGGTGCAGTGAACACAATCTTTGTGGGGTGCAGTGAACACAATCTTTTTGGGGTGCAGTGAACAAAATCCTTTTTGGGGTGCAGTGAACAACATCCTTTTTGGGGTGCAGTGAACAAAATCCTTTTAGGGGTGCAGTGAACAACATCCTTTTTGGGGTGCAGTGAACAAAATCCTTTTAGGGTGCAGTGAACACAATCTTTGTGGGGTACAGTGAACAGAATCTTTGTGGGGTGCAGTGAACAGAATCTTTGGGGGGTACAGTGAACACAATCTTTTTGGGGTGCAGTGAACAAAATCCTTTGTGGGGTGCAGTGAACACAATCTTTGTGGGGTGCAGTGAACACAATCTTTTTGGGGTGCAGTGAACAAAATCCTTTGTGGGGTGCAGTGAACACAATCTTTGTGGGGTGCAGTGAACACAATCTTTTTGGGGTGCAGTGAACAAAATCCTTTTTGGGGTGCAGTGAACACAATCTTTGTGGGGTGCAGTGAACACAATCTTTTTGGGGTGGAGTGAACAAAATCCTTTTTGGGGTGCAGTGAACAACATCCTTTTTGGGGTGCAGTGAACAAAATCATTTTTGGGGTGCAGTGAACACAATCTTTTTGGGGTGCAGTGAACAAAATCCTTTGTGGGGTGCAGTGAACACAATCTTTGTGGGGTGCAGTGAACACAATCTTTTTGGGGTGCAGTGAACAAAATCCTTTTTGGGGTGCAGTGAACAACATCCTTTTTGGGGTGCAGTGAACAAAATCCTTTTTGGGGTGCAGTGAACACAATCTTTTTGGGGTGCAGTGAACAAAATCCTTTGTAGGGTGCAGTGAACACAATCTTTGTGGGGTACAGTGAACAGAATCTTTGTGGGGTGCAGTGAACACAATCTTTGGGGGGTACATTGAACACAATCTTTTTGGGGTGCAGTGAACAAAATCCTTTGTGGGGTGCAGTGAACACAATCTTTGGGGGGTACAGTGAACACAATCTTTTTGGGGTGCAGTGAACAAAATCCTTTGTGGGGTGCAGTGAACACAATCTTTGTGGGGTGCAGTGAACACAATCTTTTTGGGGTGCAGTGAACAAAATCCTTTTTGGGGTGCAGTGAACAACATCCTTTTTGGGGTGCAGTGAACACAATCTTTGTGGGGTACAGTGAACAGAATCTTTGTGGGGTGCAGTGAACACAATTTTTGGGGGGTACAGTGAACACAATCTTTTTGGGGTGCAGTGAACAAAATCCTTTGTGGGGTGCAGTGAACACAATCTTTGTGGGGTGCAGTGAACACAATCTTTTTGGGGTGCAGTGAACAAAATCCTTTTTGGGGTGCAGTGAACAAAATCCTTTTTGGGGTGCAGTGAACACAATCTTTTTGGGGTGCAGTGAACAAAATCCTTTGTAGGGTGCAGTGAACACAATCTTTGTGGGGTACAGGGAACAGAATCTTTGTGGGGTGCAGTGAACACAATCTTTGGGGGGTACAGTGAACACAATCTTTTTGGGGTGCAGTGAACAAAATCCTTTTAGGGTGCAGTGAACACAATCTTTGTGGGGTGCAGTGAACAAAATCCTTTTTGAGGTGCAGTGAACACAATCTTTGTGGGGTGCAGTGAACACAATCTTTGTGGGGTACAGTGAACACAATCTCATACTTCTGAACATTTGAGGGTGCTGCCTGTTCCATACTCCTCCTCCTACTGCTCAACCATCCTTTTAGGGGTACAAACAATAGTAATTGGGGCCTAGTGTGGTGGTGTACGTGTGAGATACATACACTTTCTTTTTGATCATATTTTCTATTCCGCTATTCAATTAAATCCTTTGGGGATCAATTAAATTGCGTGATAGTCTGTGTCGGTACGTGTGAGATCCACCTTTCCAAGTTTTTGGGGTTCATCTCATACTTCTGAAGATTTGAGGGTGCTGCCTGTTCCATACTCCTACTGCTCAACCATCCTTTTAGGGGTACAAACAATAGTAATTGGGGCCTAGTGTGGTGGTGTACGTGTGAGATACATACACTTTCTTTTTGATCATATTTTCTATTCCGCTATTCAATTAAAACCTTTGGGGATCAATTAAATTGCGTGATAGTCTGTGTCGGTACGTGTGAGATCCACCTTTCCAAGTTTTTGGGGTTCATCTCATACTTCTGAAGATTTGAGGGTGCTGCCTGTTCCATACTCCTCCTCCTACTGCTCAACCATCCTTTTAGGGGTACAAACAATAGTAATTGGGGCCTAGTGTGGTGGTGTACGTGTGAGATACATACACTTTCTTTTTGATCATATTTTCTATTCCGCTATTCAATTAAAACCTTTGGGGATCAATTAAATTGCGTGATAGTCTGTGTCGGTACGTGTGACATCCACCTTTCCAAGTTTTTGGGGTTCATCTCATACTTCTGAAGATTTGAGGGTGCTGCCTGTTCCATACTCCTCCTCCTACTCCTCAACCATCCTTTTAGGGGTACAAACAATAGTAATTGGGGCCTAGTGTGGTGGTGTACGTGTGAGATACATACACTTTCTTTTTGATCATATTTTCTAATCCGCTATTCAATTAAAACCTTTGGGGATCAATTAAATTGCGTGATAGTCTGTGTCGGTACGTGTGAGATCCACCTTTCCAAGTTTTTGGGGTTCATCTCATACTTCTGAAGATTTGAGGGTGCTGCCTGTTCCATACTCCTCCTCCTACTGCTCAACCATCCTTTTAGGGGTACAAACAATAGTAATTGGGGCCTAGTGTGGTGGTGTACGTGTGAGATACATACACTTTCTTTTTGATCATATTTTCTATTCCGCTATTCAATTAAAACCTTTGGGGATCAATTAAATTGCGTGATAGTCTGTGGTGGTACGTGTGAGATCCACCTTTCCAAGTTTTTGGGGTTCATCTCATACTTCTGAAGATTTGAGGGTGCTGCCTGTTCCATACTCCTCCTCCTACTCCTCAACCATCCTTTTAGGGGTACAAACAATAGTAATTGGGGCCTAGTGTGGTGGTGTACGTGTGAGATACATACACTTTCTTTTTGATCATATTTTCTATTCCGCTATTCAATTAAAACCTTTGGGGATCAATTAAATTGTGTGATAGTCTGTGTCGGTACGTGTGAGATCCACCTTTCCAAGTTTTTGGGGTTCATCTCATACTTCTGAAAATTTGAGGGTGCTGCCTGTTCCATACTCCTCCTCCTACTGCTCAACCATCCTTTTAGGGGTACAAACAATAGTAATTGGGGCCTAGTGTGGTGGTGTACGTGTGAGATACATACACTTTCTTTTTGATCATATTTTCTATTCCGCTATTCAATTAAAACCTTTGGGGATCAATTAAATTGCATGATAGTCTGTGTCGGTACATGTGAGATCCACCTTTCCAAGTTTTTGGGGTTCATCTCATACTTCTGAAGATTTGAGGGTGCTGCCTGTTCCATACTCCTCCTCCTACTGCTCAACCATCCTTTTAGGGGTACAAACAATAGTAATTGGGGCCTAGTGTGGTGGTGTACGTGCGAGATACATACACTTTTTTTGATCATATTTCCTATTCCGCTATTCAATAAAAACCTTTGAGGATCAATTGAATTGCGGGATAGTCTGTGTCGGTACGTGTGAGATCCACCTTTCCAAGTTTTTGAGGTTCATCTCATACTTCTGAAGATTTGAGGGTGCTGTCTGTTCCATACTCCTCCTACTCCTCATCCATCCTTTTAGGGGTAGAAACAATAGTAATTGGGGCCTAGTGTGGTTTTGTACGTGCGAGATACATACACTTTTTTGGATCATATTTCCTATTCCGCTATTCAATAAAAACCTTTCTAGGGCAAGATCTTAAATTACAGAAATATGAGGAGACCGTCAAATAAGGGCCGTGGCCTGGGTCGTGGTGCTACTGGTAGAGCTCCTGTTGCAAGGAGAGGACGTGGTCGATCTGTGCCAGCTACACGCACAAGTGAAACACCTTCCTCAAGTGTGAGTAGGCGACAGAACCTGCATCAGTATTTGGTAGGGCATCATACGCCCCTAGAAGTGATGAGGCCAGAACAAGTGGAGGCGATAGTAGATTGGTTTGCTGCTGACAGTGCCTCCAGTTCCTTCACATTGTCTCCCACCCAGTCTACTGCAGAAAGGTCACAGTTGGCACCTGCAGCCGATGTCCAACCGTCTTTCACCTCACCCCCTTGCAAATCAGGCAAGCAGTCTGAGCCCCAAGCCATACAGCAGTCTCTTCTTCTTTTTGATGACTCTGTCAGCAGGGTTTCCCAGGGCCATCCACCTAGCCCTGCCCCAGAAGTGGAAGAGATTGAGTGCAGCGATGCCCAACCACTTATTTCTCAAGATGAGTACATGCAAGGATCATCGCAGCACGTCTCCGATGATGACGAAACGCAGGTGCCAACTGCTGCGGCGTTCAGCATTGTGAGGACCGACAAGGAGGGCAGGGGTGAAGACTGGGTGGAAGATGATGTGGAGGACGATGAGGTCCTCGACCCCACATGGAATGAACGTCATGCAGGTGACCTGAGTAGTTTGGAGGAAGAGGCGGTGGTCGCACAGAGCCACCAGCACAGCAGAAGAGGGAGCAGGGTGCAGAAGCGGAGCGGCCGTGCCCTAGACACTACGCCCGCTACTGCCCAACGCAGCAAGGGAACGAGCACACCAAAGTCAGCTCAAAGGAGTTCTCTAGCGTGGAAGTTCTTTAGAAAATGTGCTGATGACAGGACACGAGTGGTTTGCACCCTGTGCAATCAGAGCTTGAAGCGAGGCATAAACCTTCTCAACCTGAGCACAACCTGCATGATCAGGCATCTAAGTGCACGAGCTGCAGTGGAGTACATACCTTCAAAACCAAGAAACGTCTCTGGCTCATCCTGCTTCCTCTTCTGCTGCAGTCTCGGCCGCTCCAGCCACATCTGTAGTGATACCGGCACCTGCCACCCCGCAAACAGACGATCTGTCAGCAACACCACCACCTGGGTCACCAACAACCATCTCCACAATGTCCCGTGGAAGCGTTCAGCTTTCCATCTCCCAAACACTTGAGAGGAAGAGGAAGTACCCCCCTACCCACCCGCGATCCCTGGCCCTGAATGCCAGCATTTCAAAATTATTGGCCTTTGAAATGCTGTCATTCCGTCTGGTGGAGACGCACAGTTTTAAAAACCTTATGTCGGTGGCTGTCCCACAGTACGTCGTGCCCAGCCGCCACTACTTTTCCAGGCAAGCCATCCCTTCCCTGCACAACCAAGTGGGGGAAAAAATCAGGTGTGCACTGCGCAACGCCATCTGTGCCAAGGTCCACCTAACTACCGATACGTGGACCAGTAAGCACGGTCAGGGGCGTTATATCTCCCTAACGGCACTCTGGGTAAATGCAGTGGTGGATGGGCCTGAGGCGGATGGCAATTTGGCGCATGTCCTTCCACCACCGAGGATTGCAGGGCGCTTCAGTTTGCCTCCTGTTCCTAACTCCTCCTACTCCGCTTCCTCATCCTCTACCGCCTCCTCATCCGGACAGCGTAACACCTTCACCACCAACTTCAGCACGGCCAGGGGTAAACGACAGCAGGCAGTTTTACAACTTGCCTGTTTGGGGGACAAACCACACACCGCGCAGGAGTTGTGGAGGAGCATGGAACAGCAGACAAATGAGTGGTTGCTGCCAGCGAGCCTCAAGCCCGGCCTGGTGGTGTGCGATAAGGGGCGAAATCTCATAGCAGCTCTGGGCCTAGCCGGTTTGATGCACATCCCTTGCCTGGCGCATGTGCTGAATTTGGTGGTGCAGAGGTTCCTTAAAAACTACCCCGATATGTCAGAGCTGCTGCAGAAAGTGCGGGCCGTTTGTGCGCACTTTCGGCGTTCTCACCCTGCTGCTGCTCGCCTGGCAGCGCTGCAGCGTAACTTCGGCCTTCCCGCTCACCGCCTCATATGTGACGTGCCCACAAGGTGGAACTCCACCTTGCACATGCTGGAAAGACTGTGCGAGCAGCAGCAGGCCATAGTGGAGTTTCAGCTGCAGCACGCACGCGTGAGTCGCTCTGCGGAACAGCACCACTTCACCACCAATAACTGGGCCTCCATGCGAGACCTGTGTGCCTTGTTGCGCTGTTTTGAGTACTCCACCAACATGGCCAGTGGCAATGACGCCGTTCTCAGCTTAACTATCCCACTTCTATGCCTCCTTGAAAAAACAATTCGGGCGATGATGGAAGAGGATGTGGCACAGGATGAGGAGGAGGAGGAGGATGAAGAGGTAACATTTCCAAGGCTTTCAGGGCAGTCATTCGCAAGGGGCTCCGAGGGTGGTTTCCTGCACACACAAACGCCAGGGACACAATTGTCCAGCAGGGGCACAGTTCTGGAGGATGAGGAGGATGAGGAGGAGGAGCTGGAGGAGGAGATGGAACCATGTTCACAGCAGGGTGGCACCCAGGCCAGCTCATGGCCATCACTGGTGCGTGGCTGGGGGGATACAGAGGACACGGACGATACACCTCCCACAGAGGACAGCCTTTCGTTGCCTCTGGGCAGCCTGGCACACATTAGCGATTACATGCTGCAGTGTCTCCACAACGACCACCGAGTTGCCCACATTCTAACTTGTGCTGATTACTGGGTGGCCACGCTGCTGGATCCCCGTTACAAGGACAACGTACCGTCCTTAATTCACTCACTGGAGCGCGATCGCAAGATGCGCGAGTACAAGCGCACGCTGGTAGACGCCATGCTGCTGGCATTCCCATCTGACAGCGGGGCCACAGTGGAAGCACAAGGCAGAGGAGGAGGAGGAGGAGGTCGCCAACGCAACCAGGGCACCGCCAGCACCTCAGAAGGCAGGGTTAGCATGGCCGAAATGTGGAAAAGCTTTGTCAGCACGCCACAACAAACAGCAGCACCAGCAGCTCAGATGGAACGTCTTAGCAGGAGGCAGCATTTTACCAACATGGTGGAGCAGTATGTGTGCACACGCCTACATGTAGTGAATGAGGGGTCTGCCCCCTTCAACTTCTGGGTCTCCAAATTGGGCACATGGCCTGAGCTTGCCCTTTACGCCTTGGAGGTGCTGGCGTGCCCTGCAGCCAGTGTATTATCTGAACAGGTATTTAGCACGGCTGGGGGCGTTATAACAGACAAGCGCAGCCGCCTGTCCAGAGACAATGTGGACAAGCTCACGTTCATTAAAATGAACCAGGCATGGATCCCACGGGACTTTTCCGTACCTTATGCAGAATAGCAATGGATACCGACCTTACCCACCCATTGTTCCATTTTTGCTCTTTCTCACTCTTTTGGGGTGTACCCTCATTTAAAATTTGTGAAAAGAAGCAGTGTTGGCTACCTCGTCCTCCTCCTCAGGGCCAGATTAATGTAGGGGCTATTGGAGCTGCAGCTCCAGGCCCCTACCTTTTATATAGGCCCCGGGTTGGCCATATTCACTGTTACAGCTCTTCTGTCACTTGTAAACACAGAAGTCTGGCTTTTATGCTCGCTTCCCCAGGCAGCACCCTTAGAACCTCCCCACACAGCGTGAAGGCCGGACAAGGAGGGACAGTTGCCGATGCATGGATGTGTTTATGGGCTTCAGAGACAGCATCCCATGTTGAATTAGGCATGCATGGCTGCACCCTTCCTCCTCTGGGTGCATGGCAAGGCACGGCCCTTAAGGCCCTTCAAAATCCTCAGCACCAAGCCCATGATGCTCTTAATCCGGCCCTGGTCCTCCTCCACCGCCGCTTCCACCTACACCGCCCATAGGTGTGCGCAGCCTATTGCATTAAGGTGTGCACCCCAAAGTTGAAATACACATGCATGTGTTTGCCAGCAGGGAGAGTAATGTATCGGGCCATGTACCTGTAGGCAAAGAGAAATAGAGCAGAGCAGGTCCGAGGGAGATCTTTCCCATCTCCTCACTGGCAATGCTATGTGCCCTAGGGGATTAGGGTGTGCCCAGGCACACCCGGCACACCCTGTGCGCATGCCTATGTCACCGCCACATCCACCACCACCTCAACCTCCCTCCTACTCCATATGGGCCTCGTCCTTCAGAGATGAAGAAGAACATTGTTTTATTTTTCTGACCAAAAAGAAAAAGGGGCTTGTTCACTGAACTGACTGGCAATTCGTGAGACACCCAATTTGGGACTTTAAAGGTGAATAGGGTTGGCACAGACAGATAAGACTCAATTGTATAAAAACATATTTATTGTAGTAAAAATAAAATTGGTGCAAACATGTACATTGTAAAGTTGAATGCATACATAATACATTGGAGAGATGATGTCTCGTGAACAGAAGAGGAATATATCAACAGTGGGGTCCTACATGTTTCGCCAGATAACTAGCTTCTTCAGGGACCACATGTTTCACCTCTTATCACAATTCTATGCATTAACAGAAAAAAAGGGAATATTAGTTTGCGACCATAACATACATATAAACAGATTAATTTCGGTTTGAATTCAACGTATGTATGTATTAAAGTGCTTAACACTTACCAACATACAAAAGTTGGGAGTAAACATTCAGCTGTATTGCACCATAGGTCATGTATACCCAGGAGGTGCTAAGCCATCCTTGGGGTCTCCGGGGGACACTGAGCAAGAAATGTCATGGAAAGCCAAGCCAATACTGGATCGGACCAAGACCGAAGGTAATTAGGCAGATATAACTGATCCAGGTATTTAACAAAGAAAGCGTCCCAGCCTCTAAAAAGAGAACATGGAGGAATGCTGCTAAATCTGGGTAATATAATCACTAGTAAGAGCAGGTGAGGGAGTGAAATAACCATGTAAAACCCAAGAAAAGTGAGTGGGTGTTTGACCAGTGGAGACCATTTGGCCATAATAGATAACCTGTGCCCAAGAAAAAAGAATAGAAAAGGTAGTGTGACGTAGATTAAGGCTCAGAAAAAAGAAAAAAGGTCAAAATGCACCAATTAAGGAAATGGGTTAATGAGTGAATGTGAGCGCCGAAAAGAAGAAAATATATAGTGCCAGGTCCTATAAAGAGAAGGACATACCCATCAAGTGAATGAGTACACGAATATGTACCACCGGCAGCTCAATAATAAAAAAAAAAAAAAAAATATTGGTCATGCAAAGTGAAAAAGAAAAATAGTGTTGACCATTATGAGAGTGAGGGTAAAGAAAGTGATGAGTGAAGCAGGTATATTGAGATATAGAGGGCCCAGAATAGCAAGCATATACGTATCTAAAAATACTTACCTTTATGCCTGCTATTCTGGGCCCTCTATATCTCAATATACCTGCTTCACTCATCACTTTCTTTACCCTCACTCTCATAATGGTCAACACTATTTTTCTTTTTCACTTTGCATGACCAATATTTTTTTTTTTTTTTTTATTATTGAGCTGCCGGTGGTACATATTCGTGTACTCATTCACTTGATGGGTATGTCCTTCTCTTTATAGGACCTGGCACTATATATTTTCTTCTTTTCGGCGCTCACATTCACTCATTAACCCATTTCCTTAATTGGTGCATTTTGACCTTTTTTCTTTTTTCTGAGCCTTAATCTACGTCACACTACCTTTTCTATTCTTTTTTCTTGGGCACAGGTTATCTATTATGGCCAAATGGTCTCCACTGGTCAAACACCCACTCACTTTTCTTGGGTTTTACATGGTTATTTCACTCCCTCACCTGCTCTTACTAGTGATTATATTACCCAGATTTAGCAGCATTCCTCCATGTTCTCTTTTTAGAGGCTGGGACGCTTTCTTTGTTAAATACCTGGATCAGTTATATCTGCCTAATTACCTTCGGTCTTGGTCCGATCCAGTATTGGCTTGGCTTTCCATGACATTTCTTGCTCAGTGTCCCCCGGAGACCCCAAGGATGGCTTAGCACCTCCTGGGTATACATGACCTATGGTGCAATACAGCTGAATGTTTACTCCCAACTTTTGTATGTTGGTAAGTGTTAAGCACTTTAATACATACATACGTTGAATTCAAACCGAAATTAATCTGTTTATATGTATGTTATGGTCGCAAACTAATATTCCCTTTTTTTCTGTTAATGCATAGAATTGTGATAAGAGGTGAAACATGTGGTCCCTGAAGAAGCTAGTTATCTGGCGAAACATGTAGGACCCCACTGTTGATATATTCCTCTTCTGTTCACGAGACATCATCTCTCCAATGTATTATGTATGCATTCAACTTTACAATGTACATGTTTGCACCAATTTTATTTTTACTACAATAAATATGTTTTTATACAATTGAGTCTTATCTGTCTGTGCCAACCCTATTCACCTTTAAAGTCCCAAATTGGGTGTCTCACGAATTGCCAGTCAGTTCAGTGAACAAGCCCCTTTTTCTTTTTGGTCTTAATATATGAGGGATGTGGTGTTAATGGTTGGCCATGGTACCCCGTTGCACATCATCTAAAACTTTTTGTATGTTTTATTTTTCTGTTTTTTTTTGTTGTTTTAAGTTATTTCCCTATCCACATTTGTTTGCAGAGCACTTGCCATGCTCTTAATTACGTTTTGCTGCCATTTGCAGCACTCTAGCCCTTTCCTTTGGTGTTTTAGAGCCATTTTAGTGCCTTAAAGTTCGGGTCCCCATTGACTTCAATGGTGTTCGGTGTCCGGGAAAAGTTCGGTAAAAGTCCGGGACACGGACCCGGACTTTTTTTTAAAGTTCGGCCGAACCCGTCGAACACTGACATCTAGGTGTCCGCTCAACCCTATTTATTAGACATTATGTCTGGCATCAGCCAGCAAATAGATGCACAGCGATGCCCACACACACTATTTGCCCACAGTTTAGTGCCTCTTCTCAAAGAGGTCCCGCCGGAAAGATATTTTGAGATGAGAATGGCAGTACAAAACTGTATCCATTCATTCTCTGTACCACGACAGTTCCCGCAAGAGAATACATGGACCCCAAATTTAACACCCATTCAATCTGCCATTCCACCAAACCCTTATCCATCCAGTTTTGAACAATACCGGAGCATTCATGAAACCCCAAGATCCCAAATCCCATATCCTATTCCTTCTCCAATTCCCTCTGTAATCCCCCCCCACAGGAGAACATCGGATGTCTCCACTTCTTCCCATTTCCCCCCCTCCCGCAGACCACCACCGACACCACAATCAAGTGCATTGGCATCAAACTTACCTCCACCCTATCCACAATATAGGCCCACAAGTGGACCATCAAGAAATCCATCCCCGCTTGTGCCATTTAGGCTATATCCCAACACCTTGGATAGCTCTTCAACACCACTTGATCCGGATGAGAGTTCACCTAATTTTTTGGATCTATAGGATAGGACACTTGCCACTCTACCGCCATGTTGTCCAAATTTGTCTTTTATGACATCATGTTTCTGTTTTTGTTCTTGTTATTATATGCAACAAAATAAAAAATAAAGAAAAACTTTTTTTGGAAGCGACTTTGCCATCATATCTGTCTGCATAATATGGAGAAAAAAATACATGACATTTCACAAAATATATCACACTTACCGTAATGTAACAAGCAATCTTTCAGCAGGGACAACACTGTTCCGGAAGGTGCTGTTCTGACGCTCCAAACGGGAAAAGAGTAGTCCAAGTAATTCGTCAAAACTAAGAAATAAAAAACACAACACATGTAAGTGGCAAGCAAAAGGGGCGCGTGTGGAGCTTCTGGAATGATTTGGGGGTAGATATAGGTGAAAAGAGAGAGGGGGAAAAGAGAGAAATAGGGAAGCAGCAAAAAAGAGAGAAGGAGAAGGAGAGACTCCCTCTCACATACTAACCTATTAACTGACATCCGAGTATAGTTGAAGAACTTCTCTTCATGTTGACGGAGATGATTATAGAGGACACTGAACTGACCTCTGTCTTCCCTATTTGAAATTATGGGATGAACCCAATATCTTTGTTTTCTCATCATCCTCACCCTCCTCCTCCTCCTCCTCCTCCTCTCTTTGTCCATATCGATCAGGACTGCAGCAGTGACAGTAGCAACTGCTGCCATGACCAAGGGCAAATGAAACATACTGCCAAAAAGAACACACAAAAACACAGCTGACACGCCACAACGAACTCTCCCCACAAAAACCAGGAAGTCCACAGGAAGTTTACACCCATTTTATTTTGATTGGCCGGAGCAGAAATCGCATCTGAGCTTAATTAACATGATTATGCAAGTACAATTCGCATTGCAATCGCGCTGTACTATTTAGAAACGCAAGGTAAACATCGCACTGCAAATTCGCATTGCAAGCGCAAGCGCATAAGTGTGAACCGGCTCTCAATGATATATTGCTCCCACATGCCATGGGTTTATGTGAAATGACACCCCAAAATACATTCTGCTGCTTCTCCTGAGTACAATGATACCCCATGTGTGAGACTTTTTGGGAGCCTAGCTGTGTACGCGACCCCGACAACCAGTCCACATCTTCAGGTTTTCCAAGGGCGTAAATTGTTGATCTCACTCCTTACTACCTATCACACTTTTGAAGTCCATAAAAAGCCAAGATGGCACAACCCCCCCCCCCAGATTACCCCATTTTGCAAAGTAGACACTCCAATCTATTTGCTGAGAGGCATGGTGAGTATTTTGCAGCTCTCATTTTTTTTGGAAAATGAAGAAAAAACAGGAAAATGCATTTTTTTTCCTCTTTTTTCAATTTCCAAAGCTTTGTGACAAAAAGTGAGATCTGCAAAATACTCAACATGCCTCTCTGCAAATAGCTCAGGGTGTCTACTTTCCGAAAAGGGGTCATTTGGGGGGGGGGGGGGGGGTTGTGCTGTCTTGGCATTTCATGGCCTCCAAAACTGTGATAGGTAGTCAGGAGTGAAATCAACAATTTACGCCCTTGGAAAGCCTGAAAGTGGAGGTTGGTTTTCGGGGTCCTGTACTCGGCTAGACTGCAAAAAAGTCTCACACATGGGGTATCCCTGTACTCAGGAGAAGCAGCAGAATGTATTTTGGGGTGTCAGTTCACATATACCCATGGCATGTGTGAGCAATATATCATTTACTGACAACTTTGTGTAAAAAAAAAAATATATATATATATATATATTTCCCGGAACTTGTGGCAAAATATAAAATATTCCATGGACTCACCATGCCTCTCAGAAAATAGCTTGGGGTGTCTACTTTCCAAAATTGGGTCATTTGGGGGGGGTTTGTGCTATCTTGGAATTTTAGGGCCTCCGAAACTGTGATAGGTAGTCAGGAGTGAAATCAACAATTTACGCCCTTGGAAAGCCTGAAAGCGGGGACTGGTTTTCGGGGACCTGTACTCGGCTAGACTGCAAAAAAGTCTCACACATGGGGTATCCCTGTACTCAGGAGAAGCAGCAGAATGTATTTTGGGGTGTCAGTTCACATATACCCATGGCATGTGTGAGCAATATATCATTTACTGACAACTTTGTGTAAAAAAAAAAAATATATATATATATATATATTTCCCGGAACTTGTGGCAAAATATAAAATATTCCATGGACTCACCATGCCTCTCAGCAAATAGCTTGGGGTGTCTACTTTCCAAAATGGGGTCATTTGGGGGGGTTTTGTGCTATCTTTGAATTTTAGGGCCTCCGAAACTGTGACAGGTAGTGCAGAGATGACATGAACAATTTACGCCATTAGAAAACCTGAGAGTGTTGATTGGCTTTTGCGGTCCTGTACACAGCTAGGCTCCCAAAAAGTCTCACACATGGGGTATCCCCATACTCAGGAGAAGCAGCAGAATGTATTTTGGGGTGTCATTCCACATATACCCATGTCATGTGTGAGAAATGTATCTTTTAGTGACAACGTTGTGTAAAAAAAAAAATTAAAAAAAAAAATTGTAATTTTCCCAAAACTTGTGGCAAAATATAAAATATTACATGGACTCACCATGCCTCTCAGCAAACAGCTTGGGGTGTCTACTTTCCAAAATGGGGTCATTTGGGGGGGTTTTGTGGTATCTTGACATTTCAGGGCCTCCTAAACAGTTAGAGGTAGTGAGAAAATGCAATGAAAAATGTACGCCCTTTGAAATTCTGATGGTGGTGATTTGTTTTTGGGGACCCCTACACAGCTAGGCTCCCAAAAAGTCCCACATATGTGGTATCCTTGTACTCAGGAGAAGCAGCAGAATATATTTTTTTTTTTTTTTTTTTTTTTTTTTTTTAGCAGAATATATTTTGGGGTGTAATTACACATATACCCATGGCATGTGTGAGCAATATATCATTTCAATGACAACTTTGTGTAAAAAAAAAAAAAAAAAAAAATTTTTTTTTTTAGTCATTTTTCAAACACCTGTGACAAAAAAATGAAATATTCAATGAGCTCAACATGCCTGTCAGGACATTCCTTAGGATGTCTACTTTCCAAAAAGTGGTAGTTTGGGGGGGGTTTTGTACTGCCCCGCCATTTTAGCACTTCATGAAATGAGATTGGCAGGCAGAAATTAAAGCTGCGTAAATTTCACTTTTTACACCATAGTTTGTAGACGCTATAACTTTTGCGCAAACCAATAAAAATACGCTCATTGATTTTTTTTTTGTCAAAGACATGTAGCTAAATATATTTTGGCAAAATAAATGACATAAATTGAGTATATTGGATATTTTTTAAAAGACAAAGTTGAAAATGTCATTTTTTTGCAAAATTTTCGCTCTTTTTTTACTAATATCGCAAAAAATAAAAAGCACAGAGGCGATCAAATACCACCAAAAGAAAGCTCTGTTTGTGGGAAAAAAAGGACGTAAATTTCGTTTAGGTACAGCATTGCATGACCGAGCAATTATCAGTTAAAGTTACGAAGTGCCAAGTTGAAAAAAGGGGTTTGGTCTTTAAGCTGCAAAATCCTCCGGTGGGAAAGTGGTTAAGCGGCTGCTCATTTGTAATTTATATGTTTTAGGGCAGATATCCGATATGATTTTTATGTTTATTTTCAGCAGGTCCTGGAAGGCTTGTGAGGGTAGAATGAAAGCCACAAAATACAGGAAAATCCTGGAGGGTGACCTGCTGTCTGAAAGAAGTTTAAGTGCTAAAGCTGACCTTACACCTGAAGATTGACCTTTCATTTTCAAAATATGAGATAAAGGTGACTTTAGGCAGGTATTTTAGTTATCCTGGGGAAAAGGGTTAATATGTGTGATGCTTTTTTGAGCTTTTTGTTACAGTCTGCTTATCTGTGGTATAAAGAGGGGGAAGGCTGGGGTTCAGGGGTTTACTTAGCTGATTTTTTACTCTGTAGAGACATGCTGTAGGTCTGCTGTGCCTTGCAGTCCAATGGAGGCGCCGGAGATCCAGAGGACAGCCAGTACATGGAACATGCCAGCTATGGACTAGGGATTGACCGATTATCGGCAAGGCCGATATATCGAGGGCCGATATGCACTTTCCCCGATATATCGGAATTGGCCCCGGAAGTTACCGATATTGCCGATATTGTGCACTGCGCACACGTGACATCATTGCATGTGTTGCTTCACGTGTCTCCGCACCCTGGACCTCTAATTTGACATGTTCTGCCTTCTAAGACCGCCTCCCCTGCCTCGGACAGCCTCGGACAGTGTGTGCAGCTGCAGTCCGGTCACGGTGCCAGACAGCCACACACAAGCCCTGGCCACAGCCACCCACCCCAGGGTGCCAGCCACCCACCACAGGGTGCCAGCCAGCCACAGTAGGGTGCCATCCGGCAGCCATTGACCCACAACAGGGTGCCAGGCGAGCATCCAGCCACCCACCCCACAACAGGGTTCCAGCAGCCAGCCACCCACCCCACAACAGGGTTCCAGCAAGCCAGTCACCCACAGGATGACACCAAGCCAACCACCCACCCACCACAGTGTTCCAGCATGCCAGCCACCCACAACAGGCCAGGGTGAGTGACACCAAGACAGCCACCCACAACAGGGTGACACCAAGCTAGCCACCAACAACAGGGTGACACCAAGCCAGCCAACAACCACAGTGTTCCAGCAAGCCAGCCACCCACAACAGGGTGACACCAAGCCAGCCACCCACAACAGGGTGCCAGCAAGCCACCCACACTGCCAGGCGTCAGCCACCGACCCACAACAGGGTGCCAAGAAGCCACCCACAGCAGGGCAGGGTGCCAGAAGCCAGCCATTTCTTTAACCTTATTGTCTCTCTTTCAAATTGCAATGGAGATGGATGAAGACAGAAAAAGTAAAAGTGTGGTCTGGGACTATTTCTCGTCTCAACCATCTCCACGAAAAGCATCAGTGTGCAACACATGCATAAACAATATAAGCATGGGATCAGTAACTGCTTAAAACAAAAAATACATCAAATCTTTGAGTCCATCATATTAAATTATATCATGCAGCACAGAAAAAACAAAATGATTATCAATGTGTTTTGAAATACCTCCTCCACTATCCCAGGTAACAATAACAGATATGTTTCAGAAAAAAAAACAGGTGTCACAGTCTAGATTCAGATAGAAAATCCCAACTGCTGGACAGAGTAATCACAGAGATGATGGTCACTGATAACCAGCCATTTACAATGGTATCTGACTCAGGATTCAAGCGGTTGATGTCCATACTTGAGCCAAGGTACACACTGAAGAGTGAGAAGTATTATCGAACCAAAATGCTGGGAAAAATTCACCAAAAGGTCATTGAGAAAGAAAAGGCTATGCTGCAACCAGAGAATGCTGGCAACTCACTCTCATTCATGACTGACTGCTGGTCAAGAGGAGGACAGAGTCACTAATCAATCTTACATGCCACTTCATTGACAGCGGATGGACAAAAAGGCAATTGGTCTTGAATACAAAAGTGATGTAAAGATCCCACACTGGAGAGTACAGTAGAGAAATGTTTCTAGGCATGCTTGAAGAATGGGGAATCACCAAAGACCGAGTGATGCTTGTGCTCCTTTGAGACAGCGGAGCAAACATTTGGAAAGGAATGAGGCTTGCTGATATGTCAGACCTCAGTGTCATGGCACACAACACCCTCCAACTTTCAAGTGATGGTCTGTCAAGTCAGAGAGCTTTTATTGATATATGTTTTGAGAAGTATGAAGAGATTAAAAATGTTGTGCTGGCAAGTCTTTTGAATCCTCGATACAAGAACCATGCTTTCTCTTCTGATGATGTATTGACCAAGGCAAAATAATGGCTGACAGAAGATATTCAACAGGAGGTGCAGGAGGTTCCTGCCGAAAAGACAAGTCCAGAACAGCGTTTTTATAATCTGAAAGAGCAGCATGCTGCAAAAACAGAAAAATGTCCAAAAAGACAACAACGAACAGAAGAGAATCTTCTTCAACATGGTCGAATTGATAATGACATTTTCAGTGTTTTATTGGGGCCTCATGCGGAGCATTCTTCTGAATCTTCAATAATGAGCCTGGATGATGAACTTCATCTCTATTTGAAGGAACCAGTAATTGACAGAAGAAGTAGTGATCCTCTTGAGTGGTGGAAAGAAAATGAGGCACTGTTCAAACGACTTGCTTCCCATGCTAGAAGATACCTCTCTCTCTCTGCTCCTCTATCCTCCTCTCCTCCTGTACCAAGTGAGCATGTTCATGAAGTGTCAGCATTATATGAAAAAAACAGAAGCCGTTTAGCAGGTGAACATGATCATGCTGAAATGTTCTGCTTTCTGCAGTATAATATTCATCTACTTAACTGGGAGTATTGAAAAGTGTAGTAGTACTAGTGTCCACTCCAATCCACAGTGTAGCTTTTGTCTAGCTTTTTTTCTAGCAGTTTTGCACTGACTGCAGTAGTGATTAAAATCATTGCAGTGAGTGCACTACTGCAGCAGTAGTCCACTGACTACAGTCCAATCCACTGTCTAGCTGTTGTCTAGCTTTTTTTCTAGCAGTTTTGCACTGACTGCAATAGTGATTTAAAGTCATTGCAGCGAGTGCACTATTGCAGCAGTAGTTCACTCACTGACTCCAATTCACTGTCTATCTGTTGTCTAGCTTGTTTCTAGCAGTTTTGCTGCCACTGACTGCACTGCTGCAGTAGTGATTTAAAATTATTGCAATGAGTGAGTGCACTACTGCAGTTTACGCATCATTGACAATCAGATGATGTGAAACTGATGTGCCTGCAAGTGCAGTTTTCCTATCAGTTTTCACGCAGTTAAGGTGTGAAGAACGAGCCCTTAATGTTAAAAAAAAGTCAATAAATAAACATTAACATCTTCAATAACAGATTTGTGTCGAAATTTGTGTTTATTTTTCAAAACCTTAAATGTACAAAATATCGGCCCATATCGGCCGATACCGATATGCAATGGCCAAAATATCAGTATCGGCAATGAAAAACTGATATCGGTCGATCCCTACTATGGAGTGAAACCAATAGAGGTATGCCTGAGCAGCCAATCAGCTGTAGTTAGGGTCAGTCGATGGACAATGTTCATGTTGAACTGTATTGCCAAAGAATTTTAGGTAAAGTTGCATCAACTGTTCTAAGCCTAATCTGAAGTTATTCAAGGGGTGCATATTGGCTCTTGCGTATCAAAAGATATGAGTATGAAGCAACGCTACTACAAAGGTTAACTTCACAGCCGGTCATAAAGTGTGGTACCTGGGACAGGTGAGGGGTACTTCAGTAGCGAGGGAGTCGGTGTTCTGGCTCCCTCCCCATCTCCTGTAGCAACTGGGACCGAACCCATGTTATGAAGACTCTTAGCATGGTTACATGGTGCAGAAAAGAAGGAGTTAACAAGTGCATGCATGAGGTCCACTCTAGGTGCACGGTGGGACCCCATTCTGTTACTGGGAGTGAAATAACAGAGGTACACTGGACTGGTAAATAGTGTGCAGGCTCAGCAGTAGTGATGGACGAACATCTGCCGGGGCGGTTCGCGAACGTGATCGGTGAACTCACTCCAATGGCAGATCCCATTCATTTTAATGGCAGGAGAACATGAAAAACCTCCAGGTCATATTTGCAGCCACAAAATACTTACTAGCTGTGCACACATAGTCCCACAACATGGACACTGACATATCAGAAGTATTGCTATTGGAAAAGTTACCATAAAAATGTATTTATTTTTTTTCGAAATCAGCCAGAACTGACAGCAGCCGGTAAATACATGTCAAATATATATAGGGTCCATTCACACGTCTGTAAAATGGATCCGCATCCGTTCCACAATTTAGCGGAACATTTACAGACCCATTGATTTTCAATGCCAGTCTGAAAAATTAGGCATTCACAGGATAAAGAAGTGTCGGCCAGTACAGGCCCCAAAAATTAGCCAACAGGGGTTCACCTAACAGCAAAGAACTTTTTATTCTGTGCCTGGAGGTACATTAGGCATTCACAGGATACAGAAGTAAGTGTCGGCCAGTACAGGCCCCAAAAATTAGCCCACAGGGGTTCACCTGACTGCAAAGAACTTTGTATTCTGTGGCTGAAGGTTGCTGTGTGGAGCATGGACAGACTGTATAGGGACACAAGTCACTAGCTAATAGGTCCACAAAAGTCTTTTGTCAGTGTAGGGAGAGGTTGCTGTGTGGAGCAGGGACAGACTGTAGCAATTAGGCATTCAACCGACATAAAGGCCTTTTATGCCGCTGTATTTACCTAAGACAGGGACCATGAATTGTTATGGGTGGTGGCGGATATTTGTGGCCTGTCATGAGGAATTTGAATCAAACATGGTCTACTGGTCACATGTGTTGAATTCCTCTGAGATCCATGCCTCATTCATTTTTAGAAATGTGAGGTAGTCAACACTGTCGTGAGCTAGGCGAGTAAGCTTATCGGTCACAATCCCCCCTGCTGTGCTGAACCTCCTTTTGGACAGGACACTGGACGAGGGGAAAGCCAACAGTTCCATTGCAAATTGTGCAAGCTCTGGCCAGAGGTCAAGCCTGCCCACCCAGTAGTCCAGGGGTTCATCACTTCTCAGAGAGTCCACATTGGCTGTTAACCCGATGTAGTCGGACACCTGTCGGTCTATGCGTTCCCTGATGCTGGAGCCTTTGCAGTCAATGCATAAGTCACAGTAAGCCCAACACTCACCTGGGGATGAGCCGCTAGGGTTTCCATCCGTCCAGATTTGACGTATCGGATCAGATGTCAGCGGACATGTCTCCACTAATATCCGATGCCCCATAGACATGCATGGGGGGGGCCATTCAGATCCGCCAAAAAAAAAAACGACAGGCGGATCTGAATGGTCCGCCTGTGTGAAAGGGGCCTAAGAAGGCACCTGGACTCCCATCACAGAGCCCAGTGGGAGCAACGCCGTCAGAACCCACAAAGCCACACTCCAGGCTCTCACCATCCAGCCTGTTCTCCTTCTCCTCTCTCCTCACAATTGTCCTCCACTTCACCTTCCATCATGCCATCCTCAAGTTTTTCTAAAAAATGGCAGGCTTCCGTGTCCCAAATGTTCGAGCGTATAAAAATCATGACGCCGGATAACCCTCTTGCCCAACGGTTGACCACTGGCTTGTCGGAACTGATAGCTCGCCAACTACTGCCATATAAACTGGTGGATTTAGAGGCCTTTTGAAAATTTGTGGCCATTGGAACTCCACTATGGAAGGTCCCAGGAAGGAAATATTTCTCGCAGAAGGGCATCCCAGAGCTATATGGCCATGTTCAGCGGCAAGTGAATGTATCTCTGGCACACAGTGTCGGTGCCAAGATATATCTGACCACAGACACGTGGTCTAGCAAACACGGGCAGGGAAGGTATATAACTTTTACTGCCCACTGGGTGAACCTTCTGACGGCCGACAAGCATGTAACCCGTGGCACCCGTGTAGATTTGGTTTTACCGCCACAGATTGCATGCAGGCCTGCCTCTTCTTCTCCTCCTATTCCATCTTCCCTCTCCTCTCCGGCTTACTCCTCCTTTTCCGCTGCTACCGTCTCTTCCGCTGCGCCGCCCAAGATCCACAGAACCTATTCGGCATGCCAGGTGAGACGTTGCCATGCTGTGCTGCGTCTGTTGTGCCTGGAAGCCAAGAGTCACACTGGTCCTGCACTCCTTCAGCTTTGCATTCACAGGCAGATCAGTGGCTAACACCGCTCAATTTGACAGTTGGTAAAGTGGTGTGCGACAATGGTGCCAATCTGCTGAGCGCGCTGAAACAGGGCAAAATTACACATGTCCTGAACTTAGTCATGCAGCAATTCGTTGTCAAATACCCTGGGGTCCAGGACGTCTTGCGGCAGGCCACGAAAATCTCGGGCCATTTCAGAAGATCTTACACAGCCATGTCTCGCCTTGCTGACATTCAGCGGCGACACAACCTGCCCATCAGACGTCTTATTTGTGACTGCCCGACACGATGGAACTCAACCTTGTATATTCTTGATAGGCTGCTCCAGCAGAAACGTGCAGTTAACGACTACCTGTAAAAACTCTGTGGCAGGACAGGTTCTGGGAAGCTTGAGTTTTTTCCACCGCGCCAGTGGCTGCTCATGCGTGACGCATGCAGACTTCTGCGGCCATTTGATGAGATCACCAAACTGGTCAGTCGCAGCCAGGGCGCCATCAGTGACATCATACTTTACACCTTCTTTCTGGAGTGTGCATTGCGTCGTGTCATTGATCAACCCCCTTCGAGGAGCAGGAGCAGAAAGATGAGGAAGTCGCAATGCTGGATGAATATAGAAAGCATATTATAGTGGATTTGTATTGTGCAGCATTGCGACTGGTGAGCGGTTCTGCAGTGATGCTACAACTACAAAGAGTGACAAACGCAATTAGAAAAAATTATTATAACTGGTGTGATAGACCAGTGGCCCCCCAAAATGACACATTGAAGCGGGGGTGTTATATAACAATATACTTTCATAATAGTGTATTTGGGTACTGCAGAAATTTTTCCTCTGCATCATCAACGTCACCTTCCCCACCACTAACATTAGAGATCTCAAAGTAGGCAGCAACAGCGGGGACCAACCTCCTTGGGCTGAACTGGGTACTGTCGTCAGACTCCTGAGTGGCGACTGTTGCTACCTCCTCTTCCTGATCCGATGCCAAGAATGGCTGCACATCGTAAATGTCTTCTGATGGATCGGAAAATAATTCCTGTGACTCAAGCGGAGGGTATATGGTGGTGGTGTTGATGATGGTGTCTTTGGGGGTGCACACAGCAGAGAGTGAAGAGGTTGCAGATAGAGAGGATGAGGAGGGTGCATAAGAGGAAGGCTGAGTGAGCCACTCAACCAAGTCTGGTGCGCCATTTGACGTAATCGAACGCACCATCTGCAACTTCCCACTTTGGCTCCAGCCTGGCGCTCCTGCCCTACCCCTACCACCCCTGTGGAAGGGCCTGCCTCTTCCTCTGCCTGTCATTTTTTAAATGACCCTGTGACAAAAGTCTCTAGAGAAGCACAGTATATGTGGAAGAAGGTATATAACACCCCGCTTCAATCTTTCGTTTTGGGGGGGTCACTGGTTTATCACAGCAGTCATGAAAAATATTTTCTAGTAACTTTTGTCACTGTGTGTAGCAGAGTTAACGCAGTGAAAGAGGCACAATGTCTGCAGTACCCAAATACACTATTATGAAAGTATATTGTTATATAACACCCCGCTTCAATCTGTCGTTTTGGGGGGCCACTGGTTTATCACAGCAGTAATGAAAAATATTTTCTAGTAACTTTTGTCACTGTGTGTAGCAGAGTTAACGCAGTGAAAGAGGCAAAATTTATGCAGTACCCAAATACACTATTATGAAAGTATATTGTTATATAACACCCTGCTTCAATCTGTCGTTTTGGGGGGCCACTGGTTTATCACAGCAGGTATGCAAAAAAATATTTTCTAGTATCTTTTGGCACTGTGTGTAGCAGAGTTAACACAGCAAAAGGGGCAACATGTCTGCAGTACCCAAATACACTATTAGGAAAGTATATTGTTATATAACACCCCACTTCAATCTGTCGTTTTGGGGGGCCACTGGTTTATCACACCAGTTAAGAAAAATATTTTCTAGTAACTTTTGTCACTGTGTGTAGCAGAGTTTATGCAGTGAAAGAGGCAAAATTTCTGCAGTACCCAAATACACTAGTATGAAAGTATATTGTTATATAACACCCCTCTTCAATCTGTCGTTTTGGGGGGCCACTGGTTTATCACACCAGTTATAAAAAATATTTTATAGTAACTTTTGTCACTGTGTGTAGCAGAGTTTATGCAGTGAAAGAGGCAAAATTTCTGCAGTACCCAAATACACTAGTATGAAAGTATATTGTTATATAACACCCCTCTTCAATCTGTCGTTTTGGGGGGCCACTGGTTTATCACACCAGTTATAAAAAATATTTTATAGTAACTTTTGTCACTGTGTGTAGCAGAGTTAACGCAGCGAGAGAGGAAAACATTTCTGCAGTACCCAAATCCACTATAATATGCTTTCTATATTAGAAAGTATATTATAAGTGTATTACACCCCTATATACTGCACACCAAACAATAGTATGCCTATACCAATCCTTAAAAGGACTTTTGTGGACCTATTACCTAGCGATTTGTGTCACTGACAGCCTGTCCCTGCTCCACACAGCAACCTCTCCCTACACTGACAAAAGACAGAATATAGACCAAACAATAGTACACCTATGCCAGTCCTTTAAAGGACTTTTGTGGACCTATTACCGAGCGATTTGTGTCACTGACAGCCTGTCCCTGCTCCACACAGCAACACAGCAACCTCTCCCTACACTGACAAAAGGCAGAATTAAAAAAGTATATTTTGGTTGTGTAGACTATTGTAAAACAAAATCTAATGTGCTTATGATTTAATGTTCTAAAACAATCAAACATGAAAACTTCAAAGACAGTGAATACCTTTTATAGAGAAAAAAAGAATTTCCTAAACATAAAAATTATCTAAAAACTGATATAAACCATGCAGTATACCTCACACACTTGTTTTAAAAGTTGGTTCTTTGGGTAAACTGATGTCTGCTATTGTAATTCCATTGCTTAGAAATCATAATACAGTACAAAAGGAACACTTTCTTTTTAAGCATATCACCCAGAATTTTGTTTAATCTCCTCTTGTTATCAATCTCATAAAATATAGCTTTTTTGTAACCCTCTTAGAGATTTACAAGAGAGATATTTAAAGATCAAGAAATATTTCCTGTTAGGTTCACTGGCAATTACTGTGCTGCATAATCAACATTAAATGATTGCATATTTTGCATATATATCACTGGTTCTTAAATATTTTAATCAAAAGTTGAATAGGTTAATGGCCCATTCAGTTTCCTATTCTGAGGCTTTGATACAGCTACATCACAAAACATTTTAATCACACCCCTGGTAAAACTTTTTCAGCCTCATTATTTTATTTCAGAGGGTCAGTCATAGTTTGTTTTTCCAGGTGGAAATACTAAAATTCCAAGACTGGCAAGTTTTAAAGAGGTGATTATAATTTATAATATAGACCTTATGTCTATCGGCCGGACTGAGCTAGTTATGAAGATTATTTGCAATGGACAGAAGGTCTCTAAATGTCATATGTAATAATTTCATGATCTTGAGCACACAGAATTGAATGCCAAATGCTGTCATGTTAGAAAATGACATGTTCCCATCACCATATATGTGCATTATCTGTGACCTGAGCCAAAGTCTCAGAAATTTGTATTAAATTACTTGAATTAATTCTAAAAGGGCATTGTTTATCCCTAGGGTGGATACGTTCATGTGCCCATTTTATAATACCACACAATCCAGCTTGTAACAGAAAGCATTCATTTCTGACTGAAAAATTATTTTTAAAAACGATTTGCAACAGCCACAAGCTGTAGAAATGTTATCCTATTAAGATGCTGCCAACATTTTTTCCTGGGTATAGGCAATGGATTGTGTTAGAAGAGCTTATTCAGTATATACTATGAACCTGCTTAAAATATCACTGCTTTCTTAACCACTTCTGGACCGGAAGGTTTACCCCCTTAACCACTTTAGGACCGGAGGATTTTCCTGCTTTACGTCCAGGCCACTTTTTGCGATTCGGCACTGTGCGATTTTAACTGACAATTGCGCGGTCATGCAACGCCGTACCCAAACGAAATTTATGTCCTTTTTTTCCCACAAACAGAGATTTCTTTTGATGGTATTTGATCATCTCTGCCCTTTTAATTTTTTGCGATATTAATAAAAAAAGCGACAATTTTGAACAAATAACAATATTTTTCTACTTTGAAAGTTAAAAAATATCCAATATATTAAATTTTTGTCATATATTTAGGCCAAAATGTTTTTAGCTACATGTCTTTGTCAAAACAATTCACAATGAGCGTATTTTTAATCGCTTTAAGACCGGAAGATTTTACCCCATTCCTGACCAGGCCATATTTTGCGATTCGGCACTGCGTTTTTTAACAGACAATTGCGCGGTCGTGCGACGCTGTACCCAAATTAAATGTATGTCCTTTTTTTCCCACAAATAGAGCTTTCTTTTGGTGGTATGTAATCACCTGTGCGATTTTTACTTTTTGCGCTATAAACAAAAAAAGTACGACAATTTTGAAAAAATAACAATATTTTTCACATTTTTTTATATGAAATTCCCCCCCCCCCCCCAAAAAAAAATGTAAAAATCTAAATTTTTTAACATTTTAGGCCAATTTGTTTTCTGCTACATACTGTATGTTTGGTATAAAAAAAAATTGCAATAAGCGTATTTTGATTGGTTTGCGCAAAAGTTATCGCAGCTACTAACTACTGGAAATTTATGTCATTTTTATTGTTTTTTTTTTTAAACTAGTAATGGTGGCGATCTGGCGGCGATCTGCGATTTTTTTTGCGGGACTGCGACATTGCGGTGGACAGATCGGAACCCTAACTGACATTTTTGACACTTTTGGGGGTACCAGTGACATTACTACAGTAATCAGTGCTATACATATGCACTGTTACTGTAAAAATGACACTGGCAGGGAAGGGGTTAACTTTTATTGGTGATCAAGGGATTAATGTATGCCTGGTGCTTACTGACGTGTGTGGGGGGAGAGGACTGTGTGACACAGGCACAGATCGCAGGTTCAGCTATGCTGAATCCTGTAATTTGTCCCTGCCTGTCACTTAGGAGATCCGCCCGCTTTGTTTACACAAGCGGGCGGACCTCCTCACTTGATCGCCGACGATTGGGGAAGAGCAGCGGTGATCACCGCCTCTCCTCCCCTGGCCCGACTCCCGCTGTGTCTCAATACAGCGGGAGCGAGCCTCCGGCGGTGCGCGCATGCCGCCCACAAGGGGAGGAGTCCAGCGACGTAGACCTACGTCGCTGGACGATAACGAGCCACTTTGCCGCAGTATGCTCCATGTGAGCGGTCAGTAAGTGGTTAATGACCGGGTCGTTTTTTGCAATTTGGCACTGCGTTATTTTAACTGACAATTGCACGGTCGTGCAGTGCTGTATCCAAATAAAATTGATGTCCTTTTTTTCCCACAAATAGAGCTTTCTTTTGGTGGTATTTGATCACCTCTGTGATTTTTATTTTTTTATGCTATAAACAAAAAAAAATAGTGACAATTTTGAAAAAAAAAAACAAAACAATATTTTTTACTTTCTGTTATAAAACATTCCCAAAAAAATGTAAAAATCTATTTTTTTTTTATCATTTTAGGCCAATATGTATTCTCCTATATATTTTTAGTAAAAAAAAATCCCAATAAGTGTATATTGATTGGTTTGCACAAAAGTTATCGTGGCTACAAACTAGGGGAAAGATTTAAGTCATTTTTATTCATTTAATTTTTTTTTACAAGTAATGGCAGAGATCTGCGATTTTTAGCGGGACTGCGACATTGCGGAGGTCAGATCAGACACCTAACTGACATATTTGACACTTTTGAGGGGGACCAGTGACATTACTACAGTAATCAGTGCTAAAAATACGCACAGTTACTGTGCTAATGAGACTGGCAGGGAAGGGGTTAACACCAGGGGTGATCAAAGGGTTAAATGTGTCCCTAGGGGGTGCTTTCTAACTGTGTGGGGGATGGGCTTGCTGCATGAACACAGAGACCTGTGTTCCTAAATAGGAGGAACACAGGATCCCTGTGTTCATTACTGACAGAATGTTCTGTCTCCACGGGGAGCGATCATGGGTGCCCAGCGGCAATCGCACCCGCTGGACCCACTGATTGGCTCCCCCTGTAGCTCCCCCTGTAGCCAATACAGCTACATCTTTTCGTGGGACAGAGCCAACTCGCCGCAGTAAATGTACTGCTAGTGGTCAGCAAGTGGTTAAAGCAGACCTCAATAGAAAATGTTTGTTACAGGGGCAGCCGCATTTCTGAATGGACATAGAAATGAATGGCGACAAATCCGAAAAAAAGTTATAACGAAAAATAATGAATGCATTTGTTAATTAGTTTCATTCGTATGACATCACATTTTTTAATTCATTCAATAACATAACAAATGATCTGAACTACAGTAATTGTGAATAGCTGGTTGTTAAGGACCAGGCAGCCAGGTTACCACGCCGCTATGTTTGCCTGTCATTTAGCAAGTGTCATGTTCGGTAGGCGACAGGTTTTTTTTGGGGGGGGTTTCGTGCGGGTCAGCGTTCATCATGATGGACACTCGATTTTACTTTGGGGGACACGTTTTTTTTTTTTTATTTTCATTGGGTCTACAACAATGTAGACCCACTAACCATGATGACTCATGTGCGCCTACAGATGTAAACCCACCACTGCACCTGCCGCTAAAGACAGATCCCAGGCCAGCTGCTTAATGTAAACAAGCAGACTGGGGATGTTAAATGATGTCATTGTCCAGAATTCCCAGCCTGTTGTCTAAATTTACCACCCAGCTAGGATTGTGTCATTTGTGATAGAACTGTGGGAGGGGGAGGATGGTCAGACACTTTATTTTATCGAAATGTTTTTGAACCATATCACACTTGAGCCCCTGTTGTTCATTTAGGCTGTAGCAAAATTGCCCCCATTACTTGAGCTAGAGCTAAAATAGGTATTTATTATATTTGTCTTGTTTTAGTTCCTGTTCACCAACACTCATATAGGGGCCTAAATGTTAAGACCAGATTTAATACATATATGCAGTATCTCACAAAAGTGAGTACTCCGCTCACATTTTTGTAAATATTTTATTATATCTTTTCATGTGACAACACTAAAGATATTACACTTTTCTACAAAGTAAAGTAGTGAGTGCCCAGTTTGTATAACAGTGTAAATTTGCTGTCCCCTCAAAATAACTCAACACATGCCATTAATATCTAAACCGCTGGCAACAAAAGTGAGTACACCCCTAAGGGACATGGTCCAAATTGGGCCCAATTAGCCATTTTCCCTCCCCGGTGTCATGTGACTTGTTAGTGTTACAAGGTCTAAGTTGTGAATGGGGAGCAGGTGTGTTAAATTTGGTGTTATCCTTCTTACTCTGTCATACTGGTCACTGGAAGTACAACATGGCACCTCATGGCAAAGAACTCTCTGAGGATCTGAAAAAAGGAATTGTTACGCTACATAAAGATGTAAAAGATGATTGGTGCGCTAAACAAGAAAAAGTGACTATAATGCTCAACTAAATTGTTGACAAATAAAGTGACTCTTCATAAGTGAGGTATATATGAATAACAACAATTCATAAATAATTCCAAAATAACAACAAAATTATCTTTTGGAGTGGTTCAAAACAAATTAAAAGTCCATCAAGTGATAACAAAATGGTGTTCTGAAGTGATGTGGTGACGGTGCTTGAAGTATTATTCCAAAAAAAGTGACTTCCACGTGAATTGAGATCCCAACACCAGCTGCTAATCCTGCTTACCAGATATATGTATCTCTTAGGCAATATAACACCGCAAAAGGCATGCAGATCCACCCTGGTGTGACCAAACAAATGAGCCTCTTACCAAATATAGCAATATATATGCTCATAGGATGTCTCCTCTAATTCAATCAGGAAGTGGTGTTGGTTGTCTGCTAGGCTATACCCAGATCACCGGAATATGTACTCCTCTTGTTAAATACTCCTCTAGTTGACTCCTAACATGTCATGCTTCAAGATTGCACACGCTGGTGGAATGGCGACAAACTTTGGTAATATTCTAATCTGCTGTCCTGAAGTGGTGTGTCATGTCAGAGAGTGACACTGACAGCCTGGATAGGAGACACCGCTGAGGCAGGGCTTGTTGTGCCTTCCTGGAGAGTGGAGACAGAGAGAGAGAGAGAGAGCCGTTGGGAGCAGAGCCCTGGTGCTGTGCCTCCAGCTGCTGAACACACAGGAGTAGCTGTCTCCTAATCACAATGGGGCCTAGAGGAGTACATATTCCGGTGATCTGGGTATAGCCTAGCAGACAACCAACACCACTTCCTGATTGAATTAGAGGAGACATCCTATGAGCATATATATTGCTATATCTGGTAAGAGGCTCATTTGTGTGGTCACACCAGGGTGGATCTGCATGCCTTTTGCGGTGTTATATTGCCTAAGAGATACATATATCTGGTAAGCGGGATTAGCAGCTGGTGTTGGGATCTTAATTCACGTGGAAGTCACTTTTTTTGGAATAATACTTCAAGCACCGTCACCACATCAATTCAGAACACCATTTTGTTATCACTTGATGGACTTTTAATTTGTTTTGAACCACTCCAAAGATAATTTTGTTGTTATTTTGGAATTATTTATGAATTGTTGTTATTCATATATACCTCACTTATGAAGAGTCACTTTATTTGTCAACAATTTAGTTGAGTATTATAGTCACTTTTTCTTGTTTAGCGCACCAATCATCTTTTACATATTTCACTAGGCACAGTTTCTTGGTTGCAGCGTTACTAAATTCACACATTATCAGCGCACTTTTATTCAATTTCAGCTACATAAAGATGGCCTAGGCCAGGCATGTCCAACCTGCGGCCCGGGGGGCGCATGCGGCCCAGAACCGCAGGCAATGCGGCCCACTGTCCCCTGACAATTTATATATTTTTTTTGCTGGGGAGGAAGGAAGTTGGGTCGGGGGCACGGCCACAGCTTCCAACTAACTGTAGGCAGAGGCTGCCTCGGAAGGGATCATCCTCTAGTTGTGTTAAATTAGTGCATGGCGGCGTTTTATTACTTATATACCTTAACTATAGTATATATTTTATATGCGGCCTGAGAAAATTTCTCTACACTCAATGTGGCCCAGAGAAGCCAAAAGGTTGGACACCCATGGCCTTAGCTAGGAAGATTGCCAAGACCCTGAAACGGAGTTGCAGCACAGTAGCCAAGACCATACAGCGGTTTAATAGGACAGGTTCCACTCAGAACAGGCCTCGCCATGGTTTACCAAAGAAGTTGAGTGCACATGCTCAGCATCATATCCAGAGGTTGTCTTTAGAAGTGGGTGGTCAGCCTGTCAGTGCTCAGACCATATGCCGCACACTGCATAAAATTGGTCTGCATGGCTGTCCTCCCAGAAGGAAGCCTCTTTTAAAGGTGATGCACAAGAAAGCCCGCAAACAGTTTTCTGAATACAAGCAGACTAAGGTCATGGATTACTGGAGCCATGTCCTGTGGTCTGATGAGACCAAGATAAACTTACTTGGATCAGATGGTGTCAAGCGTGTGTGGCAGCAACCAGGTGAGGAGTACAAAGACAAGTGTGTCTTACCTACAGTCAAGCATGGTAGTGGGAGTGTCATAGTCTGGGGCTGCATGAGTGCTGCCGGCCCTGGGGAGCAACAGTTCATTGAGGGAACCATGAATGCCAACATGTACTGTGACATACTGAAGCAGAGCATGATCCCCTCCTGGGCCACAGGGCAGTATTCCAACATGATAATGACCACAAACACACCTCCAAGACGACCACTGCCTTTCTAGAGAAGCTGAGGGTAAAGGTGATGGACTGGCCATGCATGTCCCCAGACCTAAACCCGATTGAACATCTGTGGGGCATCCTCAAACGGAATGTGGAGAAGCTCAAGGTCTCTAACATTCACCAGCTCCATGATGTCCTAATGGAGGAGTGGAAGAGGACTCCGTTGGCAACCTGTGAAGCTCTGGTGAACTCCATGCCCAAGAGGGTTAAGGCAGTGCTGGAAAATAATGGTTGCCACACAAAATATTTACACTTTGGGCCCAATTTGGACATTTTGACTTAGGGGTGTACTCACTTTTGTTGCAAGCGGTTTAGACATTAATGGCTGTGTGTTGAGTTATTTTGAGGGGACAGCAATTTACACTGTTATACAAGCTGTACACTCACTACTTTACATTGTAGCAAAGTGTTGTTTCTTCGGTGTTGTCACATGAAAAGACATAAGAAAATATTTACAAAAATATGAGGGGTGTACTCACTTTTGTGAGATACTGTAAATACTTTTTTTATGGGGGGGGGGGGGGGTATATCTTTTTTCTTACCCTCTTTTACAACCTGTAAGTCATTTTTATTTTTTGCAATCTTGATCTCTTTTATACATATTTTGTTATTTCTTGTATCTTTCGAATAATTGTTTTCTATGTGCCCTTTTCACATAAAACATGTGTGTATGCAGAAAAATGCAGCTCAACAGGCAGTGTGAACAATCCCTTAGGCCCTTTTGTTGTTGTTTATGGCTTTATTGCATTGAGTGTGAGCCATATAGGTTTTACATTTAGCCTTTTAAACATACAGTAAATATTTTGCAGTGTCTACTTACAAGTGATTTGAAACATTTCCATTTCTGTTCTGTGTTCTATGATGACAATATTCCCTCCCAGTCTAATTTGTGGAGGGCAGCCCTCTGCTCTGCTCTGCTCTTCTCTGCATTTGGAAACATTTTCTCTTAAATTGTGCTTATTTACAACCTAATTTAACCACTTCAAAATCTGACTGTTTCACCCCCTTCCTGCCCAGGCCATTTTCAGTTTTCTGAACTGTCACAATTTGAATGACAATTACTCAGTCAAGCAACACTACCCAATTGATTTTTATATCACTTTTTTGAGACATATAGACCTAATCACCTCTGGGTTTTTTCATGCTTTGCTATATAAAGAGACTGAAAATTTAGGAAAAACAAAAAAAAATGTTTTGCAAAATAATCTTTTTTCATAAATGTAGGTCAAAATGTATTCTGCCACATTTCCTTGGTAGCAGAAGATAGGTGTATATAATTATTCTGTCAGAAAGTTATAGTCTACAAACCATGGTATATACAGTATGTTTACAAATTGATCAATCCTGATGTACTAACTGCCTCACTATCTAAATTCTTTAAGCTCTAAAAATGCCAGGACAGTACAGATATCCCTATAATGACCCCTTTAGACAGTCCAAAGCGAGATGCATGGTGAGGTTTTTGAAGTTGTAATAATTTGTCACATTTTTAAAAAAATGAAAAAATTCAATACATTTTTCCCAAAACATTGCCATTTAACAAGGTATTTCTCACACACTGTATGAGTTTGGGTATAGCACATGTGCAATACTTTTTTCACAGCCTAGAGGCATAGAGGGTCCCAAAGTCCAAGGACCTTTGGACTTTCAAGGAGCATAAAAGATGCATCCAACTTCCTGATGATCTATTTTGTATATTAATTCCATGAAGTGCCAGGACAGGGGAAACACAGACAAAATTACCATGTTTTGGAAAGCAAATACCCCACGGTATTTTCTGAAACACATAGTGGGTCTTTTGGAAATTTATTTTTTTGCCACATTTTTGTAAAATGCAGAATGAAAATTAAAAAGTATTCTTTTTCACAAAGTTGTCAGTCAATAAGATATTTCTAACACACAGCATAGGCATACTTAGAATTTCATCCCAAAACCCATTCTGCTACGTCTTCCAAGTATGTGTGTGTGAGACTTTTTCACAGCCTAGGCACATAGACAGGCCCAAAATCTAAGGAGCACCTTCAAGCTTTCCAGGGGCATAAATTAGGCATCTAATTTCCTGACTACCTATCACAAACGGTGAGCAAACTAGTTCCTGTGGTTCTAGAAGTGGGGTTGTCCACAAGGGATGGTTGGGAATATTGTCTCACATGAATGTAATCAGTGGGACATGCAAATAGGTCAGTTCTGGTGGCAGGCTGAGACATGGTCAAGAAACAGGCAAAGGATCATCCAGAGAGCAGGCAGAAATGTGGTCAATGAATAGGCCAGGGTCAGTACAGGCAGCAGGCAGTTGCAACACTGCACTGGTGTGGCACATAAGGAACATTGTTGCAGGGATACATTAGTCTGGTGACACTGTGGCTGGTGTGGTAGTGATTGAGAGAGCACTACACATGTAAACGTGGCCTTATGGTGAGCACACTGTGATTGTCATGGTGGTGATTGAGGACTGACTGCACTATTAGGGCTCGCTCACATGTGAGGTTGAGGGCAATAAAACCTTACTCCTCCCCAGCTGCAGTGTACCTAGATTCCTCCTCTCAAACACTCAATCTTCTCCTCCACTTCCCCACGGTAATATTTGCTCACGATAAATGCAAATGCCCTGGTCTAACATGTAAACATTTATTGGCAGCACATAAAGGGTTACACTCACCTGACAGAGAGCATGTATCGGCTTATCAGCAAATTATATGACAAAGGTTTCTCACATCTTCCTCTCCTGTCTCTCACAAGCTTTTCTCGGAGTACCACCCACCGCAGTGATGTCACAGCCACCACAGGGAGCAATACTCCCGGGAGAGCTTATTAGAGACAGGAGAGGAAGATGTGAGAAACAACTGTCATATCGCTTCTCCAAAGGTTGAATCATGGAGAATAAATGATTCCACCCTCTAATGTAGTCGAATCATAACACCAAAAAAAAAAAAAAAAAAAAAAGGAACTTGAATATTGGAGGAGGCAATGGAGGTACTTTTTTGAGTTAAAGGGGTTGATTTACTAAAGTCAAATAGAATGTGCACTTTGCAAAGTGCAGTTGCACAGAGCTTAGCAAATAAGGTAAGACTTCACTTTACAAAGAATACCCAACTACGTGCAAGGAAAAAAAAAGAACAGCATTTTTGCTTGAACATGATTGGATGATGGAACTCAGCAGAGCTTCTGCTTATTTACTGTTCTGGAGCAACTGCTCTTGCAGAGTACAACTGCACTTTTCAATAAGCCCCGTCTATTTGCCTTTAGTAAATCAACCCCAAAGTGTCACTAAAGGCAATTTTGTTTTTTTTTACATTTTGGCTAGAGTAAGAGTGGGCTAAAATCCCTGTTGTTTTTTTTTCTTTTTTTTTTTTTGTTGGGGGGGGGGGTGGCCATCTGTATCCCATTGGAGAGGAATGAACCAAAGAAGAATCAATGTCCCCACTGGAAGATTTACCTTACTCCTGTTCTGATGCCACGACCCAAATGTGGGATTTCTTTTACTTTAAAAACAGGACAAATAGAGAGAGTGAATCTTCGGGGGGGCACAGACAGCAATAAAGACCTGGCACGAGTTCTAATCTTTCTCTACTCTAATCTTTCTCTAAAAGTAAAGAAAATTGCTTTTATTGACACTTCAAGAACACACACTTGAAAATAATTTTTATTTTTACCAGGGTTTAGTGTTACTTTAAACAGACGCCAACATGTGAAAGTTTAAGATTTTGTTCAGAAAAAAATATTAATTCATAAACATCTACCAATTCCATGTTTTTAGAGAAAAATGCGAAAATGTAGTTAGAAATTCTAATTACCAATGAATATCTGTTTATCAACATGTAAATTCATTGTAATTGGTCAATTTTTTCAATGTTGTTGCTTTCTGTTCTTATCCACTTGGCTTTTTCATTTAATCTATTTTGAAATGCTTTACAGGTACATTTTATTTACCTGTTTATTTTGTTCCATCAATGGTACTTGGTAATGTATTTTTCCACTACTAAGATGCTTTTATTTCTAAATAAAAGAACACGCAATGATATTATCAAAAGGGAAAATATAATAGTTTAAGAGCTTAACAATTTTTTGCATGCCCTGAAACTAAGCACTTGATGAAAACCATAATCAACCTCTATTTATGAATTATTCTCCTACCAATATAAGTATGTGTATTCCACCACTCAGTCTTGTAACTAGCAGGCTTGGATTTGGTCAACAAACAATACACTTTACAATCTGAAGTGTTTACATTATGTACTTACATAGCAGCTGTTGATATGATTACATCATTTTAATCTTTCCATGTTTGCATACAAATATGATTTTGCAGCTTAATACAGCACACCCTTATGTAGCTGTTTGCAAAGCAAAAAGACTCAGTGTTTCAGAATGTAAAACATCAAAGGATGCTGTTATGAAAGAAAATAACTTTAGAACCAGTTTCCATCTTCTGAGAGCAGTTGACACTTTCCCATTCCTGTCTACATGCTAGTTTTAAGAAAGTGACGTAAATTAGGGGTAATCTTAGTAAGTTAAAAAAAATAATAATAAAATCAATTGCTGCGCTACGTACACCTAAAGAAAGAAAACAGTTCCTTGAAAAAGTATTCATAGTCCTTGAAATTTTCCACATTTTGTCATGTGACAACCAAAAACGTAAATGTATTTGAATGGGACTTTATGTTATAGGCCAGCACAAAAAGCCACATAATTGTGAATTAGAAAGGAAAATGATTAATGGTTTTTAATATTTTTACAAATAAATATCTGAAAAGTGTGATGTGCATTTGTATTCAGTCCCCCTGAGTCAATACTTTGTAGATGTTTTGTGCAGTGCACAGTGCACCACATGTATACAATAACGGAGCAACCGCTCCAGGATGGATACCACTGCGACAGATGTGAGCAGGTTGTCCTTCTGGAAACTTGCATTAGAGATCTGGAGGAGCAAATTGGCACACTGGGCAGAACTGGGTCCTCTGCTAACTGAGCAGGTGGCTAGTGGGGTATATGGGGAGGGTGGAGGGGTAAGTCAGGTTTATCAGGTAGGAAGATGGGTTAATACAGTCAGAGGGAGTGGTAGGGGCTCACAGAAAAGGAAGGCCAGACCTGGGTTTGAGCGACCTAACAGATTTGCCATGTTGGGTGAAGATGTGGGGGTGGCAAACTCAGAGGTGGCAGCCCTAGAAGTCACTGCTATCCCTAACAGCCGGGAGAGCAGTCCGTCTAGTAGAGGTGGTGAGGGGACTGTACGTAGGCCTAGACAGTTGGTGGTAATTTGGGGATTCTATAATCAGAAGGACTGATAGAATAATTTGTCGCCAGGATCGCCTCAACCGAATGGTTTGCTGTCTTCCTGGTGCCAGGGTTCGGCATGTGGTGGACCGAGTTGATAAATTACTGGGAGGGGCTGGGCATGACCCAGCTGTCTTGGTCCACATTGGAACCAATGACAGAATATATGGAAGGTGGAGGCTCCTTAAGAACCAATTTAATGAACTAGGCTGCAAGTTGAAGGTAAGGACCTCCAAGGTGATATTCTCTGAAATATTGTCTGTTCCATGTGCAACACGGGAAAGGCAGGGGGAGATTAGAGAGCTGAATGCATGGCTAAAGACCTGGTGTAAGGAGGAGGGATTTGAGGATTTGGGTTTTTAGAGCACTGGGCTCACTTTTCATTGGGGTGCAACCTATATGCTAAAGATGGTTTGCACCTAAATGGAAGGGGGTCTGTTGTGCTCGGGGAGAGGTTTATGGGAAGGCTGGAGGAGTTTTTAAACTAGGTTTGAGGGGGGAGGGTGAATTAGATTATAATGGGGCAGACAGGTCAGACAGGAGTCAGCCCCTATTGGTGGGTGGAATGGTGAAAGATTGGGGGAGAGTTATGGCAGAGGATAAGAAGCTTCCCATGTTACAAACAACCATTGGAAATGGTACTATTTGTACCAAAATTAACCACTTGCCGACTGCCCACAGTATATTTACTGCGGCAGACAGCCCCATGCAGGCAAAGGGGCACGGTCCTGCTGATAACCTGATTGGGTTCAGAACCGATCAGTCATCAGGTCCAGGCCAATGATTTTTGGCCTGGATCTGTTGATCGGTCCTGCCCAATCAGATTCTATGCTGAGCCTGTGTAATGTAAACACAGGCTCAGAAAAGACCCAATCTCTCCTCCCATGATCCTTTTTGGATTCATCGAGAGGAGAGAGCACATCTAACTGTGAGTACTGCACCAAGCACATACATACACACTTAGATAGGCACATTTCCCCCCTGATCGCCCCCCCCCCCCAGTTAACCCCTACACCCCCTGTCACAACACACACTGTATACTGTATAAGTGTGACTTGTGACCAGGTTTAGCATTTGCGGCCCTTCCATTTACACTTAAAATACCCGCCACCCACCAATAAAGATTTAACCCCCTGATCACCCCCAGTTAACCCCTTCCCCCCTGTTACATTGCACACTAATACACACGTAATATATTGTTTTTCTGTAATTTGTATTAGTGCGATTGTGACTTGAGTTAGCGCTAGCGAGTTAGTTTCTGTCCCAAGGAGGTTTAGGGTCCCCCGCCACCCTCCCCCCCATAAAGATTTAACCCCCTGATCACCCCTACACCCCCTGTCACAACACACACTGTATACAGTATATAGCATTTTCCTATTTACCCGTATAAGTGTGACTTGTGACCAGGTTTAGCGTTTGCGGCCCTTCCTTTTACACTTAAAATACCTGCCACTCCCCCAATAAGGATTTAACCCCCTGATCACCCCTACACCCCCTGTCACAGCACACACTGTATACAGTATATAGCATTTTCCTAATTAAAGATTTAACCCCCTGATCCCTCCTGATTCCCCCCTGATCACCCCCAGTTAACCCCTTCCCCCCTGTCACATTGCACACTAATACACAGGTAATATAGTGTTTTATTGTATTTTGTATTAGTGTGATTATGACTTGAGTTAGTGCTAGCGAGTTAGTTTCTGTCCCAAGGAGGTTTAGGGTCCCCCGCCACCCTCCCCCCATAAAGATTTAACCCCCTGATCACCCCTACACCCCCTGTCACAACACACACTGTATACAGTATATAGCATTTTCCTATTTACCCGTATAAGTGTGACTTGTGACCAGGTTTAGCGTTTGCGGCCCTTCCTTTTACACTTAAAATACCTGCCACTCCCCCAATAAGGATTAAACCCCCTGATCCCCCCCTGATCACCCCTACACCCCCTGTCACAGCACACACTGTATACAGTATATAGCATTTTCCTAATTAAAGATTTAACCCCCTGATCCCTCCTGATTCCCCCCTGATCACCCCCAGTTAACCCCTTCCCCCCTGTCACATTACACACTAATACACAGGTAATATAGTGTTTTATTGTATTTTGTATTAGTGTGATTATGACTTGAGTTAGTGCTAGCGAGTTAGTTTCTGTCCCAAGGAGGTTTAGGGTCCTCGCCACACCCCCCATAAAGATTTAACCCCCTGATCACCCCCAGTTAACCACTTCATTGCCCTGTCACAGTGTCACTTTTATAGTGTACAATTTATTTTCTGAAAGAAGGGGGGAGTGGTGGGACTTTACATGAGGCGCATGGCGGGATTTGACGTGCGTCTCCATCCCTAATATTTGTTGCAAAGAAAAAGAGGTTGGGACTTTACAAAAGAGACATAAATGGGTCGGCAGGGAAAATGTCAGCAGCATTTATTTATACATGTAAATAAAACATACATGGCAGATCAAAAATGATAACATCAAATAATACAATACAGATGAACACTCCCCAAATACAATGAATGATGTCCGACAAAGCTAATTTCCAATAATATAGAGTAATAAACATATGCAGGATATAACAGAACTTGAAGTTCCAAGTAATGGAGTAATTCAATATTTTACAAACATCATTGACTCAACGCGTTTCGTGGACCCAAATCGCCACTTCGTCAGGAGTAGATGTGTGTATTTTAGTAATCTATAAAAATGGGAAAATTAGGCATATATGAGGATAATGCAAGAGATGAAAAATATAAAAAAAATTAAAAATGGGGAGGAGAAAAGAGACTTACATAGCGGCATGCAGAATGGCATGGGGACTGGAACTGGCCCCAAATGCCTCCCATGGGAGCTGAGGGCACATAGGCAGGTAAGCCAGGTGGAACATGTCGCACACATGGCACATGTGGGCTGAGTAGTGGAGATGACAAGAGCCATAAGTATAGCGCCGTATACATATATTTGTAAGAGGAGTATAATGAGTATATATGTAAAAATTAAGTATATATATAGTAGTACAGGTGTATACGAGTAAAGAGGTATTGTGGTTGAAAAGATGAGGTGTGCAAATATTGGACATCATTCATTGTATTTGGGGAGTGTTCATCTGTATTGTATTATTTGATGTTATCATTTTTGATCTGCCATGTATGTTTTATTTACATGTATCAATAAATGCTGCTGACATTTTCCCTGCCGACCCATTTATGTCTCTCATGTAAAGTCCCAACCTCTTTTTCTTTGCAACAAATATTAGGGATGGAGACGCATGGCAAATCCCACCGTGCGCCTCATGTAAAGTCCCACCACTCCCCCCTTCTTTCTAAATGAACAGGGATGGAGAGACATATTTTGAGGCGACAGGAAGGTATATTTTTTACAACTGATCGCATATGGTGATCTGTACCCCTTAATCCATTATGCTAGGTCAGTCATTCCCTCCCACCTTAGTTGGGTGTTACTTTTATTTTTATAATTATTGTCACGGTTAACTCATTTCCTTTTATACAATAGTATTATCATTATTGCTGATGTTACATCATTCTTTTGCGGCAAATCCCACTTTGTGGGGCACCTTGGCTTGCTCCTGGATTGCCCCTTTTTCTACCTCGGGAGCTATGAAAAAAACTTGTGGCAAAATAAAAAATATTCCATGGACTCACCATGCCTCTCAGCAAATAGCTTGGGGTGTCTTCTTTCCAAAATGGGGTCATTTGGGGGGGTTTTGTGGTATCTTGACAGTTCAGGGCCTCCTAAACCGTTATAGGTAGTGAGAAAATGCAATGAAAAATGTACGCCCTTTGAAATTCTGATGGTGGGGATTGGTTTTCGGGGTCCCGTATGAAGCTAGGCTACCAAAAAGTCTCACATATGTGGTATACCTGTACTCGGGAGAAGCTGCAGAATATGTTTTGGGGTGTAATTACACATATACCCATGGCATGTGTGAGCAATATATCATTTCAATGTCAACTTTGTGTAAAAAAAAAAATTTTTTTTGTCATTTTTCAAACACCTGTGACAAAAAAATGAAATATTCAATGAGCTCAACATGCCTCTCAGGACATTCCTTAGGTTGTCTACTTTGCAAAAAGTGGTAATTTGGGGGGGTTTGTACTGCCCTGCCATTTTAGCACTTCATGAAATGAGATAGGCAGTCAGAAATTAAAGCTGCGTAAATTCCAGTATTTACACCATAGTTTGTAGACGCTATAACTTTTGCGCAAACCATTGAGATTTTTTTTGTCAAAGACATGTAGCTAAACACATTTTGGCCAAAATATATGACATAAATTGAGTATATTGGATAGTTTTTTTAAAAGACAAAGTTGAAAATGTAATTTTTTCTCAAAATTTTCGCGCTTTTTTATTAATATCGCAAAAAATAAAAAGCGCAGAGGTGATCAAATACCACAAAAAGAAAGCTCTGTTTGTGGGGAAAAAAGAACATAAATTTTGTTTGGGTACAGCATGACCGCGCAATTGTCAGTAAAATTCACGCAGTGCCAAGTTGAAAAAAGGGGTCTGGTCTTTGAGCAGGAAAATCCTCCGGGGCTTAAGTGGTTAAAAACATGCAACATAAGTGTGCAAAATGGGACAATGATTTAAAGTGTTTGTTCACCAATGCCAGAAGTCTGCAAAGCAAAATAGGTGAGTTGGAAGCTCTGGTGCACGAAGAGAACTATGACTTAATTGGTATTGCTGAATTTTGGCTTCATTCTTCACATGACTGGGCTATTAATATTCCTGGCTATGCTCTCTTTCGGAAAGACAGAGTAAAACGGAGGAGTGGTGGTGTTTGTCTCTATGTGAGAAGTGATCTAAAAGTGAGTGTTAAAGATGACCTAGTTGATGGAGATGTGCTGAATCTGAAGCAGTATGGGTTGAAATGTACATGGGTGTGCGCAAAACAAAGATTATAATTGGAGTTTTTTATAGACCTCCCAGTATTAATGAGGAGGTGGAGACTCAGCTCCTGGGACAGATAGAAAGGGCTGCAAGGGCTGAGAGAGTGTTATTAATGGGGGATTTTAACTACCCAGACCCTGACTGGAGTAATGGCACTGCTGGAACAGTTAAAGGGCACACATTTATAAACCTATTACAAGGCAATTTTATGGTGCAGTTTATTGAGGCCCCCACTACAAATGATGCTCTGTTGGACCTGGTAATCTCAAACCATGCAGAGCTTATTAACAATGTTCATATAAAAGAACATCTGGGTACCAGTGACCATAACACGATTTCATTTAATGTTAGCTGTAAGCAAAAAATGCATACAGGAAATACAAAAACACTTAACTTTAAGAGAGCAAATTTTCAAGGATGAGGGCTGCTCTCCAGGATTTAGATTGGGAGGGAATATTGGCATCGATGAGCACAGAACAGAAATGGGAATTTTTCACAAAGACTTTATGCAAACTCACTGCAAAGTATATTCCCATGGGTAATAAGTTTAAAAGGCTAAAAATAAAACCTATGTGGCTCACGGCAAAAGTTAAAAAAGCTATAGATAAAAAGAGGAGCTTTTAAAAAAAATAAAGATGAGGGAACACTATCATTGTTTAATTGTTACAAAGAATATAACGGAATATGTAAAAAGGTAATCAGGGATGCAAAAATTCTAAATGAAGGACAGATTGCAAAAGATAGTAGGACAAACCCCAAAAAATTCTTCAAATATATTAACAGTAAAAAGGTTAGGTCTGAGCATGTAGGCCCTTTACAAAATAATCAGGAGTGGGTGACTGGGGACAAAGAGAAGGCAAATTTATTAAATACTTTCTTCAGCTCTGTGTATACAAAGGAGCATGGGGGAGCTCATGACCATAATGAAGACGGTATTGACACAGCCCCAAATGATCCACAATGGCTCAAAAGTGATATGGTCCAGAAATATTTAGACAGAATAAGGGTGGATAAAGCACCTGGACCAGATGGCATCCACCCACGCATCCTAAAAGAACTGAGCGCTGTAATTTCTAAGCCTTTGTTTCTAATTCTTAGGGACTCGTTAAGGACTGGTATAGTACCACTGGATTGGCGTAGAGCCAATGTGGTGCCTATATTTAAAAAGGGATCAAAGTCTTTGCAAAGTAACTATAGACTTGTTAGTTTAACTTCTATAGTCAGGAAGATATTGGAGAGTTTAATAAAAGACCACATAGATGAGTTCTTGCTGGAAAAAAATATTTTAAGCAACAGGCAGCATGGATTCATGAGAGACAGAAGTTGGCAAACAAACCTGATTTCTTTTTATGAGGAGGTAAATAAAACCTTGGACAGAGGGGTGGCTGTGGACGTAGTATACTTGGATTTTGCAAAGGCGTTTGACACAGTTCCCCACACACGGCTAATGTGTAAGGTAAAGTCTACTGGCTTGGAAAGATCAGTTTGTAATTGGATAGAAAATTGGCTAAAGGATAGAATTCAGAGAGTAGTGGTTAATGATTGTTATTCTGAATGGTCTAAAGTTATCAGTGGTGTACCCCAAGTTTAAGTGTTGGGACCCTTACTTTTTAATATCTTTATAAATGATATAGGGTCTGGGATTAAAATTACCATTTCAGTATTTGCAGAAGACACCAAGCGTTGCAATGGAATAACTTCTTTACAGGATGTCTCCAACTTACAAGCTGACCTCAATGCACTGTTTCATTGGGCAACTATGTTGCAAATGAGGTTTAATGTTGATAAATGTAAAGTTATGCACTTGGGGGCTAAGAATATGCATGCATCATACATACTAGGTGGAGTAGAACTGGGGAAATCCATAGCGGAGAAGGATCTGGGTGTTCTGGTAGATCATAAGCTTAATAATAGCATGCAATGCCAAGCTGCTGTTTCCACAGCAAGCAAAGTCCTTTCTTGTATTAACAGAGGCATGGACTCCAGAGAGGGAGATATAATTTTGCCCCTGTACAAATCATTAGTAAGACCTCATCTGGAATATGCAGTTCAGTTTTGGGCACCAGTTCTTAAAAAGGATATCGGGGAACTGGAGAAAGTGCAGAGAAGGGCAACCAAACTGATAAGAGGCATGGAGGACCTCAGCTATGAGCAAAGATTAGAGGAACTGAATTTATTCTCTCTTGAGAAGAGGATATTAAGGGGGGATATGATCAACATGTATAAATACATAAGGGGTCCATATAGTGAACTTGGTGTTGAGTTGTTCACTTTAAGGTCAACACAGAGGACAAGGGGGCACTCTTTACGTCTAGAGGAAAAAAGATATCGTCTCCAAATACGAAAAGGTTTCTTCACCGTAAGAGCTATGAAAATGTGAAATAGACTCCCTCCAGAGGTTGTTCTGGCTAGCTCACTAGATTGCTTTAAAAAAGGTCTGGATTCTTTCCTAGGTGTACGTAATATAATTGGGTATTAAAAATGTATTTAGGTAAAGTTGATCCAGGGAATATCCGATTGCCTCTCGGGGGATCAGGAAGGAATTTTTTTCCCCTGCTGTAGCAAATTGGATCATGCTTTGCTGGGGTTTATTTTCGCCTTCCTCTGGATCAACAGCAGGTATAGGATTGTGTATATGGGATTGTATGGTTGGGTTTTTAATACTATTTTTTGTTTTTTTTTGGTTGAATCGGATGGACTTGTGTATTTTTTCAACCTGACTAACTATGTAGATCCACCTTTCGCTGCAATTACCGCTGCAAGTCTTTTTTTGGTATGTCTCTACCGGATTTCCACATCTAGAGAGTGACATTTTTGCCCATTCTTCTTTGCAAAATACCTCAAGCTCTGTCAGATTGGATTGAGAGCATCTGTGAACAGCAATTATCAAGTCTTGCCACAGATTCTCAATTGGATTTAGGTCTGGATTTTGACTGGGTCATTCTAAAACATATTTATGCTTTGATCTAAACCATTCCATTGTAGCTCTAGTTGTATATTTAGGGTCATTGTTCTGCTGGAAGGTTAATTTCCACCCCAGTCTTAAGTCTTTTGCAGACTCTAACAGGTTTTCTTCTAAGATTGGCCTGTATTTGGCTCCATCCCTCTTCCTATCAACTCTGACCAGCTTTCCTGTCCCTGTTGAAGAAAAGCATCATCACAACCTGATGCTGCCACCACCATGTTTCACAGTGGGGATGGTGTGTTCAGGGTGATGTGCAGTTTTCCAACACACATATCATTTAGCTTTTAGGCCAAAAAGTTCAATTTTGGTCTCATCTGACCAGAGCACCTTCTTCTACATGTTTGCTGTGTCACCCACATTGCTTCTCGCAAGCTGCAAATGGGAATTTGTATGGCTTCTTCCAACAATGACTTTCTTTTTGCCACTCTTCCATAAAGGCCAGATTTGTGGAGTGCACGACTAATAGTTGTCCTGTGGACAGATTCTCCCACCTTAGCTGCGGATCTCTGAAGCTCATTCAGAGTTACCTGGCCTCTTGGCTGCTTCTCTTATTAATGCTCTCCTTGCCTGGCCTGTCAGTTTAGGTGGACGGCCATGTCTTGGTAGGTTTGCAGTTGTGCCATATACTTTCCATTTTTGAATGATGGATTGAACAGTACTCCATGAGACGTTCAAAGCTGAGGATATTATTTTACAACCTAACCCTGCTTTAAAATTCTCCACAACTTTATCCCTGACCTGTATGGTGTGCTCTTTGGCCTTCATGATGCTGTTTGTTTACTAATAGCATGGCATGTGATCAGACATGTCCCTGGGCAGCTCCGGTCTCTCCTTATACAATTCTGCTCCATCCTGGGTCAACCACGACTAAAACAAATATTTTTCACTACCTACCTCATCGGAGAAGGCTCCCGAGCTATTGTAAGTCATTTTGGTGGATGGGCAGGCGGAGGAAACAGCCTCCGTCCAAGATGAGCATTGCCACCCGCACCTGCCAAGATGGCCGCTGCAACAACACTGGGCCCTGCCTCTTCCCCCGCTACCGCTGATCTTTTTGGGGAAGTCCCAGACGCCTCTCTGCCATCTTCTTTGGGTGTCCTGCACCCTCCACCTTTAATTTCCCAAACATCCCTGAGTGCAGATGGTGCAGACGACGGGACAGAGCCCACGCTGTCAATGTACTGGATACCAATAGGGTAAACAATTCAGATCTAATCAGAAAGGTGGATGAACTTAAAATCGATCTTGCTATCATGAGGCAGGACATGCAAAAGATATGTAGCCGGGTCACTGAAACTGACTGGCGCATCAGTGACATTGAGGACACTATTAACCAACTACTGCCTAAAATCAACACTTGTGGTGGGACTATTACAGCCCTTAAAGGATAAAGTGGATGACCTGGAGAATTGCCTTTGCAGAAATAACTTGTCGCTGTTAGGCCTCCCTGAACGGGTGTAGGGTCTGACCTTCCTGGAAAGCTGGCTTGAGCAAGAATTTGGCCACAATCAACTATCCCCATGCTTTGTGATCAAGAGGGCACATTGAGTCCCTGGTCGACCTCTCCCAGAGGGGCATCCTTCCCGCACAATGGTAATTCACCTCCTGAACTACAGTGATCGGGACTCCATTCTCTGTTCTGCCCGTCTGAAGGGAAGTCTCCAGAGAAACAATGCAGTGATGTCACTTTTTTCTGATTACTCCACTACTGTTCGCAACCTGAGAGCCAAATAACAGCATGTCAAGCAGAAGTTGCGGGAGCATTCCATCCAATACTCCATGCTTTTCCCTGTCATCCTCCATGTTACTTATTATGGGCAGGTTCACTTCTTCCAGTCTCCTCAAAATGCCAGGTCCTGGTGGGAATCACTGCCACAACCTCCCCGGGCACCTGCCTGATGGGTGTCGGCCCACAAAGAAAAAGTACAAGTGAGTACAAGACTGAGTTGGCCTGAGCTGCCATAGGGTAAAATGTTAATCCCCTACTTGTTGAACATTGACAGTTCTTTTTTCACTTTGTAGAAAAGGGCCATGTGCCCCATGCATGGTTTATGTTTAGGGTCTAAGCCTGCTCTATTTTTCAGGAGTTGGACAGGGGTGTTGCTACCCTTTTTGGGTGGCTTATGTTTTTTTTGTATATAGTTTTGCTGTTGTATGTGTGAAGTGTGTATGGCTGGTTGATTGTGCGCCTACTGTATATGTCCCCATTATAACACTGTAGACATGTCCGGTTCTGAGGTTGCCTCTATGGACCTTTGATGGCCCTTTTTTCTCCTGCCCTATGGGTCGTAATACATACATTATGTCTGCGATAACTATTTGCTCATGAAATGTACACGAGCTGAACTCAAAGTTTAAAAGGGCTTCAGTCTTTGACCTGATCAAACACCATAAGCCACATTCCTTGTGCCTTCAAGAAACCCATTTAATGGGTTCCAAAATTCTAGTGATAAAAAAGCATTGGGTCTCTCATAGCTACCATTCCTACGTATTAAAATTAAGCCCATGGGGTGTCGGTCTTGATTTGTAAGGGACTACCCTTTTCCTGTCTACAGGTAATCTCTGACCCTAAGGGTCAATATATTATTTTACATGCTGTACTGAATTAGGTACAAATCTCTTCTCTCTGCCAACATGCCCTATGATTGTTGATGATTGTTGCAACCATCTCTGGATAGGCTGAATCCTTTACTATTGGAATCTAAATTGTTTCATACATAGTGTAAAATACGTGGATATGTAGATCTCTGGCGATGGAATTTCCTACCGTGAAAACCTTTTCTTGACAATCAAAATCTTATGGTGCTGTCTCTAGGTTGGACTATGCGTTGGCCACAAAAGATCTTCTACCATTTATTCAATCAAAAGCCTATCTATCCCAAACAGTGTCTGACCACTTCATAGTACAGGTAACTCTGACTTTAGGTCATAGGCCCTCGTTTCTGGTTTGGAGACTCAGTTCTCTCTGAATCTTCTTGCAAGAAATTCATGACTCCATCCTGACTGACATGACTATTTATTGGTCCTCCAACTCTGACTCTGCAGCTACTGAAAAAGTATGGGATCCCTTTAAGGCAGTAGTACGGGGCTCCTACTTATCCCATATCAAACATTATATATATACTGGGCGAGCCACGGAAGAAGGACTTGAAAAAATTTTAGTAGACGCTCGCCCTCGCCACACGGCAAATCTATCCTCTGAATCCTGAGGAATGCTGACTGGTTTAGGAATGCTGCTGGTTTAGGAATGCTGCTGGTTTATAGAGCGCTGCAACTTCATATGATTGATCTAACTAAAAAACAACAACTAAGCCTATCTGCTCGTATACATGAGCAGGGGTGGGGGTGGGGGGATGGAAGGCTTTTTGTGTTCCTTGCTCACACAGACTTTAAGGATAGTTCGATTTCAGAAATCCAACTCCCAGATGGGTCAGTCACGTTAGATCCACACTGATTATCAGCCAGGCATTTCCATCCTTCTATGTTCAGCTTTATGAAGACAAGGTAGATCCTTTGGAAACCAACTTTACAGGGTTTTTCACCTCAATAAACTTCCCCACACTTAGTAATTCCCAGCGACCCCTCTAATATAAGCCTCTAAAGGTGGAGGAGGTGGAGACTGCCATTCGCTCCTTACCATCAAACAAAACTCCAGGCTTGGACAGCCTCCCCTTTGATTGGTGTCAGGCCTATACAGAGGAATTAGCCTCTAGACTCCTTAAGATTTTCTGTGCATCTCTAGAGCAAGGAACACTCCCAGACTCTATGAATGAAACCCTCATAATTGTTCTGCCCAAACCTGGTAAGGACAAATTATTACAAATTACTCGGCTTGGGTGACTACCTGCTTCTGGACTTGACCCTGGCTTGTTCCTGCTCCCACTTCCTCACTCTAGCTGTGCGTTTTTTTCTTGTTTGCTCCAATAAACTGCTTTATTTTACCTGCATCATCATGTAGTTTGGTTTCCTGGCACCCTGACAGTACACAAGGAGCATGAATCCTGACGATGCAGGTGCTCCTAATTTCTCAATCCTGGTTACCAGGCTCGATCAACAAGATCACCTTTTGGGTCAGTTCTCCAAGGCATTGCAGATGTTGCTTGCACGCACAGCACACCTCGATCCTGGTGCTGCTGAGCCGGTGGTTCCTGTTGTTGCACCTGCTGCTGCTCCTGTTGCTGCTCCTGCAGTTGCAGCTGAAATCGCTGTTACCAGGGGGATGACTGGTTCAGCCCCCTTCCTGCAGCACTATGGGGGTGAACCGAGTCAGTGTTGTGGCTTCCTAAACCAAGTGGGCATTTATTTTGAAATGGTTCCCCAGGCGTTTCCTTCTGACAGGTCCAAGGTAGGCTTCCTAATCTCGTTGCTCTCAAGCAGGGCCTTGGCCTGGGCAAATCCCTTATGGGAGAGTATCCTGTGATACTCGATTACCCGAGTTTTGTTGCCTCCTTTTTACTTTCAAAAGATTTTTATTTGTAACATAAAGGAACAGATACATTACAAGCATTATGAACCATGCACAAAAAGCAAATATTTGACATATTGAGCCATACTGAACAGTATACATACAACTCTCGAAAACTTCAACGATTAAGTAAACAGGCGATCTGCACATGTTACACAATGCCAAGGGCGCAGAGGAAAAGTTATACGCCTTGAAATAGAGATCCGGAGAGACCCGCCCAATCCCAAGGAGACCCCTACTAGGGGCTAAGACTGTCCCCTCAGGGTGGATAGGGCATCCCCGGCTCCCCCATAACTCAGCTCTGAGGTAAGAATGAATCACCCTCATAAAAGAGTGCAGTAAAGTTATAATTTTAGCTCAAAAGCTATTGAGTAATATGCAGCCCTAAGAGCCCAGAAGGCTGCCAAAACCGTGAAGGTAGGGAGCAACTAGCGTCTCAAAATCTTTGCATCAAGCATGGCATGCTGAAAAGAAAATGGTGTGGAGAAGAGAAAGAAGAGACACAAGGTGGGAAAGGAATCGAAAGGAGAGTTAAAGAGAATATTAAAAGAAAGCACAGGGGAAAGATCAGTTCATGATAAAGAGGGTGTGATACTAGCACTGAGGAATGAGATCTTAGAGAGAGAAAGTGAGAGGAAGAAGTGTTCCTGACAGGTCCCTAAGAGCAAGAAAGTGCAAACTAGTGCAGTAAAGCATGTAATGGGGTTTTAGTAAACTCAGCCCATGGTTCCCACACCACCTCGAAGAGATGGTGAGTATCCAGGAGTTTGCTAGCTAACAATTCTTGCGACATGATCCAGGAAATTTTTCTTTTAGCGCGCAATATGGAAACAGAAGGTCGCTTCCAAGCGCCGGCTATGGTCATTTTGGCTCCCAGAAGGATGAAGTGAATGAGACGTTTTTAATGTTTGGATGCGCCCGGGGTAGGCATGTTAAGCAGAGCAATCTGTGGTGATTGCACAATTGATAAACCTGTGACTTTCCTGATGATGCTGAATACTTTATTCCAGAAGCCCCTTATTTTGGGGCAGTCCCACCATATATGAACGACAGAGCCCAGGAGGGAGCAACCCCTGAAGCAGAGCGGGGAAGAAGCTGGGTAGAATTTATGAATCCTCTCAGGAACCATATACAATCTGGTGAGGACTTTGACACTTGCCTCAATAAGGGAGACATTCAGTACACCTTTATAAGCCGCAGACATGGCAGAATACCACGACTGTTCCCCCCATTCCTGCGAGAGGTCACCCTCCCATGCTCTGGCGTAACTAGGTTTTTGGTTGTTATCGGCAAGGGACCCATAGATCGCAGAGATGCCACCCCTCTGCTCCATGACATTACCACACCATGCCTCATATGGTGTTACCCTAGGAGGAATGACGTTGGATTTCCAGATGTAAGAAAGGAAATGGGAAATTTGTTGAAAGCGGAAGAGTTCAGTATCTGGCATTTTGAGTTTAGATTTGCAGTACGAAAGGGAGATCGGGCCCGATCCTGTAAAGAAGTGTCCTATTCTGTACAACCCCTTATCCAGCCACCATTTAAATGCGGTAATATTCTGGCCTGGAGGGAAATTGTGGTTTTGGAACAAGAGAGCCAGGGGTCGTATGGGGGAGGTGATTTCAGGTTTACCCCGGAGCCTATCCCAGAGAGAGAACGAATGTGAGAGAGTAGGTGCTAGAATTGCTGGACGATACTTTGCTTGACACCACATCAGGTAGTCTAGCGTATGGAGAGGGACCGCTTGGCCTTCCATATTGACCCAGTCAGGTTTTACCCCACGAGAATATATAACTGATAACTGCGTCAACTGTGCTGCTTGGTAGTACCACCTCAGATTAGGAAGTCCTAGTCCTCCCTGTGTTCTAGTTCTGAATAAGATATCCTTAGAAAATCTGTAGCTTTTTGAGCCCCAAACTAACCTGAGAATTTGAGACTGGAACTTACGAAGATGAGTGCCATTGACGGGAACAGGGAGTGATCTAAAGTAATACAGGATACGGGGTAAAAGAGTCATCTTGACCGCATGCACCCTACCTATCCAAGAGATAGGTAAGTGTGACCAGGTGCGGAGGTCTGATTCTAGTTTAGAGTAGAGTGGGGGATAGTTGGCCTTATATAGTTGGTCTGTTTTCTTTGTTAGGGTGATTCCCAAGTAAGGTATAGACTGTTCGCTCCATGTGAATGGAAAATGATCTTTCAGGTTAGCTATCACCGAGGGGGGCATGTTTATGTTCAGAGCCATCGATTTGGCCATATTCACTTGTAGTCCGGAAATAGTTCCGAACAATGTTAAAAGCCTACCAACATTGGGGAGGGAAATCAGCGGGGACGTGATAAATAAGAGTAAATCATCTGCGAACAAAGCGCATTTGTGAGTGCCCTGGGCGCAGTGAACTCCATGAATGTTAGTGTCATTTCTGATAGCTACGGCTAGTGTTTAAATTGCAATTGCAAAGAGGAGGGGGGAGAGGGGACAGCCCTGGCGGGTACCTCTTGATATCTGGAAAGAGTCTGAATAACAGCCTTGGAATTTGACTTTAGCGTTGGGGTTGGAGTATAGCGCTTTCAAAATATTAACAAAATGTGTTCCAAAACCCCAAGTGTCCAAGATAGAGAACAAGTACGACCAAGAAATGGAGTCAAAGGCTTTCTGCAGATCAATAGAAAGGAGAATACCCTCCTGGGGCAGACCCCCGTCCCATCCTGATTGCAACAATGAGATAACATCAATAGCGCGTCGAATTTGATCGGGTCCTTGCCTGCCCGGGATAAATCCTACCTGGTCTTTATGGATATATTGGGTAATGAAGGAGGAAAGTCTGTTAGCCAGTATCTTTGTCAGTATTTTGAGGTCATTATTTATAAGCGAAATCGGTCTATAATTACTAACCTCGCTAGAATCTTTGCCAGGCTTGGGTATTACCGTAATAAATGCCGCATTGAGGGAGGAATCTAGTTGTGGGTTTGTGCGAAGATCATTGAATAGCCTTGCTAGGTAGGGGGCCAGGATCGAACCGAAGGATTTATAGTACGGGATCGAAAAGCCATCTGGGCCAGGTGCGGAGCTACTCTTAAGGTCTTTAATGACTAGTTCTATTTCTTCTGCCGATATAGGATCATCCAATAGTGCACGATGGCCATCAGTTAGTTTAGGGAGAGGAATAGAGGCTAGAAACGAGTGGAGTTGAGAGTGGGGTGGGTCAGGAGCCTTGCTGTAAAGATCAGTGTAAAAGTCTTTAAAGGCCTTCGTTATATTCTGGGGATTGCGAGTACCAGTACCATTCGGGAGTTTCACTAGAGGGGGAGCTTGCAGCCGCGGTTTGGGCGAGAGGGTGGAAGCCAAACGTGAACCAATTTTATCTCTTTGGAAATAGAAACGCGCTCCCGACCAACGGAGGTGTTTATCAGCTTTGCCCGTCAACGCCAAATTAAGTTGAGTTCTAACCGAGTCCAGCTCCGCTATGGGAACTGAGGTAGGATTGCTTTTATGACGCCGTTTAAGTGCCAGGAATTCTAATTCTAGACGTGTCAGGTCGAGGCGTCTCTCCTTGTGTATCTGAGAGGAAATGCGGATAATGGCTCCCCTAATGGTGGCCTTGTGGGCCGCCCATAGAATGCCCGGAGATGTGTCCCCCATGTCATTAATGGAGAAGTATTCCCTGATCTCTTTTTCAATTTGTGATTTACTGGTTGGGTCTTTAAGGAGGGATTCGTTTAGCTTCCAATTATTATGTAATGGATGGGTATGAGGGCTCTGCAGAAGTAATGTGACCAATGCGTGGTCAGACCAAACGGAGTCCCTAATGAAGGATTTCAAAGCCAAAGGCGTGAGGTGTGCAGGGAGTAAAATATGATCAATTCTGGAAAAGGAATGATGTGGTGTTGAATAAAAAGTGTAGTCTTTGTGGGTGGGGTTTAGTTCTCACCAAATATCGATCAAGCCTTGGTCATGTATGAGCTTGGCCACCAGAGTACTACATTTAGTGGGACGAACCGCTTGGGATCCCAGTGGCCTCTTTTTATCTACTCCAGTGTCAAAAGCGACATTGGAGTCGCCCCCCCCAAATCACAGAGCCCTCAAGCATAGGTTGCAATGTGTGGAAAAGCTGCGAGAAAAACAAGCCCTGTGCTTTGTTAGGAGCATAGTATGATATCAAGGTGAAGACGTGATCATCAATGGCACCCTTTACTAGAATAAACCGTCCCTCTGGGTCTCTGTGTTCCATTATGGGGGAAAATTTGCACCTATGGGAGAAGGCGATAGCCACTCCCTTAGTCTTGCCTTCTGCATTGGCCAGAAAAAACAAGGGAAATTTAGAGTGGATAAATTTGGGGTTGTACGAGCTAGGAAAGTGAGTTTCTTGGAGGAGAATTACATCAAGTTTTTGGTTATGATAATATTGAAACGCTTTTCTGCGCTTTACAGGAGAGTTAAGGCCCTGAACATTATGTGTCCCTATCTTTAAGATAGGGGGTAGTGTAAGGGAGTCAGCCATGGAGCAGAGGGGTGAGGAACCCACGCGACCATAAGTCACCTACTTGAAACAATTGAATGTCAGGCATCCCGCGAAGTTCCACAGGAGAGTCGGGGCTTATTGCAGCATCTCGTGGTTGTGACCTGTCAGGAAAACTGAAAAAAAGAGAGACATGAGAGAAAAGAAGAGCGAAGAAAGATAGATAGAGAAAAAAACAAAAAAAATTACGCCTCCAGGGGGGCAAGGGGGATGATTCCATTGCCACCCTAGGGAAGAATGTACCCAAAAAAAATCCTCCCAGCAAGGGGAGGGGTTCCACCCAGGGAGACGGAACAAACCTAGACTCCGAGGTAGGAAAAGGCATCAGCTCCGGCTGAAGCGCCCCATAACAATAATCATTATAAACAACATTTCAGATGTGTAATCTGAAAAATTACAACCGCCATCAATATCATAAGAAAAACGGCAAAATTGGGGGGGGGGGGTCAGGAGGGCGGGAAGGGGGTTTACAACCCTGGGGAGGGGATTAGCATGGTGGGCAATCATGGAATCAAAGCCCACAAGAAAAAAAAAAAAACAGTTTGCAAATCAAAGTTCAGGGCAGAGTCTGGAGGAGGACCTCCAATCAATAAAAGTTGAAATCTTGGCAACTTTGGGATTCAGCAAAAACCAAAAGTCTAAAGGATGTGAGAAACCATCACATGGGCCAGGAGAGTCTTTCAACTGGGATGGTTGGAATCTTTGGATCGCTTGGTCTTTGGCTTCTGCCAGAGGGGTGTCAGCGGGCTGGTCGGCATCTGGCGTTTCGCTGTCGTATTGGGTGATTCTGGTGGTCGTGAGGAGGGGGTCCTGGATATGAGTCCCAAGTATAGAAGCAATCGTTCCCCCTCTGGGAGGGTAGCAAAGGCATAAGTCTTATTCTTGAAGGCGAATTTCAGTTTAAATGGAAACAGCCACCAGTATTTGATTTCTTTCTGGGTCAGAACAGAGAGAAGGGGGTTTAAAGCTCTGCGTTTCTGAATCGTATATGATGAGAGGTCTGCAAATATTTGGATTGGTTGTTCCTGGAATGTAAGATTGGATGAGGCTCTGGCACGTTTCATTACTTCCTCTTTCACAGAAAAATAATGAGGTTTGACCACTATGTCTCTGGGAAGTCCGTCAGATCTGGGGGGACCTAGGGCCCTGTGAGCTCTATCCAGTTCCAGCTTATGCTGAGGTAATTCTGGAATCAGGTTTTTGATGAGAGAATGCACTATCTCTGTGGTATCAGTGAATTTTTCAGGGATCCCCCTTATCCGAAAGTTATAGCGACGTGTTCTGTTCTCCAGGTCATCAATCTTTGACATTGCAGAGTCCAGCTGATCATGCAGAGTTTGAATAAGATCAGTATTTTGGGTGGTCCTGGCGACCGTTTGATCAAGTTTGGATTCAATTGCTTCAATCCTGGATCCTAGATTATGTAAATCAGCCTTTATCTCTCCTGTAATTTTTGCAGCAGTGACAGAAAGCCCCCTATCCAGCAGCTCAGAGAATTTTACAAATAGAGTGGCTATGTCAAGTTGAGCTGAGGTGACAAGATCCCTGAGGGAGCCATGGGGATTGCAGGCCTCCATAGGGGATAGCAGGAGATCATCCAGTGTGTGCCCTATTAGGGATTCCGTGGATGCTGGGGACGGATGGGGTGAGGAGAAAGTGTCCCCTGGGGGTCCCTGGGCAGTAGGGAACAGCTGTGGGTCCAAGATATGTGGGGGGGAGCCCTGCTGAGAATCGGATGGCCGAGGGGGCTGTGGAGCGGCCGCCATCTTGGGCAGGTAGGCCTCAAACTAGAAAGTACTGTCCGGGCCGATCCGGGCTGTAATAATGGTACCTGCGGGGTCCGGGAGGTGTCCGGGGATGAGAGAGAGGTGCAGGGATACGTTGCTGCTCAGGATGGCTGCTGATCCCGCTGGATGGTGTGCTAAACACGATGCTGTCGGATCAGGGCGGGTAGGCCTCAAAACTGAAAGAGCTTTCCGGGCCGATCCGGGCGGAAATACTGATGCCTGCGGGGTCCGGGAGTTGTCCGGGGATGAGGACGAGGTGCCGGTCCACTTTGCGGAGCAGGATGGCTGCGGATGCTGCTGGATGGGGCAGGATGCAGCCGAATCAGTGCAGAGCTCCCAGTCTAAGCAGCCATTTCGGAGCCCCGCCTGCTGCCACTAGGTCTGTTGCCTCCTTTTTATAGGGTATTCGATGTGCCTGCTCACCCTGCCTCTGTTGCTAAGCTGCTCCTGTCCATTCAGCAGGGTATACAAACCATTGCCGAGTATGCCATCAAATTCCGTACCCGGGTAGCAGAGGTGGGCTGGAATAATGATGCTCTGGTGGCTGTCTTCTCTCATGATCTCTCAGATGCATTGAAGGACGAGATTGCGGCCAAGGAACTTCCTGACGAGCTCGAGGCTCTCATTTCCTTCCTGATTTTGATCGATGCCAGGCTCAGGGAGAAACCATAGTTTAAGGAGCGTCTGGAGAGCCCTCCTACCAGATTGGCTCCTACGTTTTCTTTCCCACCCATTTCTCCCTCACCTCCCACTCCTCCTGAAGATGGTGCATCTGGCTGTGAACCCATGCAGCTGGTGTTCACTCGCCTTTCAAAAGCTGAGCAGACCTTTAGGAGGAGGGAGGGCTGGTGCCTGTACTGCGGTCTTGGTGGGCATTTCCTGTAATCTTGTCCAATCCGTGCGTTTTCTTTCCCACTCCTTTCTTCCTCAGTTTCCTATCCTCCTGAAGATGGTGCGTCTGGCTGTGAACCCATGCAGCTGGTGTTCACTCACCTTTCAAAGGCTGAGCAGACCTTTAGGAGGAGGGAGGGCTGGTGCCTGTACTGCGATCTTGGTGGGCATTTCCTGACATCTTGTCCAACCTGTCCAGGAAACACTCACACCTAAGGTCCTGTCAGGGGAAGATCTTAGGTGGAATTTCCTCGTCCCCAGTTTCCCGTAAAGATAAACTGCTAATCACAGTTGTCCTCTCCTAGGCAGCGGTTCAGTGGTAGATGTTGGTAGACTCTGGTGCTGGCGGTTTTTTTATTGACAGTACGTTTGCTACTGCAAAATTCCACCCCCTTGCAGCCTCGTATTTCTCGACTAATTATCGAGGCGATTCATGGCAGACCCCTGCAACCGGCACAGGTTACCCACTATTGCGGTTGATATGTTGATAGGAGCTGTTCACAGGGAGTCGACCTGTTTCCAAGTTATTTCGTCCCCGCACTTCTCCTTTGTTTTGGGGTACCCTTGGCTTCAGAAACACAATTCGACCTTTGATTGGCAGTCGGTCGAGATCCTCTCTTGGTCTCCACAGTGTGGCACTGTTTTTTTCCGTGGGCCTGTTAAGGTACTTTGTACCTCCTCCGATTCAGTGTTGCCTACTGAATATCATGATTATCAAGATGTATTTGACAAGGTGCGTGCTGGCACTCTTCCTCCTCATCATCTGTACGATTGTGCCATAGATTTGCAATCCTGTGCCATTTCCCCTCGTGACAGGGTTTATCTCCTCTCGGTTGCGGAGAATAAGGCCATGGAGGATTACGTTGCGAATGCACTTGCCTGGGGGCACATTCACAATTCCACTTCTCCAGCGGGTGCCGGGTTTTTTTTCGTAAAGAAAAAGGGGGGTGAGTCTAGACCTTGCATTGATTATAGGGGCTTCAATCGCATCACGGACAGGAATGCATACCCGATTCCGTTGATTACTGAATTGTTGGACCGCCTCAAGGGAGCAACGGTCTTTACCAAGCTTGACCTAAGGGCCCTGTATAACCTCGTAAGGATCAAAAAGGGCGACGAGTGGAAGACATTTAATTTAAGGCATTTAATACCAGAACTGGTCATTATGAATCTCTGGTGATGCACTTTGGCTTATGCAATGTGCCCGCTGTCTTCCAGGAGTTAATCAATCATGTCTTTCGTGATATGTTGCAGCAATGCGTGGTAGTCTATTTGGACGACATCTTGACTTACTCGGACTCCATTGAATCACACTACCTGGATGTCAGACGGGTGCTGCAATGGTTACATGAGAATGGGCTTTTCTGTATGCTTGAGAAATGTGAATTCCACCTGTCTCAGGTTACCTTCCTGGGCTACAAAAAAAATGGCCCCTGCCACCACCTATAACTGGCCAACATAGCAAAGAGTACATGGAAGGGCAACGCATGTGAAACAAAAACAGAAAATTCCCAGCTCAATTCACCAACCAGTTTGCTGACCAACCAAATTAACCTGTCTAACAGTATGCATTAAAAACAGGGGTTTAGTTAGCACATGTTTGCAAACGCATGTGTAAGCTGCAGGGCCACTTCAGGGCACCCTGTATTACCTGCAGTCCTTACTCCTGTAAATTTAAATTTACAGGAGTTAGGACTGCAGGTAATACAGAGTGCCCTGAAGTGGCCCTGCAGCTTACACATGCATTTTGAAAATGTGTGCTAACTAAACCCCTGTTTTTAGTGTATACTGTTAGACAGGTTAATTCTGTTGGTCAGCAAATTGGTTGGTGAATTAAGCTGGGAATGTTTCTGTTTTTGTCTCACCTACCTTCTTGGGCTACATGATTTCTCCATGGGCCCTCAGGAGGTTCCGGCTGTTCTACAATGGCCTCGCCCTTGTGGTCTCTGTTACATTCAGCGTTTGCTTGGGTTTGCCAACTACTATTGGAAATTTATCAGGAACTCTTCCTCTTTGGCCAAACCTATCTCAGATCTGACCAAGAAGGTCAATGATTCCCACAATTGGACGCCTGCTGCCATCCAAGCTTTCGAGGCCCTCAAGTCTGCTTTCGCTTCGGCTACTATTCTTTCTCATCCCAATCCTGGTTTGCCCTTTGTCCTAGAGGTGGATGCGTCTGAGACGGGAGTAGGCGTCCTCCTGTGTCAGCATCAGACACCTGATGGACCCTTACTTCCTTGTGTGTTCTTCTCCAAAAAGCTGTCTCCAGCTGAATGCAATTACAAGATTTGAGACAGAGAGCTCTTGGCCATTATCCTTTGGTTCCAGTTCTCATTCTCACCAATCATAGGAACCTGACGTATCTCTCAGAGGCCAAGAGGCTCACACCCCATCAGGCCAGATGGGCCTTATTCTTGTCTCGTTTTAACTATGTGGTCTCCTATTTGCCCAGCTCCAAGAATTTAAGGGCTGATACCTTGTCTAGTCAGTATTCTGCGTTGTCCAGGGAGGACTCCGTGCCGACACTGGTCATACATTCAGATCATATCTTGGCTGCCATCCGCACCAACTTAACCTCTCCTCTTTATCCTCTTCATCAGACTGTTGTGCACGTACCACAATTCCAAGACTGCCAGTCATCCTGGTAAGAACCAGATGTCCTGGGCTATTTCCCATCAGTTCTGGTGGCCATCTCTCCACACTGACGTTGCTGCATATTTGGCTGCTTGTTTAGTCTGTGCCCAGAACAAATCTCCTTGGCACCTTCCCTTGAGCCTACTGCATCCCATTCCCAATGGGTGGGGAGAATTCCTGGTCTCTCCTGGCCATGGATTTTATTGTGGAACTTCCCTCATCTACATGGTTATCCTTATGGTTGTCCAAAATGTGCTACTGTGTTCTGTTTAAGCGACTGCCTACCACTCAGGAGCTTGCCTCTGTGTTTGCCAGGGAGGTCTTCTGTTTACACGGGTTGTCTAAGGAGATTGTCTCGGCCCGTGGGAGCCAGTTTGTCTCCAGGTTCTGGTGTACCTTTTGCTCCCAGTTGGGCATTGCATTCTTCTTCCCCTCAGCCTACCATCCACAGTCCAATGGTGCCGCTGAGAGTTCCATCAAGCTCTGGAGCAATTTCTCTGACCATCAGGACAATTGGGTTGATCTGCTACTATGTATAGAAAAGGGGGGGGGTAAATCCGCGCTAAGGATAGAATTAACAGGCTGCTGCCTACCTCCAAAGTATACCTAAAAAAGGTATACGAAAAATAAAAAGGGAGGGGGATGAGGTAGATGGCGCTGCCTAAAATTTATAAATAACAGTGGTATATCTGAGCAAAGTCAGGTGTAGCAAAGCACTTAGGCAAAAAAATACAAATATCACACTAATTCATAACATAGGGTAAATATTCAATAAATAAATACGTGAAAGTGCCAAAATAGGGCAAATTAGTGATATAATGTAAAGATAATGGAATATGGGGGGGGGGGGGGGCAGTGTACCAATATAGATAAGTGAAACAGGTACAATAAAAGCTGAATAAAAAAGTGACAGAGGGCACTTAAGTGCAATGTGCAATGAGGTATTGGAATAATAAATAAATAATATTAGATCAATAAATATATAAAAATTATATCCAAAGTGTAACATGATTTCCACTGGTAATATGAATTTATATCAAGGGTGCAAAGTGATCTCCACAGGTAATAATAGGTGCAATATCAATTTAGCTGAAAATCCAATAAAGTGGCTAGTGCTATAGGGACCAAGTGCACTTCACTATAGTTAAAACTGGATTAGTGAGTGACTATGGTGGTGAATACAATAATGGCTAAAAGTCCATTGGGTGATAATCGGTGTTGGTTCAAGAATTGAGCAGATCTTGGGGTGATCCTCTCCAGATGTGCAGGATCTGCTCCCCTCTCAGTAAAGACTGCACTCACCACAACACTGTACCCCTACAGGGGTGGAAGGTGTTGTACCCCCCTGGGGTGTAATCCTGTTTAGGCAGAGAGCCCTACGATCAGTGTTTCAGGTCATCTGGTTTAAACATCATTCCAGAACACAATCAGATGGTAATACTCGATTTGGCTCCAAGGGGCATCGGTACAGGATCAATAGAATAGGGGGATCCAGACCATAGATGAAAGGAGAGCCTAGGATCTTTCCAATCGGCTAAAATTCCATAACAGTTCTCCCCCAGGGGGATGCAAACATTTTGGCAAAAAATCTTGCTCTCAGATTGCAGAAAGTTATCCCATCACTTGTACAATCTGACCAATCAGGTTCTATGCCTGGAAGGAGCACTTTTGACAATATTTGCAGGTTATTTCTACATATCCATAATGCATCTGTTATGAAACATAGAGGACTAGTACTTTCACTGGATGTGTTTAAAGCATTTGATACTGTTCGTTGGTCCTTCCTATGGAAAAATATGTCGCAGATAGACTTTGGTCCGCACTATGTCCAATGGGTTCGTCTACTATACGCCGATCCAAGGGCCAGATTATGCACCAACGAGGATGTCTCTTGCCATTTTCCTTACAGAGAGGCACAAGGCAGGGATGCCCCCTCTCTCTACTTCTATTGGCACTAGCTATCGAGCCCTTAGCTCTGGCAGTGCATCAGACGTCTGAGATTGGGGGCCTCTGTTACAGTCCACTGAAGGAAAAGATCTCTCTCTACGTGGACAATGCCCTTGTTTACATCAATGGTAAGAAGAGTTCCTTTAATAATCTAATGCAGGTGGTGGAAGAGTTTGGGTCTGCGGCTCGGTTGGGAAAAATCTCAGGCCTTCCCTATTGGCCTCCCTTTGCCTGATGACTATTTGCAGTGATCTAACATACAAACAACCCAATCTTTTAGGTATTTGGGTATTCAAATTCATAGTGAACTTTCCAAATACGAAAATCTAAACATTACTTTTATAGTTAAGCAGATGCTGGACAAACTTCATACTTTGTCTGCATTGCCTTTGAACCTAATTGAGATTGAATTAATATTTTTAAAGATTATTTTTTGCCAAAATTCTTAAATTGTTTTAAAATAGCTTTCATTTTTTTTCCCCCAAAAAGCTTTTTTTTAACTATTGAATCCACCCTGGCTTCTTTCCTATGGAATGGTACTCAACCAGGTATTGCTAAGTCCTCCCTGCACCTAAATATCTTCTGCTTTGGCTCGCCATTCGGACGCAGTTTGGAACCTTGACCCTAGAGCTCTGTGAGTGTCCAATAGAAGACTTACTATCTTATGCAGAACTTACCAAACTGGTAACAACTTTTTTTAAGCGTCTTCAATTTGCTGGGCTGACCCTTTCCAGAATTCTCATCGCAAATGGCTACTGTTACTGCCTGAACTTTCTGAGGAGGGTTGGGAAAAAGCTACTGAGGTTTGCTTTCAAGATGTAATATAGCACTAAAGATCTATTTATTCAGTTTAAGTTTATCCATCACTTACACTATACCCCAGCTAAACTGACTCATATGGGATTAGGTTCAGCTGCTGTTTGTCAACAAGGCCTATAGCAACAAAAATACCATCCTCACTGCGAAGTATGGTGGTGGCTCACTGACGTTTTGGGGGTGTGGGCTCTAAAAGCACTGGGAATCTTGTGAAAATTGATGGTACGATGAATGTAGCATGGTATCAGAAAATACTGGCATACAATTTGCATTATTCTGCATTAAAGCTTTGCTCTTGGACTTTCTAGCATAAAAATTACCCTAAGTACAAGGGCATGTTGACCCTCCAGTGGTTACAGCAGTACAGTTACCTTAATATCACTGAGGAGAGATTCTAGGGAGATATCAAATGTGCAGTTAATGTAAGAAGACCAAAGACTTTGCATGACCTGGAGGCATTTTGGCAAGACGAATGGAAAGGTATACCACCTGCAAGAATTCGGGGACCTCATAGACAACTATTACAAAAGACTGCACGCTGTCATTGATGCTAAAGGGGGCAATATACAGTATCAAGAACTGAGGGTATGCAAACTTTTGAACAGGGGTCATTTCATTTACTTAATTGCTGCCTTGTTTTTTTTTCATGATTATGTGATTCTTTTATGACCTACAGTTAAATATGAATTCCATAGGAAATAAAATAAATGTGTTTTGCCTGCTCATGTTTTCTTTAAAAATGGTACATACTGTATATTCACAATTCTCCAAGGGTATGCAAAATGTTCACAACAACTATATGTTGTTCATATCTCACTTCATATCACTTGTTTAGTTAAATTACAACATAGGGCCTGCAAATTTCATTAAAAACATCAAGAAGAAAATTTCTTATTCCCTGTTATGGAACGTGTCCCCCAGGCTAAGTTTCACATAAAAAGGATGTAGAATGGGATAGAATATTTACCACTAGCAAAATCCACCACTGATTCCCTACAAACCTCTCAATGCAGGGGCGTAACTACAGGGGTTGCAGGGGTTGCAATCGCTACCGGGCCCCATGCTCCAGGGGGCCCGGTAGCAAACCAGTGGGTGAACTTCTAGGATCTCAAAGGTCACACTTGCGACCTGGCCCTGGCATTTCACCACTGTGGGGAGGCCCCAAGATTGCAGGAAGGGGCCCACTGCAGAACTTGTGAAAGGATCCTGATGCGGGACCATAATAAAAGGCCATGCAATGAGATTAAAGAGCCCCAGGATTAGTGGGAAGAGCCCCGGGCTTGAAGGGAAGGGCCCCGGCCAGGGGTCTGGGGGGCCCTTCATGGTTTCTTGCATCGGGGCCCTGAAGGTTCTAGTTACGCCTCTGTCTCAATGTATAATCAGCACTGGGGAGAACCAGTGCACCCCTTAAAAACAGAACCCTTGACCTCTACTCCTGGCTAGCAAGCCTTATCTTGTGCTACCATTGTCCAATATAGAGTGAGCTCTACTAAATGTAACTCAAAGAATATATAGTCAAATACAATGAAAATAGTGTTACTAAGAAAGAGAAAAAAACCAAACAGGACTTCCTTTCAAACAAGAAGCATATAAATGGGAAGTGAGGACGCAACACTTTATTCACAAAATATTAGGTTATGTCACTGACAAGTTTGCACATGGGATCAAAAAATTAATTTAGAACACAAGGTCAGGTAAAGGGACTGTGTGTTCACATTTCCCTACAGCCACTAAAAGGCAAGTACTATCACCAGAGAGCACATAGAAGATAGGGAAACCATGCTAAAAGCATTTGAGAAATGCACACTCTCAGCACAAATCATACTGAGTTTCCCCTCCCTTAATTGGGTGCCGTTCGCAAAAAAATCACTTGCTTTTTAATACACAAAGATACAAAACAAATGTACATCACAGAGACACAAAAAGAAAGTGTTAAGGGGGATAGAACAATATGTGGTCAAGAAAATTAAAGGATTCTTTGGGCATTGTCATTCTCTCATCTTATGCAGTTGTTCATAATCTGATCAATTCAGGGCTGAATTATTATCTTCAACAAAATGTTAATTGTTTGAGCTTTTTAAAAACTTCCATTTATTTGTGAAGAAACTTAATTTATAATGTATTCATGAAAGAAAACAACATGCACAATTACAGTTGTCTGCATCTGAGGATTACAATAACTTTACAAGACAGAATTTTTGAATCCTAGTAGAATCAGACACATCTTCAAAGGCAGACATAGGACTAGAAAAGCAATATATGTTTAATGTTTATCCAAAAATCAATATGTTTCCACCCTTCTACACTAACTCAAATTTGGCATGCTTTGTACATGAAGTTACATTTGAGTTTGAAAAGTTGAGTTTAAATCAAAATTAAAAAAATAATATAGATAGATTATTAGCTGAGTTGAATAAGCCATTAAATAATGATAGTGTGATAACAGGGATATTTAATTATGCAGTGTGAACCTTATTAAGATATGTGTGAAAAATGTCTTATATAATGATAAATGGTATTAAAAAACAAAATACCTGAAAACTAGTTATAGCATTCCAAATGAAATTTCAGCAATGAATAAAAGAGGGGAGCATGACTTATCAATGCTATGTGCATCCATAGCCCAGCTCAGGAGTGCACACACATGGGGGGGCCTTCTTTGCACCCAACTTGTTATAGAGAGCACCCAAAGGAGGGAGAAGCTGACAACATCAGCTGGAGACTGCCAGAAGAGGAGGAAAGGGACCATTCTGTGTAATATCATTGCACAGAACATTTAAGTATTGCCTCTAATTTTATTTAAAAATTCAATTACATTTAAATGTAGTATCTCACCAATTGGTTAGTATTTAAGCCAGCACTTACTGTTACAGTAAGTATATAGATGGCTAGAGGCAAAGATCATGAAAGTTGCCCATATAGTTGTAGAAACAAAAATACCCCCAGGTAGATGGGACTTTAAAAGCAACTTAAAAAGTGAACTGCGCATGTTAAAATAACAATAGTTTATTTACAACATAGTTAAATATACATAAAATTTACAAAAAGGCTGTATTTGTACACATGTTCAACAAACAATGTTCAATGGTGTATAGCAATGTTTGCATCACAATCCTCCTGGTCCCACTATGATAGTCATATTTTGCTGTATGAAATACAGTGGGGAAGCAGAACGCGTTTCCAAAAGTTCATTAGGGGGAAGTGTACAGAGGTATGTGTACCAATTTATGACTTCAAATAAGCAGTATACTGTACAGCCATTACAATGTTAAAATGGGCGATTAGATGCCATTCCAGACCCTCAGGATCACCATCACCGCTCGTGCCAAGGCAGGGCTTGCAAAAGCCCGCAGGCGTGCAGAAATTCGCCCAGAAGGGTCAATGCAGAGTCAAAGTGGAGAAGCACAGAGATTTCCACGGTCCTGGGGGTGTGGAGTAGTTGCATTGAAGGGCGTTTGTTACAGTAATAAAAATGTTGTAATTGTGATATATACCCATTTTGCAGATTGCTCTTTAACAATTTCAGCTCTCATATCTGTATAACTTACATGGGTTGCAGCATGTTTTACATTTCTGCTGTGGGCCTGTTTATTTGGTATTATAATATTAAAATAAAAAAACATATTACTTTTTTGTGACAAACACTTTTGGCAATTTGGCTATTGTCTTCCAAAAAATATTTAATGCAATATCTAGAGAATAAAAACTAAAGGGGAAGGGAAATGGCGCTGCCTGGAAAAAGGGGGGAAAATATAATAGATATGTGTTGACTGATAGTGCGACTCTATTAATGGTATAAATCAATAGACATGTAATACAAATCAATAAAATTATAAACCATAAACTCTGATTCATACATATAAAATTGACCAATATAAATCAATAAATATAAACAATAAATATAAACATGTACTCTAAGCATTCCATACATGTATAGATAAAGTGATTGAGTGATGTGATCTAGGCCCAGTGGCTGGCCTAGTAAGGTGACTGAGTGATAAATAATGCAATCGAATAAATATTGATCACATAACATATATATAAATAAATATAAATTGTGCTGATAAAGGATAAATCCAAAAATCAATGTGATATATAATAGAATAGTGGCTGGTGCTCTGTGCAGTTGGAAGTTGAAAACCTAGATAATTATAAAGTGACCAGTGCTAGGTGGGGGTTAAAGAGTGTAAAAACTTGTATACAGTAACTGTAAAAAATTAAAGGTGACCAGTGCAAATGACCATTAGTGATTTCATATGACAAAGGTATTGATAAATATATTGCACAATGTAATCCCAGGTATTATGTGTATCAGAAATAATAGTCTGTATTTAAAAGTGGAGAAATCTTCAAATGGTGCTCCAGCTTAATTGCGTGCAATAGGCGTGCCAAAAAACGGTGGGTGCTCAAAGTGGCTCTAATTAAGAGTGCACTCACCAGAGTGCCTAACCCCACACAGGGGTGTTAGGCATGGGTTAAATAACTGTAACCACAGTATGGGATGGTTCTCCAGGAGGTCCCAAGTGATCCTGAATCCCTGTATTCTTATGAATGGTAACCAGGGAAGGAGGTGAATGTATATCCTTGCCTTAGTGTTGTATGATAGGTGTAACTCCAGCCACGGTATACAGGGAATAAACAAGAGGGGGACACATAGCATAATTCTGTTTATGTAAACTTTATTTTGTAGATAACATAGGGTACTCACATATAGTTAGGCAGTATACAGCATGTAAAAGGGAACGTCTAGTAAGCCAGCGGCTCTCGTAGGTGCCGGAGCGCTCTGCGTTCCACGGAGTATCCGGAATAGGAAGTGACGTAATCATGCCATACGCGTTTCGTCATCGACGTCTTCAGTGGCAATTACGACACTTCCCAATCTTCTGATATATGTACGCTGTGGTTAATTGGCAACTGATCAACAAAGCCATGGAATACGGAAGTCATTGATCCTCAGAACTGCATTTGCATTCACAGATGTGTGGTATAGTTCAATCGTGGCCAATTATAAATTTAGATATATTTCAATCCCAAGTGTATAATATTAGAGTAAGATTCGCCGCAGCGTGCATAAATATGAAATATTAAAAAAACACTCTTAATACATAATACATAGCTAGTAACAGTATACAGTGGGTACGGAAAGTATTCAGACCCCCTTAAATTAAATTTGTGTACATTCATGAGGAAGAATGATTTTAGCAAATGGCTGCAATATAACAAAGAGTGAAAAATTTAAGGGGGTCTGAATACTTTCCGTACCCACTGTATATAAAAAAAAACAATTAAAACGCAAATTTATTATATCATTAAAATCAATTAAATTAAACATATTAATAAGAAATTAATTATATAGAAATATATATGTAAAATTTACTTTTGTATAATATTAATTTATATATAAAAAATATATTTTAAGAGGAATGGATTGTTATTAAAGGAGGAACAACTGCTGGTATTGGTTAAAAATTCTGTTTAAAATTTAGGCATGTGTAGTATAGGTAACAAGATCAAAGCGAATGTTTAAATAATTATATTGGAATAATATATTTGTATATAAAAGATACTTTTATATAAAAAATACTTTTATATAAAAAAAAGTGTATTTAAGGAGGAATGGATTTGTTATTAAAGGAGGAAACTGAATTCTAAAGATATTGTTAGAAGGATATTTTACACTTAGGCATATTACAAAAATAGTATATAGAAAATATATAAAAAATTGAATATATATAAATGTATGCATATAAAAAAATATATATATATATATATATATATATATATATATATATATATATATATATATATACATACATAAATAGGAAAGAAAGAAACTCATTGTATTCCCAGAACACCCACAAGACAAAACACACACAGTACAGAGGAGGAGGATTTCTAGGACCATGGAGGAATTACCAACAGGAAGACTACAACAGACGCAACACTTGGGAAGGAGGAAACGCACCAGAGGGAAGAGAGGAGGGAGGAAGAAAGCGAATACAGATTTAAAAAATCACTCCCCTTTTTAACCCAAAAGTTCCAGGAAGTGAGTGTATAGGAGCATTTAAGGAAATGGTTGAAACAGATCTGAGAAAACTAGAGATACAACCAATAAACAACAATAATGTTTGGAAAACAATTAGGAAATTGGAAAAACAAAAAGATATAGTGAACCGCCCTGTGGATAAAGGAGGAGTACTTGTTATTTAAAAAAAATCTGATTATCAGCAAGAAATGGCAAATTTATTGCAAACTGAAGACACTTATTGTAAATTAAGAGGCAATCCTACAAAACAATACAGGAAGAATTTAAAATCCTATGTTAAGAAGGGGAAAGATATTGGCATATTAAACAAGAAGGAGAGCAAATACCTGATACCAGACACTTCTAAAACACCAGTCATATATAGGGTTGAGCGAACCTGGACTATTGTTTGGGTTCATACCGGACTTTTGGGTATTCGGTACCCGAACCAGAACATTTCACTGTATGTTTGGGTACTGTCCTTTGTTCGGTAACGTTATTTGGTGCTTTGGCGCAGTTTTAATGGCGCAGTTTCAACAGGTGCAAGGCAGCCAATCAGCAAGAGTTTAACTAGTGTGCCCTAGAAGCCATCACAGCCATGCCTACTAATGGATTGGCTGTGATTGGCTAGTGCAGCATGTGACCCAGAGTCTATATAAGCTGGAGTCACATAGCGCCACGCGTCACTCTGCTATAACTATACTAGGGAGAGGTTCCTGATGCTGCTGAGGGAGAGATAGGAGATTACTGTAGGGTCAGGCTGGAGATTGCTTTGAGGGAAAGCATAGGAAGAATCTTCTTTAATCAGACAGCGATCTACATTGATTTGATTGTGTGGGGGTGCAGTGCACAATCTTTTTGCCCGGAGGGAGAGATAGGAGATTACTATAGGGTCAGGCTGGAGATTGCTTTGAGGGAAAGCATAGGAAGAATCTTCTTTAATCAGACAGCGATCTACATTGATTTGATTGTGTGGGGGTAGGGTTGAGCGAACACGGACTGTATTATTCGTGTTCGTACCGAATAATTGGATTTTTGTTACCCGAACACGGACACGAACACTTTACTGTATATTCGGGTAAAAATCCGTGTTCGTTCGTTTTATTTCCGGGTTTTGCATGCTTTGGCGCGCTTTTCATGGCGGGCTTTCAACAGCCAATCAACAAGCGTTTAACTGGTGTGCCTAAGCCATCCCAGCCATGCCTGCAAATGTATCAGTAGCTGTGATTGGCCGTCTGAAGCATGTGACCAAGTCTTTATAAGTTCGAGGCAGCGCCGCAGCGGCGTCATTCTGCTGCTTAGATCAGGGAGAGAGCACACATCAACGTGCTGGCTGCTGATTAGGGACAGACAGGCAGGAAAAAACCATTTGTGTCCGGATAGAATTGAGGGACAGGTCGGAGTGTTTTAGGCAGGGCGAGTTGTAGGCATTTTAGGGATAGAGTCTGCTGATTTTTAGGGAAAGTGTGTTCTACAAACTACAATCGATATTGCTGTGTGGTGTGGGATAGGAGATGTCAGTGATCCACATCCATTTTGCTGTGTGTGGGCTGCAGTGAACACAATCTTTTTGGGGTGCAGTGAACACAATCTTTTTGGGGTGCAGTGAACACAATCTTTTTGGGGTACAGTGAATACAATCTTTTTGGGGTGCAGTGAACACAATCTTTGTGGGGTGCAGTGAACACAATCTTGGTGCAGTGAACACAATCTTTTTGGTGTGCAGTGAACAAAATCCTTTTGGGGTGCAGTGAACACAATCTTTGTGGGGTGCAGTGAACACAATCTTTTTGGGGTGCAGTGAACAAAATCCTTTTGGGGTGCAGTGAACACAATCTTTGTGGGGTGCAGGGAACACAATCTTTTTGGGGTGCAGTGAACCAAATCCTTTTGGGGTGCAGTGAACACAATCTTTGTGGGGTGCAGTGAACAAAATCCTTTTGGGGTGCAGTGAACACAATCTTTGTAGGGTGCAGTGAACACAATCTTTTTGGTGTGCAGTGAACGAAATCCTTTTGGGGTGCAGTAAACACAATCTTTGTGGGGTGCAGTGAACACAATCTTTTTGGGGTGCAGTGAACAAAATCCTTTTGGGGTGCAGTGAATACAATCTTTGTGGGGTGCAGTGAACACAATCTTTTTGGGGTGCAGTGAACACAATCTTTTTGGGGTGCAGTGAACACAATCTCATACTTCTGAAGATTTGAGGGCGCTGCCTGTTCCATACTCCTACTCCTCATCCATCCTTTTAGGGGTACAAACAATAGTAATTGGGGCCTAGTGTGGTTGTGTACGTGTGAGATACATACACTTTTTTTGATCATATTTCCTATTCCGCTATTCAATAAAAACCTTTGGGGATCAATTAAATTGCGGGATAGTCTGTGTCGGTACGTGTGAGATCAACCTTTCCAAGTTTTTGAGGTTCATCTCATACTTCTGAAGATTTGAAGGTGCTGCCTGTTCCATACTCCTACTCCTCATCCATCCTTTTAGGGGTACAAACAATAGTAATTGGGGCCTAGTGTGGTTGTGTACGTGTGAGATACATACACTTTTTTTGATCATATTTCCTATTCCGCTATTCAATAAAAACCTTTGGGGATCAATTAAATTGCGGGATAGTCTGTGTCAGTATGTGTGAGATCAACCTTTCCAAGTTTTTGAGGTTCATCTCATACTTCTGAAGATTTGAGGGTGCTGCCTGTTCCATACTCCTCCTACTCCTCATCCATCCTTTTAGGGGTACAAACAATAGTAATTGGGGCCTAGAGTGGTTGTGTACGTGTGAGATACATACACTTTTTTTTATCATATTTCCTATTCCGCTATTCAATAAAAACCTTTGGGGATCAATTAAATTGCGGGATAGTCTGTGTCGGTACGTGTGAGATCAACCTTTCCAAGTTTTTGGGGTTCATCTCATACTTCTGAAGATTTGAGGGTGCTGCCTGTTCCATACTCCTCCTACTCCTCATCCATCCTTTTAGGGGTACAAACAATAGTAATTGGGGCCTAGTGTGGTTGTGTACGTGTGAGATACATACACTTTTTTTGATCATATTTCCTATTCCGCTATTCAATAAAAACCTTTGGGGATCAATTCAATTGTGGGATAGTCTGTGTCGGTACGTGTGAGATCAACCTTTCCAAGTTTTTGAGGTTCATCTCATACTTCTGAAGATTTGAGGGTGCTGCCTGTTCCATACTCCTCCTACTCCTCATCCATCCTTTTAGGGGTACAAACAATAGTAATTGGGGCCTAGTGTGGTTGTGTACGTGTGAGATACATACACTTTTTTTGATCATATTTCCTATTCCGCTATTCAATAAAAACCTTTGGGGATCAATTAAATTGCGGGATAGTCTGTGTCGGTACGTGTGAGATCAACCTTTCCAAGTTTTTGAGGTTCATCTCATACTTCTGAAGATTTGAGGGTGCTGCCTGTTCCATACTCCTCCTACTCCTCATCCATCCTTTTAGGGGTACAAACAATAGTAATTGGGGCCTAGTGTGGTTGTGTACGTGTGAGATACATACACTTTTTTTGATCATATTTCCTATTTCGCTATTCAATAAAAACCTTTGGGGATCAATTAAATTGCGGGATAGTCTGTGTCGGTACGTGTGAGATCAACCTTTCCAAGTTTTTGAGGTTCATCTCATACTTCTGAAGATTTGAGGGTGCTGCCTGTTCCATACTCCTACTCCTCATCCATCCTTTTAGGGGTACAAACAATAGTAATTGGGGCCTAGTGTGGTTGTGTACGTGTGAGATACATACACTTTTTTTGATCATATTTCCTATTCCGCTATTCAATAAAAACCTTTGGGGATCAATTAAATTGCGGGACAGTCTGTGTCGGTACGTGTGAGATCAACCTTTCCAAGTTTTTGGGGTTCATCTCATACTTCTGAAGATTTGAGGGTGCTGCCTGTTCCATACTCCTCCTACTCCTCATCCATCCTTTTAGGGGTACAAACAATAGTAATTGGGGCCTAGTGTGGTTGTGTACGTGTGAGATACATACACTTTTCTTGATCATATTTCCTATTCCGCTATTCAATAAAAACCTTTGGGGATCAATTAAATTGAGGGATAGTCTGTGTCGGTACGTGTGAGATCAACCTTTCCAAGTTTTTGGGGTTTATCTCATACTTCTGAAGATTTGAGGGTGCTGCCTGTTCCATACTCCTCCTACTCCTCATCCATCCTTTTAGGGGTACAAACAATAGTAATTGGGGCCTAGTGTGGTTGTGTACGTGTGAGATACATACACTTTTTTTGATCATATTTCCTATTCCGCTATTCAATAAAAACCTTTGGGGATCAATTAAATTGCGGGATAGTCTGTGTCGGTACGTGTGAGATCAACCTTTCCAAGTTTTTGAGGTTCATCTCATACTTCTGAAGATTTGAGGGTGCTGCCTGTTCCATACTCCTCCTACTCCTCATCCATCCTTTTAGGGGTACAAACAATAGTAATTGGGGCCTAGTGTGGTTGTGTACGTGTGAGATACATACACTTTTTTTGATCATATTTCCTATTTCGCTATTCAATAAAAACCTTTGGGGATCAATTAAATTGCGGGATAGTCTGTGTCGGTACGTGTGAGATCAACCTTTCCAAGTTTTTGAGGTTCATCTCATACTTCTGAAGATTTGAGGGTGCTGCCTGTTCCATACTCCTACTCCTCATCCATCCTTTTAGGGGTACAAACAATAGTAATTGGGGCCTAGTGTGGTTGTGTACGTGTGAGATACATACACTTTTTTTGATCATATTTCCTATTCCGCTATTCAATAAAAACCTTTGGGGATCAATTAAATTGCGGGACAGTCTGTGTCGGTACGTGTGAGATCAACCTTTCCAAGTTTTTGGGGTTCATCTCATACTTCTGAAGATTTGAGGGTGCTGCCTGTTCCATACTCCTCCTACTCCTCATCCATTCTTTTAGGGGTACAAACAATAGTAATTGGGGCCTAGTGTGGTTGTGTACGTGTGAGATACATACACTTTTCTTGATCATATTTCCTATTCCGCTATTCAATAAAAACCTTTGGGGATCAATTAAATTGAGGGATAGTCTGTGTCGGTACGTGTGAGATCAACCTTTCCAAGTTTTTGGGGTTCATCTCATACTTCTGAAGATTTGAGGGTGCTGCCTGTTCCCTACTCCTCCTACTCCTCATCCTGCCTTTAGGGGTACAAACAGTAGTAATTGGAGCCTAGTGTGCTTCTGTACGTGTGATATACATACACTTTTTTTTTTATCATATTTTCTATTCCGCTATTTAATCAAAACCTTTGGGTATAAACAATTAAATTGCGTGATAGTCTGTGTCGGTACGTGTGAGATACACCTTTCCAATTTTTGGGGCGCATCTCATACTGCCGAGGTTTTGAGGGTGCTTCAGTCTGCCTCCTGCCTGCTCCTCCTACTCCTCTTCCTCATCCTGCCTTTAGGGTACAAAAAATTGTAATCGGCGGGGCCTAGTCTGTGTTTGTACGTGTGAGATACACCGTATTATAAAATTTTTCCTATTCCGCTATTCAATAGACACCCTTTTGGAGTGTAAAAAATTAAATTACGGCATAGTCTGTATCGGTACGTGTGAGATACACCTTTTAAATTTGTTTGGCGCATCTCCTTCCCCCGCCAAGGATTGCAGGGCGCTTCGGTTTGCCTCCTGTTCCCAACTCCTCCTACTCCTCTTCCTCATCCTGCCTTTAGGGTACAAAAAATTGTAATCGGGGCCTAGTCTGTGTTTGTACGTGTGAGATACACCGTATTATAAAATTTTTCCTATTCCGCTATTCAATATACATCCTTTTGGAGTGTAAAAAATTAAATTACGGCATAGTCTGTATCGGTACGTGTGAGATACACCTTTTAAATTAGTTTGGCGCATCTCCTTCCCCCGCCAAGGATTGCAGGGCGCTTCAGTTTGCCTCCTGTTCCCAACTCCTCCTACTCCTCTTCCTCATCCTCCCTTTAGGGTAGAAAAAAATTTAATCGGGCCTAGTCTGAGTTTGTACGTGTGAGATACACAGTTTTTTATCCTATTCCGCTATTCAATATACACCCTTTTGGTGTAAAAAACATTAAATTGCGGCATCGTTTGCATATTTGACTGTGAGATACACCCGTGCGATACTGTTGTTGTTTTGTTCCGCTATTCAATAAACACCTTTCTAGGGCAAGATCTTAAATTACAGAAATATGAGGAGACCGTCAAATAAGGCCCGTGGCCTAGGTCGTGGTGCTGCTGGTAGAGCTCCTGTTGCAAGGAGAGGACGTGGTCGATCTGTGCCAGCTACACGCACAAGTGAAACACCTTCCTCAAGTGTGAGTAGGCGACAGAACCTGCATCAGTATTTGGTAGGGCATCATACGCCTCTAGAAGTGATGAGGCCAGAACAAGTGGAGGCGATAGTAGATTGGTTTGCTGCTGACAGTGCCTCCAGTTCCTTCACATTGTCTCCCACCCAGTCTACTGCAGAAAGGTCAGAGTTGGCACCTGCAGCCGATGTCCAACCGTCTTTCACCTCACCCCCTTGCAAATCAGGCAAGCAGTCTGAGCCCCAAGCCATACAGCAGTCTCTTCTTCTTTTTGATGACTCTGTCAGCAGGGTTTCCCAGGGCCATCCACCTAGGCCTGCCCCAGAAGTGGAAGAGATTGAGTGCACCGATGCCCAACCACTTATTTCTCAAGATGAGTACATGCAAGGACCATCGCAGCACGTCTCCGATGATGACGAAACGCAGGTGCCAACTGCTGCCGCGTTCAGCATTGTGGAGACCGACAAGGAGGGCAGGGGTGAAGACTGGGTGGAAGATGATGTGGAGGACGATGAGGTCCTCGACCCCACATGGAATGAACGTCATGCAGGTGACCTGAGTAGTTTGGAGGAACAGGCGGTGGTCGCACAGAGCCACCAGCACAGCAGAAGAGGGAGCAGGGTGCAGAAGCGGAGCGGCCGTGCCCTAGACACTACGCCTGCTACTGCCCAACGCAGCAAGGGAACGAGCGCACCAAAGTCAGCTCAAAGGAGTTCTCTAGCGTGGAAGTTCTTTAGAAAATGTGCTGATGACAGGACACGAGTGGTTTGCACCCTGTGCAATCAGAGCCTGAAGCGAGGCATAAACCTTCTCAACCTGAGCACAACCTGCATGATCAGGCATCTAAGTGCAAAGCACGAGCTGCAGTGGAGTACACACCTTCAAAACCAAGAAACGTCTCTGGCTCATCCTGCTTCCTCTTCTGCTGCAGTCTCGGCCGCTCCAGCCACATCTGTAGTGATACCGGCACCTGCCACCCCGCAAACAGACGATCTGTCAGCAACACCACCACCTGGGTCACCAACAACCATCTCCACAATGTCCCGTGGAAGCGTTCAGCTTTCCATCTCCCAAACACTTGAGAGGAAGAGGAAGTACCCCCCTACCCACCCGCGATCCCTGGCCCTGAATGCCAGCATTTCAAAATTATTGGCCTTTGAAATGCTGTCATTCCGTCTGGTGGAGACGCACAGTTTTAAAAACCTTATGTCGGTGGCTGTCCCACAGTACGTCGTGCCCAGCTGCCACTACTTTTCCAGGCAAGCCATCCCTTCCCTGCACAACCAAGTGGGGGAAAAAATCAGGTGTGCACTGCGCAACGCCATCTGTGCCAAGGTCCACCTAACTACCGATACGTGGACCAGTAAGCACGGTCAGGGGCATTATATCTCCCTAACGGCACACTGGGTAAATGCAGTGGCGGATGGGCCTGAGGCGGATAGCAATTTGGCGCATGTCCTTCCACCACTGAGGATTGCAGGGCGCTTCAGTTTGCCTCCTGTTCCTAACTCCTCCTACTCCGCTTCCTCATTCTCTACCGCCTCCTCATCCGGACAGCGTAACACCTTCACCACCAACTTCAGCACGGCCAGGGGTAAACGACAGCAGGCAGTTTTACAAATTGCCTGTTTGGGGGACAAACCACACACCGCGCAGGAGTTGTGGAGGAGCATGGAACAGCAGAAAAATGAGTGGTTGCTGCCAGCGAGCCTCAAGCCCGGCCTGGTGGTGTGCGATAACGGGCGAAATCTCATAGCAGCTCTGGGCCTAGCCGGTTTGACGCACATCCCTTGCCTGGCGCATGTGCTGAATTTGGTGGTGCAGAGGTTCCTTAAAAACTACCCCGATATGTCAGAGCTGCTGCAGAAAGTGCGGGCCGTCTGTGCGCACTTTCGGCGTTCTCACCCTGCTGCTGCTCGCCTGTCAGCGCTGCAGCGTAACTTCGGCCTTCCCGTTCACCGCCTCATATGTGACGTGCCCACAAGGTGGAACTCCACCTTGCACATGCTGGAAAGACTGTGCGAGCAGCAGCAGGCCATAGTGGAGTTTCAGCTGCAGCACGCACGCGTGAGTCGCTCTGCGGAACAGCACCACTTCACCACCAATGACTGGGCCTCCATGCAAGACCTGTGTGCCTTGTTGCGCTGTTTTGAGTACTCCACCAACATGACCAGTGGCGATGACCCCGTTCTCAGCTTAACTATCCCACTTCTATGCCTCCTTGAAAAAACAATTTGGGCGATGATGGAAGAGGATGTGGCACAGGATGAGGAGGAGGAGGATGAAGAGGTAACACTTCCAAGGCTTTCAGGGCAGTCATTCGCAAGGGGCTCCGAGGGTGGGTTCCTGCACACACAAACGCCAGGGACACAATTGTCCAGCAGGGGCACAGTTCTGGTGGATGAGGAGGATGAGGAGGAGCTGGAGGAGGAGATGGAACCATGTTCACAGCAGGGTGGCACCCAGGCCAGCTCATGGCCATCACTGGTGCGTGGCTGGGGGGATACAGAGGACATGGACGATACACCTCCCACAGAGGACAGCCTTTCGTTGCCTCTGGGCAGCCTGGCACACATGAGCGATTACATGCTGCAGTGTCTCCACAACGACCGCCGAGTTGCCCACATTCTAACTTGTGCTGATTACTGGGTGGCCACGCTGCTGGATCCCCGTTACAAGGACAACGTACCGTCCTTAATTCACTCACTGGAGCGCGATCGCAAGATGCGCGAGTACAAGCGCACGCTGGTAGACGCGATGCTGCTGGCATTCCCATCTGACAGCGGGGCCACAGTGGAAGCACAAGGCAGAGGAGGAGGAGGAGGAGGTCGCCAACGCAACCAGGGCACCGCCAGCACCTCAGAAGGCAGGGTTAGCATGGCCGAAATGTGGAAAAGCTTTGTCAGCACGCCACAACAAACAGCAGCACCAGCAGCTCAGATGGAACGTCTTAGCAGGAGGCAGCATTTTACCAACATGGTGGAGCAGTATGTGTGCACACGCCTAGATGTACTGAATGACGGGTCTGCCCCCTTCAACTTCTGGGTCTCCAAATTGGGCACATGGCCTGAGCTTCCCCTTCACGCCTTGCAGGTGCTGGCGTGCCCTGCAGCCAGTGTATTATCTGAATGGGTATTTAGCACAGCTGGGGGCGTTATCACAGACAAGCGCAGCCGCCTGTCCAGAGACAATGTGGACAAGCTCACGTTCATTAAAATGAACCAGGCATGGATCCCACGGGACTTTTCCGTACCTTGTGCAGAATAGCAATGGATACCGACCTTACCCACCCATTGTTCCATTTTTGCTCTTTCTCACTCTTTTGGGGTGTACCCTCATTTAAAATTTGTGAAAAGAAGCAGTGTTGGCTACCTCATCCTCCTCAGGGCCAGATTAACGTAGGGGCTATTGGAGCTGCAGCTCCAGGCCCCTACCTTTTATATAGGCCCCGGGTTGGCCATATTCACTGTTACCGCTCTTCTGTCACTTGTAAACACAGAAGTCTGGCTTCTATGCTCGCTTCCCCAGGCAGCACCCTCAGAACCTCCCCACACAGCGCGAAGGCCGGACAAGGAGGGACAGTTGCCGATTCATGGATGTGTTTATGGGCTTCAGAGACAGCATCCCATGTTGAATTAGGCATGCATGGCTGCACCCTTCCTCCTCTGGGTGCATGCCAAGGCACGGCCCTTAAGGCCCTTCAAAATCCTCAGCACCAAGCCCAAGATGCTCTTAATCCGGCCCTGGTCCTCCTCCACCGCCGCTTCCACCTACACCGCCCATAGGTGTGCGCAGCCTATTGCATTAGGGTGTGCACCCCAAAGTTTAAATACACATGCATGTGTTTGCCTACATGTACATGGCCCCGATACATTACTCTCCCTGCTGGCAAAGAGAAATAGAGCAGAACAGGTCCGAGGGAGATCTTTCCCATCTCCTCACTGGCAAACAGAGTGATAATGCTATGTGCCCTAGGTGATTAGGGTTTGCCCAGGCACACCCGGCACACCCTGTGCGCACGCCTATGACACCGCCACATCCACCACCACCTCAACCTCCCTCCTACTCCATATGGGCCTCGTCCTTCAGAGATGAAGAACATTGTTTTATTTTTCTGTATTTTTTTGTTGTTTTAAGTTATTTCCCTATCCACATTTGTTTGCAGAGCACTTGCCATGCTCTTAATTACGTTTTGCTGCCATTTGCAGCACTCTAGCCCTTTCCTTTGGTGTTTTAGAGCCATTTTAGTGCCTGAAAGTTCGGGTCCCCATTGACTTCAATGGGGTTCGGTGTCCGGGAAAAGTTCGGCAAAAGTCCGGGACACGGACCCGGACTTTTTTTTAAAGTTTGGCCGAACCCGTCGAACACGGACATCCAGGTGTCCGCTCAACTCTATGTGGGGGTGCAGTGCACAATCTTTTTGCCCGGAGGGAGAGATAGGAGAATACTGTAGGGTCAGGCTGGAGATTGCTTTGAGGGAAAGCATAGGAAGAATCTTCTTTTATCAGACAGTGATCTACATTGATTGTATTGTGTAGGGGTTCAGTGCATGATCTTTATGCCCTGACCTGAGTCCAGTGAGGAGGAGAAAGGAGAAAAAAAAAACTCCTTTTTTCATTCAAATGGGTTTTTTTTTATTCAATAGCAGAATAGAACAACCACAGTATCCAACCTGTTAGGCGTGCATTTAAAAAAGAAAAAAAAAATTTCCTTCATATTTTACTTTGACATACAGTCTTTAGACAGGCACAGCTTTTCTAACCTGCTCTTCAAAAAGCACCAATGTAAGGGGAAAATAATTATTTTTCAGTATTTAGGGGAAAAAAAATATTTTTCAATTTTTCATTCAAATGGGGTTTTTTTTATTCAATAGCGGAATAGAACAACCACAGTATCCAACCTGTTAGGCGTGCGGTGTGTATCAGCCATTTCCTGCAAGCTCAGTGCATATGTGTCTGCTTAATCTGCATTTAAAAAAGAAAAAAAAAATTTCCTTCATATTTTACTGTGATTTACAGCGTTTAGACACTGCATTTTAAATCTGCTATTCACCAAGCACCAATTAAGGGGACAATTATTTTTTGGATTTTCATTCATATGTTACAGTGCGATACACCCATTGCATACTGTTGTTGTACTCCGCTTTGCAATAAAAACCCATTTAGGGGAAAAAAAAGTTAATTGCGGCCTAGGCTGCATATGTTACAGTGAGATACACCCATTGCATACTGTTGTATTGCGCATTGCAATAAAAACCCATTTAGGGGGAAAAAAGTTAATTGCGGCCCTGTCTGCATATGTTACAGTGAGATACACCCATTGCATACTGTTGTGTTGCGCATTGCAATAAAAACCCATTTAGGGGAAAAAAAAGTTAATTGTGGCCCTGTCTGCATATGTTACAGTGAGATAGAACCATTGCATACTGTTGTGTTGCGCATTGCAATAAAAACCCATATAGGGGCTAAAAAGTTAATTGCGGCTTAGTCTGCATATGTTCAGTGTCATACACCCATTGCATACTGTTGTATTCCGCTTTGCAATAAAAACCCATTTAGGGTATAAAAAGTAAATTGTGGCCCTGTCTGCATATGTTACGGTGAGATACACCCATTGCATACTGTTGTATTCCACTTTGCAATACAAACCCATTTAGGGGAAAAAAAATAAATTGCGGCCTAGTCTGCATATTTTACTGTAAGATACACCCTTTCTATACTGTTGTTCTATTCCGCTATTCAGTAAACACCCATTTAGGGAAAAAATATTAAATTGTGGCCTAGTCTGTATCTGTACATGTGAGATACACCTGTTGTATACTGTTGTTCTATTCCGCTATTCAATAAACACCCATTTAGGGAAAAAATATTACATTGCGGCCTAGTCTGCATACGTTACTGTGAGATACACCCTTTGGATACTGTTGTTCTATTCCGCTATTCAATAAACACTGATTTAGGGAAAAAATATTACATTGCGGCCTAGTCTGCATATGTTACTGTGAGATACACCCTTTGGATACTGTTGTTCTCTTCCGCTATTAAATAAATACCCATTTAGGGAAAAAATATTAAATTGCGGCCTAGTCTGCATATGTTAAAGCGCAACAAGGCACAAAGGTCTCGCATGGAGGCCCAGTTACTGGTGGTGAAGTGATGCTGTTCCGCAGAGCGACTCATGCGTGCGTGCTGCAGCTGAAACACTATGGCCTACTGCTGCTCGCACAGTTAGTCTGGCCAGCATGTGCAAGGTGGAGTTCCACCTTGTGGGCACGTCACATATGAGGCGGTGAGCGGGAAGGCCGAAGTTATGCTGCAGCACTGACAGGCGAGCAGCAGCAGGGTGAGAACGCCAAAAGTGGCACAGACGGCCTGCACTTTCTGCAGCAGCTCTGACATATCGGGGTAATTTCTAAGGAACCTCTGCACCACCAAATTCAGCACATGCACCAGGCAAGGGATGTGTGTCAAACCGGCTAGGCCCAGAGCTGCTACGAGATTTTTCCTGTTATTGCACACCACCAGGCCGGGCTTGAGGCTAACTGCCAGTAACCACTCATCGATCTGCTGTTGAATGCCCCTCCACAACTCCTGCGCGGTGTGTGGTTTTTTCCCCCAAACAGGCAAGTTTTAAAACTGCCTGCTGTCGTTTACCCCTGGCTGTGCTGAAGTTGGTGGTGAAGGTGTTACGCTGACTGGATGAGGAGGCGGTAGAGGATGAGGAAGCAGAATAGGAGGAGTTAGGAACAGGAGGCAAACTGAAGCGCACTGCAATCCTCGGTGGTGGAAGGACATGCGCCAAACTGCTCTCCGCCTCAGGCCCAGCCACCACTGCATTTACCCAGAGTGCTGTTAGGGAGATATAACATCCCTGACCATGCTAACTGGTCCACGTATCCGTAGTTAGGTGGACCTTGCCACAGATGGCGTTGCGCAGTGCACACCTGATTTTGTCACCCACTTGGTTGTGCAGGGAAGGGATGGCTTGCCTGGAAAAGTAGTGGCGGCTGGGCACGATGTACTGTGGGACAGCCATCACCATAAGGCTTTTAAAACTCTGCGTCTCTGCCAGATGGAATGACAGCATTTCAAAGGCCAGAAATTTTGAAATGCTGGCATTCAGGGCCAGGGATCGCGGGTGGGTGTGGGGGTACTCCCTCTTCCGCTCCAGTGTTTGGGAGATAGAAAGCTGAACGCTTCCACGGGACATTGTGGAGATGGTTGTTGGTGACCCAGGTGGTGGTGTTGCTGGCAGATCCTCTGTTTGCAGGGTGGCAGGTGCCGGTCTCACTACAGAGGTGGATGAAGAGGCCGAGACTGCAGCAGAAGAGGAAGCAGGAGGAGCCAGAGACCTTTCTTGGTTTTTGAGGTGTGCACTCCACTGCAGCTCGTGCTTTGCACTTAGATGCCTGGTCTTGCAGGTTGTGCTCAGGTTGAGAAGGTTTATGCCTCGCTTCAGGCTCTGATTGCACAGCGTGCAAACCACTCGTGTCCTGTCATCATCACATTGTCTGAAGAACTGCCACGCTAGGGAACTCCTTTGAGCTGGCTTTGGTGTGCTCGGTCCCTTGATGCGTTGGGCAGTAGCAGGCGTAGTGTCTAGGGCACGGCCGCTCCGCTTTTGCACCCTGCTCCCTCTTCTTCTGTGCTGGTGGCTCTGTGCGACCACCGCCTGTTCCTCCAAACTACTCAGGTCACCTGCATGACATTCATGTGGGGTCGAGGACCTCATCGTCCTCCACATCATCTTCCACGCAGTCTTCACCCTGCAACCCTTGTCGGTCTCCACAATTCGGAATTCCGCAGCAGTTGGCACCTGTGTTTCATCATCATCCGAGACGTGCTGCGATGGTCCTCCCATGTACTCATCTTGAGACATAAGTGATTGGGCATCGGTGCACTCAATCTCTTCCACTTCTGGGGCAGGGCTAGGTGGATGGCCCTGGGAAACAGAGTCATCAAAAAGAAGAAGAGACTGCTGCATGACTTGGGGCTCAGACTGCTTGTCTGATTTGCAAGGGGGTGAGGTGAAAGATTGATGGACATCGGCTGCAGGTGCCAACTCTGACCTTTCAGCAGGAGACTGGGTGGGAGACAATGTGAAGGAACTGGAGGCACTGTCAGCAACCCAATCTACTATCGCCTCAACTTGTTCTGGGCTCAAGATTTGTAGAGGCGCATTAGGCCCTGCCAAATACTGCTGTAAGGTTCTGTCGCCTACTCGCAGCTGAGAAAGGTGTTTCACTTGTGCGTGTAGCTGGCACAGATCGTCCATGTCCTCTCCTTGCCACAGGAGCTCCATCAACAGCACCACAACCCAGCACTAACATGGTGAAGCAGTATGTGTGCACATGCCTAGACGTACTGAATGACGGGTCTGCCCCCTTCAACTTCTGGGTCTCCAAATTGGGCACATGGCCTGAGCTTGCCCTTTACGCCTTGGAGGTGCTGGCCTGCCCTGCAGCCAGTGTATTATCTGAACGTGTATTTAGCATGGCTGGGGGTGTTATCACAGACAAGCGCAGCCGCCTGTCCAGAGCTAATGTGGACAAACTCCCATTCATTAAAATGAACCAGGCATGGATCCCACAGGACTTGTCTGTACCTTGTGCAGAATAGACATGTATCCCGGCCTTACCCAGCCATTGTTGGATTTGATCTTTCTTACTCTTTTGGGGTGTACCCTAATTAAAAAAAAAAAATAATTAAAAACCAAAACCAGTGTTGGCTACCTCGTCCTCCTCCTCCACTGCCGCCGCCGCTTCCACCTACACCGCCATATCCACCACCATATCCGCCACCACCTCAACCTCCTACTCCATATGGGCCTCGTCCTCCTCCTACATCATTCAAGATGATTATTTTTTAGTTTTCTGTTTTTTATGTTATTTTTAGTTATTTCCCTATCCACATTTGTTTGCAGAGCACTTTCCATGCTCCTAAGATGAGTTTGCTGCCATTTGCAGCCCTCTAGCCCTTTCCATGTTTGTTTTAGAGGCATTTTAGTGCTCAAAAGTTCGGGTCTCCATTGACTTCAATGGGGTTCGGGATCGGGGTAAAGTTCGGGTTAAATCCGTTTCACGATCCCGGACTTTTTTTTCAAGTTCGGTCGAACCCGCCGAACCCGGACTTCCAAGTGTTCGCTCAACTCTAGTCATATACTATTTACCTGAAATCCACAAGAACCCAGAGAAACCCCCAGGAAGACCCATCGTCAGTGGGATAGATTCCCTTTTCGATAGATTGGGTGAATACCTAAACAAGTTCCTACAGCCCATAGTGAAAATGGGTAAATCTTACCTGAGAGACAGCTCGGAACTTATCAAAATATTAAAAGAGCATAGAGTTTCAGATAATTGTATTTTGGCAACCATAGATGCAAACTCTCTCTATACAAGCATCAAACAGCATAATGGTATAGAAGGAGTACAAAAAGCCTTACATGAAAGAACGGATCTCAAACAAAATCAAATCAACTTTATACTAGAAGGTTTAGACTTGGCAATAAGCAATAATTTTTTTGGTATGATCAGGAATTCTACGTGCAAACAAAGGGCGTAGCGATGGGAGCTCGCTATGCACCTAGTGTTGCAAACTTATTTATGCATATGCTTGAAGAAAAGTTGATTTATTCAAAAAATATACCCCATTTGAGACTCTATAAAAGATATATAGACGATATTATTATCCTATGGGAAGGTCCGGAAGAAACTCTGAAACAATTCTTTGAAGATTTGAATAACAACAATTATGGGATAAAATTTACGGGGAATTGGAGTCAACAATCCATTGATTTTTTAGATCCACAATAATTTATTAAAGACTAGAACATTTTTTAAAGTAACAGACAGAATGGCTATATACCCACTTCAAGCTGTTATCATCCTAAATGGATAGAAAATATCGCCAAAGGACAATTTACTAGATTAAGGAGAAATTGTGATAACGATAACGATTTTGAAGCACAGGCATTTGATGCACAGATTCGAGGAGAAGGGATACGACAAAAAGAAACTGATCAGAACCAAAGAAGAAGTAAAATAAGAAGAGGAGAGAAGATTTGTTATCTAAACCACAAAGAAACAAAGAGAGTTTTACGGATTTGGCATTTATAACTGGATTCAACAGACAGTATAAAAGTACAGAACGTATTATCAAAAATATTGGCCTATCCTTAAATCTGATAAGGTCTTATGTAACTTACTTCCTAATAAACCAAAATTTGTATACCGTAAGGCACCCACTCTCAGAAACCAATAAGTGCCTAATGTGGGGAACTCTCTCAAAGCTGTTAAAATGCTCCCCCAGATGAAAGGGTTCATTAGGTGCAAACTTTGCCTACCTTGTAGGACGAACAATAACCTACCAAGGAAAACCACTAAAGATCTAACAAGGAAGAATTTCAAATCAAGGAACTGATTCTTTGCAATACTACTCACGTCACATATGTCATAGAATGCCCTTGTCATCTCCAGTACGTTGGTAGAACCACCAGACCCCCTATATGTGAGAATTCGAGAGCACATCAACAATATATGTAAAGGATTCCCCAAACATAGCCTCTCTAGGCACTTTACTCAGGTACACAACAGGGATCCTAGTGGGATAATATTCTATGGCATAGACACTCTAAAACCCTACTGGAGAGGTGAAAATAAATAAAAGTCAGGATATCTAAAAATGAAACAGCCTGGATTTTTAGATTAGATACACTAAAACCTAAAGGATTGAACATAGATATAGATCTCAATTGTTTTATCTCCAATTTCTAATCCATATACGATATAAGTTATGATGCAATCTACTCTCCTTTATCGATACGCTATTAGCCATTATTTTTATATTTATTTTTATATTTTTTTTAATATATTTCCATTTTTGAGCTAGTTATGATCCCCAAAATTATAATATAAGAATCAGCCTATGAATACAATGAGTTTCTTTCTTTCCTATTTATGTATGTATATATATATATTTTTATATGCATAAATTTATATATATATTAAATTTTTTATATATTTTCTATAGACTAGTTTTGTAATATGCCTAAGTGTAAAATATCCTTCTAACAATATCTTTAGAATTCAGTTTCCTCCTTTAATAACAAATCCATTCCTCCTTAAATACACTTTTTTTATATAAAAGTATTTTTTATATAAAAGTATCTTTAATATACAAATATATTATTCCAATGTAATTATTTAAACATTTGCTTTGATCTTGTTACCTATACACATGCCTTAATTTTAAACAGATTTTTAACCAATACCAGCAGTTGTTCCTCCTTTAATAACAATCCATTCCTCTTAAAATATATTTTTTATATATAAATTAATGTTATACAAAAGTAAATTTTACATATATATTTCTATTTAATTAAAGAGGTTGTAAACCCACCTCACAAACTTTTACCTATAGGTAAGCCTATATTAAGGCTTACCTATAGGTGCTATAAATATCTCCCAAACTTGCACCATTTAGGAGATATTTAGAGTGCATACTGCCGATGACGTCATCGGCGCATGCGCTCTGAAGGAACGGCCACCCGTGCCATTCCTTCAGAGCTCAGTGCCGTGAACATCACTCCTGCGCGTGGGCCGGACATGTCGGCCGTCCTGTCGCTGAGCGGGCGGCACGGCGGGGGCTTTGTTTTAAGGTAAGTACTTCATAATAAGCTAGTATGCGATGCATACTAGCTCATTATGCCTTTCTCTTTACAGGGCTTTTTTTTCTCGTTTTTTTTAGGGACTTTACTTCCTCTTTAATTTCTTCTTATTATTTTTAATTTAATTGATTTTAATGATATAACAAAATTACGTTTTAATTGTTTTTTATATATACTGTTACTAGCTATGTATTATGTATTAAGGGTGTTTTTTAATACTTAATATTTATGCACGCTGCGGCGAATCTTATTCTAATATTATACACTTGGGATTGAAATATATCTAAATTTATAATTGGCCACAATTGAAATATACCATTCATCTGTGAATGCAAACGCAGTTCTGAGAATCAATGACTTCCACATTCCATGGCTTTGTTAATCAGTTGGCAAGTAACCGCAGCGTACATATATCAGAAGACTGGGAAGTCGATGACGAAACGCATGCGGCGTGATTACGTCACTTCCTATTCCGGATACTCCATGGAACGCAGAGCGTTCCGGCACCTACGAGAGCCGCTGGCTTACTAGACGTTCCCTTTTACATGCTGTATACTGCCTAACTATATGTGAGTACCCTATGTTATCTACAGAATAAAGCTTACATAAACAGGATTACACTATGTGTCCCCCATCACTAATGGTCATTTGCACTGGTCACCTTTAATATTTTTATAGTTATACTAGTTTTTACACTCTTTAACCCCCACCTAGCACTGGTCACTTTATAATTATCTAGGTTTTCAACTTCCAACTGCACAGAGCACCAGCCACTATTATATTATATATTATATATCACACTGATTTTTTGGATTTATCATTTATCAGCACAATTTATATTTATTTATATATATGTTATGTGATCAATATTTATTTGATTGCATTATTTATCACTCAGTCAGCTTACTAGGCCAGTCATTGGGCCTAGATCACATCACTCAATCACTTTATCTATACATGTATGGAATACATGTTTATATTTATTGATTTATATTGGTCAATTTTATATGTATGAATCACTCAGAGTTTATGGTTTATAATGTTATTGATTTGTATTACATGTCTATTGATTTATACCATTAATAGAGTTGCACTATCAGTCAACACATATCTATTATATTTTCCACCTATTTCCATGCAGCGCCACTTCCCTTCCCCTTTAGTTTTTATTCTTTTGATATAACCGTCGGTTATATTTAAGGGAGGCTGCAGCCTATTTTCCCTACCCTTTACCCATAGCGCGGGACTTTTTTACGTTTCAATATCTAGAGAAACAGGTGTCACAAAATGAAAAACATATGTTGTCCTATTTTGACAAATAAATAAAAATAATAAAATAAAATAAGTATAGCTAAAAAGGGAATAATTTATTTTATAATTTGACCTGTTTGCAATGACACTAAAATTAAATTACTAGTACAAAGCATTGCAAATTTATTTGAAAATGGAATAAAGGCACTGTTTTAATTTTTCACATAATTTATGCAACAATGAAAAAAAAAACAAATAAACTAACAAATGAAAAAGTAAAAAAAAAAAAAAAATTTAAATATTCAGGGTAAAAATATAATGTTAAAGTTACCCATTAACAACCTATCTACATTTTTTACAAATGAATGAAATAGTAAATGCAATATAACAAATGTTACGTAATATACTCTTTTTTTTACTCTTCATTAGCTGATAATTGGAAGGGCTTTTTAAGACTTAGGAAGCAATAAAAACATGCGATTGAACCATGTTTCTGCACCCCACAACTCTCCCTCCCCTTATCCTACAAATGCAGTTGTGAGGCTTTGCTGTCACTTCTGTTGCATTCGGGAGGCAGTACTACTACCAATTCGAACACAGTCCATTCAAGCAAATGGGGAAGTGCCAAAAATGCAATGCACATGGCTAAGCCTCATTGGTGTGCCAAACAGGCAAAAATGAGGGGTCATATTGCTTCCCCCATCACCTGTCAAACACTACTCCATAGAGCTCCACAGTGCGGATTAGGGTCCTATTCATAGACCTCCAGCAGGTTCACCTGTATGCTGGCAGCACAAATAGCCTTTCCCTCTCGCCCTTCTGTGAACACACAGCACAGTAGGGACATCCGAGGCTTTCTATCTTCAGAAAGAGGGAGTTTCTTGCATATCAGGTGAAAGAGGTTCTGGACATCTGGGTCCTTGTTTACCCTGTGTTATGCTGTTTACATCTTGGAGCAGGTGAGTTCAATTTATAGGTCATTTCTCTTCATACTTGAATAAAAGGTTTTATTGTCTGATCAATCAAGGGAGTGCTGCTCTTATTCTGGCTCATTTAAGGTCACGTGAATACAGGAGCATGAGGGTGGGATTGCTCTATCTCGCAGGGCTTCTGTACACAGACAAAGACATTTTGCTGCTACCCTACATGGGCAGCCCTGAAATTCACAGGAAAAAAAATAATTCATAGACTTACTGGGCATTAGCTATATAAATATAACTTAATATGGCCTAAATAAATAGAATGTGATAACTATTGCAAACAGTTGATATATAAACCCTCTGGGGGTTTATATATACAGAATGCCCATAGTTTACCTCTATTTTTTTAGTTTAATGATCAGAGTACACCAAGCATGTAATGCAAGATGAAGTGTTAAATTGGTATATAGAAGTCTATATTTTAAGATTTGTTATTTAAAAATATAAAAAATAAGCATGTAATATGTCACATTGTCTGGTTAAACAGAAATATAATTTTTTTTTGTGAATGAATTAGGAAGAAAAATAAAGGAATAAAGGAAGAAAATATGTATTAATTTAAAAAAATTTAAAATTAAATAAAAATATATTTTTTAAAAACTATACATTCCCTTTAACAATGTTTTTTAGATTAGTATAGATTTAGTGCAAGAGATAATTAATCAGAAATATAATGCATATTCATGTAAATATGTTTAGCTTGCTATTCTAGATTTTTTAGGCTAGGGTTACATGGATGAATAAATCCCACTGAAAGATTTAACTGATATATTGCTTATTAGCAATCACACCATGACCAGCAGTGAAATGAATGCACTGCGATAATGAGATGATTGTCAACAACCAGTTCAATTTCTCAGTAGCGAAGAGATTTAATCACCCATAAAGTCCTAAACATAACATTCCTAGTCAAAATATTGAAAATAATTGTTTCTCTGCATTAAACCTGCAGATACAGAATTCCCAATGTGGTTACTATTCAAATCATAGTTTTCCTTTATTTATGTGTGAAATACTTGGTGAATGTACAATGTTGGTATTTGTATAACCCAACCACTACTCTGAATGGGAGCTCAGCTACATAGGTTCCATTGAAATTACATTTATAAATGAATGCATTAATTCCATTAAATAATACAATTTATCAAAGTGATACACGACAAAGTACCTAAAACTTTCAGCTGTAGGTCCCTCAAACTTTAATTGAGGTTGCACTAATCTGCAAAAACTAACTAGTGATTGTTGCTATACACTTTGAACCGTGTTATTTATTAAAGGTATTACTGTATAAATAATTATATCCATCCCAGTAAATATATCCCGGGATCTCAGTGATGCTAACAGAACAGGAAAAGAAGTAGGCTCAAATTGTATTTATCACCCCCTGGCTCTTTAAGAGAATCTAAATGCTGGGAAGCAACCATTATGATCTTATGACCGCTGTGATTGGCTGTCCAAAGTATGAATCGGGAGCTTCCTGTTAAATCAAAATTACTGTGCTTGGAGAATGCAGTGAGCATGCTCTCAGAACAGAAATCCATTCCATGTGGATGCATATGTGTGGCTGCTTGGCAATTAAAGCCTACCCACCAAGCGGCTGCATATTTGCATATGGCTGCCAGGAACAAAGTCATTATCTACCAGCTTGTTTTAATGTACAGGGACCCTAGAGAAAAAAATATCTTCCTGAGATCTTGGCACCATCCCCCTACTTCACTTTGACTAATTAGAAAACAACGTGGTCTTGCAACTAAGGCTGGAATTCCCATGTATCCTTGTGCAAATTCCAGCAGGGGAGTGCAGGGGTTGATTTACTAAAGGCAAATAGACTGGGCAGTTGCTCCAGAGCTTAGTAAATGAGGGGAAGCTCTGCCGACTTCCATCATCCAATCATGTGCAAGCAAAAATGCTGTTTTTTTTATTCTCCTTGTTTGTGATTGGGTATTCTTTGTAAAATTAAGCTTTACCTCATTTACTAAGCTCTGGAGTCTGTTTGCCTTTAGTAAATCAACTCCACAGCCCTTTTTCTCTGCACTTTTCTCAAGAGAAGACATGTGCAGAAGCTGGGGCTGGAATTTTTGTTGAGATCTGAGAATCTCTGTTGAGATCTGTTGAGAAAACCCATAATTAAGCACTTTAAGACCGGAAGGATTTGCCCCTTTCCTGACCAGGCCCTATTTTGCGATTCGGCACTGCGTTCGTTTAATGGACAATTGCGTGGTCGTGCGACACTATACCCAATTAAAATTGATATCCTTTTTTTCCCACAAGTTGAGCTTTCTTTTGGTGGTATTTGATCACCTGTGCGATTTTTATTTTTTGCGCTATAAACAAAAAAAGAGCAACGATTTTGAAAAAAACAATATTTTTCACGTTCTGCTATATGACATTCTTAAAAAAAATGTAAAAATCAAAATTTTTTAACATTTTAGGCCAATTTGTTTTCTGCTACATATTTATGGTAAAAAAAAATCCCAGGAAGCGTATTTTGATTGTTTTTTTTTTTTGATTGATTGGTCATTTTTATTGTTTTTTTTTTATTAGTAATTGCGGCGATCTGCAATTTTTTGCGGGACTGCGACATTGCGGTGGACAGATCGGACCCCTTACTGACATTTGTTGACACTTTTGGGGGTACCAGTGACATTACTACAGTAATCAGTGCTAAACATATGCACTGTTACTATAATAATGTCATTGGCAGGGAAGGGGTTAAAGGGGTTAACCCTATGGGTGATCAAGGGGTTAAATGTGAGCCTAGGGGAGTGATTCTAACTGTGGGGGACGTGGCTTCTGAAATGACCATAGAGACATGTGATCCTATATAGAAGGATCACATGGGCTCTATGATCATTTCAGGGAGAAGAACATAAACACAGCTGACCGTTCTTCTTTCTCAGCGGTGAGCGATCGCGGGTGTCAGGCTGCAATTGGAGCCCCCTGACCCATGCATCGGCTTCCCCGCTGCCTAGTTTTCTGCGCGCGACCGACATAGGTCTACATCAGTTTGCCCAGGAAAGCCACCCTGCCGTAGTTAAAAGTCGACGGGTGTTCGGGAAGTGGTTAAAGACCCATAACCCATAATGACTAAGCGTCATTATGTCTGCAGCTCCATCTGTTAACCACTTGCCTTTTGAAGCTTCAATAAAAAGAAATATATAAAAATAGTGGAAGTGCAGCCGTCCGGAATCATTTGCTTTATGATACCATAATTAAAGCGCAACTCCAGGCACATGCCCTTTTTAGTTGGGATAGAGTGAGGGAATGCTAAAGGGAAAATATCGGGACTTATTTAAAAAAAAAAAAAGCAGCAGTATGGTTGCACCATTTGTAAAAGAAAACCAGCACTGCCTATTTATAGATCACAGCGCGGTGCTTCACAAATAAATGTGCTCTGCACTGTTCTGAAAATAAAGATCTTTAAAAAAAATAGCCATGATGAGAGCCCAGTCTTGAAACGTGTCAAGGTTGGATGCCTGGCTCTTCAGGTGCTATGATGTGCAGAGTGGGGCATAAAGTAGAACAGATAACAGCATTCATTCTCAGTTTTCAATGAGCCCCTTAGTTTATTACACTTTAATTTATGAATGCAGTGTTTACTTTGAAGTCATTTTTTAATTTGGCTATTTTATATTTTTACATACTTGCTATTCCATATTTCCATACTAGGGCTGAACTCTAGCGGTTCACAGTTTGAGAAAGAGGAAAACTATTTCAAACATTCCCTGCCATAGCAACTATTATCAATCTTGCACCTTCTGACCTATGAACTGTGATAAGGTGGCTTGGAAGGGCCAGTCTTGGTGCTTTTCCAACATTCAAGCCCCCTTACTATAAATGTCTGGGTTCACAGCAGCCTTTGTTAATTGTGTGTTTTAACAGATATTGAGTAGTTTCTAAAAGCCCAGAGAAGCCACGTAAAGTTCATGCTGGCCCATTGCAACGACAAATAAAAAAAAAAATGAATCTTTGTTTACATGTAGTCACAGACATACATGGGATGATTTACTAAAGGCAAAAAAACTGTGCACTTTGTAAAGTGAAATTGCACTCTGCAAGTGCAGTTGCTTTAGAGCTTAGTAAATGAGGTAAAGCTCTGGAAGCAACTGGACTTGCACTTTGAAAATTGTACAGTATTTCTGCCTTTAGTAAATCAAGCCCATAGTGTGTTTTACCTTGGTCTAGCAAGTTAGGGTGAGATTTAGGTGTTTTAACAGGTAAAGTTATAAGCTGATGCTGATAGCTGCTAAAAATGTATCTCTATTTTTACATGCTGTCACAGACACAGTCACAGAGGTTGGCATTTAGACTGTTGACTTTGCAAGGGATGTTGCACTTTGCAAGGGAATTTTACCCAAATCTTAGTGAATGAGATGAAGCCCTACTTACTTCCATTACCCAATCATATGCAAGCAAAAGTGCTGTTTTTTTATATTTTCCACACACCTGACATATAGTTAGTCAGGTTGAAAAAAGACACAAGTCCATCTGGCTCAACCAATAAAAAAACAGTAAAGAAAACCCAACCATACAATCCCATATACACAATCTAATACCCTCAGTTTATCCAGGGGAAGGTGAAAAAACCCCAGCACAGCATGATCCAATTTGCTACAGCAGGGGGAAAACATTCCTTCCTGATCCCCCGAGAGGCAATCGGATATTCCCTGGTATACTTTGTGAAGTGAAATCTCACCATATTCACAAGTTCTGGGGAAAACTCACTTGCAAAGTGCAACTTCCCTTACAATGCAAACAACCTAACTGTCTTTAGTAAATCAACCCCACAGAGTTTATTTTGTAGTGTTACAGCAAATAGCGAGATAATTTCTTGAATGTTATCGGGGACATTACGTTTGCTTTTTAAGACTGTACATGCCCTTAGTTTAATATTATGCAGGGCTGTTTACAGTGGGAAAAAATACTCTAAAATTCTGACTTGTTTTTGTAAAAGCTGGCTATTTTGTGTACTTTTGACAAAAGACAGTGTGCATACTTAGGTGTACGTTTAGTAAACTGAGATAAGCCGAGATCTGGATGATCACGGCTTGTCTCAGAGCATTGCCGGTTTAAATTACTGAGAAGAGTAGTGGAGAACATAGTCTTCTCTTCTCATCTCAGTACACAAACGGCTTGCATTCACTGCAACAGAAACGGCCAGTTTAGTAACACATGATGTTACCTTATCACTGTGCTTCTCTTTGAAGATCTCCTCTTTCTGCTTCTCCAGCTCAGAGGTGTAGAATCAGGGGGAGAAGCTGTGTGATAAGAGGAAGAAGACTTCTTTCCTCCTATATATCAGCACCAGTGGGTTCAAAATGAATGTATATATTGTATGTATGTATGTATGTATGTATGTATGTGTGTTTGTGGGTGTTTGTATGTGTGAATATATATATATATATATATATATATATATATATATATATATATATATCTATAGTACCCTATAGTAATTGGTGAATTTTCTAAACCAGGTGGAAATGTATCTCCTGTCTTTGACAACATCCACAGATTTACCTGACTTCCTGTCACATAATATATATATATATATATATATACACTGTATGTACCGGTGTGTGTATGTATGTATGTATATATATATATATATATATATATATATATATATATATATATATATATATATTGTATGTACTGGTGTGTGTGTATATATATATATATATATATATATATATACTGTACGTACTGGTGTGTGTGTGTGTGTGTATATATATATATATCTATATATATATACATATATATATATATATATACTGTATGTACTGGTGTGTATGTATGTATGTATATATATATATATACAAACTGTATGTACTGGTATGTATGTATGTATATGTATATATATTTATACAGGGATTGCAGAATTATTAGGCAAGTGAGTATTTTTGAGGATTAATTTTATTATTGAACAACAACCATGTTCTCAATGAACCCAAAAAACTCATTAATATCAATGCTGACTATTTTTGGAAGTAGTTTTTAGTTTGTTTTTAGTTTTAGCTATTTTAGGGGGATATCTGTGTGTGCAGGTGACTATTACTGTGCATAATTATTAGGCAACTTAACAAAAATCAAATATACAGTATACCCATTTCAATTATTTATTTTTACCAGTGAAACCAATATAACATCTCAACATTCACAAATATACATTTCTGACATTCAAAAACAAAACAAAAACAAATCAGTGACCAATATAGCCACCTTTCTTTGCAAGGACACTCAAAAGCCTGCCATCCATGGATTCTGTCAGTGTTTTGATCTGTTCACCATCAACATTGCGTGCAGCAGCAACCACAGCCTCCCAGACACTGTTCAGAGAGGTGTACTGTTTTCCCTCCTTGTAAATCTCACATTTGATGATGGACCACAGGTTCTCAATGGGGTTCAGATCAGGTGAACAAGGAGGCCATGTCATTAGCTTTTCTTCTTTTATACCCTTTCTTGCCAGCCACGCTGTGGAGTACTTGGACGCGTGTGATGGAGCATTGTCCTGCATGAAAATCATGTTTTTCTTGAAGGATGCAGACTTCTTCCTGTACCACTGCTTGAAGAAGGTGTCTTCCAGAAACTGGCAGTAGGACTGGGAGTTGAGCTTGACTCCATCCTCAACCCGAAAAGGCCCCACAAGCTCATCTTTGATGATACCAGCCCAAACCAGTACTCCACCTCCACCTTGCTGGCGTCTGAGTCGGACTGGAGCTCTCTGCCCTTTACCAATCCAGCCACGGGCCCATCCATCTGGCCCATCAAGACTCACTCTCATTTCATCAGTCCATAAAACCTTTGAAAAATCAGTCTTGAGATATTTCTTGGCCCAGTCTTAACGTTTCAGCTTGTGTGTCTTGTTCAGTGGTGGTCGTCTTTTAGCCTTTCTTACCTTGGCCATGTCTCTGAGTATTGCACACCTTGTGCTTTTGGGCACTCCAGTGATGTTGCAGCTCTGAAATATGGCCAAACTGGTGGCAAGTGGCATCTTGGCAGCTGCATGCTTGACTTTTCTCAGTTCATGGGCTGTTATTTTGCGCCTTGGTTTTTCCACACGCTTCTTGCGACCCTGTTGACTATTTTGAATGAAATGCTTGATTGTTCGATGATCACGCTTCAGAAGCTTTGCAATTTTAAGAGTACTGCATCCCTCTGCAAGATGTCTCACTATTTTTGACTTTTCTGAGCCTGTCAAGTCCTTCTTTTGACCCATTTTGCCCAAGGAAAGGAAGTTGCCTAATAATTATGCACACCTGATATAGGGTGTTGATGTCATTAGACCACACCCCTTGTCATTGCAGAGATGCACATCACCTAATATGCTTAATTGGTAGTAGGCTTTCGAGCCTATACAGCTTGGAGTAAGACAACATGCATAAAGAGGATGATGTGGTCAAAATACTCATTTGCCTAATAATTCTGCACTCCCTGTATGTATATATATATATATATATATATATATATATATATATATATATATATATATATATATATATATATACATACGTGTGTGTGTGTGTGTGTGTATATATATATATATACTGTATGTATGTATGTATGTATGTATATATACTGTGCATGTGTGTGTGTATAGATATGTTTTCATGTGTCAGAACATGTCATTACGAGTTCTTTTAAACTTTAGTTTCACTTTTTAAACTTAGGGGCGGCTGTAATCTCACAATATCTCGTGAGATTACAGGCAGTCGACCTAGTTATACACAGATCTCGGCAGTTCTCAGAGAAAAAAATTCTCCTCATATCGCCCTGTGAGAAGTGAAGTTCTCCGCCTTCTAAACTGGGTGCCAGAGGAGATATTTTTTCTCTGAGAACTGCCGAGAAGTGAACTGAGAGAAAACTTCTCAGTTTACTAAACGTACACCTCAGTACATAATTTGGGGTATTTTTCTCTAGGAATGAATGACACTGTAACAATGATTTTTAGATTTAAAATGGCTGTTGTGGCTCCTGTTCAAACTGTGGCTTAAGTGCAAATAAATAAATACTGGGAAAGTAGGAGCACCAATCTTTTGTATTTTTTTTCTGGGAATAAAGTTATATTATGGTGTTGATTTTCTAGATTTAAAAACAGCTGTTAATTTCTACTTTATAAATGGCTGTTGGGGTTCCTATTTAAACTGGGGTTTAAGCACAAATAAATTAAATCTGTGCACTGACTAGAATATTATGATTGTTTTTTTTTCTGGGAGTAAATGATACTGTAATAGTAACTTCTACATTTAAAACTGGTTGATGGTGGTATTGTTCAAATTTGGGCTTGAGTGCAAATATGTTGTCAGTTAATACTGAGAAAGTACTAACTACACAATTGTGGGTGTTTTTTTTACTGGGAAAAGAATATATACTATAATGTTGATTTATATATTTAAAATAGCTTAAAAGAATCACTTAGGTCATGATCTACGTTACAATCCAAGCCGTTTGACTGGATAAAATACATAAATATGAAAAACGATGGCAAACTTGAGTAACCCACTTCCAGCCTCCTAACTTTGACAGATCCTTACTGCTGCCCTAATAGCCCAACAATTCAATTTCAATGCCCCACTGACAGGGAGCCTGATGTCACGCCAATGCTTGGGAATCCCCTCCCCCTCAGTGATCTGTCAGTACTATCTTATTTGCTAAGTTAGTTCTAATAGGTTCATGAACATTTCCCGCCAAAGCTTCTTACTTGAATCTCATCTTGCCATAACTTGTAATGACTCATATTTCCCTTTTTTTGGTTATTGCCTAGTGACTCTATGGTTCATTGATATCCTGTGCTTTCCAAACTACAACCTTTATTCTCCTCCTGATATTCCTCAGACCTCAAGTTTGTATTTCAGTATTTATCTGCACTGGACATATGTACTGCTTTATTCATTGTACACCATGGGGATATTTACTAAAACTGTTGCATACAGAAACGTGGGCAGTTGTGCATATTAACCAATACGCCTAAAAGGTTTTATTGTCAAAACTTAATTGAACCCACTGAAGTTAGTAACTGTTTGGTTACTCTGCACAGCTGCAACAGATTCGGTGTGAACCAGTTATGGTAAATCTCCCCCTTGTTTCTAACGCACTTACTTAAATATTTTAATTTGTACAACCTCTCTTAATGTTTTACTTTTTCAATAAAAGTCTCTAAATGAAAAAAAGGCTGTTGGTACTCCTGTTCAAATTGCAATTGGTATGCAAAAAAAATAACCTGAAAACAATAGGCTCAAATAAATTATACCGTAATGTTGATTTCTAGATTTTACAATAGATGCTGTGGGTCTGCAATATTTTGGTGGCATTATTGTGAATAAATTAAGCTGTAATGTTTTTTTTCTAGATTTACAAATTAATCTGGGGGTTCTGGTTAAAATGGGGCCTAGTACAAGCGATTCAGTAGTACACAGATCTTCCTTTCCTTTATAAAATTAAGCAGGACTTAAATGGCTACCCTGCCAGTAGGCTTTCATGGCTGGGCAGGATAAATGTAATTAAAATGGTGGCCTTTCCGAGGGTTCTTTATATCTTTCAGGCTCTCCCGATAAATATACCAGGGGCTATTTTAAAACTCTTGGATCATTGATTAAGAGATTTATTTGGAAACAAAGAGGCCCTCATGTTACATATAAAATACTTGCTAGACCAAAGTTACCGGGGGGATTGTCTTTACCAGACTTTGAGAAGTATCACAAAGCAGTGGTCCTAGCGAGAGTAATTGATTGGACACATAATGTTCTTTTTAAAAACTGGGCACAACTGGAGGAAATCCACCTCTATTGAAACAGCAATATAATAGCCCTTTAAAGCCCTTGACAAGCGCAAATTACTTCCCACCAGGGAAAGAGAACGAGTCTCATTTTAAAGGAATAACTTGAAGGTGTTTGAGAATAGGGGATGTTTTGAGCGGGAATGTCATTTATTTGTTCTTTATCAGAATTGAGAGATAGGTACGGCTCATCACTATGGGATGCCTGGAGATTTTGGCAACTCCAACACTTCATGAATTCCTTGCCAAAATGCCTTCAATTCATGAGCTCAATCCCTTGGAGAGACTTATAGACCGGGAAGGGGGGGGGGGTAGTCGGACAGGGCATTTCAGATTTGTATAAAATGTTGATATCTTTCCTCTATCCCAGATCCTCATGTCTCTTGAGTGGATGGGAACATGAAATATCCCTGGAAATCAAAGAAAATTCCAACTATATTGTAATGGTTTTGAGAGATAGATAGAACTAGATTAATGGAAAAATGAATACATTTACAAAATTATTCCTATAGGAAATTCTATAGAAAGCTGCTTCAAGTTTAAACAATCTTTGGTATATATACAGTGCCTTGCGAAAGTATTCGCCCCCCTTGAACTTTTCAACCGTTTGCCACATTTCAGGCTTCAAACATAAAGATATAAAACTGTAATTTTTTGTGAAGAATCAACAACAAGTGGGACACAATCATGAAGTGGAACGAAATTTATTGGATATTTCAAACTTTTTTAACAAATAAAAAACTGAAAAATTGGGCGTGAAAAATTATTCAGCCCCCTTAAGTTAATACTTTGTGGCGCCATCTTTTGCTGCGATTACAGCTGTAAGTCACTTGGGGTATGTCTCTATCAGTTTTGCACATCAAGAGACTGAAATTTTTGCCCATTCCTCCTTGCAAAACAGCTCGAGCTCAGTGAGGTTGGATGGAGAGTGTTTGTGAACAGCAGTTTTCAGTTCTTTCCACAGATTCTCGATTGGATTCAGGTCTGGACTTTGACTTGGCCATTCTAACACTGGATATGTTTATTTGTGAACCATTCCATTGTAGATTTTGCTTTATGTTTTGGATCATTGTCTTGTTGGAAGACAAATCTCCGTCCCAGTCTCAGGTCTTTTGCACACTCCATCAGGTTTTCTTCCAGAATGGTCCTATATTTGGCTCCATCCATCTTCCCATCAATTTTAACCATCTTCCCTGTCCCTGCTGAAGAAAAGCAGGCCCAAACCATGATGCTGCCACCACCATGTTTGACAGTGGGGATGGTGTGTTCAGGGTGATGAGCTGTGTTGCTTTTACGCCAAACATAACGTTTTGCACTGTTGCCAAAAAGTTTGATTTTGGTTTCATCTGACCAGAGCACCTTCTTCCACATGTTTGGTGTGTCTCCCAGGTGGCTTGTGGCAAACTTTAAACAACACTTTTTATGGATATCTTTAAGAAATGTCTTTCTTCTTGCCACTCTTCCATAAAGGCCAGATTTGTGCAGTATACGACTGATTGTTGTCCTATGGACAGAGTCTCCCACCTCAGCTGTAGATCTCTGCAGTTCATCCAGAGTGATCACGTGTCTGCATCTCTGATCAGTCTTCTCCTTGTATGAGCTGAAAGTTTAGAGGGACGGCCAGGTCTTCGTAGATTTGCAGTGGTCTGATACTCCTTCCATTTCAATATTATCACTTGCACAGTGCTCCTTGGGATGTTTAAAGTTTGGGAAATCTTTTTGTATCCAAATCCGGCTTCAAACTTCTCCACAACAGTATCTCGGACCTGCCTGGTGTGTTCCTTGTTCTTCATGATGCTCTATGCGCTTTAAACGGACCTCTGAGACTATCACAGTGCAGGTGCATTTATACAGAGACTTGATTACACAAAGGTGGATTCTATTTATCATCATTACTCATTTAGGTTAACATTGGATCATTCAGAGATCCTCACTGAACTTCTGGAGAGAGTTTGCTGCACTGAAAGTAAAGGGACTGAATAATTTTGCATGCCCAATTTTTCAGTTTTTTATTTGTTAACAAAGTTTGAAATATCCAATATATTTCGTTCCACTTCATGATTGTGTCCCACTTGTTGTTGATTCTTCACAAAAAATTACAGTTTTATATCTTTATGTTTGAAGCCTGAAATGTGGCAAAAGGTCGCAAAGTTCAAGGGGGCCGAATACTTTCGCAAGGCACTGTATATTTAGGTAGGGAGTGGAATGTGATTTTTTAATGCCCTGTAGATAAGCTTTAAGCCAGATGTCACATTTTAAAACTTTTTAACAGCTATGATGGCTTATTTTTATTTTTGCGATACCTTGGGACATTCCACTTCATATGGTAGCAAAGCAAATAACATTTGCTATTAACAAGGTATAAAATGAATAAATGGTTTAACACCAGGCTATGTGACATGCACACTCTATAACAAATTTAGCTTTTTGTTATTTTTTACTTGGTTCACATGCAGTTCAGGAACATATTGTCCATCTCACCAGCAAATTTTCTGCACTGAAAGGGTAAGTGAAGGCAGCTAACGAAGCATGCTGTTAATACTGTCCTTTCACTAACCCCTTATTTTGAAAAGAAGTACACCAGTGACTGACAGACTTCCTTTTCTCAACAAATACAAAATTCTCTCATGTTGTTAGTATCCATTTTATGTACTCAATAACATTTTGTTACTGTGATAGGCTTAAACAAATTATCACAGTGTCTTGCTGTAATGTGATAAACATCATTTATTTCCTGGAAGTAATTTTACTATGTGTATAAACGACATGTATTCCCAAATTGGAACACATAAGCATTGAAGTACACCTGTCAGAAGAAAAATATTGTGTTTAGTTTACTTCACAACCATTGGGTCAATGATTTAGAACAACTGAGTACTGTCCATGGCACTTTTTTTATTTGCACTTGTATCCAAATTTTCAGGACAAGCTTTTGGGGTGTACCCCCTTCTTCAAGGTCCAACCAGTACTAATACACACAGTTTTATCAAAAGGTTAAGTAGGACAATCTCTGAGAAAAAAAAAAAACACAGCAATTGTAATTACATTTGAATAGTTAGTGAGATAAGAAAAAGAAAGATCTAAAGACTGCAGGGGGAGTAAAGCTGGTCATAGATGGTACGAATCCCAGGCAGTTCAGCAAGTACTGACCAAGATTCAATCCATGTATGGGCAGGCTGATTGTACCAAAGTCAATCCATCAATCAACTTGGGCACAACCAGCATGTCGGATTTCTAGCATGCGATTATTGCCAGCAGTTTTAGCCACCATCAAACATCTATGTGTTCTCCCAGCCTGGAAGGCTCTATGCGCCCCCCCTCACTCCTGCAGAGTAATTCCCCAATCCATCAACACCATAGGCGTGCGCACGGGGTGTGCCGGGTGTGCCCAGGCACACCCTAATCACCCTCGTGTCCGCCATGGCCGCCGGCCCGCCGCTGAGTCTGCTCTGCCCCTGGCTCACTGGCTGGCCTCGGCTTGGCGGCTCGGCTGCTCAGCTCCAGACCGAATCTGATCCAGCCGGCGCTGCCCACTGTGGAGTGGTGGGGGAGACAGGCGTGCAGAGTGATCACTTGGTGAGGTACTGTCTGGGGGAGGGACTTGCAGCGGCCACCCAGCGCAGCGCGGGAGAGAACCAGGCCAGCAGAGAACCAGCAGAAGAAGCCGGCGCGGCGAGGAGGACAACAGGAAATCACACTAGGACAGCAATTCAGCAAAGAAGGAGGGGGAGAGGCCAGAGAGCCTGAAGTTTGGTGACGCCGGTCTGTGGTGCTGCAGGAAAACCTTGCCTCAATGCCTTGGGACAGGGGAAAAAAAAGGTAAGAGTAGTAGTACTGACTGTACTGTACTAGTGACTGAGAAGTAAAGAGGATCTATTTTATGGGGAACCTGCCCTTGCCTGGCCTGCTGTAAGGGGGGATCTATATGGGGGACCTCACCTCACCCTTGCCTGCTGTAAGGGGGATCTATATGGGGGACCAGGTCCCCTTTAGAGCAGGCCAGGGTCCCAATAGATCCCCCTTTAGGGCAGGGTCCCCATAGATTCCCCCTTTAGAGAAGTGTCCCCATAGATTATATTTTAGTTTATATTTATTACTGACTGTGTTGATGAGGGAATCAAGTGATTTTCTTTCCTGCAAAATCTATGGCCTTATGGCCTGCATAGCAGTCACAGAGTTGAGGATGGCCATGAAACTGTTAGATAGTGGTTTAGAAAACGGAGGTCCACATTTAGTCCATTATCTTTTGTTTTAAATAGAATTATCATTCTTTGTTCAAAAGTTTTCCTTTCCTGAGTAGTTTTGAAGAACTAAACATTTTTGTCTTCCATAATTTGGTCTGGTTGTGAAAAATGATGTCCCAGTCAGTTTCCTTAGGCTCTTTCTTTCAATTACACTAATACAGCTAAAATCACCTCAGTCTGTGATTTAGAAAGCATTAAAGCCAAAGCACCAGCATGCTAGTCAGGCATGTATTATTTCAGAAGAGATTCAAGAAGCAGTATTAGCCTACATACTAACTTCCCCACAGGTTTCTTTGGGATATTAAAAAATATAAATGTTATAGTAAAAAAAAAAAAAAAAAAAAAATGTGAAAAAGACCATTTTAAAATGATTTAATAAGAAGAATTCAGACCAGCTAGTTGGGGAAAGACATGATATTCTTTTCAAGAAAATGAATAAAGGGGTTGTTGCCCATTTTGACCCCATTTGACCAACCAGGCTTCATTTTTATATTCTCTGAATAGATAAAAGTAGAAATGTTATTGGTCTCTGACAGGAAAAAATTTCACATCTCATCTTATTTTTAATTTTTAATTTTCGATTTTGTTTTTAAATTGCCAGATTAAAGTGAAGCTAATATTTTTAAAGTTTCTTTGTGTAATAGTTAGCCCTTACAACTTAGTCAGATTGATGACAACTTTAGGATTTTACCTTAGCTCTTTGTTTTTCAAGAGGCCCATTTTTAAAACGACAGTGCTGGACTTCCAGCTCTGAGAAATAATATTTTTGCAGTAATTATACAAAAGGTAATGTAATGTGTATGTATGTGTATATATATATATATATATATATATATTTGTACAGCAAATCACAATAATCCATAAAAAAATACAAAATCCCAGCTCAAATAAAGCTACCTAGAAACTGCTCCTGCATACAAATGCCAAAATGCAGAAAAAGTAGAAAAAACAAAGCATATTCTTAATACCCACAAGATGGCGGCCATCACACATGACAGGAATGCACCACCCATAATTATTAACATTACATAATGATGAAACAACAAGTGATGCGCTAGGACAACATAGCAAAAAATGCAAAAAATGCCACAAAAACACTATGCAAGACCGAGCACCCACATGTGCCAAAAGTAAACAAGTGTAAGAGTGTGAATAGCACTCCACACAAGACAAAGAAAATAGATCCACAAAAAATCTGACAGGCAACAAAGATAGAAATACATACAAATGTTCATAATGAAAATCAATGCTCCACAACCAGATAGAAGAAACCTAAGGACTCAGATGTATGAATAGTTGCAGAGGGGGAATGATGGTGAGAACTCCAAAACAAACACCACTACAAAAAGAGCATGCCATTTCCAAATAAAATAAGTTTGTATGCAAACCTAGAGAGGCTTCCATCATAGAAAAAGGGTCTGGACACCCAGAACACCACACAGAAGAACATAAATGGCAAAAAGTGGCAAAACATAGTAATTAGTACATTAGTACATGTCAAGGAGTTTGCAAAAAAAAATAAGAGTCAGAACACATAAGTTTAAAAGTCCTGCCCATCATTGTATCCATGAATCAGGGAGCAATAAGCATATATATATATATATAGAGATAGATAGATAGATAGATAGATAGATAGATAGATAGATAGATAGATAGATAGATAGATAGATAGATAGATAGATAGATAGATAGATAGATAGATAGATAGATAGATAGATAGATAGATAGATAGATATAGATATACCTACTGTACATATACAGTAGGTACTGTATGTTTATTGTTTTAGTGCCTTTTATAAATTATCAGCGCTATGTTTATATGAATAAACTATGTTTTTTTCTTTTCTTTGTTTTTCTTTTTGTTTGGACAAATAATACAATTGGTATTAAATAAAACAATAAAATTGAAAAGCAAGGGGGATTATAGAAGGTGTGTGGGAACCAGCCTGTCCCTAGTTTGATAATCTTACCCACCAGTCTGCTAATAAACCAAATAAACCTGTCTAACAACTTGGGTTAAAAACAGGGGTTTAGTTAACACACATTTGCAAACGCATGTATAAGCTGCAAGGCCAACAACAAGGCACCTTGTGTATCTTGCAGTGCTAACACATCCTAACACTACTCAACCTGAGTGTCTGAGTGTCTCCACGAAGGAAGTACATGAATTCTGATGGATGGATGGGAAACAGATGGGCTTGGAGATCGCCCAATCCTCCCCCAACCTGCTCCAATCCATGACTGGTAATGAAAAACTAATGGCTATGTAATAGCCATAGGGTGCAAACTAAAAGTGATCAGTTGGGAAACACACACCCCCATCCCTTTAGTAAATAAAACAATACCTGTATAATAAGAAACCTTAAGTGGAATTCACTCTCTTAATCAACTTTGACTATTTTTAATTGGTATGCTGGAAAGTATATCATATTTACTTATTTTAAACTTTTATTTTCACATTTCTATAGTTACTTCCTCGTTTCCTAGGCAAATTATGTCATACATCCCAGAAGTCTTCAGGACAGGAGGAGAGTTTTCCCAGCTAAACAAACTCTCTTGCCTGCCTGCCAGGGCTAAGGGCAGATGGATAGCAGGAAGCAAATGCTACATGAATCATTCACCCTTTCTCAAGATGGCCGTAGCCAGAAATGCTAGGGGGTGTTTTTCAAAGTGATTTCTAAGCAAAATAAAGAATGGAGACATGGATGAATGGGTGAGTTTGCTTTGAATATTAAAAATTAATTAAATAGCATTTTTGGTTTGTGGTGCTCAGATGCAGTGCAGTTCTGCTTTAAGCTGACAATTCAGTTAGAATCATTTTGCAGGTAAAAGGTTCATGCCATATCAGTTTAATATTCCATAGGTTTAATAATTTAAGATATATTTTTATTTTATAATTACTGTATTTATCGGCGTATAACACGCACAGGTGTATTACACGCACCTTCATTTTATGAGGGAAGTTTCAGGGGAAAAAAACGTACATTATAAATAAACAACTTTTAAGTAAAATAAGGATCAGTGCCCATCTGTAGCCTCACCATTGCCCATCATTGCAGCCTGATCTGTGCCCATATGCTGCCCTGCCATTGCCCATCATTAAAGCCTTGCCATTGCCCATATGTTGCCTTGCCATTGCCCATCATTACAGCCTTGCCCTTGGTCATCATTACAGCCTTGCCATTGCCCATCATTACAGCCTTGCCATTGCCCATCATTGCAGCTGGATTGCACAGAGGCATCTCCTGTTTACTCGACGCTTGCAGTCACACACAATCCCGACTCCTTGGCCGGCTCTTATGATAGACAGAACACTGATCCAATGCTGGGACATGACACCTATCCTAAAAGCCTCTACTAAGCAGATTGTGGTCATGGACTGATGAGCTGTTTAACCAGGTCCCATATTGAGCAGTAGATCCAAGTGGCTTCCCCTCTGGACATTTCCTCTGTTAATTACCTTATACTAAACCCATTTCTACTATCTACAGAGTACACTACCATTTTCGGATGGGTGGAGGTCTCTCATTTATGCCCCTCGTGGGCGCTGGGGGGGGTTTGGATCCTGGTCTGCGGCCCACTCTGGCACTGACCTTTTTCAGCCTTGCACGAAACATCTTGGGCTTGATTCTTTTAATTATGCAGTTTACTCTACTCATCTGAGCATCTGGGATTGGAAACATTTATACATACCTATGGAATTGTTTTAATCACTCCAGAGTTTGTTCTCTGGTTATATGTATTTTTATATGTTTCAGGAAATAAACTTTGGATTGTTTTTAGAATTTTTTCCCTTTTTCTTTCTGCTTACCCCACCCCCTTCACTCCGAGGCAGCCAGGTACAAATTCAGCGTATAACACACACACGATTTGCCCCCTATTTTCAGGGGAAAAGAGAGTGTGTTATACGCCGATAAATATAGTATATAAATTCAATATCAAGAGAACTTACTGTAAAGGAAGGATTAAATCATTTCCATTAGATGATGGCAATCCTTTATCACCTCCCACTAATTCTGAACAAACTAGGCAAGACGGCTTATGCATAATACAATACATTTTTGACTTTGACTTGACTGAAATTTAGAGAGTTTGCATTTGCAAACGATACTTTAGATCTGGTTTAAACTAAGAGCTCCTCTCAGCAAAATGCCCAGCAAGCAAAAGGTCCACAACTAGTTCACAAAAAAGTTTTTTTATTAGTATAATCATATTAAAATGTCTAGACAAGAACTAATAGATTCAAAAATTGACTAGACAAGTACATATTGGGTTTGATTTACTAAAGGAAAATAGAATGTACACTTTGCAAGTGCAGTTGTTCCAGAGCTTAGTAAATGAGACACGACTTCACTTTGCAAAGAATACCCAATCACATGCAAGTAAAATTTGTTAAAAAAACAGCATTTTGCTAGCAGATGATTGGATGGTGGAAGTCAGCTGAGCATCCACTTCTTTACTATGCTATGCTAATGAGACTTTATCTCATTTATATGAATTTACAGTATGTAAATATGTTTTGCCTGTTTTTTTATCTTTTCTTTGTTTTTCAGGCCCAGGTGACATCTGTGAATATGAAAATGATGTTTATTATTGTTGAAATGTAATTGCATTGTAGTACAGTGGTATCTAAGGATACCAGGTGGGGAATGTCCTGCCACAGTAGCCTATTTATTTTTGTGCCCTTGGTATGTTCCCTTGTTTCCCTTCATGTTTGGTGCTTCCTGTTTGGGTTCCTCTTCAATTTCCAAAAAGACACGAGGCTTGGGAAAGTCATTGTCTTTTTTGCACTGCTAAATACTTAGAAAAAAAAGACTGTGTACTGCACTTATCTTAAGTAAATGATGTTGTATTCAACTTCTGTGGCAGCTAAACTGCCTGTAGATTCTGTCATTTAAACAAGCAAACATACTGTCTACACCGACTGGGTCTAAAAAGTTGTGTAATTGCATATTGGTATTTTGTATTGAAACTCACACAAGCACAATATTTGGAAAATGTTTTTTTTTTTTTTTTGTCCACAAAGGTAAATATATTTTACCATGAATGTCAAAACCTATAAAAACATGAGAGCCATGGCAAAAGGCCATGGGAGTAGAGTTGTGAACAGGGCCTAACATAACAAAATACTTTCTCTGCAATAAAGATTTCTAATTAAATAACTGTAGTGTTGAAGGAGGGGACTGCATATCCCTGATAAAGGCATCTTTTCTACCTCTAACTGTGGTGAATAATAAATTATCGCTGGATTTCTCTACCCCAGAATGTGGGTGATGGTAGTTGCCTGCTATGGTCATGAGGATGTTCTCTATGACCCCCATTGTCATGTGCTGGAAAGGGTTCATGAGATGGATAGAGTACAGGAGGAATTAGGTAGGGATTGTAGCATCACAATTGGGAATAGATGTAGATAGTTTGTGGTTCTGCAGGGAGGAAGTGCAGGGAGAAAGTGGTGGTAAATGTTTTGAACATTAGGATTTAATTATATTTAACATGACCATAAAAAGTGCAAATGCACCATGGCCAGGTGGAGTTTCCAGGATGTCATCTATGGTTTTCTTTACAAGAAATTTGCTAATGACCTTCATATTTGGATCTTCTTCTGTTGGTCATAGTGCATGTGTAACAGGATTGCATCTTTCCATGCGCATCCACTGTGCTTGCACAGGCATTCTCAGGGACTACCAGACTGCTAGGCAATGCGGGACTAACATGCTCCAAATTGCAGAATTACATGCTCCTCCAATTCCTATTTTTAAGGTCCTCATCCCAAAAATAGTTTTGAATTCTGAAAAAAGAAGATAATGGCAGACTTGGAAATTTAAATTTCAAGAATAAAGACAAAACAAACAAAATGTTTACTCTTGCAACTCCAGATTGGGTTTCAGGAAGCTGAGAAGGTTAAAATGCAAATATGTTTTCCGTTCACTGGCCCAAGGAGTTCCTTTTGATATAATCTCCTATGCTCTGCCACTTGGTTTTCAATATTGTGATTGGAAAAAACTGAATGTATTACTAATAGGGTTGAGCGAACACCTAGATGTCCGTGTTCGACGGGTTCGGCCGAACTTTAAAAAAAAGTCCGGGTCCGTGTCCCGGACTTTTACCGAACTTTTCCCGGACACCGAACCCCATTGAAGTCAATGGGGACCCGAACTTTAAGGCACTAAAATGGCTCTAAAACACCAAAGGAAAGGGCTAGAGTGCTGCAAATGGCAGCAAAACGTAATTAAGAGCATGGCAAGTGCTCTGCAAACAAATGTGGATAGGGAAATAACTTAAAACAACAAAAAAAAACAGAAAAATAAAACAATGTTCTTCTTCATCTCTGAAGGACGAGGCCCATATGGAGTAGGAGGGAGGTTAAGGTGGTGGTGGATGTGGCGGTGACATAGGCGTGCGCACAGGGTGTGCTGGGTGTGCCTGGGCACACCCTAATCACCTAGGGCACATAGCATTGCCAGTGAGGAGATGGGAAAGATCTCCCTGGGACCTGCTCTGCTCTATTTCTCCTTGCCTACAGGTACATGGCCCCGATACATTACTCTCCCTGCTGGCAAACACATGCATGTGTATTTCAACTTTGGGGTGCACACCTTAATGCAATAGGCTGCGCACACCTATGGGCGGTGTAGGTGGAAGCGGCGGTGGAGGAGGACCAGGGCCGGATTAACAGCATCATGGGCTTGGTGCTGAGGATTTTGAAGGGCCTTAGGGCCGTGCCTTGCCATGCACCCAGAGGAGGAAGGGTGCAGCCATGCATGCCTAATTCAACATGGGATGCTGTCTCTGAAGCCCATAAACACATCCATGCATCGCCAACTGTCCCTCCTTGTCCGGCCTTCACGCTGTGTGGGGAGGTTCTGAGGGTGCTGCCTGGGGAAGCGAGCATAGAAGCCAGACTTCTGTGTTTACAAGTGACAGAAGAGCGGTAACAGTGAATATGGCCAACCCGGGGCCTATATAAAAGGTAGGGGCCTGGAGCTGCAGCTCCAATAGCCCCTACATTAATCTGGCCCTGAGGAGGAGGACGAGGTAGCCAACACTGCTTCTTTTCACAAATTTTAAATGAGGGTACACCCCAAAAGAGTGAGAAAGAGCAAAAATGGAACAATGGGTGGGTAAGGTCGGTATCCATTGCTATTCTGCATAAGGTACGGAAAAGTCCCGTGGGATCCATGCCTGGTTCATTTTAATGAACGTGAGCTTGTCCACATTGTCTCTGGACAGGCGGCTGCGCTTGTCTGTTATAACGCCCCCAGCCGTGCTAAATACCCGTTCAGATAATACACTGGCTGCAGGGCACGCCAGCACCTCCAAGGCGTAAAGGGCAAGCTCAGGCCATGTGCCCAATTTGGAGACCCAGAAGTTGAAGGGGGCAGACCCGTCATTCACTACATGTAGGCGTGTGCACACATACTGCTCCACCATGTTGGTAAAATGCTGCCTCCTGCTAAGACGTTCCATCTGAGCTGCTGGTGCTGCTGTTTGTTGTGGCGTGCTGACAAAGCTTTTCCACATTTCGGCCATGCTAACCCTGCCTTCTGAGGTGCTGGCGGTGCCCTGGTTGCGTTGGCGACCTCCTCCTCCTCCTCCTCTGCCTTGTGCTTCCACTGTGGCCCCGCTGTCAGATGGGAATGCCAGCAGCATGGCGTCTACCAGCGTGCGCTTGTACTCGCGCATCTTGCGATCGCGCTCCAGTGAGTGAATTAAGGACGGTACGTTGTCCTTGTAACGGGGATCCAGCAGCGTGGCCACCCAGTAATCAGCACAAGTTAGAATGTGGGCAACTCGGCGGTCGTTGTGGAGACACTGCAGCATGTAATCGCTCATGTGTGCCAGGCTGCCCAGAGGCAACGAAAGGCTGTCCTCTGTGGGAGGTGTATGGTCCGTGTCCTCTGTATCCCCCCAGCCACGCACCAGTGATGGCCATGAGCTGGCCTGGGTGCCACCCTGCTGTGAACATGGTTCCATCTCCTCCTCCAGCTCCTCCTCCTCCTCATCCTCCTCATCCTCCAGAACTGTGCCCCTGCTGGACAATTGCGTCCCTGGCGTTTGCGTGTGCAGGAACCCACCCTCGGAGCCCCTTGCGAATGACTGCCCTGAAAGCCTTGGAAATGTTACCTCTTCATCCTCCTCCTCCTCCTCATCCTGTGCCACATCCTCTTCCATCATCGCCCGAATTGTTTTTTCAAGGAGGCATAGAAGTGGGATAGTTAAGCTGAGAACGGCGTCATTGCCACTGGCCATGTTGGTGGAGTACTCAAAACAGCGCAACAAGGCACACAGGTCTCGCATGGAGGCCCAGTTAAATTAAATAGCGGAATAGAAAATATGATCCAAAAAAAGTGTATGTATATCACACGTACACAACCACACTAGGCCCCAATTACTATTGTTTGTACCCCTAAAAGGCTAGATGAGGAGTAGGGGGAGTATGGAACAGGCAGCACCCTCAAACCTTCAGAAGTATGAGATGAACCCCAACAACTTGGAAAGGTGGATCTCTCTCACACGTACCGACACAGACTATCCCGCAATTCAATTGATCCTCAAAGGTTTTTATTGAATAGCGGAATAGGAAATATGATCAAAAAAAGTGTATGTATCTCGCACGTACACAACCACACTAGGCCCCAATTACTATTGTTTGTACCCCTAAAAGGCTAGATGAGGAGTAGGGGGGGTATGGAACAGGCAGCACCCTCAAACCTTCAGAAGTATGAGATGAACCCCAACAACTTGGAAAGGTGGATCTCTCTCACACGTACCGACACAGACTATCCCGCAATTCAATTGATCCTCAAAGGTTTTTATTGAATAGCGGAATAGGAAATATGATCAAAAAAAGTGTATGTATCTCGCACGTACACAACCACACTAGGCCCCAATTACTATTGTTTGTACCCCTAAAAGGCTAGATGAGGAGTAGGGGGGGTATGGAACAGGCAGCACCCTCAAACCTTCAGAAGTATGAGATGAACCCCAACAACTTGGAAAGGTGGATCTCTCTCACACGTACCGACACAGACTATCCCGCAATTCAATTGATCCTCAAAGGTTTTTATTGAATAGCGGAATAGGAAATATGATCAAAAAAAGTGTATGTATCTCGCACGTACACAACCACACTAGGCCCCAATTACTATTGTTTGTACCCCTAAAAGGCTAGATGAGGAGTAGGGGGGGTATGGAACAGGCAGCACCCTCAAACCTTCAGAAGTATGAGATGAACCCCAACAACTTGGAAAGGTGGATCTCTCTCACACGTACCGACACAGACTATCCCGCAATTCAATTGATCCTCAAAGGTTTTTATTGAATAGCGGAATAGGAAATATGATCAAAAAAAGTGTATGTATCTCGCACGTACACAACCACACTAGGCCCCAATTACTATTGTTTGTACCCCTAAAAGGCTAGATGAGGAGTAGGGGGGGTATGGAACAGGCAGCACCCTCAAACCTTCAGAAGTATGAGATGAACCCCAACAACTTGGAAAGGTGGATCTCTCTCACACGTACCGACACAGACTATCCCGCAATTCAATTGATCCTCAAAGGTTTTTATTGAATAGCGGAATAGGAAATATGATCAAAAAAAGTGTATGTATCTCGCACGTACACAACCACACTAGGCCCCAATTACTATTGTTTGTACCCCTAAAAGGCTAGATGAGGAGTAGGGGGGGTATGGAACAGGCAGCACCCTCAAACCTTCAGAAGTATGAGATGAACCCCAACAACTTGGAAAGGTGGATCTCTCTCACACGTACCAACACAGACTATCCCCCAATTTAACTGATCCCCAAAGGTTTTTGATTAAATAGCGGAATAGAAAATATGATCCCAAAAAAGTGTATGTATATCACACGTACACAACCACACTAGGCCCCAATTACTATTGTTTGTACCCCTAAAAGGCTAGGAGTAGGGGGAGTATGGAACAGGCAGCACCCTCAAACCTTCAGAAGTATGAGATGAACCCCAACAACTTGGAAAGGTGGATCTCTCTCACACGTACCAACACAGACTATCCCCCAATTTAACTGATCCCCAAAGGTTTTTGATTAAATAGCGGAATAGAAAATATGATCCCAAAAAAGTGTATGTATATCACACGTACACAACCACACTAGGCCCCAATTACTATTGTTTGTACCCCTAAAAGGCTAGGAGTAGGGGGAGTATGGAACAGGCAGCACCCTCAAACCTTCAGAAGTATGAGATGAACCCCAACAACTTGGAAAGGTGGATCTCTCTCACACGTACCAACACAGACTATCCCCCAATTTAACTGATCCCCAAAGGTTTTTGATTAAATAGCGGAATAGAAAATATGATCCCAAAAAAGTGTATGTATATCACACGTACACAACCACACTAGGCCCCAATTACTATTGTTTGTACCCCTAAAAGGCTAGGAGTAGGGGGAGTATGGAACAGGCAGCACCCTCAAACCTTCAGAAGTATGAGATGAACCCCAACAACTTGGAAAGGTGGATCTCTCTCACACGTACCAACACAGACTATCCCCCAATTTAACTGATCCCCAAAGGTTTTTGATTAAATAGCGGAATAGAAAATATGATCCCAAAAAAGTGTATGTATATCACACGTACACAACCACACTAGGCCCCAATTACTATTGTTTGTACCCCTAAAAGGCTAGGAGTAGGGGGAGTATGGAACAGGCAGCACCCTCAAACCTTCAGAAGTATGAGATGAACCCCAACAACTTGGAAAGGTGGATCTCTCTCACACGTACCAACACAGACTATCCCCCAATTTAACTGATCCCCAAAGGTTTTTGATTAAATAGCGGAATAGAAAATATGATCCCAAAAAAGTGTATGTATATCACACGTACACAACCACACTAGGCCCCAATTACTATTGTTTGTACCCCTAAAAGGCTAGGAGTAGGGGGAGTATGGAACAGGCAGCACCCTCAAACCTTCAGAAGTATGAGATGAACCCCAACAACTTGGAAAGGTGGATCTCTCTCACACGTACCAACACAGACTATCCCCCAATTTAACTGATCCCCAAAGGTTTTTGATTAAATAGCGGAATAGAAAATATGATCCCAAAAAAGTGTATGTATATCACACGTACACAACCACACTAGGCCCCAATTACTATTGTTTGTACCCCTAAAAGGCTAGGAGTAGGGGGAGTATGGAACAGGCAGCACCCTCAAACCTTCAGAAGTATGAGATGAACCCCAACAACTTGGAAAGGTGGATCTCTCTCACACGTACCAACACAGACTATCCCCCAATTTAACTGATCCCCAAAGGTTTTTGATTAAATAGCGGAATAGAAAATATGATCCCAAAAAAGTGTATGTATATCACACGTACACAACCACACTAGGCCCCAATTACTATTGTTTGTACCCCTAAAAGGCTAGGAGTAGGGGGAGTATGGAACAGGCAGCACCCTCAAACCTTCAGAAGTATGAGATGAACCCCAACAACTTGGAAAGGTGGATCTCTCTCACACGTACCAACACAGACTATCCCCCAATTTAACTGATCCCCAAAGGTTTTTGATTAAATAGCGGAATAGAAAATATGATCCCAAAAAAGTGTATGTATATCACACGTACACAACCACACTAGGCCCCAATTACTATTGTTTGTACCCCTAAAAGGCTAGGAGTAGGGGGAGTATGGAACAGGCAGCACCCTCAAACCTTCAGAAGTATGAGATGAACCCCAACAACTTGGAAAGGTGGATCTCTCTCACACGTACCAACACAGACTATCCCCCAATTTAACTGATCCCCAGAGGTTTTTGATTAAATAGCGGAATAGAAAATATGATCCCAAAAAAGTGTATGTATATCACACGTACACAACCACACTAGGCCCCAATTACTATTGTTTGTACCCCTAAAAGGCTAGGAGTAGGGGGAGTATGGAACAGGCAGCACCCTCAAACCTTCAGAAGTATGAGATGAACCCCAACAACTTGGAAAGGTGGATCTCTCTCACACGTACCAACACAGACTATCCCCCAATTTAACTGATCCCCAAAGGTTTTTGATTAAATAGCGGAATAGAAAATATGATCCCAAAAAAGTGTATGTATATCACACGTACACAACCACACTAGGCCCCAATTACTATTGTTTGTACCCCTAAAAGGCTAGGAGTAGGGGGAGTATGGAACAGGCAGCACCCTCAAACCTTCAGAAGTATGAGATGAACCCCAACAACTTGGAAAGGTGGATCTCTCTCACACGTACCAACACAGACTATCCCCCAATTTAACTGATCCCCAAAGGTTTTTGATTAAATAGCGGAATAGAAAATATGATCCCAAAAAAGTGTATGTATATCACACGTACACAACCACACTAGGCCCCAATTACTATTGTTTGTACCCCTAAAAGGCTAGGAGTAGGGGGAGTATGGAACAGGCAGCACCCTCAAACCTTCAGAAGTATGAGATGAACCCCAACAACTTGGAAAGGTGGATCTCTCTCACACGTACCAACACAGACTATCCCCCAATTTAACTGATCCCCAGAGGTTTTTGATTAAATAGCGGAATAGAAAATATGATCCCAAAAAAGTGTATGTATATCACACGTACACAACCACACTAGGCCCCAATTACTATTGTTTGTACCCCTAAAAGGCTAGGAGTAGGGGGAGTATGGAACAGGCAGCACCCTCAAACCTTCAGAAGTATGAGATGAACCCCAACAACTTGGAAAGGTGGATCTCTCTCACACGTACCAACACAGACTATCCCCCAATTTAACTGATCCCCAAAGGTTTTTGATTAAATAGCGGAATAGAAAATATGATCCCAAAAAAGTGTATGTATATCACACGTACACAACCACACTAGGCCCCAATTACTATTGTTTGTACCCCTAAAAGGCTAGGAGTAGGGGGAGTATGTAACAGGCAGCACCCTCAAACCTTCAGAAGTATGAGATGAACCCCAACAACTTGGAAAGGTGGATCTCTCTCACACGTACCAACACAGACTATCCCCCAATTTAACTGATCCCCAAAGGTTTTTGATTAAATAGCGGAATAGAAAATATGATCCCAAAAAAGTGTATGTATATCACACGTACACAACCACACTAGGCCCCAATTACTATTGTTTGTACCCCTAAAAGGCTAGATGAGGAGTAGGGGGAGTATGGAACAGGCAGCACCCTCAAACCTTCAGTATGAGATTGTGTTCACTGTACCCCACAAAGATTGAGTTCACTGCACCCCACAATGATTGTGTTCACTGCACCCCACAAAGATTGTGTTCACTGCACCTCACAAAGATTGTGTTCACTGTACCCCCCAAAGATTGTGTTCACTGCACCCCACAAAGATTCTGTTCACTGTACCCCACAAAGATTGTGTTCACTGCACCCCAAAAAGATTGTGTTCACTGCACCCCAAAAAGGATGTTGTTCACTGCACCCCAAAAAGGATGTTGTTCACTCCACCCCAAAAAGATTGTGTTCACTGCACCCCACAAAGATTGTGTTCACTGCACCCCAAAAAGATTGTGTTCACTGCACCCCAAAAATGATTTTGTTCACTGCACCCCAAAAAGGATTTTGTTCACTGCACCCCAAAAAGGATGTTGTTCACTCCACCCCAAAAAGATTGTGTTCACTGCACCCCAAAAAGATTGTGTTCACTGCACCCCACAAAGGATTTTGTTCACTGCACCCCAAAAAGATTGTGTTCACTGCACCCCAAAAAGGATGTTGTTCACTGCACCCCAAAAAGGATTTTGTTCACTGCACCCCAAAAAGATTGTGTTCACTGCACCCCACAAAGGATTTTGTTCACTGCACCCCACAAAGATTGTGTTCACTGCACACCAAAAAGGATTGTGTTCACTGCACCCCAAAAAGATTTTGTTCACTGCACCCCAAAAAGATTGTGTTCACTGCAGCCCAAAAAGATTGTGTTCACTGCAGCCCAAAAAGATTGTGTTCACTGCAGCCCAAAAAGATTGTGTTCACTGCAGCCCAAAAAGATTGTGTTCACTGCAGCCCAAAAAGATTGTGTTCACTGCAGCTCACACACAGAAAAATGGATGTGGATCACTGACACCTGCCTATCTCCAATCCCACACCACACAGCAATATCGATTGTAGTTTGTAGAACACAGTTTCCCTAAAATTCAGCAGACTCTGTCCCTAACAGGATTGAGAAGAGATCGTAGATCAGGATTGAGTGCAGACCCCACCCCCCACACAGCAATATCGATTGTAGTTTGTAGAAGACACTGACCCTATATAATTCAGCAGACTCTATCCCTAAAATGCCTACAACTCGCCCTGCCTAAACACTCCGACCTGTCCCTCAATTCTATCCGGACACAAATGGTTTTTTCCTGCCTATCTTTCCCTAATCAGCAGCCAGCACGTTGATGTGTGCTCTGTCCCTGAATCTAAGCAGCATAATGACGCCGCTGCGGCTGCCTCGAACTTATAAAGACTTGGTCACATGCTTCAGACGGCCAATCACAGCTACTGAGACATTTGCAGGCATGGCTGGGATGGCTTAAGGCACACCAGTTAAACGATTGTTGATTGGCTGTTGAAAGCCCGCCATGAAAAGAGCGCCAAAGCATGCAAAACCCGGAAATAAAACGACCGAACACGGATTTTTACCCGAACATACAGTAAAGTGTCCGTGTCCGTGTTCGGGTACAAAAAATCCAATTATTCGGTACGAACACGAATAATACAGTCCGTGTTCGCTCAACACTAATTACTAATTTAATATTTTTAACAGGTTACTAGCCAGAGGACGTTCCTATTCTTCAATGCACTTCGAATAATGCATCAACATGTCAACCATACACTAAATTGTTCAATTGTCATACAAAAATATTTAGAGCAATTTTCAGAATGTTGTAATGCCAAAACCAACACTAGCCTAATGGCATGAAAGTTCTTACTTTTTCTGACATGAACCACATTCCTGAATTGTGCTGGAGCGACTGATGAAAAGCACAAAAATGGTGGAAGCAAGTACTTCAGTTACAAAAAAACATATATCACTGATACTACTTGCTGCTGCTGTTGATGCTGACTACTGATTTAGATACATTGATGTGGGGTCAAATGGTAGCAACAGTGATTCTAGCATATTTAGCTTGAAGAAAAATGAACTTAATCTTCTGCAAGATAAACCATGGCCTGGACCAAATGAGCCAGAGAAGCATCTAATGAGCCCCATTTCCTAGAAGGCCCTGAGATAGGAGAAACACATTTTCATATAGAGACTGTGCTGCATCTGCAGGATGGTCAGATACAACTTTACCATCCTCCCCGATAAGTGGAGAATACTACATTCGCCCATGCAGATGAATGAAGAGAATGCAGTCAATGTAAAAAAGGCAACCTGCGTGCTACAAAATTATGTGCATGACAGAAATGGCTAGAGGTTTAAAATGGCTTTTACCACAGATTGGAGCAGGCCAAATAGATATTAGCTAGAGGTCTAACATCTGTGCTACAGATCAGAAAAAAAAGTATCTGAATACTTCCTCTCCCCGGTGGGCCAAGTTTTGTGGCAGAACAGATTGGCCTAGTTTTTAACAAATGTCAACTTTGTTGTGCATGTAATTTCAGCTTCAGGAATAGATAATGCAGCAGGTGTTGTTCTAAGAAATTATTACAACTCTGTTTTGCTTTCATGATATATGTCTGATCATAAATAAAATACTTTTATTCAGTACCTGCTATCTTTTTATCTCTCCGTATACCATTAAATATGTTACTTTATTATGCTTTTGCTTGATTTGTGGCCAGTTCATTCGAGCAGGGCACAAATTGGTAAAAAATCAACCCAAATCCAAACACCTTTGCAATTAATGATGACCGGATTCAGGACTTCTGTACACACAGCACTACCACCATTACATGGGTAATTCCTGGCTGTCAGAATTTATGTAAATTGCAAGGAAACTTGATTGAGATCATTGACCAAGTGTGCTGGCAAGTACTTTGGCTAATGTATATATATATATTCTTAGTAGTGGGAGTTTGCTGTGTATAGAGGGTTGTGTCCTTGTAATTTATTGGCCATGATTGATGTGTAAGCCCATCCAGGATGATGTGAGTGAGATGCATACATAACTTTTTTTAACATGGTATGTATGTGTTTGTTTGTTTTTTAAACAAGGCACCCTGTGGTTGATTTACTAAAACTGGAGAATGCAAAATCTGTTGCAGCTCTGTATCAGCTTCCAGGTTTTTTTTATCAAAGCTTTATTGAACAAGCTGAAGTTAGAAGCTAATTGACTACCAAGCACAGCTGCACAAGATTTTTCACTCTCCAGTTTTATTTAATCAACCCCTGTATATGGTCTAGTTTGAATTTTGAGAGGGAGTACACATAAAAAAATAAACAAATTAATAAAAGCAGATGCTTGAGGACTCTCTACAAAAACACTTCATTTACCAAGATAAATGAAAAATCCCTTTGTCATGTGAACATACTCTACTGCAACAGCATCTACCTTGCCAGGTCTCTACTCTTTTCAGCAAATAGTTTTTTCCTGTTGACCCCAGTTGCATAACTACAGCCCCAGCAATTCAAGCAGCTTCTATCAAACCTGGGAGTGGGATATGGCTGCAATAGAAAGTTTGCTGAGGTAACAAACCCAAAAAATCAGCGTACATGTAAAGATTACACAGATCCACGACTGAATCTTTTTCTTATGTTCTGAAGTCTCCATTCTAGGAAAGCTGACTGCAAGGTCCACATGAGAGTTTTTGAATCTGTTGCTGGTTCCCGGTGTGTATTTCTTCCCCCGATTGTAAAAAGTTTTTATGCTTGCAGTGATTCTGGTTTACCATACCAGCTTTCTGATATGAACCCTGCATGGCTAACACAGTGTTCCTGAGGCTAACAAATTTCAAAGTATTAAATTAATTTGAGGTTTGTCATTCTGCAAAACAATAATATCAATATTCTCAGTGCACACACATTGGGACGCCTGCCTTTACATGCACATGAACTTTAATGGCATCACAGTCTTAGTCTGTAGGGTTTGTATTGGATCTTAATGTACGCTTGATGCACAAATAACTCTATTACGCTAATAAGTTCACTTATGGATATTAATATACGCCAAGCACAATTAATCCTACTGTGCTGAAAAGCACAGTTCTCATTAGGGAATGAAGTGCACTCAGCAGTACCCAGTAATACAGACACACAGGCTCTTATCAAATTGGATGCTCGATAGAATGTCCTGCCTAAAGCATTGAGCTCCATTTATTTATGGGACAACACAGGGTAAACAGCAGGAAGTGATGGCTATACAACATCAGCCAATCAGTTCCATATGTACAGTCACATGACATAAGTTACTCAGATAGAATTAGCCAATGACACACCTGTATATATTTAAATATACAATAGAAAGGGGGAGTACATGATCCTGAATGAGCAGAACAGCGTGCACGGCTTCCCGCGGTTGGTGCGTGGAAATCTGCGCACCGCAGTTAACAATGAAACGCACGTGTAGCAGAACTTGGGCCTAACACTACACAATGAAACCAGCGTGTAGAACCGTGAATGCTGCTCTGATCAAACTCGTGCATGCACACCCACTGCTACTACTAGCGTGAATCCCACTCAGCAAGGGTCAGAGAAGAATGCCAAATAGGATTATACCACTGTTCCCATAGAAGCAAGGCTATCTGCAGGGAAAGAGCCATGCTGTTTCCACTATGGTGATCAGGCACAATAGAAAGACATGAGCCTGTATCCCTTCATAAAGCAGATAGATATCAAAACGATATTGACTTCACAGAGCAAACATATCCCCCCCCCCCCGAGCGAACAAATCTGGACATTGCACAAGGGCTATGCGCTGGTGGTCATATCTCTGCTGCTTGAACCTTGAACTCCGCACTGCAATACACATAGATCTATACCAGCAGTCAGAACCACGCATAGCCGAGATGTCTATGTAGAGTGAACACGTCTATACACCTAAAGGAAGGTTTTCACTGCCAGAAGTCTTTCCTCAATGGCGGTTCACCCATACACAATCTAATGAGAAGATTGTAAGCAAACAGGAGCCATAATGACAAGCTAAATAAAACAAATCCTAAAGAATGTCCACACTTATCCTAATAAAGTTTCCACAACAGTCCCCCCTCTTTGTCACATTCTCCCATGTGTCACTCGAAGAATCTTGATCTTCTTCTTCCAAATAAACAGAACAGCTATTCTCATACATAAAAACATAAAAACAATCAATTTTAAAAAGATAAAAAGAAAGATAAGGGAATCAGTGTCGACAGATAGACTTGAATGTTGACATGTAGTTCCGTCTTCAGGAGGTGACTCAGGGGGAGGACATGAGGTTGTGGGTTGTATTTATCGTCGGTCAGTTTGGAATCCTCAGCCTCTGGTGCATGGGTTGGATTTCAGGGAGTCTCGTCTCAGAAGATGTGGTCGTCTGCTCGGGCTTTGGTGACTCAATTGATCAGGCAACAAGAAAAACAACGGCGTATAGAAGGAATAGAAACAAAAACAACATAAGTATATATACTCCTATTTCCTTCAACCAAGATCCAATGGAGAACAAGAAATCCCCAAAACGTCCCAAAGCCTTAAAAGGATTCCAACCTTCACTAGCTATAGCTCTGGCTCTGCCTTGCAGGGAAGTAACCTTATCCATATGGGCCCGAATCTTGTCACTGGTATCTGCTATCCAGGTACAACAGTCTTCTCCTATGAATTCACAGAAACCCCCTTGGAAATTAACAAATAATCAAGTGCCATCTTTCCCTGTAGTACAAGCAATTGGTCCTGCTCGCCGTTTTAGCTAGTTGGAGATGCATTTTAAACAATAGGTTAGGATGCTTTTCATTGTTACCTTTGCTAAAATACACTAAGCTAAGAATATAAATAAAACCAATACTCCTCATTCTTTGAGGTAATTGAGCAGCTTCTTGCAGTGGCTGGCATGCACCCAGTTGTTGCTTCCTTCAAGCTTTAATGAAGTCGCTGTTGTCAGTTGAACCTGGAATGGCCCAGTGTATCTCGGTTCTAGTCCCGCCCTTTGATGTTTCCTCACAACGACCCAGTCACCTGGTTGAAAAGAATATACACTGGTTATCATGTAAGGGTCTGGGAGAGACTCCCAAACCCTATGATGGACCTTTTGGAGCTCACTTTGCAGGGACTGTACATGCGCCGTCAGCTGAGAATGTAAAGATGACAGCTGCTGAGGAAAGTACAATCCAGTCTTTGGTTGACTCCCAAACAAAACCTCGTAGGGTGATAACCCATGGGGCTATCTAGGGGCATTTCTGATGGAGTAAAGAGCTATGGGGAGACATTCAGGCCATGATTTTCCAGTATCAGCCATACTTTTTGAGATTCTGTTTGTAATTATTCCATTTAGCCGTTTAACCTTACTGCTACTTTAGGGATGATAAGGGGTATGTAATCCCTGGTTGATGTAAAGAGCCTTACATACAGTATCTCTCAAAAGTGAGTACACCCCTCACATTTTTGTAAATATTTTATTATATCTTTTTATGTGACAACACTGAAGAAATGACACTTTGCTACAATGTAAATTAGTGAGTGTACAGCTTGTATAACAGTGTAAATTTGCTGTCCCCTCAAAATAACTCAACATGCAGAAATTAATGTCTAAACCGGTGGTTGTCACATATGGGGTTTGAGAGAAGTGGTTGGGAAGAGGTTCAGGAAGAGAATATTATTGGATTGGTTGAAGGTTTGGGGGAAGGTTTAGGCAGAATGGTCAAGGGTGATAGGTAAGGAAAAGGTGGAGAGGAGTGTTAGGATTGTGCAAATTCTAAAACAATTTGTGGAAGTACGTAGTCTAGTGAAGGTATTTGCATATGTCCAGCTTCTTGGTGCTCTTGTATTGGCTGATTCTGGATCGGCATACCTAAGGCTTGAAAAATACCCTGGAAAATATATGCTTTTGTACATAGTACAGGCAAGAGATATGGGAAATATACTGCATGCATTCTTACACTGTTTCAGAAGATGTTACTGCTTTGTTGTTGGACCACGCTCATGAGTTGCTACATGTCAGCATGATGTTCTAAGCACTCTTCATTAAAAAGCACCCATATGCCATGTATGTGATGGGTATTATTATCACGGTCCTGCTTCAACTCTATGACAATTTCCAGTTAGCGTGTAAATATAAGTGTCAAATCAGAAGATTCATTGGACAGCCTCCTCTGCTCCAATAATCTATCACAGTGGAAAGCCAGCTTTTTACCTGAAATTGAAAGTCTTCTGTGCATACTGTGTTGAGCAGATCAAGCCATGTACACGGTGGGCTAAAAAGTGAAAAAAATGTATGTTAATGTAAAAGACCTCACTAAGGTGAATATCAAGAGGGTACCATCCCTATTAAAGCTGCACATATTTATTAAAATATAAAAAATGGGACTATCCTGGCACCAAAATGATAGGTCTAAATCATCAGCTGAATTAGAAAATGTATATGTTTATTACATTAGATTTAAAATTGCATAGTCGGAATAAACAGATAAAATAATTTAGGCCATAACATCTACACAAGCGTGAGAAAACACCTTCAACCCAAAGTTCCTTTCGCTATCAAACTTAGCCATGTAAGATTTGTGCAGCATAATTTTCTCTATGCATTTTGTGACATTCATTCATTTTCTCAAATACGGACAAAGGTATTCTACAACGTACAATAAAACAATACTACCAATATACATATACATGTATTATACAAGTTGGTAGGAGGTTGCCCTGCACTAATTCTTTTTGTTAAACCTCCAGATGAATGTTGCAGCCAATTCCAGTTGCAGGGGCCTTTGAAGATAATGGTGTCCACTTTGGTGTTGAAGACATGAAAACAGGATCAATGATGGAGAAATATTCCAGCAGTTGCCCAATCAGCATGGAATGTAGCTTCTCGCCAGCAGAATCTCTGGTACTGGAACTCAGGGTCAGCCTATTTACTCTGCTTCTTAGTCCCTAGTAGCCCCTAATCTGCCATGCAAATGGACCTCTAACTACCTGTGGGTCATCGGATGCCTAACATTTCTTTAGCCTATGCTGGTTATTGAGCCCTGAGCTAACACTAGCTTCATAATCCCAGCCCAGAAGGAATAGAGCTGCATATAAACTCTATTGCAATAAACAAGTTCACCTACTAATATACTGGAAGGTGACCACTAAACACGTACAGTAGAACAGACCTAGCTATCTGACTCTTTGCATGTGAGATACAAAAAAGTGACAGACATAATTCTGTCACCAGTCTTTACACATATACATATATATAACTGGATGCTGTGGGCAACAATAGCAAACTAATAAACATAGGAACACTTTTCTAATAATCCCTGGCTCTGGTCTGAGTTCGTTGCAGCTCCTCCATATTAGGACATGTGGTATTAGACTCTCTCCATTTTCTACCTTCCTCTGGGGGTTTTCAATCTGACACACAGAGACATCAAGCAGCCCAGTCACATACAGACAGAAGAGGGCAGCAAATCCATACACACTAAAAGTATATTTACACTAAATGAAACACGCCATTCATAGGCACAGGTTACACACAAAATAGTGCTGCATGAAGGGGACCCTCAAAAGTGTTATGGAAATATATGGAGATTGAAGCATAGAAATGCGTTCCGTGTGCTGAAAACGTTGCTGCGCTAAAAAGCACACTTGTGGATATTCGTACTTGCCAAGCACCATTAATCCCTTGTACTGAAAAGTACAATGTACAGCTATTTTGTATAAAGTTATCATAGCGTGCTCGGCGACAAACAAAGAGACAGACACACGCTGTTTCCCGGTCGATGTCCATAGTCCTGCTTAAGGCAGCGCTCTAGTTTATTTTATAGTCAGAGAACAAAAGGGGTTTACAGGGGTGGTGGCATCAACACAGCCAATCACAGACATGTATACTTTCAAAAGTACAATAGGAAAGGGGAGACTATGTTTATGGAGAAACACGGCCGTGTGCATGAGCTTTTCAACTGTCAAGTGAAAGAGAAACAAAGCACTATTGCTAAAAATGGCTTCCAAACACTATTGTGGATTCTCATGGGCTCGGCCATGCTAATTCATAAGCATGCACTCCCCGTTACAACCTGTTAGAGTGAATCCTATATAATATGGTTCATAAAAACCATATTTGATAGTGATTATGCTACGATTCCAGTCAATGGGACGATATCTGCAAAGGAAATTAGCAGCAGTATTTCAATCATGCAGATCAAGCATAACAGAAAGCTACCAGCAGTTATTCAAGTAAAAGGGCAGATATTTATCAAAACAATAATAAGTCCACATCACAAACATATCTCCACCAGTGAATACCGGGGCCCTGGCTGGCTGATATACATTTTCGCAATGGAGCTCGCATCGCACTGCCATAGATCCAGACCAGCGTTCTGGATCTATGGCCGGTAGCCGCTCAGAGCGACCGTCGTTTGGGAGATCAGGTGAGTGGTATGCAGTCTCCATTTAATGAAAGGTTTCCAAAACTACAGGTCTTTCCTCAATGTCAGTTAAAGCCATATTCTCTGTGCATAGTGATTACTGGTAAACTGACACTAGGAGACATAATGGCAATTTAAATAAAACACTTCCTGAAAAATGTCCACAAAAATATTAATAACATTTCCACAATAAAATGCAGTAGAGTGTCCTATCTCATCAGGCTTTTATATTAATGTAAGTGTCCAAAGCAGCTGAACACCAGGTCTGTTGAATACAAACATCTTAATATTCTTGTATATGTGATCTATCTTTGTCAAGGCCCTGAATAATAGCAAATTATCCTTAGTATTCTATTTTGTATGCATAATTGTATTTTTCCCTCTTTCACAGCTTTAATTGAAGCATTAATTTATTATGAAATCTTAAAAACGAATCTGGTTTTCTAAGAGATCTATTGTAATCAGTTCTGTGTTAATGTAGCTCAGTATTGATGACTTTTACCTATGAAATAAAAGTAGAGAAATAAAATTGAATATGTCAGACAGTTACTAACAGTTTTTATCTTATTTTACTTTTCTTATGCAAATATTCTGCCATTTTCACAGCTGTATAGTTTACAGTTTCACACTCTTAATAAATCTGTCATTGTTTGTTTGGGTGATATCCTGACCTACTTTCACATCTGGTCTGCCATAACTTGCAAGTAAAAGTAGTGCTGTAAAGTCTGTGCTGTACCTGCATTTTTATTTTTATTTTTTAGAGAAATGCTGCTTTCTTATTTCTCGTTAAGTATTTCTCATAACTCATTTATTGTTATCAAGACATGTGTTTATTGCCATTCTTGCACCTGATGTGGTGCCATCTGTAATTGGAAATCCGCGTAGTTAAAAACATGGAATCCTGAGTAAGTAATTCACCCAATATGGGCACCAATTAGAGTGAGCAACAGTTGGACCATGTAAAGTTTCTATAAGGGATAGCAAAAAGTACTCATCACCAACAGTACTGTTGGTGCACACAAAGATTTTCCAAAGTTTTTATGTGTGCTGGCATTGGTCATTCTCTTTTCTATGGAGAAATGGAACCTAATATTTCCCCACATGTGTGGTCTTGTTGAGACACATTCATGTGTAAAGCTAACCATAATTGCTGTATTACTGCAAAGATCCCATACTTTTCTAAAAATGCATTTTCCTCTTTGGGTATTGTATTATTATCTCTAACAGGTTTATTAAAAAAAGCTTGGAAACTAAAATCTGAATGAACTCTTGGATGAGTAATGAGGAGCACCTAGTACAAAAGTCTGTATGTTTTAAAAATGTTTTTAAAACATCAATCAGTAAAAAGCATCAGATACAGCCAATGTGTTTATTAAGAATGGTTCCATTATTTCAACTTACTAATAACATTCATTGCTTAAACTCTGAGGGGGGGGGGGGGCTTTTTCCTTTGAAAATCATTGGCTGTATATGAGGTTTTTAACCAATAAAAATTTCAAAAATACTTTTTAATTGATGCAAATATTTGTACCAGGCACTCCTCAATACACATCCAAGAGCTGAGTCCACATCCAAGAGCTGAGTCCACTGAGTAATTAATTTATCAAGATTGGAGGGAGAAACCTAGGACCAAAGGTCCAAACGCACCACTTTATAGTGGTGATCGACCTATATCGGTTTTTTGTTGCCTCTACCGATACCGATATTTTGCCGATCGCATATCGTATCGGCCCGATATTGGCCGATATTTTCACACATGTAAAATTTTGCACATGTTAATCTTTATTTATTAACATTTTTACATTCTTCCTGAGGCCTGTGAAGGAGCAGGCGCCTCCCGCGCATGTGGTCTGAACATCTCGGGATGTGTCTCCCAGCTGCTTGATCCGGGTCTTGGGGTGATCGGGACCTGGTGGCAGAGATGTTCCGTTCCGATTTGCCCATGTTGAGGGGTTGTAATTGTAATGTTCCGGTACCTTTGGTACCCTAAATTACACTTTCCACAAGTGTATGCGCCCCACCATTTACTTTTGGAAAAGGTGCGCATACACCTTTAAGACTGGAGCTGTCATCACCCAGCGCCGGACTAGATGGCTATTTAAAGCGCCGGTTCTCACTCACATGTGTTCGTTCAAACACCCTTACCTGGATGCTAACCTTGCTTGAAGCTTCCATGCTTGCAAGCTTACCTCGCTGACGGAACCTCGCCGCGCTGATCCCTGTATCCCGCTACTGGATCATCCGCCTCTCCTGAACCACCCTTCGGCTGTATCGCTAATAGTGCTAAGTACCCCGCAGGGGAATTCTCTATAAACTTATACTAAGCTTACACTATCTAGCTCTGCATAGTAAAGACTGTTTATCACATCTGCATAACTAGATTGCTAGCTCTTGAGACTACTGCTACTTTTCTGCACTGGGTTGATCTCTTTTGTATGTCCACCTGCTATTCTGTCATCTGCTATCATACAACATTACTAAACCTTCCTGCATCCATCTGCTACTGTCTCACCTTCAAGTGTCTATCACCTACCACCTCCACTCAACCTATCCCTCAACCTTCATCATTGTGTTACCACATACATAAAGTCATTCTAGGAACCAGCTTGCTAATTGTGTGTATTTACTGGCTGAAATAAGACCTTCCACACATGATGAGTCATTGAGGTTGGGAATGGTATCTCAGCATATCTCTTACATGACTACTGACGTGGAACTATTTCTGCAGCTGAAAATCCACACCATATAAGAAACGCAGGAGCGTTACAGATTGAACGAACCAAAAATGGATTCAGCAGAAATAACCACTCAGGTGACACAATTAAAACAGCAAGTATCTGCGTTAATACACGCACTTGCTGAATTAAAAGAAGACAATCAGGCTCTGTCGCAGCAGGTAATTAGACTGACACAACTTACCTCTGCTCAGTCCCCTGAACCCAAGATAAATCCCCCTTTGGTATTTACAGGCGATCGCAAAAAATTTCGCAAATTTAAAAACGCATGTGAGTTACTTTTTTTGCTAAAACCTCGTACCTACCTTACTGATCACATTAAGGTTTGTACTATTATTTCTTACCTATCAAGCGATCCTCGAGCCTGGGCAGATTCTCTTTTTGAGAAAAACGACCAGCTTCTCAACTCCTATGCCTTGTTCCTGGCAGAGCTCACTAGCCTATATGATGACCCCAATAGGCAGAGTACTGCTGATCTTCAGTTAAGATCCTTGAAACAAGGAAGGAGGCCTGTAGAAGACTTTGTCGCAGAGTTCAAGAGATGGACCCTTGATTCAGAATGGAATGATGCATCTCTGAAAACCCAATTTAGGCTTGGCCTATCAGAAGCCGTTAAGGACGAGCTCGCCTGAGCGGATCTGCCAAAAACCCTGGATGCATTAATACAACTCAGTATTACCATAGATAGAAGACTACGAGAAAGAAAGGCTGAAAAGATGGGAATGCCATTATCCGTTTCCTCTCGGAGTCTGGCCGTTCCTATGGAGGTAGGAACCATACGCCCACCGCTATCAACTATGGAAAAAGCCAAAAGACGAAATGAAAATCTCTGCTTGTACTGTGCATCCCCGGATCACAAGATAAACGTCTGTCCCCTAGTCAACAAAAAGAAGGGTGAGTGTTCACATGTCTCTCTAGGAGGATTGACAACTTCATTCACTAACCCCTACATTTCTGTTTTTTTGACATTACAGTGGGACCAGAACAGGATTACTACTAAGGCCATGATTGACACAGGATCTTGTGGAAATTATATGGATATATGTTTTGCTGCTTTAAATAAAATTCCTATTATTTCTAAACTCAAACCTGTCTCAGTAAGTCTTATTACCGGTGTTCCGTTATCCTCTGGTCCGATCACCGATCAGACACAAGCACTTCTAGTCACTATTAACGAGTCTCATAGGGAGACTTCTACCTTCGATTTAATACCATCACCCCACTTTCCCATTGTGTTGGGACTTCCCTGGTTGCACACACACCAACCAACCATAGATTGGAAGAAACGGTCCTTGACCTTCCCTTCTTGTTATTGCGAGGAAACGTGTAACCTCCCGTTTTCCGGGAAGATTCTGTCTGTGGTGACAGATGAGATTGCACCACTATGTTATCAGGATCTTTCTGAGGTTTTTCTTGAGAAAAATGCTCAAGCATTACCTCCTCATCGAGACTATGATTGTAGCATTGATCTACTCCCAAATAGCAAATTGCCGTTCGGTCATGTTTATCCTCTTTCACAGGATGAACTTGCCCATCTCAAAACCTATTTCGATGAGAACTTGGAAAAAGGTTTTATTAGACCTTCCACTTCTTCCACAGCAGCAGGACTCTTTTTTGTTCGCAATAAAGATTCAAGTCTCAGACCTATCATCGACTACAGGAAATTGAATGCTATCACAATAAAAGATCGCTATCCTCTACCGCTTATCCCTGAGCTCATTGAGCAGGTGCGTGGAGCTACCTATTTTTCAAAATTAGACCTGAAAGGAGCATACAATCTCATTCGAATCCGTGATGGACACGAGTGGAAGACTGCATTCAGAACTAGATACGGATTGTTCGAATATCTTGTGATGCCATTCGGCCTATGCAATGCCCCTGCAGTTTTCCAACGATTTATAAACGATATTTTTAAAGACTTACTAGATGTCTGTGTTGTGGTATATCTGGACGATATACTTATATATTCACGGACCCTGTCTGAACACATAAGACATGTAAGACTTGTAATATCGAGATTGCTTGTACATAATCTTTATGTGAAGCTGAAGAAATGCTTGTTCCATAAAGATGAGGTACTCTTTCTAGGCTACATCATATCCAAAACAGGAATCGAGATGGACATGAGTAAAATATCCTGCATTCAGGATTGGCCTACACCAACTACACGCAAGGCGCTACAGCGATTCCTGGGATTTTCAAATTTCTACAGGAAGTTCATAAAAAACGTTTCTGCTATTGTGAGACAGCTCACTAGCATAAAAATACCATTTAAATGGTCAGAAGAAGCAAATAAGGCTTTCCACTTGTTAAAGACAAGGTTTACTTCCGCTCCCATATTACGCCATCCAGACCCATCCCTCCAATACATTCTGGAGGTAGATGCGTCAAACATGGCAGTAGGAGCAATACTCTCCCAACGACCTACCCACACTTCACCACTTCATCCAGTCGCTTTTTTTTCTAAATCCCTGAGCAGTCCCGAGATAAATTACCCCGTGGGTGAAAAGGAACTGCTTGCTATAAAATTGGCTCTGGAGAATTGGCGACATTTACTCGAAGGCACCCAACTACCAATAATTATATACACGGACCATAAAAACCTCCAATATCTTCAGACTAGCAAAACTCTCTTGCATCGACAGGTACGATGGTCACTATTCTTTCTAAGGTTTAACTTCCTAGTGACCTACACACCTGCAGATAAGAACAAAAAGGCGGATGCACTATCACGACTAACTGAAGAAAACTACTTTGAAATCCCTTCCGTTCCTATAATACCTCACAAACGCATTATTGGAGTTGTCCGTTCCTTAAAGGAAGAGGTTCTGTATGGTATAAGTTTGGATTCACCCCCACCACAACTAAATACTGATGCAGAAGGCTTCCTCTACTACAACGACAAACTTTACATACCACCTACCCTACGCACCAAGATCTTGGAATTATCGCATGATGTGCCTATGGCAGGACATATGGGTATGACAAAGACTTTCAATTTGATTTCTCGACAATTCTGGTGGCCTGACATGAAAACATCTATACAAAAATTCGTCTCTTCATGCAATGTCTGTGCCAGGTCCAAAATTGACACTACGAGACCATCCGGTCTACTATGCAGTCTACCAATACCCCAAACTCCATGGGAGGTTTTGTCATTGGACTTCATCGTAGAATTGCCTCCTTCCAAAGGATTTAATACCATCTTGGTGTCAGTGGACCATCTGACAAAGATGGCACATTTCATTGCTATTCGCAGACTACCTTCGTCCAAACAAACGGCAGAACTCCTGATGAAACATGTCTTCAGATTACATGGTATCCCAAAAACTCTTCTGTCTGACCGTGGATCCCAATTTATTTCTAAATTCTGGCAAGAACTATGTCACATACTACGGATTGAGCGGAAGCTCACTTCTCCTTACCATCCGCAGACCAACGGACAGACTGAAAGAGTCAACCAATGCATCGAGCAGTATTTACGTTGTTACACTTCTTACCAACAGGATGATTGGTTGGATCTTCTCCCCCTGGCAGAATTTGCCTACAACAACGCAACTCATAGTACAACCAAGCAGAGTCCGTTCTACGTGAACTATGGGTTCCATCCCTCTATTCTCCCTCCACGCATCCTTCCTTCAAATAACCCAGTAGCCTCAGACTATCTTACCCAAATAAAGGATTCTCTGGGTTTACTAAATACTACCATTGCACACGCTCACAGTCAACAAAAGAAGTACTATGATCTTCGTAGAAGACCTTCTCCACAGTATACTATCGGGGACCTCGTTTGTCTCTCAACAAAAAACTTGAGACTGAAGATCCCTAGCAAAAAGCTTGGACCTCTGTTCTTGGGACCTTTCCCAATCAAGAAACTTATTGGAAAAGCTGCAGTGCAGCTTACATTGCCAATGGACCTAAAAATCCATCCCATTTTCCATGTGTCGCTACTAAAACCCCATGTTCCGGACCAAGGAATAAGGCCTAATATTCCACCTCCCCCTCCTGTACAAGTTGAAGGTGGAGAAGAATACGAGATAAAAGAGATTCTGGATTCTCGTATCTACAGAAGAAGACTTCAGTACTTGGTCAGATGGAAGAACTATGGGCCCCAAGACGACACCTGGCTAAACACCTCTGACATACATGCCCCTAGATTAATCCGCAATTTTCATGCGAGATACCCAGACAAACCAGCTCCAGAGGCCTTCAGGAGCAGGCCTTAAGGGGGGGGGTATTGTAATGTTCCGGTACCTTTGGTACCCTAAATTACACTTTCCACAAGTGTATGCGCCCCACCATTTACTTTTGGAAAAGGTGCGCATACACCTTTAAGACTGGAGCTGTCATCACCCAGCGCCGGACTAGATGGCTATTTAAAGCGCCGGTTCTCACTCACATGTGTTCGTTCAAACACCCTTACCTGGATGCTAACCTTGCTTGAAGCTTCCATGCTTGCAAGCTTACCTCGCTGACGGAACCTCGCCGCGTTGATCCCTGTATCCCGCTACTGGATCATCCGCCTCTCCTGAACCACCCTTCGGCTGTATCGCTAATAGTGCTAAGTACCCCGCAGGGGAATTCTCTATAAACTTATACTAAGCTTACACTATCTAGCTCTGCATAGTAAAGACTGTTTATCACATCTGCATAACTAGATTGCTAGCTCTTGAGACTACTGCTACTTTTCTGCACTGGGTTGATCTCTTTTGTATGTCCACCTGCTATTCTGTCATCTGCTATCATACAACATTACTAAACCTTCCTGCATCCATCTGCTACTGTCTCACCTTCAAGTGTCTATCACCTACCACCTCCACTCAACCTATCCCTCAACCTTCATCATTGTGTTACCACATACATAAAGTCATTCTAGGAACCAGCTTGCTAATTGTGTGTATTTACTGGCTGAAATAAGACCTTCCACACATGATGAGTCATTGAGGTTGGGAATGGTATCTCAGCATATCTCTTACATGACTACTGACGTGGAACTATTTCTGCAGCTGAAAATCCACACCATATAAGAAACGCAGGAGCGTTACAGTAATGATGCCTGTGAGAGGAGATTAGGAGTGCTGTGTGGTGGAGCACAGGACTCAAGCAGCCATCTTCCTCGACGTTCAAGCCATGCCCCCCATTTTTAACATTCTTCCCACCTTAACTGCATGAAAACTGATAGGAAAAGTGCACTTGCAGGGACATTTGCATTTCACATCATCTGATTGTGCATTAATGCATAAAAAAGTGCTGCAGTAGTGGACTCACTCACTGCAATATTTTTAATTCACTACTGCAGTGCAGTCAGTGCAAAACTGCTAGAAAAAAAAGCTAGGCAACAGCTACACAGTGGATTGGACTGGAGTCGGTGGACTACCTCTGCAGTATGGCACTCACTGCAACTGCAACTACTGCATTCAGTGCAAAACTGCTAGAAAAAAAGCTAGGCAACAACAGCTACACAATACACATACACAGTGGATTAGACTGGAGTCAGTGGAGGACTACCTCTGCAGTAAAGCACTCACTTCATCTACTGCCGTCAGTGCTAAACTGCTAGAAAAAGAGCAAGGCAACAGCTACACATGTCACAGTGGATTGGACTGGAGTCAGTGGAGGACTACCTCTGCAGTAAGGCACTCACTGCAACTACTGCAGTCAGTGCAATACTGCTAGAAAAAAGCAAGGCAACAGCTACACATGTCACAGTGGATTGGACTGGAGTCAGTGGAGGACTACCTCTGCAGTAAGGCACTCACTGCAGCTACTGCAGCTACTGCAGTTAGTGCAATACTGCTAGAAAAAAAGCAAGACAACAGCTACACATGTCACAGTGGATTAGACTGGAGTTAGTGGAGGACTACCTCTCTCTGCAGCATGGCACTCACTGCAATACTGCAGTCAGTGCAATACTGGTAGAAAAAAGCAAGGCAACAGCTACACAGTGGATTGGACAGGAGTCAGTGGACCACTGCAGTAGGGCACTCATTCACTGCAATCATTTTAAATCCCTACTGCACTACTGTAGTAGTGATTTTATTGCAGCAGTAAGTGGCGCTCTACTGCAGCAGTAGTCCACTGGCACTGACTACAATCCACTGTCTGCTATGTCTATTTTTTTCTAGCAGTTTTGCACTGACTGCAGTGTAACACAGTCAGTGCAAAACTGCTAGAAAAAATAGATAGACACAAGCTAGACAGTGGATTGGACAGACTCAGTGGACTGGTGGACAGACACTACTACTACACTTTCAAATCAATACTCCCAGTTAAGTAGAACAATATTATAGTGCAGAAAGCATAACATTTCAGCATTTTCACCAGTTAAACGGCTTATTTTATTTTCATAAATTGCTGCCACTTCACTAAAAACACGCTCACTTGGTACTGAGGAAGGAGGAGCAGAAAGGTATCTCCTAGCATGAGAACCAAGTCTTTTGTAGCGTGCCTCATTTTCTTTCCACCACTGAAGAGGATCACTTCTTCTGTCAATTACTGGTTCATTCAAATAGATATCAAGTTCATCATCAAGGCTCATTATTGCTGATTCTGATGAATTCTCTGCATGAGGCCCCAATAAAACGCTGAACATTGCATCTATTTGACCACACTGAATTTTCTCTTCTGTCCGTTGTCTTTTGGGACATTTTTCTCCTGCCTCCTGCTCTTCCACATCAGAAACCTTCTCTTCTTGTCCTTGACTTTTCTTTTCGTCAGTAGGAACCTCCTGCACCTTCTGTTGAATATCTTCTTTCAGCCATTGCTTTGCCTTGGCCAATACATCTCACAAAGAGAAAGGATGGTTCTTGTATAGAGGATCCAAAAGACATGCAAGCACAACAGTATTCTCCTCATGCTTCTCAAACCTTTTGGCAAGGCTGTCCCTAATGGCCTGCCTACATGCTTTGATGCCACGTGTGTTGGGTCCTTTATTCTGTTGAAGAAGCATTTTCAGGACTCCCACACATTGGATCACAGAGGAACAGATGAGTCATAATGACTCCTGTGTCACTTCCTCCATGGGTACGAGCATCTCTATAATGGTGGCTACTATGTCCCACTGATCTGCAGTAGGACAAGAATGTCCTCCAAGTCCATATTCACCAGAATATATAGTGAGAGCTCGTTTCTGCTCCAGCATCCTTTGTAACATGCATAGCTTTGAGTTCCATCGTGTTGGAACAGCCTGTATCAGGTTGATTTTGGGTAGGCCAAGGTCTTCCTGAATGCACCTCAGTCGCTACTTGGCAAGAACAGAATGGTGGAAAAAGCCTGCGCACTTCTTCAGCATGGTAATAATGTCCAGCAAAGCTTTCTGGTTTGACAGACCATCATTTGCCATCAGTTGGAGGGTGTGTGCCATGCAACTGAGGTCTGACACTTCAGCAAGTCTCATACCTTTAACCATGTTCGCTCCATTGTCTCGCAGCACAAGCATCAGTCGGTCTTTGGTGATTCCCCATTTTTCTAGCATGCCTAGAAACATTTCTGTAATGTACTCCCCAGTGTGGGATCCTTGCATCACTTTTGTATTCAACACCAAATGCCTTCTTGTACATCCTCTGCCAATTAAGTGGCATGTAAGACTCATTAGTAAATCTGTTTGTCCTGACCAGCAGTCCGTCGTGAATGAGAGTGAGTTGCCAGCATTCTCTGGCTGCAGCATAGTCTTTACTTTGTCAACAACCTTTTGGTGAATCTTTTGCAGCATTTCAGTCCTATAAAATTTGTCTCTCTTCAGTGTGTACCTTGGCTCAACTATGGAAATCAACCGCTTAAATCCAGAGTCAGATATTATTGTAAATGGCTGGTTATCAGTCACCATCATCTCTGTGATTACTCTCACCGGCATTTTAGCCACCTGTTTTTTTTTTCTGAAACATATCTGTTATTCTTGCCTGGGATAGGGATGATTCACCTTGTGATTCATTTTTTTTTTCTGTGCTGCATTATACAATTCAACATGATGAACTCTTAGATGGGCCCAAAGATTCACCGTATTTTTGGTTTTTGCAGTTATTGATCCCATGCTCACATTGTTTTTGCAAGTGTTGCACAGTGCTGCTGATTTTCCTGGAGATAGAGAAGAGAAATAGTCCCAGACCACACTTTTAATTTTTCTATCTCCATCCATCTCCATTGAAACAAGAAAGAGTCAGACACTAATATAGGCTTAAACAAAATGGCTGGCTGGCACCCTGTGGTGGCTGGCTGGCACCCTGTAGTGGGTGGCTGTCTGGCTGGCTGACACCCTGTGGTGGGTGGCTGACTGGCTAGCACCCTGTGGTGGGTGGTTGGCTGGCTGGCACCCTGTGGTGGCTGGCTGGCACCCTGTGGTGGGTGTTTGGCTGGCTTGCACCCTGTGGTGGGTGGCTGACTGGCACCCTGTGGTGGGTGGATGACTGGCTGGCTGGCTGGCACCCTGTGGTGGGTGGCTGGCTGGCACCTTGTGGTGGGTGGCTGGCTGGCACCCTGTGGTGGGTGGGTGGCTGGCTGGCACCCTGTGGTGGGTGGTTGGCTGGCTTGCACCCTGTGATGGGTGGTTAGCTGGCTGGCACCCTGTGGTGGGTGGCTGACTGGCACCCTGTGGTGGGTGGCTGACTGGCACCCTGTGGTGGGTGGCTGGCTGGCACCCTGTGGTGGGTGGGTGGCTGGCTGCCACCCTTTTGTGGCTGGCTGGCTGGCTGGCAACAGGTGGGTGGCACCCTGACTGGCTGGCACCCTTTGGTGGCTGGCTTGCTGGCAGTGGCACCCTGTGGTGGCTGGCTGGCACCACTTTGATGGCTGGCTGGCTGGCTGGTATCCTGTGTGGTGGCTGGCATGTACAGGCCCAGGGCCTGTAGCTGGCTAGCTTGTACAGTCAGGACTCAGGAGTCTCAGGACTCAGGCAGGGCCTGTGGCTGGCTGGCTGGTACACAGTGGGTGTGTGGGACTAGGTGGCTGGCTGGCTGGCACCGGGCAGCTGTGGGGGGTGAACAGAATAGATACAGAAAGTGTGTCAGACCGTTGGTCACTGTTATCACTCACAGAACAGATACAGAACGTGTGTCAAACTGTTGGTCACTGTTATCACTCACTAGAAGTAGAACTCACTGTCCCGACCGACCGCCTGTGCAGCATGCAGACTCCAGTCTGTCCGCGGAGGGTAAAACACACTGTAACGAGGCTGAGGGAGGCGGCCTAAGAGCTGCCCAGTGCGCGTAGGCACGTGGCACAACATACGCGATGACGTCACGAAAATATCGGCAATATCGGTAAATCAAAAGGCCGATTGCGGTATATCGGGTTGTAAGAATATTTAATAATAAATATCTCACGCTCGTACTTAATTATGTCAGAATATTTATACTGCTCTGAATATAGCAGTGTATTTATGGTTAATAAGCAAAGATCTATGTGAAAGGAGAGTCTTCACCTATTGCCACAAATCAATGTCGTGAATTCTTTTTAATTGATTAATTTCTTTTTAAAAGCATATACCAATCTTAGTGAGTACAGTCTACAGTGTGGAATATATATAAAAATATTTATTCGCCAGACATGGAAACACAATATATGATCAAACAAGAAGTGACACAAAAAGATAACTCTACAGAAAAATACTAACTTCAAATAATCAATGCAATGTGATATTTAGCTCAATAATGAAAGTGAAAGTAAAACAAAGTGAAACAAAGTGAAAGTGAAACCAAAACAAAATGAAAGCAAGATTACCATTTCTTCCCAGGTATAGCACAAGCCATAAATAAATGTTCTATATAAACAGACTACAATGGTCTGCGCGATGCATAGCCGAAAGTCACTCACTGCAGATGAGTGAGAATAAGCCATGCAAAACGGAAGACTTAGAATTGCAAATAATGCACTAAATCTGATATTAATAAAAATGTATAAAACAAAAATCAGCTATTTAGAGAAAAATCTACCATGGCTTATAAGGCTGGGATTGTAATCTCATTACCCTTAAATATGCAATATAAAACATATAAGGAAGGAATAAACAATTGTTGAATAAAATCAAATAACATAGCAAGGCATAATTACCACACTTAAGATGGCCGCTAGCTTCAAATGGGCACCAGAGTCCTAAGATGGACGCCTTTCTTAAGATGGTGGCTTCCCTTCAAGTTTCAGATGAATGATGTGGACAGTATGGAGTATGTCTGGATGCGTCTATTGAGGAATGTAATAGTGTGTGTGATGTAAGTGTATTGTCTGATGGGCAGTGTAATGTGTCTCCTCTCATATCTGGGCTGGTCTTTTATATGGTAAGAACAAAGAGCTTTAAAAATTACCATAAGTAAAACCCAGAGGGATGAAACATTATCCCAATTGGTCAGGATATTCTATACCTAAACTGGTGAGGTCAGAGACACACCTCTTTAAATAATTAACCCTATACCTTGGATAATAAAGTTAAATGATGATTTCTCTATATGTAAGATTAATCATATAACACAACATAAAACTTTGTCCAGACTCCCAGTACATACATAAATGTCCACCTGTATCTCCATCATTCACCTTGGCAAGTAATGCCATTTCAATAATTATATTATTTAACACAATATAATATTTTTATATTGGAATATCTAAAATTATCTCAAGACTGCACCTGGTATTTCACCTGCAGAGGGCAGTATCGTACCGTTCATTAGTTTTTGTATTTAACATAATTAAAACAATTTGTTATCTGATGACCTATTGACCTCTTAGCTAGTGAAAAGCCATTACTTATTTGGATTGTGACACAACTGTCAGACATCTAGACTAGGTTGGTGATATTTACGACACCTTTGAGCACTTAAACTAGTCTAAAGCAATTTTTATATAAACACTCCTACCACATGCCTTAACATGAAGTAATTTGTTTTTAAGACGCACAAGTCCTTACACATCATAGAAAAGTATACTTATATATATATATATATATATTATATATCTAATATTATATAAGTATCAAGTTCACACTTCTATATTAATAAGAATACAATGTATTATCGTTAATATACATCTTACATATGATGATGTTTTCTAAAACTTATTTTTAAATAATCCTTTAAAAGAAATATACTGACTATATTGTTCATTGTTATATATACAGATAAGATTACAGCTAGACTAGTATGGTGTCTCGCTAATTGATTCTTATCTGATAAAATGTATGTATTACCTTATTTACGATTACATAGATACAAAGATCTCTGTTGAAACTATAAGACCCTATTGTTGAAATTCTATGCTCTCTTGTAAGCTTGTAAGAGACATTTTGTTTAACAAGTATATATGAACTTTGTTTAACCTTAAAAACAAGATGGAAGCAATGCCATTCAGAATCTCTTATGCATAATACGAAATATACATGGCTTTTAAAATCATTTTTCTTTTTACCTATTATTATTTTAATCAACCCCCAATAACCCCGACAGGGTAAAGTGCATATCGCCCCCCATATATCGGTTGCCGATAATCGGTTGATCTCTACTTTATAGCGATTAAAACAAATTCTTTTTTTTAGCAGATCAGCCCTATCAAACACATATCAGACTAGAGCGAGAGCGAAGTTTGAATTCTTGAAACTGCATACTTGATTTGGGTTTGTGACTCAAAGTATTAAATTCACTAGATCAGTATGCCCGCCAGGAAATCATAATTTTCAGAAGCAAAAATTTGGCAATACCTACAATTTCTTTCACTACATTTTGATTTGTGAAATATCTCAATTTGTTTGTCTATATCTGCATAAATGCTTTTTTTTTGTTTGTTTGTTTTTTTTACATAGTTAGCCTGGTTGAAAAAAAAAAACACAAGTCTATCCAGTTCAACCAATAGAAGGGAAAAAAATTATACAATCCTATAATCACAATCCTATACTTATAGTTCGTCCAGAGGAAAGCAAAAAAAAAAAAAAACTTAATAAAGCATAATCCAATTTGCCCAAGCAGGGGGAAAAAAATCCTTTCTGATCCCCCAAGCAGTGGTGGGATTCAGCCGGTTTGCACCGGTTCGTGCAAACCTGTTACTAAAAATTTACAAGTTCGCAGAACCAAAGCTGAAAGCTGACTCAGATTGTGTCACTGTGAGTCTGTGTAGTCAGACTTAAGGCCCATACACACGATAAGAAAATCTGTAGGGAAAATTCGTCCGATGACCGATCTGCCGATTTTCGAATTGTTAGTATGATGCTTTCGACAGCCGACTCCGACTTTTCGGCTGACAAAATCCTGATGTGCAGGCTATAAAATTTTTGTCGCCCGTCAAAACAACGTCCGATTTTTCGTCTCATTAGTACAGATTTCGACGGAAAAAAAAATCTTAAGAGCAAGACTAGGCATGCTCAGAGACGAAAGAACACATACAAAGCAATCCAACACATGACATCCCTTCTGAAGTAGAATTCTGTCATACGGGAAAATTTGTATGAAAATAACCTCTTCACTTTCCACATCAGACTAGCATGCCACAAAAATGGACGACAGATCATTCGATAATCTGATCGTGTGTACAGGCTTTACTGTTCAGTGTTCAGCAGACCCGATCCGACCCCGCTATGGCTGTGGCCTCTCTCTCTCTGCTGCGGCTCTCTCTCTGCTCTCTCTGCACACAGCACTGGTTGCTAGAGCCGCTTGGCGTCCAGCAACCAGTTACATCGCTTCTTCCTTCTCCACGCCGCAGCATCGCCTACTCCAATTTGGCTCCACCTCCACCCAAGTTCATTCAGCGTGGTTTAGCACTGCAGGCTGCAGCACTTGAGGTAGCAGCATGGTGGCCTGTGGCCAGAAACACTCAGAGGATACTGGAGGGGCCCAAATAAATGTCTTAAGCCTTCAGGTATGAGTCACTGTCTGACAATATGGCAAATGTCTTTAGAGTGAAATAAGATAGATAGGGTGACTACTTCTACTCACTCACCCAGTGCTCAAAATTATTCATATACATAAAATAAAGTAAAATATCACATTGCATGTAATAGTAAAATGCCAACCTTTTGTTCTGGCACAGCTGCTGCTATTATTTGAAACAAAGATTCCTATACCATATGTGTTACACTTCCTAGGTGTCAAGAACAAATCCTCCTAAAGAGCGAACACATTATTAGCGCTGCTAATGTGTTCGCTCTTCAGGGCCCTTCTCTAGGCCCCCTTGACCTTTAAGAAGTGACTGTACTTAACCACTTCTGGACGGGAGGATTTTCCCCCTTAATAATTAGGCCATTTTTTGCGATTCGGCGCTGTGTTACTTTAACAGACAATTGCGCGGTTGTGCAATGCTGTACCCAAATAAAATTGATGTCCTTTTTTTCCCACAAATAGAGCTTTCTTTTGGTGGTATTTGATCACCTGTACGATTTCTATTTTTTGCGCTATATAGAAAAAAAGAGCGATAATTCTGAAAAAAAAAAAACAATATTGTTCACATTCTGCTATATAACATTCTCTTTAAAAAAAAATTTAAAAATCAAATTTTTTGATAATTTTAGGCCAATTTGTATTCTGCTACATATTTTTGGTAAAAAAAAAAACCCAATAAGTGTATTTTGATTGGTTTGCCCAAAAGTAATCGCGTCTACAAACTAGGGGAAAGATTGATGTCATTTCTATTTATTTATTTTTATTATTAGTAATGGCGGCGGTCTGCAATTTTTAGCGGGACTGCGACATTGCGGTGGACAGATCGGACCCCTCGCGGTGGCCGGAAGATGACGCCGTGAGGAGGAGCTCTGTGGTAATCCGCGCTCTCCGTTTGGGCGTCCGCATGATGCAGTGAGTGAGAAGCAGCCACATACCCCGAAGTCTCGCGAGAGCAGTAGTACGTAGCCAGCGTGCTCACACGCTCACCCCACGAGGCTCCCGAAGCGATTGATCGGAGATGGACGGAAGGACGGTAGCGGCTGCCTCCGGTGGCAGAGGAGGTAGCCGGCGACTGAGGCCGTACAGTTGCGGCATATGGCCCATGCAAACCGTAGAGCGGTACGCTCAAGAGAGCCAAGGACGGCCGGGCCGGAGAGCAGATATATCCGCTTACTTCCTCCGGGGAAAGCGGAGGGAAGGAGTGGAGGAACGCTCCAGGATGGCGCCGATGAGAGCGGGCACAAATACCGCAGCTGTGGCCAAAAAAGATACCAAAGCGATGAGGAACAGTAACAAACCCCTAGAGCAATCTACCGTAAGAGAGATGGAGGAGTTATCTTCACCAGGGGCTGAACAGCGGGAGGCAGATCCCTCATCACCTCAAGCTCCATATACACAGTCAGAGGAATGGAAGGAGCTTCTATCTGTGATGCCCACCAAGCAGGACTTGACTGAGATTGCTGCAAGCATAGTAAGTTCTTTAACCTTGGAAATAAATTCATTGAAGGGGCAGATTAACCAGATGGATAATAGAATTGAGGTGATGGAGAAGGGGCAAAACCAGCAAGTGGAAAGAATGGAGTATATTGAGGACTCGCATAAATTGATTTCTAAACAGTTAATTATGCTCCAATTGCTGCAAGATGACGGTGAAAACAGGCAACGACGTAATAATGTACGCCTCAGGGGTCTGTCTGAAGACGTAGCTGGTCCTGATTTAAAAGGCAAGATAACTGAAATTTTCAATGATTTACTGGACCGATCTCACACAGAGACCATGGAAATAGATCGAGCACATAGAGTCAGGGCCCCTCGTAGTATGGGGGTGGACTCGCCACGGGACGTTCTGGCTAGGATACATTTTTTTTCCCAGAGGGAATTAATTATGCAGAAAGCATGGGAGAGAGGCCCCTTTGAATATGAAGGATCAAAGATCAAGATTTTGCCAGACTTATCCAAGAACACATTAAGAATGCGGGCTATGGTTAAGCCATTACTTAAAGGAATTCAGCAAGCGGGAGCAACCTACCATTGGGGACATGCATTTCATATAAAGATAAAGAAGGGGGTCTCTGTGTTCATCTTACGTTGGCCTGAGCAGTTAAAATGCCTCTTCTCTTTCTTGAAAATACAGCCAATCGAAGTCCCAGATTGGTTAGGTACTTGGGTCAGGTATGGGGTCGGTGTGTGAGCGGGCCAAAACGAGGGGGGTGGCTATGTCAGGGATGGTGAGGTGGTAAGGGGGAGGGGGGTGGTGTAAAACGGGAACAGATTCAACAGAATCAAGAATGGGCTTTGTGATAATAATGTGAATTAATTCTTAAATGCATAAAAAGCCAGGTTAGCACCCCCCGACCCCTATCCGCCCATCTCAGTTGGGTGATAAGGTCGGACGCCCAGGGGAGCGCGGACCCACAGTGGTTTGTCGCAATATACACTAAATTTTTCTCCCTTTTTTTTTTTTTTTCTCTCCTTCTCCCCTACCCCTGTTTTCATCCGTTGGATTTAACAGGACGGGGAGAAGAAGGAAATTTTATTTTTTTTCTCTCCTTCTCCCCTACCCCTGCTTTCATCCGTTGGATTTAACAGGACGGGGAGAAGAAGGAAATTTTTTTTTTTTCTCTCCTTCTCCCCTACCCCTGTTTTCATCCATTGGATTTAACAGGACGGGGAGAAGAAGGAATTTTTTTTTTTTTTCTTTTTTTTTTTGTGTGTGTTGTTACATTCTTCCTCACGGTGAGTGTCTTCAGAGTGCCAGCCCAAATAGGCCGCGTCTTGTTACGCACGGTCAAGTTTTGACCAAATTAGTTGATACACACTGTCACACCGGTGATAGAAAGAGCGAGGGGCCCCCCTTCTCCCCCTTTTTTTTTTTTATTTTATCTCCTTATTTCCCTACCCTCTAGTCTCTCCTCCTTTCCTCCTCCCCCCTCCCGGCTTTCCTCCTCCGGTTTCCCTGGAAGATAGTATAAATATTATTGGGGGTTAACCTAGGGGGGAGGAGAATGCAAGGTACAAAAATTTCGTCTTTAAATGTGAGGGGGTTATCTACCCCCCAAAAGAGAACGAGGGTATTGCGGGACATGCGTCGTAGCCGAACTCAAATTGCATTTTTTCAAGAAACGTATTTCAAAAGTGAAAAAATTCAGAGATTACATAATAGGGACTTCCCTTGGGCATATCATGCTCCATCGCCAGTTGCAAAATCCAAGGGAGTCAGTATGATTGTAGCAAGAGAGGTAGCCTGGACTTATATAGACTCACGAGCAGATCCAGAGGGAAGATACCTAATGGTAAAAGGAAAGATAGGGAAAAAGACGGTTACGATGATAAACATTTACTTCCCTAACAACAATCAGGTGGCGTTCTTAATGAAGTTGACACCAATGGTATTGGAGTTTCAGGAGGGCTCGTTAATTATGGGGGGAGACTTTAACTACGCTCCAGAGCCCTTATTGGACACCTCAATGGGTACATCCCATTTGCCATATGCTCGTTTGAAAAAATTAAGCCGGGAACTCTCTCTCCTTAATCTAATTGACCCTTGGAGACTCTTGAACCCCCAGGAGAGGGATTACACATATTACTCAGCAATACACAACAGGTACTCTAGGATAGATCGGATTATGATTTTGCAGGCGGATCTTTCCAGAGTGATGTCTTCTCAGATTGACTCTTTCTCCGTGTCGGATCACTCTCCGATACATGTTACAATAAATTTTGATGAAGGTCCAATAAGACCACCGACATGGAGACTGAATGAATCTTTATTGCAGACTATAGATACAAAGATGGAGATAGAGACAGAACTGGTAAACTATTTTCAGGAAAGCACGAGTACACAAATATCTCCATCGAATATCTGGGAGGCCCATAAGTGCGTTATTAGGGGAGTATTGATCAGGCTGGGCTCAAAACGTAAACGTGAAAAAGAAAGAGAGATCTCAGATCTGATGTCCCAGATAGAGGCTCTGAGTTCAGCTCATAAAAAGTCAGTGGTGAAAATTCACTTAGTACCCCTCACTAAGGCAAGGGAAAAATTAAATGGTCTGTTATATGAGAAAGTGATGAGATCCCTAGTGGCACAAAGGAGGCATTTTTATGAATATGCAGATAAGCCAGGCGCGATGCTTGCCCCTAAGGGGCCCTCAGAAGCGTACGGTAATCTCGCAGATACAAGGAAGAGGTGGACAAAGAAAATATGATACGGCAGAAATAACAGAAGAATTCTATAGATTTTACCAGGATCTATATGATATTGCCTCCTCTGGACCAACAAAGGGGGGGGGGTGCTGACATCGATGAGGCGATTGAATACATTAAAAAGTCAGAAATGCCCTCTTTGGATGCAGAACAGGCGAGAGCTTTAGAGGAGAGGATTTCAGAGGAAGAATTAAAACTGGCATTAGATCAAACAAAACCACATAAAGCCCCAGGCCCGGATGGCTTTTCATTAACATATTATCAACAGTTTTTCAAAGTCCTAAAAATGCCGCTACTGGCACATTTAAATCATATTGGGGACGGGGGGGACATACCAGTAGATTCTTTAAGGGCCTATATCACCCTGATCCATAAAGAAGGGAAAGATTCCACGATATGTGGAAGTTACTGCCCAATGTCATTGCTAAACCTCGACACTAAATTATTCGCAAGGGTGATAGCGAATCGGATTTTGCCTTATGTCCCGAATTTAATCCATCTTGATCAAGTTGGATTTGTCCCCACAAGAGAGGCGAGGGATAATACTACCCGGGCAATCGACCTGGTCTTTCATATGCGACGACAAAAAATACCAATGATGCTTCTGTCCATTGATGCCGAAAAGGCTTTTGACAGGGTGGCCTGGAATTTCATCAGGGCCACCCTGTCACATATTGGCCTAGGAGGAAGAATGATGACGTATATTATGTCATTATACTCTAGCCCCACAGCGGCGGTAAGGGTCAATGGATGGAATTCCAAATTCTTTCAGATTAAAAACGGTACTCGCCAGGGATGCCCACTTTCGCCACTGATTTTTATTCTGGCTCTGGAGCCTCTACTTTGTAAGATTCGCCAAAACCCCGAAATAGCAGGACCTGAGATGTTGAAAGGGCAACAGAAGGTAGCAGCCTATGCAGATGACCTGTTATTCTTTGTGACAGAACCTGACAAATCACTACCACAAATTTTGAATGCTATCAAAGAGTATGGGAAGGTGTCTTTTTTCAGAATGAATATTTCAAAGTCGATAGCATTAAATGTGTCCATACCTATGGGAAAATGGAGAGATCTATGGACATTACTCCCCCTGCAGTGGAATAATCAATCAATAGTATATTTAGGGATACATATCACTCCAAATCCGGTGGATTTATACGAGGAAAATTTCTCCCCACTTCTGAGGACACTTAGGGGCGATGTACGAAAATGGCAGACATTGGCCCTGTCATGGTTTGGCCGTTGCAGTGCTTTGAAAATGAATGTACTGCCTCGTTTGCTGTATGTTATACAGGCTGTGCCAATAGCATTACCGATGGTATTCTTTGAACAGGCGAAGGCATTGTTTCGATCCTTCATCTGGGCAAAGAAAGACTCTGACCCTTCCAAAGGCAAAAGGAGGGATGGGCTTACCTGATTTGCTTCGGTACTACAGGGCAGCCCACCTCATGAGAATTTATGATTGGCACTGCAATTATTCTCATAAACAGTGGGTGCAGATGGAAAGGGAAATTATGAACTCCCCCTTACCAGTGGCCCCATGGACTCCTATTGCGAAATCGGAGATGATTTGGGGGCATCCGACAATTGGGGCAACGTTACATGTAGCATCAAAAATACAAAATTATAAAACAGTGGCTCCGTCGATCTCTCCATTGACGCCCTTGGTGAGGAATTCACTCTTTACCCCTGGGAATACTAATGCGAGAATTATAGATTTGGCCAAAGTGGGTAGAACAAGATTATGTGACGTGTGGACTCAAAAAGATCCTCCCACTGTGGAGGAGATGGTATCATGGGCCGAAGGAAAGCTAGATTTGTTTAGTGCGTTCCAACTTAGACACTACTGTAAGCAGTTACAGAATCAGGGCTATGTACCACGCCCGTTATCAGTATTTGAGGCCCTTTGCAAGGGAGAAGAGAGAATCTCGCGTGTACTCTCTTATCTGTACTCGATCTTAGGGGGAATACACGTGCCAGACCCCCCCGAGTTTGTGCGGAGGTGGGAACAGGACCTAGCGGTCTCATTTAACCAACAGCAAGTAAATAAAATTCTAAAACTAGCGCACAAGGCCTCATTAGCCAGTAGATACCAAGAGGTTGGTTACAAAATATTAACCAGATGGTATAGGGTGCAATTTTTCTTCCTGTCTTTTTCCTTTCTCCCCCCCCACCCTTTTCTTCCCTTTCCCCCCTCCCCTTAATTTTTTTTTTTTGTAAAGCCCTCGGACCCTCTCTCCAGCGGTGTGGCAGTGGAGGAAACAACGGAGGGTAGGCTCTGAAGAATAGGAGAGCGCTTGTGCAATGTCTCGTTTGTCTGTGAGTGTGTATTGTGAGGTAATGGGGTATTTGTTGTAATGGGTGGGCATATTGCCCCACCCCCCCCCCTTTTTTTTTTTTTTTTCTGGTGGGTGGTGCTGAATTTAGCAAGTTAATCCTTCCTCCCATATTGGGAGGAAGGTCAGAGTACACTATATATAATGTTGGTTGTATGAATTAATAGGATGCATAAATAAGGGGTGTGAAGGGGTTGCAATAGGTGGGGATGGGAACTATGATAAACACTGAGATTGTGGGGGGTTTTCCCCACCCCTTTTTTTTTTTTTTTTTCTTTTGGGATGTGGTGTTAAATTTAGCAAGGGAATCCTCCTTCCCATATTGGGAAAAAGGTCAGAGTACACTATATAAAAGTTTGCTGTATGATGCAATATGTTGAGTAAGTAAAGGGATATCAAGGGTACACAATTGTGTGGTCATTGGATTTAGAATAAGCACAGCGTTGGTTTGGTGTTCTTTTTTTTTTTTTTTTTTTAGGTTTTTGAAGTGATGCATGGTTTAAGGATCACAATAATGAGGAGGGGGGTTGTGAGAGATGTGATTGTAATTGATGTATATAAATGTATAATATGTAATGTATTGAAATCAATAAAATGGTTGAATTAAAAAAAAAAGATCGGACCCCTAACTGACATTAGATAAAAAAATTACACCAGGCTTAAAAAGTCGGAACTGGTTACTAAAATTTTTGAATCCCACCACTGCCCCCAAGAGGCAATTGGATATTTTCTGGATCAACTTTATCTATAAATATTAATATACAATTATATTATGTGTATCTAGGAAAGAATACAGGTCTTTTTTAAAACAATCTACATAGCTAGCCAGAACCAGCTCTTGAGGGAGTCTATTCCACATTCATATTTTGTATACCTTAATTAAGTGTTTCACTTCTCTGAGCTCTCACAAGTTCTCTTTCTCTATTCTGAACCTTAAAGAAAGCTTGCACACATTTCCTAAAATCCAGGAGTATTTCCCAAAAAAGATAGGAGCCAGAAATGTTGTAGTGTATTCAAACTGAATACCACTCCTGAAGCTTTCAGATTTAAAGTGGTGCTGTTTATAAAATGATAAGCAGGTACTCAAATCATTGAACATTATGCCACTTTCACACTGCCACGCAGTGAACAGACAATTTTTGCGTGGGTTACCCATGGTTTCCCTTAAACTTCTACTATGTCTCATGTCTTTGTGTCGCAAAACTTCTACCATGTCCCGTGTTGCACTAAAGATGCAGCACTTTTGGCAGTATGTAAATCACTCTTACAGCCAACATGTGATCCTATTTTCTTCACTGACTGCAACCTAAACAGACCCAATGTCGCTACTTTGACCTTTTTTACACAGCAGACGGTCTGCTTTAACATAAAAGTGGTCCCAGAGGTGGATTTGCCACAGGATTACTTTTATAGGTGGCGGATAGGTGCCCACCCCCCTCCCGCCGCTTCCTAGTAGTTTTCCCCGCTTACCGGAGCCGTTGGAGGCAGGGAAAGTGATCCCCTGTGCAGATGGGCAGGAAGTCGATGCAGGGCAAGATGGCCCCCACTTGACTCTGTGCCCTTGGAGAACTAGAGAGACATCAAACGTCACTTCCGCCCAATAGCCCTACAGGGGCAATTTTTTTGTTGTTTTTTTTTTAATTCCATTTTTTATTTATTTATTTATTTATTGTTTTTAAGTGTAAATGTGAGATCTGAGGTCTTTTTGACCCCAGATCTCACATTAAAGAGGACCTTTAATCTCACATTAAAGAGGACCTGCTTATTTCTATTATAAGGGATGTTTATATTTCTTGTAATAGGAATAAAAGTGATAAAAAAAAATGTTTTTAAAGGGACAGTGTAAAAATAAAAAATAAAAAGTAAAATGAATAAGTAAAAAAAAACATTTAAAGCGCCCCGTCCCTCCGAGCTCACGCGCAGAAGTGAACGCATACGCAAGTCATACGAGAGCAATAATTCTAGCACTAGACTTCCTCGGTAATTCCAAACTGGTAACCTGTAGAAATTTTGAAAGCGTCACCTATTAAGTACCAAAGATTGTCGCCATTCCACGAGCATGTGCAGTTTTAAAACATGACATGTTAGGTATCAATTTACTATGCGTAACATTTTCCTTTTATAGAAAAAAATTTAGCTACCTTTACTGTTTTCTTATTTTTTATTTTAAAAAAGTATATTTATTCCAAAAAAATTGTGTTTGTAAGACCGCTTCACAAATACAGTGTGACATAAAGTACTGCAATGATCTCCATTTTATTCTCTAGGGCAGGGATTCACAAACTTTGGCCCTGCAATTGTTCAGGAACTACATTTCCCATCATGCCTAGTCATGTATGTGAATGTCAGAGTTTTACAATGCCTCATGGGATGTGTAGTTCTGTAAAAGCTGCAGGGCCGTAGTTTGGGAATCCCTGCTCTAGGGTATCTGCTAAAAAATGTATATATATATATATATATATATATATATATATATAATGTTTGGGGGGTCTAAGAAATTTTCTAGCAAAAAATACTGATCTTAACTTGTAAACAGCAAGTGTCAGAAATAGGTCTGGTCCTTAAGGGGCTAACCAATTGCCACACAAGCACATACACCGTATATACGTGATTGTGCTGAAATGCTTATACTAGGTTCATGTCTGCCGCTGTTAGCCATAGCCCCAATATTAAAATTTTCAGCCGATTTCCTACCCCTGTAAAGGTGATCTAAGCAGCTGATGAGCCACCAGACTTTTACAGGCTCCCCCTGCCAACCACCAATGTTTGTCCGGGCTCTCCTGTGCGATTGGGAAGCCTGGCACTGAAGCCAGCAGTTCTGCCGACTAATCATATTGCTGACTGGGGATTGGAACGTCTTCGATCATCTCTATGGTCTAACATTTTGTAACTTCTGGTTAGGGCAAATGTAAATAGAGCCAGGTTTATTAGTTTGTTTAAAAATCATGAGATCAATGTAATTTTTTTTTTTAATCTTATGCTTTCAAGGGTAGAGGAGACCCCAAATGTCTTCATAAAGAGGATCTTTCACGCTTTATTGATTTCACAAGGTATGTTTATATTTCTTGTGACAGAAATAAAAGTGAATTAAAAAAGAATTGTGACAATGTAAAAATAACAATATTTTAATAAAATAAATTATAATAAAAATCGAAGGTGCCAGTCCCCCCCCCCCCCCTGCTTGCATGCAGAGATGAACACACAGTATCTCACGAATGTGAGTACACCCCACACTTTTTTGTAAATATTGTATTATATCTTTTCATGTTACAACACTGAAAAAATTCCACTTTGCTAGAATGTAAAGCAGTGAGTGAACAGCTTGTATAACAGTGTACATTTTCTGTCCCCTCATAATAACTCAACGCACAACATATATCTAAACCGCTGGCAACAAAAGTGAGTACACCCCTAAGTTAAAATGTCCAAACTGGGCCCAAAGTGTCAATATTTTGTGTTGCCACCATTCTTTTCCAGCACTGCTTTTGGGCATGGAGTTCACCAGAGCTTCACAGGTTGCCACTGGAGTCCTCTTCCACTCCTCCATGATGACATCACAGAGCTGGTGGATCTTAGAGACCTTGCACTCCTCCACCTATCATTTGAGGATGCCCCACAGATGCTCAATAGGGTTTAGGTCTGGAGACATGCTTGGCCAGTCCATGACCTTTATCCTCAGCTTCTTTAGCAAGGCAGTGGTCCTCTTGGAGGTGTGTTTGGAGTCGGTATCATGTTGGAATACTTCCCTTCGGCCCAGTCTCCGAAAGGAGGGGATCATGCTCTGCTTCAGTATGTCACAGACAGTACATGTTGGCATTCATGGTTCACTCATGCAGCCACAGACCATGAAACTCCCACCACCATGCTTGACTGTAGTCAAGACACACTTGTCTTTGTGCTCTTTACCTGGTTGCCGCCACACACGCTTGACACCATCTAAACCAGAAAAGTTAATCTTGGTCTCATAAGACCACAGGACATGGTTCCAGTAATCCATTTCCTTAGTCTTCTTTTCTGCAGCAAACTGTTTGTGGGCTTTCTTGTGCATCATCTTCAGAAGAAGCTCCCTTCTGGGACAACAGCCATGCAGACCAATCTGATGCAGTGTGCAGCGTATGGTCTGAGCACTGACAGGCTGACCCCCCACCCCTTCAACCTCTGCAGCAATGTTGGCAGCACTCATACGTCTGTTTCCCAAAGACAACCTCAGGATATGATGCTAAGCATGCACACTCAACTTCTTTGGTCGACCATGGCCAGGCCTGTTCTGAATGGAACCTGTCCTGTTAAACCACTGTATGGTCTTGGCCACCGTGCTGCAGCTCAGTTTCAGGGTCTTGGCAATCTTCCTTTAGCCTAGGCCATCTTTATGTAGAGCAACATTTCCTTTTTCAGATCCTCAGAGTTCTTTGCTGTGAGGTGCCATGTTGAACTTCCAGTGACCATTATGAGAGAGTGAGAGAGATAACACCAAACTTAATACACTTGCTCCCCATTCACACCTGAGACCTTGTAACACTATTGAGTCACATGAAACCAAGGAGGGAAAATGACTAATTGGGCCCAATTTGGACATTTTCAGTTAGGGATGTACTCACTTTTGTTGCCAGCAGTTTAGACATTAATGGCTACGTCTTGAGTTTTTTTTGAGGAGACAGCAAATTTGCACTGTTATACAAGCTGTACACTCACTACTTTACATTGTAGCAAAGTTTCATTTCTTCAGTGTTGTCACATGAAAAGATATAATAAAATATTTACAAAAATTTGAGTGGTGTACTCACTTTTGTGAGATACTGTACGAAGGTTGCGCACGCATATGTAAATATGTTCGCACCGCATGTGAGGTTTTGCCGTGAACATTTTACAGCAAGAACAATAATTGTAGCTCTAGATTTCCTTTGTAACTGTAAACTGTTAACCTGCAAAAAGTTTTAAAGCATCATCTAGGGAGATTTTTAAGTATTGTAGTTCATTGCCATTCCACGAGCATGCACAATTTTAAAGCGTGACATGTTAGGTATCTATTTATTGGGCGTCACATCATCTTTTACATTTTACCAAAAAATTGCATTCAAATGCAATAAAGTGTATTTTTTTTGAAAAAAATTGTGTTTAAAAAACCGCCATTTAATTCTTAGAGGGCTATGAAATATATCATGTTTGGGGGTTCTAAGTAATTTCCTTTAAAAAAATACAGATTTTACAAAAAGTGTCAGAAAAGGCCTGGTCTTCAAGTGGTTAAACTCCCCACTACAGTAAAGTATTCATGCTAATATCGGAAGCATATAACTTAACTACTCTAAACCATGTCCCCAGTTAATCACTAGCTAAATGTCAAAACCGTTGCCTCCTTATTCCCAGCACTACTCCCTGCAATTTTGCCATCCTCTGTAAATATCATAAAGTCATATGAGTGGGGCTACATGAGCAAACCCTAATACAGCAGATATATAATATTCAATGTATAATATGTATTATAATTTTCACCGTTTCTTTGTATGTACAGAATTTTAAACCTTGGGATCAGCTTTTAAATGTTTACTATTATGAACAGCATTGTTTTTATTTTTGCTTTCATTTAGCCCTGATAAATACAGCTCTATTTTATATGTTTAATTAAAGTATGACATAGGTGAAAGTTATGCCTCTTGTAGAATCACTCCTATTTAAAATTAAGTTAATTAAATGTAAAATATCTGCCTACAATGTGTTGCTGGATTCACAGCAAATAAAATGTGTCCCTGGGTCAGGGCCGTCTTTAACACTGATTGGACCTTTGGCAAACATTTTCTTGCTCCCCCCCATGAATTTTCACTCTCCACTCCAACATCCCTATAACAAAAAAACAAAAAAACAACACACACTTATTTAAAAAAAACTTTAATATTGTAAACATAAAGAACTGGTTCACACTCACTAACTGGCCTAGGCTAACTGATTGGTTACTAGAGGTTACTATACATCCTTACCCCTCACTGATTGCTTGCTAGAGGTTACTGAACATCATTATCACTCACTGATTGGTTGCTAGAAGTTACTGCAAATTATTAGTGGTTGCTAAAGAACTGGTTCACACTCACTAACTGGCCTAGGCTAACTGATTGGTTACTAGAGGTTACTATACATCCTTACCCCTCACTGATTGCTTGCTAGAGGTTACTGAACATCATTATCACTCACTGATTGGTTGCTAGAAGTTACTGCAAATTATTAGTGGTTGCTAAAGGTTACAGCACATCATTACAGTTCACCCATAGGTTGCTACAGGTTACTGCACATCATTACCGCACACTGATTCTTTGCTATAGGTTACTGTGCATCATTACCACTTACTTATCGGTTGCTAGAGATTACAGCACATCATTACAGCTTACTGATTGATAGCTAGAGGTTACAGCACATCATTACGACCTACTGATTGGTTGCTGAAGGATACAGCACATCACCTTCTCACTGCCTGCATACCATGTGGATTGGGGAGGTTGGGGTCCCACCAATAGACTTAAAACTCCTTGTATTTGTTATTAGAGATGGGCCAAACACCCTTCTGTTTGCTTCGCAGCAGAACTCCCGAACAGGGGAAATGTTCCTACCCCAACAGCTAACCCCATTAACCACTTGCCGACCGCCACACGACTATATACGGCAGCGGTCAGCCCCTCCTGGGCAAAGTGACGTATGGGTACGTCACTCGCCCACGAGCCTGTAGGGGGCAAGCGCGCGCCGCCGCCAGCGCGCTCCCGCCTCCTCTCGTTCACTAACATCTCCGGGCTCCAATATCCGCCGGTCACTCGCGATCTCGCTCAGAAGAGAGAGAAAGGCAGACGGCTGATGTAAACACAGCCGTCTGTCATTCTCCCTTAGATCATGACAGAGGCTTTGCGATCCTGCTATCTAGGATCGTATGTCTCTGTTATGATGTAACAAGCCACGCCCCTTGACAGTTAGAATCACGCCCCTAGGGACACATTTAACACCCTTGATCACCAATAAAGTTAACCCCTTCCCGGCCAGTATCATTTTTACAGTAACAGTGCATATTTATAGCACTGATTACTGTAGTAATGTCACTGGTACCCCTAAAAATGTCAAAAATGTCAGTCAGGGGTCCGATCTGTCCGTCACAATGTCGCAGTTTCGCGACGTTAAATGACATAAATCTTTCCCATATTTAGTAAACGCAATAACTTTTGCGCAAACCAATCAAAACACGCTTATTGTGATTTTTTTTTACCAAAAATATGTAGCAAAAAACAAATTGGCCTAAAATGTTAACAAATTTAGATTTTTACATTTTTTTTTGAGAATTTCATATAAAAAAATTTGAAAAATATTGTTATTTTTTCAAAATTGTCGCTCTTTTTTTGTTTATAGCACAAAAAGTAAAAATCGCACAGGTGATCAAATACCACCAGAAGAAAGCTCTGTTTGTGGGGAAAAAAGAAAGTCAATTTCATTTGGATACAGCATCGCACAACCACGCAATTGTCTGTTAAAGGCACGCAGTGCTGAATCGCAAAATAGGGCCTGGTCTTTGAACAGCCAAATCCTCCGGGGCTTAAGTGGTTAAAGTCTATGGGAGCAAAACAAGAAAAATCAAAAGTACCCATTTTGAGGGCTTATATGCAAGTGATTTGCCATAAAAGTGGTATGGGGTCCGTGTACTGCCCAGGGGGACATGTATCAATAAAAATAAACTTTGAAAAAAGCGATCGTTTTTCAGGAGCAGTGATTTTTTTTTATACTTAAAGTGCAACAATAAAAATGAAAAATTCCTTTAAATATAGTGCCTGGGGTCCCCCTCAATGTGCCTGTAAAGTGGCACATCTGTAGCATGTATAGATCATGCTGCAGCAAAAATGACAATACTAAAGAAAAATTGTCAAATCCTATTTAAAATGACTTTGAAATTATTGGTTGCAATTGCCAGCTCCCAGGTATTAAAAAATTTAAGGAAAAAATGGGGTCCCCCCCAAAAACCTATACCAGACCCTTATCCGGGCACGCAGCCTGGCAGGTCAGGAAACCTCCTGAACCATACCAGGCCACATGCAATCAACCTTGGGGGGGGGGGGGTGCTCTGGGGCAGGGGGACTCTTCCCCTCCACCTCAAAGCAACTTGTCCTGATGTTGATGGGGACAGGGGCCTCTTCCCAACAACCCTGGGCTTTGGTTGTCAGGGTCTGCGGGCTTTACAGTTTTTGACAAGTCCTTTAATCAAAAATAAAAAGACAGTGTCCCCCAATGTCAATCACACTGCCCGCCGACCTGAAAAAAAAAAAAAAAACCCTGTGCTGTTTTTTTCTTTAATTTTTTAACAGCTGGGAGCCGGAAATTGCAACCACAAGTATTTTTAAATGTGATTTGACTCATTCTTGTTTCTTTAGAAATTTCATTTTTGCTGCAGCATGTTTAATGAATGCTAAAGATGCGCCACTTTACAGGCAGACTAAGATCACCCACCTGTCAGTGGGGAAACTCATTGACAGCTGATAATTTATCGGTTTTTAAGGATGCAGCGGCTAGCTTCCCAGCCCTGCTCCTTGACAACCAGCTTATACTGCACCCTGGTTGGGCAAAGCTTTGGGCAAATCAATTTGGGTGTTTGGCGAATGGCTGAACAGGCAAATATTCCGCCCGAACCCATGCTCGGGCCGAACCGTTCGCCCATACCTACTTGTTATAAGCAATCAGCAGAGTACACACAGCTATGAAGGTTAATTGAGTGCAGGTAGGAACAGAGGCCAGTGTGAGCAGCATCCCAGAGGATGGGCTGCCAGGAATAAATGATTAGTCATGCTGCCTGCAGTAGAAGGACCGGCAGGGAATAGAGAAGTCATACAGGACAAGTAAGACTCACACAAAGTTTTTCCTCCCACTGCAGCTCATTGTCAGGTGTCCAGAGGCAGCCAGCACCTCTCTCTCTCCTCCACTGTCACCTTCCTTCACCACCGCCATCTCAACTCACACAAGGGGCTTAGGGAGCAGCTGTTTTTGGCCCCACAACAATAACTAGGCCGGGGCAGCTGCCCTTTTTTCCCCCATTAAAGACAGCCTGTCAGGAGTCAGCAGCTGGGATGACCAGATATACAGTATCTCACAAAAGTGAATACACCCCTCACATTTTTGTAAATATTTTATTATATCTTTTCATGTGACAACACTGAAGAAATGACACTTTGCTACAATGTAAAATAGTGAGTGTACAGCTTGTATATCAGTGTAAATTTGCTGTCCCCTCAAAATAACTCAACACACAGCCATTCATGTATAAACCGCTGGCAACAAAAGTGAGTACACCCCTAAGTGAAAATGTCCAAATTGGGCCCAATTATCCATTCTCCCTCCCCGTTGTCGTGTGACTCGTTAGTGTTACAAAGTCTCAGGTGTGAATAGGGAGCAGGTGTGTTAAACTTGGTGTTTTCGCTCTCGCTCATACTAGTCACTGGAAAATCAACATGGCACCTAAAGTGTCAAAGTACTCTCTGAGGATCTGAAAAAATAATTTTTGCTCCACATAAAGATGGCCTAGGCTATAAGAAGATTGCCAAGATCCTGAAAATTAGCTGCAGCATGGTGGCCAAGACCATACAGTGGTTTAACAGGATTGGTTGCATTCAGAACAGACCTCACCATGGTCAACCAAAGAAGTTGAGTGCACGTGCTCAGCATCATATCCAGAGGTTGTCTTTGGGAAATAGATGTATGATTGCTGCCAACATTGCTGCAAATGTTGAAGGGGTGTGGGGGGGGGGGGGGTCTGCCTGTCAGTGCTCAGGCTATATGCTGCACACTGCATCACATTGGTCTGCATAGCTGTTGTTCCAGAAGCAAGCCTCTTCTAAAGATGATGCATAAGAAAGCCCACAAACAGTTTGCTGAAGACAAGCAGACAAAGGAGATGGATTACTGGAACCATGCCCTGTGGTCTGATGAGACCAAGATCAACTTGTTTGGTTCAGATGGTGTCAAGCGTGTGTGGCAGCAACCAGGTGAGGAGTACAAAGACAAGTGTGCTTTGCCTACAGTCAAGCATGGTGGTGGGAGTGTCATGGTCTAGGGCTGCCTGAGTGCTTCCGTCACTGGGGAGCTACAGTTCATTGAGGGAACCACAAATGCCAACATGTATTGTGACGTACTGAAACAGAGCACAATCCCCTCCCTTCAGAGACTGGGCCACAGGGCAGTATTCCAACATGATAATGACCCCAAACACACCTCCAAGATTACCACTGCCTTGCTAAGGAAGCTGAGGGTAAAGTAAATGGACTGGCCAAGCACGTCTCCAGACCTTCACCCTATTGAGCATCTGTGGGGCATCCTCAAACGAAAGTTGGAGGAGCACAAGGTCTCTAACATCCACCAGCTCCATGATGTCATCATGGAGCAGTGGAAGAGGGGTTCAGTGGCAACCTGTGAAGCTCTGCCCAAGAGGGTTAAGGAAGTGCTGGAAAATAATGGTGGCCACACAAAATATTGACACTTTGGGCCCAATTAGGACGTTTTCACTTAGGGGGGTACTCACTTTTGTTGCCAGCGGTTTAGACATTAATGGCTGTGCCAGCGGTTTAGACATTAATGGTGTGTTGGGTTATTTTGAGGAAACAGCAAATTTTCATTCTTATACAAGCCGTATACTCACTACTTTACATTGTAGCAAAGTGTAATTTCTTCAGTGTTGTCACATGAAAAGGTATCATAAAATATTTACAAAAATGTGAGGGGTGTACTCACATTTGTGAGATACTGTATGTAGCTACGCAAAGAAACTGGGAACAGACCATATGTATATATCTTTGAAGTTAGATTTATTTACAGTGAAACAAAAGACAATCACACACCAGCAAACAGTAAACATTAACAAACCCCAGTGACAAAATATCTAATTACCCTAACATAGACCTAACAACTATATGCAAGATATATACAAAATGAGGGACACACCTGACAGGGAATACTAGGGATGCAAGAAGTGGCGTAACTAGAACCTTCAGGGCCCCGATGCAAGAAACCATAAAGGGCCCCCCGGACGGGCCCTTCCTTCCCAGCCTGGTGGCGGAACGCCAGGGCCGGTCGCAAGTGCAATGTTTGTGTGGTAGTTCTGCCATTGGTGTCAGTAGTTTTTTATTTTAATTACATTTTTCTACTATTTGCTTTATTCATTTTTTTTTTTACAATATTTTTTTTAAATATTTTTTTACAATTTTTTAGGAGGAATATCAGGAGTCTAAACAGACCCCTGATATTCCACCTTTGAGACACAGCTTTCATCTCCTTCTCTAAAGCTGCACAGAATAAATGGATAGGAATAGCTCTGTACAGAGCTTCCCATTCATTCACATACTGAAGAATTGTAAATACAGTTTACTATGTTTCAGTTATTAATAGACAGAATCAGTGATCGGTATGTATCACTGACTCTCCATTCAGAAAAGGCTTTATCCTGACAGATTCCCTGAAGCAGCCAGTGGGAGAGGGGGAACCTTGCAGAGCTGTAGGGACGAGTGGGGGGGGGGGGCAGCAGAAAGAAGCTTCATAGGAGGAGCTGTGGAGGTAGCTGCATATAAAGGAACCAATAACCAATCTCTTCATTTCCCCCTGCTTCTCCTCCTCTCCCTCCCCCAGGCATTCAGCGGCTGCAGAAGGAAAATGGAGAGACGGTTTCCTCTATGCCGGTGTTTCTCCATCTTTTTCCAGTCAGGGCATCTTGAAAGTATTTTCAGTCTGGAGGCCCCCCCAGTCTATGGCTTGGTTCATATTACTCCGTGTCACAGAATACGCACAAAATTGCACGTGTTCCTGACACGCAGACAAACATGCAGGGGTGTCATTCATTCTTAATGGCACCCCTTCACATTGGAAAACATGTTGCATTTGTGCTGCAGCACAATAAAAAAAGAAAAAAAAAGGGAATTTCTTTCCCTGCGTTTCTGTGGGGCGGCCCACTGAAATGAATTTGCTGCCCTATACACAGCACACAGCTGCACAGATGTGAACCAAGGGCCTGTTCACATATGAGGTTGAGGGGTGGTAAAACCACACGCTTTAACTGTGTTTTTACCAACCCCAGCTGTTCACCCTGTAGCTGCAGAGACAGCAGCTGAGGGTGGACACATGCTGTGGCTGGTATACCCCCTGGTGAATGGGACTGCACTACAACCACCCCACAATTGTGTGCATTGTACACAGTTACAGCATAGTGATGATGCATTAGGGCAGGGGTGGGGAACCTTTTTTCTGCCAAGGGCCATTTGGATTTTTGTAACATAAATCGAGGGCCGTACAGAATGTATGCATAAATGTAACAGGCATTGCTTTGCGGCAAAAAACGCTGTAAAAAATTGTGTGACTTTGAGGTCACAAAAGTGTGAAAGGGGCCTTCAGTAATCAAGGTATAGTGTGCCCCCTTTCAATGCAGACTGACCACAGCGTGCCCCCCTTTCAATGCAGACTGACCACAGTGTGCCCCCTTTCAATGCAGACTGACCACAGCGTGCCCCCTTTCAATGCAGAGAGACCACAGCGTGCCCCCTTTCAATGCAGAGAGACCACAGCGTGCCCCCTTTCAATGCAGAGAGACCACAGCGTGCCCCCTTTCAATGCAGACTGACCACTGCGTGCCCCCTTTCAATGCCTTGAGTCCTCCCACCTCCTCGACCAACGGCATGTGTTTGCCTTTCGGCCAATCAGGAAGCGGGTCTCGTACCCCCTTCCTGATTGGCTAGGAGGAGGATGCGTGTGACAATAGCAGTCACACAAATGGGTGGGCTCGGGCCCCACCATCTCCATACATCCCCCCCCCAGCTTTACACACCCCTCCATCTCCATATATCCCCCCCCCCCCAGCTTTACACACCCCTCCATCTCCATACATCCCCCCCAGCTTTACACACCCCTCCATCTCCATACATCCCCCCAGCTTTACACACCCCTCCATCTCCATACATCCCCCCCCAGCTTTACACACCCCTCCATCTCCATACATCCCCCCCAGCTTTACACACCCCTCCATCTCCATACATTCCCCCCCAGCTTTACACACCCCTCCATCTCCATACACCCCCCCCCCAGCTTTACACACCCCTCCATCTCCATAATTCCCCCCCCTGCTTTACACACCCCTCCATCTCCATACATCCCCCCCAGATTCACACACCCCTCCATCTCCATACATCCCCCCCCCAGCTTTACACACCCCTCCATCTCCATACATCCCCCCCCAGCTTTACACACTCCTCCATCTCCATACACCCCCCCCCCCAGCTTTACACACCCCTCCATTTCCATACATCCCCCCCAGCTTTACACACCCCTCCATCTCCATACATCCCCCCCCAGCTTTACACACCCCTCCATCTCCATATATCCCCCCCCAGCTTTACACACCCCTCCATCTCCATACATCCCCCCCAGCTTTACACACCCCTCCATCTCCATACATCCCCCCAGCTTTACACACCCCTCCATCTCCATACATCCCCCCCCAGCTTTACACACCCCTCCATCTCCATACATCCCCCCAGCTTTACACACCCCTCCATCTCCATACATTCCCCCCCAGCTTTACACACCCCTCCATCTCCATACACCCCCCCCAGCTTTACACACCCCTCCATCTCCATAATTCCCCCCCCTGCTTTACACACCCCTCCATCTCCATACATCCCCCCCAGATTCACACACCCCTCCATCTCCATACATCCCCCCCCAGCTTTACACACCCCTCCATCTCCATACATCCCCCCCCCAGCTTTACACACTCCTCCATCTCCATACACCCCCCCCCCAGCTTTACACACCCCTCCATTTCCATACATCCCCCCCAGCTTTACACACCCCTCCATCTCCATACATCCCCCCCCAGCTTTACACACCCCTCCATCTCCATACACCCCCCCCCCAGCTTTACACACCCCTCCATCTCCATACATCCCCCCTTGCAAGTTAGTAGTAGTTAAACATCACAGACCTCAGATCGGAGCGGCGCTGTGGCAGAGTGGAGAGAGCTGGTCCTGCCTCCTCTCCTCTGTGTACTGTACAGGAAACACACAGGAAGGGGGAGGGGCGGGTTCAGTCAGTGCTCGCTCTGCTTTCTGCACTCACACACAGGCAGCTGGGGAGAGAGACCAGCTGCCGTGTGTGTTTAACTCGCTGAGGATCGGGGAGCTCCGATCTCCGCTGCGCTTGGTCGCTCGGTCTCCTCCTCTCTATACATACAGGGGGCCCTCTCAGGCCCCCTGCAGCATGGGGCCTGGTCGCCATGGCGACCCCTGTACGTCCGCCCCTGGATGCAAGAAATGGGAAACCAAGACTGGGTAGAGGAACAAGGAGCAAGAATAAGCAGCAGTGTACTGGATGAAAGGCTAACTCAGGAGCAGGATAAACAGGAATAAGGATCTGGTAGCAAGGATAGCAAACAAAACACTGACATAAATTGCAATAGCAGAGGTGTGACTTAAGTACCCTGCCAGCAGCTGGAACCAGGTGAAACTGATTGCAGGAACCTGTTGGCTTCAAGAAAATACCTGTTGGTGGTCACTGGAACTACAGAATTCAGCCTAGAGAACTACAGTGCCACCAGTAGGTGAACCAGGTCCTGAGACAGCCCTGCCCTGGGCTTACTGCATGGAAAAGTGATCAGGTATCTAATCTCACCTCCATGACCCTGACAGGTTTTCTTATGGTCCAGGGCTCACATGGCACTACAGTGCTCCCACAAGGCAGTAATGAAGCCTCAAGCTTGTTTTAAACCTTGCAGCTCCATGATGTGTGGTACACATCTTTAGCAGTGAAAGGGTTAAAGGGAAAGCATAGTGAATTTTTGAGAAGTGATATCTAACATTTGTATTCTAGTATTTGTCTAATGCGCGAGTACTGCCCTGGGGGACATGTATTCATGCAAAAAAGTTTTTACAAAAAGATAATTTTTGAAGAAGCAGTAATTTAAAATGAAACAATAAAAATTAGAAATTCTTTTAAATATAGTGCCTAAGGGGTCCCCTTAGTCTTCCTGTAAAGTGGCGCATCTGTACAGTGTAAAGAACCTGCTGCACAAAAATGTACATATATAAAGAAAAAAAAATACATTAAAATTGATATTGCCGGTTGCAAGCTTTCAAACCATTGCCAGCAATACAAAAATGTGGAAAAAAAAAATGCTATAGGGGTCTCTCCCAGTCCATATCAGGCCCTTTGGGTCTGGAGTAGATTTTAAGGGGAACAACACGCCAAGGGGGGATAGCTTTACCCCAAAGCACCTTATCCCCATGTAGATTGGGACAAAGGCCTCTTCCCCACAACCCTGTGCGGTGGCTGTGGGGGTCTGTGGGCAGGGGGCTTTTTGGAATCTGGAAAAAATGTATTTTGTGCGACAAGCATCCCACAATTCTGTTTGCGCAATTTTACCACGATTCATCGGGTGACAGAAAAATTGCGTCGCAATTAGGGTGTCATTGAAATTAACGGGGATTTTGCTGCAATTCGGTATTGCGGGCAGAACCGCGGCGATCCCCCCCACCATTAGCCAAAAAAAGTATCAAAAATAATAAAATCACACACACAGTTTCTTTAATAAAAATTAAAAAATGTCCCCCAATGTAGATCCATCGTCAATTATGATGCCTGCCGCACTGCCAGAACTGAAAAAAGAAAAAAAACTCCACCCACGATGAAGGCTACCACCATCTGCCTGCTTCACTGTGTGAAAGTTCTTAAAAAGGTAAGGGGCAGGGCCACCTGGCGACATCACCTGGTGGCACTGCCCCCTTGCGATGACTCCGACCCAGCATGCACCGATGTGACTAGTTGGCTCCACCCCTTACCTATTTAGGAACTGTCACACAGCGGAGCAGGCAGGCGGCAGGGAGCCTTCATCAAGGGCGGAGCTTTTTTTCTTTTGATCTCTTTTACATGTTCAGCTGAAGCAACATTGAAAATACAACACTTGACTTTCAAGTAGGGTGTTTCAAAAGTGTACCTTGTTACAAAGAAGTTGCACCGAGCTTGCATAAACCACAACTGTACCTAGACATTTTGATGTTACCTCTGAGCGTTTGCAATTCCCACTTAATATACCTCTCCTTTAAAGACAGTAAAAATAAAGTTTGATTTTAAGACGCTAAGCTTTGCTGTTTCTACTACTATTTCAACCAGAACCTTTATATTAGTACATTATCAATGCTTATTGCCTGCTAGCGAAAATTAAACTTTAGATCTGAAGCAGGGTGTAAGACCAGCGGGCCTACATTTCTGTTTTATAGAGATAACTAGGAGAAAGATATATTACTACTTTTCCATTTGCAGTATATATATCTAATTAAATTCCCAGCAAGGTTTAGTTTCACACCTAGGTAAAGCACATAAAGTAGAATAAATGTCTGCTGTGTTTAAACTAGTGTGTAAATGAGTTAACAAATCAAGCTCTGCCAGTGCACAGCACTTCATATTGTTATTTGGAAGACAAAATACTAAGACTATGTACATATAGCAATGATCAATGAAAGTGGAAATGCACCATGCCACGCAATGCAAGTTCTTCACATAGGAGAGAAGAAAGCTACAGGACTTTGGCAATGAAAGTACAAACTGAGTTGACAAGCCTCAAGTTGAACATCAGCACAAAGAAAATGTATTTACATCAGAAATACCAATCATAAATAAAATATGGTAGTGTGTAGTGACTACAGCGCTGCCCTAATAAAGTGCATTTAAATAATGAGCAAAACATTCATCTATTGTGATACAAATTAAACATTTAATAAAGTGCTAAAGATAAAGTGCTAACGGTGTTAAAAAGTGCTAGTAATAAAAGTGCTGAGTGCAGTATCAAATCAAACAGTCCATAAACATGAAAAAAGTTCATAAACTTTAGGTGAGTTTTGCTGCAATATGAATCCAAAGTGGCGTGCTCCCCTTCTATGTGCCCCCACTCACCAGCTGTATGTATAAAAAAGGCTTTGATTATATATGCTCCTTCTTCCGCTCTTTCCATATATTGGTGTTTGGCTGTTAGTGGTATCCAAATAAGGCATATGACCGTATAATCACTCCTTATCACCACCTTCTCTCCTCCTTTTCACTCTCCAAATGTGAACCAGTGTAGGTATCACCATGAAAAGGATGGGAGAACATTCATAGTGTAAAATTGGTGGCTTTTATTAAAGAATAAAACGCAATTGCACTTACATAAAAACGATCAATAAAAGCAGAAGTAAATTCAAAAGCTGTCTCAGCGTGTTCTCATGTGGCAGATACTAGTCACTGACCGGCCACGCTTGACATGTTTCGCCCCTCCCACTGGGCGTCTTCAGAAGCTAAGTTGGTCAGTGATTAGTCTATGTTTATATATGCGCACTGATCGTACTCGCACTACTCCCAGCTGTCCTCCTACTCCACCTATGGAGACCAGTTTCCTGGTAGGTCGTTTCCTGTGTAGACAGGAAGTGACACCTCCATTCTCCATCTTAGTACACCCAGCCTTATTCTACATTATTCTTCTTCCTGCGTGTAACGGACGTTCTTCCGAAGGGTCCATATTGGTACACCCAATACACCGAAAATAGTATTAGGCTAATAATTCTGTTTCTATATCCAGTAGTATTACGGAGCAAGACGCAATGAATTATCCGTATCCTGTATTGCTTACCTTCCCTTACGCATCAGAAGCAGTGCAACAATTAACCTTCTATAAAACTCAGTGTCCACGAATTATAATGGCTTACATCCTAATTGTAATTATGTGATAGGAGATTCACAATAATACAAACATAACCACCTTTATAGAGAGGGATCTTTCAAAATTAATGAATAACAGTCATTCAAACAGTTTTTTATAAAACATTTTTTTTGGTGAACCAAACCCCAGCCACTAACCAAAGAACACCTAATAATTACAGAGAGACATGTACACAATATCAACAAGGCACACATCCTAATGGACCACATGTACAATATAGGGAACCAAGAACACCGACATACAATCTCCCCATATATAATATATTTGATTCTATTAGGACACATTAATTACAATATCTCCTTCACAGTGTCATGGGCTTGCAATAGTGTTTGGCAGCTTACCTGTTCCTTCATGTCTGCATTAGAGGCCAGACTACCTTCTGGCTCCTTTTTATCATCTCTCCTCCCTGTTCGGCCCCACCCCAGGTCATTCCAGGAAGTCTATATTAACCAGTGCACTGCAGGTCTGCTTTGCTGTTCAACAGTGTTTGTTAGTTGTTTCCTGTCTGCCGTGTGCTTGATCTACCTTTCTGTGTACCGACTTTGGCTTGTCTCTGACTTCTCCTGTTTGCCTGTGACCCTGACCTTTGTCCTGTTCCTTGGTTACCCTCGTCTACCTGTTGTCCCAACCTCGGCTTACCCATCACTATCCCTTGTGTCCTAAATGGCTGCTTCCCCTCTCTTCCTATGGAGCGTGACCCGGGGGATCCCAGGGGCCGCGACCTGGGCCCAGCTGCAGCCAAGTCAATCCTCACCACTAGGGGCTCTGGTGAACACCTGCTGGGTCTTAGACTCTGCCCCCTGGGGAATCTTGGGCTCATCCATCCACAGCAGTCAGCTACTGGGTTCACTACCTTGCGGTGCACCTCTGCCTCCAACAGGGTGCAGTCGTCACCTGGCCACAGGTGACCTGACAGTTTGAACAGCCATGAACCCAGCTGATGTGCCGCTCCCCCCCCCCAGACGATCCATTACAGGGCTTAGTTCGCAGACTCGAGACGCAAGAAGCTAATCAGACTCAGGTGATGCGATTCCTACAGGATCTGGCTTCCCGCTTTGAACAGCTTCAGACCTCGTTGGGAACCCCGGATCCGCAACCCCAAGAGCAACCAGTGACTGTTGTCCAGGGGGGATTATGTCCAGGGGGGATGTGTCCGGGGGATATTGTCCGGGGGATATTGTCCGGGGGGATATTGTCCGGGGGGATATTGTCCGGGGGGACATTGTCCTAGAATCCAGCTGGCACTTCTGCACCCGCCTACACAGAGAAGCCACTGCTGACAGCTCAAGGTGGGACCGGACTAGAGTGGCTTCAGAAAAGGTATCTATAGCGATTTTTGTTTTACAGGGCTAGATAGGTTAGTCTTAGATTGTGGCTGCAAATAGATTTATAGATTTTCATTTTATACTGAACTTCTACTTTAAGACTACAGAATATCTTCTTCTACCCAGTTTCTCATAACATAGTGGGAAGATAGTGCTGACTAGGCAAAGAGCAAAGGAATTTAAGGCAGGTCATAGATTATGCTTTTTTTTTCCCCCTTCCACTTCAGGCTTGATTGCTTGATTCACTAGTTATACCTTATCACTAGTGACACCAGTCAGTGTCACCAGACCAGTGCTGCCAGTCAGTGTTCCTGTTTGCAGTGACACCAGACCAGTATATGCCAGCATCAGTGTCCTGATCACTACCACCAGGGCCACCATCAGGGGGACAGACCATACACTTGTAGGAGGCCCGGGCCTCTCAAGGGGTCTGGCCACCCGACAGGGTTGGGAAAAGGCAGGGGTGGGAGCAGTGGTGCCGTGTTGCTTTCTATATATGTACAGTAGAGAAGAGGAGTCGGCAGCTGCTGCTGCTCTGTGTCATTGAGCTCACTTTGGGCTGCTACCTCTGGCTATTTCCTGCATGTGCACTCCTCATGCGTGTACTGCCTGTAATGTATTCTGGACTGTGCTTGTCTCCAGCTCCCCTCTGTGTCTCATTGACACGTATGTCAGCTTTGTGAAAACAAGAGCTGGGGCTTGGAAGACCTCCTTTACAAGAAGGAGCTGGGAGTTCATGTGAAGGGAGGGGACTATTTGTGTACAGGGGGGCCGGAGCTGTGTGTGTTTACAGGTGTGTGTGTGGGGGAGGCTGAGTGTGTACAGGTGTGGGGGGGAGCTGAGTGTGTACAGGTGTGGGGGGCTGAGTGCATACAGATGTGAAGGGGCTGAATGCATACAGGTGTGGGGGGGGCTGAGTGCATACAGGTATGGGATGGCTGAGTGCCTACAGGGGTGAAGGGGCTGAATGCATACAGTTGTGGGGGGGGACTGAGCGTGTACAAGTGTGAGGGGAGATGAGTGTGTGGAGGTGTGAGGGGGGGTTGAGTGTGTAGAGGTGTGGGGGGTGGCTGAGTGCATACAGGTGTGAGGGTGGGATGAGTGTGCACAGGTGTGTGTGGGGGAGTGTGTACAGGTATGAGGGGGGCTGAGTGCATACAGGTGTGGGGAGAAAGTGTGTACAGGTGTGAGGGTGGGCTGAGTGTGTACAGAAGCTGGATTGGACTGTCTCTTTGCTGGATTTGAATGTCCCTTTGCTAAAAATATGGGGATGTCTCTTTGTTGAATATATATATTTTTTCTTTTCCTAGATCTGCCCATGAAGGATAGATTTGGTGGGGGGCTGCATTGAAAAGGTAGTGCAGTTAGTGTTATTGTAGGGTCCTGTTAAATAGAGTCTACTTGTAGTGGTGGCAGGCTTTATATTTTTAGCCAAAAAAAAGCACTGATGGAATACAATTTTCATTTTCATACATTAATTGGTAACAGTGTTAAAATAAAATTTGGGTGCACTGAAGGACTCGTGGGATGGCCAGTGTGCAGATTCAGTGGGACGGCCAGTGGCCAGCCCACCAATTTGAGTTAAAGCCCATGGAAACCCATCACAGTTGAAGAATGTAAAATTTTTCTTGGCCTTACCCTAAATATGGGACTCAAAAAAATGAACTGCAGTCCTATTGGTCCAGACACCCCATTCAGCATATGCTATTGTATTCCTTTGTTATGACCAGGACACGCTATAAAACAATTATGAGATTCCTGCATTTTAACAACAATTTTCTGTGCCCTCCCCAAAGAATTTTTTCTGAAAATGTTCCGAAATGTATACTCCTGCAAACATATGTGCATTGATGAGTCCCTCATCCATATTACAGGCAGGATAGGCTTCAAACAATAAATTCCCAGTAAAAATAAATATGTCTATGTAAGCTGTAAAAAAGTTTCACACATGTGGTATTACTGTACTCAGGAAGAGTGGCAGAATGTGTTTTGCGGAATAATTCTAAGTACGTATGGCCATGCTATTTTTTAGAAATATCTTAATATGTGACAACTTTGTGTAAAAAAAGAAAAAAAATTCATTTTCTTTCCACAATTTCCAAAAACTTGTTGCTAAAAAAAGTTACATTTTCAAAAGATTTCATATGCCTCTTGGGCTGGGTTCACACTAGCTGCTGTTGCAGCTCGCAATAAAGGGTCTGGTGCCTCCCTGTTCACCGTTTCACGTGCAAATCAGGTCTGAATTTTTGGCTGAATTCGCACCTGAAATAAACCAGAAGATGCACAATTGAGAGCTGGTCATACTATCCTGTCATGCGGGGAAATCCACATCCAATTTGCATCAGTGTGAATCCAACCTTAGAAAAAATATTGGGGTGTTTGCTTTCCAAAAAGTGCTCTTGTATTTAGTATTTTGTGGTTGCTTTCACTGTCCTGGTGCTCCAGGGCCACCAAAAACATGATAGATAGTCAGGAAATTAGATGCATAATTTATGCCCCTAGAAAGCCTTAAAGGAGCTCTTTGGGTTTTTGGACTTTTTATGTGGCTAGGCTGTGTTAAAGTCTCGCAACTGTGGTATTGCAATACACAGGAGGAGTAGAGCAGTGCGTTTTGGGGTCTAATTGTAAGCATGTCTATGCTGTGTGTGAAACTGAGCTTGTTAAAATGACAATTTTGCCCAAAAAAAAAACTTTATTTACTTTCATAATTTTTCAAAGAATTTTGGCAAGAAATATAACTTTAAAAGAACTCAGCAAGCCTCCAACTAAATAACGTGGACTGTACACTTTTCAAAAGGTCATGTTGGGGGTATTTGTAACAATTTAGGGCCTCAAGAAATTCCAGAGATAGGCAGTCAGTGCATCAGAAATGATCAATTTTCAAATGCAGATACCATAGTTTATAAACTCTATAACACAAGCTCTATAATATACACCTATTTGTTTTTGTCTTTCACCAAAGAAATGTAGCCCTATATGTTTGGCCCACAGTAACTTTTATGAAGTAAGATTTTTCACTTTAGCTTTGGAAGATTTTATTCCCTTCATGACCAGGCCATTTTTTGCTATTTTGAACTGCACTATTTTAACTGGTAACTTCCCGACCATGGAACGCTGTACTCAAATGAAATTAAAAAACAAACAAACAAATAGAAACATATCAAATAAAATATTTAAAAAAATAAAATCTCTTCATAAATTTAGACCAAAATGTATTCTGCTACGTCTTTAGTAAAAAAAAAAAAAAAAAAAATCCAAATAAGTGTATATTGATTGGTTTGCGTGAAAGTTATAACATCTACAAACGTCTATATATAGTATATATACTGCAATGTTTATTTTTTGATTTTTTTAACTACTAATGGTGGTGATCAGCCACTTATAGTAGGACTGTGATGGTGCAGCTAGCATCTACACTAAATGGCACTTTGTGGAAACTGACTAACTGATACTGATATCACCAGTAACACTAATACAATGATCAGTGCTCATTATATACACTGTCATCATACAAATGACACTGGCTGGTAAGGGGTTAGCATTTAGGGACAATCAAAGGGTTATTTGTGTGCCTAACAATTTTTACTGTCTGTAGTATGTGCTGCTTTTAGTGAGCGACGTGAGAGACGTACATAAGCTTGATTTGGCACAGCAGGGCCACCCTGCCGCAGTATAAGTGCGGTATGTGGTCCTAGAGCAGGTATTTCTTTAATAATAGAAACTAAAAAATATTTTCTTTTTCCTAAAAAAAAAAAAAAAAAAAAAACAGTGGTGGTTACATACCACCCAAAGAAAGCTTTATCTGTCTCAAAAATGATAAAAAAATTAATTTGCATACATTGTGATATAGAAGAGCAATCGTTACTCAAAGTAACAGAGCAGAAAACTGAAAAATTACCTGGACTGGAAGGGGGTAAAACAGTCCGGTCTTGAAGTTAAGGAAAGTTGTAAAAAATACATAACGTGGATTAAAATTTTGTGAGAATTTTTTTTTAAAGTACGGTTTTTAGTTATTGCCCCATGAAAGGCTTTTAAACATGTTGCGAACTTTTCGCATTTAAATAAGGGTACCTCTTCTCTTTCTTTAAAGGACTAGTAGGGCCAAGTTCTTTCTGCCTTACTTCTCCTGTGGGTCACAGAAGTGCACTTAGTTCTGCATTCCTATGACCCAGATTCAGCCAAGAGCAAGCTAAGGTCTGGTGATGGCTGACGTCCCTCAGCCGGTCCAGGCTCTTGAGGGATCCCGCTCTTGCCACAACCTGGTGCTCCAGTGAGTGCTGGAGGGGCAGAGCACAGAGCTAGTGACCGATAGTTACTGTCACTCTGCTCAGTGAAGACTGAGAACTGAGCGATCAATGATCTTTGATCTCTCAGCCATCAATGTAGGACTGATGCTGCATCCACCTAGGTGAGTATGTATATTTGTTATTTTGAAGTCCCACACTTCTCTTTTAATCCCAAAGCATAGGAAATAAATGAATACATTAAAAAACAGCTCAGAAGTTTAAATATTTCTTTGGCAACTTAATTTAAAATGCATGTCTTTTATTGACAGAGATTTAAATTTTTTTCTAATACAAACTGCAGGCTTGTAGAGGTTGCTACAGTACAGAACATCTTCATCAATATGATCCCTAGGAAACTAATTCATGAGAATTCATTGATGCCTAACCAGCTAAGCCAAGGTTTGAATGACTGATAAAAATTGGAAGTAGTTTCCAGGGGTGTGGATTCATTTCCAAATATACATGGTATTCTTGAAATAAATTGAGTTTTCTCTAAAAGGGATGAAATTACACATGACTCTTCAGCGACTTCTGAAAATTAAAGGAGCAAGTAGAAAATATATTTTCACTGCGACTATGCCTTGAAAATAAAACACAAACTAAACTTAGCTGCCATAATATTGTATGCAAAAGTCTATACTCTTGTACCATATTAATTAATCAACTCTGAAAATGATCGTACAAACACTAGCAGTGAAACATGCATTGTTTAATTAATGTGTAAAGTAAATTAATTTGCTGCTTTGCAATGACTTGATTTGGCTCTGATTGTATACCGATGCTTAGATTCCTTTAGATAATTTAACAAGATATTAACCGAGGTTAATGTCCATTTATTGTGAAGCCACAATCACTTAGTGCATGTGGCCACGGAGGCAATAATTATCTCTGATGGAGAAGTCTGTATTCATTTAAATGCCCATGTTACTTAAAATAATTAAATAATATTCCAGCCATACTTTAAATGCATGCAAATTAGCTTATTAATTGTTCCCTGCATCTGTAAATTAACCCTGTAATGCAATAATGATCTCACGCAAGCTGACATATCAACTACCATTAAATAGAGTAGATAGGGATCTGCGTACTCATCATTGTACTGTAACATTTTTAATTTGGTTATAGTTGATAAAGTCTGTTTTTTTATGTGTATACATCTGCCAAAACCTAGTCCAGGAAACATGGCAAGAGCACGCTATATTAGGAAATAAAGTTATGTTTTAAAACATTTTAGAAAACACACATAAGCCACATGTTCGCAGCTAGGTTGTACTGAAGCAGGAAGCATAAAAGCATATATGAAAATGTATATATTGCAACAAACAAAACCACAGCAGAATCAAATTTAAATCTGGAACATAGAACATAAAGTAAAAATAACACCAGCAATATCATATTTTATATATCTCAATACCAGTGGTGTCTTCAATGCAGAGAAATACCGGCATATACATATCAATCATGCCATACTATCAAGGAGGTGTGTGATTAGCCCCAAATTTATTCTGCAACAGGACAACTACCCCAAACATGCAGCCAATGTCATTAAGAACTATCTTCAGCATACAGAAGAACAAGGAGCCCTGAAAGTGATGGTTTGTCCCCCCCAGAACCCCAATCTCAACATCATCAACTCTGCCTGGGATTACATGAAGAAACAGTAGGATTTGACGCAGCCTTCATCCACAGAAGATATATGGTTTGTTCTCCATGATGTTTGTGTTCATCGAAGAGTTGATGCTGGTTTGAAGCCAAAGGGTAGTCTTACCAGATGTTGATTCTATTTAGAATTTTCTTCTGTTAACTTGCATTGCATTTTGTAGATTGAAAAAACAAACAATTAAAATATATATTTTGATAGCATTTTTACTTTACAGCATTTCTTCACATCTCCCTAAAACTATATATATAGAGTATATACAATATATATTGATTTCAACAAGCGGCAAATCCTAAAAGCCAATTCTGCCCATTTTCAAGGCTAATAGGCAAGGGACTATCAAATAAAGGGCATGGGAGCTGTACACTGCCATAAGAGATATCTGCCAATGCAACATTTTGTTTTATTATCCAGCAGGGTTCTCATTTTTAAGGGTGAAATAGGGAAAACACCATTCCTTCCTAGAACATGCTTGGGACATGTCTTGGATGTACTGTATGCAGTTTTACAAAACAGTATGATCCTCATGGACAGTGTCAGTAATATTTCATTCTGTCAACACATTTTTTTACTGTTGCATTATTTGGCTTTAATACAGCAGTAGCAGCAACAGCCCATTCTGGTTAATTTTTACCTTGGAATAAAAAACAAGTAGTTTTGGCTGGCTAAAACAAAAGCCTGAAATATTGCACAGACCCCTTAGAAGCATTGAAGGAGTTGGAGCAGATAGCATTTTGAAAAGAAAGCACAGCATGCACTTTCAACCAAAAAACACAAATTAAAGTGTATATATTGCACACAAAAAAGGATTATTGTACAGACACTATAGAACGAATTGCAGCATTTAAATTAGGCTACATTTTCCAAATAATGCACAGCAAGCAGTTTCTAAGCCCCAAAAGTCCACAATAAATTGTAAATATTTCACAGTAAAAAGAAATTAATATTTTGCAGATTCCATAACCAGTTTTAAACACTTTGATCTAGGCCAGTGTTTCTAAACCTTTTTTCAGTCAAGGCACCCTTTAAAAATTATGGACCATCTCAAGGTACACTTTAAAAATGATGGACAGTCTCGAGGCACCCCATTCTAAAATGTAAAAACTATTCTAATAGTTTTGCATAACACAACAAAATCCACACAAATAGGACACCCAACTTTAGAGGTGATTTATTCTTCCATAGCAGATACACTTTTGCAAACTGGTACTGGCTAGTATTTCAATGTTTCTCTTCTTCCTCAATATTCCATTATTCAGCTAAGGTGCCCCCAAGAAGTTTGTAATGGTGCTCAATGAAAACCCATGGCTTTGTATAATTAAAAGACAACTATATTCATGCCTGGCTTCTATACAATTTTAGAGCGATTTTTAGACATTTTGCCAAGGCACCCCTGAAGAAACCTCAAGGCACCCCAGAGTGCCTGGGCACCCTGGTTAAAAAAGGCTGTTCTAGGAAACATTTTCAAAATGATAGACTGCATGCATGATTTTCAGCCCAAAAATCCATCGTAAAGTGTACTGTAAATTCCACAGAAAAAGGAAGGAATATTTTAAGTCTCCATAAGCAGTATTTAAACACTTTGTTGTAGGACACATTTTCAAACTGACACACTTCATGCAGCTTTTTAGCCCAGAAATCCACAACAAAGTTTTCATTTTACAGAAAAGGGAAGAAATATTGTACAGACTCTATAAGCATGATTTTAACATGTTGCTGGGAAAAAAAAGGAATAAACATTGTACTGATACTATAGACAAAATTGTAGCAGTTGGAGTAGGCAATATTTTCAAAACGACCTACAGCTTTTCAGTCCACAAAACTATAATAAAATGTATATATAGTATTTCACAGAAAAAAAGAAGGGATATTGTACAGAGTCCTTAGACATCATTTAAACACTTAAGGTTGATTTACAGTATAAAGAATTTGCAATTTGCCCAGTGAAAGTCACGACGTGCTGATGTCACCGCGTTACAGTGTCCTGGAAGGACGGAGAGAGTGCTATTGCCAGCCGGCTTTTATACATGCGATTTTCATTTGTGACAATGTAAGTGCACCCATTTGTATACCATTAAAATTTATTACGCTTTGCACTATGGCGAATCTCTATCATTTCTATGAAGAGTGTTGCCTCTAATAGGCTGTGAAGCGGAACCACTGGTCCGATTAATGCTGAGAATACACAATCAGTTTATTCACTCCCCTGGCAATAAAGGCACTGGCTGGGTGTTAGCCAAAAGTGCTGTTGACCTGTTGAGGTCTAACATTCTGGTAAGGAGACCACCTTGTCCCGGTGGAGGATATACACTTGGTGGCGGGACCTATTTTTACCGTCACAGGGAAGATCCTATTTAAGGAGCATGTTGGACATTTGTTGGACCCATCTAAAATTATCTATTTAAGCACTAGTGGAACCTTTTCCGTCACGGGGACAAATTCTAATTTTAGTAGTGTGTTGAATATTTGTTTATTCACTTATTTAAATCTAAGTATGGTGTTTAAATTTAAGGTGAAGAAAGGGAAAAATGTGCTAATCTCACGGTCCATAGCGCAACATCACTTTTGATATATTGCACAAGGAATTGCTCATTTCCATTTGTGCTAATTTCATGTTTATTTAGCGCAACTTCACTTTGATATATTGTTTGTTTTGTGTCTACCTCACAAATGAGTTGCTGCTTTTATTTGGGTGTGTATAGCGCAGTTCTTTTCCCATTTTATAAAAGTACATGTACATTTGTTCTTGGTAAATGGGGAAAAACTTAAGTTTTTAAAAATACTGCATTTGGCCACTAGATGGAGCTAGGTATTATAGAAAACGTTGCACCATCTAGTGGTCAATTTGAGTAGAAGAAAAACAATGTTAAAGTGTTTTATTTCACTGAAAAATCAAGCACTGACTCCATTCACAGTTCATAAGTGCTTTTACTAGGCATCAGTTTAACTGGGAAAAACCAGGCAGTTTTCATGAAGAAATTACAATTAGAGGGCACTATTTCAGAGAGACAGTTGTCACAAATGTTCATAATAGCTGGAGCAGTGGAGTAAGCCACAATCTAGGAGACACTGAGCATGATTTACCCTGCAGCAAACACTATACATTTTTCAGCTAAGGAGCAGCTATGTAAACATTGTGTATGGCTTTATTGCATTTACAGTGCACTGGAATAGGGCAGTAGAGGCAGCACAAGATGGTAATGGTGGCAGGCCAGAAACAGTTGAAGGAACTGGTAATGTTTGCAGATCAGCAGAGGCAGAAAGAGTTTGTATTTGTGAAAGGAGCTTGTAATGTTTGCAGGCCAGCAATCGTAAAAATTTGCTGGTACAATTCAGGAAATAGTAATAGTGCAGGCCCGCAGGGGTGGCAAGGTATGGTAATGGTGCAAGATATAATACATTTTTTGGGCCAGATTCCAAGCAAAAATATATTTGTTGGCATCAGCTGCAGAGGTTTTGTACTCAATTTAATAATTTTGCCGATCAACTGTGTCACAAAACTGCCAGCTGCACTGAATGCCCTCTCTCACAGCAGGTCAAGCCAGCAGCTTGATTGTATACTGGGCAAGCTCTGGTCAGTGGTCCAGCCTAGACACCTAAAGGTTCATGAGGTCCTCGATTTGAAGGTTGTCCATATCTACCCTCGACCCCAAGTAATCTGAGATCTTATGGTTTAGGTGCTGCTTGCGACTGCTGCCAGGAGACAGGTCTAGCCAATACATCCTGAAAAATTACTTTAAAGCTTTGCTCAGGCATCCACCACCACCTCCTCCTTTCAGCTACCTGAGGATCAGAGGCACATTGGCCATGAAAGGGGATTCTGTCACTTCCTAGAAAGGTGGCCAAAGCATTTTCCAAATGGTGCATAGGACTAGGCTTGGATACATGACATCATTCCGCACAAGGTGTCCACCTGCAGCGAGTGGAGCTGGCATTGTATGCGTTAAGCTGCTATTCCATAGTGTCAGGTATGACACTGACCAATGTGTGTGTAATGATTGAATGTTTTTAAGCAAGATTTTAAACAACTGTTTTACACCATGGAAGTTTAATTTTACTTCCTCCTTATACTTCTGAGAACCTCTGGAAAGTGAGCTGATTTATCTGGTGATTTAAAGGAAAGCAAGAAAGACCCATATAAATAAAAGGGTCAACAAGCTTTGGTGTGTTTGTGCTGGAAGGTGGAGGAGGCATGGAGTGGAGTGGAGTTGCGCACCTAATACACTATAAGATGGTATATCACTGGAAAGGTTAACTGAAGAATTCTTAAGGTTAAAAAAATATAAGTGTGGATACGTTTGGATGACTTGCACTAGGAGCACATAATATACTACTACACTTTAGATAAGACTATTATTGCAATTTATAGAGGACTATTATTGTGAGTGATTAACACTGCACAGGGCACAATATGAATTGAGTTTATTTATATTTATTAATTTATGTATGTGAACTGGATTATTTTGTATTTATGTATAGCATTGTTTGCACATTTCTTTGCTTTCTTACTGAATTTGTAATATTTACATATATGAAAGGTCAGATATATATAGTCAGAATAGGGATTTATAATGCAGCAGCAAAGCTTGTGGGCCGTAGATTTGTCATAGACATATTGGTTCGTTATTGTTTTTATATTTATTTTTTGTTTTGTGTTGCACAGTTATTTTACAATGGTTTGCCCATAATTGGTTAAAAAATGTTTTTTAAAGGTTTGTTATAGCAGTACAATAACCTATTTGTATCAAGTAAAATGGTACTGCTGGGTTTCCTATACAATGTGTTGTCAATTGTCTCACATGACTTCCAAGTTATCTGTAGATTCAAATACAATATTTTATTTTGATTAGATGACATGGTAAAAATTGAGTTTTTAAAAATAGTTCAAATTTAAACAAGTAACAAACCAATTTTTCTTTTCCACCATCTCAGGTGACAAACACTTCATCAATGTACCTCTGCCATTAACATACAAGGCACAGAAACATAGGTAAGAAGTTTTCTGCAAAAAATGTGGCAATCCAAACCCCCCCCCGATACATATAGGTATAGCATGGGACAAAAAACTACACCCTGCACCTAGGGGTGGTGGAGCCCCAATACACAAAGATATTGTGCTTTAAAATAAAATCCTGTAGTTATAAAACAAAGTTGTTATACTGATTGCTTTTGTCCTCTTTGTTATAAGAACACTGCCAAAAATTTGTAGCCTTTTAATGCTGCTGTAGAGAGCCTCAATATCAGTTGCCGCAAGCTGTTGGCAGGTATATAGTAAAAAACCTTCAAGATAAGATGAAATGGTTGTAATATGCAGCCTGAGACAGACATCTACAAGTTTGCTCGCATTCTCAGTGAGACGACCCATCCCAGAGATAATGAACTTTCCAGTGGGGACGTTCATGTGGGATTTTAAAAGTAAATCAAATGTAAAACTTTGCACTTTCAAAAATTCCCATTTTTTTTGGATATAGTTTTTTTACTATATGGTAATTGATAATTACATAAAATTCTCTGATGAAACTTTCCACAGCAGCACTAGATCTTTTTTTACCAATCTTGCTTTTTTATTTTGAAACCTCTAGTTTCATATTAGTCATAATTTATAACTAGGAATCAGTTTCAGGCTCAGGTAAACCTTAGGTTTAACCCAAACTTGTGCTGTTCACCATTTATTGCACATGCCTCCTGCGTCCTAGCAACTAAATATGCTCTGTGAACTGCACATGTCATTAATTGCTAGGATGCAGGTAGCCACACAATGTCATTGTTAGCTAGGGTGCAGGGGGCCAAATATGATGAACATATTCGGTCAATTAAGCATTCCTGGCCCCTTTTTTACATTCAGCTGACAGCCGAAAAAATTTTAATTTGTATCCAGCAAAATGCTGGCAACAAAACATCAACACGGGTCCATGTGTTTGTGTCAAAAGCTCATCGTGCTGTCGTTTATCATGATTAATAATGGATCACTGGGCAACATGATCGACATTGATCTACATTGTGTAAAATGATGTGGGATTTTTTTTTTCAAATGTGCCTGTGTTTTTATTTACTATTTATTTTTTGGAAATGAGCATGGAGTACTATGTGTCCCTCATTCATTCATGGGGGGATATCTGAGGACCCCTTATTTTAAAGACAGGTTTCCAGATTTCAAAATATTCCTACTCGACATAGGGACAAGGTGCCTTGACAGGAAACCCCCCCCCCCCCCATCAAGTTACCTTCCTTGGACAGTGAGTTTTCATCCATCAGATTATCTGTCCTCTATCAAGGCAGCAAGATTTCCAGTGCCCTCTTGGAGGTTGATGTATACTACAGTTTTGCCATTGTCTGACTGCACCCTTAAACCCATCCCCAGCGTGAAAGACTGTCATCTGTTGTTATCACTTTCCACTGAAAGAGAATAAAATACCTCCATATTATTAGGGAAGTGGGATGTAGTTCCACCAAGTTAGGGAATTCCTTTTTTGGCTGGACAGGTTGAGAGAATGAGCATGTTTGTTCCATGTTGGCAAGTTGTTCTATTGGAGAGGTATTGAATGAAATTGCACAAATGCTACAGCCTCGAAGGAGTCTACCATAAGGCTTAGAAATCTCATCAAAAGTCTCATTGTAGATGCGTCTTTGACCTCAATTCTTGAATGTGGGCTCTAAAAGAATCTTCTTTTCTGGAAGGAAAACCTTTGCTTGGGATGTGTTCACAACCAGACATAAGTATTCCAGGAGAAAAGAAGTCTGGAGAGCAGATTATTTTAAAATTGATCACCTACAGAAAGCCTGGAGTATCCAAATTGTGCTGTAGACATTTTCCTACGGCTGGATTTGAGATAGATTCTTCATGAGAAGGTCATCTGAATGGCCTGTGACCTGAATGCATTGAGTTCTGAGAAGGGTAAAAAGAAGTGCTATGACTTTTGTCTATACTCTGGGAGCAGAGGAGGATAGGCCAGAAGGCAGTGAAACAAAATAAAAGTGCTTGCATGGCACTGCAAAGATCATAAAGCACTGGTAAGTGGGAATATTTAGATAGGCATCTTTAATTCCTATGGATCCCATGTGTTCCCCTTATCTCAGAGAGGCAATTGCTGACTTTGCAGATTCCATGCAAATTTTGGAATTTGAAGGAATTTGATGAGGCAGGTTAAGTCCAGGATAGAATGAACACCCCTGTTGGGTTTGGTACCACAAACAGATTGGAATAAAATCATTTGCACCTGTCTTGTAGGAGTACTGTTGCAACTACTTCCTGTGAACAGAGATGGTTCAGGGCATTTTGCAAATCTGACTGTGCTTCAAACCCTGTTTGGTTAATTTGAAAGAAAAAAGTGGGGAGTAGGCAAAGTTTTGAACTTTAATTTGCAAAGGTGGAGGTTCCTGAGGAAGAAAGCTTTGAGATCTTCTGCACTGGGAGTAAACCCTTCCTTCCTGTTACATCTTTTAATATTGGTCAAATGCCTCCCATAACAGACCTCTCCCTTGAAAAGGCATATATTTGAGGTGTCTTACAGATGGCTTCAGTTCTTAGGGGCTTTTATCCACAATATTCTTTGCATGTGAATGGAAATTAGGGCTATTTTGGAAATTTGTTTCAGAACATGTTATAGAGCATCCTCACGAAAAAGCAGAGTAGAATGCAGTTGCTGCAAGTGCTCTGTTAAAGCATGATCCTGAAAAGCAGAGTAATTTTGGTTTTTCATTGCCTTAGTACAGGTAGCTGCATTTCGACATACTGAAATTGTAGCAAGAGCTGGTTGCAGGGCTGGGCCAGCCAATAAAAAAAAAAACCTTTAAGATTGTTTGAAACTTTCTATTGGCAGAAACTTTGAAAGAAGAAATATAGTCAATAGGTACAGTAAGATGTCTGTTTCAGACAGCAGAATCTACTACAGGAATAGATCGCTGTTTAGTGAACTTTTCCAGTGGATAGAATTCCAGAAGCGAGGAATGAGAATACTTTCTGGAGTGATCTAATCATTCTAGATTGCACATTCTATATGTTCATAAACAAGGAATATTTTTAGGGTTTTACAGGTCTCTTTGTATCCATAGGGGCGAGACAGAAGAGAATCAAGCTACACAATGCAAAGGCTTTTGCAGACGGCAGCAGTGAGCTTTTCTACATTAGTAAGCATGTTGCATGAAGCTCCCTCTTCAATAAAGTGGCAAAGATCTTCCATCATATTCTCCAGTACTGCCTGAATATTTTCTTCAGTCTTTCCTGTGTCTGCCTCATCTAGGACATGCATATCGGGATCCAACTCAGGTAGAGAAATGGGACTAGGAGAACAGGGGTAGCATTTTTGAGCCATGGGCATGGATGATCATAATAAAGACATTATGTGTCTGAGGAATTGTGACATAAATGCAGAAAATTATGCTTTTGTCAGGTAGGTTGCTTGTTGCATGTCTGAAATAGAGCTAGAACAGAATGCAGAGGCAGCTTTTGCTCTGGTGCTAAGGGCACATCATTACATTGAGACTGAGTGTTGTGCAGGCCTTGAATAGGAATATCCACCTTCAGTTGAGTAATTGATCCCTTTTGCTTGGTCTCTGCTATAGCTATTTTATGTATAAGGGTATTCCCCTGTTGTTATAGAATATAATATAGTTGTGTCCAGGAGAATGCAGTAACCTGTGCTGTAGCAAATCCACGGTATAAAGTTGGGAGGAAGCCCCATGGGTTTCTTATAAGGTCTCTAGGGGGCAGTGGCAGTAAAGTGTGTGAATAGTGGTGTGGAGTACAACCTGGTTATCCACCTAGGACTAAGCTCTGAGCGGATTAGTTTAAGTGCCAAATTTGAAACTTTTACACTGTAGTGGATACAATTTAAATATATCCCAGTCTTTTACAGTAATGGTCAGAAACATATAGGGTCACCCTGACTTACCTGTCCACAAAGCTAGAATAGCTTTGAAATAATAGATTGAAATAGAATAGCTGTATAAAAAGTCCAGGCTTTGCTCGTCTCGGTGGGCATGCCCCTCAAGGGAGACACTAGCACAAAATGTAATAATTCCAGACTGGGAAAGGGTTATAAGGGAGGTGCTAAGGGGGGCCTGTCCAATCACCTAGAGGAACAAGCCTATAGCTCAGGGTCTACGAATACTTAACCTGTTCTCTACAATTAAGATACTTATTTTGAATTTATACATACCCCCCATGGCAGTGCCCAGCTGATGACTTTTCATCCAAAATCTTGCAAATTGACCTTAAAAAAGGGCACAGAAAAACAACAAGATTTGGCTCTTTTAGACTTCAATGGGGTTTTGGTATTATGTTCAAAGTTCAGGCTGTGTTTGGTAAACAGCCTGCAAATCGAAAACTATGCTAATTTGATCATCACTGTTCATGATCAAAATGTTGCCCCCTTTATCAGGGGGCATTTGATTACTATGCTGTGGTTCTCCTAAATCTGATCATTTTCTTGTCAAATTAAATGGTCAACAAGTTTCCAATTGCTTTGGTTTTTTAATGTAGGAAAGCACAAATATTTAAGTAATATTTTCAGTAAAATAAAAAAATGTAGTAAGTACTCTCTCTCTCAAATAGGAATGCAAGAGATAGTCTTCACATTACATACTGTATCAACAGTCTCAACAACAAATTCTCTACAAATGTCTCACCTCAAACTCACGAAGTTAATCTTATCCCTGTTAGCAAAATAAAAAATTCAGTCTGCCGCAGGCTAACTCCGAAATTTCAAACAGGCATATACTCCCAATTGGTGCAATGCATGTGAGGTGAATAAATGCATTCAATAAGAGTTGCCAGTTTCAAAGAAACACACTGTATCAAAATATATCCACTTTTCTAGGATCCACTCTGAAATAAAGGGGATACAGCACGCCCATTACCTACAATCTTTGCAGCCTCCATACCTCAAAAACCAGAAGGATACGATTTCCTTTAACCAGTGCCAGTGAGGTCCTTCGCTTGTGGACCTGAACCCTCCCTGGGTATTCACACAAGAGGCCAGCTCCCCTTTTCAGTGATAATTGGTGTTTACTTTAAAAAACACTACAGTGCTCCATTCTTCTCATAGAGGTTACCACTGGTTCCTGCAGAGGGAGTGCCTCCAGCAGATTGGTCCTGGGGAAATAAACTTTCTGATGTCCCTATAGTACAGATCTGTTTGCGATTATAATGGATCTTTTTATTAATAAAGACTGTCTGTGAAATTATTGAAAGAGCGCTTGTGTCCTTTGCATTTTAGTGAGTCTAATTCAGTGATGGCGAACCTTGGCACCCCAGATGTTTTGGAACTACCTTTCCCATGATGCTCAACTACACTACATAGTGCATGAGCTTAATGGGAAATGTAGTTCCAAAACCTCTGGGGTGCCAAGGTTTGCCATCACTGGATTCATTTGTGCAGAGAGAAGCAGTAAGGAAGGAGTATGGTGCCCTGGATTGTTGTAGAGATCACATGCTTACAGTAAGACTTGGTGAGGGAAAGCGGTAGAGGTATGCTGAAACCCAGTGAGGAGCTGGGTCCACAAGTGAGGAAATGAGTGGGCACTGGTGAAAGAAAATAGTGGATTTAACCGCTATAAGACCAGAAGATTTTACCCCATTCCTGACCAGGCCATATTTTGCGATTCGGCAGTGCGTTACTTTAACTGGCAATTGCGCGGTCGTGCGACGCTGTACCTAAATTAATGGCCTTGTTTTCCACACAAATAGAGCTTTCTTTTGGTGGTATTTGATCACCTGTGCGATTTTTACTTTTTACGCTATAAACAAAAAAAGAGCGTCAATTTTGAAAAAATAACAATATTTTTCACATTTTTTTTATATGAAATTCCCCCCAAAAAAATGTAAAAATCAAAATTTTTTAACATTTTAGGCCAATTTGTTTTCTGCTACATATGTTTGGTAAAAAAATATCGCAATAAGCGTATTTTGATTGGTTTGTGCAAAAGTTATCGCAGCTCCTAACTATGGGAAATTTATGTCATTTTTATTGTTTTTTTTTTTAAACTAGTAATGACGGCGATCTGCGATTTTTTTTGCAGGACTGCAACATTGCGGCAGACAGATCGGACCCCTAACTGACATTTTTGACACTTCTGGGGGTACCAGTTACATTACTACAGTAATCAGTGCTATAAATATGCACTGTTACTGTAAAAATGACACTGGCAGGGAAGGGGTTAACTTTTATAGGTGATCAAGGGGTTAATGTATGCCTGGTGCTTACTGACGTGTGTGGGGGGAGGGGAGGGGAGTGTGTGACACAGGCACAGATCTCAGGTTCAGCTATGCTGAAACCTGTAATTTGTGACTGCCTGTCACTTAGGAGATCCGCCCGCTTTGTTTACACAAGCGGGCAGATCTCCACACTCGATCGCCGACGATCGGGGAAGAGCGGCGGTGATCACCGCGCTCTCCTCCCCTGGCCTGACTCCCACTGTGTCTGAATACAGCGGGAGCGAGCCTCCGGTGGCGCGCACGCGCCGCCCACAAGGGGAGGAGTCCAGCGACGTAGCCACTTTGCCGCAGTACCCTCAACATGAGCGGTCGGCAAGTGGTTAAAGGACTTCTAGAAGTATCAAGGAATTACAAGTATGGTGATCGATGCACTCGTATTCTCTTGATAACAGCAAGTCCCTGTGCTATGGTGGAAGAGGGGCTTGTAATATATTTAATCACAGTGCTCTGTGAGTGAGGTCGGGGACTGATGTTGGAGAGAAGGCCTGGTTAGCAGTCTGCACTCTAATTCACCCTAAAGGTGTTCTGTTGGGAGGAGGTCAGGACCTTGTGCTGGCCAGTCAAGTTCCTCCACCTCAAAATTGCTCATCCATGTTTTTATGGACCTTGCTACAGTATACATGATGCATTATTTATTGTCATTTACATAAACATAATTATATTTTAGTGAATTCAGCAAATACATACCCCTCAAAAATACTGAACTGGGTCTAGAGAATTTTCATTTCTTTGGCAAAACATTGGACATACACACTATATATGTATTTCAGCTAAATACAGTGCCTTGTGAAAGTATTCGGCCCCCTTGAACTTTGCGACCTTTTGCCACATTTCAGGCTTCAAACATAAAGATATAAAACTGAAATTTTTTGTGAAGAATCAACAACAAGTGGGACACAATCATGAATTGGAACGCAATTTATTGGATATTTCAAACTTTGTTAACAAATAAAAAACTGAAAAATTGGGCGTGCAAAATTATTCAGCCCCTATACTTTGAGTGCAGCAAACTCTCTCCAGAAGTTCAGTGAGGATCTCTGAATGATCCAATGTTGACCTAAATGACTAATGATGATAAATAGAATCCACCTGTGTGTAATCAAGTCTCTGTATAAATGCACCTGCACTGCGATAGTCTCAGAGGTCCGTTTAAAGCGCAGAGAGCATCATGAAGAACAAGGAACACACCACACAGATCCGAGATTCTGTTGTGGAGAAGTTTAAAGCCGGATTTGGATACAAAAAGATTTCCCAAGCTTTAAACATCCCAAGGAGCACTGTGCAAGCGATAATATTGAAATGGAAGGAGTATAAGACCACTGCAAATCTACGAAGACCTGGTCGTCCCTCTAAACTTTCAGCTCATACAAGGAGAAGACTGATCAGAGATGCAGCCAAGAGGCCCATGATCACTCTGGATGAACTGCAGAGATCTACAGCTGAGGTGGGAGACTCTGTCCATAGGACAACAATCAGTCGTATACTGCACAAATCTGGCCTTTATGGAAGAGTGGTAAGAAGAAAGCCATTTCTTAAAGATATCCATAAAAAGTGTTGTTTAAAGTTTGCCACAAGCCACCTGGGAGACACACCAAACATGTGGAAGAAGGTGCTCTGGTCATATGAAACCAAAATCAAACTTTTTGGCAACAATGCAAAATGTTATGTTTGGCGTAAAAGCAACACAGCTCATCACCCTGAACACACCATCCCCACTGTCAAACATGGTGGTGGCAGCATCATGGTTTGGGCCTGCTTTTCTTCAGCAGGGACAGGGAAGATGGTTAAAATTGATGGGAAGACTGTTGGCCGAAAGTGACATCTGACGACGCACCGATCCTTCAAGGGCATAGAGTCGAGTGGGGGCCATCTTGCCCTCACTCGACTTCCTGCCTATCTGCATGGGGGATCAGATCGGTTCCGGGGAAATGACCGGGAGGCGGCTGGAGGGGGGTTGGGCACCTCTCCTGCCTCCCAAAAAAGTGGTCCCTTGGCGAATCCACCAATGGGACCACTTTTATGTTAAAGCGGACCGTTTGCCAAACAAAAAAATGTTGGGGTTATGGCAGCTATCAGCTGCCATAAACCCAGTATTTTACATCAAATTAGAGACCTAAATACACAGTGGGCGGTCCGGACGTGGGTTTTTATTTTGTGCTATATATTTTCATAAATTTAGGTGAAAGTGTATACAGCTACATTTCTTTGGTAATTCATTGTATAATATTTAGTCCATCTGAAAGCTATAGAATCTACAAACTATGATATACACTAGAGATCAAAATTAGAGAACAACCTACAATTTCCTGAATTTCAAGGCCACTGCTTAGTCTCATTTAAAATCTAAACAGGAGTAAAAGAGAAATTTTGTTAAGGATATTTCATGAGTTTCATATATTTTGAAGCACAGAACACAAAACTTCAACGAGATCTGAAAAAGAACATTAATCAAAATTAGAGAACACTTTCAGATACCTCTCCCAGTTATTGGTGTTAATCTGGCACCTTGTGCTAATTTCTTTAATTTTCTAAAAAAAACCCTATTTAACTGGCAGCCCAACTTTCCAGTTTTCACTGACTTTGCAAGATGGTGAGCTTTCCAAGAAGGATGGTCATCCACGAAAGACAAATGCAAGAGAGAACAGGATAATGCAGGGAATCTCAATGGGCAATTAGCTCAATGGTGCAGCTGCGATTGCTGTCTCGTTATACAGTGTCTCAGAGAATTTAAGAGAATTTGGACTAAAAGCCCACTCTGCAGTGACCAAAACTCTCATTAGCAGAAAGAATCAAAAGGGTAGACTAACCTTTGCTGAGGAGAATGTTGTGTGCACAGAGGAGAACTGGTCCAAAGTTCACTTCAGAGATGAAAGCATGTTTAATTTATTTGGGCCTAATGAGAAACATTATGTTTGTCATCAAACTGGGGAAAGACTGAACCCAAAGTGTGTAAAGAAGTCAGTAAAAGGTAGAGGGGGAAGGGTCATGGTTTGGCAGATGTTTCTCTGCAGCAGGAGTTGGGCCTCTTATACAGCTACATGGAAGAGTGAATGCAAATGTTTATCAGAACCTTCTTCAACAACATGTGGTTCCTTCTCTGCGTTCATCAACCAATCAGCCAGTAATTTTCATGCATGACAATGCCCCCCTGCACACAGCCAACTGGGTAAAACAGTTTCTTGAAGCTGAAAGCATTGAAATAATGAAATGGCCAGCCCCAAGTCCCGATCTAAACCCAATAGAAAACCTCTGGAAAATTATTGGCGACAGTTATGGCCAAGAATCCCACTACAGTCAGAGAACTGTGGAAGAGACTGGAAGTAGAGTGGAACAAAATCACCCCAGTGCAGTGTGAGAGACTAATGATGTCCTGTGACTGCAGATGTGCTAAAGTCATTCGAAGCAAGGACCTGTACACTTCCTACTTATTGTTGTAACCTTCAGAAATTTTAGTTGTAATCTTTCTCCGTGCTACGGTCATTGCTGTTCTCTAATTTTGATCATTGTGTTTTCCACAAAGTAACGTTTTTTTTGTTGAAGTGCCTTATTATTATTGCGATATTTAAAAAAAACACTGTTCTATTAGCATTGTATAACAACAACAAAAAATCCATCAAATGTTGAGCAATGAAGATTACATTATTTCTGAAAAACTCAAGTGTTCATAAAGTGTTCTCTAATTTTGATCTCCAGTGTATATATTTTAAAGTTGATCATTCCTGATTTATTGACTGGCCATCCTAATTCTTGAGACCCTAAAATACCAGGACAGTACAGATACCCCCAACATGACCCCTTATTGGAAAGTAGACAGTCCAAGGTATTAAGAGGCATACTTACAATCACACCCCATAAAAACAGTATGCTACTCCTCCTCAGTATAGAGATACCATAAGTGTGAGACTTTTTTCACAGCCTAACCCCATAGAGAGACCCAAATTTCAAGGAGCACCTTAAGGCTTTCTAGGTGCATAAATTATGTATCTAAATACCCACAAAATGAGTAAATTTTGGAAAACAAACACCCCAATGTATTTTCTAAGAGGCATAGTGAGTATTTTCTAGATATCTTTTTTTTGTCACGCATTTTTGCAAAATGCAGAAAGAAAATGAAAATGTATTCTTTTAAACAAAGTTGTCAATTAATAAGATATTTCTAAAACACAGTATAGGCATTTTTAGAATTACACTTCAATGCACATTCTTCTTCTCCTCCCGACTATAGTGATATCACATTTATGAGACTTTTTCACAGCCTATTCACATAAAGGGGCCCATGATCCAAGGACCACCTTAAGGCTTTCTAGGAGCATAAATGATGCATCTCATTTTCTGACTATATATATAATGTGGAGTTATGCTTTAAAAGATATTTCCAACACAAAGACTAGGCATGCTTAGAATTACACCCCATGATACATTCTGTTATTACTCCCAAGTATGAGGATACCACGTGTGAGACTTTTTCACTACTCACGCCACATGGAGGGGCCAAGCATCTTCATGATTTCAAGAAGCATAAATGACACATACTGTATATTTTGCTTAACTACTTATCACATTCTAAACCCTGACATGCCAGGACAGCAGAAACATCTGCAAAATGGACACATTTTGCAAAGAAAGACACCCCAATGTATATGGGGAATTCATATTTTTGAAAAAAGTTTTTCACTTTTCCAATGTTTCAACTAATTATGTACCTGACATTACATTTAGAGTATTACAAAAATGTATTCACTTCCTTGCAAGAGCTGATTTTTTTTGCATGTTTAAAAAAATTATTTTAGGCTTTTATTAATCAATCGTATAGCATACAACAGTTTTTATTTTTATTTTTATTGATCACACAACATACACTACATATTTTTAATTGTTTTAATGCTTGAGCTTTTAGTGATTTTTAGTATTTCTATTGTCATCATTGTTACAATTATTCATATTTTTGTGTACATATTTTACTATATTTTCTGTGTTATATTGTTCTTTTAAAAATATATAGCGTCCCAGGGTTATTTGGCGCTGATAGACATTTAATTTAGTCTTTACCAAAATGGCGGTGTCTTTTTGGGCTTCTTCAAAATGGCATCTGCGGTCTTTCTCCATCCTTTGCTTTTACTAATATGGTGGGGCAGGTTTTTAGCGGTTTCAAAATGGTGCCTGGAGCTCTCATTGCTTGGCCTTCACCAATATGGCAGCATCTCCCTTCTTCTTTTTGGGCTGCTCTTAGATGCTGCTGGAAGTCTCCCTTTTAGTCTTTGGTGTTGACTTGTGAGCTCTCCCAAAATGGCACCTGGAGTCTATTTATTCACATGAAGCAGCATGTATGGCAGGTTTTTACAAAGGAATAAGACCACTCTGAAATGTGTTGCTACATCCTTATGATATCATCATTCTTTCTCTAATGCCCAGCTTCAGCCCTGAGGTTTCCTATGCTGTTCACGGCAACCCCGCTGGCTGATGATTACAAGCTATCTGTATGAGACAGAAAACTGAACCATTAATGCTATTTACTGACTGCTTTATATGCAATATGTACACTCACTGGCCACTTAAAGGTATACCTCGCTAGTACCGGGTTGGGCCCCCTTCTGCCTTTAGAACTGCCTTAATTCTTTGTGGCATAGATTCAACATGGTGTTTTGGCAACATTCCGCAGAGATTTTGGTCCATATTGACATGATAGCATCATGCAGTTGCTGCAGATTTGTCGGCTGCACGTCTATAATGCAAAGCTCCCATTTCACCACATCCCAAAAGTGCTCTTTTAGATTGAGTTCTGGTGACTGTGGAGGCCATTGGAGTGAACTCATTGTCATGTTCAAGAAACCAGTGGTGAGATGAGCTTTGTGACATGGTGCATTATCCACCTGGAAATAGCCATCAGAAGATAGAAAGGTATGGACACGATCAGCAACAATACTTTGGTAGGCCGTTGTATTTAAACTATGCTCATTTGGTACTATGGGGCCCAAAGTGTGCCAATAAAATATCCTCCACACCATTACACCACCAGCCTAAACTGTTATGCAAGGCACTATGGATCCATGCTTTCATGTTGTTTATACCAAATTCTGACTTACCATCTGAATGTTGCAACTGAAATTGAGACTCATCAGACCAGGCAATGTTTTTCCAATCTTCTATTGTCCAATTTTGGTGAGCCTATGCGAATTGTAGCCTCAGCTTTCTGTTCTTAGCTGACAGGAGCGGCACCCGGTGTGTTCTTCTGCTGCTAAGCCCATCTGTTTCAAGGATCGATGTGTTGTGTGTTCAGAGATGAGTTACTGTTGCTTTTCTACCATCTGGAACTTCTGCCCATTCTCCTCCGACTTCTGACATCAACAAGGCCTTTTTTCTCCACGCAACTGCCGCTCACTGGATACTTTCTCTTTTTTGGACCATTCTCTGTAAACCCTAGAGGTGGTTGTGTGTGAAAATCCAAGTAGATCAGCAGTTTTTGAAATACTCAGACCAGCCCATCTGGCACCAACAACCATGCCACGTTCAAAGTCACCTAAATCCCCTTCCTTTCCCATTCTTATTCTCTATTTGCACTTCAGCAAGTCATCTTCACCACATCTAGATGCCTAAATGCATTGAGTTGCTGCAATGTGATTGGCTGATTAGTAATTTGCGTTACCAACAGCAATTGAACTGATGTACCTGATAAGGTGGCCTGTGAGTGTATTTTTTCATTTTGCCCATAGTTTCACTGTGAACACCTCAGTAAATACCACCCATGCAGCTGATGACCCACTACTCTGTAACAGAAGCTTTTTATGTACCTGTGCCATTTGTCTTCAAAATATGCTATATAGAAGATATTTTAAATCTTTAGACTGGCGTTTCTTTTTTGCCACTCATCCAAATTACATTGTAGTCAATTTTAAAAAGTAAACTACATTCTGCTGTTTGTCCTGTTACTTTTTTGAAATAAGGAAATTACAATAATGGCAGTAGCAATCTTGTTCTTCTCTTACAATAAAAGCTCAAAACAGCATGAGAAATATTACTTCCAACTGAAGGGATAGTAGGCTAATTTGGGCATCAAAAGGTTTTGCTCTTCCAAAAGTGATTGTGGGAGAAATGCTAGAGACCTTCAGTTCCATTAGGATAAACAGATCTTTTTTTATCCAGAGTATATCATAAAACGAAATTGTGTTGCACCTTCAGCTCCATTAAGATACACAGATTTTTTTTTTTTTTACCCAGCGTATATCATAGAACAAAATTGTGTTGCAATTAATTGTTTAATACAATATTAATATCAGAGGAATACACAGCTTAGGGACATCAAACAAGGGACAAGACTGTTTGATGTGTCTCTTGTCTGTCAAATCATACCTCACAGTCTTGGACACAATATAATTGCCTGGCACCCTGCAAGCAAAATCATTAAAATGCAGGTAATTTAAATACATTTCAAACAGCAACATGTCAAAAGCATATATATCATGTTTGATTTATGTCACTGTAAATAGCAATTTAGAGAGACACAGTTAGTAGAATTAAAAATAACAAGATGACAGCACAATTAAAAAGAACAAGCTGATTGCACAATTAAAAGGAACAAGCCAACTTTAGCAGTGTCGATACCATGGTGGTCACTTTTTCAGAAAAAAATATTCAAAAGCGATGATTGCAATTGTCATTTCTATGCATAATACATTTCCTCGTTTTTATACTGGATTCATACATGAAATTATATTAAATTATTCCTTATGATGTTCAAAAGGCAGTATGCTTCGGAATGACAGTCTCCCTGAATTTATGGTTAACCTGAAACTGAAGTCATTAAGTTGTCACACAGAATGACACGTTAAAGGGAAATCATCATTAAAGGTGCCGAATCCTCTTTAAAGAGATAATTTAATCTATAAATCTAAAATTGAAGCATGCATAGAACAACTATACGATTATTATGATTCACCCGCAGAGTACAGGAGTGTGCCCTTGTCCGTTTGTAAAGGTTGCTGAACTGCAAAGGCAAATTTAAATATCCTAAAATAAGATCTCAATCCAGTTGCCACAACTAGTTATACATTTAAAGTGTTACTACACCCAGGACCCTGCATTCACTATATCTGGTCTCCCACAGTACACAGAACATGGAAATGCAATTATTTTAGTAAATTTAAACTGCTAAATATCTTTTCTCATCAGCAGTATATAGCAGTCTTGTGACTTCACTTTATGGTTAAAGTTTGTAGGAGGAGCTTTCATTCTTCTCTGACTGTCCTATGGGGCTGCATGACCCCTGACCTTCTGTCTGGACAGTGCTGATTGGCCCTGTGCTGATCACATGCACCCTCCCAAGAAAAAAAAAACTCTCTAGCAATACACACCAAACTGAGCATGTGCAGAGTGACTCAAAAGACTGTTTTATCAGGAGATGGATTAATGACAGTAAAAGAAGAGGAGGACCAGAGAAGACAGGATTAAACAGCCTTTTTACACAATGCAGAGGAATAACCCCCTATGTTCCACAGTGAGTATAACAAGCATGCTTTACTGCATATATAGGCTGATTTTACTGTTGTTGATTTAGTAACACTTTAAGCCTGAACTCCAAGCAGATATAAGTGTAGCACTGTCCCCGTGGGGCTTGCTGTGTGATGACTTCTTGGGCCTTCTTTCATTACCTGCAGACAGTCACTTAGGGACATTTCACTCATCCATTCTTACTCCCAATGGCTCGTTACTCAATAAACAGTCCAGAAGTGTTGGTTTTATATTTATTGTGGAACTTGGATGGGAGAAGGGAATAGTGGGATGCTCAAACTTTAACTATTTACAGTTTATAAGCACAGCTCTCACTTTGCCTCACCAGATTATTTGTGGAAGCAGACACACTGCTTTAACCTGTATTGCCCCTTGTATGGAAGAATTAAGTCTTCTTGCTCTCTCTAGCAGCAGACTTGTTGCAACTACTTTATCTTCAGGACACTCTCTAGCATCCCCCTTGACTGACAGTCTGACACCCGTCCACTGACTCTTCCACAGAAGCGGTGGCCCTCTCAGAACAGGCCCCATGACACAGATCTGTACTCACTGTACGCAGAATCAGATCCTCTCCAATGTCTCCCTTCCAGTCAACTCTGCAGGACCTCTAGGCTCAGCTCTCTGACTCTCCGGCCCTCAGGTCGACCACCTGAGACCCCATGGCAGCTTCTACAGAGGAGGGGGCAGCCTCCGGGACCCCTCTCTCCAGCTGAAAGATCCCGAGCACATGTGCCCTTGGCAGTATCCCAGCATGCACCGAGGCACTTTCCTCTGCTAATCACCAGGGCTGTACTAAGTTCCTGTGCACTCATTTGTCAGGTTTCCTTCCACTATCAAATATGCCTCCCGATTGGACCAACGTGAAACACTTCAGACAAACTGAGCTGCACCCGAGCACCATGAGCAGACTTGACTAATAAATCCTGCTCTCTGGTAAGCAGAAAGCAAGATAAATTTACCCTGAAATCTCTCTGGTAAGCAGAAAAGATCCAAAAACTATATTCTCACTTCTAGCACCTACCTAGGAAGGTGCTACATAAGAGAAACAAATGAATGCAGTTAATTATCAACGCATCAGAAAAGCGTATAAGTACCTGAATTTGTCTGAATTTAAATGCTGATAGGAGGAGAGAGCAGATAATACATTTAATAATCTTCTTCTTCACCTTTCACAGTCCAATTACATCCTCAGGGAGAAGAAAGGACCTTAAGCATTACTTAAAGCTTAACTGTATCTAAGCACCACAAACCAAAAATGTAATTTAACCACTTTACCTCTGGAAGGTTTTCATGATCAGGGTTTTTTTTGCTTTTCAGCACTGCGCTACTTTAATTGCCAATTGCTCGGTTATGCAACTTTGTATGCAAATAAAATTTAAATCATTTTTTTCACACAAATAGAGCTTTCTTTTGGGGGTATTTAATCACCACTGGGTTTTTTATATTTTATTATATAAATGAAAACAGACAGAACATTTTGAAAACAAGCAATATTTTCTTCTTTCTGTTATAAAACATATCCAACTGGTAATGTCGGTGATCAGCATCTTATAGTGTGATTGTAATAGAATGTGAAGCCTTTTAAACATTTAACATACAGAACAACTTACACTCAACTTTAGATATGTCTACAATGGATCTATTTGTGAAGATTTTATACAATTTGTAGATGCTTATTAATTTGCAACCCAGAAGGAATCAGGAATTGATATTTCAGGTTTAGAACCAAGGCTTACAGGAAAGGTTTTAGGCCAAATGGTTATCCGATTAATTAGAGACCTCCCTGGACATCACTCATTGTGTTGGCATTTGAACAGACAGTTCCAGTGTTATATCTTTAGAGGGGGCTGGTGCTGAATCAGAGATTCTTCATGTAGCACCCAACAGTTGCAGATGTCCTTGCTATAATCTCTGAACAATTCAATTTCAAAGTCCTCACAATTGTCAGCAGTTCGCAATGCAGTAGCAGTAGTCAAATCAATCATTTCATTCTTTAACCAATCAAGAAAGTGTCATTTTATTTTAAAGCAGGAGTTAGGCTCTCAACCTACCAGTCTTTGTGAAACTAGATGGGTAGAGCGCCATGATTCTCTTATAAGATTTTGAGATGAACTTGGTGGTGAGTGCACTATCAGCAATATCTCAATGGAAATGCTCAAGCACTAGCTCAACGGCATCTACTCTCATCCATTCTCTGTGCAGTGCAGAATTCATATTTTCCTTGGTTTTACTCATCAGTGTTGTGAAAGTAACCCTTACTCTGAGTCGCTTCCTTCAATCGCTAACAATTGATTTAACAAGCGCATCTGACTGTTTGACTGATACCATGGCAACCCTGAAGAATATGCAATGGCAACTTTTCCACTTTGCATATGGAGGCTACAGAATTGGCATCAGAGTTTGGAGTGAAATTAAAATTGCCATGTTTTGTAGGGAGACAAGTGCACAGATTCAATTGCAATGTAGGATCAACAGAAAAATACTGCAGAAAATCGTTGTATATTTCCTTGCTGGACAACATTATCAATGATTTAAAGCTCCATTAAATCGTTTTCCAGAAAATTCGATGCAGTGTTTCCAGATTCAAATCTTGATGCCAGCAGTACTTTTTGGGAAAAAAATGGAAACCATGGTTCTTGTTGCTATACAATCAACATCAAAGCATTTCCACCCTCTTCTAGCTGATGGTAAGCAGAAGATAATGGAGACATTACTGCAAGGAGAATTAAGTCTCTGGATTACAAAGTGGAAACAAGAGTTATCACAACAGAGGGAAATTCCACAAACAGTTCTTGAAGTGTTGGACTTGTGTGACCAGGACCTCTTCCCAACCATCAGAAGTTACCTTTTGATCTTAGCAACTCTCCTTGTAAGTGTGGCCTCACCAGAGAGATCTTTCTCAACCCTCTGCCATGTTAAAACTAGTGATGTCGCGAACCTAAAATTTGCCGTTCACAAACGGCGAACGCGAACCTCCGCGAATGTTCGTGAACCGGCGAACCGGGTGAATCGCCATAGACTTCAATAGGCAGGCGAATTTTAAAACACACAGGGACTCTTTCTGGCCACAATAGTGATGGAAAAGTTGTTTCAAGAGGACAAACACCTGGACTGTGGCATGCCGGAGGGGGATCCATGGCAAAACTCCCACGGAAAATTACATAGTTGACGCAGAGTTGGGTTTTAATCCATAAAGGGCATAAATCACCTAATATTCCTAAATTGTTTGGAATAACGTGCTTTAAAACATCCAGTGTGTGTATACGATCAGGTATGATGTTGTATCAATCAGGTAGTGTAAGGGTTACGCCCGCTTCACAGTGACAGACCAAATATATTTTTTTTTAATTTGCAAGGTGCTGTGCCACCGTATATATGAGTGGTGGGCACTGCAGTGGGCACAGTACACTCTGTTTTTTTTTCACTACAATTTTTTTAATCTAAGACTGATTGCTACAATTTTCTTTGGACTTTTTTTCACAGTCTTCACCCTCACACTGCTATTCAGTGTATATATCTAATTTGTACATATATTTCACATTTATCACTACTAAGATTTTTTTGCTACTGAAGAGTTTTAGTGGTTCACCCTTCATAGGGCACTTAAAATATTTTTTTATTTTCCTCAATTTTAGCACTTTATTTCTTTAAAATGATCACATTCGTCACTTTTTATTGATTCACTTTATTTGATTGAAGAGTTGGATGGGTTCACTCTTCATAGGGCACTTCACTTTATAATATTGTTTTCTTCTTTCTTCTGCTGAATGTTGGATCAGTACCCTTTATTATTGATTCTTTCACAGCATTCACTTTGCACAGGATACTTATTCAAGTGCTATTGATTCAGCATATTGAGGATCTCACTTTTTTATCATATTTATGCACTTTCATTTTGGCACTCAAGCACCTTTGTAATTTTTATCTGAAGGTTGATGTATTGATTTTATACTATTGATTTTGAATTATTGATTAATTTTAAAGATCTACTTTTAGATATCTATGGTTCACCGGTTTTAGAATATCTGCGCTGATTTTTACTCTTTATTTTATCTTGTTGTATGTGGGGACACTACAAAATTAGCTGCAGATTTCTGGTGCTCCATTGTTCTATATTGGTACCTCCTCTTTTTTCCGTTCCCTTCTCTTCATTTGGTAGCGCATAGATTTATCTTCATATACACTCTGTGGACCTGACAGTCACTGGCAGGCCAGGCAACTGCAATTATAAAAAAATATATATATTTTTAATTTGCAAGCTGCTGTGCCACCGTATATATATCAGTGGTGGGCACTGCAGTGGGCACAGTACACTCTGTGGACCTGACAGACACTGGCAGGCCAGGCAACTGCAATTATAAAAAAATATATATATTTTTAATTTGCAAGCTGCTGTGCCACCGTATATATCAGTGGTGGGCACTGCAGTGTGCACAGTACACTCTGTGGACCTGACAGTCACTGGCAGGCCAGGCAACTGCAATTATAAAAAAATATATATATTTTTAATTTGCAAGCTGCTGTGCCACCGTATATATGAGTGGTGGGCACTGCAGTGGGCACAGTACACTCTGTGGACCTGACAGTCACTGGCAGGCCAGGCAACTGCAATTATAAAAAAATATATATATTTTTAATTTGCAAGCTGCTGTGCCACCGTATATATCAGTGGTGGGCACTGCAGTGGGCACAGTACACTCTGTGGACCTGACAGTCACTGGCAGGCCAGGCAACTGCAATTATAATAAATATTTTTTTTTCAATTTGCAACAAGCTGCTGTGCCACCGTATATATATCAGTGGTGGGCACTGCAGTGGGCACAGTACACTCTGTGGACCTGACACTCACTGCAATTATGACAGAGGAAAAAAAACTATTATTTTTTAAACTGCAAGGTACTGTGCCTGTGCCACCCGAAATGAGTGTGGTGTGCACACAGTACAGTCTGTGGTGGGTCTGTGGCCTCTCACACATGGCAGGCAGGCAACTGCACACAATATATATATATATATATATATATATATATATATATATATATATATATATATATCTAAAAAAAAATTACTCAAATACCAGCCCTCAAAAGGGCTTTTTGGGGACAATATATATATATATATATATATATATATATATATATATATATATATATAATTACTCAAATACCAGCCCTAAAAAGGGCTTTTTGGGGTGCTGTCAGGATGCTGTCCTTACACAGCAGGAGTGGACCGAGAACATTGACTAACAAGACAGAGAACACTGACTAACAACTGTCCCTAGATATTAACAGCAGCAGCAGCAGCTCTCCCTGCTCTCACTAACACACTGCTTCAGAATGATCTAAGATGGATGCTGCCCTTGCTTTTTTATAGGAGGTGGGAGGGTGTGGGAGGGAGGTATGCTGATTGGCTGGAATGTGTCTGCTGACTGTGAGGTACAGGGTCAAAGTTTGCCTCAATGATGAAGTATAGGGGGCGGACCGAACATCGCATATGTTCGCCCGCAGCGGCGGACGCGAACAAGCGATGTTCGCCGGGAACTGTCCGCCGGCGAACAGTTCGGGACATCTCTAGTTAAAACATGGCTTCGGTCACGAATGGTGGAGGACCGATTGAATGGCTTGTGTTTACTTTACATTCAGAAAGATATTTCCGTGAATACTGGCTGAGTGTTTGAACTGTTTGCCAAACAAGGAAAACTAAGACTTGAGCTAATTCTGTGAATTTTTCATGTTATGTAATGTAAAATGTTTCTTTTGTTGTGTGTGTGTTTGGGTTCTGCTACATGTTTTTTTTTTTGAGCCCCGGTTCACACTTCTGCGTGTGCGGGGTTCGCATGTAATGTCGGAGCGCACTGCTCCGACATTACATGCGATTGGCTTTGCGGTGCGAGTTTAGACATACAGTTTGTATGGCTAAATTCGCATCGCACCCGCAGCAAACACGCACAGGAGGCATTTTTGCAGCCGCATCAGGATCCGATCGCACAGCGGTTCACACTTGTGCGATCCGATCCTGTGCGAACTGCACGATCGCACTGCGATATGCGATCAAACTGGGGGTGTTGTTAAGATTACATTGACACCCCCAGCGTATCGCATATGGCAGTGTGAACTGCCTGGGGTGCGTGTGCGATGCGGGAACAGGCTGCGAATTCGCAGCCTTCCCGAATCGCATAAGTGTGAACCGGCACTTACACCTCATTTTATATTGTTTGTAAATATTTTGTCTGGGAATAATATGTATAAGTATACAAACTGCTTATGTCCTTTGTAATAATAAAGTTATATGTGGTTAAACGTATCCTGTCTAATTGAAATGTAATAATCTAATCTGGAATGATACATGTATCACTGTTTTAAACAAAGGTTAGGTTAGGACTGTATAATATGTTAAAGTGTAACCCCCCTTTTGTTGAGAAAAAAAAAACATTCCCTTCTGGCTGATCTATGTACATTACAAGGATTTTATTTAAACTTTGTTGCAGATTCCTACCTTTTGTTATTCTGAAGAAATCACTGTTTGTTCCTCTGTACCTCTGGGCGGAGTGGGTCTAATGGAAGTGGTTTCATAATTATCTGTCAGCTGTGGCACCTGCAGAGCTCTAATGAGGAAAGCATCAATTCACATATATAGAACAAGTGTCCAATGCACCCTGTGCAATTAATATCACTACTAGACTAAGCTTGAGTGACCCTTACACAGTATTGTCTAGGGGTCCATTCCGTCCGGTAAGTGGAACATCCTAGGGGAGAGGATATTCACCATTCTCACATCACAGTGTCAGCATGATTTTGCACAGATTCCTCAGAACTTAAGCACCTTTATGGACTATCTTTCACTGGCTACTTGCTGAAGCACTTTGGGACTTACAGGTATATGCAATGTTATGAGGAACTTTTTTCACATTATATATTTATTCTTATTTATTGATATTAATAGCACAGGGTGCATTGGACACTTGTTCTATATATGTGAATTGATGTTGATATATAATTTATTATTTTTATGATAATCACAACCTTTTTGCACTGTTTTTTTGCACTGTCACTTTGAAGAATCTATTTGCTTTTTTGCACAGCAGCACTTTGAGTTGTTTCACGTATCACCATAGCGCAGCAATAATTTACTTTCTTTTCACGTTTTTCTCAGTCAGACTGAGCATCTGCTGCAGCAATGGACGTTTTTTCATTTATTTCAGGGAGACAGATAGATGCTGGTGATGAGTTATTTTCCAATAATACAAATAGTGGAGATTTGACACAACAGTTCAGACAATTAAGGAATACTTTGGATAAACAGGTCAGGGCGTGGGGGGATATTTTTACCCTCAGAAAATATATGAAGGAGGGAATCATGCCAAGGAGACTTGGGTGGGATGTGTACCCCAATGACGGCATGTTGGGAAAGGAACTAGAAGATGAATGGTATGCTTTCTTCAATCATACCGAAAGGAAACTGTTACAACTTATAGTCTCCAGGAAGGAGAAAAAACTCAAACTATTGGAAGAGAAAGTCAAAGGTCTAAAAGAGACTATGACTCCTTTTCAGGAAACAGGGGAGTATAAGGACAAGATGAAATTACTACAAAATTTTATAGGTAAGGTCGACAGGGATACACAAAATAAAAAGATTAAAAAATGTAATAGGAACACCAATGACTACAAAAATAAAAAGATTTATAAGTGGCAGGAAGAAACTAACAATCCCCCCGAGGTGTCCAGGGCCTCTTCAGTGGAAAGAGAGACACCCCCCCAACTTAATTATGGTAATGGGGATTATACTGAACCTAGAAGTACTAGGGAAAGGCGATCCAGTAGTGAAGATGTCTTTACCACCCCCATCCTGGAAGATATGTACAAGGTACCCCTTATCCAGAGGCCTCACTACCAAGAGACCGCCATCTCAGTTCACTCCAATACAGATTACCGGTTTACAATAGATTTGAACCATTAAGGAACGAGCAACCGCCCCCTCATTATGAAGACAATGGAGGATATCAATCCACCCATTATGGGAATAATGGAGGGAATCCACCCACCTACCACAATGGGAATTACAGAGGAGATGGCAGAGGTAGGGGTAGAGGAAAACCCCAAGGACAACACAACAATTATTATCATAATACCAACCCACCATCTTGGAATTACAACCAACCTCGAGGGGGTTTTCCCAAGAGAGGATATGGAGGACCTCCTTGGAGGGGGAAAGGCCAGAACCAATACCGGGGGAGAGGGGGAAACCATGCCCACAGCCCCCCAAGAGAGTAGGAATCGACACCGTGGCAATACACCCCCATCCCGAGCAGGGATTCAGAGAGAAGAAACGGAGAACAAGAGGATGCTGAGGGGACCAGAGGAAAAAGAAAGCGAGAACATTAGGCCTAGGTATCTTCAATCTCAGTGATGCCATGTTTTCGGAAGATGAGCTAAAAGTCTTGGAACTAGGATTAAAATTTGCTCCTAACAAAAATCTTAATAGGTTCGAAGTTTTTATTGATCTGCAGAAATTTTTAAGAAAAATTAATATCAAGAAACATTATTTTAATAAGGAAGATTTTAAACAATCCAACAATGGAAAATTCACTTATACACAGTTGAGGAACAAGTCGATTCTTAATCCCAAAGCACGGAATCCCCATTTTAGTGAAGTTTTTAAAGCACTTGTGGAACAAGAAATTGAACAACTTAACACGAAAGCCGGGAGAAAGCAAAAGGATATTGATCTTGGGATTAAGATGCTAGAAAACAAGAAAGAGGTAGTAATCAGACCGGCAGACAAGGGGGGAGGATTGGTCATCCTAAATAAAAAAGACTATTTGGATGAACTTAATAGGCTTGTGGGAGACCAGGAAACCTATGAGAAGTTAAAGGGCAACCCTACCAATAAAAATAAAGCAAAATTGAAGAGAATGATTAAAAGAGCCCAAAATGATGAATTAATTAACAAAAAAAAGCCAGATATCTGGTCCCGGATGCCCCCGACTACCAGTCATCTACCAAATTCCCAAGGTCCATAAAAATAAGGACAAACCCCCTGGACGACCCATCGTCAGTGGGATTGAGTCCATTTTTAGCAGATTGGGGGAATATTTGGATTGTTTTCTTGGATTTTTTCTTTTGGATTTTCTTTTTCTTTTTCTTTTGGATTGGTGAAGACTTTCCTGGCTTATCTACAGGACAGTAAGGAGGTCATGCAAGTTTTGGAAAAAATTAGTACCAACAAACATCAAATTTTGGCAAGTGTGGATGTAGACTCTTTATATACCAATATACACCAATCACATGCTTTGGAAGCAGTTAGGTGGGCCCTGGAAAGGTCCATCATGGACAACCAGCAGGTAGAATTCCTATTACAAGCATTGGAACTAGCCATGAGTGAGAACTTTTTCTGGCAAAGTGGGAGTTTTTATAGACAGAAAAAAGGCATGGCAAAAGGCATGATTGTCTGGGAGGGAAGCCCAGAATCATTTCAAGACTTTATGGAAGAAATTAAGGTCAATAATTATCACATCTCTTTTTCGGATTCCTGGAGTAAAGATACCATTAATTTCCTCAATTTGGTTATTTACAAGCAAGAAAAGAAATTATGCACCAGAACGTATTTTAACGAAGTTGACCGCAATGGGTATACTCCGGTACACAGTTGCCACCATCCTAGGTGGCTTAATGCAGTACCCAAAAGTCAGCTAATACGGATTAGGCGGAATTGTGATGATGAGAATGATTATGACAACCAAGCAAATACCATCATAAAAAGATTTGAAGAAAAAGGATATAATAGTAGTTCCTTATTAAGAACAAAAGAAGAGGTCTGGAAATATGACAGAAAAGAAATGACCAAAACACGCCCAAAAGTTAAAAATAATAAATATGGCACTGCCTTCATGACTGGGTTCTCCAGACAGTACAAGGAGTTAGAAAAAAAAAAAAGACATTGGTATGTTCTGCAAAAAAGACCCCACCTTAGAAAAAATACTGCCAAAAAAAAACACAATTTATCTACACAAAGCCCACTACTTTGAGACACAAATTGGCCAGGAACGTAGTAGACCCCCCGAAACCTTTGGGCACGTTCCTGGACCAGGTGGGTTTCTTTGCATGTGGGCCGTGTGTTATGTGTAAGACCACCAAACACAGAGTCAGGAAAACCACAAATTTTAAATCCAATAGTAAAGGTATGACTTTTAAAATTGACAAATTCATTACATGTGGTACTACCCATGTCACGTATCTTTTAGAATGTCCGTGTAAGCTCCAGTATGTGGGCCGAACCACCCGCAAATTAGGAGTCCGGTTATGTGAACATGTAACCAATATCAAAAAAGGGTTCAAAAAACATAGTTTATCGAACCATTTCCGATTGGTACACAACAAGGACCCATCCGGACTGAAGTTTTGTGGTATAGATAAAGTAGTATCCAATTGGAGAGGGGGAAATCTAACCCAGGGGATTTCACAAAATGAAGGAAGGTGGATATATTTTTTAAAAACACTTCATCCCCATGGGTTGAATATCGATTTCGATCTGAACTGCTTTTTATCCAACTGGTAATTTTTATGGTTCTATGTGGTAATTTTTGTTATGTGGTAATTTTATTATGTAATAATTTTTACCATATTTTAGCCATTTAGTCTGCTATGAACATTGGTTCCCAACTAGTAATATTCACATATATATTTTTTATATATACAGTGGGTACGGAAAGTATTCAGACCCCCTTAAATTTTTCACTCTTTGTTATATTGCAGCCATTTGCTAAAATCATTTAAGTTCATTCTTCTTCCTCATGAATGTAAACATAGCACCCCATACTGACAGAAAAACACAGAATTGTTGACATTGTTGCAGATTTATTAAAAAAGAAAAACTGAAATATCACATGGTCCTAAGTATTCAGACCCTTTGCTGTGACACTCATATATGGTATATGGTATATATATATGGTGCTTTCCATTTCTTCTGATCATCCTTGAGATGGTTCTACACCTTCATTTGAGTCCAGCTGTGTTTGATTATACTGATTGGACTTGATTAGGAAAGCCACACACCTGTCTATATAAGACCTTCCAGATCACAATGCATGTCAGAGCAAATGAGAATCATGAGGTCAAAGGAACTGCCTGAAGAGCTCAGAGACAGAATTGTGGCAAGGCACAGATCTGGCCAAGGTTACAAAAAGATTTCTGCTGCACTTAAGGTTCCTAAGAGCACAGTGGCCTCCATAATCCTCAAATGGAAGACGTTTGGGATGACCAGAACCCTTCCTAGAGCTGGCCGTCCGGCCAAACTGAGCTATCAGGGGAGAAGAGCCTTGGTGAGAGAGGTAAAGAAGAACCCAAAGATCACTGTGGCTGAGCTCCAGAGATGCAGTCAGGAGATGGGAGAAAGTTGTAGAAAGTCAACCATCACTGCAGCCCTCCACCAGTCGGGGCTTTATGGCAGAGTGGCCCGAGGGAAGCCTTTCCTCAGTTTAAGATGGAAAACCCGCATGGAGTTTGCTAAAAAAACACCTGAAGGACTCCAAGATGGTGAGAAATAAGATTCTCTGGTCTGATGAGACCAAAATAGTACTTTTTGGCCTTAATTCTAAGCGGCATGTGTGGAGAAAACCAGGCACTGCTCATCACCTGTCCAATACAGTCCCAACAGTGAAGCATGGTGGTGGCAGCATCATGCTGTGGGGTGTTTTTCAGCTGCAAGGACAGGACGACTGGTTGCAATCGAGGGAAAGATGAATGCGGCCAAGTACAGGGATATCCTGGACAAAAACCTTCTCCAGAGTGCTCTGGACCTCAGACTGGGCCAAAGGTTTACCTTACAACAAGGCAATGACCCTAAGCACACAGCTAAAATAACGAAGGAGTGGCTTCACAACAACTCCGTGACTGTTCTTGAATGGCCCAGCCAGAGCCCTGACTTAAACCCAATTGAGCATCTCTGGAGAGACCTAAAAATGGCTGTCCACCAACGTTTACCATCCAACCTGACAGAACTGGAGAGGATCTGCAAGGAGGAATGGCAGAGGATCCCCAAATCCAGGTGTGAAAGACTTGTTGCATCTTTCCTGGCTGTATTAGATCAAAAGGGGGCTTCTACTAAATACTGAGCAAAGGGTCTGAATACTTAGGACCATGTGATATTTCAGTTTTTCTTTTTTAATAAATCTGCAACAATGTCAACAATTCTGTGTTTTTCTGTCAGTATGGGGTGCTATGTGTACATTCATGAGGAAGAAGAATGAACTTAAATGATTTTAGCAAATGGCTGCAATATAACAAAGAGTGAAAAATTTAAGGGGGTCTGAATACTTTCCGTACCCACTGTATATTCTTTATATATATATCTTATATATTTTTTATATTTTTTATATTTTCTGCAACTATCCATGGACTTTTAGCCTCTTATTAAATCTCCTATTCTCCATATTTTCAAATGAGGGTAAATCACAGCTATTTTATATAGATTTTTATTAGATTTTTTAATAATAACTTGTATTTTTATATTTAATAAACAATATAGTAATCTTTATCCTGCATGTACCTTCAGAAATGACATCAGGAGGCATATTGAGAGCGCTGTGATTTATACCTCAGTGTGGTGTTAGTATTTCATTTATAATACGCATTGGTATAACCCTGCTAGATGATGTTATGTTATGCAGAGTGTAAGCAATGTTTTTAAATATTTTAGTGTACAGAATAAAGGTTTATTACAATGTGATCGGCAAGCGGTTTCCGGTTGGGTGTACTTGAGGCCAGGTACACCCAACAGGAACAGGAAATGGTCAATGAGTTAGATGAGGAGGGGATATTTATACACCCTTCCTAGCTGAGGCCGGAAATACGTCTGTGATAATGCCCTGGAGGAGGGCGAAACGAGTTGATGCAATTTCCAGTCCTACGCTTGCTGTGACATATTTTCCAGTAGCGGTGGAACGCACGCCGGGATCAAGGGAGCCCCGAGCACACCGCAATCTGAATGATCTCCAATACCTAACGAATGACATAACAAGCCTGCTTTCTCTTACCAAAATGTGAGTGATCCATTCATGTTCTTCTTAATAAACATTTATAAAATCAGTATCACACTATTGTGAGCCCTTCCTTCCCCATATGGTCTCTTTATCCTGTTGAGTACACACATTGGAGGTCCATTTGCGTCCCTGACCAGTCTAGAGGATATTACCCCGGATTCCTTACTGGACTAAGCTTGAGTGACCCTTACACAGTATTGTCTAGGGGTCCATTCTGTCCGGTAAGTGGAACATCCTAGGGGAGAGGATATTCACCATTCTCACATCACAGTGTCAGCATGATTTTGCACAGATTCCTCAGCACTTAAGCACCTTTATGAACTCTCTTTTACTGGCTACTTGCTGAAGCACTTTGGGACTTATATGCAATGTTATGAGGAACTTTTTGTCACATTATATATTTATTCTTATTTATTGATATTAATTGCACAGGGTGCATTGGACACTTGTTCTATATATGTGAATTGATGATGATATATAATTTATTATTTTTATGATAATCACAACCTTTTTGCACTGTTTTTTTGCACTGTCACTTTGAAGAATCTATTTGATTTTTTGCACAGCAGCACTTTGAGTTGTTTCACGTATCACCATAGCGCAGCAATAATTTACTTTATTTTCTGAGAAAATTGGTAAGCCAATCACACAAGCAGGAAATTATGTTTCTGGGGTGTGGCCAGTATACATTCTGTGTACAGAACAACTCCAGGTAGCCATATTGCATTGCATTTTCACAAAATTACAGCAGCTGCAGATTGAAAAGGAAAGGTCATTTTTAATAACATTCAATTACAATATAATTTGTTACGCAAATGTATACGCTATATTGTTTTTTCTTTATTTGCTGATTTTTTTTCCCCCACGAAAGTAGAGTTATACTTTAAATACAGTTCTGTAAGCAACACCTTATTTTATGGCAGTGCCCCGCCCGAGACTAGACTTTGGATCAACCCTTGACACTGTCACTGTACTAATGACACTGGCTTGAAAGGGGTTAACATCCGGGGTCAATCAAATGTAATGTGTGTAATATATGCTGCTTTTACTAACAGATCTGGCTCTGTGCTTTGCAGGGAGAAGAAAAAGTCAGATCTCTGCTCATGTTTGTGCATACAGGACTCTGTACTGTGATTGGACAAAGCCTATCAGCAGATCTCAGTCATAATTCATTGGCCAGGACAAAATCCCGAAAATGTCCAACAACAGTGCAGTTGAGCAGGAGGTGTGCGCATGCGGGCCCCAAACCCCGAAGCATGCTGGCAACATTTATCATCATTGCTGAGCCTCCAGCTGCTGACTCAGTCAGAGTAAATCTACTGTGACCATGTAGGAGGAAGTTACTTTATTTTTAATATTCAAAGCAAACTCACCCATCCATTCATGTCTCCATGCTTTTTTTTTGTGGAAAATCATTTTGAAAAACACCTTCTAGCCATAGTCATCTTGAGTAAGGACAGTTAATTCATGTACCATTTACTTCCTGAAATCCATCTTCTTTTAGCTCAGGCACGCCCATAAAGGTTCATGGGATGTATGACATCATTTTAGTCTAGGCCATTAACCTGGAAGCAACTGAAGAAAATAAAAAAAGGTTTAAAAATATATTATATTATACCTTCCTACCTACCGTGTTTCCCCGAAAGTAAGCCCTACCCCGAAAATAAGCCCTATCTCGATTATCGGGGCGGGCTGCAATATAAGCCCTACCCTGAAAATAAGCCCTAGTTTAGTGTATGAAAAATCCTAGGATGCACTTTATTTGCATTTTAAATAATGTCCAGTGTGTTTTTGTAATATAATACTGTGAAATACCTTCCTTGTATGGCCGCTCTGCTCTCAGCTGATTCCCTGCTGTCTTTCTCCTCTTATACCATAGCTGTCAGAGGGGGATCTCAGCCCCTCCCCTCTACAGTGTCACAGAAGCGCCGAGTGTTCGATTAGAATTGTGGGAAATACCTTCGGTACATCGGCGCTTTGGTGACCCCCAGCTGTTGGCCAGAAAAAGAGGACAGCAGAGCGGCAGATCAGCTAAACCTATTCTAATCTAATCTACCACGGAACACCGGCTCTGTGTGTACACTGCAGAGGGGAGGGGCTGAGATCCCCCTCTGACAGCTACCATATGAGAGGAGAAAGACAGGAGAGAGCAGGAGATTAGCTGAGCACAGAGCAGCGATGTACCGTAATGAAGGTATTTCACACAATTTATTACAAAAACACTCACTGGACATATATAAAACACTAATAAAGTGCATCCTAGGATTTTATATACACTAAACTAGGTTTACATGGGATTTCTGGCAGGCAGGGAGGGCAGAGAGGGACAGAACATTATAAGACCTACCCCGAAAATAAGCCCTACTGTGTCTTTTGGTGCCAAAATGAATATAAGACCCGGGCTTATTTTCGGGGAAACACGGTATTTGATATTTTTTTTAAATAGTTAACCACGTAACGACCGCCCGCCGCAGTTCTTAATGGGCAAAGTGATGTAGTATTATGTTGCTCGCTCAGGAGGCTGCAGGGGGAGCCTGCGCGTGTGACCGGCGGCTCCAATGGCTGCTGGTCACTCACGATCTCCCGCAGCAGAGGGAGAAATATAGACGGCCTATGTAAACACAGCCATCTGTCATTCTCCCTGAAGTAATGACAGAGGCTATGTGATACTGCTGTATAGGATCGCATGTCTCTGTGATTATCTCACAAGCCACGCCCCCTGACAGTTAGAATCATGCCCCTAGGGACACACTTAACCCCTTGATCACCAGTAATGTTAACCCCTTCCCTTTTATAGTACTGATTACTGTAGTAATGTCACTGTTACCCCCAAAAGTGTCAAAAATGTCAGTTAGGGGTCCGATCTGTCCGCCGCAATGTCGCAGTCCCGCAAAAAAATCGCAGCCATTACTAGTTAAAAAAAAACAATAAAAAATGACATAAATATTTCCCGTAGTTAGTAAACGCAATAACTTTTGCGCAAACCAATCAAAATACGCTTATTGTGATTTTTTTTACCAAACATAGGTAGCAGAAAACAAATTGGCCAAAAATTTAAAAAAATTTTGATTTTTACATTTTTGGGGGGGGGGGTTTCATATAAAAAAAATGTTAAAAATATTGTTATTTTTTCAAAAAAGTAAAAATCGCACAGGTGATCAAATACCACCAAAAGAAAGCTCTGTATGTGGGTACGGCATCACACGACCACGCAATTGTCAGTTAAAGTCGCACAGCGCCGAATCGCAAAAAGGGGCCTGGACGTAAGACAGCAAAATCCTCCGTTGGTAAAGTGGTTAAGTAGCGTAGTTTGTCGCCATTCCACATATGTGCGCATTTTTAAAGCATGATATGTTAGGTATCTTTTTACTTGGCGTAACATCATCTTTCACATTATACAAAAAAATTGGGCTAACTTTACTTGCTTTTTTTTAATTCATTAAAGTGTATTTTTTTCAAACAAATTGTGTTTGCAGGACCACTGCGCAAATACAATGGGGCATAAAATATTGCAATGACAACCATTTTATTCTCTAGGGTCTCTGCGGAAAAAAAATATAATGTTTAGGGAATCTAAGTACTTTTCTATCAAAAACTACTGATTTTACCTTGTAAGCAACAAATGTCAGAAAAAGGCCTGGTCTTCAAGTGGTTAACTAAAACTGATACACAGAATGACAGGCACTCAGATACACAGATCACAACAGATTGGTGACACAGATAGACACAAACTGGTACATACACTGGAAAAGCATATACAGACTGACACTGCACAAAGACCATGTTTGTTTCACACAGAGAGCACTGGTCCTTCTTGGCAGCAACTGGCAGGGGAAAGGCTTTTCTACTCAGGCTGTGGCTGATCTCTAAATTAAATGAACTATAAGTATTTGCATGCCTTTTGCTTTAATTCCCCTGGAATATGCTTAGCAGATTTAAATTGGTGTTTCTGTAAAGTGTCCCATAAAACTAAAACAGAGTACATTTATGAATGTCATCTTTTTCTGCACCAGCCCTTATACCAAGTAATTGCAGGGCAAAATAGAATCTCATGCTATTACCAATGTCTCAGTATTTGCAGTTATTTCCTTGGAGCAAAGTGTCTACCTCCACATTATGGGGAATCAAGGGCCTATAGCATACTGCACTAGTTAATATGTTAGTATTTACACATATAAAAACATACAGGCTAACAACACCACCATCTCTTTTTTTATGTTCCTCCAAAAGATGGCATACCCAGGAATATTAGGAGTCTGTTATGCAAACAGCCTGGCCATGATTCACCAATACCCATAAACCCATACCATACCCTTGATCTTCAAAAATCAAAGCCTCAAGCATTTCCATGCTGTGTGCCATGATTCTGGAATTTGTGAAACATCACTTTAAAGCACAGGTGTCAAACACAAGGCCCGCGGGCCGAATTAGGTCCCCCAGGCCATTTCATGTGGCCCTCGCACCTCTCCTGCAGCTGCGGCACTCCCCCCTTGTCTCTGCCCCCACCTTGTCATTAGCAGAGAGGACAGAACTCCTTTACCAGATCCTGCACTCCTCTGTGCAGCTTCAGAAAGGCTTGTATTTGCCCCCCTCCCAGCAGTCCGCAGCAGTGGAGGGCAGAACTCCTCCTACAGATCCTGCACCTCTGTGTGCAGCCCCAACACCACCTTGCCTCTGCCTCCCCTGGTCTTAGCATTCAGCAGACTCTGGAAGCTGACTCCAGCCCTCCTCTGGTTCTCCTCCAGACCCTGCACTTTCTTCTTCCCAGATCCACCCACATCTTCTTCCTGGCAGCAGCACAAGGTAAGAGGGTGCATTGTGATGTAAGCAAGGGTGGGTGACTCTTGACTTCTGATGATGGGGGGGCTCTTGACATCTCATGTGTAAGGGTGTAAGGGGGTGTGGGGTTCTCTGGACATCTAGTCTTACTGATATAATCATATTGTAAAGCTCTGCGCAAACTGTTGGCGCTATATAAATCCTGTATAATGATAATAATAATAACCAGACCTTTGAGGGCAACCATAATGCTGATGCGGCCCAGAATGAAATTAGGTTTGACACCCTGCTTTAAAGTGTCACTGCATTTCAAGTAGATTTAATATAAAATAAATGTGTACAGCTGAAACTGTACGTAGTATTCAAACTTTGCATGTAATTTATGCATGTCTATATCACCTGCCATAACCCTTCCAATCATTTCAAATTTCTCCATCATGTAGCATCTTAAGCCTGGTGCACACATAACGTTTTTTTTTTTTTGTTCAACCCAGAGGACTGAACGGGAAAAAAAACCCATCGGATCGCTGTACTAACACAAGCAATGTTAGTGCGGCAAGCTCCCCTGCTGTGCCTTTTGTGTTCTGAGAGGGGGGCTCCCCCCACCCTAAAGCCAGAAAGCACTGATCAACACTTGCAGCTATTGGCTACAATTGCTGATTGGATGCTGGTTTTCCAGCATGTTCTATCAACAAGTTCCAGTCGTAAGACCAGCTTCTGTAAGCAAGACAACTGTACACACTGTTGTTGTTGAACCAACCGACACCAGCCGATATTCGAACTGTGTGTACTTATTCCTATTTGAAATGTGTGCTCCATTACTTTCTAATTTGCTCTTGCCCTTCCAACATAGTAATGCTCCTCTAACCACACCTAAAACCTCATTCCTAGCCCAGCAGACCTCCTCCCATTTAGTCTAAATATGTTAGGTATATCCAAGGGAAAAGTCAGCACACAGGGTTGTAATGAACACACCGTGTGTGTGGGTGTGTGTGTTTGGGTATGTAGTGAGGCTAGTGATATAGAGCAGAGTTGTGGGTGGCTTTGTATGTTTTTAACATTTTGAATTCTATATATTGGGCTAGTAGAAGCCAATGCAGGGATTGGAAGCACATAGGTAGGAATTGTATTTTGTAAGGACAGATTTGTATAGGGTAAATTCTTGCTGGGATTTAATTTTACACTAATCAATCAAGAACATGGCTATATCTCTTGATATTTCCGATTCTGTCTCTCTGCCAAAGTTGTAGCAGTCAGGGTTGAATTATTTCCAGAGAGGGTGAGAGTTATAGCTGTTGCAAACAGAAATTGCCAGGTCAGGGCAGGAGAGAGTGAAGATTTTGTCACAAACTTAGTTTCACAATAGAAGAGAGAAGGGTTAAAGTGGCAATGTTTTCTATGGGTAACTGTTAGTTGAAGGAATAGGGGGTTGAAGACCAAAGGTCTTGTCAGAGGATTCAAGAGGTGGGATAATACAAGGACAATGATGTTTCTGTCAGAGTGGGTAGAACTGTGTGTCCATTATGTTAGGTCAAAAGAAGAAGACGTAAATGTTGAGGAGTTAAAGCGGAGTACCGGCCACAAAATCGACATAATTGATTTTGTGGCCATCCGCTTGCTTTTCGTTACCTGAAAAGGAAATGGATAGTTACGATTTTTTATTTTTTTTTACTAACCTTGTATTGTAGAAAAATATACTCACCTTTCTTCCACTTCCTCCCTCGGCGGCCGCGGCCCACGCCGTCACTTCCGGTTTGCAATGATTCCTGGGAGCTGAACGTCATCGCTCCCAGGAATCAATGCGCCGGCACCGGCCCCACTCGTCACTTCCGGTGCGGTGCCGCATTCCCTGCTAAACAGCTTCTGGGCATGCCCAGAAGCTGTGGAGGAATGCGGCGCCGCACCGGAAGTGACGAGCGGGACCGGTGCAGGCGCATTCTGGGAGAAGAGGACATGGAAGAGGATGCAGAAGAGGATTGCACTGGCTTCAGCTGCCCACATCCGAGATGGCAACCCTGGAGAAGAAATTTTAAAGGTGAGTATTTCTTCTTGCAGGTAAGTGCGACCCGGGACACTACAGAGGCTATCCATTGTGGAATGTACTAGCCCTGACTGTCCCGGGGGTATTTTTATTGAAAAAAAATTTTCATGGCCGGAACTCCGCTTTCCGGCCATGAAAAAAGAGAGGTCACTGGGGTGTTGACGTTAACTGGAATGGTAAAGACACCAAGGGTCATGGTAGTTATATCCGTCGAGAAAGTAGGATAGCCAGGTAGAAAAGTTCTCAAGGAAGTGTGACACTATTCCAGGAGGTTCATAAATCACAGCAAACCTGAGGGAAACTGGAGAAAAAGTCAAATATAGTTAACTTTATAAGAGAAGAGGGGCATATTACATACAGACATTATTATCAGCATTATTGTCAGCATCCGCATCAAAAGTAGAGCATTTAAAGAAACCAGCCCATTTACTAGTACATTACAAGGTTTCCTGCCTACTTTTTTTTGTTCAAACAAAAATAACATGCGCTTTTCATCCAGGGGACTAATCAGAGTGATAAGGCCACTCTCTATAGAGCTAGAGATGGAAGTTCAGCAGGGCCAAATTTTGATCCATATGTGGTGGCTCCCATTCTACAGAAGCCAATCTAATGAATAAATTCTGTCAAATGGGCCTGTTGGAAAAAATTTCATGATCAGCCGCTGATCATTGCATTCTGACAACGGAGAGTGCCCGCTGTCAGTATACAATGTCCTATGTAATTTACAGTATGTGCATGATGGAATCTGTTAATTTGTGTTCCATTCAACCCTGAATGAAAAAAAAGGCTAACTATGGCCAGCTTTAAGCTGGTCATAGACATCTCAAATTTTAGTAGATTCTTCCATGCTTTGTCTGTCTGTCTGTCCACCTTCAAGGTAAAAAATGTGGCTAGTCTCTGGGTGGAAACCAAACCTGATTTAAGTTTGAGATAGCGTGAGTAATACGTGTAAGCTTTCTGTCTGTCTGTCCTGCTCTGCTGTTTGGATTCCCCTATTTATGACCTCAGATCGGATATCGACTATTCTCTGAACCCTGTCTGCCTTTTGACTGCAGATTGGCCTGCCTTGTACCTGGACTGTCATCTTCTGGGTTCTGCCTGTCTGCCAACTGCATTACCTGTTTGCTTTGCTCAGTTCGCTCCTGCACCGGCGTGGTGGCCAAGCACTAAAGCATTGTGTATAAGACCTGGGGGCAACCAAGTACCAGGAAGCCTGCTTGCCTTATGGAAAAGGGGCTGCTATAGGTGAAGAACCCAGAAGCCAGCTATAGTGTCTGACCACCTACCTGACAGATTCTTGAGAAATCAGCTGAAATTTAAGCTGTTGGAAGATCTGCAAGCACCATCAGGCTCAACAAAAGTTGATTTAAAATTGAATAAACCAGGCGAAAAACTGTTAAAAAACAGCAGCTGCATCCTACCTGTGCCCATGGCTGCCTGAATACAATAGTCGGCAGTAAAAATACAGTACATCTATTCTTGCTGATTAGCATGGATGGGGGGGTGCAGTATTCTTTCACTCAGTCTGTGGGCTCAATGTGCCACATACCAGAACTCCAATCTGATTTGTTTACCTGGACACACACTACTTTAGCTTTTCTAGCTTACACAGGAACTGTATTTTATTACATATCAGGTAAAAAATGACGTAGTAAATTAATACTCCCTACCTACTGCTACATAGCTTGGAAGTATCCTAGGAATAGCACCCTGGTCCTAAACTGGGGCTATCATGTAAATTTTGTTTTTGGCTGGGCTGTCGACAGCTCAGACTGATTGCATAGTTTATTTATAGTCTTTCCCTAAGCTCAATTGGTTTGTGCATTTCTCACTGTGGCCAGTAGGTGTCACTTTAGAGAAATTATTATTACCCCAGTTGGGACTTTAAAGGTAGATAGGAGAGTAGTAGAAAATATCAAAGAGTAGTAAAAATTATCAAAATGTTATTGTAATACAGTCTAAAAACATGACCATAAAGTTCAGTAGAACAATCACATCATAAAACCATATATTGTAATAACATATAACAAAATTGAAAGGCACCCTAGGACTCGGATCTGTTGAAACACCAAGCTGGCCAATGTAGTGTAAAAGGCCAGGTTCAAGAAGGTGTTTGCTGAGCAGCCCAAAGTAGGTTCTCCCAGTAGGTTTCACTGGTACCACAGGCCAGTATGAGATAGTACAACTAGGCTGAGTTATGAATGTTTATTTTTCTTCCAGCCCAGCCCAGTAGGAGGTTCTTGGCTACTGGTGCATTCTGGGAGAGAATATATACTTGGGTTTGCTCTCTTGCCTCAGGCCCTCCTGGCCTGGGGATGTGCTGCTGATGTGAGCTCTGCAAATGAAGGTCCAGAAGCCTGTCTGGGGCCTACTAATCCTGAGGTGGTTCTTAGGCTGTCTTGCCCAGTGTGGAAGAAGCCAAGCCAAATTGAGAAGACCCAGGTGAGGACCCTTGCTGGAGAGAGCCAGGGTGAAAACTGATCTCTCAGGAGGGCCTGGTGACACCTTTGGAGGACACACCTACATATAAAACATGCTTACAGTGTTGCCGGGTCAGCTTAAAGGTTCTGGTACTGTGAAGCTGTACTTTTTCTGGATCCCCCCCCCCTCCCACAAACACTTTAGTTCATGTTTTCAAGGGCATTGCCCAGTCTCTCATGACATTTGTTTGACAATCTCTTACCTATTATTCTTAAAATTTGCCTTTACTGTTTTTACCATTCATTGACTTCAGTAATGCTCAACGGACCTGCCTCTAACTGAACCCAGGTATGTTCAATGTATCCCTAATGTTGAGGAAAATAGAATATAGATCCATTTGAGGTTAAGGATAAGTAGATTGTATTAAACACACTTTTCATACATTAGTACCATATGAGCAACTTCCTGTTAGTACACAACAAACAATGTATGATCCCTGTAGATTCACAATAAATGATATACTGCATGCAATTTCTATATTGTATGTATATTTACTTTTATATGGTCCCTTTTGGATCCTAAATATATGTAACAAATTTTGTAATAGGCACCCCACATTGTTACAAGACTTTTTCATAAACTTTCCCATTTTATACAACAGTTTATATTTGAGAAAAACTGTAAGTCCAAACATTTAAAGCCTGACTTCAAGTTTCTCCCACTTGACATTTGCTGCACTCCACTGCCCACCCATCTCCTTTTTGTACGCTCCCTGGACCTCCAGTATGTACCTTTTTTCAACTGTCCTCAGTCTAGTCGCGTGACATCACAAGCCCTCATACTACTTTTGTACTTCTAGTGGAGGGCAGGCCATGCATTCTGCAGAGAGCGGTACCATGTTATGACAAAGTGTCACTCTCTTGAGCATTCTCCTGTAAGTCCAGGGTGGACTGATGACCCTAGAGGGCAGGTCCTTGACAACAGGAAATAGATTGAATGATGCTAGAAGTCATTCAATCCAGGGCTGGATCTCACAACAGTGGGGCAGATTAACTAAAACTGTTGCACTGAGAATCTAGTGCAGCTGTATATGGTAGCCAATTAGCTTTTAACTTCAGCTTATTCGATTAAGCTTTGACAATGAAAGCTGGAAGCTGATTGGTTTTTATGCAGAGCTGCACCAGATTTTGCACTCTCCAGTTGTAGTAACCCCCCCCCCAGTGAGTCTAGAGGGACAGCACCAGAGAGAGTGAGTATTGTAGCAATTTTTTTAGTTATTTAATTTTATCCTGGCCAATATCATTTTTTGTTACTTGAGTTGACCTGTAAAGGTGAACTACATTTTTTCATAAGAATAGGTAGTGATAAGAAAATGTTGCAAAGTTATGCCGGTCATTCACGTATAGATTTAAGTTAAAAAAAAATTTCATTTTAAGAACGTTCCTTCAATTTTTAAATCGTTAGTGGGGTCAAATTGCCGTTCACTTTTGACTACAGTAATGGGAAAATTCAGAGCAGAATAGAAAAACTTTTCTTAATCAAATTCATTTTCGGACAGAAATGACATTCATTTTAAATTTAAATGTGAAAAGCAAGTAACATGTACAAAGAAATCTCTATGTGTATGGCAATCAATAGCAAAAATATTGAAGATTTTCTGTAAGTCAATGTAATGTATAATATAATGGCAATTATATGAAAATAAAAGCATTAGCACATATTTTATGTGAAACTGAAGAACTTCTGCTGTCTGTAATATGAGACACGTCATGTCAGAACTATTCCTAGCTGGGCTTATGTATCACGCAATCTTTATTATTACTATTCAGTATTATCTATATGCAGGCTAGCCAGACTTCAGGTTAACTCAGACTACAGGCATTCCAGATGAAAAGTCAAGCTCAGACTAGAAAGCTATGTAAAGGGGCAAATGTAAGTCTGTGTTACAGACTGCACAACAATAATAATTCAAGATTAAATGTTCGGATGGTTGCTAAAGGTAATTGGTTCTCTTTAAGCCATTAAACAACTTGAAAAAGATGTTATTATTACACATATAAATATTTCTTTAAGACAAAAACACGTACATATTTTTTACACTTCCCTTTAGTAATGAATAAAATTAATACAACCTAGGTGGAAAAACAACAACATGAGACTGGACATCGAACTATTCATTATTTCTGTTTTCAAAAGCCAATAGTGCCCTCTAGTGTTCTGATTTATTTTTTTGGTACATTCAAGTGCATTAACATTGTATGTAATATTTGTTTTTCATAGATAGGAAAAATAAGTAGATATAGACAAAATACATATATATTTTCCCAAATATAAAGCCTAGGCAGATTGGACAACACTGTGCAGCAATATTCATGATGCATCAGCCATTGTCCTAGTAGAACCTATACTGTATTCTCCTAAAATCATTTAGTATGCATCTTTTCAAGCATTTTAGCTAAGAGCAAAAGAACTTATGTTTTGTTTTGATTGCAGAAGAAACAAGAACCAAAGGAAAGATACAAGAACACATGAAATTATTATATACTGTATACATTGGTGTTATTGTAGTTTAGCACTGGAACTAAGTTCTAGTAGCTGCAGACCTAAAGTTTGTCTTTCTAGAATAATTAACACAGTTTAGTGCAGTATTTCTCAATCTTTTTTCCGGAAAAGGCACGCTTTAAAATTGAGCACAATCTCAAGGCACCCCATTCTAAAATGAAAAAAAAAAAAATAATAATTGTTTTACATAATACAGCAACATCCACTCACACAGGACACCCAACATTAGAGGAAATGTTTACAAAGCAATATACATTTGCACACTAGTACTGACTAGTATTCCAACATTTCTCTTCCGCCACAGTTTCTTTCCTTCATTCAGCTAAGTGCTGATGGAGAGGGGCAGGGGAGGGGCAAACAAGGATGCTGTCCAGATGCCTAATGCCCTCCTTATCAACCAATGGCGTCAGCAGTTATTAGGACACCGTTGGTTGGCCTGCAGGGTTCCCAAAGTTGTAATGCTGCACAATATAAAAAAAAAAAAAAAAAACTGTGACTGTGTGTAACAAAAAGGCAGATTTCATCTACCTACTTTGGCAATTTTTAGACATTTTGCCAAGACACGCCTCTGAGGACCACGGAAGGTGCCACAGCATCCTGGTTGAAAACTCGCCCATGCAGCAAAGGACACATCCCTGCCACAGCCCCAATTACACAAACCACCAAGATCTAATATGCAGAAAATGATAACAAATTCAGCAATTTATTGGGTAGATAAAAATCTTAGTGCGGCATAATGGTCTTGGTAGTAAAATTGTACATTTTGTATAGAGATCAGACCAAAAAAGAGTGACAACTGAGGCTGCATGAAGGACTTGGGTTTAATCTCAGAGAGGGACAGTCCTCCAAATGACAGTTGGGAGCTATGCATTTTTTTTCCAGCTTAGCACAGCACAACACTATGAGCAGCAATGTGATACTCTGCCTGGAATAACCTAAACTATGAAAAAAGGTGTAAATATATAAAGGGTTGATATGCTACATAGACTTAGAAGATGTCTTGATTCTGCAGCCAGACATCAAAACAAGAACTGATATTGTAAGGACTACAATTTGTAGTACAATTTGAGAGACCCCTATTTTATTTGCTGCATCATATACTCTAAGGGGCATAGGTATAAATCAGTGAATGCAACATTCACCAAACAATCACTGCATGTGAATCAATCATTGTTATTAACACATGCACCAGGAAGATACACCTACAGGAAATGTTTGGTGAATGCAATATTAGATGCTTTATAAATCAATCCATAGGTTGTCAATGGCCTTCTCAAGCGAGAGGACAGCACTGCAACCCCAAACTAAGATCTGAAATATAAAAGATGGTACAGGCACCTCAACAAGCCATTTAGCACTCCAAAGTAAGAATAAGAATGATGTTGGATAGGCCCAAAGATAACAAATGTAACCAGCAACATCAGTCATAAAGCCTATTGCTCATACAATATTGTATTGTATTAGGAACTGGACATTTCAGGAGAAACAGATTCAATTTTAGATGTGACACAACTAGTTCCACTGATAAGGAAGAGTTATATATATAAGAAAAGTTGCATTTGCATCCATTTGGAATCCATTTTGTATCCATTCAAATCTCTTAGAGAGGTCTCTGTCCAGTTCCAGAACAAGCATACACAATTCAGCAGTCAGCTAATCCACAGCACAGTACTTAAAGCAGAAGAGTTGTGAAAACCTACTACATCTTAGGACTGTTGCTTAAACATTGTTACAGGTGGCATAAAACTGGCAAGTGTTATTTCTTTAATTTATGTTAAAATAGATTTGCTAGCCACTACTATAACCACCCGATGATGTAGATTAACATTCATCAGCATGATGCTTCACAGCAGTGCTGGCTCTTGTTTCCGAGACGGCACTGTCACTAGCACTGCTTGTTTCATACTAGCAATCAAGACCTGTGCTCATTGGTTGCCGATCATGTGAAAACAATGCCAGTCATGGTGACCACAGCTATCGTGCTTGTAAGGCAAGAGACAGAGTGACAGCTGCAGCTAGAAGGCTGTAGCTGTTAAAGTGAAATTATTTAAATACATAATTTAACAGTTAGAAAAACATTTAAGTGTGATTTGATTTTTTTAAACGTATTTTTCTATTTGTCAGCTTATAATAAAAAAGATAAGCAGGAGATTATTAAAACAGTGTACAAAGATGCCTTCTCACATCTTTAAAACTCCAACCGATGGGTCTTCCACTGATCACCTCAATTGACTGGTAATTCCACTCTCGCAGACACGGTTTTTTTTTTTGCCTATAATAACTTTCTGACCTGAAGACTTCTCTCCCCCTTCTATTAAAAATAGGAAAATCACTTCCGGTTCCGGCGCCTCATGTAAGCAGACGCTCGGAACGGCGGCTCCGACATCATCGGCCTACAAATTCCATGCAGAGCACAGCTGAGCCATCCAACCGGCTCGGCAGCCTCTCATACCACCAGGGACCTGGTAACTATGGACAGATTAGTCTTCCACAGCTCTTTGCCATCCACTACCACCCCCCGCGGCAAAACCGCGGAACAGGCCTCACATGAAGCCAACATGGCAGACGCTACTTCACCGTCCCGCCTCCCGCCCCCAGTGCGACCTTCCATCTGTGATCCCAGATGCCCACATCGCCTCCCTGGCACAAGTTGTGGCGGCCCTGTTATCTCCCACCATCACCGCTGCAGTTGATAATGTGATAGCACTGGGCATAACACAACTCCGCAAGGAGCTGGGAGAATACTCAGGTAGATTGACAAACCTGGAGCATCATATGTCAGACATAGAGGATGAGTTCCAATCCTCTTTCTCCCAGGACCAGCAAGGCAAACAAACCCAAAGGTATATCCTGGAGAAATTAGATGACCTTGAAAACCGTTCCAGGAGGAACAACCTCAGAATTATAGGGCTGCCTGAGACTTACAGTGCTGACTCCTTGTATGATATATGCACTTCCAGAATCCCCTCAGCCCTGGGCTTTACTGTCCCCTGCACCGCAGAGCGCGCCCACCACCTCTAATGACCGTCGCTCCCCGCGCCCAGTCATTGTACGCTACCTTAACTACATGGACAGAGTGAATATCTTAAAGTCCTTCTGGAACTCCACCGCTCTGCAACTAGATGGGCATAAGCTGCTTATTTTTGCATACTATTCTCAGGAGGTGTCTACGAGGAGAAAAGCATTCCAGCCCATCTGCCAGGCATTATTTCAAGGTTCACCTTAGCCTATCCTGCTACCTTACGCCTCACGGACCCCTCTGGAGAACAGAAGTCATTCACCCATCCAGAGGAGGCCAGCCAGTATCTGCATTCCTCTCCACACATTTCTCTGGAGACCCCTGACAGTTCCATGCCTCTGCGATCCCCAGGACCGAGGGAGCAACGCAGCCCCATGAAAGACCCTGCCAAAAAGCTTCGCTTGTTCGGCCCAAATCACCGCTCTTGTCCCCGTTGATCCACTCTCAGTTTGTTTGCTCCAGCTTACTGGAAATCCTGTGCCTCTCCCTACATGTCCGCAATGAATTTGCAGTATCACAGAAGCACCAACCTAATTGTTAAGCACTTATTTTAATCTGTTATGATGTATCTCAGTTACACTTTGTTGTCTATCGCTGGGTATTAGGTATTGCAAGTTGTACTGTTCCGTATTGCACATATTGCACATGTTGTTATTATCCTTGACTGACCATGGCCCCCCCACGGGACCCTTCACCTTTTTCGATTTTCTCTTAGGCTCTCAGCCTTGTCGGAAGTCTGTACTGCCAGCCTCCCTCCCAGTTATCCTGGGTCTATGCCCCACCGGTCCACACGGTACTTTCACCGACACATAGAAGGGCGACCATCTCGGACTAACGGTAACGCTGTTCCTAACGAGTGTATAAGGAAAAAAGTGAAGACTTCAATGGGTATGTACCCGATTTTGTTCCCTCCTCGACCCCCGTTGGGTCCCTTTCTCCCACCCCCATGTCCTGTATCATTTCAAGATGTCTCCACCCTATACTGCACTTCTAATATTGTTGTCCATGGTTGCACTACACTACTATATCATGTGCGCATTTGAAGGTATCATCTCTGCCCCCTTATTCCTCTATATCACTCCCACCTAAATGAAAGTCGTCTCTTGGAATGTTAAGGGGTTAAAGTCCCCGCACAAGCGCATGGCTATCCTCAGGCATCTCAAAAGGCTGAGGGCGGACATTGCTGTATTGCAAGAGACACACTTGCCTGACCCTGACCTTGCCTGAATGCGCAAGCTCTGGGTGGGCCGGGTCTATGGCTCCCCAGCTGTTAAAGGCAAAGCCGGAGTTATGGTACTGGTTCATAAAAATGTAGCTTGCTATATCATTGCATCCTACTCTGACGACGAAGGGAGGATTCTAGTACTACAATTGACTATGGCATCTCGTATCTGGATATTAGCTGCCGTATACGCCCCTAGCTCGCCCACAAAATCTTTTTTTCAAACACTCACCTCACACTTGGCCCAATTTGCCCACCTTCCTCTCCTAGTAGTGGGCGACTTCAACACGACACTAGATGTAGATGAGGACAGGTCAGGGGGACCACAGCACCTCATAACCCGCTCCCTTAAACCTGCATCCCTGCTTCAGACCTTTGCTGATGGCTTACGCCTCACAGATACCTGGTGGCTTGCTCACCCTTCTGATCGTGAATACACATTCTTCTCCCACACGCACAACACCCTCACGAGGATTGATTATATCTTCTCTAGCAACAACTTGCTCACACACACATCTCACCCTTGCATATACGACATAGCTGTGTCGAACCACGCCCCCGTCTCAATTGACGTTTCCTCATTCGCCACACCCTCGTCTAAAGGCACTTGGCGCTTTCCCCCACATCTAGCCAAAGACCAGGGTTAAGGAGCATTACACAGGATTCTTCGTCCAAATTTCTGCAATTCAATTCCTCTCCTGACTGCTCTCCTATGCTACTATGTGAAGCGGGCAAAGCTGTTCTCAGAGGCCGCATTATCTCCTACGCCTCAGCCCATAAGAAAAAAAATCGCCACAGCATATAAGGAGGCCAGTGCGTCCCTCAGGGAGGCTCAAAAGCTCCTCAACCTATCTAATACCCTGGAATGTAGAGAACGCTGGCGCACAGCTAAATCGACGTTCGATGAATGGGCTGCGGCGCAGGAGACCATACACACTTCCCAGCAGGACTGGAAGTTCCATAAATTAAGAAACAAAAGTGGCAAATTGTTAGCATCCATGTGTAGGCCCCCCTACACACCTACCCACATAGTGGCCCTCACGGACTCTCAGGGAAATACTGTAGAATCTCCACAGGACATAAATGCTGTATTTGAGTCCTTCTATACAAAGCTCTATGGCCCCAACCCCATCGACTAAACCGAGGCGGAGTCCCTATTGTCATCAGTCCCACTCCCCATAATTACGCAGACGCAAATGGCTTCGCTAAATGCGCCGATCTCACTCGACAAGGTATTACTCACGGTCAAGTCCTGAGCTCCTGCCAAGGCCCCTGGCCCGGACGGTTATACGTCTGATTTTTACAAGATAGCCATAGAAACGATTGCCCCCACCCTCCTTGATCTTTATAACTGAATATATAACGATGGTCCATATCTACCGACCAGATACCAAGCATTCATCAAACTCATATATAAAAAAGGTAAAGACCCTACTAGTCCAGGCTCCTCCCGCCCCATCTCCTTACTCAATTTGGATGCTAAAATCCTTTCCAAAATAGTGGCTAATTGGCTGGCCGACATCCTTCCCTCTCTCATTCACCCCGCTCAAGCAGGCTTTACCCAAGGGAGGTCCGCCACCTCCAATATTAGGAAGGTCATTTCAGCCTTGGAATATGCGGGGGCCAACCCAACGGTGGACACAGCTATAGTCACACTAGACGCTGAAAAAGCTTTTGACAACATGAGTTTCCGATGGCTGGAGTTGGTCCTCGCCAAACTGGGATTTTCAGGCCCCTTTTCACATCTTATCCAGACTATGTATGCTCAACCCACAGCGCAGGTGGTGGTGGCGGGCCATACTTCCCGTACATTCAGACTATACAAAGGCACAAGACAGGGCTGCCCGTTATCCCCTCTCCTGTTCAATTTAGCCATAGAACCTCTGTCCCGACTCCTCACAACACACCCACATCTAAAGGGGACCCCGGTGGGCAACATGGAACTGCGAACAGCGTTTTTTGCTGATGATATCCTCATTTTCACAGCTGACCCACCAAATGATTTACCGGTTATACAGAAGGTGTTTGCGCACTATCGCTGGTGCGCTGGGCTCCGTATAAACTTTTCAAAAAGTGAGATCCTGCCTCTTCACTCCTCCCATCATCCCTCCTGGGCTTCCTGTTCTCCTCTCAAGGTGGTACATAATTCCATCACGTACCTGGGCATCAAAATTGGCAAACACCCCTCCTCCCTCTATCACCTAAATCTCACACCCACTATTGACAAAGTGACTGCTGAACTTCAAAACTGGCACAATCTTCCTATCTCTTTCATGGGCCGCTGTCATCTTTATAAGATGATGAGCTTCTCAAAGCTCCTATACCCCCTCCAGACTATTCCCCTTCTCCTGAAGCACAATGATGTCCGCAGACTCAATAGGGCAGTAGCTAATTTCATATGGAAGGGCCGCAAGTCACATATAGCCCTGTCTAAACTGTACCTATCAAAGCGGGATGGGGGGTAGGCCTGCCGGATATTCGTCTATATAATTTGTCTTGTCTGCTTCGGGGGGGGTCTAGACTGGATAGCCCGGGAATCTAAGTATACCAACTTGAACCTTGAATCCCAAATGGCCAGCCCTCGTGACCTCGTGGCTTTGCTGCACTGTGGGCACAGAGATCTCCCTCCCAATCTACGACACAATGTCCTGATCAGGGACACTGTCTTGGCCTGGAGGGAAATACGGAAGAAATTGAAAGCTCCTCAGAGGTTATCCCCCCACCTCCCTATCTGTAATCACCCTCTGTTCCCCCAGGCGCAGCAACATAGGGCCTTCACTCAATGGGTGATAGCTCCATGGACAGCAGCTTAATGTAGTGTAAAAAAAATGTAGCATTCTTTCTTTAAATGATAAATTTAAATGTATGCAAACACCAGTGTGACTCCAAAAAAGTGAAAATATTTGGTAAATTTAAAAAAATTGGTAATTTGTCTAGAATGCCAATGCATGACAATCAAAGTCCATATGATATTTCTGGGGATTCCGCTGATCCCAGAAGATGCCATTTGGGAAATGCATCAGGTGAAGCAAACGTATGAAGTTATTACGGCCGGAGCTCGGGTGACACCGCAGCCGGCTTTTTGTCCACATCACTAGTCATTTTTATCCTCATTGTAAGTGATTTTTAACTTTTTAACAAAAGTTACCATTTTGGTACAACCTCTGAGGTCTCTCCCTGCTTGTATTTACACACATGGGCCTTGAAAGCAGCTGTCCATCAAAGGTTTTTGATCACATTCCCAACAGCAACGGCATCACAACTACTCCTGAGCATTGGGGCTTCCTTGTGGAGATTTCACACAGGCTTGTTTGATCTCTGTTACCAAGATCCATATTATCCAGTAAGAGGCTGTCTTTTCCTAAAAGGAGCATGTTTAGATCACTGGAGCACAATTTTAAAGTGGACATTTTTTTGAGCACTTAGCACTTTATATTGGAACCCTATGGACTTTGTTTTATGTACTGTACATATATATCACCAGAAATATCATATGGACTTTGATTGTGATGCATTGTCATTCTGAGGATTATACCAATTGTTATATATTTACCAAATAATTTTTCACTTTTTTGGAGTCACACTGGGTTTTGCATTTCAATGTATTATTTAAAGGAACTGCGCACCATTTCTTACACATTTTTAAACAATCTAGTATTCCTTTTTTTTTATACTTTATTTTTATTTGCATATAAAATTTACAAGAATATTTCCCGAAAATGGGATTTCACGTATACACATTAATTTATATAGAAAAGCAATATTCAAATACTGTAAATCCATAGTATTTTCCCCTTTTCTTCTTCCCCCCCCCCCCCGCAGTTCCTCCCCTCCCTGCCTATGACTTCCGTCCTCCAACATTTCTCTAAGGTAGTCATGCTTGATTATTTATTTCAATATATTTAGTTGATTTCAAATCTATCCATTTTCCCCATTTTCCTTTCATATTTATTGGAGTCTCCTCTTGCGTATTGGAAGAAAAAGTATTCACAATGGTGATACCTCTAGCGCTTGCTAATCCCTAGTGGAAAATTTACAATAAGACGTCTAAACCAATGACGAAACGCGTTAGGTGGAACGCACGCCGTGACGTCATACGTTGTTGAGTGGAACGCAAGCCGGAACTACCGCTCTCCACTCTCCAGCACACGTGTATGACGATCCTGTCCTGTTTGTCTGCCATTTTTTTGGATTGAGCACAGCTTTTCTTCTATTTCACTTTGCTGGATATTGTTTTTGAAGATGTGGAAGTGTATGACACCTGCTTTTATCAATTTTGGAGTTTACGGATTTGACCGTTGAGTGTGCAATATTGTTTTTTGGTGTGTGCAATAAAACTTTGAAAAGCAATACCACACTATCCATTTATTCCCCCATCACGGCTTGTGATTGGAGGTGATTTGCAGGGAATACATCTCATACTTTGGCCCTTGGTTGGAGGAGACTCATCCCATGGAGGATTATTAACCGAACGGCCTGTCCATACCCAGGGAGAGGGAACCCGAACCTGGAAAGGATTTTCTATTGAAGCAAGTTAGGTTCTAATGTCATAAGACATATAGAACCCACAACATCTGGTGAGTGGGCAATTTATTTATTTATTTATCACGGGAAAGGAAGCACCAGTTATTAAGGAAGAAGCACCAGCACTTTATTACAAAATTATTTGGATTTGGACTTTATCATTTTATGGTTTATTATTAATGTTGATTGACTTATCACTACACATTGGATGGACTACTATTTTTAAGTTAATTTTGAAGTGATTTATTATCATGTTTATTTATTAATTGTATCCACTGTGAATTTTTAGCACATATTGTAAATTTTCCACTAGGGATTAGCAAGCGCTAGAGGTATCACCATTGTGAATACTTTTTCTTCCAATTTGCACCCGCACTTTACTAGCAGCTGCACTTAATTATCACAATTAATTTACTTATTTATATAAATCTTAACCAGGCTACGATCACTGCCTCTCTGGCGCGCTAATATACATTGTATATTTTTTTGCCATTCCTCTTGCGTATTACATATATATTCCATATTAAAGTTGTTATTTATTTTTTTACACCATTCCTTTACTTTTGGGCTATCCACTTCTCTCCACTTCTCCAGAGTCATTTTATATTTTTTTAAAGACATTGTTGTTTTGTGAAATAAACATACCCAAGGGTCGTTTGGTATTGTTATTCCTGTGATTTCCCCGGTCAGTTGTCTGACCTCTATCCAGAAATCTCTTATCTTGGGGCAATCCCAAAATAAATGATACATTGTTCCTATATTACCGCATTCCCGCCAACATTTATCTGTCTTGTCTGGTTGATATTTATTCATTACTTCTGGTGTAATATACCATCTTAGCAGACATTAATAATTTAATTCTGTTGTATTTACATCTATGGCTGTGGATCCTACCGCCCTTAGTACAGCCTCTAGTTCTTGTCCTGGCAGTTGTACCCCTATTTCTTTCTCCCATTTTGCTATAAATGGAAGTTTCTCCAAGCTGTGCCACTCTGTCAGCATTTTATATATCTGTAACACTCCATGTCTTTGAGTGGAGGTATAACTATTTCTCAATGTTATTGAGATTTTTTCCCGATCTGATCGGCTGTGTCGATGAGCTAACAAAATGTCTCAGCTGGAGATATCTCCAATTATCTAATTTTATTTTCTTGTTTTAATTTTTGAAGTGTTTTTATGTGACCTTTGTGAAGTATATCTTTTAGTTGAGTGTTCCCTATCCAATTTCCAAATTTTTCTTCTTTCCCTGGTGGGAAGTATTTAGTGCCATTTAGTGATATCATTGGTGAGTTGTATTGCCATTTCAGTTGTTTGTTGATCCCATCCCCTATTTTATAGACTACCTTTGTTAATTCATGTGCTCCTTGTGTTTCCCTATATTTTGGTGGTATCCATATTGTTCTGTGTAAGTGATTATTATTTTGTGCACATTCTATCTCTACCCATCTTTTCTCCCTTTCTACTTTTGTCCAATCAATCATTCGTTTAATAATTACCGCCTTATAATACCTTTCTATGTCAATCTAGTATTCCAATTTTTCGTTTGCAGCCGTTCACCACATTTATTGGCCCATCGCATTAACCTTTTCTTTTTCTTTAGTAGCTTAATGTCAAAACAAACTGGCTAGGGATGCTGGTCATGACCATATGTGGTCAATGATATCACCTAGTATGCCTATCAGCTTGTTTATAATTCCAAATAAGCTGGTAAAACCTAAAAAATATATGAAATCCATCAATTAAATGCTATTACCATGCTTACACCTTTAGAAAACTGCTACAGTTGTAACTTACTGTATTCTCGTAAGCTATTTATTAAATTGCAGATGTACTGTACATTCTGAAATGTACAGTTGCCCTTGTATGTAAGAATGAGCTTAAGGTTCAGAGTGAACCTTGCCTGTTGGGTGTTTAGATGAACACTCAAACATTTATCTGTTTAGTGGCAGCCGAATGTCATGCCTATTAGCAATATTACTACTGCTATTACACATGACAGCTTTCTGCTGTCAATAGTTGCTGAGGATGCCGGAGGGTGCAGACACCGTTGAGTCCTTAACAACTAGTAACAGCTCCAATAACTTACATGCCTGGGAATCCCAAGAGGCAGGGTGGTGGTGCCAGCACTGACCAAATACAATATCTCTCAAAAGTGAGTACACCCCTCACATATTTGTAAATATCTTTTTAATATCTTTTCATGTGACAACACTGAAGAAATGACACTTTGCTACGATGTAAAGTAGTGAGTGGACAGCTTGTAAAACAGTGTAAATTTTCTGTCCCCTTAAAATAACTCAACACACGGCCATTAATGTCAAAAAACCGCTGGCAACAAAAGTGAGTACACCCCTAAGTTAACATGTCCAATTTGGGCCCAATTTTCCCTCCCCGATGTCCTGTGATTCGTTAGTGTTAGTGTATGTTAAATTTGGTAGTCTGCAAGATTTTGGAGGGGATGTCTGCGGCTCCACGATCCAGGCAGATCCAGGCAGAACAGAGGAGGCCGGCAGGTGGTGCTGTGGAGCAGAGCAGAGCGCGCGGGATCAGTGTCTGTGTGCGAGTGAGAGGAGCGGGGTGTGACAGACCGGGTGTGTGAGTCCCCCCCACCCCCCTCAGAGGAGCGGCGGCGTCCGGGCGAGAACCCACCCCCCAGAAAGGAAACGGGCGGTGAGCGGAACGGTAACCCCCCCTCTCCATTGTTGCGGCGGCGGCGTCCGGTGCTAAGAGGCCCCCCCCCACCGAGGTAAGAGCGGGCGGCGGTAACCCCCCCCCCCCCTTGTAAGAGCGGGCGGCGAGCGGTGCGGTAACCCCCCCCCCCTTGTTGAGGGCGGCGTACAGTAAACTGTCCCTTGCGCCGAGCGGTGCGGGAACCCCCCCCTCAGAGAGGAGCAGAGGAGACTAGCTGGCCGGGAAGTGACCGAGGGAAGCGGGGTGCTGAGAGGAGACTGACCGACTGAGGGAGGAATCACAGCCAGGAACTGCTAGTGACAGGCTTAAAGGGACACACACTAGGTAAGTAAGACTGGTGACTGAGATTGAACAGTGACTGTGGGTGTAGTGTAGTACCTGAGTGTCTGGGAGTACCTGTTGCTACCTGAGTGTTCTGGGAGTGGTGCGACTGGCCGGGCTGTGCGACTGAGAGCTGTGCGTCTGACCGGGCTGTGCGACTGTTGTGCGTCTCACCGGGCTGTGCGACTGTTGTGCGTCTGACCGGGCTGTGCGACTGTTGTGCGTCTGACCGGGCTGTGCGACTGTTGTGCGTCTGACCGGGCTGTGCGACTGTTGTGCGTCTGACCGGGCTGTGCGACTGTTGTGCGTCTGACCGGGCTGTGCGACTGAGTGTTGTGCATCTGACCAGGCTGTGCGACTGAGTCTGACCGGGCTGTGCGACTCAGTGTTGTGCATCTGACCAGGCTGTGCGACTGAGTGTTGTGCGTCTGACCAGGCTGTGCGACTGTTGTGCGTCTGACCGGGCTGTGCGACTGTTGTGCGTCTGACCGGGCTGTGCGACTGTTGTGCGCCTGACCGGGCTGTGCGACTGTTGTGCGTCTGACCGGGCTGTGCGACTGTTGTGCGTCTGACCGGGCTGTGCGACTGTTGTGCGTCTGACCGGGCTGTGCGACTGTTGTGCGTCTGACCAGGCTGTGCGACTGAGAGTGTTGTGCGTCTGACCGGGCTGTGCGACTCAGTGTTGTGCGTCTGACCGGGCTGTGCGACTCAGTGTTGTGCGTCTGACCGGGCTGTGCGACTTAGTGTTGTGCGTCTGACCGGGCTGTGCGACCCAGTGTTGTGCGTCTGACCGGACTGTGCGACTGAGAGTGTTGTGCGTCTGACCGGGCTGTGCGACCCAGTGTTGTGCGTCTGACCGGACTGTGCGACTGAGAGTGTTGTGCGTCTGTACGGGCTGTGCGACTCGGTGTTGTGCGTCTGACCGGGCTGTGCGACTCGGTGTTGTGCGTCTGACCGGGCTGTGCGACTCGGTGTTGTGCGTCTGACCGGGCTGTGCGACTCAGTGTTGTGCATCTGACCGGGCTGTGCGACTTAGTGTTGTGCGTTTGACCGGGCTGTGCGTCTGACCGGGTGGTGCGACTGGGAGTGTTGTGCGACTGACTGGGCTGTGAGATTGTGAGTGTTGTGCAACTGAGCGTCAAGTGAGTGAAGCGGAATACCACAGGGTGAGAAGGTAGCGTTAGGAAGCCAGAAAATAGCCACATAGGATAGACTTAAATCGCTGAATCCCCATTAGATTAGATAGTAGGTACAATGCCCGGCGGGTGTGGAGATGCGACTCGGTGTACATCTTGTGATATGTATGCGTTCCTCGGTCATGCGATCGAGGGCGAATACAAATGCGCAAAATGTGAGCACGTTGCTTCCCTGGAAGCTCAGGTCCTGAATCTAGGGAAGCAGCTGGCAACACTGAGACGAATGTCCATACCGGAGGAGAGCCAGGATTGTACCAGTCAGGTGCAGGCAGGGGTCTGCACAGAGGTGGGCGGAGTATCGGAGGTGCAGGCATCAGAGCAGAGTAGAGGGGTGACAGTTAGGAGGGGTAGAAGGGAACAAGGCAAGGAGGCTGATCCTGGGCTGGAGCACCCCAACAGATTCGCCCCGTTGAGTGATGTTGGGGAAACCAGTCAGGGACCAGCATTGCTGGAGCAGAGTGACGCCCCTAGCTGCCAGGGGAAGAACTCCTCCAGTGAGGCCGGGAGAAAGGGAAAGGAAAGACAGGTGCTGGTGGTAGGGGACTCAATTATTAGAAGGGCAGACAGTGTAATCTGTGACATAGACCGTGTGCGCCGAACAGTCTGTTGTTTGCCGGGCGCTCGGGTTCGGCACATCGCGGATCGGGTGAACAGATTACTGGGTGGGGCTGGGGAAGACCCAGCTGTCATGGTACACGTGGGTACCAATGACATAGGCAGAGGAAGACGGAGAGTCCTAAACGATTTCAGGGACTTAGGCGCTAAGTTGAGGACTAGGACCTCCAAGGTAGTATTTTCCGAAATACTACCTGTACCTCGAGCCACACCAGAGAGGCAGCGGGAGATTAGGGAAGTTAACGAGTGGCTGAGGAGCTGGTGTAGTAAGGAGGGTTTCGGGTTCCTGGAGAACTGGGCCGACTTCTCAGTCGGTCACCGGCTCTTTGGTAGGGACGGATTGCACCTAAATGGGGTGGGTGCAGCCGTACTGGGTGAGAGGATGGCCAAAAAGTTAGAGGGGCTTTTAAACTAGGGAATGGGGGGGAGGGTACAGATGTAGAATTAGCCAGTGGAAAGCAAGATTCAGAGGGCAGAAATGGGGGCATTAGCGGTAGGGTGTTCGGAGCTCCTAAACCCAGGGTGGGTACGGGGAAAAATCAAGAGAGCAGCCTAAAAACATCAAATGAGGATAAATGTAACCAATCTAAATTACGAGGCATGTATACCAATGCCAGAAGCCTGGCCAACAAGATGGGAGAGCTGGAGCTGCTGATGTTTGAGGAGGACTTAGATTTTGTGGGGATAACTGAGACTTGGTTTGACAGCTCTCATGACTGGATGGCGACCATTCAGGGGTATTCCCTTTATCGCAGGGATAGAGAGGGTAAAAAAGGGGGAGGGGTATGTCTGTATATTAAGAACAGTATACAGGTAAATATGAGGGATGATATTAATAATGGAGCTATGGACGAGGCAGAATCCCTATGGGTAGAGCTTCAAAGGGAAGGCACGGTGGGGAAGGTAATATTGGGCGTATGCTATAGGCCCCCCAACCAGAGGGAGGAAGGTGAGGCGGACCTCATGTTACAGATAGGATTGGCAGCAAGGATGGGAAATGTCATTATAATGGGGGACTTTAATTATCCGGATATAGACTGGGCAGAAGGAACCGCGCACTCAGCCAAGGCTAGGCAGTTCCTAAATATTTTGCAGGACAATTTCATGGGTCAGATGGTGAATGCACCGACAAGAAACAATGCGGTACTTGACCTACTGATTACCAACAATACAGACCTGCTCACGGATATAGAAATACGGGAAAACTTAGGGAGCAGTGACCATAGGTCAATTGGTTTCAGTATTAATCACAGTAATAGGAAACACAAGGGTAATATTAAGACGCTGAATTTAAAAAGAGCCAATTTCCCTAAACTGCGCTCACTGCTAGAAAATATAAAATGGGATAGAACCCTGGGAACAAAGAACACGGAGGAAAAATGGGAGTGCTTCAAGAGCATACTTAACAAGGGGGTGGGCCAGTGCATTCCACTGGGAAATAAATTTAAAAGAACAAAACTAAACCCTGGGTGGCTAAACTCCAACATAAAAATGTATATTAGAGCTAAAGAAAAGGCCTTCAAAAAATACAAGACTGAGGGGTCAGTGGCAGCATTTAAGCATTATAAAGAGTGTAATAAGAAATGTAAAGATGAAATCAGGGCGGCTAAAATAGAACACGAGAGACATATAGCGGAGGAGAGTAAAAAGAACCCCAAGAAGTTCTTTAAGTATATAAACAGTAAGAAAGCGAGGCCAGAACACATTGGCCCCATAAAAGATGATAAAGGAAAAATGGCCACTGAGGACAGAGAAAAGGCGGAAGTGTTAAATAATTTCTTTTCTTCAGTCTTCACAAAGGAATCGGGGGTCTACACGAACCCAGCTTGTAAGGCCGAACTAAATAATACACCTCAGGAAGTGCCGCCATGGCTAACAGAAGATAGACTTAGAGCTAAACTAGAGAAGCTTAACATAAATAAATCCCCGGGACCGGATGGCTTGCACCCGAGGGTTCTTAAAGAGCTCAGCCAGGTGATTGCCAGACCATTATTCTTGATCTTTAAGGATAGTTTACAGACGGGTATGGTGCCAGCTGATTGGAAAAAAGCCAACGTGGTACCAATATTTAAAAAGGGGCCGAGATATATCCCGGGTAACTATAGGCCGATCAGCCTAACATCTGTAGTCTGCAAAATATTGGAGGGGATGTTAAGGGACCACATACAAGACTTTAGTAATGAAAACGGTATTATAAGTATTAATCAGCACGGATTCATGAAAAATCGTTCGTGCCAAACCAATCTATTAACCTTCTATGATGAAGTGAGCTGCCACCTAGATAAAGGTAAGCCTGTGGATGTGGTGTATCTGGACTTTGCAAAGGCCTTCGACACCGTTCCCCACAAACGCTTACTGTACAAACTAAGGAAGATAGGTATGGACCATAAGGTGAGTACCTGGATAGAGAACTGGCTCCAGGGGAGAGTACAGAGGGTGGTGATTAATGGGGAGTACTCGGATTGGGCGGGTGTGGAAAGTGGGGTCCCCCAGGGTTCTGTCCTGGGACCAATCCTGTTTAATTTATTCATAAATGATCTAGAGGAGGGGATATCTAGTACAATCTCAGTATTTGCGGATGATACTAAATTAGGCATGCCAATATCTTCTATGCAGGATGTGGAAACCTTGCAAGCGGACCTGAACAAAATAACGGAGTGGGCAACTACATGGCAGATGAGATTTAATGTTGAAAAATGTAAAGTAATGCACTTGGGGGCCAGAAACCAGAAAGCAAGCTACTCGCTAGGGGGGGGAACCTCTGGGTGAGTCTAGGATGGAAAAGGACTTAGGGGTACTGGTAGACAACAGGCTTGGCAGTGGCATGCAATGCCAGGCCGCAGCAAGCAAAGCCAACAGAATACTGGGATGTATAAAAAAGGGGATTCACTCCAGAAATAAAGAGATTATTCTCCCGCTCTATAAGACTTTGGTCCGGCCACATCTGGAGTATGCTGTCCAGTTCTGGGCACCGGTCCTCAGGAAGGATGTGCTAGAACTGGAGAAAGTCCAGAGAAGGGCAACAAAAATAATTAGGGGGATGGAGGACATCAGCTATGAAGAAAGACTACAAGCCCTGAACTTATTCTCTCTGGAGAAGAGACGATTGAGGGGGGATATGATATCAATGTACAAATACTGTACTGGCGACCCGAGCATAAGGAACAAACTATTCAGAGAAAGGAGATACAATAAGACTCGTGGCCACTCACTAAAACTAGAGGAAAGGCGGTTTAACCTTAAAGTGCGTAAGGGGTTCTTCACTGTAAGAGCGGTAAGGATGTGGAATTCTCTTCCACAAGCAGTCGTATCAGCAGGGAGCATTGATAGTTTCAAAAAACTGTTAGATGGACACCTTAAAGACCACAACATACAGGGGTATACAATGTACGGCTAAAAGCAAACACACACACACATCATAGGTTGAACTGGATGGACTGATGTCTTTTTTCAACCTCACTAACTATGTAACTAACTATGTAACTATGTAACTACATACAAGACTTTAGTAATGAAAACGGTATTATTAGTAGTAATCAACAAGGTTTCATGAAAAATCGTTCTTGCCAAACCAATCTATTAACCTTCTACGATGAAGTGAGCTGCTATCTAGATAAAGGTAAGCCTGTGGATGTGGTGTATCTGGACTTTGCAAAGGCCTTTGACACCATTCCCCATAAACGCTTACTGTACAAACTAAGGAAGGTAGGTATGGACCATAGGGTGAGTACCTGGATAGAGAACTGGCTCCAGGGGAGAGTCAAGAGGGTGGTGATAAATGAGGAGTACTCGGATTGGGCAGTTGTGGAAAGTGGGGTCCCCCAAGGTTCTGTCCTGGGGCCAATCCTGTTTAACTTATTCATAAATGATGTAGAGGAGGGGATATTGAGTACAATCTCCATATTTGCGGACGATACTAAACTAAGCATGCCAATATCTTCTATGCAAAATGTGGAAAACTTACAAGCAGATCTGAACAAAATAATGGGGTGGGCAACTACATGGCAGATGAGGTTTAATGTTGAAAAATGTAAAGTAATGCACCTGGGCGTCAGAAATACTAAAGCAAGCTACTCACTGGGGGGGAAACCTCTGGGTGAGTCTAGGATGGAAAAGGACCTGGGGGTACTGGGAGACAACAGGCTTGGCAGTGGCATGCAATGCCAAGCCGCTGCAAGCAAAGCCAACAGAATACTGGCATGTATAAAAAAGGGGATTCACTCCAGAAATAAAGAGATTATTCTCCCACTCTACAAGACTCTGGTCCGGCCACATCTGGAGTATGCTGTCCAGTTCTGGGCACCGGTCCTCAGGAAGGACGTGCTGGAACTGGAGAGAGTCCAGAGAAGGGCAACAAAAATAATTAGGGGAATGGAGGGCATCGGCTATGAGGAAAGACTACAAACACTGAACTTATTCTCTCTGGAGAAGAGACTATTGAGGGGGGATATGATATCAATGTGCAAATACTGTACTGGCGACCCTAGCATAAAGAACAAACTTTTCAGAGTAAGGGAATACAATAAGACATGTGGCCACTCACTAAAACTGGAGGAAAAATGGTTTAACCTTAACATACGTAAGGGGTTCTTTACTGTCAGAGCAGTAAGGATGTGGAATTCTCTTCCACAAGCAGTCGTATCAGCAGGGAGCATCGATAGTTTAAAAAAACTATTAGATGGGCACCTTAAAGACCACAACATACAGGGGTATACAATGTACGGTTAACAGCAAACACACACACACACATCATAGGTTGAACTGGATGGACTGATGTCTATTTTCGACCTCACAAACTATGTAACTATGTAACTATATATTATCCCTCTCACTCTTTCATACTGGTCACTGGAAGTTCAACATGGCACCTCATGGCAAAGAACTCTCGGAGGATCTGAAAAAAGAATTATTTCTCTACATAAAGATGGCCTAGGCCATAAGAAGATTGGCAAGACCCTGAAACTGAACTGCAGCATGTTGGCCAAGACCATACAGTGGTTTAATAGGACAGGTTCCACTCAGAACAGGCCTCGCCATGGTCGACCAAAGAAGTTGAGTGCACAAGCTCAGCAACATATCCAGAGATTGTCTTTGGAAAATATACGTATGAGTGCTGCCAGCATTGCTGCAGAGGTTGAAAGGGTGGGGGGGGTCAGCCTGTCAGTGCTCAGACCATATGCCGCACACTGCATCAATTTGGTCTGCATGGCTGTCGTCACAGAAGGAAGCCTCTTCTAAAGATGATGTACAAGAAAGCCCCAGTTTGCTGAAGACAAGCAGACTAAGGACATGGATTACTGGAACCCTGTCCTGTGGTCTAATGGGACCAAGATTAACTTATTTGGTTCAGATGGTGTCAAGCAACCAGGTGAGGAGTACAAAGACAAGTGGGTCTTGCCTACAGTCAAGCATGGTGGTGGGAGTGTCATGGTCTAGGACTACAAAGATTTAAGATGTACCTGCACTTAGGAAAGGACTATGTATCTATCTGTTCTGTGTATGTAAACAACCAAATTAAAAATTAAGAAATTACGGGCTGCTGCTGGTATAAAAGGGAAAATTCCTTAATCTATCAAATATATGTGTATATCAGCGCGGCTCACTCTATGATATGTGAATCAAAACCATTACAATAAATGTGTACAATTTATAAATGTATGACACTAACACTGATGTCAATGTGCAAAAATGAGTAATTTAACCTAATCACCAATATACCTCTAAAGTGATGAAAACATTTATATATAAAGTGCAATAATATGCAAAATATTATCATGTGCTAGTTGTAGAATGGTCGTTATCACCTCACAATGACCGCCACTCTGCAGAAACCAATATTAAAAAGTGCAAACGTATATAAATGACATAACAGTATTTAAAGTGCCATGTGACACTAAAGCGATACACTCTCAAATAAATATACTATAATAAATCCAATTAAATCAATTATTAAATCCTGTATGGTCCATCAAATAAAGTGACAAGTGCTTGTGCAAAAAATCATACAACTGCTCTTCACTGTGTCAGGTGCTTCATTCACTGAATTAATCCTATACAGTCCATCAAATAAAGTGACAAGTGCTTATTGTGCAACAAAATCACACAAGTGCTCTCCACTGTGTCAGGTGCTTCACTCAGTGCTCCCCTTCCTCCTCCCCACTCACCGGATGATGGGAGGATATGAGCCCAATATGTATTGCACCAGCAGCTCCACAATATGTCTCCTTAAGAAAGGTACAAGCAGCTCCACAGTATGTCTCCTTAAGAAATGGATACTCCTAGACTCCGGGACTTACACTCTCCTCATTCCCATCCAAAGCATGCCATAAAAAAGAATCCTCCTATAGTGTTGTATTTAGTAATGCTTTTATTTAATAAATCAAGATAATACACTTATAAACTTCTTCGCTCTATTCGCGCTCTTCCTGTAGTCTAGGTCTAGGGCTGCATGAGTGCTGTCAGTACTGTGGAGCAAAAGTTCATTGAGGGATCCATGAATGCCAACATGTACTGTGACATACTGAAGCAGAACATGATCCCCTCCCTTTGGAGACTGGGCCGCAGGACAGTATTCCAACATGATAACGACCCAAACACAAGACGACCACTGTCTTACTAAAGAAGCTGAGGGTAAAGGTGATGGACTGGCCAAGCAAGTCTCCAGACCTAAACCCTATTAAGCATCTGTGGGGCATCCTCAAAAGGAAGGTGGAAAAGCACAAGGTCTCTAACATCCACCAGCTCCGTCATGTCATCATGGAGGAGTGGAAGAGGACTCCAGTAGCAACCTGTGAAGCTGTAGTGAACTCCATGCCCAAGAGGGTTAAGGCAGTGCTAAAAAATAATGGTGGCCACACAAAATATTGACACTTTGGGCCAAATTTGGACATTCACTTAGGGGTGTACTCACTTTTGTTGCCAGCGGTTTAGACATTAATGGCTGTGTGTTGAGTTATTTTGAGGGGACAGCAAATGTACACTGTTATACAAGCTGTACACTCACTACTTTACATTGTAGCAAAATGTAATTTCTTCATACTCCGTTCACACTGGGGCGACCTGTCAGGCGACCTGGTCGCCTGACAGGTCGCCGTAGGTCGCCTGCCATAGAGTAGCTGTGGACCCGTTCTAATAGGAGCGACACAAGTCGCTCCGACTTAGAAAAAGGGTCCGGAGCTTATTTGGGGCGACCTGGAGCGACCTGCATTGACTTCAATGATATGAAGTCCCTGCCGGCAGCTCCGAGGTCGCGGTGCGAGCTGCGCACCGCGACCTGTGAGGTCTCCCCCCGGCAAGTAGCGTCGCCCCAGTGTGAAAAATGTGAGGGGTGTACTCACTTTTGTGAGATACTGTATAGCACTGGCCATCAACCAACTATGGTGTAGCTGCCCTCTACCCTGGAATGTCAGGCTACATGTTTGGATTAAGGCTCTGGTATGGACTTGGGGGACCCCACACCATGTTTTTTACCATGTATTGCAAACGTGACATATGTAATAGTAGGTGTACGCAGTAATTAAGCTCACACAAACAAATTTATCCTGTTCTAGTGTCCTATATTTATTTGTAAAATGTGTCTGTACCACCATACTAATTAACAGTATATTTATGCTATGAAATAGGGATAAGTTTCAGGTTCAGGTCGAGCATGGGTTGGAGGTAAACCCAACCTGCTTGCAGTTCACAGACTTGGCAAACTAAAGTAACCATTCATCGTCATAGTGACCAGCTACCAATAATGTACTTCTTGGCCTTCAAACTTTGGATAGGTTGCTTAGAAGGAAACAATAATTCCAAAAGTCTTATGCGCCAGCCCCTCTTAATATACTGTAAAAGGCAAGGTAACAACAGCTTTTTGTCAGTGTGTATTGGAGTAGATAGGGCTGACAGTGTTTGCAAGGAGAGATAGTTGAGCTCTACAGTGCTGGTCGGGTGAAGTCGGCTCCTTTCCACATTACAGTAAGTAATTCTTCAAATAAAAAATCAGACTTTACGGTATCACACTATCGAGTCTTTTCTTCTGCCCTGTATATACTACTGCTGAGTGGCCGGCCTTTACCCACTGATTTGGCACATACTAACATCCCCATTGGAGTGGACTCTAAAGATCCTTTTTACTTCAGTGACACCCGGGACCCCCAGGGACGGCCTCCATTACCACTAGGAGTGAAGGGAAGGAGTTCAAGCTACAGCTTAATACCCGCCCGATACCCCTGTGTGGGGTGGGTACTTCTGGTTAGAAGGTTATTTATTAGTGGGATCCCCCTGCACCTCGCCAGTTGCCCACCACGGGGTCACCTGAAACCTATTTTATTCATCCACTGATCCTTTTTATCCATTTCACCGATTTCTTCTGGATCTTCCTTTGTTATTTGGACTATTTCTTATCACCAAAATTGGCCATTAGGACTTTTTCATTTGAATTAGTCACTAAATTATTTATTGCTTCTTTGCACAATATTGGCACCTTTTGCACTTTTTTCACGGATTTATCATTGGCCATTTGGAATATATATATATATATATATATATATATATATATATATATATATATATATTTAAGCTAGCCATCATATATTACTTATGTGATATATTTTGCTAGCTACTATATACCACTTTTTGTTTTGCACAATATTGCATTTGTTGCGATTTTCTCAGTACAATTAACCTATTGCACATGATATAGCACTATCTGTCACTTGGCACTTCATATTATTTATTCAACAGTTTTATATATATCACTGGATTGCACTTTTTATCACTGGGATTCATTACCCATTTTTGTATATGCTGATTTTATTATTTTATCTCTGCTTTTATATGTGGGTTTATTTATTCATATAATTTGTACAGACTGTCACTTGCACAGACACTTTCATTTATATCCACATATATCACGTTGTGATTCATACGTTAATATTTCATATAGGCAGCGCCAAATACCCATATTTTTAACCTCTTTGTTATACAGTCATTTGATTATAGCTTAGGGTAGGCTGCAGCCTTAACACCTGTGATATATCCGTTAGATACCCATAGCACGGAACTTACTTTTTACATTAGAAATTGGACAGGCCTCCAGGGTTCTATCACTTCCAATCCCTGGGAATTGTACATAGGTGGGGTAAGATCGTCCAAAGCAACACCAAGGACTTTGGGCCCTTTGCTAAGGGCAATTTGTGGCAAATTAGTTCATTCATGCTGAAATGCCTGCATGAAGATCCCTGGATTCGGGCCAAGAAGGAATGGGACCATTGTAGAATGACCATCTCTTTGGAACCTCAATACAAGGAAATGGCAGATCTCATGCTACTATCCCAGAGGGAGTAAAAAATATGCTATGGAAGAACTTCTTTAACACATAATAGGTTGATGAGCCTGACGTCCAGAGGAAGGTGAATTAGCAAGTAAATAACAATCTAATGATTTTCAAATGTCCCAAAAAAATGGATAAATAATAAATATCTCCAATAAAAAATATATATCACAGACGGGACAATGTTATTGTTATTTACTTGCTAATTCACCTGCACACTTATTGTTGCTTAATTGTTATTTTCGCTGGCACATCTTCTACTTTATTTTGTTCACCCGTTGTACAACCTGTTTGGTTGTAGGGGTTCACTTTTCAGAGGGCACTTACCCAATTATATTCATCACCTTATTTATTAATTCAACTAACGATTTCTCTTCATTTTTTGCACACCCATTGTGCAACCAGCGGTTACAGGGGTTCACTCTTCAGAAGGCACCTACCTGAATTTTTCACATCACTTTATTCATCTTTTTCATTAACCACTTGCCGACTGCCTAACGCCGATCTACGTCGGCAGTCAGCCCCTCACAGGCAAAGTGACGTAGGGCTACGTCACTAGCTTGTGAGGGTCTAGGGAGCGAGCGCGCGCCCCCGGAGGCGCGCTCCCGCTCCCGCGTGGTCACGGACCCCCCCGCGCGTGTGACCAGCGGACCCGATGTCCGCCGGTCACTTGGCGATCGGCGGGGGAGAGGGAGAATGTCAGGCAGCTTGTGTAAACAAGCTGCCTGTCATTCTCCTCGCTGTAAAGACACTGATAAAACGGATCTAGTATGTAGATCCGTTGATCAGTGTCCTTACAGCTCAACCCACAGCCAATCACAGTAGAAAGCACGCCCCTAGGGATACACACAGCCCCTCCCTTCCAAATAAAGTTAACCCCTTCACAACCAGTGTATTTTTACAGTAACAGTGCATATGTATAGCACTGATTACTGTAGAAATGTCACTGGTAACCCCAAAAGTGTCACAAATGTCAGTCAAGGGTCCGATCTGTCCGCCCCAATGTCGCAGTACCGCAAAAAAATCGCAGATCGCCGCTATTACGCGTTAAAAAAAAAAACAACAAAAATGACAAAAATCTTTCCCTTTGTTAGTAAACGCGATAACTTTTGCGCAAACCAATCAAAATACGCTTTTTGCGATTTTTTTTTACCAAACATAGGTAGCATAAAACAAATTGGCCGAAAATTTTAAAAAATTTTGATTTTTACTTTTTTTTTGGGGGGAATTTCATATAAAAAAAATGTGAAAAATATTGTTATTTTTGCAAAATTGACGCTCTTTTTTTGTTTATAGCGCGTGATCAAAAAATCGCACAGGTGATCAAATACCACCAAAAGAAAGCTCTGTTTGTGGGAAAAAAAGGACGTCAAATTCGTTTAGGTACAGCGTCGCACGACCGCGCAATTGTCCGTTAAAGTCACGCAGTGCCGAATCGCAAAATACCCCCTGGTCAGGAAGGGGGTAAAATCTTCCGGGGCTTAAGTGGTTAAGATGCTTCCTTTCTAAGTTTAATTAATTGTTTATAGGAGCACTTTTTACATCTTTGTATAATTATTTGGTCATCAACTTTTATTTCACGCAAGTAGCACTTGATCTTTGCATATCATTTATATTTTCATGATTTTAGAAGAATTTAAGAATCGTTTATCTAGTTTGATTTCTACATCTATGGTTCATCCAGTAGGGACATCGTGCGCCGATTCTTCTTTCTCTCTTTAATTTACTTTGTATGTGGTGACACTAAGGAATTAGCTGCAGAGTCCGGTTGCTCCATTCTGCAAATCAGCTTCCTCCTTATCCCCGCCCTTTTTTCTAGTGGTACTGCATAGATTTACTGTTCCTTTTATAGGTGCCAGAAGGTGCTGAGCTGGACTGAGGGAGCTGTAGCAGGCTGGAAGAGCTGGAAGAGTTGGAAGAAGGGTCATATGAGCCAGGTCAGTAACAGACGGACAGATCAGGCATATAAGACAGACAGCAGAGTAGTCAGGTCACAGGCAGAGTTGGCAACAGATGCAGGATCAACAGGTGCAGCAGGCAGAGACAGAATCCAAGGTGAAGCCAGGGGTCAGGACAAGTCGCAGACAGGAATGGTGGGAAACAAGCCGGGTCAAGATCAGAGGTCAAACGTAGGGATCAGGAATGCAGAAACATACACAGAACACTGTAGACCAGACAGCAATTAGCCAGTTCTGAACCTATGTTTAAAAAGGCTGTTCGGCGCCAGTCTTGGTAACAGATGCGCGTTCGGATTCACGCATGCACGTGTGCATGTTTGCCCACATCTGTTTGGCTCGTTTTTAGTTGGCGCATGCGCATACGTGTGTGCCCGAAAACAGCATCTGTACTATGGTGAAGCCTTTCCTGACATTTTTTACCACATTTCTAGATAGTGTCAGGATCCCCTCTCTTGCCCACCATTGATCTGATCCTCAGATCACTCAAAGGAGGAGTAGCAGTGGCGGTGGCTGGCTCATAAGTGTTTTTAAATCCTTCATGAAAAGCCTGGCTGAAAAACTCCATATTGCTAGGACACTGCATTCATTGGCCCCCTTAGCATCACAGGAGTGAGCATCATTACTCATTCAAATTGCCCATCACCCAAGGTGACATTAGTGGTCTGGCCTCAGCTTGCTGTCAAAGGATGGAGCATAATGTGCATTAACCAAGATTTGAATGGGGATACCACTTGCTCCTGTAATGCTGGGCATGAGTGGCTATTGCTACAGTGTTCTCGAAATAAGGCAGGACAAGCAAAGACAGCTATGGGAGTTTTTCAAACAGCCTTCTGATTGGGGGGAGCAATGGCCTACAGCTATGACACAACATTTTTCCAAATTATTTGGTGTGTTTTAACCTACGGGGGACACTTGTCTACATAAGCTATTTTCCTTAAAAGGTGAACTTAGCCTTTAAGTTGCTTTTTCATCCACAGCAGAAAGGCCCAGCTGCAGGCAGCAGTTACAGGCAGCTGACTTGCCTTGTGGCCAGTGTACTGTCTGAGGGGGTTTTCAGAGCAGCAGACTAATCCACCTGTGCCATGAGGACGGGCTCATTATCATAAAAATGAATGAATCCTGGATCAACAATGATTACCCTTGCAGCTGATGGTACAAATATTTCCTTATAAATCATAAAAATGGTACCTTACACTATGATTAGCTCCTGCCACCGCTGATGGCCTGCAACCATTAACAGCATCTGACACTTCTTCTGGAGTGCCACCTTCTGAAATACCAGCTTTTTCCACCTCCGATGCCTGCCACCATTACCAGCTCCTGCCACCTTTGATTGTTTGCCTCCATCTCTGCCAGCCTGCCACCATTATCAGCTCTTGATACCGCTTTTGTCTTGCCACCATTATCAGCTTCTTCTCTAATCTGGTGGTCTGGTACTGTAATATTGCCAAATAATGTTTCTGTAGTTTAGCCTCAGGTGCAAAATCGGTAATGTTTACTGAAGGATAATCCTGCATTGCATCTCAAAGACTGCAGTTTATTCTGGTGCCCAGGCACTGGAAAGGAGCCACTCATAATGTTTCCACAGTTGGGCTTTAGCTGCAGAATATCTAAAGTTTGCTGTAGGTGAATCATGTTCTCTGTCTCCTAGTTTGCTACCTATTCGAATGCTCCAATACTCAGAAATATTTGCAGGCACTGTCCCTCTAAAATATTAAACCCTGTGCTTACTTTAAGAGAAACCCTGACTATTTCCCCCCCTCTTACATTTGTGGATATTATCTCTGAAACAATGCACTCTAGTTTTTATTTCATGAAAATAACTGCCTCATCTCCCCCATTTACAGTGTGGCCCAAACAAGCTGCATACATGCTCTCCAAGAAATGTACAATTTTTTTGACCATTGTTTCTGAAAAAAATACACTCTATTTTATTTTTCATTATAAAACCTGCCTTGTCTTTCCCTCTTACATTGCAGCTTTATCGAGGTGCTTGTATACTGTTCAACATAATGTATATACAATATTTTTAGATATTGTCTCTAAAATAATACAACTTCATTTTTATTTCATGATAAAACCTGCCTCTCTTTTACACTGGGGTCTACTTACGTTTTTTACATTCTCTGCAGTGACTGTATGATATTTTTTCCTAGAGAATGCTTTATCTCTGGAATGTAAGGTTTTGGTTTTGAAGTGTTTTTGTGCACTCTGGTTTGACATTTTATTATATGTTCTAAACTTTTAGACAATGTGATACTGAGAAAAAGCACACAAACTATACTATGAAACTGTTTTATGACTAGCCAGTTTAGGGCTTTAGCTTTATTTTTTAAAAGTATACTTTCCTATAGCTATTAGATCTGTTGTGGTTGCTGCTTTCACCAGTCAACTTAGGTATATTATGCTGCATACATTTTTTAGGTGTTGCAGGCAAAACTACCTATTAAAGACTTTTCTTCAAGTTGTAATGAATTTATTAGGTTGATGCTGTGACGTGGCGGGTATCAGATCCCTGCCCTTCTCACTAATTCGTGACCAAGGACCAGCCAATCTCACACCCTGCCGTCACTTGCGTAACAATGCCACTCTCAGCTGCACCCGGCACATCGATTTCCAGCTTGCGGGACCACAATCTAGATGCCAGCAGGCTGAGAGCGATGTCACCGGGCTAATTAAGCAATTAACCCTTTCACTGCCACCACCGCTACGTTATTATGAGCCTAACGGACGCTTGTAATTTTAGAAATACCAATTATGATTTTAGAATAATTGTCTGTAACACGCACTGTCACCACAGACAGGAATGTTCAGAGGATTTATTCTATACAGTAGCGCTCTTCAAGAGACAGGTTCGTTGTTAGTTTGCATTAAGAGCTTAGGGACAAGATTAACACTTTTTAAAATAAAGTTTAATAATAAAAAGGTTAAAATTGGTGCAAATAAAATATTTACAGAAAAATGTGTTTCAAAGAAATAGAGACACAATTCAGCAATTTAGAAGAAATAAGGTAGAATTTAGAAATAACGGTACTTGCATTCAATGTCCTGGGTATTTATCAGATTTCAGAAGCTGAGCCAGGATGATCGGTCCTCAAACTTGATAGATGTTTCTTCCTTGATGTTACAATGAGAACTGTCTAACCCCATCTGCCTCTCTCTTTTTCTCTGAGACTGCAGGGGGTGTTACCAGAGGTCCCTGACCAATAAACACAGTTTACATGGGCGGCCCTAAGGTTTAAACAACACCAAGGAACCTCCCATATAGACAGATTTATAACATAATTCATATCTCGAAATATGTAATGGTTACATTCTTTAAACTGCTAGTTTATAACTCAGCATGTCATTTGGCTTTAATAGATACTAAACATGAATAACTTTATCATACAGGGAATATCTTATCGCTATTTTCTATTCTATATGTGATAGGGTGGTCATGCATGATCTCGTTCTGTTCAGTATTTTATTTCTCATCCAAATATATACTTTCTAGAGACACATCTTGTTTGTGTTTAAAGTTATGAATTGGTGTGTGTATGTGTTACATCTCTAATTAACAGCTGGGCTGTGGTATTTACGACACAGCTCTGGCTAGCCTTACTGGCTTGCTCGTTTTTGACCCGGCCTGTACATCTGCCAGGGTTCCTGTCTGTGGAGATAAGGTTCTTTGAAGAACCGTTTCTTTGAAGTCCAAGCCCTGCATTCCAGGAATTAATTAAGGTAGGGAGGGGGCTGTGTGAGTGAGTGGTCTCTGGTCTACCTGTCATGGCTGCTTTAAACAAAATGGTTGCTTGCGACAGCTTCCGTATCCAGTGCAGAATATCATTACAGATGCTTCTATATTTAAGCCAAGCAATAATGTAAAAGTAAAAAGATTATTTACATATGCAAAATATGTGATGCCAAAATGCGATGTAGCGAAAGATGTCCATGGGAATTGTTCTGTTCTGTAAGGCCACTTACAGCTTTAAGGCTACTCCCAAGCTTGTATTTGAAATGATTGGTGATTTCCCCATGTCATCCTCAACAATACATTAAAAGCAGAACCTTCTCCTCATTGTACAGTATTTTTTACTCTTTTGCATTGGTACATTTCATCCATGAAACTGCTCAGCTCCTCATTCCCATTTTTTGACATTCCCTTGCTTATTAGTCTTGAAAATGGTGGGAACTGGCTTTTAAGAATCAAATCCTCATAGACCTAAATTGGGTTAGGATTTAGGTTCACAATTTTTCAACATCACGATGTGTTTGACAAGCATGATTCAAGCTGAACCCAGTCACATTGACTTATCCCAATCGTGAAGGTTTAGAAGTACTGCATAGGTAATGGATTCATATTGCAAGCCAGCAGCAGTATTCAGTTGTTAGCAGCTATGCTATCTTCACACAGACAAAAACACTGAGCTATAGGCAAAAAGAAACAAAAAAAGGGCGCACGACCTAGCGCATTATCCTTTAATAAGGCTTTATTTGTACAACATATAAAAAATGGCTACTCAAAAACAAAGGTAGAAAATAGTCATATCAAGCTCAGTCGCTCCAGTGTCAGGAGTAGTTCATGTGTTAGTCCATATTCCTGTTAAGATGACGGCTGACGCGTTTCGAGGCTCAGCCTCTTTCTCAGAGGTGGCTCTGAGGAAGAGGCTGAGCCTCAAAACGCGTCAGCCGTCATCTTAACAGGAATATGGACTAACACATGAACTACTCCTGACACTGGAGCGACTGAGCTTGATATGACTATTTTCTACCTTTGTTTGTGAGTAGCCATTTCTGATATGTTGTACAAATAAAGCCTTATTGAGCATAATGCGCTAGGTCGGTGCGCTCTTTTTTTGTTTCTTTTTGCCTATAGTACCGTTGGACTACCCCAGTCCTTTTGTGGGAAGCAAGACTCTAGCCATCCAAGATGCCTTATGTGAGTCCCGTGGGAAGTGTGGCCGGGGAGCTTGGATTCTAAGCGCAGGAGAAGGGTGTTATCACCGTATTATTTTGGAGCAAAAACACTGAGCTAGCTAAACCAACTGTAGACGTGTGTATGTACTGTAACTAATTTTAAGTTACTTGGCATCAATCTTTCTAGCACAAAATGGGCACTAGGGCAGTAAATTTACAGTGTCTTGTGTCACATTACTCCGCTGACATTAAAGACTCTCCATAGTTTTGTTATCAGAGATGAGACTTTTTTCAGTCTTTGTGAAGACATATTATCATAACTAAACACCCTGTTTGAAGATAAATCCTGGGCAGTGTGTATGCATGCATATATAATCTTACCAGCCTCAGAATCTCACTTATAAATGATGCTCAGAGATATTTCAAAATATTCCTTCAGTCTGTCTTATAAATGCAATACTATACAGATGCTGAACATGGAATGCTGCAAGATTTTTAAATCCCTTTTGATCAGATTAAGGTATGGTTTATACAATCCATAATCCTTAGTAATTTGAGATATACAGAGAAGTGTTAACTCTAAATGGTACAGTATCACAAATAATAGTCTACATTATACTATATGTACAATAAATAGCCCTAACGTTCAGTGTACTGGCAAGGGATGATGCAACATCACAGTGAAATAAGCACATCGACTATGAAAATAGTAGAGGTACATCTTTGCTTTTTGGAGAAAAAAAAAAAGATTTTGTGTGAAAAATTAATATACCCTTAAAACAGTTCACTATAAATGTCCAGGGTGGGATTACTTGGTGTTCCCAGTTGTCCATGTTAATTTTTTCCAATATAAGGCTGAGTGAGATATTTAGGTTTTCCGCATCATTTTTGGTTATTTGGGGAACGTTGTGCTGTCTATCCTGCTTTCACAAAATAGCAATAACCCAAGCAAATGTGGGCAGGGCAAGTTTAAGATAAATTGGGGTCCTGGGCAAAATCCAACTGGTCAAAAGTCCTGGGCAAAATCAAAAGTTCCCCTGACTGGAAAACTGCTGGCCCACTGACCTGACACACTTAATAGGCTACAAAATACTCTACTGTACTCCACTATGTCTTCTTTCCTTTCTGATTTTAATTGCTTTATAGAAGTAATTAATCACCTAAAAGATGGTACTTTTCTGAGTTAAAAATACATACATAGAATGTTTAAACTAGAGTTTAGTGTCACTTTAAACAGACATTTTGTAAGAATTAATTGAAATATGTTAAGTAGCAGAAGCAGTGTTACCATTCCAAATTACAAAGTGCTGTTACTAATTATGTTAAGATATTTTGGCAAATAATTAGTATAAGATAAGTTCTATGGGTTCTTTGAAGAGGGAAAGCAGCATAGAACAGCAACACCATATAAATGGGAATGTGGTCAAAAGCAACGTCGCTACGGAAAGGGAAAGCAGAGGAAAGCAGTGACACTATGAAGAGGGGAGGTGGAGGAGAGGAATAATAGTAGGGAGAGGAGAGGAGAGATGTAGGAGAGCAATGACACTGTGAAGAGGGGAGGAGGAAAAGCAAGAAAATAAAGTGGGACGGCAGGGGGAATGAGTAATGCTATGGAAAAGGGAAGCGGGAAGGGGGAAGGGGTGGGGAAGAGATGAGTGTCAGTATGGTAGACAGTAGATGATGTAGATATTTTTTTTTCTTTTGTGTGTCTCTGTCTAGTTTGGAAATAAATTCCTGTATATTCTTCATTTTATCTTTGTATTCATTGGTATAAATATGTGGCTGTAATGTTTCTTTAAAATTTAGGATCTTACTCTCCAGCATTTTTAGTTTATTCTTCCGTCTAGTCATAATTAAATCCAGAAGCTTCTGTTCACATGTGTTAAAGAAGGTATACCAATTATCATTTAACTCTTTGTTATCCAGACCATCGTTAGGAGCTAAATCCCAACGCAGTCTTCTGGGTGTCATACCTTACTTGATGTATTGTTCTAGTGTTGTTATATCCCACCATACTCTTACCTGTTTGTCCAGAGTATGTTTAAGTGTTTTAAAACTTTGATCAACATCTATCGTGGTGGAATTACTATAGAAAATTTCCTCTGTATTAATTTTTCTTTTGGAGATAAAATCAAACAATTCCATAGCTGCTGAGGGTAAAAAAGGTCTGACCTTTCTAAAATATGTATCAATGAAAAACCTCGCGCTTATGGTAAAATACGTGAATAAATATATAATTTAAAACTATAATTCAAAAAAGGTGTCTGTGCAATCATAAGCTGCTTGCTGCAAATAAAGTGCTAGTGCTCTTTAAATAATGTGAACTCAGTGTTGCAGCGCTGCTTAAACAATACGTATAATAGATAAATCAATATACAAGAATGTGCAAAAAGTGCTAAATATATCGTGCAAATATCGCGAAATCATAAAAATATGAAATCCAAATTCATACATCAATATTCATATAATTAAAAGTCCATTATAGTCCATTCGAGTACAAATAAAAGTGCTCCTGTGCTTTCTTTGTGCATAAGAGGGGGTGACCCCCCTGTGGTTTTCTACTTACCACAATGCGCTTGGTAATAAGCATGTAGCAATAAAATCCTCATAGTTTCAGGCTTGGAATCCGTGATCACGCTGGGCAAGAATCCTTGATGGTAAAGATATCTCAGAGTTCCCTCATAGAGAAAAGAAAGAACCATCCATAGTGAAGTACTATTTAACAATTTTATTAGAACGATCAAGAAATGTACTCCCAAACATAATAAACAGGTAGGCATGTAAGACACGGCATGGTGGTTTGCTGCTCCCGCAGCGTGCGCTCCACCGACCGGATATGATGTGGCAGTCCGCTCAGCCAATTGCTAGACGCGTTTCGCTGTCAATCACAGCGTCATCTGTAGCTGTCGTACTGAGCGTACTAGGGACTTTTTTATACAATTAAGCCACTCATTCTTTGTTGCCTTGCTCTGATCAGCTACGATCGCTGGCTAATTAATTTCACTATACCGAAACTTTTAAAATTAATGACACATCACTTTTGGAGTAATTACTGCATAAAGAAAATAAAATGTAAATCCATAATGTGCTAATTTCAGCAGCTATATCCATCTAATGCAGCTACTATTAATCCAATAAATGTGTACTGGCCACTAATGGTCTTCCCTAAATATTGCATCTATGGGGAAGGCTTATGTGTATACCATACACGCTACAATCATGTTCCAATTCGATATGCAGAAATAATTAAATATCCAGAAAATAAAAAATGAAATTATATATATATAATAAATACAATCAAACTACTATAATAAAAATGCAATATATATCTGGATAACCAATAATAATAAATACAATCAAACTACAAAGCTGTTATACAATAGATATCCAGGGTAAAATTTATATCTAGGGTAAAATTTATAAAACAATGAATTAGTTCCAAGTAAATATTTTTATATATATAATTAATATAATTACCATCATCCCTAACTAATAATAACAAATCATCATGAAGAAAATGGGACTTTCAAAAGGTACCAGTCAAGTCCATTAAATTACATACAATCCATTTGATACAAAAATCCAGTTATATGGTTAAAGCAGATGTGTATCCTGAGAGATAAACTAATAATAGGCACTCCAAGACATATCCCTCATTAAGCATATAATGATGTAAGTGTAAAGGGCATCAAAAATTTGCCGCAATAAAGAAGGGGGGAGTATACCAGTACAATATCAGGAGGAAAAATAACTCAATTAAAGAAACTGGTTAGAATACTCTATACCACCCAATCCACAGTAAAATGAAAATAGTGATCAAACACTCACTAGATATCTAAAACATGTATGTTTTATTTAAAAATTGCAGAAAAAATGTACACAAAAAATCAGATCAAAAGATCCATGCATGAAGACATGAAACTAAAATGGTACCAAGGACAACAAATAACACACACACTAAAAACAATCATTGAGACAACCCCTCACCCTCCCTAAAACAGTGCTATAAGGACCAAAAATACCATGAAAAGCTAGCAATATATAGTAGTATTATGTGCAAACAGATTGATTCTACAAGCGAGAGGAAAGCCAGTGGTGCTTCTGCGGCCCCTATGGATGATTGGTCCAGTTTAACTAGACAGGAATACCGGACGCTTAGGGACTTAACAGATCTTTGGGAAGACGTGCATGTGGAACAGGAGGATGATTTTGAGGAGGATTTCACTGAACTAAGGTTAGATTTAGCTCTCAAAATATGTGAGGAATCAATGGGATCTACAAAATATCCACAGAATCTTATTAAATTAAAAGATATTGGCCTTTACAATAGATCAAGAACTTTTCCCCCCTTGTCAGCAGTCTCAGGTGTGGCCTGCTTTGTTAGAGCAGTCACGAATGATATCAGAAAGTTACGTTGGGATCACTCCTCATGACAACTTGACTAGAGAAGAGAGAAGTGCTCTACAGGAATTACGTTCGAATACAGGTTTGGATATCAAGAGTGCTGACAAGGAAGGAAACATTGTTCTTATGGATAGACCCATATACATTAGAATGTGTCAGCATTTCTTTAATAATAGACAATAGTATACCCCTATCCCCAGTATAAATATAGAAAGGGACAAAAATAAACTATTTGGACTGATTGACCAGGCTTATTCTTATGGTGTGATAGAAAAGGAAACGGTTGACTTTTTGAAGGCAGAGCACCCTAGGATACCGGTCCTATACGCCTTACCCAAGGTTCATAAATCCTTAAAGGACCCCCCTGGGCATCCAATTGTATCCGGAGTGGGCTCACTTACTGAGAAGTATGATCACAAGTTTTATTGTCAGGCCCAGGGTACAGCCATGGGCACAAAATGTGTTCCGGCTTATGCCAACCTCTTTTGGGGGATTGGGAGACCTGGCTTTTGGATAAACGGGGACGTCGTCTGCCTGCCTGCCTGTCCAGGATCATATCCTGGTACAGTTACATAGACAACGTCCTAATCTTCTGGTCAGGAAGTGAACTAGAGTTGAGTAACTTTGTTAGTACTTTAGTAAACAATCCGTACAATTTAAAATTCACGTATGAGTTTCACTGCAAACAGGTTACTTTTTTGGACTTAACCATCAGTCTAGATAATGATGGTATGGTGGCTACTAAACTTTATAGGAAATCTACCGCCACTAATAACTTGCTCTATGCAAAGAGCTTTCATCCAAAAACCCTAGTAAAAAATACACTGGTTGGACAGTACTTAAGGGCTCGTTGGAACTGTATGAATGATGCGGACTTTGAACAAGAGGCTAAAGTTTTGAAGAATAGATTCCATAAAGAGGTTATCATAATAAATGGCTAACTAAAGCATGCAAAAGAGCAAATAAACAGTCAGAGGGACTCTCTGATCTTTGGGAAAAAGGATAAAATCACAAGCCAGCCAAATGTAACTAGGCTAAGTCTCCAATATACTCAGCTGGCGGATAAAGTTAGGGATATATGTTCCATACATTGGCACCTCCTCAAGGAGGACAACTCCGTTGGTAAATTTGTTTTGAGCTATCAATAGATGGTATACAGGAAGACTCGTTCTATAAATTACCTTGTTGTACACAGTGATATCTCTTGGAAACCAAGGAGCCCTTTTAGAAACATGGGTTTAACCAGATGTGGACAGTGTGATGTTTGCCCCTACGTGATAGAAGAAAATACTTTAGAGTTGGCAATGGGTAGGATCCTAAAGTGTAGGCAGCGTGCGAATTGTGACACAGTAGGTGTTATTTATGTCATCCTGTGCTCTTGTAAGTCTTTTTACATTGGCAAGACCATTAGAACTATTTGTAAATGGTTTCAGGACCATATATATGACATCAGTAAATATTACCTACGTACTCCTTTGGCCAGGCATGTGTGCCTTGTACACAATAGAGATCCCAGTTATTTATGAGTTTGGGTTTTGGAGGTAGTCACTCAAGACCTAAGAGGGGGGGAACTTTGACAAAGTTGTTCTTCAACATGAAGCCCGTTGGATCTGGGAGCTTAATGCAACCAAACCACTCGGCTTGAATGACAGTCTCAGCTTTGTGCCATTTTTTAAGTAATTCTATTTTTATTATGAATACTTTAACCCCCCCCCCCTAGCTGTATTCCCGAGTGTGGCTCGGGTGTTAACTTTCAGTACCAAAAGCAGTAACCCTGAGCCACACTCAGGATTACCCCGCAATGTTACTCACCTTCCCTGCGCTCCCCTGCCATCCTCCCCGGCATCCTGACAGTCTCTCCCCGCTCTGTGCATGGCTGATCGCCCGGACTTGCCTTCTGGTTCCCTCCTGCGAGCGTTGCAATGCAGGGGGCTGGAACCGGCGGCAAATTCAAAAGTGTAAAAACACAAATTACATGATACAAAGCTGTGATCCTAACGGATCACACTGTATCATGCCATTTCAGCACAGGATTGCACCTGGTGACTTTTCCAGTGCCCTGCCTGTGCTTTTCCAGTGCTTTGTGCCTGGAAAATTTTGACCGACCATGGCGTCCAAAAAGCATTTTTAGATGAACTGGAAAACAGCGACAGCGAAACTGAGTTACTTGAAGAACTGAGCGATAGCAATTTGTGGGAAAATTCGTCATCAGGTACAGAAAGTGACGACAGTGACGATTCTATTGTCTCTTTCTGGCACATAGCTTGTGGAATTTGGGAAGTATATCAAATGATTCTTCAGAATTTCCAACAGGGCTATGTGCCAGAAAGAGTCATCAGAATCATCGCTGTCGTCACTTTCCGTATCTGATGACAAATTTTTCCACGAGTCGCTAACGCTCAGTTTTTCAAGTAACTCTGTTTTGCTGTCACTGTTTTCCAGTACGTCTAAAATCGCTTTTGCGCAAAAAGAACGCTTTTTGGACACCATGGTCATTCTCAATTTTCCAGGCACAAAGAACTGTAAAAGCACAGGCAGGGCACTGGAAAAGCCACCAGATGCAATCCTGTGGGGAAATGGCATGATACAGTGTAATCCATTAGGATCACAACTTTGTATCATGTCATTTAGTGTACTTATATTTTTTAAATTGCCATTGGTTCCACCCCCTGCATCGCAACGCTCGCAGGGAAGGGAAGCAGAAGACAGGTGCCGGCATCGGTTGAGCACACAGTGGGAGGACAGCGGGGGATCGCAGGGGAAGGTGAGTTTTAAATTGTAAAACAACAGATTTCCATGCAAAAGAATGTACCGCTTTAAGCACAGAAATCTGTACATAATCAGACCGCCAGGGAGGTTAAAACACTCACTGGAATATTATTATGAATATGCTGAGAATTGCCGTTGTATGCCTCTAGGCGCCGTTGCGCATGCGCGGACGCATCTCGGCAGTGGCAACTGTTCTCAATTATTTCAGGTGAGTCAGTCTTTATAATACTGGGGTAACAACCACTTACCAGCATTGCCTCTGAAGCAGCCAGCCTGGGTCTGGCGAAACTGGTCAGGCACTAGCATTTCCAACCCCCCCTTTCTTCTATGTTTGGTGAAACTTAGTTGATTCATGGACATTTTGGGACTTGATCGTCTCTCCCAGTTCTTTCTATTTTTAACTTGGACTACTCTGGAGACTTTACTGCTTGGATGAGTATATCTCAGATTTTCCTTTTCATAAACTTTGGTCATTTATATGATGAACATGCCATGGATTTACATCATATACCTGTGCTGTGCGAGGGAGGCTTCCTCTATGTATCTAGCTCACTGCTAAACCTCCTCTAGACCACACACAGATGCTTTTTCCTCTTAATCCCTTGGATTTAATCCCTCCATCCACCAGGAACTCCTGAGACTTTTCACAGCTTTTCTGAAGATAGTGAGCTTTTCCTTCCACTCTATGGACTATTCCCTGAGAGATTGATCCAACAGTCCCTAACATATTTCTATACAGGTTTTTTCATCACCAACATAGTGATCAATATTAGTAATGGTCCCATGACCTTTACAGCTTATATATCTGTTTGCACATAATACTACTATATATTGCTAGCTTTTCATGGTATTTTTGGTCCTTATAGCACTGTTTAGTGGAGGGTGATGGGTTGGCTGAATGATTGTTTTTAGTGTGTGTGTTGTTTGTTGTCCTTGGTAACATGCATGGATCTTTTGATCTGATTTTTTGTGTACATTTTTCTGCAATTTTTCAATAAAACAGACATGGTTTAGATATCTAGTGAGTGTATGATAACTATTTTAATTTTACTGTGGATTGGGTAGTATAAAGTATTCTAAACAGTTTCTTTTGGTTGTATACCCTGCTTGGTTATTTTTACCCACGGGTAAGCCTATAGTAAGGCTTACCTGTAGGTAAAATAAATATCTTCTAAACCGACATGGTTTAGGAGATATTCACCCTGCATGCAGCCGCTGACATCAGCAGCGCCTGTGCTCTGAAGGTCCAGCGTATCATGCCGGAATTCTAGAGCTCCTTGCCGGAACAGAGGGCTCCCAATGCGCATGTGCGGGAGTGACATTCGACCACTCACAGCGCCGGAGCTGCAAACCCTGGAAGAAACGTGGGGGGAACATGTCAGCCCCCTCAGCGGTGGTCAGGCACCATTGTGGGGGCTTCGTTCTAAGGTAAGTATTTCATAATGTGCGAGTATGCGCTGCATACTAGCACCTTATGCCATTGTCATGCAGGTTTTTTTTTTTTTTGGGGGGGGGGGGTTTACAGTGGTTTATTACCACTTTTAAAACATAGTAAACAATAGAATTACTCATTTTTATTGTAATAAGTCCCAAATAACATCTCCATAAGCTCCAGGATTACTGGTTATCAGAAGCATACACAAATATTAAGTGTAACCAAAAATTACAGAGGAGCAATCTGTGATATTTAGTTGCAGTTTAGTATACAGAGATTTTTCTGGATCACATGCAATTATATTTGGAAATGGGCACCCAGCGGTCCCTTGGTGTACCGCAGGAGTGCTACAGAAAGCTGCCCACAAAAAATTAGACTTGTATCACTGCAGATGACCACTAGAGAGCTCCCAAAAGAGCACAGGTAGGCTCCAAAGAAATACTAGTTTCCCGGGAATGAAAATAGACTTGTATTACTGTAGACAACCACTAGAGAATGTCCAATAAAGCGCAAATAGTTTCCAAAGAAATAGTATTTTTCAGGAAAACCAAATTCTATTTGGAGCAGTGTAAAGTTTTGGCCTCCCCAATTATATATTATTTCATATATATATATAACCTGCATTACCAAGTTTTACTGTGAAGTGTGCGTCAACATGTGTTACTGGAATGCACATCATTGGGAAAGTGTTTTTGCCCTTTATTGTTTACAGGAAAACTCAGGGTACACCAAAGATTGAATTGCTATTTTGTGTATTATATTATGTCCTACATTTTATACATAAACATCGATTTTCACAATACACACAAACATACACATAGCCCTAGATCACAAGCTAGAGCTAGATCCCATTAAAGGTCGATTTACTTAAAAGAAAAAAAATTGAAATACCATTTACATTAGGGCCTCTTGCACATGATACTCCTGTTTGAGCAACTACTTTTTCAGACTTTTTGTTTGTATGTATTTGCGCATATTTTGACGTGTATGCCTTCGTGCAATTTCGTGTGCATGTGCATGCAAAATACACAAAGACATATTCTCATGTTCTTGTTCTGCACAATATGTAAATGGGCATTTGCATGCATGAGGTGTAAATTAGGCACATTACAATTAATGGGCTGTATTTTAGCTCGGTAAAAAAAAAAAAAAAAAAAAAACAGATGCAGTGTGCAAGAAGCCTAAAACATTTTCCCAAAGCCTTCGTATCTGTAATATACATTATAATAATTGTCAACATAAACAAATATTGTGTGGGTGCCATAAAAAGAGGTGAATTTAACACCTAGACTTCCACATTGTACCCCAACAGCTGTCTTTCTTCCATTTACAAGGTCATTTGCATTATGTACATGTTTGTGTCCTTATGTTGTTTGTTGAAGGATGTATAATGAACAGAAAAATTGGCCCACAGGAGCACACCCACAAAATAAACTGTTCATAGTATGTGTTCCTTGTGGATGGAAGTGTTGGATGGTGATTGTATACACTTCTGATGCCTTATTGGAAGTACTAAAAAGGGCTATTCCTGACCATTATGCTTGGCACTGTCTGTTGCAATAACTAGACATGTGGCACAGTACTTTTCATGAAAGTCTTTATCCTCAGAGCAGTTTCTCTGAATCCAAAAGAACTGACCACAAGGAATTCCCTAAATAGCTGCTGTGGGGTGATGACTGGGGGTATGGAGGAGTATATTGTCCATCTCAGGTTTATGATAATTGTTTTTTGTCCTGCTTCATTTCTAAACTTGAGGTTCAAAAAGGTGAATTTTTGAGACTCAACAATGTAAGTGAGTTGACTCTTTCTAAAACTCATATTTAACATGAACATAAACTTTTTCGGTTGGTCACAGGACCCCCTCCACAGTGCCAGCACATCATCAATATATCGCTATTACACGTCTTGCTGATGCCACCAACCAAGATGCAGGCAGGCATAAAAGAAGGCAAATACCACTCCCGTTGACATCCCACACACTTGATGGAACTACTTTTCACAAACGCAAATAAATGTGGCTCAAAGTCAAATTCCAACATATACAAAATTAATTGAAGGAATGAATCACTCTGTTGACTGTACTGTCTCATTATATTAGCTGTAGCTTTCAAGGCCAGTCTGATAGGTTATCAATGTGTACAACAATTCCATGTCAATCCCCACCAGCATTCACCTAATTTCAATGGAAAACCCATCCAATTTCCTCAATACATCCCCAGCTTCTAATGCAAAGGAGGGGAGATGATGTTCCAGTGACTTTAACATACCATCAATAAACTTACCAACTTAGTCTGTTGAGCTGCCAATCACTGAGATGATTGGTCTCCCAGGTGGCATTGCTAGGTTCTTGTGGTCCTTTAATATTAAATAAAAAAATGTTTCATTGTATTTATTGACCCACATGTAGTCTTTCTCTTGTTTTGTGTTTACCCTTTTTTCGCCAGCCCTGCAAACCATTCATTTTAGTAACAGCAGAGAAAAGGGAACTCCTTGAAAAGGGGAGATTAGTACATACCTCTGATCAATCAGTGTTTGGCTTCTGCCTCATAATATACTGTTGCCATCAGGACCACATTATCTCCCTTGTTGTTTGGCCTAATGACTACACCTTTCAGGGCTTTTAATTGTTCTAGGGCTTACTGTTCACCAACAGTAAGGTTATGCCTTCTCTTCACAGACCAACCTATTTGTTTAAAATCTCTCACTACTATTAACAATAAACAGACGGACATACTCAGTCTAACTCAATGGGGGGATTTTCTTAGATTTCTTTCTAAACTTAGGGTATTCAGTGGGGGGCATCCTCTACTTCAGGGGTGGGGAACCTACGGCCCGCGGGTCGTATGCGGCCCTCAAAGTCATCTGGTCCGGCCCCCCGTGCAGCTGACTCTGTGTCTCTCAGCTGATCTGTAAGAAGGGAGCCGAGGCTTCCTGTATAGTTCCAGCTCCTTTCTGACAGTCTGAGTGAATCACAGGCGGAGTGATATCAAATGCACTCCGCCTGTGAACAATACAGGAACCATTGCCTATTCCTCCAGCACGGTGCCGCTACACTTCTCCTAGACAGCAATTCCTGCCAGCAGCACACACAGCAGTACCAGCCAGAGCCAGCAGTACCAGCCGGAACCAGCAGTACCAGCCAGAGCCTGCAGCACCAGCCAGAACCAGCAGTACCAGCCAGAGCCAACAGTACTAGCCAGAATCAGCAGTACCTGCCAGAATCAGCAGTACCTGCCAGAACCAGCAGTACTCACAGCCGTACCAGCCAGAGCTAGCAGTACCAGCCAGAACCAGCAGTACCAGCCAGAGCCAGCAGTACCAGCCAGAACCAGCAGTACCAGCCAGAGCCCACAGTACCAGCCAGAACCAGCAGTACCAGCCAGAGCCAGCAGTACCAGCCAGAACCAGCAGTATTCACAACAGTACCAGCCAGAACCAGCAGTACCAGCCAGAGCCAGCAGTACCAGCCAGAGTGACTATTTATCTTACCTCCTTCCTCCAACAGTTCTTCTAATTCATTATGAGCCTTTTCTTTCTTTTTAGTCCAAAGCATTATATCATGATTGTCATTTTCATATTGTGATTGTCTCCCATGTGACTGGGCTATGCTCCTATATTTCCTTACGCGGATTTAATAGGAGTAATATAACTTTATGTAAAAAATTAATAAATAAAAAATAAATATATATGCAGCTTGATGAAGGACATATGCATGTCCGAAACTGTGCAGGCTTGTAAATGTATGTTTACTTACATGCATGAAAATCAGAAGTAAAGGATATTTGGAACATTTGGATTACATCTTCTATTATTTGATGGACACTTTGTGGTAAGAAGGGAGTGCCACAATAGATGTAATCTTTGCGCAAAGAGATCCACACAGCAGAGGTGTACCACCTTGAAATTGTGTGTGTATATATATATATATATATATATATATATATATATATTCATTCTAACTACATACTATAAAGACAATCTCTTATTCAACTATGAAATATAATTTTCACTTAACTAGATGTCGATCAAATTAATGATGTTCTTACTGGGTCCCACTGGAATTACTTTTTATTTTCCTCCTTGATGCTACATATTGTACAGAACGTTCTTAAGAGGATCATCTTTACATTATGTTGTTCCATTAGAATAAAATAAGCATACTTTAAAAATTATTTTACTTAAAAGGTTTCTTGATGTCATATGCAGATCAAATGTCACACTTTTAATCCACGTATGAGTAAAATAGTAACAACAGTGTAATAATACAATATTAGACTGTATTACTCACTGACACTTGCAGATTACAGTATGTGTCACTGTCATTTTAACAGCTGCATCTGCTATGCAATAAATATCAATTCTCAGCTGTTATTTTTGTGGGTGGAGTGGCAATAGAGGAGCAGGACTTATGATAAAAGGTACATCTTAGAAGATATGTTGACATTTTTTTATGACGTATCTCCAAAGTTTAAAATGCTAATGTGATTAAGCAAATTTGTGTTTGATACTTATTTTTCACTAAAACGTTGTCATTTAAAAGATCTATTGATAAATTTGTTGTTCTCTAGCAGCACTGCAGCATTTTTTATCCACAATTGTGTACAGTCATTTATCACACAGGAGCTGATGTACAGAATTGCAGCAAAATGTTTGGGTTGTTAGAAGCACTAACAGTAAAACATGAAGTGTTTGTTATCATCTTGATGAAATATTTAATCAGATTCCTGAGCAAAACGAGATATTCTGGCAGATATAACAGGGTAGAATCAATACACAGGAGTTGAATAGCCTTTTGTAAACATCCAAGGGGGTTATTACTGGACGGGTTTGGTTTTCTTTGACACATCATATATTGGCAGTTACAATTAAATGACTGTATCCTCTTGCAGTTAATTAATGTAAATTTACATCCTGCAGTAAACAATACTGTTATGTGTGTTTTTAGAGAAGAATTTCAGGTATGGATAGTTTCTACATAATTACATTGGTCCAGCTTGGATCAATATAACTGCATATACTATACCTTGCCGATGCCCCTGAAAATCACTGAAGTAAACGCCATGCTCTATAATCTCCACTTGCTTACAGGTCCCAGGCCAAGTGACTAAACTGCTGCTTTCTGAACATAGGAGGTTTGTTACTCAACAGGAAATGTTCATGGAATGGTTTGTATTTTCTGAATTAATGCAAAGCATTCTCTAAATAGACGAGATAGAGCCTGTGATGTCATCGATGTCACCCAGAACCCCATCCTGTTTACCAGCCAGCTGGGGATCTGTCATTTTGGGGCAGCAGTGCTACGACCCCAGAAGGACAGGCTTCCAATTCATGTCTGTTTACAGACACCAACTGGGGGTTCTCAGGTGAACTGACCAGATATGTTCATCTATTCAGTGAACTGCAAACAGCCTGGATTTGGGTCAAACTCTAGTTAAACCTGAATCCAAAGATCATCTTTTTTATAGGTTTGCATATGAACTCACAAGATGTTACATAGTTACATAGTTTGTGAGGTTGAAAAAAGACATCAGTCCATCCAGTTAAACCTATGATGTGTGTGTGTGTGTGTGTTAGTACATTGTATACCCCTGTATGTTTTGGTCTTTAAGGTGCCCATCTAATAGATTTTTGAAGCTATCGATGCTCCCTGCTGATACGACTGCTTGTGGAAGCGAATTCCACATCCTTACTGCTCTGACAGTGAAGAACCCCTTACGTATTTTAAGGTTAAACCGTTTTTCCTCTAGTTTTAGTGAGTGGCCACGTGTTTTATTGTATTCCCTTTCTCTAAAAAGTTTGTTCCTTATGCTAGGGTCCTCGCCAGTACAGTATTTGTACATTGATATCATATCCCCCCTCAAGCGTCTCTTCTCCAGAGAGAATAAGTTCAATGCTTGTAGTCTTTCCTCATAGCCGATGCCCTCCATTCCCCTAATTATTTTTGTTGTCCTTCTCTGGACTCTCTCCAGTTCCAGCACATCCTTCCTGAGGACCGGTGCCCAGAACTGGACAGCATACTCCAGATGTGGCCGGACCAGAGTCTTGTAGAGTGGGAGAATAATCTCTTTATTTCTGGAGTGAATCCCCTTTTTTATACATGCCAGTATTCTGTTGGCTTTGCTTACAGTGGCTTGGCATTGCATGCCACTGCCAAGCCTGTTGTCCACTAGGACCCCCAGGTCCTTTTCCATCTTAAATTCACCCAGAGGTTTCCCCTCCCCCCCCCCCCCCTAGTGATGAGTAGCTTGCTTTCGTGTTTCTGACGCCCAAGTGCATTACTTTACATTTTTCAACATTAAACCTCATCTGCCATGTAGTTGCCCACCCCATTATTTTGTTCAGGTCCGCTTGTAAGATTTCCACATCCTGCATAGAAGATATTGGCATGCTTAGTTTAGTATCATCCGCAAATACCGAGATTGTGCTGGATATCCCCTGCTCTAGATCATTTATGAATAAATTAAACAATATTGGTCCCAGGACAGAACCTTGGGGGACCCCACTTTCCACACCCGCCCAATCCGAGTACTTCCCATTTATCACCACCCTCTGGACTCTCCCCTGGAGCCAGTTCTCTATCCAAGTTCTCACCCTATGGTCCATACCTACATTCCTTAGTTTGTACAGTAAGCGTTTGTGGGGAACGGTGTCAAAGGACTTTGCAAAGTCCAGATACACCACATGTTGGTATTATATCTTTTACTCGGATGTTATAAGTTGCACTGAGTAAATACAGCTAGATAGCAAAAAAAAAACTGTGTCTGTCTTCATTTCAGGCTGCAAAGTAATACAATGTGAATATTTTAAAGGGGGTGATTCTTTCCTATACCCACTGGATATTCTTCCCCTATGGATAACATTAGTGCTATGTTAACAGGATTAACTACTTCAGCTCCAGAATGTTTACCCCCCTTCATGACCATGCCATTTTTTGCGATACGGCACTATGTTACTTTAACTGACAATTGTGCAGTCCTGCGAAGCTGTTCCCAAATTAAATTTATGTCCTTTTTTGCCACAAGTAGAACTTTCTTTTGGTGGTATTTGATCACCTCTGCAGTTTTTATTTTTTGCACTATAAACAAAAAAAGGCAGACAATTTCGAAAAAAAAAAAAAAAACAATATTTCCTGACAGACTCCATGGCAGCATATGTTTTGGGTTAGCCCCGCCTCCATTCCTACCCTATAGGACCCCACTCCCATAATTCTTTGCTACTGTTCAGCATGCATGTTCCTTTTTGTCCTTTCTGGAGTACCTGTATAGTGCCCTGTTCCTACCAAAACTGAAATTTGGATTAAGGCCAGGCAAGCAGCGGCCGAGGAAGACGGGTCGCTATACTCCAATAGGCTCTTGCAATTAGCAGAGTATGGAGTGGGAAATGGAAGAAGTGCTAATGCCTGGTCACTGACAGGCAGGAAAACTGTTGGCCAAATAGCCCAGCTGCTGCCGGTGGCCATATTTGCTCCAAAGTCCGATGTATGCTTCCCTGGGCCTGGATCAAAGCGCAGAAGTGGTAAGACGTACCTTTCCATGGCAGCAGCTTCTTTATGTGTACACTTTTTTTTGTGTGTGTTTCCCTCCTCTCTCTTATTCTTTCCCTGGTGCTAGTGTTCTCAGCCATCGTGGCTAGTCCACTTCCGCGTTCCAAGCCTCTGCTGTGGGTTCCTCGACGACTCCAAAATGAGGCTTGGTTGCGCATGCTCAGTAGTGGCAAGATGGTGGTGGTCGCGCATGCGCAGGGCACCCGCCAAGCAGTACCGACGATGATGTCAGCAGCGGCACAATTTTCAAAAAGGATTCAGTCCTGGCAGCTTGTGGGAATGATCGTGGGCCAGGCAGCGACTTCCCCAGGCTCCAGAAAGTTGAAGACAAGGAAGGACTTGCTTCTACAACTGTATGTGGGCTTCACCCCCCCCCCTTTTTTTTTACCGCTCTGATCTGGTTGTCTGTCTCAGCTCCTTGCATGTCAGTGTCCAGAGCTGGAAGCCTCATCGCCCTCCTGTGGCCAGCCCTCACACAGCAGGTACCTAGTGGGGATCTATTCTGGGGTACAGCTGTGGTGGGGGGGATGAAGCATCATGCCCATGCAATCTGTGTGTGTTTTCTCCACTTTTTTTTGCAGCCCTTCTAGGTCTGATCCCCAATGCACCACATGCAAAGAAAATGGTTTTTACAAGTCGCAGCTCTCTTCCTCAAGGTCCAGGCGCAGGTCCCCTTCTGACTGAAGGCTCCACAGTAGGGACCCAGCCTCCTTACCCAGATCCTCTCGTCACCCAGACAAGATAGGGTGCTGGGGAGTAATACCATATCAAAGAAACAGGCACTAAACCAGTTAGTAAAAGGAAAACTTAATAATCTCTCACCTGATATGGTTGGTGATGAAGTAAGCATAGAAATGGATTAACAATAGTAATAACACAGTTTAGAATAAAGGGTGTTTGATGATAAGGACTAGGCATAAGACTTGGCATCCAGATCTGTATAAACAATAGTAAGCGCCAACAGTGAGCAGTAATAAAGATTGATTTACCAAACACAGAAACTATACTGCTAAAGTGCATTATCAGCAACTATGCTGGGCCTAGACCAACTGGATGTGCACAGTCCATATAATTGAAGGAAAGGGTAGAAGAGAACAAGGGGGACTTTCAGGGTGGGTTTACGGGAGGGACAGTGCATTATGTTGTTTTCCTGCCAGCTACCGTTGGGACTCTTTAAGATGCGTTGGTGCACTTAACAACAGTTTCAATAAACCAGCATGCAGCAGAGATGCAGTAAAAATTGCAGCAAATCTGCATTATAGGTTTAGTGTAGGTGCAGTATAGGTCTAGTATGAGTGCATTAGAGGTGTGGTATATTCAATTTCCTGCCTCCAGTAACTAAGGCCCTGCTAGCAATATAAACTATATAACAATATAAACAATGGGCAGTGCGCTCTCACCAGTCCCTGTGGTCCGCTGTGATCTCTCACCGTAGAAATGGAAGGCTGTCAAGGTCTTATCTTGCCCTCCTCATGGCAGCCACCTTGGACATGTGTAGACTCCTGCATCTTATAGACTCTGATTGCATCATCACTTGCCTGCTGTCTGGGTGCCGCACAGTAATGATGCTGCACACCTGACTATATCTATCACCTGATGGGTTGCAGTCCTTGCCCTTGTGTTTGTGCTCCAAGGTGCATCTCTGCTAGCAGTCTTCTGTTCTCTGTATTCCTCCAAGTATGACCTGGCTTAGCTGATGACTCTCCTGGCTCTCAACTCTACATTGGCAGACGACCTGGTATCAGCAGACATCCCCGGCATCAGCAGACTACCCGCTTCTGGACTCCACCCTGGCTTGGATGACTACCCACTTCAGGACTTAACCCTGGCTTTTTCCTGCTCCCACTTCCTTACTCTTTCTGTGCGTTTATTGTGGTTTGCGCCAATAAACTGCTTCATTTTACCTGCATCCCTGTGTGGTCCAGTTTCTTGGCACCCTGATGGTACACAAGGGCCATGAATGCTGACAATGCAGGTGCTTGTATTCTCCCCATGCTGGTTACCAGGCTCATTTAACAAAATCACCTTTTGGGTCAGTTCGCTCAGGCGTTGCAGACGTTGCTTGCATGCACTGCGCACCTCGACCATGGCTACCTCAAGTGGTCAATGGTTCCTCAGGCATTTCCTTTTGACAGGTCCAAGGTGGGCTTCCTAATCTCGTTGCTCTCTGACAAGGCCTTCACCTGGGTGAATCCCTTATGGGAGACAGATAATCCTGTGATACTCGATTACCCAAGTTTTGTTGCCTCCTTTCGTAGGGTATTTGATGTGCCTGCTCTCTCTGCCTCTGCTGCTAAGCTGCTCCTTCCCATTCAGCAAAGTATATGAACCGTTGCCGAGTATGAAATCAAATTTCATACCCTGGCAGCAGAGGTGGGCTGGAATAATGAGCTTCTGGTGGCTGTCTTCTCTCATGGTCTCTCCGATGCACTGAAGGACGAGATTGCAGCCAATGATCTCCCTGACGAGCTCGAGGCTCGAGGGTATAATCACCCAAAATAGAGAACTTATGGGAGCAGTGGAGTACAGACATACCTACCTTAGATAGGGAAACTTGGGAAGAATTTTTTGAAGACAATTCCAGACTGGTTATCTCCTTTGCAGAAAAGTTAATCCAGACAAAGTTTCTCCATAGAGTGTATTATACACCTCAAAGGCTGCATCAAATCTATCCACACAGGTCTCCAGACTGTAGGCGATGCCATTCCTCCCTAGGCACTTTCTTCCATATGTTTTGGACCTGTCCCAGGCTGGCCCGGTTCTAGTTGGACGTTTTCAACCTTATCAACATTCTGCTAGAACTGTCCCTGCCATTTACGCTTGAGCTTGCCTTACTGGGCATTCAGGAGGATAAGCAAAGGCCTAGGTATAGCAAACTATTAATTTCCTTTCTACTGTACCATGCTAAGAAGGAAATTCTGTGCAAATGGGCCTCTCCCCCTCCCCCTTCTCTGGCCTCATGGGAGGCTGCAATTAATGCAGTATTACCTATGTAAGAGCTAACCTATATCAGCAGAAACTGTCCTAAAAAATATGAAAAAATATGGAAGCCTTGGCTTTCGATATGAGAGTTATCTGATTTCTGTAATTGATATATACTGTTGTACATATTCAGGATTTTACTGTGATGCTCATTGCTCATGGTTGTCTTTGGTTTCTACATAACATTCCTTTGCGTGCAAGTCACGCATTTTCTATATAGTGATACTCTGTTAATGCTGACATATTTTCTAACTATCTTATTCTTGTCATGCTGTACCACATACAGTAACTGTTCAATAAAAGCAATCCTGGTTTAAAAATATATATATATTCACAGGGGTTTTCTCTTTATATCGATAAAATTCTTGCCATATGATTCCTGCAGAGATTTCATCATTCCCTCATGAGAAAGCATATTAAATGCATTGTAAGGATACCAACTTACCAATTTCCATGATTATGTTGTATACAGTATGATACAAAAGTGTATAATACACCGCTGTAAATATATACATGGTGTAATAGTGGTAGGCATGCTGTAAAGAACATGTTTAGACAGTAAAACTATGAGAGTGATGTACAAAGGAGCTGAAATTGGCTACGGTTCAGGCAGAACATTGTTATGCCACTGACCCCTCACCTGATACTCATAGATGCAGAGAATATGAACTATGCCACCTAGATCTTACCAAGAAACAACTGTTGTAGACTTCACAGAAAGTATTTGAGCATAGTAACAAGGTAGGCCGCCTCTTAGTATCTGGCTAGACCAGAATGGGCCCCCACTTCTATAACACAATTTTAACCTCTTCAGGTTCTCTAAGTACATCCCCTATGAACTTTTAGATGGCTTCATATAATTTTACTGTAACCTGTTTACCTACAAAATATTGTCCAATATTCTGATATACAACTTTCTGATCATTTGAGGACTGTCTCCATCCTATCCCCATGAATGTACCTGGAACACTCTAATATCTACATACCAAATTGAATTTGCAATCTCGCAACTGCCCTCCCATAAAATGCCTGGCCTAGATGGTTTTCAAGCTGAGTGGTATGCCAAATATGAACAGATCACTAGCCTTCAACTCATCTCAAAACTTTCGTTGCAGCTCTGGAGACTGGTGTTCTCACACTCTCTATGAGGGAAGCGCCCATTGTTCTTTTTTTTAAAACCCCATAAGGACCCCTATCTCACAGAATAACATGGACATTATGATCTCAGCAAAGGTCCTGGCCATTGGCCAACCGACTAAGGTAATTAGTCATCTGGTGTACAGTGACCAGGGGGGGGAAATATATCCCAGGATAGTCCGCCAGAATGTTTGTAAGTTTTTTCAAAATCAACACTATCCCCATAACCAATCTCATATGCGAGTAATTGTGTCCTTCGACGCTCGTAAAGCATTTATTAGTATGGAGTGGCCGTTTCCATTTTATCTTCTCCAGCTGTATGGTTTTGGGCCACGAGTAATTGCATGAATTAGACTTTTACATACCAACTCAGTAACTAGGGTTCAGGAAAATGCTCAGGTTTCTAGTCCTTTCCCTATCACAGTACAAAACAAGGGTGCCCATTATCCCTGCTATTATTTGCCCTACAAAAGAACCACCAATGCTATGCTAAGTTTGGAAGAGATGGGACCACATCCCTAATTTTGAAATGAATTTTGGGAGATGTTTTTGGATGGGATTTTTTTAGGCACTGAAATCAAAAGGTTTATAAAATACTTACACTTTATTATTACAAAGCAATAAAAGCAAAGATGTATCAAACAGTGCTATATCTTGTTAAAAACAGACCACAAATTTATGAGTCCGTTGTTTGTGTTCAACTCAAAGAGTCTTCATCAGCAGACAAACAACATATTGAATATAAGCATATATAGTAAAATATACAGAAATGTGAAATTAATATGAGGCAAATTGTGATGCATACAATTATAAAAAACATACTGAAGATAATAGATATGAATAGATATGAATAGGACTAGACCTCCCCCCAAAGTGTATAGTATTTATATACTGTATTTAAACACTCACATCAAAATTAAAGGAAGCCAAGGAAAATATGTATATCAACACCATGGATCCAGATTAGTATGACCAAAAGGAAAGATTCTAAGCTCTTGAAAAAAATTAATTCTACAATGGAGCCCAGCTATCTGTCAAAGGCTTCACTCTGAATTTTCTGAGTATTTTTTAAGTATTGCGAATCAAAAAAGATCTTATGAGTAGCTGAGAATAAAAGCTGTTATCCCTTAGTATCATGTTCCCTGTTGTGGTCTTGCGAAAAAAAAGGTTGCTGGTAAGTAAACCCTCTTGGTTTATCTTCACATCAAGGAATGTTATTTTATGCTGGTTGAATGACATAGTAAAAAAGAAATTGTATGTATTTGAATTCAAAGATTTCAAGCATTTTTTCAACAAATCTACCGGACTGTCCCAAACTAGGAAGATGTCATCCATATCCCTCAACAAAGTGAGGCTATGACTGCTGGAATATACTGACGACTCATCCGATAGTAAAAAAGAAAGTTCCCACTCTCCCAGGTAAAAATTGGCTAAGATGGAGCATGACGGGCCCTGTACCATGAAGATGTGGGTATCCTTGAAAGTGAGAACATTATGGTGCAAAATAAAAGACAAAACCTTCAGGATGAACTGGAAGATCTCCTTAGAGTGCTAGGTACTTTATTGATAAAGAGAAAAAAAAAAATAAATGACATTAAAGTGGTTGTAAAGGCAGAAGGTGTTTTTATCTTAATGCATTATATGCATTCAAATAAAAAGCTTTCTGTGTACAGAAGCCCCCCTCAGCCCCCCTTATACTCACCTGAGCCCTCTCTCGACCCATTGATGTCCACTAGTGCATCGGCCGTCTGGGACTCTCCCTCCTAAATGGCTCCCGTATCCTTTTACTCGCTCGCTCCCCACATAGGATATCCGAGACCTGTGTTATAATACTCTCACATATGTATTGTCATGGCATAGCTACCTCAGACAATATATGTACTGTTTCACTGTTATGTTCAGGGGACAACCCCCTGTACTGTTCTTGAATTATGAGTCCCTTGTTTGATGTTCACTGTTCTTTTACCTTTTTATAATTTCAAATAAAAATATATTTACCTCTAAATGGCTCCCGCTACTGTCAATCAAAGTCAGTAAGACAATGAGAAGGGAAAGGGGGCGGGGCGGGGCCAAACTGCAGCTCCATGTTTGAATAGAAACACGGAGCCCTGGCTAGGCTCGGGTGCCCTGATAGCAAGCTGCTTGTTGTGGGGGCACTCAACAGGAGGAAGGAGCCAGGACTACCAAAGAGGGATACGAAAAGAGGAGGATCTGGGCTGCTCTGTGCAAAACCACTTCACAGAGCAAGTAAGTATAACATGTTTTTTATTTTTATAGAAAAAAAACAAGACTTTACAATCACTTTAAAGCACTTGAAGTGTGGAATTGAACAATACAAGGATCCCACATCTATGGTAACCAATAAGGCATTGGAAGGAATAACTAAACTGTCAATCAACTGAAGAAAGTGTATAGTGTCCTTTACATGGGAGGAAAGACTCCAAATAAAAGGTTGTAAAAATGTATCAACCCACTTGCTGGCATTTTTACAAAGGCTTTCATTGTCTGATTTAATGGATCTACCTGGAGAGTTATTTATTCTCTTATTCACTTTGGGAAGTGCATAAAAGGATGGAATTTTGGGAAATTTTTTTGCAAATTGAAAATTCCTTTACTGTTAAATGCATCAGTGATAATAGACCAAAATTCTAAATTAAACTAGTTAATTATATCTGCCGAAATAGGAGAGTACCACTTTTTAATGTTCAAGATGGTTACATACATACATACACACATGGTTACATACATACAGTGGGTACGGAAAGTATTCAGACCCCCTTAAATTTTTCACTCTTTGTTATATTGCAGCCATTTGCTAAAATCATTTAAGTTCATTCTTCTTCCTCATGAATGTACACATAGCACCCCATACTGACAGAAAAACACAGAATTGTTGACATTGTTGCAGATTTATAAAAAAAAATAACTGAAATATCACATGGTCCTAAGTATTCAGACCCTTTGCTCAGTATTTAGTAGAAGCCCCCTTTTGATCTAATACAGCCAGGAGTATTTTTGGGAAAGATGCAACAAGTCTTTCACACCTGGATTTGGGGATCCTCTGCCATTCCTCCTTGCAGATCCTCTCCAGTTCTGTCAGGTTGGATGGTAAACGTTGGTGGACAGCCATTTTTAGGTCTCTCCAGAGATGCTCAATTGGGTTTAAGTCAGGGCTCTGGCTGGGCCATTCAAGAACAGTCACGGAGTTGTTGTGAAGCCACTCCTTCATTATTTTAGCTGTGTGCTTAGGGTCATTGTCTTGTTGGAAGGTAAACCTTCGGCCCAGTCTGAGGTCCAGAGCACTCTGGAGAAGGTTTTTGTCCAGGATATCCCTGTACTTGGCTGCATTCATCTTTCCCTCGATTGCAACCGGTCGTCCTGTCCCTGCAGCTGAAAAACACCCCCACAGCATGATGCTGCCACCACCATGCTTCACTGTTGGGACTGTATTGGACAGGTTATGAGCAGTGCCTGGTTTTCTCCACACATACCGCTTAGAATTAAGGCCAAAAAGTTCTATTTTGGTCTCATCAGACCAGAGAATCTTATTTCTCACCATCTTGGAGTCCTTCAGGTGTTTTTTAGCAAACTCCATGCGGGCTTTCATGTGTCTTACACTGAGGAGAGGCTTCCGTCGGGCCACTCTGCCATAAAGCCCCGACTGGTGGAGGGCTGCAGTGATGGTTGACTTTCTACAACTTTCTCCCATCTCCTGACTGCATCTCTGGAGCTCAGCCACAGTGATCTTTGGGTTCTTCTTTACCTCTCTCACCAAGGCTCTTCTCCCCCGATAGCTCAGTTTTACCCGGACGGCCAGCTCTAGGAAGGGTTCTGGTCGTCCCAAACGTCTTCCATTTGAGGATTATGGAGGCCACTGTGCTCTTAGGAACCTTAAGTGCAGCAGAAATCTTTTTGTAACCTTGGCCAGATCTGTGCCTTGCCACAATTCTGTCTCTGAGCTCTTCAGGCAGATCTGGAAGGTCTTATATAGACAGGTGTGTGGCTTTCCTAATCAAGTCCAATCAGTATAATCAAACACAGCTGGACTCAAATGAAGGTGTAGAACCATCTCAAGGATGATCAGAAGAAATGGAAAGCACCTGAGTTAAATATATGAGTGTCACAGCAAAGGGTCTGAATACGTAGGACCATGTGATATTTCAGTTTTTCTTTTTTAATAAATCTGCAACAATGTCAACAATTCTGTGTTTTTCTGTCAGTATGGGGTGCTATGTGTACATTCATGAGGAAGAAGAATGAACCTAAATGATTTTAGCAAATGGCTGCAATATAACAAAGAGTGAAAAATTTAAGGGGGTCTGAATACTTTCCGTTCCCACTGTAGCTTGATAATCCTTTCTATCCAGTAACTGGGTGATTGGAGAATCCAGTGTGAAACCTCAGCAATTAGCGCCATTGAAGATTTTTTTTTCAAGAGCTTAGAATCATTCCTTTGGTCCTACCAATTTGGATCCATGATGTTGATCGACATATTTTCCTTGGCTTCCTTTATTTTTGTTTTAAGTGTTTACATATATATTAATTATGCAAAAAGTGAATCAGCGCTAATGAAATAAAATCTCAAAAGGCTCTAAATGAGCTAACATTGCATCATGCCATAAAATTCTAGATAAAACGTATGGATAAAATGTAAACAGTAGAACTTGGACTTGTGTTAACACTGATGGGCCTGGGGTGTATCAGAGCACAAACACTCCCTTCAACAATTGGAGTAAAACATATAAGATATATAAAATAAGCCAAAAAGTAGCATCATGTGGTCAGAATCACAAAATCAAGCATATATCTGTCTTCAATCTAAAAATATTTTTCCAAACATATATTTGTCTTCAATCTAAGAATCTAAAACCATTAATCATAAACAAGCCAAAACTATCAGGACATGCGATCAAAGTCACAAGCAAGATATATATCTGCCTTCAATCCAAAATCCAAATGATCGCTGAACTCATCCAAATATTGATCTCAAAGAATAATGAATAAATTAGATGAAAAATTTTTTGCGGTGACTCCACATGTTGCAATATTGATCAAAGTGCATATAATGGTGTATAAAATCTATGTATATAAAATCACAATAATTGATATCCGTAAACAACAAAAATAATTCATATATAAATATGTGTTAAAAAATCCGTGATGGTGAAAATCCCTCTATCAATGGGAATAAATATATCTGTATTAAATAAATAATGAATACATATATAAATAAATGAAGTCCTTGTGCAATAGGTAAAGTCCTTGTGCAATAATTAAAGTGACTATAAGTGCTCAAATAAAGTACATAGTGCTCAAATAAATAGAGTGACCAATGGTGATTTTTCTTTAAAACAATTTGGTGAAGTTCCGGTGATGTGATCCGAAGTGAGCAGAAATCGTTTAAGTGCAATGGCCGCTCACCTCATTGCACCATAAAAGGCGCTTTTTTCTGATATATGACCCTGGGATATGGATGCTGGATTTCCTTAATAGGCTTGTAGTTATGCTGATGTCCACTATTACAGATATCGACACCTGGTGACTTCCACTGCTTCCTCAATAGCCACCTTTCCTAATGAATGTTCCCTTGATAAAGTCACGTGGTTTTGCGACGCAACGCGTCGGGAGGGATCGGGTGACGTCTACTTCCGGTTTACGGCCGTAGCCGGAAGTACCCAGAGGACTGTTACCGCATTAGTGCGGCTGCCAGTTATCGCTTGTTATCGTCATTTTTAATGTGAGTGTACTCGATTTTTGGAATAAATATTGATTTCATGACATACTTCACTATGGATTTCAATATGTTTCTTTGAGTACACTGGGAGCATTGGAACATTCATTGGGAAAGGTGGCTATTGAGGAAGCAGTGGAAGTCAACAGGTGCCGATATCTGTAATAGTGGACATCAGCATAACTACAACTCTACTAAGGAAATCCAGCATCCATATCCCAGGTTCCCTGGTGAAGACTCTTTGAGAAATGCGTTGGGACCCTCTTGTTTAACACAAACAACTGTTGTAAATGTCACAGGTCTTAAACATTTGTGGTCCATTTTTACCAAGATATCGCACTGTTTGATATATCCTTGTTTTTATTGCTTTGTAATATTAAAGTGAAAGTTTTTTGATAACCTGATGATTTATTTGCCCTAATAATAGAACCCATATCTGTGTGCATCCGTACTTCACCTAACATAATAGGCCTGTCCATTAGTGCTTTAGAAGGAGCCATTTTACTCTGAGCAGATGACACATTGATCTGTTCAGCTGAACCCAATTACTCCTAAAGCTGCATACTGCCAGTGATAGAGAATTTGATGATTACTCTGGCTTTTGGGTTTAAGTCTAGCCTTATCAGTAAGGCAGCTATCCAGGTAATTCCACCACAGTCCCAACTTCAAGTTGTACACTCCTATAGATACTTGGGGGTGGTGATACAGCTACTTTTAAATACCTGCATATCTAACAATGTATGTCCCCTGATCTCCCAGCTACAACAAAAGATCAAACAATGCATAGATCTCCCTGTGGACCTTATGGGTAGAGTTAATATGATAAAAATTATTTTTCTACCTAAATTATATGCTAGCTAACTCTCCTTGTAAATTACTTATGTCAAATTGATACTATTTGTTTAGCATTTATTTGGCGGTGATGGGTTCCTAGCCCTGGAGGTCTTGAAGTTGCACACCAATCTAGCAGGCCTGGTCTTTGCTAACTTTTATATTTATTATTTAGCATCACAACCTATTTAGATTCATGATTGGCTTCACCCCTCCCCAGCTAATGCATGTACTACTACGTAGGCTGCTATAGCATGTTCCTTTGAACCCTTACATAGTGTTACCTATAGGCAGTGGCATAGCGTGGGGGGTGCAGGGGGGGCCAGCCGCACCGGGCGCAACATCTGGGGGGGGCGCATCACACATGAAGTACATGAAGCACATGAAGTTCAGTTGTCAGTCACTCACACTCTTGGCTGCCGCCGCCCGCTCGCACTCGCAGCTCTCTGCCCCTGGTCAGGCTGGCTCACTCACTCTCACTGGCTGTGCGCAGCTCGGCTCCCGAATCCGATCCGAGCCGCCGGGTCGCCACTGTGGAGGAGGAGGGGGGGGGGTTTGGAGAGACAGTCCCTGCACGCCTGGCTTATCGGGGGGGGGGCTAAGGTGCAGCGGTCGCCCAGCGCAGCACTGAGCGCGGGACGGGAGAGGAGAGAACAAACAGGCCAGGCAGCAGCAGAAGAAGCCGGCAGCGGCGGCAGGTGAGAGGAGAGAGCAGACGTCAGACAGTGCTGCAGGAGGAAAATCTAGGAGGACCTGGAGGAGAAAACCTAGCCTGCTGTGATCGGGTCCGGGACAGTGAAAAAAAAGGTAGGAGTCACTGTCAGGACTGGACTGGAGTAGTACTGGGCTGGCTGTGCCTGTGCTAGTAGTAGTGACTGACTGAGACTGACTGAGTGTGAGAAGAACACTGAAAAGAATAGTAATGCAACTATATGTGGTGGACATAAAAGGCACAGAAGAGTGTATTTAGATGGAACTCATAGAGGATCCTCAGAGGGGATTTATGTTATGGGGAACCTGGCCTGCTGTAAGGGGGGAGATCTAAATGGGGGGTGGGACCTCACCTCACCTCACCCTGGCCTGCTGTAAGGGGGGATCTATATTGGGGACATGATGCCCCATATATATCCCCCCTTACAGCAGGCCAGGGTGAAGTTAGGTCACTCTGGGGTCCCCCATATAGATCCCCCCCTACAGCAGGCCAGGGTCCGGACCTCACCTCACCCTGGCCTGCTGTAAGGGGGGAGATCTATATGGGGGACCTGCCCTGGCCTGCTCTAAAGGGGGATCTATAGGGACCCTGCTCTAAAGGGGATCTATGCCATAGATCCCCCCTTCAGAGCAGGATCCCCATAGATCCCCTTTAGAGGAGGCCAGGGTCCCCATAGATATCCTTTAGAGCAGGCCAGGGTCCCCATAGATCCCCTTTAGAGCAGGCCAGGGTCCCCATAGATCCCCCTTTAGAGCAGGGTCCCCATAGATCCCCTTTAGAGGAGGCCAGGGTCCCCATAGATCCCCTTTAGAGCAGGCCAGGGTCCCCATAGATCCCCTTTTAGAGCAGGGTCCCCATAGATCCCCCTTTAGAGCAGGGTCCCCATAGATTCCCCACTTTAGAGAAATGTCCCCATAGATTATATGGGGACCATTCTCTAAAGGGGGATCTATGGGGACCCTGCTCTAAAAGGTGATCTATGGGGACCCTTCTCTAAAGGAGGTTCTATGGGGGACCCTGCTCTAAAGGGGGATCTATGGGGACCCTGGCCTGCTCTATAGGGGGATCTATGGGGGACCCTGCTCTAAAGTAGGATCTTTGGGGACCCTGCTGTAAAGGGGATCTATAAGGACCCTGCTCTAAAGGGGGATCTATGGGGACCCTGCTCTAAATGGGATCTATGGTATACATTGATAATTGTTTATTTAATTAAAAATGTTTTAATACCGCTTAAATGCTTGTTTACATTTATTTATAAAAGTGTGTGTATATATTCATATAGGGCTTAGGGGGTAAGGGTTTCTTTAACTAATCTAGTGGAAGAGACTCGAGTGCTAAAATCCACGGGTTAGGGGGCGCAAATTACTTGCCTTGCCCCGGGTGCTGACAACCCACGCTACGTTACTGCCTATAGGCGCCAAACACCACCTTTCTAGAGTATTGCTATCCTAAACACCTCCCTGCCCATATTTCTCATAGTTGAGTCATGTATTTCCATTGATTCCCAATTTCCCCTTAACACATGTGAACAAGTCCTTATGGCGATACAATGAGATTGATTCACTAAAATTGGTGAGTGCAAAATCTGGTGCAGCTCTGCATAGAATACAATCAGCTTCCAGTTTTTTTTTTTTTTTTTTTTAATAAGCTGAAGTTAGAAGCTGATTGGCTACCATGCACAGCTGCACCAGATTTTGTACTCAACAGAATTAGTACATCAACCCCAATGACTACTGTGACTTCTGTGGTTGTGTGATCGGGGACACTGTGACTGGCAACAGACCTGGAGAGCACCCATCAAGCCTACGTATACTGTATATACTGGTTATGTGAAGTATCTTATAAGCCTCATTATTTCAGTTTTTTTTTTTTTCACTGAAATAAAAACACAGACAAAAAAAAGAAGAACTATAGTCACAGCATGCACTTTTTCATTTCATAACATGAGCATTGTATAAGTAAATATTTTTAAGAATGCAAAATAGACGTTCTTTTAAAATCTTCTTACCTGTTGTGAGCACTGGCAATCTTCCAACTATCTATTTCAACTAGCTTCCTGGATTCCCTGCATGATTTGGTGTACCTTCTCAGCTGCTTCATGTGATTTATTTTCAGTTTCTGTTTCAATCAGTTTTCAGAATTGCAATAAAATATTACAACAAAATATGAAAGAGTGCAAAATGGTTCTGTCAACATAAACAGTAAACAATAGGTTAACAATGATGGCATGTTTGAAGAGTATGAAGTTTAAGACAGAAATCCATGGAAGTCCACCTTTGGCTATCAGGAACTGCGCCAAAGTGATCAACAATGTTGAAGACTTCTATTACGAAACATGTTTGGTAGCCCAATAAGAGACCAAGCAACCAATGGGCCTAACATCAGTCCAATAATATACATTCGGCTACCCTTAAAATAATATATACTTAGAAAAATCTATGAAAATGTATGAACAACATGTTCTTATGAGATATATTGTCACATGCAAAACCTAGATGGAAACCCGTTGAAACAAAGGTTTTGACTAGAGGGCCTATCTTGCACCTGAGTAAAGAGATAGAAAAGAGCAAGTCAGAGAAAGAAAGGGAATCAAAAAAGAGAGCAAAGAAGCAAGACCACACCTGTCCAGGAGTCCAAACCTGCACTAATCCATTGTTAATTCTGAATGTTCGGCACCTGTAGATAAGAGAACCAAGGGGTCCAAAGATTTTCAAACAGGGGTAGTTTGTTCCGTAGGACGCTGACCAGTTTTTTGTGGAGCATAATCCAGGTCAATTTTCACTTCATTAAAGCTAAGTTGATCACTGGACTTTTCCAAGCGGTAGCGATGGTTATTTTGGCTGCCAAAAACATATAGTAAATTAGAGTCTGTGTGGACCTTGGGATACTCTCCACAGGTTCATTAAGCAAAACTGTGAGAGGGTCCTTAGTAATGTTAACCATAGTGGTTCAAAGAATTAAGGAGTGAACCTGTATCCAGTGCCATCTTAAGAGCATTAAAGGGCCCTGGGCAATGCAGTGCACTGGGGCCCCACCCTAAGCTAATGACAGCTTCCAAGTTTGGTGGCTGGGTGCAGGGAACGCACACACGGACAGGAGTCATACTCAACTGTCCTATGTGTGCCTGTTCCCGTGGAGGCAGATGGGCATTCCTGCAATTGTGGGCTCCGCCTCTACGGCCCAAGTGGCCTAACAGCAGCGCAGGGCCGACAGGAGCTTGCCACCTGCTAAGTTTGGCGGCAGGATGCACATGGGAATCGGGACTAATGCTTGGCTGGGGCTGGGTCGCTGGGCAGGTGGGGCCCCCCCCCCGGGCAAGTGGGGCCCCCCCCCGGGCAAGATGGCCCTGCCTGTATCCAGAAACGACAGACCTTAGGCCAATTCCACCATATACGTATGAATAGCAGAGCCCATCTGACCACAGCCTCTAAAGCAGGAGGGGGATGAATCTGGATACATTTTAGGGAGGTGTTCTGGCACAAGGTACGATCACCCTATACGTTGCTTCAATCGGGGCAACATTCATTATGCACTTATGAATGCGTTCAGTCCAGGATTGCCCAATCCTCCACTTCAGGGTCAATGCCCACATCCCTCTACCAAGCTATCTGATAAGGAAGTTCTGATCAGGAGGAAGCAAAGGTTTTGTACAACATGGAGATACAACCCCTCTGAAAAAATCTCCTGTAGGCATCTGTTTTCTCACTTTGAGATCGGGGCTGCTCTTTTGTAAATAACATAAGAAATGTTGTATTTGTTGTAGGAGGAATATTTTCAGTTTCTAAGTCCTAAATATCCCATGTGACAAATATTCCAAGAAAACTGAACATCCACACCACACACATTTCATATAAGCATCCCAAAGAGTGAAATTTATGCAACAAAATTTTGCCAACTGTGAAAACGGTAGTTTGCAGTGAAATAAATCAACTGGTTTATTACTCATTTCTGCTGGAAAATTTATTTTTCTGATTACTTTGCTTCAGAAGCCCATCGAAGATAATGTCCGGCTTCTGTAGATTCTAAACAGCATGCTTAATATTAAATAAATCCAGAAGTAAACCTTCCCTCATTAAAGCGATTGTATACTGCTGGATGTTTTTTTATCTCTGCAAGGTAAAGTCATAATGTGCTAGTATGCATCGAATACTAGCACATGATGTGAAACTCACCTTTAAACAAAGCTGCTCCAGCGCCGCAATGTCAGTGCTGCAGCCGCTTTCATCTTCCCCCATCTTGCTTCCTGGTTCCCGGGCTCCGGCTCCATGAGTGGCCGGAGTCGCAATGACGTCAATCCCGCGCATGTCCCTGGCTGAATGTTATGTAAATATCTCTTAAACTGTCCCTGTTTAGGAAATATTTACACTACCTATAGGTAAGCCTTATTATAGGCTTCCCTTTAGGTAGAAGACAGTAAAGGAAGTTTACTTCCTCTTTAACAATAAGGAAATTTCCTCTGCTAATTAAATCTTATATGAAAATATAGCGCTTTTGAAACAAACAGAAATTCACAACACAAAAATACAGAAAAAATGTTCATAAATGTTTTTAAAAAAATAATAATTCTTCACAAATATTTGTTCAAAAATAAATATCTTTCCAAAAGTGTTGTGTTTCTGTGTATTTTCTTAACCATAAGTATTGCACTTTAAAGAGATTGTAAAGTCTTGTTTTTTTTTTTAAAATAAGAATAACAAATGTTATACTCTGTGCAGTTGGTTTTCCACAGAGTAGCCCATATCCTCCTCTTCTGCTGTCCTGGTCCCTCCCTCCTGGTGAGTGCCCCCACAGCAAGCAGCTTGCTATGGGGGCACTCGAGCCGAGTCACAGCTCCGTGTGTCCATTTAGACAGAGAGCTGTGTCCCGGCCCCACCCCCTTTCTCTCCTCATTGGCTGACTGACTGATTGAGAGCAGTGGGAGCCAATGGCGCCACTTCTGTGTCTTAGCCATTTAGAAGGGACAGTCCCAGGATGGCCGATCATGGACATTGCTGGATAGAGAGGGGGCTCAGGTAAGTCTTAGGGGGCTGAGGGGAGCTGCTGTACACAGAAGGCTTTTTATCCTAATGCATAGAATGCATTAAGATAAAAAAAAAACCTTCTGACTTTACAACCCCTTTAATCTTCCTCTGATCTGTGTCTGTGAAATGCATGAGTGTGCCCTCACCTGAACTCCATGACCTTACATATCATGTGTGGTCAGGAAAAGCTTTGTGTTTTGAGTATAAGATGAACTACTGTACCAGCTTTTAATGCAAAGGCGACTTTCATCAGTCCTCTAGAGGTGCGCTTTTCCCCAACGGTACTCCTACCCTCCTCCGATCCTGTCCATCCCAGATGATATCACATATAAGCGCCTGTAATGGACAGGAGGGGCGGAGGGGCAAGTGGGGAGCAGGGCGCCACAACCAACACTAGCACAGCAGCTTCCCTGGCTATATCTGCAACTGTTGGCAGAGGGGATGTGATTTACTTGTCAGCTGCTTACGACTGATAGGTAGATTGTCGTGGAACCCCTGAGGACCACTTGCAGAACCAAAGGGTTGAACAGAACCCCAGTTGAGAAACACCGGTATAGGATATCTCAAAATTTAGTTCCCTAAATTCAATCGAAATGTATCTTTACCCACAAGGTAGACATTGCTTTTAAATGTATTAACCCAATTTTATCGACTTTTGCATATATATAAATTTAATTTAATAATTATTGAGCATACCTAAATTGCTATTTGAAATACAAAAAGTAATTATGATACCATACTAACAAACATGATAGAATTTAGTATATAGAGTTCAAAGGGCATCTAATATATTGTTAATGCCCTTTAGCTACACAGTGCAGCTGTAAGTTATTTAAAAATGCTGCCAGTTAAAGAAAGTATAATTTGAGACATTGAAAGGGTGTAAACCGCTGGAAAGATAAAGAACAGCCAGATGTAGCTCAACATTAGAAACCAAGGAGCTCGACAGTATTGAGTGAAGTAAATGCAGTGCATATCTTAAGATGAATGTTTTTGTATTTGTCAAGCTGATTTAGTGCTTTGAAGACTAACCACATGAAGTAATTTACAGTTTATCTTTATAAACAATTTAGGTTGATTGATGTGTGAAGATACTCGAAAGGCTTGTCTTGAAATCTGTTAAATTGGGAAGCAAAAACTTTGAACAAGGTCTGATACTATCTATATTTGAAAGTGTTTGTAAAAGTAAACAGCTTTGCCCTTTCCCTACCTTTGTTCCTAGGTATTTGAAATTGAGCTAAAGAAACTTTCACTTTACAGGAAAGTAATTTATTTTTTTAACAAGAGGTAAACATCTGTTACAGGAAATATATTTATTTAAAATTGTCTTTTGAACCAAGCAATTGTTGCAAAATTGAAGTGATGCTAAAAAAAAGAGAAGTGTTAATTGCCATAATTCTTTCACATAAATCATGTATATCATGCCACAATATTTTGTTTTTTAAATCCTTTTAGGTACCTTATTCCTGCAGTACTGTTGTTGGTCGCATGATCTTTCCCTGTTCTTTGGCATCTGCAGGGCAGGGAAGGGAAGATCTTTGGGATGGGCTTCTATTATTCCTAGTACACATGGGCCGAATATTGACCGGTATCTGCCAGTTTAACAGAAACCAGCTGACAATGGCCCGTATGTACATCAGCCTTTTCGACAGAAGCTGGCTGAACGGACAACCTAAACACTGGAAAACCAGCATCCAATCAGCATCTCATCAGGCAGGACAGGACACAAAAGCTCAGCAGGGAGATTGCTGTACTAACATTTCATAGTTAGTAAAGGGAGCTCCTCACAAGCTCCTCAGATTTTTTTTTTGTTCACCCCACTGGGTTGAACAAAAAATAAATAAAGCATGTACCAGGCTTAACTCTGATTGGTGCTGTGCCAGTCAAATGACTAATAAAAACAGTTTCAGAAGAGCAATTAAAATTTGATTATAAATATCAAATAACTGTTTTATTGCACCCAATAAATATTTATTGAACATCAGATGTGTATTTTTTGTGCATTTATATAGTGTAGACAGAGTAAAAGATGATTGACACTAGCTTTCCCATTGTTCAGACGGCATCTGCATCTAAGGCTCTTTTTTTCACTTTTCAGGAATTAGCAATTACTTCAGATATATTTAAAGGAAAAGTACAGCCAAAGCTTGTTTGGCTATACTTCTCCTGTGGATCACTGGAGTGCAGTTCGTTTTGCACTCCTGTGACCCATTTTAAGCAGACAGCGGGCTAAAACTAACATCACAGAGTCGGTCCAGGCTCGGGGAAGATCACAAGATGACAATGAAGTCAGGATCTGTCCACATGCCTGGACCAGCACCTGGCTCAGCCTCTCAGCGAGCCGCAGAGAGCCTGTGCCAGTCACTCCCGCCCCCTTTGCACCCAGTGCTCCAGTGAGCGAGAGAGGGGCAGAGCACACAGCGCTGACTGACCATTACCAGCTCTCTGCTCAGGGAGCACTGAGAACTGAGTGATCAGCAGTGTTTGATCATTTGGTTCAGTGTTAGAGCCAGCGGGGGACAGATGCAGTATTGGACCAATGCTTGATCCACCTAGGTAAGTATGATTCTAAAATTTTTTTGAAAATTCATACTTCTCTTATAATACTGATTTATATTTATAAAACTAAGCATCCTTTGAGTTTCTTAGTTAGTGTAATTAATCAGTACTGTATACTATATCCCACCCACATAGTGTTTAGCAGTAGGAGGACATAGAGGGGGAGGGAGGAGTGGGCTGTGATTCACCACTGTGTATACACCCACTTGTGTGATTCTATATTCGTGTGGGATGCACAGATGGGAAAAAAAAGGGGGAAATGAGGAGCTGAGAAGAAAACTGAATTTGAGCATGGTCCATAGAGTACACCAGCTGGTCTACACAATCTCAGTCTGCAGTGGGGACACAGAGAAGAAGGGAGGAACAGCTGAAGGCAGGATCAATCAGGCATATTTCACTCTACACATGACAAATGCTTTAGTGGCTTTGTGAGTATGAACACTGTTCTATAGCATGTAAGTGAAGGGTTTCATGACACTTTAAAATATATTTAACGTGTACAATGATGATGGTATTATGATGAAAGGTTTTAACAGACTCAAGATCTAAAACACACATATGCATTCACTATTTTTTTTTTTTATTTCTTTAGAACCAGCTACAATTACATTTTTATTTTGATTTTAAGTGGACATGCTTAGGTTTCTAGTAAAGGTCTACACAAAACAAATGCTGTAGTGGCTTTGTGAGTATGAACACTCTGAACACTCTGTTATATAGCATGTAATGAGAATTTTTCATGGGTCTCAGTTTAATGACACTTTAAATATATTTACCGTATATACTGTATATAACACCATCATATTTAATGATGGTGTTATTATAATGAAACGTTTTACCAGACTCAAGATGATCTAAAATGAACATAACATATGCATTCTCTATTTTTTTTTTCTCTAGAACCAGCTACAATCAAAATATTATTTTGGTTGTAAGTGGACGTGCACATGTTTCTAGTAAAGGTCATGGATATTTTTATCCATATAACAAGACAATTATCTTGCACAAGTAGTAGCTTTGCAGATACCTAATGTGCAAATTTTGGTCAACAGTACCCACAATACGATGACATTTCAGATGATAAAGAGCAAAGTTTTAATCAAGGAGGTTACAAAAGCTACATGAAATTTAGAAAAAAACACTTAAAAAAAATAATCTGAAAAGTACTTAATATTTTAGACTGGAAGGTACACTATTAAAAATAAATATCAAAGCCAAATGAAATATAACAGTTGCTGCAATGTCCGGCCTTGTAGCAGTGATAAGATACAGCAATTTCTCTATTGCCTTCCTTTATTGTGTATTAGTAGGTAATTGGTTATCTTGGCAATTCATCTCCTTTAGGTAGTTGGTTTTCAGAGGAGACTTTACTGGTTTGGCGTCTTCCATTCCAAATGTTTCAATTATTTCTTGTATTTTGTATCTTTGGTTCAGAAGAAAGCTGCCATCTTCCTCTCTCTCGATCTGGATGCCTAGGTAATTCTTTATGTTGCCAAGGTCTTCGGTGTTGAAGTTCTGATTTAATTTTTCTAGTATTTCTGCTTCATCTCCTTCTTGCTCAAAGCAAATCAGGATATCATCCACATAAATAAGCATATAGACCCATCTGTCTGCCAATTTATTTGTGTATAAGCAGGGGTCCGCTTTACTCCTGAGAAAGTTTTGATGTGTAAGCACTTCATTTATTTTTATATTCCACGCTCTGGCTGCTTGCTTTAGACCATATATACTCCTGCAAAGTTTGCATACTAGGTCTGGCCTTTGTTCATCTTTGAACCCTGGCGGCTGTTCCATGTAAATTTCTTCTGTTAGCTCGCCATGTAGAAACGCGGTTTTCACATCAAAATGTTTCACTTGCATTTTCCTTGTGACGGCTAATGTCAGTAAAGTCCATATTGTAGTGTGTTTGACTACTGGTGCAAAATGTCTCGTCATAGTCCTCTCCATATTTGTGAGAATAGTCCTTGGCTACTAGCCTTGCTGTGTATCGCTCATTTGTGCCATCTGCATTGTATTTCACTTTAAAAGTCAATTTACAGCCTATGGCTTTCCTTCCGGGTGGTAGTTCTGTAAGTGTCCATGTTTTAGTGTCATGCATGTATTTTATCTCTTCCTCAGCAGCCTTTATCCATTTACTTGCTTCTTGTTCTGAAAGCTGAGATATTTCTTCCCAGGTTGCAGGTTCATTGCTACTGGTAGTACTTGCTTTGTATGAGAGACGTACAGGCAGGGCTGCTGATAGAAATCGTGGGGGCCCCGTACAGCCTACCTGATGGGGCCCCCTTCAGCCCCACCCTTAACCCCACCCCTGGTCCCTCCCTAGACCCCGCCTTTAAACAATGGCAGGTAAAAATCGGACAGGCAGGTTGTACCCATGTCGACCTATTACTTGGATACAATCAGCCTGCCTTAGCTGGTCCCTGCTAACCTGAACAAGATTGTAATCATCTATGGCTGGCTTAACTGACACTTACATCAATAGTGACACCAAAACAGTGATCAGCTAAATTACTGTATAGTATACACTATATTAATGCCACTGGCTGGGTTAAAATCAAGGGGCAATGAAGGGGGTTAACTGTGTGCCTAACAAGTGTCATGTGTGTAACATGTGCTGCTTTTACTAACAGATCTGGCTGTTTTTTCTCCCTGCTTTGCAAGGAGAAGAAATAGCCAGATTACTGATCTGTGTATGAAGCCCCGTATTTGTAAACACAGGACATTGTGCTGTGATTGGCTACAGCTGATCAGCATGTCTCGGCCATAAATCTTTCTAGGACCTGCTGACAAAATTTGGCTGTAGCCAATGACAGAGTGGGTTAGCAGCAGGCACACGCATGCGTGTCCCTAACCTGGAACAGGCTGGATGACATACATGTATGTCATCCAGCCTGCCTGTACCACTCTTATGCAGAAAATGTACTGAGGGCGTGGGGCAAGCAGTTAAAGGGAAAATGTTAGGGTTGGGTTCACACGACAGGTCTGATCAGGTCTGCCTGTCTATTTTACAGGTGGTCCTGCTCTGACCCTCCATTCACTACTATAGAGCGAAGGATTTAAATTAACTTGTGTTCATTTACACCTGCCTACCTCCAATTTGATCCGCTAACCAAAGGGGATCTGTTCCCCTCTAGCAGATCGGATTGGAGGACAGTTGGGTGTAAAAAGACATCCAGTTTGTTTACACCAACCATCCTTAGAGCAGACTGGGCTGTGTCTGTGTCGGCTCTGCATAAACATGGACTTGGACCTGTCATCTGCCCACTTTGCTCGTTGGGGGATTAGCGGACAGATCCCCTGCTGAACAAGCGGATTCTGCTCCTTGTGAAAGAAGCCTTGATAACAGACAGCAAAACTGGTAGGTTAAGATTACCAGCATTATGATAACACACAGACAGCAGTCAGCAGGTTCTCTGTCACAGTGTGTCACATAGCACGGCTCTTGGTTGCTGACCTTGTTGACCAATCAGCACCCAACAGCCATGCTATGTGACACACTGTGACAGAGAACCTGCTGACTGCTGTCTGTGTGTGTGTTATAGATGGTGACATAGTAATGTACAGTGCAGTAATTCCATAGTTTCCAATATTCCAAAAAACTTTTTAGAGACACCTTTTTTCAGTGTTTCCATAAGGGTCCTTTCACACGGTCCGCCTCCGTTGGCGGACTCCGTGCTGCTCAGTGGGGGATCGATCCGCCGATCCCCGCTGAGCAGGCGGATGACAGCTCCCTCTCCGTTCTGTCTTTGGAGACGGAGCTGTCAGATCCCCGCTGTTCTCTATGGGGCAATCGGATGAGAACAGACCGCCTGTCCGTTCTCATCCGATCCTATCCACTGGACGGATGGAAAATAGGGTTGGCAGCGGGTGTCAGCGGAGATGTCTCCACTGACATCCAATGCCACATAGGGATGCATGGAGGATCCGATCAGATCCGCCTAAAAAACTGACAGGCGGATCTGATCGGATCGTTCATGTGAAAGTGGCTTAAAGCTGCTGTAGGCAAAGCATGTACTTTAATTAGGGGCGGGACATTCATTTATTATGGACGTGGTCCTACAAGAAGTTTAATCATATCCAGCCACCAGGCCAGGAAGGATCTTCTAGCAATAATAAGGTTAATCATGGCTCTAGCCACCAGGGATGTTAAGCCCCGTACACACGTACGGATCGTCGTCATACAAACGTCGGCGGACGAAAGATCTGCCGATTGTACGCGTGTTAGTATGGTGCCTCCGACAGCTGTCTGCGCACAATCCGCGGACAAGAGTCTTTCTTGCAAACATGAAAATTTTTGTCTGCGGACACCAGAACGGACGATTGTTCGCCTGTCAGTAAAGAATTCGGCCGACACACAGCTACAAATCCCAACACGCATGATCAAACCAAATGAGTTCCCGGAAGAATTTTCTCTAGTAAACTCAACATTTTATTCAGAAAGAACTTTCGGCTCGCGGCAGTCCAAGAAATAGGTGAAATGCGGAGCACATGCTCATCTTGATAAATGTGAGAAGAAGGAAGATGCTGCTCATAATGCCATACTTTTCTAATAAAAAGGCATGTGTTCTGTTATGATGAAGATAATGTTTGTCTATTCTATCTGTTCTATCAAAATTTATAATTAAATAATTTGAACTCTTCACCATTATTATTTTTTAAACAGCAAAGATCTAACTATTGATATGACCCTTTATTCTTGTATGAATTAATGTCTAAAACATATTTTTCAGGTTATGCACAATATTAAACATGTTAACAAATTCAGATAGGCCATTTTTTATTTTCAATTTTCTTTATTTTTTGTATCTCAGAAAAAAAAACATGAAAACATTAATACTCTCCGTATAATAAACTAAACATAAAAAAGGTCCATTTGGACAAAATTAAAATAGAAACTGGCAAACAGGGGTAAAATAAATAATAGGGGGTTACAAAAATTAAAGTTGCTGGTAACTGAAATCAGGTTGCCATGAGGGCAGGTTTGGATCCTGCTGGCCATATTGCCACTGGCCATGTGGCATTTGGCGAGGTGGTGGGTGTTGTGGAGGTGGAGGTGGAGGGCACGGTTGCTCCTGGCATGCATGGCTGTGCTCATTAAGGATCCCGTTTTCAGCCTTTTGCAGCACATCAAGAATAATTTTTCTGGCATACTGACACTGCCTGAGGTCCACCTTATCCAAAATTTTGGCAGTCATGTTGCCGAAGGACTCATTGGCCTCCGGTTTCCTATGGAGGGCTATGGTGGCCTCCTGTATGAATTCATCTGTGATGTCGTCGATGTGTTTCCTCTTTTGCCTCCGTTTGGCAGGAGGAGGTGGTGGTGGAAATAGTTCCACAGGCTCCTCAGGCTCCACAGGCTCCCCAGGCTCCTGGCTGCAACCTGGCTCCTCCTCAGTGACACTTCCCTGTTGATGAAATGAACAATTGATTAGAATGTTATAGTGTATATAAAAATGCATGTTTGTTATATTATTGTGAACTAATAGCAGACTTTACATACAGTGACGTATCTAGGGTCTCCAGTGCCCTTGTTGAGAAGCTGTATTTGGCAACAACCCCCCCCCCCCAAGATCAATGTAAAAATGTAACCCACACCCCAAAAAAAAAATTAAAGGGCATTAAAAGTTTCTCATTTGCCCCTTGTTTGCCCAGTGTAGAGCTCTCTAGTGGGCAATCATTGTCTCAGGTGTGAAAAACAAGAAAGAGAGGGTTGAGAGCTAGAGAGAGGGAGAGAAAAAGGGGGTGTGAGAGAGAGAGGAGGGGGGTTGCAGAGAGAGAGAGGGGCCTGAACTTGCAGAGTGCTTGATGTAGGGCATTGAGGGTGAAGCGGTGCAGGTAAACAGGAACAAGGGAGCCACCTGCCTTGCTGACCCAGAGTGAGAGACCAGAGACATGGAAGCAAGGATGGATGGATCATTTGCAGGAGCTGTTAGTTTTGTATTAAAAAAGGTTGAGCCAGAGGAATGCTGAGGCTCCAGCAGTGTTTGTTAGGACCAGAGGTGTGCTGGGGATGCAGCACTGTTTGTAAGACCGGAGGTGTGCTGGGGATGCAGTGAGAGGCAGTCTCAGTCTCCTGGTTTTTTGGCTCAGCTGCTCTCAATGTTTTACACCTGCATGAAGCAGCTCTCAATGTTTTACACCTGCATGAAGCAGCTCTCAATGTTTTACACCTGCATGAATCCGCCTGCAAACTGGGGGTTCTGGGGTGTGCAGGCTGAGTGGATTGTTCAAAAAAACAATAAACCAATGCCAATGTTTTTGTGACCCACCCCCCTTGGCCTGCGCCCCTGGCGGTTGCCTGTCATGCCAACCCCTTGCTATGCCCGTTTACATAAAGGGTCAATTATGGTTTACCTTATAATTTTGTTACATGATTAAATTTTAGCAGACAATATATTGTGAAATGCCATACCTGAGTAAAACTCTCCTCCAGGAAATCCTCATCCTGGCTTGGATCTACAGACACTGAGCCCTCTGCCGAAGTAGAAGGCAGTGTTGAGATGGATGGCCTCGATTCAAAGGTGTCGGACAGGAATCGCATGTTATCATAGTACCACAGCCGTGATACATGTATCTTCTGTGCACCTGCTCCAGACCGGGTGGATTTTTCAATTTTTTTTACCTCCCGCCTGTAGGCACTGCGAATACTGTTTATTTTTCGCCTTACATAATCAAAATTTGCCCCAGGACAGACGGGCTTGTAGAAGGCCACCAAATGTTCCATGGCCTGTTGTTTTAGTTTTTTATTTTTATAATCCGCGGACTTCACTTGCCACAAACACGGCAGTTGCCTGTACTCATCAATGAAACTGATGAGAAAGTTGTGGGTGGTGTAATTGTCCACCATATTGCAGGACAGTATATGCCTGCAAGACACAACACAACACAAAACATATTAAAATAGCATGTATTTTGGCACATAATAAAGATATTCCTAATAAAAGCTGTATAGGGCCCAAAACACACACTTTCTATTAAAATAGTCGTACCTTTGTTTGTGGGGAAAAGTCGTGATTCGCCGCTCGATCGTGCTCCAACCCTCGATATGTCCGCTAGCGAATCGTCGGCCGAAAGATCCGGCGTCCTTTAAATACAGCGCAGGCGTCAACTCCTCCTCCAGTGGCGGGCTTGTGCAGGGGTGTGTACGTGCCGAAGATCAGGCCTACATGCGACACACACACCTGAAGCAGTGGAACAATCGTTTTTTAATTACGAACCATGTCTCAACAATCTGGGAGCTCAATTAGTGTGGGCCGAAGTGATTGGGCCACCCGAAAATCAAGGGCTACACCCATGACAAAGCCAGAAATGGTGGAGATGGTCTCCATTTTAGAAAAAATGGACTATGATGGAAAGTTGGCAAATTACGACCGGCCCAATGCCAGGAAAGATGGCATCATGGATAAGGTGGTGGCCTGTTTGCAAAAAAAATTCGGTGTGGAGCGATCGAAAGATCAGATTCGTAAACGGTGGTCCGACCTGAAACACCGTGAGCAGGATCAGCTTTCCCAAATCCATCGGATTTTGAAAAAAAGTAAGTTTTATTTTTTATTTATTTTTTTAATCATGCAATATGTTTTTTATAATTTGGTGTATGTTGTATTAACATGTCTAGATTATAATGTCTATGTAAAAAGTTAGATTACTCATTTTAGTTATCATGTCGTGATTAGATCGATCTATTGTTGATGTTTTAGTATATGACATTAAAAGTCAGGAAGCCATAGTTAAAAATATATGTATTGTGTTGCAACGAACGTTCTTTCCTGCACGAATCTTCTCAGCAAACATTCCTATTAATCACAGATTATTATTCAAACCTTTAAATAGGAGAAAAACGTAAACTCCGTGCCAAACAATGGGAAAGGAGGAGGAGAGGTTTGGCAGCTCCATCTGCAGTTGCGGAAGAAGAGGAGGACATGGGCCCAGATGGTGGCACAGATTAGACTAAAGGTAATTGGTTCCTATGCACTGTCAAACATTAATGTACCATATTTTTCGTAGATAACCATGTACATGTCTTCATATTTGTTACTAAAAGAGCTATCAAGCAGGGCACCATGTCCTAACAAATGTACCTCTTGTGACTTTTATGATATGGCCAATGTTTTGTATTATGTAGATGAAGACATTATGCCTGAGGTTATTCTGGTGGAGCCAACAAGTGACCAGACACCAGAGCAACAAGAAGGTTGGTAGTCACAGATTTTTGTGTAGTGGGATCATAGAAATATGTGTATTTGCAATGATTGTTTAACCTTATATTCTTGTATTCCCTTACAAATTTACATTGCAGATGTTGCATCATGCCAGGATGTGGCATCCCCAGCCAGCTCAGAACCCAGATCTCCTGGCAACTTGCCAAGCAGCGTGGAAGCCACTTCCCAAAATGTTGAGGATCCAGGACCAAGTGTCAGAGAGCCAGTTGTGTGCCCACGTAGGTTTTTTCAGAATGATTTTTATCAGTGTTATTTTTAGCCTCCAATTGACAACACTAGTTCCCTATGGGAGCCTCTTTATTTGAATGGAAGTCGAACCGTAAGTCGGATCAGGATGCTCTGACTTGCGGGGCCACTTGCGTTGTGAAGATTTTTGAGGGGTAACTACACCAAAAAATTGAATAACCCACCGTGGGTGTCCCCCCAAGTTCACAACCCGGCCTTTTGTGTGTGGTATTGAGTTTGAGGGTATGCCCACAACAAAAAGACAGCGTGGGTTACCCCCAAAACCCCTACCAGACCCTTATACAAGCATGCAGCTTGTCAGGCCAGGAAAGAGAACGAGCAAGCGGACCAAACACCCCCTGGACCACAGCAGGACACATGCCCTCAACATGGGGGGGTTTGTTGCTTTGGGCCAGGGGGCCTCTGCACCGCACACCCAAAAGCACCTTGCTCCCATGTAGAGGAGGACAAGGGCCTCATCCCCACAACCCTGTCTGGTGGTTTTGGGGGGTCATGCGGCCAGGGGGTTCCTAGGACTTTGGAAGCAACCTTCAACAAAGGGTGGCCCCCAGATCCCAGACCCCAATCACTATGTGAATGTGTATGGGGTACATAGTACCCCTACACATTAACCACATAAATGGAAGTGTATGTGAATAACGACAGGAGACGTTTATGAAATGTTCTTACATATCTTCATCCGGTCTTCTCCACTCTGCTCTTTGGATCTGCTCCTCTCCACTCTTCTGCTGTCCAATCTTCAGCTCTTATGTTGTCTGCTCTTTTGCCCTAGGCTCTTCTTCTTCCTCCTGTCCTCCTCCAATGCTGTTGCCGTGCATTTTGCCCGTCTCTGTTCTCTGTAGCTTAATATATATACATTACGACCATGCCCTCACAATGACATCATCATGCGTTCACACCCCTAATGAATATATAGTAAGCTCAGGAGACCGGCAGAATCATCAGCAACAGGATCAGAGGAGGACAGGAGGAAGAAGAAGAGCCTAGGGCAAAAGAGCATAAGAACAGGGTAGGTATTAACTCGAGAGTAATTAAAAATAACCTGGACACCAAATGTTTCTCTATTATGACCTCATGTAGGTGATTCACATTGACTCAGTTGTATATTTTTTTACAGATCATGATTTACCTACTTGCACTTTAGCAAAATTAACACGTGAGGCACTCCAATGTTGCTCAGACCTCGAGCAAATCAAGGAAACAGCAACGGCATTGCAATCAAAAATGCGCGATTTTGTCGACATGATTGCCAAATTTTAAAAAGTTTTAAATACATTTTTTATGTTTTTATTGGTTCCTTTTATTACAAATGTTTTGTAATCTTTTATGATATCTTGATGGCACTCAGTTGTTAAGAGTGTACCCACGTTTGGGAAAAAAACTTGAAAACACCCTAACCCTAACCCTAACCCTAACCCTAACCCTGTGAATGTTTCTTAAAAAAAATTTTGTACATTCAACAATGTGTGTTCCATTCTTTATTTGACTTTCGTTGGGGGGTCGAGATCTAAAGCTGTGTAAAGAAGCATTACATGTATGATGGCTGTCCTATTCCCATATTTACATGTTAATGAAAGCATTTTGGACACTGCCATATGCGAGTTGCTGGAGGTGTCAATGAAATGTTAAAGATCCCAACCGTTTATACGCATATCACAGTGCGATCTGACATTTCATACAGGATCGGATCATACAAGTGGGAACGACTGTGCAATCCTATCCTGATGCAGCTGAATAAATGCATCATGTGCGACTTTTGTGCGAGTGCAGTGCGAATTGAGACATACACTTTGTATGGCTACATTCACACTGAACACGCACACAAGTCGCACATGACCCTTTATTTCTGATGTATCAGGATTGGATGGCACAGTTCTTCAGACTTGTGTAATACAATCCTGTGGAAAAAGTAAGTGGCGGGTCACCCTTATGCGATGCAGGAAGGATGCAAAGTCGCAGACTTCCCGCATCGCATAAGTGTGACTCAACACTCAAGGTACTAGCAGTCCTAGGATTCAATATGGCATTGATATTGGCAGTAGAAATCAGTGTAGGGAGATCAGTGTAATCTATAGTGTATTGCTTGTTCGTTGCTCTAGTTCACTTTCCATTACTTATATATATTACACTTTGAGATGAACAATGATCAAGTTTCACATAACACTGACATATCCTAACATTGGTGGGCAGTGAGAAGGATGTCATAAATGAACACAACATAACAGGTGTAGGTACGTTGTTAATACCCTAATGTATTATATTAAATATATAGTATGGGCAACTTCTGGACAAGAACCACCAATGTAAGGTGACATTAGATGAACCTTGGGTGTGACCTAGTTCTCAATGTGACAGGGTTTGTGTAAATTTTGTGGGGTGCAGAAGGCCCTTGTATTTACACCACTGGCTCAAAAATAACACATGGCCATCATCACTTTGGATCAGCTGGGAAAATTCCACTTCACCAGAAATTGATCAGAAATCTCCAGCCATTGCTCTGCGTTTGAAGGAAACTGTGGGGAAAAAATAAAAATAAAATAATTAGTGCTTGAGCACATCACATTATTAATTACACACACAGTTGTCTGTTAAATGCTTATGCAACTTGTTAAAAAAATAAACAACAGGAAGGCAAAGGTTTGGATTAGGGGATGTAACATCTACATACATTTATTTTCAACCTCCTATTGTTCTTATATTGTAAAGGGCCATACACACTATAAGATTCTCTGAAGACTTTTTCGTGCAGATTTACCTTTTCTATGTAGTGCAAGGGCCTACCAGATTGCATAGGATTTGAAAGTGTTTGTTGGACCTCATATTATTTGGTTTTGGTAAATCGGAAGGATAAATTGTTCTGACAATATTCTAGTGTGTATGGCCCATTATACTCACCAGCTAGAGCTGAGATTTACAAACTACGGCCCTCCAGCTGTTGCAGAACTACACATCCCATGAGGCCTTGTAATTCTCTGACATTCACAGACATGACTAGGCATGATGGAAATTGTAGTTTGTGAACAACTGGAGGGCCATAGTTTGAAGACCTCTGAGCTTGAGCTTTGGTATATGCTGACTTTGAGATTTAGCATGTGGGTGGGGGATGGGTACGTAAAACTGGGCATTTATACATCAATAAGGGCTTGTGGTCAGTGAAGGTTTTAACATCATTACATAAACATAAACAATCATAGGTGAGAATGGATGGACTGATGTATTTTAGATAAATCATAAACTAGGTAATAAAACATTGGCCAAGGAATAATTGTTTGAGGGAAAGCAATAAAATTTGAAAAATTCGACATACTGTCAACAGGCAATGCGTTTAGGGACACATAGGAGAGAATGGTGGGGTGGTTAGTGGGTAATTTTACAAATGGTTAAAGATAATCTACATCTTTACTACTATGTGCATGCGGACAGAGGGTAGTTTACAAATAATGGCCTGTATCAATTGCTGTACATCCAAAAACATCATAATTCGGGTGAAACGACTAATACATGTAATGTAATGTAAAAAATCAAACATACCTTGATATAATCCTTCTGCAAGACCTTGATGATGGCAGAGCAGGTCTCAGGGATGATGACTCCAAGTGCTTGGGGGGAGATGCCTGTGGTGAACTTCAGATCCTGCAGGCTTCTCCCTGTTGCAAGATACCTCAACGTCGCAATTAACCTTTGCTCAGGAGTAATTGCAAGCCGCATACAAGTATCCTGCTTCAGAATATAGGGGGACACCAGGGCAAGAAGACGGTAAAAGATGGGATCCGTCATCCTCAAATAATTCCTGAAGTCATCAGGATTATTTTCCTGGAGCTCCCTCAGCAAGGACATATGAGAAAATTGATCACGGTTAAGCAACCAATTTTTCGTCCAGGAGGTCCGCTTCTTCTTCCTATTGCTCGTACGTCGTCTCAGAGCCAAAACTCCAACACTAACGACAGCAACGGACGAATTCACGGTCGCCATAATAAATTCTCGAACGATGTCTCGGAAAATAGCGAAATGTCGTCAACCAAACAAATGCTACCGAAATCAGCGCGAGATGCTCAGAAGGGTCACGGCCAAACACTCACTTCCTCTTTTGTAGCGGCGAACGTGCGTGGAACGTAGTGACGTCATTTTCTGTCGGCAGACAAATGTCCTGGGCAAGTTTTGAGCACTTTTCAACAGACAAACAACAAACACGCCAGCCGCGAACATTTGTAGGACGTTCTGTCGGCGGACGATCCGTACGTGTGTACGGGGCTTTAGGCTAATAAGATCCCTGGTGGCTAGCGACATAATTAACTATTTATTTGCTGCCAGATTCCTGATAGAAGCACGATTAACCCTTTTTTGATAGCAGATCCCTGGTGGAAATGCATGAAAAACCCTTTAATCTAGCTATTAAAGGGGTAAATGTGCATTTCCACCAGGGAAGGGTTAATCACACACTTCCAATCCATCTGCCAGCAATAAAAGGGTGAATGTCCAGTCACCAGGGATCATCTTCTAGGAATGAATGGACACAGCACTGCCTCCAATGCCCCCCCCTCAACAAAATACTGCCTGAAATGTGCCCCCCTTCTCTCAAGACAACTCTGTGGCCAAACACCTAATCTCTATTATTGTAGTTACCTTCACACCATCTTCTTCCACATTCTCTTATGCTGACAGTACGTGCTGAGGGCAGACCTGGGGTGTTTTAGCCACCCACGTGTGCATAGGCAATGCTTCTATTCAGAACTTGAAGCCTATACATGCTTAGTAAAAACGTCCCCCTTCTATACAGCGGCTACTAATGGAGAGGAGAGGTACTGCAAGCCTATATCAATAGACTGTCAGGCTGAGCTGCTGTGTGTTCGGCTGGAATCTGTATTTCCAGGACAACTGCTGGGAAAAAAATAAGGCGGGACATTGAGAACTTTCCCTCTCCTCCTGGACGAGATCAGCTGCTTGCCTCTCCGCTCCATCTCTCTCACACTGAGAGTCTGATTACTAAGTGGGGAGCTGAATGAAGGAAGATTAGTCTGCCAAGGTATGACAATGGGAGCAAACAGCTGGGACATGTAGAGCGGTCATGGAATGCACTGCACATGCGCCCGAAAATGGAAAAAAAGTCCCTCCACTCTCACCAACACAGATCACCATAGAGGGGCCCAGAAAATAGTAATAATAATCCCCCCTAAGCTAGACATAGTGGCTAAGAGGGGGTGTAATTTAGAAAGTCAGTTTTTTTTAAATTCTGCAGTGACTGTGAGGTTGCCCGGGCCCCCCTGCAGAGCTCAGTACACCGGGCCCGGTACAACAGGGCCGGTTGTACTGGCTTATCAGCGGCCCTGCGTACAGGTGGTTTACCTTTGTTTTCTCTTGTTGAATGTCTCAGTTTTGTGTTTGAGCCTTCTTAAGTCTGCTCTTCAGTACTGGTAGAGTCTGCACTCACTTCAACTGTTTGTTCAGAAGTTACAGAGATGGGCTGGTCAATGTCAGTTTTCCCTTCTATTCTTGCTTCTACTGTTGTCTTTACATTGTCTCTTAAATCTTCAACAAAAGTTATGCTGTTGCTAATGATAACCTTGTCTGTTTTGGGATTAAGGATTCTGTAACCCTTGACATTGTCACTGTATCCAACAAAGATACCTTTAAATGCTCTGTTTTGGAGTTTGGTGCGTTTTTCTTCAGGTATGTAGATGAATGCTTTGCATCCAAAAACTCTTAGGTGTTTTACATTTGGCTTCTCATTATGCCAAAGTTGATATGGAGTTTTCTCTATTGTTCTGGAAAGAAGTCTGTTCTGCTAATATGTACTGCTTCACCCCAGTTATTTTGTGGTAGTCCAGAGTCTGTCAGCATACATCTGATCATTTCAGTCAGAGTTCTGGTCTTTCTTTCAGCTACTCCATTTTGTTCTGGTGTATATGGGACTGTTTTTTGATATTCTATTCCATTCTGTTTTAAGTACTCTTGCATCTTATATCCTGTGAATTCCCCTCCATTGTCTCTCCAAAGTATGAGAGGCTTCCTCTGAAACTTGTTACTGGTCTTTATTATATAGTCTTGTAATTTGTTAAAAACTTCACTCTTGTGTTGCATTAGGTAGGTGACTGTGTATCTTGAATAGTCGTCTATGAAAGTCACTATGTTCCTTTTGCCTCCAGGTGTAGGTGGGTTTAGGGGACCACACATGTCACTGTGAACTAAGTCAAGTAGTCTTGAAGCTCTCTTCTGACTGACTTTGGGAAGTGTTGCTCTTGTAGCTTTGGATTTAATGCAGCATTCATACTTAACAGTAACTGGACAAGGGGATATTGTTAGCTCCCTTGTCAGATTCCTCCTCTGTAGTTCCTGTATGCATTCTGCGTGTCTGTGACCTAGACATCTGTGCCATATATGTATACAGTCATTGTGCTTGTGTGTACATAGTCTCACCTTTTCCTTCACTGTGTGTCGAGGTGATATAGATGATCATCCAGCTTGGCACTTGCTACTGTCTGGCTGCCGTTTAGGATAGAACACTTGTCACCTTGGAATTTTACAGTGAGTCCTCTGGCTGTTAGACGCTTCACAGATAAGAGTACTCCTTCTAGATTAGGAACATAAAGCACACCTTTCACTGGTATGGCTAGATTGTGTCCCGCTTCATCAGGGCATACAAGGGTTCCATGCCCATATCCTTCTGCATGTATTTTGCTTCCATCTGCAAGATAAATAGTTTCTTTGCTGTTCAGATCAAGTTCTGTGAAAAAACTTCTATTACTCGTCATGTGACTGGTTGCCCCCGAATCGATGCACCAGCTTTGACATTTATGGTTGCCTGTCGCTTTAAATGTGGCATTCCAGTTTCCTTCCCATGGATCATTGATTGTGGCTTTGACCTTTTGTTTAGCATAAGATGGACACTGTCTTCTTTGCTCTGCTTTCCATATAGTATAGTCTTTCTTTATGTGTCCCTGTTTGTGGCATCTAAAACACACTCTGGGCTCTTTCCTGTGTAACCTTGCATCTGTAGCTTTAAGAGCGGTTCTGGTGTTAGTTTTTTTGGAGTCATGCACTAATTCCTTTCTTCTCTGATACTCATCTATGAGCCTGGTTTTTTACAAACGCTAGCGTCAGATCTGTCTTGGGTCGTGTCTCCAGTGTATTGATCAGTGCAGTATATGTATCGGGCAAACTGCAAAACAACATGGCTGCAGCGTGGCTGTCTGTTATATTCTCCCCAATTGATCTGAGTTGCGCAATCACTTCCAGCATTGCGTTTATATGCTCCTGCATGTCCTGTTCTCTGCTAAGTCTCATTCTGTAAAGTTTCCGCAGTAGAAGCAGCTTGCTGTTTAAACTGAATCTTTCATGCAGTCTTTTGAGTACGTCCCACATGCCTTTCGCTGTGTCCTCATGGCGTATATGTATGAGCTGATCATCATCCACTAGTAAGCTTATGGTGGCCCGTGCCTGTCTGTTTTTCTTATCCCAGTCCTGATTATTGTCCTGTGGCCTCTCTATGGTGGTAACCTCCCACAAGTCGTCTCTAGATAATAGCATTTCCACTTTAAACATCCATAGCTGATAATTGTCATTGTTCAGCTTGGCCACTGAGAGTTTAAGCTTTGAGTTTCCAGACATTTTTCCCTCCTTTATATATGAACAGTCTTAATTGTCTATAGGAGATGTCACTGGAAACCCTCCTTATGTCGATCTCCACATCAGTCACATTGTCTCCCGTTGAAGGATTTGTTCTGCCTGTGCCGCACCTGGTCATAAGACTTTATCCAGATCCTGGGCCCATAACCTGTTGCAGAGTGCGATCACTGGGTGCAGCGGAGTCTATTCAGATCAGACATTGTGGAGCAACAGGAACTGGCTTCTTTATTGGAACATAACCACAGATAGCAAAGATGTCACCTTCTCATTGTAAGAAAACACAGACAGGAAAAGGTAAACAACGAGTACAATACAATATACAGGAAATTACAACACATCATAGAAAATGCATAGCATATCACTGAGCATTAGCGACATCTAGTGTCCTATTTTTGAACTGCAACAGGTAATAGGCTAAGCTTTAAAGTTATTGTATCTCCAACAAAAACCAGAACGTAAAATAAGTAAACCATTTGTAAACTGTAACAAACAGATAAGGCCAATAGGCCATAATAACCCCAGAGTGACTAGTCAAATGGTTCAACAGAGAATGGGGGGGTAGGGGCAAATGTAGGAGAACAGGGAGGGGGAGGGGGGACTAGGGGACAGACATGAGTTGGAATTAAAGATGATCAGGCTTTACAGTGGCGTGGCATGTTAGTTACTCTATGGAAACTGTGGTGGTGAAGAAACTCATTTAGGAAGAGGACATGTACAGTTATGGTTTTGGAGCCAGGGGAGCCAGGGTTATTGGAGTTTTGAATAAGAGGCAGATTGTATCGATATTATCCTTTCCATTTAACATTGATGGTTGAGAGTGGATACAGCATCAGAGAAAGCGGGAGCTGTTTAGGATTTCCAAAGCCTTGTAATACACAGTTTTGCAGCTAAGAGAAGGTGTACAACAACTACAGTGGGGATCGAAAGTTTGGGCACCCCAGGTAAAAATTTGTATTAATGTGCATAAAGAAGGAAAGATGAAAAAATCTCCAAAAAGGCATCAAATTACAGATTAGACATTCTCATAATATGTCAACAAAAGTTAGATTTTATTTCCATCATTTAAACTTTCAAGATAACAGAAAACAAAAAAATGGCGTCTGCAAAAGTTTGGGCACCCTGCAGAGTTAATGTCTTGTACTGCCCCCTTTGGCAAGTATCACAGCTTGTAAACACTTTTTGTAGCCAGCCAAAAGTCTTTCAATTCTTGTTTGAGGTATCTTTGCCCATTCTTCCTTACAAAAGTCTTCCAGTTCTTTGAGATTTCTAGGCTGTCTGTCATGCACTGCTCTTTTAAGGTCTATCCATAGATTTTAAATTATGTTGAGGTCAGGAGATTGTGAAGGCCATGGCAAAACCTACAGTTTACACCTCTTGATATAATCCCCCGTAGATTTCGAGGTGTGTTTAAGATCATTATCCTTTTGTAGAAGCCATCCTCTCTTTAACTTCAGCTTTTTCACAGATGGCATCAAGTTACCATCCAAAATTTGCTGAAATTGAATCAATTTTTCCTTCTACTTGTGAGATGTTCCCTGTGCCACTGGCTGCAATACAACCCCAAAGCATGATTGATCCACCCCCATGCTTAACAGTTGGACAGAGGTTCTTTTCAATAAATTCTGTGCCCCTTCTTCTCCAAACGTACCTTTGCTCATTCCAGCCAAAAAGTTAAATTTTAACCTCATCGGTCCACAGAACTGGTTTCCAAAATGCATCAGGCTTGTCTATATGTTCATTTGCAACGTTCAAACGCTGATGTTTGTGGTGAGGACGTAGAGGAGGTTTTTTTCTGATGACTCTTCCATGAAGACCATATTTGTACAAGTATCTCTTTATAGTGAAATAGTGTACCACAACTCCAGTGTCTGCCAGATCTTTCTGGAGGGATCGTGCAGTCAAACGTGGGTTTTGAATTGTTTTTCTCACAATCCTGCGAGCTGTTCTGTCTGATATTTTTCTTGGTCTTCCAGATCTTGCTTTAACTTCCACTGTTCCTGATGACTGTCATTTCTTAATTACATTCCGAACAGAGGATATTGACATCTGAAAACTCTTTGCTATCTTCTTATAGCCTTCTCCAGCTTTGTGAGCATCAACTATTTTCAGTTTCAGTTTTCTAGACAACTGCTTAGAAGATCCCATGGTGCTGATGGTTGGGGCAAGGTCAGATGAGTCTGGGCATTTAAAACCTTTGAGATTGACATCACCTGGTCTTCCCAGACGACGATTGAGAACAATCCATGACACTGGCAGGTCTCAGCCTTGCAAAGGGGGCAGTGCATGCTATAAATTCTGCAGGGTGCCCAAACTTTTGCAGACACCTTTTTTTTTGTTTTCTGTTATTTTGAAAGTGTCAATGATGTAAATAAAATCTAACTTTTGTTGACATATTATAAGAATGTCTAATCTGTAATGTGATGCCTTTTGGAGATTTTTCCATTTTTCCTTGGCTTCTTTTTGCACATTAATACAAATTTTTACCTGGGGTGTCCAGACTTTCGATCCCCACTGTACCCTTGATTTGATGGGGTATTTGTCTATACCCACATGGAGGACTGCCAAGGCAGGGTCTGGAGCAGTATGGACCTCCGACAGTTCGGAAATTAAAGCAAAAATTTTATTCCAGTAGGACTTAACTGATTTGCACAGCAAAAGTGTATGAAATAGGGACCCAGATTCCCCACACTTCCTCCATCATTTTCGAGAGTCTAATGAGGGTTAAGTACCAGCGATGGACAGTTTTCAATAGTAATTCCCTATGGTTACTACAGTGAGTAGCTGAGTGGGATATGTTGATGGCATTAAGCCATGCCTTGTCGGGAATGTGAGCACCTAAATCTTTCTCCCATTTAGTCATAGTGGTTGTTTTGGAGAAGGAGTTTCCATCCTGTAAAAGATTATAAACTGTGGATATTCATTTAAATTTCCAAGGCAAATCCAGGCAAAGTTGATAAATCATCTCAGGATTCGGAATCTTACTTTGTAGGCGTAGCTTATGCTCATAGAGGAAAGATTTGAGGCTTTGGTAGTGGAAAAAGTCCGGGCTAATCAGTCCTTAACGGGGGGAGATGTTGTCAAAGGAGTGTAGAGTATCACCGTCAAACAAGTCGGAGAGGTAAACAAGGTCTTTGTTGCTCCATCTATTCAGAGGGAAATCTGGTATAAGCAATCTGCTTTTAAAAACAAAAAACATTCACATGTTTTTTGTTGCATATTACAGTTTTTATTCCTATTTTATGTCATAAAAGCAGATACATCGACAGAAGCACAATCGCTATTAATGCTTTCTGTTTTACGCTTAGATTCATCCACAAGCTTCCCCTTAACATATTCCAATTTCAGTTCATTATCTTGACGTGTATCAAGTGCTGAGACAAGTGTTTCATAACTTTCTTTTTTTTTTGTTTCTTATGCCTCTCAGACATTCAACCATTTCCAAGGTGTGCTTTAAGTAATCCAGCATATCCTGGCCTTTCATCAGCTTGGTTTGGCATAACCTTCTAATCAACTACAGTTTATTGCTGATATTAGCTCTTTTATGCACTTCTTGTAATCCTTCACACATTTCTTTAGCAGTTTCCCACTTACATATATGTATGAGTTGATTAGCTTCTATGCTAAGAGAGATTGGGCTCTGAGCTTTCTAAACTTTTTCTATCCACTCACCTGAAGGGTTTTCTGACCTAACTTAATTTATACATTCCCATGTACCTTCTCTTATTACCAGCATAACTGGTATTTTTGGTTTGTCAGATTTGCAAATGGAAGCTTTTAGGCAGCTGTATTGCTGGTCATTTCCTTTGTTATATTCTGTTGCTGTATCTTGCACGTACTTGCTGTAGCTGGCTATGACTGAGCTATGACTTTGTTCTCAGCTTTTCTCTTGGTGTCTTGTCTTGACTACCCTTGGACCCATAACCTGTTAGAAATTCTGTATATAGCCCTACAGAACAGACAGACAGAGCATAGTCCACTATGGCATCGTTGCTGTTCAACTGCAGGCTGGAAACTAAAAACTTTATTAGAGAAAAGACAATAGTAATTAACCATAGATGCTACAAATGTATAAATACTGTCATCTACTGGCTGATGTAGTTGTTGCACAAAACACATGAACAATGTATTCCAACACCCCCTCTCCACATGCACATGAATACACATATAAACACAATTTTGATGCACATATATACCTAAACTTTAGTAGGACATTACTAATCTCTGGGCACACCTGAGGTAGAAGAATAGAGAGGGACAAGGGATGGCTGTTTTCTTACCTGCCATCCTTGGCTCTCTACTCCTGTATCTTTTTTTATGTTTAGTAGGAAATCTAGAAAGAAAATCTAGAAAGAAAAACGGGGACATTTAGACACATCTTGATCAGACAGACATAAAAGATCCAGGGCTTGACATAATGGATCTGTCCTCTCACATACTTACACCATATGAGACACAAGAGCTCAAAATAGGACTTAGCTTTTTCTGGGTTCATGAACTAGACAAGTTTGAACTCATAAAGGACTTTCACCTTTTTGCACCTTCAAACACATGTAGCATACTGTAGTAACGAAGATATTCAGTATTTTAAATCCAAATCTTCTAAGTTTCTTCCTTTGCATACCAACTCCCATATATGGGCATTCTTTAAACAATTAGAACATGATATTGAGCAGCTAGGAGATATAAAGCCATAATAGTTATAGTTATCAAGCCCTCCAATAAGTAGGAGCAACATAGCCTGATGGACCATGATAATTATGAATAAATGAGTTGTAAAATATTAAAATATTAAATAGCCCTGTGTGGTATAGACCTATATCAGAATCTATTGTAGCGAAAGGCAAGAAGAACTTTATAAAGATTGTAATAAGGGCATATACTGAGGCTGTTATAGATAAGGATCTGTTCGAGTTTTGAATGTCTAATTCTCCAAGGTTCCCATGTTCTATGCCCTTTCAAAATTCCACAAAAACATTCATAACCCCCTGAAATGATCAACCAATCTGAATTTTGTGTGAAGAATAGCTGGTTGTTAGGGAGCGGGCATCAGGCCCTTAACAACCGATGAAGGGTCTTCGGATCTGGTGTGGATTTTAGGAGGAACCCCATCCAAAGTTAAAAAAAATTTAACTTTTTTGGTGAATAGGTAGGAGTACTATGTACTTCATACTCATTCAGATAGGGGAGCCAGGTCCTGGGGGCCCTCTTGTTAAATGGGGCTTCAAGATTCCAAAACCCCCCCTGCCCACAGCCCCCTACAACCACTGGCCAGGGTTGTGGGGAAGAGGCCCTTGTCCCCATCAACATGGGAAAAGGTTCTTTGGGGTGGGGGGGATAGAGCCCCCCCGGCCCAAAGAATCCCCCATGTTGAGGGCATGTGGCCTGGTATGGTTCAGGAGGGGGGAGCACTCACCTCCCCCTTTCCTGGCCTGCCAGGCTGCATGCTCGCATAAGTGTCTGGTATGGATTTAGGGGCGGAGGGGACCCACACTGTTTTTTTTTTAATATTTTGGCACGGGCTTCCCCTTAACATCTATAACAGACCCGAAGGGCCTCGTATGGATTGAGGGGACCCCAAGCTGTTTTCTGCTGAATTTTTCATTGCCGGCATTCTTTTGTTTACATTTCAGCTGTCAGTGGGGAAACCCACTGACAGCTGACGAGTCAGCAGTTGTTAAGGACGTAGTGGCTGGCTTCCTGGCAAGATCTTGAACAACCAGCTACTCTTCACACAGAATTAAATTTGCGCAAACATATTCTGATTGTTCCGAATTCAAATCATTCCGAAAATTTGATAAACACAATTAAATTAAACAAAAGAAACAAATTCTGAAAACGATTCAACAAAACAAATTTAGTGCCATAACGAATCTATCCAAAACCAAACACATTTTTCTGTTCTGCACATGTCTAATTCTGGCATGCAATTTTTTGTTTCTTTGTCATTCCCATTCCCTTAAGATGCAGAAGGTTGTAATGGAGACATACTGGTATTGCGGTCTACAAGTGCAGTTGATCTAGAGTTGAGAAAATTAAAAATCTTTTCCATTCAAAATTATGAAAAATGATGTTGTTTCCCAGATGGGCTACATAATTTTAATGCTGTACATAGTCTACATGCAAAAAAGCACTTCCCATGGAAAAATAATTATTGTTGTTGTGCTGGAGAATCATATTTCAAGCAATAAAATGACGTAATGACGTTTTATACATCAACTTAACATTTTCTTGTTTTTGATTTGACTACCATGGAAATTGCCCCAATGATACACTGTCATCTTGCTCCAAAATCAATATATCGTTGATGCACCTCCCTCATTATAACAACTCAGAGCAGCACATCAATGAACATGATGATTTTCCCAAAATGTTATAAACAAATTAGTCAGCATGGGCTCCCACTTTGCACCCATTGTTGCGTGAGTGGTCTGTAAATAAAATTGGTTATCGAATCAAAAATAATTATGACTGACTGGAAATTTTAAACAATAAAGAAAATATTCTTGTTGATCCACTAATAGATCCTCACTTTCTTTTAATGAGGCCTTCATTGCTGTGATACTGTATTCATGTTTTATGACTGTGTATGAAAAGCCACATCTGCAGCACAAAATAATAAAACATCTTGACATTTATCAACTGACTGCATTACTTGTTTAGTGTCCTGGATTTTTAAAGCAGGATTTTTAAGAAAAGGTTGCATAAAACATGAAGTGAGTAAATTAACCCCACTTACTATTGATCTCTCTGGTGGTTTATGTGGGTCCTTATGATTTTTTTGGTAAGAATAATATACAGGTAACTGGGATATGAAAATATGGAGCAAAATATTTTGATTCTTTTTTATCTAACCTACCTAGTTTTTTTCCACAGCCTATACGTTTATTTAATTTATCTGTAAATTGTGGGGTAGGATTCTTTTTTTATATTTGATAGGTTTTAAAAATATTTAAAAATAGTTTTATCATTTCTTCTTCTTAATTATGCTTATTCAAAATAAGTACTCCTCCTACTTTGTCAGCAGTACGCACAAAAACATCCTTAGTTCCAAAAGCTTATTTACACCAATAGGTTGTTCCAAAAGGTTATTTTTACATAACCTAGATTAAAGCATTTTTTTAATTCTAAGCATTTAAAATAATCTATTACTAAATGTTTAAAAACATCTATATATTGATATATCCACAATTTAAGAGAGGAGTAAAATTGGAATGATTTCCTAAACTGCTTGATAATAAAATTAATATTTTTAATTTACACATGCATATATGTACATCCACATCACAATCAGATTTGTTATAAGTCCTGTTTGGAGCAAATACAATTCCTGATCTAAGAATCTCAGTTCATCCTCATCTGATGTTACACAGCTCATTTCCCCATTTGTTATTGACCCAGACTCCAGAATAGGGTACTGTCTCTGTCCAAGCATAGATTTAGCTTGATTAGTTGTTTCCTTGGCTGTAAAAGTAGGGAATGGCAGCTCTGAAACTGAAAATACACAGAGCTTCTAGCTTCATTCACTGCAGAAGAGATCAAGGAACAAATTCTCCTTGATCTACACTGGTTCCCTATCCTGAATCCATTCGATGTGGTACCAGGCTCTGAGGAACAGTGGGGAGGCCGCAAACTACAGAGGGAGTTGACAGCCGGGGGGGGGGGGGGGCATGCTGCCTGCACTGTAAAAGTGTTCAGAAGGCTATACAGCTGCCCAGATCACTTTTACTTTACAGCCAGGAGGCATCTGGAAAAAAAACAGCACAGGCACAAGGCGTTTTCATCCTTGGGGTCACTTTTTATTTGGACACTAGATGGAGCTGCATCATTAAGGATTCTGTTATGTCAATCCAATACTAGCGAGAAATCCTGAGCAGTCTGGATGTCAGGGCATCAATTTATGGTTTTGGAGCATGCACAGTGGCCCAGAGCGGAGACTGCAAGCCAGTTCCAAAACTCGTGGACATCCTTTTCAGAAGAGTTAAAGCTTTTGTAGTTGCAAAGGGTGGGCCAACTCAATATTGAACCCTACGGACTAAGACTGGGATGCCATTAAAGTTCATGAGCAGGCATCCCAATACTTTTGACAATACAGTATATATGTATATATATATATATATATATATGGAAATGTTTGGAGACAGCATCTATTTCAAGTACAGTTTACAAAACTTGAAGAAAAAGTCACCTGGATTCACATCAGACATTGCAAAAATGACTAAATAAAGAATCTCTGTGTCAGTCTAGAGTACTACTTATTTGAACGCTTTACCTGTAAAGGGGTAAAAATATATAATATATAATATGATTTGAAAAGTAGTTCAGCCATGCTGAAATCATATTGTCCTTTATATGTCTTCCATTTTATGTAGAATTGCCCATGTTTGACTATGCTGATGTATTTGCCTAGATGGTTTGACAAAGGGGCGGTTCTTGTTACCCCGTAACATGTAGCCATGCCTCCACGCCACCCTAGTCCTCCTCTTGGAACTTGTGAGTCTTGGAACACTGCCACCTCGCTGCTCTAGCCCTGGTTTAGTCCCTGGCTTCAATTGTTTTTAGACTAATTGCACTTAGATGGCTGCGCTTCCCACTACTCCTGATGTATTTAACTATGCTGATAAGTCAGCATGTCCACAATAAAGCTACAAGGCCATTCTGGCCACATGATCTGAGTGTATAGACAATTACTCGGTAAATAATTCCTATCAATCATTTGTTTTTATGTAAGTTTTAGTCACAAAGAAAAGGTAATTTTGTAACAATATAACTGCTCTCAGCTATTATATTCTCCCCAGTGGAGTTGCCTCTGGCTCCTGTGCTGTTACTAGCTCTGCCTAAACGTATGGAGGTTCCAGGTTAAAGGTGATAGCAGGTATGGTATGTGATACGCGGAGGCCGGCACAGGCATAATGGCGCCTGTTCCAGATATGAGGGACAGCTCCACAGCCTCTCCTCAGCCACACACAGTGACCCCAGAACTTGCTTCTGCTCCTGCGGATATAGCAAAGGCGGTGGTCGCCTTGCTAACACCCACGCTGTCAGCCACAATAGATATGGCTGTCCAGAGAGGCCTAGAACAGTTGCATGTGGATTTAAAGGCGCAGGGCCAAAGGATCCCACATGCAGAGGAGAGGATCTCCTCATTGGGGGATGACCATACAGCTAACATAGCCACTCTGGCGTGCTTATCCAACTCCCATAGGGACATCTGGCAAAAGCTTGAAGATCTTGAGAATAGATCCCATAGGAACAATCTACGTCTCATCAGACTCCCCGAATCTCTCTCGCACAGCTTGCTGAATTATGCGCTACAACTATCCCCACACAACTAGGCCTACGTTTCCCTTGTGTGATCGAATGAGTGCACTGGCCAACTAAGAGACCAGCAGACCAATTGTAGTCAGGTACCTCAACTACGCTGATAAGAATGCAATATTACAGAAGTACGGCGGTTCCCGTTCTCTATCGACGGATGGGATATCTTACTCTTTGCTGACTATTCCATAGAGGTGATGAAACGACGTAAGGCTTTTTCTGCAATCATCTCCATACTTCATCACAAAAGCATCAAATTCACCCTGGCATACCCAGCGGTTCTACATATCCATTCACCTAATGGAGATTATCGTGCCTTTGCTTCACCAGAGGAGGCTGAGCACTATATCAATGAGGGTTCTGAAATGGACACGAACCAGCATACCTCTGCAGAGGATTCATCTACTGAAGGCACTAAAACTCTACATCAGCTTCCTCAACATCAACGCAGTCCTAACAAACCTCCACCCAAACGAGGATGCTTCTCTAACCTACCAAAACGCAATGAAATCCGCTGATCCTTATCTGCTGCCTGGTATGCCGGGCTATGGTACCGCTGTGGTAATTGTACTCTGACCATCTTTTACTATTATTATGTATGTTACTGGTAATGTTGTTTGTCTTTCATTTCATTCATACCAGACAGCTTGTCGGCCCCTGATCGGGTCCTCTCAGCCTTCCCTCTGGGCCTCCGCTTCCCGCTCACCCCCTGCTGGCTGGATATTTCCCTGGTGTACTGTACTGCATAGTACTCTCCATCCCCCTGTTTCCTCCTAAGGGTCTCTATTCCCACGCACCCTATCTCCCTCCCAAATTTTGTGGGCAGAGTGCTATGGGGAGTGTCTAGTCTGCGGGAGCCCTGCATAGGGGTTGGTCCTCATGTGGAAAAAAGAGAAGTTCATGATGGTTATATGGTGCATTAGGCATCAAATTTACAAATTTCTAGTTTACTGTTTTTTGTTCTTGTTCCTGTTATTTCGATGAGTTTACCTGTGCTACTCTTCTATCCTCAGCAGCCCACCAACATCTTAGTGATCCCCAGCTGGAAGAATCAATGCCTGTCGGGAGATCATATTGTTCATCCTCGTTTCACTACATATTCCTACAGCAGACATGGCTTCTCATAGTGAAGGGCATCACCTGAAGATAGTTTCCTCGAACGTCAAAGGCCTCCGTTCACCAAGTAAGCGTATGCAAATTATTAGACACTTAAAGCGTTTCTAGGCAGATGTGGCACTCTTACAGGAAACCCATCTGATGATCTGAAATGACTGTAAAAGCTCTGGGTTGGTTCAGTCTATGGCTCTCCGGCTGTGAGCCATAAGACTGGCGTAGCTATCCTTCTCCATAAAACCTAAACCATTTGGTCCGACACGTTCGGGCTGATATGGTTGGCTGCAAAGTGACTCTACAACTATCCCTAGCTTCCGGTGACTTCACCATCACCAATATCTAAGCACCTAACTCCCCTGACGCTCCCTTCCTGGATATTACAAGCCCCAGATAGCCTTCATCTAGTCGGTGGAGACTTCAACTCTGTCATGTATCCCCTTGAGGATCGTGCTGGAAACCAATCCTCCCCCCTCAAAGATCACTTGCCCATGACCTTGGAGCCCACCCTGCTAGCCCAATATATTTCCTCTGCACAGTTCATAGACATCTGGCGAGTTACTTACCCAATTGACCGGGACTTCGCGTTTTTCTCTCCCACTCATAGCTCTTTCTCCCGCATTGATTACTTTTTTGCGTCCCCTGCACTGGCTCCTTTACATATAGACCCGACAATCCATGACATGGGGATCTCTGACTACTGCCCTATTGTGGTTACACTCCTTAATGGGAAATTCCCTTCTCACCCGCCTAGTTGGCGCTTCTCTTCTTATTTGAAAGATGATGAGGATTTTCAATGCATGCTGTCTACAGCCAGGGAAGAATATACCTCCACAAATAAGGCCCACCTTGTCGCTGATCCAAACCTCTTCTGGGAGGTGGGTAAAGCTTTTCTAAGAGGAAAAACCATCTCATATACCTCCCAATTTAAAAAACATACCTGTCAACAGTTTCAATGAGCTAGCATGGCACTACATTCAGCACACGAAGCTTTAACATTAAACCATAACCCACTTGCGATAAAAACATAGCAATCAGCCAAGTCATCCTTTGATCTATGGGCAGAACAACAGGAAGCGGCTAAGTCGTCATACTATGCATTGCACATTCATAAATATGGTCACTAAGCTGGTAAGCTACTGGCTAAACTCTGCACGGGCACTAAACGTCCCACCCATATTTCAGCTCTTAAGACCACTACCGGCACCCTTATAGCATCTCCAGCGGAAAAAAGCAAAGCGCTTGCAGATTACTATACTGCACTCTACTCTGAAGACCCCCCTGACCAAACAGTTGCGCTATCACTGCTAGCTAAGATACATTTACCACGACTCACGCAAACTAACTTAGCAGCTCTCAATGTCCCTATTTCTGTAGAAGAGATTAAAAATACCATTTTGTCCATATCATCAGCTAAAGCCCATGGCCCTGACGGATACTCGGCCGAATTCTAAAAACTCACCAAAGATTTCATCCCTGACACCTTAAAATGTATTTTTACATCCATGTGGGATGGTGGACCTTACCTCCCAACAGGCACAAAAGATCATATCAAACTTATTTTCAAAAAGGGTAAAGATCCCCTACACCCAGGTTCATATCGACCAATATCCTTAATAAATGTAGATGTCAAAATCTTCTTTAAAATAATAGCAGTGCGCCCTAGACCTTTTACTCCCCACCATTCTTCATCCAGCTCAGTCTGGCTTTGTAGCTGGTCACTCGGCGACCTTAAATATTCGCAGGGTTCTATTAGCACTCGAACACGCCAAAAAGCACCCACAACAGGATGCGGCCATTATCTCCATAGACGCCAAAAAGGCTTTTGACAACATCAGCTTTTCTTGGCTCTTCAGAGTGATGGAGGCATTTGGATTCTCAGGCTCGATAATCCAATTCCTGCTACAAATGTAAAAATCCCCAACTGCTCGACTAGCTACCCCAAATTTTATTTCAGATACCATCCCTTTAACAAAGGTAACAAGACAGGGCTGCCCCCTCTCTCCCCTTCACTTTAATATCGCAATTGAACCCCTATCCAGGATCCTCAACTCCCCTGCGGGAGTAAGCTGTATCACAGTGGGAGACCAAGTCCTTCACTTTGCTCTTTTTGAGGACGATATTTTGCTATTCCCCACCAGCTCTGAGTCTGTCTTTCTCAGGCTCAAGGAGTTGTTTGCAGCCTTCCGTCTCAGCTCGGACTTCAGGATAAACTTCGACAAGAGCAAAGTACTGGCTTTGCACCCACAACTTTCTAAAAAATGGCACGTTATCCCCATTTGCTATAGCTACACAATATAATACTTACTTGGGCAAACACATAGGCTGAGATCCTTCCTCATTATACCATCTCAATTACCCACCTATTATTTCTAAAATTACTAAAGAGTTGGAGGCCTGAGCGGTCCTTCCTTTCTCGCTCTTTGGGAGTGTAGCTATCCTTCTACATAAAAACCTAAACCACACTGTCCGACATGTTTGGGCTGATATGGTCGGCCGCAAAGTGACCCTACAACTATCCCTAGCTTCCGGTGACTTTACCATCACCAATATCTACGCACCCTGAGGCACCCTTCCTGGATATTATAAGCCCCAGATACCCTTCATCTAGTCGGTGGAGACTTCAACTCTGTCATGCATCCCCTTTGAGGATTGTGCTAGAAACAAATCCCTCCCCCCCTGAAAGATTACAGCCGAGAGCACAGGCCAAGATCCTTCCCCATTATACCATCTCAATTACCCTATTATTTCTAAAATTACTAAAGAGTTGGAGGCCTGGACAACATGAGCAAACGCAAATCATTTCAGACTATCTACCGGGAGTACTCCAAACCTCCATCACATTTCTTCCACTATCACCAACTTATCACCTACTTACGGACTTGCTACGGCCCTCAAACAAACCCTTTCCAGAAGTCATTCATTGATATAGTGCTCCAACGTAAAGACTATTCCATTTCTAATCTATATTCACACATCATTTCCTACCAATCAGACAAACATCACTTAACTCTGTTTAAAATTGGGCACTCATTTTTGGAGACATCACACTTCCGGAGAAACTCCTCAAAAGCTACCAACGCATACCGCAAAACTATCATATCAGAAACATGGCGAGAGACTCATTTCAAAATAATGCACCATGCATACCTTCCTTTCCGGAATAATTCAGCTGATCCCACACAGCCTCAATGCCATTGGTGCAAGACACTGTGACCAACCCTACTGCATCAATTATGAGACTGTCATACGATCAGGAATTACTGGAACACTATTCTCGCATACATCTGGGGAGTCACCAAGATCCGCTTACCTAAAGACCCTCTAAAATACCTTTTTGGTTGCAAACCTTCATCCCCACCTGACACTCCAAAAACGGGTCACACACTTTTCCAATGGATTCACTTACTGTATGTCTACTAACTGCCTGCTGGACTATCATGGCTAATTGGATAAAACCCACTCCCCCTTGGCTGGCGATGGTGAAACAAGCACTTCTATCATTATGCAATCTGGAAAGACGATGCCATGCTGTTGAACTTTCGGCCCACGCAAAGATACTTTTCGAGGTGGAAAAAATTCTTGGCATATACACTGTCCAGGGAAGACCTAAAATCAACGATTCGCCCCTTCAAATACACTGAATGGTACCTAAAGCGCGATCTCACCAATTCCCAAGGCAAACTCAAAGTACAACACTCTGACGAACCGGGACAATCCTTCTGCCCTCAAGGCATCACCTAAGTAAGACCCTTCCGCGGACTTTCCTCTTAGATAGGCTTCATTTTCCATGCTCTCTTTGGTACTCTAGTTGTTGTCTTCCTTTAGTATCACCAGCTTTTTGTACTTATTTGGATACTATACTATCATGTTTAGATTATTCTACCCCATGTATCTTGCCAGGTAACCCCTCCTCCCCCCCTTTTTTATTTTCTATTTTTATTTTATTTTTCTTTCTCCTTGCCCCCCGTTAAATTTGTTCAGTCTGAGGAGTATTATATTATACCTGCTGTCACAACCCACCTGGGGTCTTGCAGTGGAGAGGGAACCCAATTGCAGTGGAACAGCACTCCCTTACAATCACGACCCTCAGGAGTCCCTGGAAGTGGGAACAGGGCCCCGTAGGGTCTGTGGTGGCACGGAGGCTTTTAATGAAGAGGAGGAGGTAAGGTCGACAACTCTGGAGTCAGGTCTGGCAGGTCATCAAGGAGTATCAACCTGAGGGAGAAAGGATCAGGAACCAGGAACACAGACAATGCAATTAGCAGATACACAGGAGCAAGGAAAATAACCAAGCACTGACTGGAAGGTGTGCTTGGTTTATATAGGGAGCCAGGATCACATGACCCGCCACCTCCCACCAGTAGGTGGGGCTGCCAGGGGCTATAAAGGGAGGTCAGAGACCCAGCGCCATCTTGGTTTGCTTCATAGAACCTGATCTTACCAGATCTTCAACTCTCCTCTCTCCCTCTGTGTAAAACACTGTAACCGCATGGCGGCCGCCATCTTGCCATGATAGTGTGCCGCTGCAGTCCTCAGAGGTGAGGGGAGGAGAAGGAGCCACCGCAGACCCGGAGGGGGTGTCTCTGCGACCGGCAAGCACTGAGACTCTGTTGAGAGAACGCCGCAGGCACCCAGACGCAGGTGAGTACGCGGCAGTGCCATGACACCTGCTCACATGATCTGTTGCTTTTTGTTTTCGGCTGTACTCTTTTTACCCATCTTGGCTCTTGTATCTTATAAAACTGACATATCTCAACTGTTTTTGTCCCATTCTATTTTGTATTTTAAACCCCAATAAACATTTTTTTAAAAATAAAAATGTAAAATACTGATCAAAAGAGGTTAGATTGTTAAGAAAATTGTAAAATCTGTATATAATTGTATTCTATTTTGTATTTTTGCCTATGCATTGCACACTGCACTCATTGTGCACACTGCACTAATAATGTTTTCATTTCATGTTTGCATTCTTTCGAGTCCTGATTAGAATTAGCCTGCCTATGTTACGCCCCTTGTTACTATAAAAGTGAAATTTGCAATATTAATGTGATACCTACATAATCATGTGTATAAAAAACTTAAATTGGGCAGAATAAACAGAACAGGTAATTGGAAAGATGCTGAGTGTATCTTTTGTGTCTTTTCCCTACTGCAGTAGTTATTATTATTAATTTGGAACCACTAATCAATATTAAGATAGGCGTAGTCTATCAATAGAATTTCCAGAACAACATACTGTAATATAACTGGATACAAATATTAGGTAAAGTTGGTCCAGGGAATATCAGATTGCCTTTTGGGGGATCAGAAGGATTTTTTTTCCCCTGATGGAGCAAATTGGATTATGCTTTGCTGGGTTTTTTTTTCCTTCCTCTGGATCAACTGTGGATATAGGATTGTGTATATCGGATAGGATTGTAACATTTTCCCCCTTTTATTGGTTTAACTAGATTGTCTTTTTTCAACCAGACTAACTACAGGTATGCCACTATGAGCTGCCCTGATTGCTCCATTGCATTTCTTGTTGCATTCCTTGTAAATCTGGAATGCTGAGGGTGTCCCTTCTACATTATACTCTTTAACCTCTTAAGACCAGAAGTATTTACCCCCTTAATGACCAGGCCATTTTTTGGAATACGTTACTTTACCTGACAAATGCGCGATCTTGCTATAAAACATTTCCAATTAAAAAAAAAACGAAAAAATCAAATTTTTTATCATTTTAGGCCAATATGTATTCTGCTACAAATTTTTGGTAAAAAAAATCCCAATAAGTTTATATTGATTGGTTTGCGCAAACCTTATTGCATCTACAAACTAGGGAAAAAATGTATGTCATTTTTATTTATTTATTTATTTATTTTACTAGTAATGGCATGATATCAGTGATTTTTAGCAGGACTGCAATATTGCGGTGGACAGATCGGAAAACCTACCGGTAACTGACATTTTTGACACTTTTGGGGGGACCAGTGACATTACTACAGTAATCAGTGCTAAATATATGCACTGTTACTGTACTAATGACACTCGCAGGAAAGGGGTTAACACCAGGGGCGATCAAAGGATTAAATGTGTGCCTAGGGGGTGCTTTCTAACTGTTTGGGGGTGGACTCACTGGATGAACACAGAGACCTGTGTTCCTAAACAGGAGGAACACAGGATTCCTGTGTTCATCACTGACAGAACAGCGGTCTGCCGTGTTTACATCGGCAGACAACCGTTCTGTCTCTATGGGGAGCGATCGTGTCTGCCCGGCGAACATCATGGACGCCGGACCCGCTGAATGGCTCCCCCTCTAGCCAATCAGCACGACCATGCCCACAATGTAACTGCTACATGAAGCAGCATACATGTACTTCGTTTCACATAACAGAGCTGACCTGCCACAATACATTTAGGCAGCAAGTCGGAAAGTAGTTAAACACCTGTTTTTTCCTATTTATTTGTATTTTTAACATTAGAATTTAGCCACCTAGATTTTTATTTTGTTCTTTTAGTCTTGTTTCACAATGGAAAACAATGACTAATGTAATTCACCTTTAAAACACTCCCACTTGCCTTGTGTGCTCTTTTGTTGCAAATATTTGATACCATTGAGTGTCGGGCAATAAGGACCACAGCTTACAGAAGTAAATGTGTTTGCTAATTAGAGCAATTGTCATAGCAACATGCTTTTCTTTCCTATAACTTTTGGCACATGTGATTACATCATGATCACTATTACCCAAGCTATCTCTAACTTGCACATTTGTAATAAGCTCAAAGTTGTTTGAAATACAATGCAATAGATCCAACAGAGCATTTTTCTTTGTTGGGGCTTCCACCATCTGTTCCTTGAAATTATCCTGCAATGCGTTTAAGAAATGACAAGCCTTTCTTGACTGTGCAGGTCTGTTGGCCCAAACAATACCATGATATCTGAAATCGCCCACAATAATAACATTGTCCTGCTTCCCAGCCATTTCAGTCTGTGAAAGAAGCTGAGACTCTTCCTCATCCTTTAAGGTAGAGGTCCTATAACATGCTCCGACAAGTAATTTACTACTTGCTGCACTCTTATGGAGCTCCAGCCATAATGATTCTGCAACAACACAGTTCTCTTAGTGATATCATCATTCTAACTCACCTTTAGATCACTGTTTTCACATACATACATACATACCCCTCCACCTCTCCTGCCAATTCTGTCCCTCTGAAACAGAGTGTACCTCTCTATATTTGCAGTCCAGTCATCTAAATACTTCTCAAATAACAAAAGTTCTAGTTTATCTATTTTGTTTGCCAGGCTTCTTGTATTTCTGAACATACTTTTTTAATTCTGTATTAGCAGTTAATAATCTACTATTACTCATTTTTGAGCTATAACACGATACCACTACTTTTTTGTATTGAACTTAGGTAATGCAAATTTCTCTGCCATCTAGTTTGAGCCCCACTTCTTCCACTATTCCAACCCCCACTCCCCCATATCCTGTTCCCCAAAACATCTTGCTCTCCATTTGGTATATTCTTTTCTGATCCCTCCCCATCAGATCCTACTTGAAAAGCTCCTTTAGTCTTCTAACCATTTTTCCGCAAGAGAGCTGCACCCTTCCCGTTTAGATGCAGTCCAACCCTACTGTAGAGCCAGTAATCATCCAACAATTTCAGCCAGTTCTCCAAGAAGCTAAAACCCTCCTTCTTTCACCAATTTCTCAGACACTTTTTGCCTCTCTGGTGTGGGTCATGCAACAAGTAGTTTTTCTGAAAATACTACCTTGGAGGTCTCTGATATCTTTTTTTTTGGCCACTCTATCTTCCTCCAATTTTTACATTTGTACCAATGTGTACTTCCAAGTCCCATTCAACAATCTGTCAACCTGATCTGGAATGGTTGAATCTGAGCACCCGGTAAACAGCAAACTGTTCTGTGATCGCAGTCTTTGTGAAAGATTACCGTCTGCACTTCAAATAAGTCCCCCACCATCAGTATCTAACTTTGTCTACACACCTGTATCTATCCTATCGGAGAAGGGAGGACAAGCGGTCGCTGTCGTCTGAAGTCCCGGCGCCTATGATAGACATCACACGTCCTGGCATTGGGCCACTGAGCTGTCTATCATAGCAGGCAGGACTTCCTATGACAGCGACCGCTCGTCCTTCCTTCTGATCAGTCCGGCCCAGCCCCCGATAAATGCGGTAGTTTAAACTTTAAACCCTGCTACATTTTACAATATTGCTACAAGTTTTTCCCCTGTTCCATTATTCCTAGTGGTGTGCTATAGGTACCTATAGGTAAGCCTTATTATAGGCTTACCTATAGGTACAAACAAAGAAGGGGAGTTTGCTTCCTTTTTAATTTGGCATCGTAGATGCTCATTAGTGAGGGCTAGCCATGCCTTCTTCTTCCTCCTCCTCATTCATAGCAAAATCTCCTTAATTTCCTTTGTTTGGTTCCTCCATTGTGCAGTAAGATGATGTGTAAAAATGCATCTCATCCCCTGCCCCCCCCCCTTATCTTCCTGTCCTACTCCTCAGTCTGGGTTTTCTATTGCTCTTCTTTCGTCTCTCTCTTAGCTATCATTTAGGAGCACTAGGCCCTGGGAATTGTAGTTAATCTTGGTGTTTCTCCCCCTAGGAGATTGTGTTTTTAACCATTTTTAATAAAAATTGTCATACAGATTCACACTATGAGAGGTTGTTGCTCCCTCTTTTTGTGTTTTCCTGAGTGTCAACTGGTTAACTGTGAAGGTTCCTGATGAGCTCGGCGTTATTATTAATTTGGGGTTTTGGATCAAATAATCTGTTTTGACTTCACAAGGAATTGAGAGTCACATACATTCTGGTAAGTGAATATAAGTAATTTGGTGGATTGAGCACTGGGTGAGTGGGTCACATATGAGATTTGAAGAGCACTACCCATTGTAAAAGAGGACTTCACACTGGTGGATATAAGTCAGTCATTCACCTTTGCATGGACACTTTCCTAATGTTGGACTTATTTAGTATCATGTTTTAAGATTATTTGCACCTGTTTCTATTAGCTCAGCATATGTTTATGTTTTTATATGGTATGCCTGAGAAGTTAACTATAATGAGTAACCTGTGTGTCATATTATTTGTAAGTAGTCTGTCTATATAAGGAAGTGGTGACTCGTGGTCTTCCATTGCCCATGATGATGTCATTTGTGAGGAAATGTATGTAGGGCGAGACCAGAAATCATGACATCACTACACGTGTGCAGCCACCATCGACATTCTGGGAATTGTAGTAGTATCATGGCGTTTTTCCTCCTAGGAGATTGTAAGCATTTTTTAAGTGTCTCTAAATCCACATCATAGAAAAACTATCAATAAATGGTGTATTACATGCTGTTCACACTCACTCAGTCACTATAAGATATATTTTCTGTTTTCTGCAAAAATACTGCTTGATCTTGCTGCTCTCCATCTCCACCTTCAGTTCGTGTCCCAAATTCAGCTAGGGATGTTGCAGCTGTTGAGGCAGCTCTGCACATGCTCAGTTTTCAGTGAATTTCTATGCTGAGCATTTCCTCCCTATCACATCTGAGCAGCCCATGTGGCTATAGAGTCACACATGTGGGTGTATACACAGTAGTACATGACAGCCCACTCCTTCCCTCCTCCTCCATGCCCACTAACCAGCTAAACACAATGGGGGTGGAATATTACATCTTGATTGATGGTGGCTTCATCTCACTGTTATTTGAAGACACAGGCTGGAGGGGCGTGACACAGCCTGTGACTGACAGAAATCCACCCACACTATGTTATTTCCACAAAAAATAAAGTTTTGATTACAAATATATATTTGTATATCAATTTACAACAGTTGATTGATATTGTTTTTTATTTTAACTCTGTATCCCAAAGACTGTTTTTTGTGTAGCCAGCAGCAGAGGACTAGAAGCTCCTCCTGTTCATGTTTCCCTGCAGACAGGCTGGAAAAGAGCTGGGTCGTGTGACAGCTGTATGTTGATTAGGAAGAAGGTAGTTTTTTTAATGAAAATAGAATTGGTTAATTGTGAAGCCTCCTGAGGAGTACTGAGTATCTATCCATTTGAGGTTTTGGATCAAACAACCTGCTAACAGAGCGTGGTTTGACTTCTCAAGGCAATGGGAGTCACATACATTCTGGTAAGTGCATAGATGTAAAAAAAAAAACATATAAAATTGCTGCGCTCAAGGTAACATAAATATCTGTAAAAACAGCAAATATACAATGGTGGGTACAGCAGCCACACTAATACGGAATGTAGCAGATTAAAAGGAATAAAAACAAAAACTGTGGCGCTAAACCCTTTGAAATGACAGTCCCACTTGAAAAAGTAGAAAAGCAGTCCATATGTATCCGTCTCCACACTTAGAAGAGATTCCAAAACAGAAACCCACCACCAGAAAGCACTCCAACACCAGTACTTCTTACCAAAAGGAGTTGATCTCCATGGTAGTGCAGGAACTACTTTGAAGTCGGTGCGACTTCAAAACGCACTGATATGAATGGGGCTCATTGAAAATAATAGAAAACGACTTGTCATGCGATTTTGTGGTCCAAAATCGCGGGACAAGTCGCACTAGTGTGAAAGGGGCCTTAAGGAAAACAAGCAGGAATAATAATAATAAACAAAAGCCTAGCCGTGTCCCGGCGCTTACTACACACAATGCAGTCCCTAACTAACACAGACTGAGCAAGCCTACAGCTTGTCAGCTTCCAAAGACACAAACTGACAGTGTTACCAACCTTCTGCTCTCCTAGACAAATGTTGTCTGTGTTCCCAGGCTGAGAGAGCCCTGCTGTCTGTCTCAGGTGAGATTAAATTGGCCTGGTGAAGAGGACGAAGATCCGAACTGGATCATGGCTCAGAGATCCCTAAAGGTATACGAGAGATGCCTGGGTGATGTATAAACCCCGAACAGGACTTTTCCTGGCTCTCTCTGGGACACTCTGCTACATATCCACCCCCCCTTGTTTCAACCCCAGGGTTGAAACACCTGTGGCTAAACAGGAGTGAACACGGGACAGGGCATCTACATTCCCCATCTCAACACCTGGCCTGTGTTTTATAGTGAAGGAGTAATCTTGTAGAGCCAAAAACCACCGGTTCACCCGTCTATTAGTCTCCTTCTTTTGGGCCATCCATTTCAGAGGAGCATGGTCAGTTATCAAATCAAACTGGTGCCCTAACAGATAGTACCTTAGTGCGTCCAAGGCCCACTTTATGGCTAAACATTCCTTTTCAATGACTGCATACTTTCTCTCGTGTTCATTAAGCTTTCTGCTCAGGTACACCACAGGGTGTTCTTCCCCATTGTGTACCTGTGACAATACGGCCCCAATACCTACATCAGACGCATCCGTCTGAACCAAGAAATCCTTGGAGAAATCAGGGGAGCACAACACTGGCTGTGCACAAAGAGCCTTCTTTAAGACTTGGAAATACTCCTCTGCTATTGGGGACCATTTCACCATTACTGATTCTTTCCCTTTCGTAAGGTCGGTCAGTGGGGCAGCTAGAGTTGCAATATTTGGGATAAACCTCCTATAGTACCCTGCAATTCCAAGAAAGGCTCTGACCTGCTTCTTGTTTGCAGGACGTGGCCATTCTTGGATGGCTTCTACTTTGTTTAACTGAGGTTTAATGACTCCACGACCAATAGTGTAGCCCAAATACCTGGCTTCCTCTAAACCAATGGCATATTTTTTTTGGGTTTGCTGTAAAACCTTCCTTGAAGAGGGAATCCAGAACAGCCTGTAAACGGGGCAAATGAGACTCCCAGTCAGTGCTATGTACCACTATATCGTCCAGCTGCATACTATCGGTGAGGTCTTAGGGTCCTGTCCATGGCCCTCTGAAATGTCGCAGGGGCATTTTGCAACCCAAAAGGCATTTTTTTTATACTGAAATGAACCCTCTGGGGTAACAAACGCAGTCTTTTCTTTGGCGCCAGTCAGGGGTATTTGCCAATATCCTTTGGTCAAGTCTAAAGTAATTAGATAGCGGGCTTTGCCAAGTCAGTCTATAAGTTCGTCCACTCTGGGCATTAGGTACGTGTCAAACTTTGTCACTGCATTGAGTTTTCTGAAGTCGTTACAGAATCTCCAAGTACCATCAGGTTTTGGGACTAAAACGATGGGGCTAGACCAGTCACTATTAGATTCCTCAATGACATCTAGCTCCAGCATCCTTTTTACTTCATCACTAATGTCCTTTCTCCTCGCTTTGGGAATTCGGTACAGTTTGAGCTTGACACGGACCCCAGGTTCAGTAACAATATCATGCTGAACTGCTGAAGTCGTACCAGGTAACTCCGAAAATTTCTCTCTATTCCTTATTAGGAACTCTCTATCTTCTTGTTTTTGGGAATAAGACAGGGTGTCTGGAACCGTGACCTCAGGGACCAGAGGGGACTCAGTACCCCTAGATGTCACAGGGACGGACCTCGCAGTTAAGGCCAGCCTATCCTTCCAGGGCTTTAACAGATTAATATGGTAAATCTGCTCTGGCTTCCTTTTTCCTGGTTGATGCACTTTATAATTGACCTACCCAACTCTTTCCAATACTTCGAAGGGACCCTGCCACTTAGCTAGGAACTTGCTCTCGACGGTGGGAACTAACACCAGGACCCTGTCACCAGGTGAGAAGACACGGAGTCGGGCTCCCCTGTTGTATATTCTCTGTTGGGCTGCCTGGGCCTGCAGTAAGTGTTCCTTTACCATAGGCATGATCGCTGCAATCCTGTCCTGCATTTGAGCGATGTGCTCAATGACACTTTTGTGTCATGTCTAAGAGTCCCCGAGGGTGTCTTTCATAAAGCAATTCAAAAGGAGAGTATCCCGTAGAGGACTGGGGTACTTCCCTGATGGCGAACATCAAGTACGGAATCAGGAAGTCCCAGTTTTTTCCATCCTTGTCCACAACCTTTTTTAACATACTCTTTAATGTTTTATTGAAGCGTTCTACAAGCCCATCAGTTTGAGGGTGGTATACGGAGGTTCGCAAATGGGTCACCTTAAATAACTTGCACAACTCTTTAGTTATTCGTGACATAAATGGAGTGCCCTGGTCTGTAAGGACCACCTTAGGGATCCCAACGCGACTGAACACCATGAACAACTCTTTAGCAATGTTCTTAGCGGATGCAGTGCGTAAGGGAACTGCCTCGGGGTAACGGGTAGCATAATTCATAATTACAAGAATGTGTTGATGACCCCGGGCAGACTTGGGGAGTGGACCCATGAGGTCCATGGCGATCCTCTCAAAGGGCACTTCAATAATGGGTAAGGGCACTTAAAGACTTCGGAAGTGGGGTAGTGGGGCTGACATCTGACATACAGGATAAGATTGACAATAATTGTGAATATCTTTCTGTATCCCAGGCCAGTAAAACCTGCGTAACACCCTTTCAGTGGATTTTTCAACCCCTAAATGACCTCCTAGTAAGTGTCCATAAGCCAATTCCAGCACCAGTCGTCTGTAAGGCTTAGGGACCACCAGCTGTTCAACAATTTCATTGTTCTTTTTATATACACGATACAATAAATCCTCATTGCTGCTGAAAAAAGGAAAACAGGGCCTGTCCCCGGGTTCGACAGGTACATCATTAACCATTACTACATTCTCCCAGGCCCTGGCAAGGGTAGGGTCTTTTCTCTGCTCTGTACCAAAGTTTTCCTTGTGCACATTAAGATCAGCAAACTCCAATGTACCCTCAGGGTCAGCAGCAGATTGTCCACCTTGACTGGCTGTGGGGACTTCCTCAGGCTCCTCCAGTTCTCCTGCCATAACAGAGGAAGGAAAATCCGGGGAACCGTGAGAGGAATCCCTTGAACCCATATGGTCGGTGCAGGCCAGGAGTTCTGGCTCCGCCACTGAGTCAGTTTCGGTGACCGAGTCGGGACGGTCCCACAGTTCCCAAAACTTAGGGAAGTCTCTACCAATGATGGCCTCATGCAGTAAGTGGGGCACAAGTCCGACCGGATGGGTCATCGTACCTAAACCAGTTTCAAAGCGAACAGTAACTATAGGATACTCTCGAGTATCACCATGTACACAGATCACAGCAACTTTTTTTGCATTTAAATTCACATTTTCAACCCTTTCTGCTTTAACCAAAGTCACCAGACTTCCCGAGTCCAGCAAGGCTGCAATAGGCTTATCATTAACAGTCATTTGGCATATGTGTTTTCCTACACCTGGCGCAGCAGCGCATGAAACAGCAGCAAACATAGACTGCCTTCTAAGAGACATGTCACACTGCATGGGTTCATCTGTCAACGGACAGTTTACTGTAACATGTCCCAGTTCCTGGCAACGGAAACACCTGATGTTACCCCAGTTAGGTTTGTTGACAGGCAGTGGCTTCCCTTGTTTGGGACGCCAAACTTCAGCTCTGGCACCAAAAATCCTCCCCCCTGTCTCCTTGCCATGCTGACCACCCACTTTCCCTGGAACAGTCTTACCGGTTGTCTGGGGAGACCGTGGCTTTGGGTGGAAAGTCTGTGCGGCTGTAGGGGTGGTGACCAGGTTCTCTGCAGCATAGTACCTCTCAACAAGCTCCACCAGGTTGTCCGCCGACTTGGGGTCTCCTTGACTCACCCACTTCTGCAAAGGAGTTGGTAATGACCTCAGGAACCGATCCATGACTACACGATCAACTATTTGTGGCCCAGACAAGGACTCCGGCTGTAGCCATTTTCGCGCCAGGTGGATTAGGTCAAACATCTGTGATCTTGGGGGCCTCTCATCTCGGAAGGACCAGCTGTTGACCCGCTGGGCTCGAACGGCCAAGTTGACACCGAGACGCGCCAGGATTTCCTGCTTGACCTTTTCATACTCTCCTGCATCCACGGACTCCAAATCGTAATAGGCCTTCTGCGATCCCCCAGTAAGTAAGGGAGCGATCAATCCTGCCCACTGGGTTTTGGGCCATTCTTCCCTCTCAGCGGTTCTCTCAAATGTAACCAGAAAGGCCTCTGGGTCATCCTCAGCAGTCATCTTGGACAGTAAGCGACCAACATGGATGGCTGAGGAGCGGTCTCTAACTGTTTCTGTTTTCACAGCAGACTCCTGTGCAAGTGTCTGCACCATCTCAACCAGCACCTTTCTGTCTGCTTCTGCAGCACTTGCCAGTTTTTCAAACATCAACTGGGTTTGATTTTGTACAGCACCAATCTGTTGTTGAATCAAAGAGTTTGCTTGCTGTTGTGCAGCGTTTGCTTGCTTCGTTTGTTCTTGTACAACACCAATCTGTTGTTTAAACAAAGAGTTTGCTTGCTGCTGTGCAGAGTTCGCTTGCTGCTGTGCAGCGTTGGATAACACCAACTGTTTGAGGATATCCTCCATGTTTAGTCACTCCAGGTACTGGCCCTTTAAGTAGTAACTTACTACCACTGCCCGCAGGCCTCCACCATATGTAAGCTGGGGAACAGGTAGCAGGTGCAAAGCTCCCTGGGATGAGCAGTCTTTCAGGCACAGATACCAAATCCACTGAGGGAGTGACAAACAGTGCGGTGTTTATTGGTGCTATATACAAGTTTATAAACAGGTGCTGTACAGTGCTTTAAGGAAACAAGCAGGAATAATAATAATAAACAAAAGCCTAGCCGTGTCCCGGCGCTTACTACACACAATGCAGTCCCTAACTAACACAGACTGAGCAAGCCTACAGCTTGTCAGCTTCCAAAGACACACACTGACAGTGTTACCAACCTTCTGCTCTCCTAGACAAACGTTGTCTGTGTTCCCAGGCTGAGAGAGCCCTGCTGTCTGTCTCAGGTGAGATTAAATTGGCCTGGTGAAGAGGACGAAGATCCGAACTGGATCAAGGCTCAAAGATCCCTAAAGGTATACGAGAGATGTCTGGGTGATGTATAAACCCCGAACAGGACTTTTCCTGGCTCTCTCTGGGACACTCTGCTACACTTTTTTATGTGCTGCTGCTTTTTTTCACTTTATTTTGTTGTACCTTTGCATGGTAATTTTTACTTTTATTTTTACTTACTTTTACTTTTTTGTGACCACTGACACCAGTGTTGGGGTTATTATTCCTGCCACTGACACAAATACTAAGGTGTTATTACTACTACCACTGATACCAAAGTTAGGGGTTATTACTGCATCCACCGACACCAATACTATGGGTTATTATTCCTGCCATGAACATAAGTTCTGGAGGTTATTAATGGTGCTTTTGCAAACAATAAGGCCCATTTTAGTTCCATTTTCTCTTTAGCTTGCCCCCAGGCCCTAGTTTGCCTAAAATATAGCAAAGTAAAGATGGAAAGGTGCCACGCTACAAGCCCTATGCTTTGAAGTGACACACATTTTTACTGAACCAATCCTCTTATTGGGCATAGCCACACACTTCCAATGGGCATTTGTCTGCTCAGTCTCACCTAATTATTTTCAAATGTGTGCAACTATGATTAATTTGTATACTCATTAATATCAATGACATGAGTTCTTTTAAAACCCACCAAACCAATGACATGGTCAATTTCTAGTCCTATAGTCCAATGGTAGAATTGATTTTTACACTTACTGACCAGCAATGTAAAGGACACTGTTACATACTAATGATCTCTGCACTATGGACTCTGTTTTCTGTTACATAGTCCTGACCAAAATGTTTATTGTCTTATTAGATGCTGGTTGCTAAGCATTTCCCAACAGTTTTAACATTAGTTCCCCCAGTTAAACTCACCGTACATGTAACAATCTGATTGTACAATCTCCTTTAGATTTACCAACAACTAAGTAGTGCAAGGGCCTGCCAAACTGGATGCAAATTGATTGGATAGTTTAGGTAGATCCTTATATTACATATTTTTGGTAAATATAAAGTTAATGTTGCAGAGATTTTGTGGTTAGAATGTAATGTGTATGGTGTCCCTAAGGTAGGCTCAGACATAGTATAAGCTTTCTGTGTATATTTTTTTTGTAGAAAAGCATATGTAATAGAATGGTTTCATTTTTACTATCTTTTGTTATCTATGAACAGTCTATAACAGTCTTTGGTAATGAAAGAAATGTCTATGAAAGACACTTGCAACATGTTGAGCAGTCTCTTTCAGTTTCTCTAATATATAAAATAGTAATAGTGGACTTTATAATTAAAAAAAAATGTCAGACTGGACCAATTTTCTATACAGCAGGCTTAGAATAAGTTGATAGTAAGCCATGATCATATTTGTCATTGCCACAAATCTTTAAGATTGGCCTTCCTTCTTACTTTCTCTGGTGGGCCCCAGATCCCCAGTTTAACAGTCATCTTCTGTTGAAACATACAGTGAGTGACAATAAAATGCGTCACGTATATATACAGTATATGTGATTCTGCACATTCGCCGGCAAGCCACTTCTTCTGTAATTACTCACAGCAGAAGCCGTTCTGAAGGTGCCGAGCACTGGATGTCCACCAGCACCTGCCGATCGTCAGGCAGGGACACAGAACGGAGATCTACATATGTAAACAAGGCAGATCTCTGTTCTGACAAGGGGTAAGGGATGGATTTTTTGTCCCTGCAAATCAGGGAATAAAATCCATCACTTTCCTGAGTAAATGCAGCACACATGGTATAGTAAAACACTGACTAGGCCCACAGTTAACCCTTTGATTGCCTTTGATGTTTAACCCCTTCTCAGACAATGTCATTAGTACAGTGAGAGTGCATATTTTTAGCACTGAGCACTGTATTGGTATCACTGGTTCCCACAGTATCAAAAGTGTCAGTTAGTGTCTGACTGTCCACCACAATTTTACAGTTCCACTATAGGTCGCTGATCATCCCCCTTACTAGCATAAAAAAAGTAAAAATTCCAATTTGAATTTTCAAAATTTGAAGACGATATAATGTTTGTGCAAACCAATCAATATTCACTCATTGGGATTTTTTTAACCAAAAATATGTAGCAGAATACATATTGGCCTAAATTTAGGAAGTCATTTGATTTGTTCCATTTTTCTATTGGATATGTTTTATAGCAGAAAGTAAAAAAAAATTTTTTTTTCAAACTTTTGGGTATTTTTTTGCCTATAGTGCAAAAAAAAAAAAAAAAAAACTCACTGGTGATCAAATACCACAAAAAGAAAGCTTTATTTGTGGGTAAAAAAATATTTTTTTTTTTTTGGGTACACTGTTGCATTACTGCACAACTGTTAAAGTGATGCAGTGCTGTATCGCAAAAAATGGCCTGGCCGTGCGGCGCGGGGGGGGGGTAAATTTTCCGGAGGTCAAGTGGTTAATAAACATCATAGTTTTGTCTCCTAAATAATATTAGACATTTGGTTTTGTAACTGCAATCTGGGTTTTCTACATGTGCATTTGTCAGATATACAAATCAAAAGATGAGTGTTTAGCGATATTTTTGTTACAGTATATAAAAAGGGTTTGTAACCCAAGCTGCAGATTTCACTTTTATTACATTTAATTTTAGTCTTTTTCTCCACCCATAGATGCTATCAAAGTCTTCGAGGAGCTAAGCCTCACACAAAGCGACAGCTTGAGCCTGTGGTTTATCAGCAACAAGTAGATGCAAAGGCATTGTGAATATTGTGGAGTTGACGAGGTCCACAACAGAATACAAATACAACAGACAGCACGGAAATCTGAGAAAAACAGAATAGCAAATATACAGTTAAATAATTGGCAAGTAGGTATATTAAAACTTTACATATTTTGGTATTGACATTGGTAAACCATACACATAACAATCACACCCAGAAACAGTTTGTCCGTACTTTTATTAGGCAGTTCAGCGCATTGGACATGCTATGTAAATCCAAAGAGTGAAAAGTTAAGCACAGCAGTAGCAATGAGCCCCCGTTCAGACCGAGTCTGACTTTGAAATCGTGCGACTTCACTTGAAAACATACGATATCAAAGCCGCAGGTCAGTGTGACTTCTGGTGCAATTTGGCTGAAATCTGTGCAACTTCATGCACAGATATCTGTGCAAGTTGCACTTAAAATGGCACCGATTTGAACAATTCCATTTCCCACAATAGGGCACAACTTGTTATGCAATTTGGATCTGTCAAATCGCATGACAAGTCTCACCAGTGTGAACTGGGGCTGAAAGTTATCTGGCTGCCAGCTGTAAAGTGAAAGAGATCCAGCAGCTGTATAGCAGATCATTGCTCAGTAAGATGCTTTGGAGGGAGGGGAGACATTGGGGTCTATTAGCCTCCCAATGTCTTCATAAAGAGTACCTGTCCAATTCTTTTTTTTTTTTTTTTGCCAAAAAGCTTTATTAAAGCGGAGTTCCACCCAGTGAACGTTTTTTTTTATAAAAATTCCCCCGGGACAGTCAGGGCTAGTGCATTCCACAATGGCTAGCCTCTGATCTGTCCCGGGTTGCACTTACCTGCAAGAAGAAATACTTACCTTGAAAATGTATTCTCCAGCGCTGCCTTATCAGGTGTGGGCAGCTTGAAGCCAGCGCAATCCTCTTCTGTGTCCTCTTTCATCTTCTTCGGTCCCACGTTGCACTGCACCAGCCCCGCTGTCACTTCCGGTGCCGCAGCGTCATCCCTGCACAGCTTCTGGGCATGCCCACGAAGCTGTTTTGCAAGGTAAGACGCGCCTACACCGGAACTGTCGTCGGGGCCGGTGCAGGCGCATTGATTCCTGGGAGCGATGACGTTCAGCTCCCAGGAATCATTGCAAAGCGTAAGAAACAGCGCGGGCCGCGGCCGATGAAGGAGGAAGTGGATGGTAAGGTAAGTATATTTTCTTCTAAACGAGGTAAGTAAAAAAAAAAAAAAAATTGCATTTGTTTTTCAGGTGACCCGGAGCGAGAAGATGGAGGTAAGTATAATTTTAGGGTGGAACTCCACTTTAAACAAAGGACACATTAAAGAAGAGTACAACAGTTGGATCATTTACGATCAACATTCTCGGTGATCCAATACTAACTAAATAGGTAACAAACCTAAGATACATAATATAACATGGAAATTATCAGGAAAAGAAATTCAGAGGCAAATATCTTGGGTATATTGAAGTGATTTCAATAAAGAACAGTATGAATTTCAGTAGGATTGTTTTCCTTTATCAAGTATAGGAGGATATGATTTATAGAATCTCTATTTAGGAAAGGGTCAATAATGTATCACGGAGGTGGTATTATGTATAACTCTATACAAAGAGTGTGGTGGGGGGAACATGCCAGCATGTTCCCTGGATGGTGGGGGAGTGGGGAAAAGGAGGGGGGAGGAGTAGAGAAAGGAAAGGATAGCAAGTATACCAGAATTATGAGCACTTGTCGCAAGTGTTTGCTGATAGATGTATATCTCAGCACTGAATAATTTTTGAACCAGTTAGGATGATTCCCTTATCTGGGAGTATGTTGCTTGGTTTTTAAATGTTGTCCAGGGGTGCCAAAGCTTAGCAAATTTGGATGGAGTGTCGTGGGCAATTGCAATAAGCTCTTCCATCTCGGACAGTTTTTCAACCAATTCTATCACATGGGGGTTTGTTAACACCTTATGATAATAATAAAAAAAAAAACAAGAAACAAAATAAAAGGTATTTTAAATAAATAAATAAATAAATAAATAAATAAATGTAACACACCCTCAAATGAAAATGTGAGCCCAGGGTGCATACATGTACTATATGTAAACCACGCTTGCACCACACATGTGAGGTATCACTGCGAACATTGGAGTGAGAGCAATAATTCTAGCACCAAAGCTCACAGTTAACACTAAACTGATTAGCTATAAAGGCTCTTAAATTCTCACCTATGGAGATTTTTGGGTACAATTGATTTTGCATACACAATTTTAAGAATTCGCATGTTTGATATCCATTCACTCAATGCATCCTCAACTTTTATATTTTACTAAAAAAATGTGTTTTTATATTGTGCTTGTGTGCACTAAAATTGACACTGACGAATTGGACAGGGGTGAAATATATCCTGGAATGGGACTTTATTGCAAAAGGTCTCTTAAAGTAAGTCTGTATCATAAAACAAACAAAACATCTCCTTGTCTGAGCCACTAACTAAATCTGTGTCAGTTCCTGAAAACAAGCTGGCATAAGGGTTGGTTCACAAACAAGCTGGCATAAGGGTTGGTAGTTACAGATATCAAAGCGATTCCCGCAACCACCCGCAGTGAAAACACTCTGCGCTGTGGAAACACACAGGGCTGTCATTGATTCTGGCACCCCCACGCATGTAAAATTGCAGTACGTGTGCCATAACCGCAGGGTAACCGCATGGTCAAAAAGACCATGCGATTTCCCTGTGGCCGCCTTTTTGAAAAGATGCATGCACCTTTTTTATTTTTGATGGAAACGCAGACATGGCAGCCCATTCATTTGAATGGGCTGCTGTGCCCGCACAAACGTGGCCTGCAAAAATGGATAGGTGTGAACCTAGCGTCCAAAGTGATCAATAGTTTCAGGATAGATACTGATGCGACAGATGTGAGTGGGTTGCCATTCTAAAAGCTCACATTAGAGACCTGTAGAAGCAAGTTGCAACACTGGGCAGAACTGACACAGTTCTGCCCGCAAAATGGATAGGTGTGAACCTAGCGTCCAAATTGATCAATAGTTTCAGGATAGATACTGATGCGACAGATGTGAGTGGGTTGCCATTCTAAAAGCTCACATTAGAGACCTGTAGAAGCAAGTTGCAAAACTGGGCAGAACTGACAACCATGAAAGGGGTCTTCTGCTCACTGAGCAGGTGGTTAATGGGGCTGATGTGAAGGGTGGAGGGATAAGTCAGGATTATCAGGTAGGAAGATGAATTACTGTAGCTATAGGGAATGGTAGGGGCTCACAGAAAAAAAAGGTCAGCCCTGGGTTTGAGCATCCAAACAGATTTGCCAAATTGGGTGAAGATGTGGGGGTGGCAAGCTCAGAGGTGGCAGCCCTAGATTTCACTGCTACCCCTGACAGCCTGGAGAGCAGTCCATCTAGTAGAGGTGGTGAGGGTAGTGCAGGAAGGCCTAGACAGTTGTTGGTAATAGGGGATTCTATAATCAGAAGAACTGATGGAATCATTTGTTGCCAGGATTGCCTCAACCAAATGTTTTGCTGTCTCCCTGGTGCCAGGGTTCGGCATGCGGTGGACCAGGTTGATAAATTACTGGGAGGGGCTGAGCATGACCCAGCTGTCTTGGTCCATGTTGGAACCAATGACAGAATACATGGAATGTGGAGGCTCCTTAAGAATCAATGTAAAGAACTAGGCTGCAAGTTGAAGGGAAGGACCTCCAAGGTGATATTCTCTGAAATATTGCCTGTGCCATGCGCAACACGGGAAAGACAGGGGGAGATTAGGGAACTGACTGCATGGCTAAAGACCTGGTATAAGAGGGAAAGATTTAGGTTTCTAGAGAACTGGGCTGGCATTTCATTGGAGTACAACCTATATTCTAAAGAGGGTTTGCACCTAAATGGAAGATGGCCTGCTGTGCTGGGGGAGAGGTTTATGGGAAGGCTGGAGGAGTATTTAAACTACGATTGAGGGGGGAGGGAGAATTCTATTATAATGTGGCAGACAGGTAGGGCCCTATTGGTGGGTGGAATGGGGAAAGGTGTGGGGCTGTCTATGGCAGGTGATAAGAAGGTTCTCATGTTATAAACAACCATTGCCAATGGTACTATTAGTACTAAAATAAACAATATGCAAAATACGTGTGCAAAATGTGACAATTACCGTATTTATCAGCGTATAACACGCACCTCAATATTAGGAGAGAAATTTCAGGAAAAAAGCTTAAATTTAAAATAAACAGCTTTGAACATTTTTTTAAAATCAAATGACATCTCACCAGTGTCCAGCAATGCAGCCTCCAGCATTGCAGCCTCCAGCAATGCAGCCTTCAGCAATGCAGTCTCCAGCAATGCAGCCTTCAGCAATGCAGTCTCCAGCAATGCAGTCTCCAGCAATGCAGCCTCCAGCAATGCAGCCTTGCCAGCGCAGTCTCCACTAATGCAGCCTTGCCATCGCCATTGATACTTTCAGTTTTTAAAAAGGCCGGGAAGCAACGCCGAGAGCAGAAGGGGGCGGGCCGGGCCGAGGAGAAGGGAGAACGAGCGCTCGTTGTCATCGGAAGTCCCGCCTATGATAGACGTCCCTCGTCTCGGCAGAGGAGGCAGGACTTCCTATGACAGCTCGTCCTTCCTTCTCCTCTGCGCGGCCCGCCCCCTTCTGCTCTTGGCGCTGCTTCCTGGCCTTTTTTTAAAATATCGGCGTTGCTTTTTCCTCCGTTTTTAGGAGGAAAAAGTGTGTGTTATACGCCGATAAATACGTTAATTAAAGTGTTTGTTCCCCAATGCTAGAAGTCCACCAAGCAAAATAAGTTAGTTGTAAGCTTTGGTGCACGAAGAGAACTATGATGTAATTGGCATTGCTGAATTTTGGCTTCATTCTTCACATTCTACAGAAAGATAAAAACAATTTAGGAGAGCATATTTTCTATGGATGAGGGCTGCTCTCCAAGACCTAGACTGGGAGGAAAAATTGGTATTGATGGACACAGAACAGAAATGGGAATTCTTCAAAAAGACTGTATATGAACACACTGCAAAATATATTCCCATGGGCAATACATTTAAAAGGATAAAAATAAAATCTATGTGGCTCATGGGCAAAGTTAAAAAAGCTATAAATAGAAAGAAAAAGAGTTTCTAAAAAATATAAAAATGAAGAAACACTACCATTGTTTAAATAGTACAAAGAATATTACATTATGTAAAAAGGAAACCAAGGCCGCAAAAATTTAAAATAAATGACAGATTGCAAGAAAGTAGGTCAAACCCCAAAAAAATCTTCAAAAATATTAAAAGTAAAAAGGTCAGGTCTGAGCATGTAGGCCCTTTACAAAATAATCTGGAGTGGATGACTGGGGAAAAAGAGAAGGCAACGTTTATTAAATGCCTTCTTTAGCTCTGTGTATACAAAGGAGCATAAGGGGAGCTCATATAATATCACAAATATTTAGACAGAATAAGAGTGAATAAAGCTCCTGGACCAGATGGCATACACCCACAGATCCTTAAACAATTGAGCTCTGTCATTGCAAAGCCATTGTTTCTAATTTTTAGGGACTCATTACCCTCCCTGGGGGTATTCCCGAGTGTGGCTCAGGGTTAATATATAGTGCCAAAAGTGGTAACCCCGAGCCACACTCGGGATTACCCCGTAATCACAGTTACCTTCTGCTATGATCCCCCGCGGTCCTCCCATTGTGTGCTCCGGCTGATGCTGGCACCTGTCTTCCAGTTCCCTTCCCTGCGAGCGCTGCGACGCAGGGGGGTGGAACCGCTGGGAAATTCAAAAAATTAAAAAAACAAATTACATGATACAGTGTAATCTGTTAGGATTACAACTTTGTATCAAGCCATTTCACCACAGCTTTTCACCTAGTGGCTTTTTCAGTGCCCTGCCTGTACTTTTGCGTTTCTTTGTGCCTGGATAATTGAGAATGTCCACGGTGTCCAAAAAGCGCTCTTTTAGCTCAAAAGCACCTTTAGACGAACTGGAAAACAGCGACAGTGAATCGGAATCATTTGAAGAACTGAGCGATAGTCATTAGTGTGAAAATTCGTCATAAGGTACTGAAAGGGACGACAGTGACGATTCTGTGATTGAGCTCAGCGATGTGCGAACTTGGTGCTCTATTGACTGCGATACAGATCAGGCAACGCCCCCAAGATTCCCATGTACTGGAGCACCTGGTATGAAAGTTGACATTGACCATGACAACCCCTTGGCATACCTAAAATTATTTCTGACCGATGAGGTTATTGAAAAAATAGTTACTGAGACAAACCGGTACAAAGAGCACAATTTGGCTATGCATCAGAAGTTTGCAGGATGCAGAAAGTGGGAACCAGTGACCAAAGATGACATCTGGAAATTTCTGGGCCTAATAATTCTTCAGGGAGTGGTGGGGAAACCCCTGCAGAAGTGGTATTGGACAACCAATACATTACTTGCCACTCCATTCTTTGGTACGGTCATGTCAGAGTACAGATTTCCCCTCATAATGAAATATCTCCACTTCGAAAACAATGAAGAATTTGATGAAACTACTCATCCTGCACCAAAACTAAAGAAAATTTGGGAAGTATATCAAATGATTCTACAGAATTTCCAACGGAGCTATGTGCCAGAAAGAGACATCAGCATAGATGAAAGTCTAATGGCCTACAAGGGAAGGCTTAGCTGGGTGCAATACATTGCATCAAAGAGGGCGCGATTTGGTGTAAAATCCTACATGCTATGTGAATCGTCAACTGGTTACATTTGGAATTCAGTGATATACACTGGAAAGAAACAAAATGTGATCAAAAATACAGCAATAATGGAATGGCAACATCTTCTGTGCTTTCACTAAAAAATATAAAACAACACATTTCCATGCAAAACAATGTACTGCTTTGAGATCAAACATTCTGACATAATCAGACCGCCAGGGAGGTTAAAGTGATTGTAAAGGCAGAAAGTTTTTTATCTTAATGCATTCTATGCATTAAGATAAAAAACCTTCTGTGTGTAGCAGCCTTCCCCAGCCCCCCTAATACTTACCTGAGCTCATCTCTATCCAGCGATGTTGCATGAGAGATTAAGCAGCCCGGGACTCTCCCTCCTCATTGGCTGAGACAGCAGCACGGCGCCATTGACTGCCACTGCTGTTATTTAAAGCCAGTGACCCAATGGGCAGAGAAAGGGGGCATGGCTGGGCCACGGCTCCGTGTTTGAATAAACAAAGGGAGTTGCAGCTCGGCTCGGGTGCCCCCATAGAAAGTTGCTTGCTGTGGGGGCACTCAACAGGAGGGAGGGGCCAGGAGCATATGGGCTGCTCTGTGCAAAACCACTGCACAAAACAGGTAAGTATAACATGTTTTTTATTTTTAACAAAAAAAAAAAAAAAGAGACTTTAGTATCACAGTTGGTAAGATACTGAAGAGTCTAACCCCTTGGAGCGTAAGCCTTTTTCTGACATACTGTATGTTGCTTACAAGTTAAAATAAATATTTTGCTAGAAAAGTACTTACTTAGAACCCCAAACATTATATACATTTTTCAGCAGAGACCCTAGAAAATAAAATGGTGATCATTGCAATATTTTATGTCACACAGTATTTGCGCAGCGGTCTTTCACATGCCCTTTTTTGGGAGAAACACTTTCACGAAATAAAAAAAAATAAAAAAAAACAGTAAAGTTAGTCCAATTTTTATATATAATGTGAAAGATGATATTATGCCTAATAAATAGATACCAAACATGTCATGCTTCAAAATTGCACACACTCATGGAATGGCAACAAACTACAGTACTTAAAATTCTCCATAGGCAACGCTTTAAAAATTGTAATGGTTACCTGTTTAGAGTAACAGAGGAGGTCTTGTGCTAGAATTATTGCTCTCCCTCTAACAGTCGCAGCGATACCTCACATGTGGTTTAAACACCGTTCACATATGCGGGCGCGACTTGCATATGCGTTCGCTTCTGCGCGTGAGCATGGAGGCACGGGGAGCTTACATTTTTTTTTTCTTAATTTTTTTTATTTTAACACTGTCCATATAAAAACAACATTTTTGATCACTTTTATTGCTGTCAGAAGGAATGTAAACATCCCTTGTGACAGTATTAGGCAGTGACAGGTACACTTTATGGAGGTATTTACCAAATTTGAGGGTATGTACATCCAAATCAGAGGAAGGGTTTAGGAATTTACAGCTCTTAAGATTAGTCATCCCCCCTTTTTCAAGGGACCAAAAGTAAATGGACAATTATATCAAAAGCTGTTTCATGGCCAGGTGTGGGCTACTCCTTCGTTATTTCCTCATCAATTAAGCAGGTGAAAGGTCTGGAGATGATTCTAAGGCTGGCCATACATGATACAATTTTCTTTCAGTTTTCTGTCAGATTTTCTTGAAATTTACCTTCAAGTATGTAGTACGAAGGCCTGCCTATTTGGATACTAGTGAATGTGTTGTTTAGCTTTGACCTCACATTATGTGGTTTGTGGTAGATCTGGCAGAAAATTGTACAACAAAAGTTGAACATGTATGGCCAGCCTACGTGTGGTATTTGCAAGTGAAATAAGCCATTGTAAGGCTTCAAAAACGAAACAAATCCATCAGAGAGATAGCAGCAACATTAGGAGTGGCCCAATCAACAGTTTGGTATATTCTGAGGAAAGAAGAACGCACTGGTGAGCTCAGCAACATAAAAAGGCCTGGACGTCCACAGAAGACAACATTGGTGGATGATCGCAAGATCCTCTCTATGGTAAAGAAAAACCTATTCACAACTTCCGGACAAGTGAAGGACACTCTCTAGGAGGTGGTCGTATCATTGTCAAAGTCTATAATCAAGAGAAGACTTCGCTGGAGAAAATACAGAGGGTTCACCGCAAGGTGCAAACCATTCATAAGCCTGAAGAATAGAAAAGCCAGATTAGACTTTGCCAAAAAAACATCTAAAAAAGCCAGACATATTCTGGAAAAGCATTCTTTGGACGGATGAAACTAAGATTATTCTGTACCAAATTGACGGGAAGAAAAAAATGTGGAGACGACTTGGAACAGCTCATTCTCCAAAGCACATAACGTCATCTGTAAAACATAGTGGGGGCAGTGTAATGGCATGGGCATGCATGGCTTCCAGTGGCACTAGGTCATTGGTGTTTGTTGATGATGTGGCAGAAGACAGAAGCAGCCGGATAAATTCTGCAGTGTTTAGAGATATACTATCAGCCCAGATTCAGCCAAATGCAACAAAGTAGATTGGACAGCGCTTCACAGTACAGATGAACAATGATCCAAAACACACTGCAAAAGCAACCCAGGAGCTTTTGAAGGAAACAAAGTGGAATATTCTGCAATGATTGAGTCAATCACCTGATTTCAACCCAATTGAGCATGCATTTCACTTGCTGAAGGCAAAACTAAAGGCAAAAAGACCCACAAACAAAGAACAACTGAAGACAGCTGCAGTTAGAGCCTGACAAAGTTCAGAAAGGAGGAAACCCATTCTTTGGTAATGTCCCTGGGTTCCAGACTTCAGGCAGTCATTGCCAGTAAAGGATTCTCAATAAAATATTAAAAAAGAACATTTTATTTATAATTATATTAATTTTTCTAATTACATTTGAGCCCCTAAAAATGGAGGGACTGTGTGTAAAAATGGTTGCAGTTCCTAAAATTTGCACTTGATATTTATGTTCAACCCCTTGAATTAAAGCCTGAAATTCTGCACTTCAAATTCATTTGGATTTTTTCATTTTAATTTTTATTCTATACAGTGCCAAAAGTATGAAAATTGTGCCTGTGTCCAAATATATATGGACCAAACTGTATATATACTCTGAGAGCAACACCGTGTTACTGTCAGAATAAACATATCAGGCTGCAGCTGAATGGCGTTCCTGCAAAACAAACAACGGTGAACAATAAAACACAGTAAGAACAGAACATTAAGGTGTGAGTAAGCTCCCATGTTTGATGTTTACCTATGGGTAAGCCTATAATAATGGTTATAGTAAAGTATAGTTACAGTAAATACCTCCTAAACATGCACCGTTTAGGAGACATTTACTTTAGATACTTTAGATAGTGACATCACCGGCGCATGCACTCTGAAGGAATGGCATATTCAGACTGTTCCTTCAAAGCTGTCCCATAAACAGTGACTCCCACACGCATAAACTTATCGCTGGCTCGCAGAGGCGTAACTAGAACCTTCAGGGCCCCGATGCAAGAAACCATGAAGGGCCCCCCAGACCCCTGGCCGGGGCCCTTCCCTTCAAGCCCGGGGCTCTTCCCACTAATCCTGGGGCTCTTTAATCTCATTGCATGGCCTTTTATTATGGTCCCGCATCAGGATCCTTTCACAAGTTCTGCAGTGGGCCCCCTTCCTGCAATCTTGGGGCCTCCCCACAGTGGTGAAATGCCAGGGCCCTGTCGCAAGTGTGACCTTTGAGATCCTAGAAGTTCACCCACTGGTTTGCTACCGGGCCCCCTGGAGCATGGGGCCCGGTAGCGATTGCAACCCCTGCAACCCCTGTAGTTACGCCCCTGCTGGCTCGGCCATTCATACTGCCGAAGCCCGCAAAACCGGAAAGAAGACTGGGTGAAAATGGAAGCACCTTCAGTGGTGACAGCACGCCGCTAGGGGGATTTGTTTTGAGGTAAGTCTGTCATAACATGCTAGGATGTGATGCATCCTAGCACATTATGACTTAAACTTTTTTTTTGATGCGGTTTATTACCACTTTACCTCAATAAAATGACAACTATTTTTGTGATTTTTTTTTATGTTTTTATTTTTTTACTTATTTAACATTTTTTGGAACTTGACTAAACTATAAACTTTCCAGGCTAGGGAAAGGCTCTCTCAAAATGCGATAGCCAGTTTCTTGACTAGCTAACATCTTTCGAGACCCTGTGTGAATTTATACCCTAGACTGTGCCGTGCTGTACCCTATACTAATACTCCAGTAGTGTGTGGTCTGCTAGACACTACATCTTTTTTGGAGTGACTTTTGGGTTAGGGTACCGGGAATGGCATTCGGAAAATGTCTCTCATGCAGCCAGCTCCCTGCATCTGTATTGGGAGTTTGGGGCACAGCACCATCTGGATGAAATTTTAGGAAGGATCCACTTCTTCCTGATGCTTTGTAAAGTACAAAAGCGTTGAAGGAGCCCATTGAAATAATTATACAGACACTTTCTTGTACCAGCATCTGGTTTTATGGGAAACTAAGTATGGATTCATCATCTGGTCGTTGAAGTCCACCCCTCCCATGTAAAGGTTGTAGTAGTGGACACAGAGGGGTTTCTCAACAACACCAGTCGCCGTTGCAGTTTGGACTGTCGTATCTGCATCCTGTTTGTCCTTCCACTTCACAGTAAGAAATTCATTATTGCTCAATCAGGCTTTCTCCCCCAGTCTAAGTCAGGTATTTACAAGCCTTTTGGGGTAAAGCCCCGGCGATAAGGTTGCAGGGTGCCACATGAGCCAATTGAAAATTCAAAAAAGTGTCTAAAAAGTCCCAGAAGGGCCTGGTATGGGGGGGGGGGCGTTATTTTTCTCTTAATTTTTCATTGCCGGTAATTCTTTTTACATTCAGCTGTCATCAGGGAACACCGCTGACAGCTGACTCATCGGCTGATAAGGACGTGGCGGCTGTCTGCTGGTATAAATTAGGAGGGAACCCCATACCATTTTCTTTCCAACAAGCAGATTTTTCTAAACACTTTATTTGTCTTTGTACATGTTCCCCCAGGGTAATGCTCAGCACCCCCATGTCATTTGTTTTACTGTTAGTTTAGAGAACAGCCATAAGGCAGCCTGTAATTTAAAGCGGAACTCCACCCAAAAGAGGAAGTTCTGCTTTAAGGACTCGTCCCCCACTCCTCTTGCACGATTGTCACTTTTGAGGAGCAGAGGGGAAGCAGGTAGTTGATTTTGACAGGTACCTGCTCCTACTTCCTTTACGAGCGCCTTTCTCCCTCCCCTTAAAATCTTCTGGGACACTGACAGTTCCCAGAAGACTGCATCCACCATTCACGCACGCGCAGTGGGAACCCAGCTGTGCACCGCTGGAGCATTGGACAGGTGAGTGGCTGTTTTTTAAAAGTCAGCAGCTACACTTTTTGTTGCCGCTGACTTTTATTTTTTTGATAGGTGGTTGGAACTGTACTTTAATCATTTTAACCACATTTGATGTGTATGCGGGAATCCCTCCCGCTGTGCTATTGTATGCTATCCCCACCAGCAGATTGCAATGATCAGTGCTGCTGGCTATAGCTACCAATTGGCAACTTTGGCTCTGAGGAAGAGGGTTCTCCCTTGAAACGCATAAGCCAGGTTATTGTGTACGCCATCCAGCAGTAGTATTCTGGAGGCAATTGGTTCCTTTTTCCTACATGCTTGTATACATCTTATGTTTGTGAGTATAATGTATGCTACCTATTTGGATTTTAATAAACTTTTTTAGTAGTAATGCACAAGGTCAGTGCGCCCTTCTCTTGTTGTTGTCTTTCAGTGTTTTTGGATACCGTTGGTCCTGAGGGGGCAGCAAGACTGCCTTATCTGTGCTAAAAAGACCATTCAGACCATTCACCTTCCTGCATACCACTTGAGCGCAGGAGAGATACTGTTTTAGGTACTAGAGACAGCTGGGTGCTTCAGCTTAACACAGCAACACAAGTAAGACATGTGGAAGATAATGGAGCTTTTAAGGAGGGAGGGAGAAGATGAGGAGAAGGGGGTTGCATGCAGAAGTCAGAGCTGAAGAGGGATGAAAGTCAGATGAGGATAGGGGATGCAGGGGTAAGTAGCCGTGTGCACCCCTGAACTCTGCAGTCTGAATGCAGTGCACCCCTAAACTCTGTACTATGTACATAATGCACACTCGAACTTTGCACTTAGCTCACTCCTGAAATCTGTACCCTATGTGTAAACACCCCCCCCCCCTCCAGACTCCTGGTATTTATTGCCTCTTTAAGAGGTTATAGTGTTAGTGAAATTTGACCACACCCACTATTTGATGCAGTTTGGAGGGTGTGTGGGGAGGGGAGGAGGGGAGTTTTGGGGGTCGTTGTTGGGTTCCTGCACTTTTTTCCTGAGAAAAAAAGCCCCGGTACATATATATATATATGTATATATATCTTTATATATATATATATATATATTTCCTGGCCCTACCTCACGTTAGCACACATAGGTGAACGCCTCCTCTGGAGGCCCACAGGACCACGTCTTCCTAGCTACGTAAATAAAAGACAGAAATGATACAAATAAAGAAGGCGCTGTTAAGTGATGGCTAATGTAGATACAGTTGTGCTCATAAGTTTACATACCCTGGCAGAATTTATGATTTCTTGGCCATTTTTCAGAGAATATGAATGATAACACAAAAACTTTTCTTTCACTCATGGGTAGTATTTGGCTGAAGCCATTTATTATCATTCAACTGTGTTACTCTTTTTAAATCATAATGACAACAGAAACTACACAAATGACCCTGATCAAAAGTTTACATACCCCAGTTCTTAATACCGTGTATTGCCCCCTTTAACATCAATGACAGCTTGAAGTCTTTTGTGGTATTTGTGGATGAGGCTCTTTATCTTCTCAGATGGTAAAGCTGTCCATTCATCCTGGCAAAAAGCCTCCAGTTCCTGTAAATTCTTGGGCTGGCTTGCATGAAGTGCACGTTTGAGATTTCCCCAGAGTGGTTCAACGATATTGAGGTCAGGCGACTGAGATGGCTACTCCAGAACCTTCACTTTATTCTGCTGTAGCCAATAACAGGTTGACTTGGCCTTGTGTTTAGGATCATTGTCATGTTGGCATGTCCAAGTATGACCCATGCGCAGCTTCCAGGCTGACGAATCCAAATTTTCCTCCAGTATTTTTTTATAACATACTACATTCATCTTGCCATCAATTCTGACCAAATTTACTGTGCCTTTGTAGCTCACACAGACCCAAAACATCAGCGATCCACCTCCGTGTTTCATGGTAGGAATGGTGTACCTTTCATCATGGGCCTTGTTGACTCTTCTCCAAATGTAGCATTTATGGTTGTGGCCTCCTCAATCCAAATGACTTTGTGCCAGAAGGTTTGAGGCTTGTCTCCGTGCTGTTTGGCGTATTGTAAGCAGGATAATTTGTGGCATTTGCATAGTAATGGCTTTCTTCTGGCGACTCGACCATGCAGCCCATCTTTCTTAAAGTGCTTCCTTATTGTGCATCTTTAAACAGCCACACCACATGTTTTCAAAGAGTCCTGTATTTCACCTGAAGTTATTTCTGGGTTTTTCCGGGCTGTTGTGGCTGAAATTTTAGTTGGTCTACCTGACCATGGTGTGGTTTCATAGAACCCCTCATTTTCCACTTCTTGATTAGAGTTTGAACACTACTGATTGTCATTCTCAATTCCTTAGATATCTTTTTATATCCCTTTCCCGTTTTATACAGTTCAACTACCTTTTCCCGCAGATCCTTTGACAATTCTTTTGCTTTACCCATTACTCAAATTGCAGAAACGTCAGTGCAGCACTGGATGAAAGATGCAAGGTCTGTCAGGAGTCCAGAAACTCATTGACCTTTTATACACACACACTAATTACAAGCAAAGAGATCACAGGTGAGGATGGTTACCTTTAATAGCCATTCTAACCACTTTGTGTTAACTTGTGTGTATGTTATCAGGCCAAAATCACCAGGGTATGTAAACTTTTGATCAGGGTCATTTGGGTAGGTTCTGTTGTCATTATGATTTAAAAAGAGTAAACACAGTTGATTGATAATAAATGGCTTCAGCCAAACACTAACCATGAGTGAAAGAAAAATTTTGTGTTAACATTCTTATTCTCGGAAAAATGTCCAAGAAATCATAAATTCTGCCAGGGTATGTAAACTTATGAGCACAACTGTATAATGGAAAATAACATACAAATGTGCCAATAGTGTGAACACAACAATACACTATTGCTATATAACCAGGAGAAAATAAATGTGAAGCATTCACAGTCCATATACAAAGAAGTCTGCTTAAGTTAAATAAATTAGTGCTCAATAAATGCCGTCACCCACACCATGCCTTCTTATTTTGATTTAAGTGGTCCACCTCGTGATAAGACTCATAAATCTGATCACCAGAAGCCCCAGGGACTAGTGTTGAGCGAACACGGACTGTATTATTGGGGTCCGTACCGGATAATTGGATTTTTCCTACCCGGACACGGACCCGAAAATTCGTGTTCGGTAATTTTATTTCCTGTTTTGTATGTAATGGCACGCTTTTAATGGCGGGCTTTCAACAGCCAATCAACACGCATTTAACTGGTGTGCCTTAAGCCATCCCAGCCATGCCTACAAATGTATTAGTAGCTGTGAATGGCCATCTGAAGCATGTGACCCATGTCTTTATATGTTCGAGAGACACAGCGCGGTGCGTCATTCTGCTGTAGTGTAGGGAGAGAGCACACATCATACGTGCTGGCTGCTGCTGATTAGGGACAGACAGTAAAAAATTGTGCCCGAAAAGAATGCAGGGACAGGTCGGAGTGTAGGCAGGGAAAGATATTTGAGCATTTTAGGGACAGGCTGGAGAGATTAGGCAGGGACAGAACAATCGTCCGTTAGCGATCTACATCGATTTTGCTGTGTGGGGGGTGGTGCAGTGAACAATCTTTTTGCCCTCACTTGAGCCCACTGAGGAGGAGGAGGAGGGAGAAAAAATATATTTTTATCAGTCTGTTGTGTGCAGCGTTCAGCTATATTTTACTACAGATTGCTGTTCTAATCTGCTATTTAAAAATTACAAAGTTAAAGGGGAATTTTTTTTTCCCCTTCATAGCCTGCTGCTGAGCTGACCATGACATAAAACATAAGACACTGCTGTGTTCACATGTGCTATTGAGTGATTTTCAATTTTATATACTTTTTTCTATTCCACTATTCAATATACACCCTTTTGGGTTAAAAAAAAAATAAATTGTGGCATAGTCTGTACTAATCTGCTATTTAAAAATTACAAAGTTAAAGGGGAATTTTTTTTTTCCCTTCATAGCCTGCTGCTGAGCTGACCGTGGCATAAAACATAAGACACATAAGACACTGCTGTGTTCACATGTGCTATTGAAAAATCACCAATTTTATATATTTTTTTCTATTCCGCTATTCAATCTACACCCTTTTGGGGTAAAAAAATTTAAATTGCGGCATAGTCTGTATCGGTACGTGTGAGATACACCTTCCAAATTTTTGGGGCGCATCTTCCACCGCCGAGGATTGCAGGGTGCTTCAGTTTGCCTCCTGTTCCGAACTCCTCCTACTCCTCATCCTGCCTTTAGGGTACAAAAAATTGTAATCGGGGCCTAGTCTGGGTTTGTACGTGTGAGATACACCTTTTTATATCATATTTTCTATTCCGCTTTTCAATCTACACCCTTTGGGGTAAAAAGAATTAAATTGCGGCATAGTCTGTATCAGTACGTGTGAAATACACCTTCCAAATTTTTGGGGCGCATCTTCCACCGCCGAGGATTGCAGGGTGCTTCAGTTTGCCTCCTGTTCCGAACTCCTCCTACTCCTTATCCTGCCTTTAGGGTACAAAAAATTGTAATCGAGGCCTAGTCTGGTTTTGTACGTGTGAGATACACCTTTTTATATCATATTTTCTATTCCGCTATTCAATCTACACCCTTTTGGGGTAAAAAGAATTAAATTGCGGCATAGTCTGTATCGGTACATGTGAGATACACCTTCCAAATTTTTGGGGCGCATCTTCCACCGCCGAGGATTGCAGGGTGCTTCAGTTTGCCTCCTGTTCCAAACTCCTCCTAATCCTCTTCCTCATCCTCCCTTTAGGGTACAAAAAATTGTAATCGGGGCCTAGTCTGTGTTTGTACGTGTGAGATACACCATTTTATAAATTTTTTCTATTCCGCTATTCAATATACACCCTTTTGGAGTGTAAAAAATTAAATTACGGCATAGTCTGTATCGGTACGTGTGAGATACACCTTTTAAATTAGTTTGGCACATCTCCTTCCACCGCCGAGGATTGCAGGGCGCTTCAGTTTGCCTCCTGTTCCGAACTCCTCCTACTCCTCTTCCTCATCCTCCCTTTAGGGTACAAAAAATTGTAATCGGGGCCTAGTCTGTGTTTGTACGTGTGAGATACACCGTTTTATATCCTTTTTTCTATTCCGCTATTCAATATACACCCTTTTGGGGTAAAAAAAAGTAAATTGCGGCATACTTTGCATATCTGACTGTGAGATACACCCGTTGTATTTGTATACTGTTTTTCTATTCCGCTATTTAATAAACACCCTTTTGGGGTAAAAAAAATTAAATTGCGGCATAGTTTGCATATTTGACTGTGAGATACACCCGTGCGATACAGTTGTTGTTTTGTTCCGCTATTCAATAAACACCTTTCTAGGGCAAGATCATAAATTACAGAAATATGAGGAGACGTCAAATAGGGGCCGTGGCCTGGGTCGTGGTGCTGCTGGTAGAGCTCCTGTTGCAAGGAGAGGACGTGGTCGATCTGTGCCAGCTACACGCACAAGTGAAACACCTTCCTCAAGTGTGAGTAGGCGACAGAACCTGCAGCAGTATTTGGTAGGACATCATGCGCCTCTACAAGTGTTGAGGCCAGAACAAGTAGAGGCGATAGTAGATTGGTTTGCTGCTGACAGTGCCTCCAGTTCCTTCACATTGTCTCTCACCCAGTCAACTGCAGAAAGGTCAGAGTTGGCACCTGCAGCCGATGTCCAACCGTCTTTCACCTCACCCCCTTGCAAATCAGGCAAGCAGTCTGAGCTGGTAAACGAATGGCGTTAAGCGACAAAAGTACCTGCGCTTATTGGATAAAGTGCAAACGTGATATATAAATAATTAATATTTGCTAGTGAGTAAGTGAATTATTTGTATTAGAATCAATAAATATGTAAACTGTGCACAATATAATGGTGTGAACCAATAATCTAGGGAGCTGCAACTCAATCGTAAAAACGTGTAATAGGTGTATGATACACACAAGGTGTACTAAGCTGCGCTCACCTTTAAACGTGCAAATATGTGGTATAATAAAATTATTAGATAAAGTGCATAGTGACACATCATCAACTAATTGAATAATTAGAAATAAATAAATAAATAATTAATTAAATAAATAATTAATTAATTGAATAGAGTGCATCAATAAAGTGCATCAAAAAGTTCAAAGTGATAAGTCCCAATAAGCGGATAGATGAATAGAGATATATCTCCAAGGAATAAAAAATCTTCACATGGTAAATCCTTGAACCCTTCACCACATAGGCACCAATGTGTGAGTGTGCTTACCAGAAAGCACAGACCCCTTAATTACAGGGGGTAAGTGCAGGCAGGATCAATCAACGCGACCAGAGTCAGAATATGTAAGACCAAGCCCTCTGAAGTGGTCCACTTCACAACCTCCTGTACACCACAGGACAGAACATGACCCTTGAAAACGACGGCCATACGAGCCGACGAAACCGGTCGGGAACATTGGGGTACAATCACCCTGCTATCACTGCCATTTTGAGACCGTCTGGAGAGGACCAGAGAACGCGGAAGCGGTACCGTCCTGTGTCCAATCTTGGATCTCAAGTCCTATATGCCTGTTTTTTATTACCCTGATGTAAGTGTGTCCACCTTATTTTACATTAAACTGTCAAAACGTACTTCACTATCCTGGTCATTCCTTTTGTTTTCATACTGCTGAGGAGCATAAGGAGGAGGAGTGAGGAGTTCTGTGGTGTACAGGAGGTTGTGAAGTGGACCACTTCAGAGGGCTTGGTCTTACATACTCTGACTCTGGTCGCGTTGATTGATCCTGCCTGCACTGACCCCCTGTAATTAAGGGGTCTGTGCTTTCTGGTAAGCACACTCACACATTGGTGCCTATATGGTGAAGGGTTCAAGGATTTACCATGTGAATTTTTTATTCCTTGGAGATATATCTCTATTCATCTATCCGCTTATTGGGACTTATCACTTTGAACTTTTTGATGCACTTTATTGATGCACTCTATTCAATTAATTAATTATTTATTTAATTAATTATTTATTTATTAATTCTAATTATTCAATTAGTTGATGATTTGCCACTATGCACTTTATCTAATAATTTTATTATACCACATATTTGCACGTTTAAAGGTGAGCGCAGCTTAGTACACCTTGTGTGTATCATACACCTAAGCAGTCTGAGCCCCAAGTCATGCAGCAGTCTCTTCTTCTTTTTGATGACTCTGTCAGCAGGGTTTCCCAGGGCCATCCACCTGGCCCTGCCCCAGAAGTGGAAGAGATTGAGTGCAGCGATGCCCAACCACTTATTTCTCAAGATGAGTACATGGAAGGACCATCGCAGCACGTCTCTGATGATGACGAAATGCAGGTGCCAACTGCTGCGGCACTCAGAATTGTGCAGACCGACAAGGAGGGCAGGGGTGAAGACTGGGTGGAAGATGATGTGGAGGACGATGAGGTCCTCGACCCCACATGGAATGAAGGTCATGCAGGTGACCTGAGTAGTTTGGAGGAAGAGGCGGTGGTCGCACAGAGCCACCAGCAAAGCAGAAGAGGGAGCAGGGTGCAGAAGCGGAGCGGCCGTGCCCTAGACACTACGCCTGCTACTGCCCAACGCAGAAAGGGACCGAGCGCACCAAAGCCAGCTCAAAGGGTTCTCTAGCGTGGAAGTTCTTCAGAAAATGTGCTGATGACAGGACACGAGTGGTTTGCACCCTGTGCAATCAGAGCCTGAAGCGAGGCATAAACCTTCTCAACTAGAGCACAACCTGCATGATCAGGCATCTAAGTGCAAAGCACGAGCTGCAGTGGAGTAGACACCTTCAAAACCAAGAAAGGTCTCTGGCCCCTCCTGCTTCCTCTTCTGCTGCAGTCTCGGCCTCTTCATCCACCTCTGTAGTGATACCGGCACCTGCCACCCCGCAAACAGACGATCTGTCAGCAACACCACCACCTGGGTCACCAACCATCTCCACAATGTCCCGTGGAAGCGTTCAGCTTTCCATCTCCCAAACACTTCAGAGGAAGAGGAAGTACCCCCCTACCCACCCGCGATCCCTGGCCCTGAATGCCAGCATTTCAAAATTCTTGGCCTTTGAAATGCTGTCATTCAGTCTGGTGGAGACGCACAGTTTTAAAAGCCTTATGTCGGTGGCTGTCCCACAGTACGTTGTGCCCAGCCGCCACTACTTTTCCAGGCAAGCCATCCCTTCCCTGCACAACCAAGTGGGGGAAAAAATCAGGTGTGCACTGCGCAACGCCATCTGTGGCAAGGTCCACCTAACTACCGATACGTAGACCAGTAAGCACGATCAGGGGCGTTATATCTCCCTAACGGCACACTGGGTAAATGCAGTGGGGGATGGGCCTGAGGTGGATAGCAATTTGGCGCATGTCCTTCCACCACCGAGGATTGCAGGGCGCTTCAGTTTACCTCCTGTTCCTAACTCCTCCTACTCCGCTTCCTCATTCTCTACCGCCTCCTCATCCGGTCAGCATAACACCTTCACCACCAACTTCAGCACAGCCAGGGGTAAACGACAGCAGGCAGTTTTAAAACTTGCCTGTTTGGGGGAAAAACCACACACCGCGCAGGAGTTGTGGAGGAGCATGGAACAGCAGACCGATGAGTGGTTGCTGCCAGCGAGCCTCAAGCCCGGCCTGATGGTGTGCGATAACGGGCGAAATCTCATAGCAGCTTTGGGCCTAGCCGGTTTGACGCACATCCCTTGTCTGGCGCATGTGCTGAATTTGGTGGTGCAGAGGTTCCTTAAAAATGACCCCGATATGTCAGAGCTGCTGCAGAAAGTGCGGGCCGTCTGTGCGCACTTTCGGCGTTCTCACCCTGCTGCTGCTCGCCTGTCATCGCTGCAGCGTAACTTCGGCCTTCCCGCTCACCACCTCATATGTGACGTGCCCACAAGGTGGAACTCCACCTTGCACATGCTGGAAAGACTGTGCGAGCAGCAGCAGGCCATAGTGGAGTTTCAGCTGCAGCACGCACGCGTGAGTCGCTCTGCGGAACAGCACCACTTCACCACCAATAACTGGGCCTCCATGCGAGACCTGTGTGCCTTGTTGCGCTGTTTTGAGTACTCCACCAACATGGCCAGTGCCGATGACGCCGTTGTCAGCTTAACTATCCCACTTCTATGCCTCCTTGAAAAAACGATTCGGGCGATGATGGAACAGGAGGAGGAGGAGGAGGAGGAGGAGGAAGAGGGATAATTTCCAAGGCTTTCAGGGCAGTCATTCACAAGTGGCTCCGAGGGTGGGTTCCTGCACCCACAAATGCCAGGTACACAATTGTCCAGCAGGGGCACAGTTTTGGAGGATGAGGAGGAGGAGATGGAACCATGTTCACAGCAGGGTGGCACCCAGGCCAGCTCATGGCCATCACTGGTGCGTGGCTGGGGGGATACAGAGGACACAGACGATACACCTCACACAGAGGACAGCCTTTCGTTGCCTCTGGGCAGCCTGGCACACATGAGCGATTACATGCTGCAGTGTCTCCACAACGACCGCCGAGTTGCCCACATTCTAACTTGTGCTGATTACTGGGTGGCCACCCTGCTGGATCCCCGTTACAAGGACATCGTACCGTCCTTAATTCACTCACTGGAGCGTGATCGCAAGATGCGCGAGTACAAGCGCACACTGGTAGACGCGATGCTGCTGGCATTCCCACCTGACAGCGGGGCCACAGTGGAAGCACAAGGCCAAGGCAGAGGAGGAGGAAGAGGTCGCCAACGCAACCAGGGCACCGTCAGCACCTCAGAAGGTGCCGAAATGTGGAAAAGCTTTGTCAGCACGCCACAACAAACAGCAGCACCAGCAGCTGATATAGAACGTCTTAGCAGGAGGCAGCATTTCACCAACATGGTGGAGCAGTATGTGTGCACACGCCTACATGTAGTGAATGACGGGTCTGCCCCCTTCAACTTCTGGGTCTCCAAATTGGGCACATGGCCTGAGCTTGTCCTTTACGCCTTGGAGGTGCTGGCGTGCCCTGCAGCCAGTGTATTATCTGAACGTGTATTTAGCACGGCTGGGGGGCGTTATCACAGACAAGCGCAGCCGCCTGTCCAGAGACAATGTGGACAAGCTCACGTTCATTAAAATGAACCAGGCATGGATCCCACAGGACTTTTCCGTACCTTGTGCAGAATAGAGATGGATACTGACCTTACCCAGCCATTGTTATATTTTTGATCTTTCTCACTCTTTTGGGGTGTACCCTAATTTAAAATGACTGAAAAAAAGCAGTGTTGGCTACCTTGACCCCCTCCACCGCCGCTTCCACCTACACTGACACATCCACCGCCACCTCAACCTCCCTCCTACTCCATATGGGCCTCGCCCTTCACAGATGAAGAAAATTGTTTTATATATTTTTTTTTTTGTTGTTTTAAGTTATTTCCCTATCCACATTTGTTTGCAGAGCACTTGTCATGCCCTTAACTACATTTTGCTGCCATTTGCAGCACTCTAGCCCTTTCCATTGGTGTTTTAGAGCCATTTTAGTGCCTGAAAGTTCGGGTCCCCATTGACTTCAATGGGGTTCGGTGTCCGGGTAAAGTTCGGAAAAAGTCCGGGACACGGACCCGGACTTTTTTTTCAAGTTCGGCCGAACCCGCCGAACACGGACATCCAGGTGTCCGCTCAACCCTACCAGGGACCATACAGCCTTATCAGCAATAAGAACACCTGGATAGGTCTGCACCTCTCTATACCCTCCCGGATGGCCGATGTTGATTATATGGAGGTAAAACGGAGACACCCAAAATAGTGCAACACTGTTTTATTAAATAATAAAATGCCACACACACACACATTAATAGTTAGGCTTACATAGAATATGTCCTGAACAGCACCTGCTCAAATCGTATATCAATTGCATCCTCTTTCCTCAACCATGTAATGGGCTTACCCCTTTCTAAACGCTCCGAGAAGCTGGCTGGGGTGCGTTCCACGGAGTCGACGAAAGTGGCGTCACTGGTTAGTAAGGAAGTGTAGACAGGCAGACATCAATGCATTTCGCCGTATGACGTCTTCAGGAAATCAGGGATTATTTTTGTTTTTAGTGTTTTTCATTTAAAGGGGCAGCAATTAAGAGAACCAACTATATGGATGAGGTGCCCTTCATGGATTATTTCATAATTAAAAGACAGCCCCCTCCCCCACTGAAGTGTTATTTTTTGGTCATGTTCCAGGCCACCTGTGTATTTCAGTTGGTAAGTACTTTGGTTGCCGCAAGTATATACCCCAGCCGAACCTACTCCTTCATGTTCAGCCTCTCATGGAGTTGGAAGACTAAAACTAGGTGCCCTTTGTGCTGGGCCATGGGCAAATGATGCTTAGATAGCATGAATTTTCTACAGGTGTGGTATTACTAACCTCTGCAATGTCACCATTGGGGGTTTTCCTGTCTTGTATAGGCAGCGTGGGGCACTGCTCTCCTGGCTTTGTCCTCAGTCTGAGAGTGAAGGTGGATGATGTTGTGCAGTAAAGATTTGTTGCTGTTTGCTTCCCTGCCATGCTGTGTTCCTGTGGGTTAGACAGTCTGGTTTTTGTCTCGGATTCTGTTTCTCCTTTCTGCCTCTGGAAGGACTGCCTGGGCCCACCTTCTGTCTGCCTCTGGAAGGACTGCCTGGGCTCATCTTTTGTCTGCCTCTGGAAGGATTGCCTGGGCTCACCTTCTGTCTGCCTCTGGAAGGATTGCCTGGGCTCACCTTCTGTCTGCCTCTGGAAGGACTGCCTGGGCTTACCTTCTGTCTGCCTCTGGAATTACTGCCTGGGCTCACCTTCTGTCTGCCTCTGGAAGGACTGCCTGGGCTCACCTTCTGTCCGCCTCTGGAAGGACTGCCTGGGCTCACCTTCTGTCCGCCTTTGGAAGGACTGCCTGGGCTCACCTTCTTTCTGCCTCTGGAAGGACTGCCTGGGCTCACCTTCTGTCTGCCACTGGAAGGACTGCCTGGGCTCACCTTCTGTCTGCCACTGGAAGGACTGCCTGGGCTCACCTTCTGTCTGCCTCTGGAAGGACTGCCTGGGCTCACCTTCTGCCTGCCTCTGGAAGGACTGCCTGGGCTCACCTTCTGCCTGCCTCTGGAAGGACTGCCTGGGCTCACCTTCTGCCTGCCTCTGGAAGGACTGCCTGGGCTCACCTTCTGTCTGCCACTGGAAGGACTGCCTGGGCTCGCCTTCTGTCTGCCTCTGGAAGGACTGCCTGGGCTCACCTTCTGCCTGCCTCTGGAAGGACTGCCTGGGCTCACCTTCTGTCTGCCTCTGGAAGGACTGCCTGGGCTCACCTTCTGTCTACCTCTGGAAGGACTGCCTGGGCACATCTTCTCTCTGACTCTGGAAGGACTGCCTGGGCCCACCTTCTGTCTGCCTCTGGAAGGACTGCCTAAGCTCACCTTCTGTCTGCCTCTGGAAGGACTGCCTGGGCTCACCTTCTGTCCGCCTTTGGAAGGACTGCCTGGGCTCACCTTCTTTCTGCTTCTGGAAGGACTGCCTTGGCTCACCTTCTGTCTGCCACTGGAAGGACTGCCTGGGCTCACCTTCTGTCTGCCACTGGAAGGACTGCCTGGGCTCACCTTCTGTCTGCCACTGGAAGGACTGCCTGGGCTCACCTTCTGCCTGCCTCTGGAAGGACTGCCTGGGCTCACCTTCTGCCTGCCTCTGGAAGGACTGCCTGGGCTCACCTTCTGCCTGCCTCTGGAAGGACTGCCTGGGCTCACCTTCTGCCTGCCTCTGGAAGGACTGCCTGGGCTCACCTTCTGTCTGCCACTGGAAGGACTGCCTGGGCTCACCTTCTGTCTGCCTCTGGAAGGACTGCCTGGGCTCACCTTCTGCCTGCCTCTGGAAGGACTGCCTGGGCTCACCTTCTGTCTGCCTCTGGAAGGACTGCCTGGGCTCACCTTCTGTCTACCTCTGGAAGGACTGCCTGGGCACATCTTCTCTCTGACTCTGGAAGGACTGCCTGGGCCCACCTTCTGTCTGCCTCTGGAAGGACTGCCTAAGCTCACCTTCTGTCTGCCTCTGGAAGGACTGCCTGGGCTCACCTTCTGTCTGATTCTGGAAGGACTGCCTGGGCCCACCTTCTGTCTGCCTCTGGAAGGACTGCCTAAGCTCACCTTCTGTCTGCCTCTGGAAGGACTGCCTGGGCTCACCTTCTGTCTGATTCTGGAAGGACTGCCTGGGCTTGCCTTCTGTCTGCCTCTGGAAGGGCTGCCTCAACTTACCTTCGGTCTGGCTCTGGAAGGGCTGCCTGAACTGACCTGCTGCTGCTTTTGAAGTGAATGAAAGCAGATGGGTCTTAAAGGGATAGGGTACCTGTTTTTTTCTTGATGAGAGAATTATGATTTTTTTTTCCATATTTTTTTGCATGAGCTCACCACACCTGTCAGTGAAAAAGAAGACGACTAGAAAAAGGTAGGAGGGGGCAGCTTGGGACATATTTTTAAAAGAGTGTTCAAGGAATGTAAAGTATGGTGTTTTGCATTATTTTGGGAACAGAAGCCCTAAACGCAAACACTCCAGAAAATGTAAGACCCGCCACTGGTCATCTCCTGACCAGGACAATCTGCATTCCTCGGCTTCCCACACAGCAGCTCACGTGCATGGATTGCCTCAAATGACAATGGATAAGTAAGCGGATGCACAAACTTCAAAGTCTAGAGGCTGTAGCGAAAAGCATGCAGCAAATATCCATGCCACAGACAAGACGCAGGCCCAACCATCACAAAAAGCATGCAGATATTTCCAAATGTGAAAAAAAAGGGCTTTCTTTTCCTATAATGACAGAGAGTTAATGAGAGAGATCTGATAAGAAGACCAATTTACATTAAAGGTCTCTAAACTTTATCCAATGAAGGTGGCTGATGCATGTTTAAGCAACGCACTTCCAGGAGTGGATAGGGCTTGGTAGTGTCTGGTGTGCAAGTGTCTTTGTCTTTTAATACCTTTAGGGATCCTATGGATTGAAAAGCGGATTTGGTTCACACCAGATGCAGTCCAATGCGTTTTTATCCTTAGTCAAAAATGCATGAACAGTGTTTACATGGATTCCAATGGCCTACATCACACCAGTGCAGTGTGTTCCAGTACAGTCAACTAAAAGAAAACATGTTGCATTTTTGTTTGCATGGAACGCATCTGTAACATGGCATAACACATTGAAAAAGCACGTAAACACTTCAAAAATGTGCATGCAGAAAGGCCCCTTCAACTCAGAAATTGTGGTGAACTGGCCCGCAGACTTGCAGAAAACATAAAACTGTGGCATATTTTTTGCCTGTTGACTAGCAACAGCATTAACTGTGATGTTTAAAGCATTAAGAAATGGGCGTCAATTCAAGTTGAACCTGCAGGAGTGGGCATGGTTCTGGAGGTCTTGAACCTGGCTACTGACTTTTGGACGAGGGTTCAATAGACCGAGTTTTAGGGTTGGCGCATTAAGTCGCAGTGATGAGAGCTTTGTGGTTGTGCCACTGGAGGGTGGATAAAGCTTCCACGCAAGCCCTTTGTAACACTCTCCATAACAGAAGGGTTGTTGTTTGGAAAAACGCTGGACGAAGCGAGTGACAGAAGAAATGTCCAGATTGTGGCCACAGTCTACTAAGAAGAAGAAGCTGTCTTTTTGCTTATGTCGGTTGATCTTCAGAAGGGTTCAGGAGGCCAAACCTTTTAGGCCAGGCTGAAATTTACCAGATCACAATGAAGGGAGCTCAAACATCCTTTTTACATGGTATCAAATCCAGAGCAGACTGCTAGACATCTGGAAAGTCTTTTGAAGGTGGGCCCAACCAGTGTCTTCCAATGGGAGCCAGGATAGCCTCCTTTTTGGAGGGTTTGGGTGACAAACATCAAAGAGAGTTAGCTGGGAGTACAATCACCAAATGCTTTCATTCATAAACAACAGATCTCAAGAAGAAATAATTACTGCAAGATTACGTATAAGAATTATACTGCAACAAGTCCATAGTGCTGTTGCCACCAAAAGAACAAATCTGGGGGTTTCTCCCCATTCTTTCTAGTACCCAAGGGATCAGGAGCTTTCCCGACTGTCTCGGTTTGAAGAAATCGAATGGGTACATACACAACAAAAGGTTTAAGCCGGAGTCCGTACAAACAGTCATGGCGATAGTTCAGCATGAGGACCGGTTAGAGTCAATCGACCTGGCTGACATAAACTTCCATGTACCAATCGGTGTGTAACACCCAGAGACATCTGAGGTTTGCAGTGACCGGCTGTCACTTCAAGTTCAGATGTTTGCCATTTTTAGAATTGGCACAGCACCAAGAAACTTTTTGAACATTTTGTTGGCAGTAGTGACAGTAATTTGTCTTTGGGGATAAGGCTCTACCACTACTTGGACAATGTTTTGATTGTCGCAGGTGTAAGCCGGGAGCTGGCAAAGCATCACAACCTTGCCCTAGAAATCCTTTTCCAAGTTCAGTCGACTAGTGAACAAACAGGAAAAGCAGTTAACCCCTTCTTAACCACTTACCGCCCGCCCGCCGTCATATGACGGCGGGACGGTGCGGCTATTATCCTGGGCGGACGTCATATGACGTCCGCCCATTCAAGCACGGCAGGCGCGCGATCGCGGGCGCGCCGCCGTGCAATGCCGGTGTCGGCGTGTCCCCGGGACACAGCCGGTCACCGGCAGGGGGGAAACAGCCAATAGGCATGGCTGTTTCCCACGTGATCGGCTGTGTTCCAATGACACAGCCGATCACAATGAAGGCGCCCGGGAGATGACCGCGCATGCGCGATCGGGAGCGTGCAGCGCGGTCATGTCGGTGGCACTGTGTTCCGTAGGAACACAGCTGTCACCGGCGGTAGTAAACAGTCACTGACAGTGACTGTTTACTATGTGATCGGCTGTGAATCCATTCACAGCCGATCACAAAATGTAAACACAGAGCAGTAACTGACTGTTACTAGCTCTTCTCCCCTCATATAGTTTCCAGTATGAGGGGAGAAGAGCTAGAAATAGTGAGTTACTGCTCTGTGTACCTGCAAAAGTAAAAATCACACTAAAATCACACTAATAAAGGTCCCCACACAGTCCTCAGCCCCCCCCAATGTCACCTGTCACCCAACAGTCACCTCATCAGTGCCCAGAAATTGACACCCATAACGTTCACATGTGAGCGCAGCGATCGCGGGCAGAATCACCACGATTCTGCACGCGATCCGGAAATCATTGCAAATTGCGGGACGCCTGTGCGTTGCCCGTTTTTTGCAATAGCACCCCAAACGCTGTGCGATGTTGCCGCCATTTCAGCCTGCCAAATCGCAGTAACATCGCGCAAACATCGCATGACGCCCAAAAAAGGTACAAGAGCTTCTTTGGGGCGTCATGCATTGTTTGCTTGATGTTACCTCGATTTGGCAGGTGGAAATCGCAGCAACATCGCACAGCGTTTGGGGTGCTATTGCAAATCACGGGCAACGCACAGGCGTCCCGCCATTTGCAATGATTTCTGGATCACGGGCAGAATCGCAGTGATTCTGCCCGCGATCGCTACGCTCACATGTGAACGTAGCCTAAAGTTCACCGGTCACCAGAGACTGCCATCAGTACCGCCGTGCACCATCGCCCATCACCTGTCACCCATCAGTGACCATCGCCCGTCACCTGTCACCCCATCAATCACCGTCACCTGTCACCCCATCAGTCATCGCCACCTGTCACCCCATCAGTCACCGTCATCTGTCACCCTATCAATCATCGTCACTTGACACCCCATCAGTGATCGTCACTTGTCACCCCATCAATCATCGTCACATGTCACCCGGTCAGTGATTGTCATCTGTCACCCCATCAATCATCGTCACTTGTCACCTCATCAATCATCGTCACCTGTCACCTCATCAATCATCATCACCTGTCACCCCATCAGTCATCATCACCTGTCACCCCATCAGTCATCGTCACCTTTCACCCCATCAGTCATCGTCACCTTTCACCCCATCAGTCATCGTCACCTGTCACCCCATCAGTCATCGTCACCTGTCACCCCATCAGTCATCGTCACCTGTTTGCCATATACATGCAATCACTTACTGACCGCCTAACGACTATATGCGTCGGCCATTAAAAGCTAAATACTGGGGTTATGGCAGAAGATAGCCCCCATAACCCAGGTATTTTTTGAAACGGCGGGCGGTCGGCTTTCAGATAAGGGTGGTCCCAGTGGCGGATTCGCCACTGGTGAGGGCAAGATGGCCCTCACTCAACTCTATGGTCTTGGAGGACCGGAGCTACGTCAAAAGACGTTGCCTAGCAACCGGTTTAAAGGGCCGCTTTTTTTTTTTGCTTTTTTTTTCTCCTCTTTCAACAATTTTTTTTTTTTTTTTCTTTTTTAGTGTAGTTGTGAGGTGTGAGGTCTTTTTGACCCCAGATCTCACAATAAAGAGGACCTGTCATGCCTATTTCTATTGCAAGGGATGTTTACATTTTTTTTAAACTGTGTAAAAATAAGAAAATAATAAATAAAATAAATAGGAAAAAAAAAAAAAAAAATTAAAGCGCCCTGTCCCCGTTAGCTCGCGCGCAGAAGCAAACGCATACGCAAGTCCCGCCCACATATGTAAACGGTGTTCAAACCATACATGTGAGGTATCGCCGCGATCGTTAGAGCGAGAGCAATAATTTGAGCCCTAGACCTCCTCTGTAACTCTAAGCTAGTAACCTGCAGAAATTTTTAAAATGTTGCCTATGGGGATTTTTAAGTACCAATGTTTGGCGCCATTCTGTGAGCATGCGCAATTTTGAAGCATGACAAGTTGGGTATCTAATTACTCGGCGTAACATTATCTTTCACATTATGGAAAAAAAATTTCTAAATTTACTGTTTTCTTATTTTTTAGATCAGAAAAGTGATTTTTTTTCAAAAAAATCGCATTTGGAAGACTGCTGCGCAAATATGGTGTGATAAAAAATATTGCAACGATCTCCATTTTATTCTCTAGGGTCTCTGCTAAAAAAAAATACATAATGTTTGGGGGTTCCAAGTAGTTTTCTAGCAAAAAAAATGATTTTAGCTTGTAAACACCAAGTGTCAAAAATAGGCCCAGTCTTAAAGTGGATAAATGGACAACTTTGTGTAAAGCGCTACTTGGATGTTAGGCCTATGTATGTGGCCAAGCTGTGAAAAAGTGTTACACATGTGGTATCGCCATACTCAGGAGGAATAGCAGAATGTATTTTGGGGTGCAATTTTTGCTATATACATGCTATGTGTTAGAAATATTGCATAAATGGACAGCTTTGTGTAAAAAAAAATGTGTTTTCATTTTCTTTCCACATTTTCCAAAAACTTGTGGAAAAAAATGACATATTCAAAAGACTCATTATGCCTCAAAAATTATACGTTGGGCTGTTTGCTTTCCAAAATGGGGTCATTTTATGGGGGTTTCCATTGTCCTGGTGCTCCAGGGCCTTCAAAAGTACGATAGGTTGTCAGGAAATTATATGTGTAATTTGTGCTCCTAGAATGCCGGACGGTGCTGGTTGGATGTTAGGCCTCTGTATGTGGCCAGGCTGTGAAAAAGTCTCACACATGTGGTATCGCCATACTCAGAAGGAGTAGTAGAATGTGTTTTGGGGTGTAGTTGCAAGTATACATGTACTGTGTGAGAGAAATAACCTGTTAATACGGCAATTTGTAAAAAAAAAAAAAAAAAAAAAAATCTTCATTTTGCAAAGCATTGTGGGAAAAAATTACAACTTCAAAAAACTCACCATGCCCCTTATTAAATACCTTGGAATGTCTACTTTCCAAAAAGGGGTCATTTGGGGGGTATTTGTACTTTCCTGACTTTTTAGTGTCTCAAGAAATGAGATAGGCCTTCAGTACATCAGGTGTGATCAATTTTCAATGATTCCCACCATAGCTTGTGGACTCTATAACTTTCACAAAGACCAAATAATATACACTTACTTGGGTTATTTTTACCAAAGATAAGTAGCAGTATAAATTTTGGCCAAAATTTGTGAAGAAAAATTACTAATTTGCAAAATTTTATGACAGAAACAAAGAAAAATGCGTTTTTTCACAATATTTTCAGTCTTTTTTTATTTATAGCACAAAAAATAAAAAACCCAGTAGTGATTAAATACCATCAAAAGAAAGCTCTATTTGTGTGAAAAAAAAGGACACAATTTTTGAATGGGTACAGTGTTGCATGACTGAGTAATTCTCAGTCAAAGTGTGAGAGCGCTGAAAGCTGAAAATCGGTCTGGGCAGGAAGGGGGTGAAAGTGCACTGTAGGTAAGTGGTTAATCTATGAAGGATCTTGGAGAAGTTTTTCATGCCCGAATAAGTCAAGTGGTTTTCCAAAACTGAAAAATTAGCAAATTGAAAATCTGGGTACGAAGAGTCATGGAGAAAGCATTTATGTCAGTGGGGGATTGCATTGTCCCCATTGGGCAATTTTTACAGCGGCCGTTCCAGTGCTGCCTTGGACCAGGTTGCACATGGGTCTTTTCAATTTGCCTTCCTCAGTCAATGGGATGTGCTGCCTATGGATCAGAAGGGTTTTGTGTCTGCACAAATTAGCAAGAACTGGAGTTTTGGACACCAGTGTGCCTCTTTTTTGGCATGCCTCTCAGCCCAGGAGATGGAATAATTCTGACATCGGATGCCAGTCTGAGGAGACAAATGCAAGGCCATTGGAGCCTAACGTAATGCAGATGATCTAACTGTCTTAAATGTAAGGACGTTTTTTCTAGCATTGCAAGTCTTTCAGGATCTTCCTTCAAGGGGCCCGAGTGAAGTTGATGATTGACAACAAGGCAGCAGTAGCCTACATTGTCCACCAAGGGGGTACCAAGTGTTTGTCTTTTTCTGTTCCTTTTCGTAACATAAACTTATCGCTGGGCGGAGAGGCGCCTTCAGGCAGTAAACGGAAGTCTACCTCCTGGGAAAGCAGGATCCACTAAGGGATCAGTTAGCCAAATTATTTTCCAACAATACGTACCTCAACTAGTATTGGCTCTATGGGGCATTCCAGTGGTAGTTCTCATAGAGAGTCCACTGAACACACAGCTTCAGGTATTTGTAACAAGGTACAAAGGTGAAGTGATAGAAGATGGGTTCACAGTGCCATGGGTTTTTTCTGTTGGTATTTGTCTTCCTCCAGTGTCCTTAAAGCGGAGTTCCACCCAAAAATGGAACTTCTGTATTAAGGCCTCCTGACCCTCTGACATGCCACATTTTTTTTTTGGGGGGGGGGGGGCGGGTACCTAGTTATGACAGGTACCTGCTCCCAGGGAAGTTCTCCTCTCCCCTTCTCTCCCTGCAATCTTCTGGGACACATCACAGAAGTTTGACCGTCCACTCAGGACACACAGCGCGACTTGTGCACCCAGCTGTGATGCCGCAAGCTGTCACAGCCGGGTGCCCACACTAGAGATGCTGGCGCTGCGGGGAGAGGAGGGAGAGACCCGAGGCTCCCGCCGGCCGCATCACTGGGCCGTGGGACAGGTGAGTATGTATATTAAAAGTCAGCAGCTACACTTTTTGTAGCTGCTGACTTTTAATAAACACAAAAACGGGTGGAACTCTGCTTTAAAGCGGTAGTATCCCGCTTTTTGACACTTTTACCTACAGGTAAGCCTATAATAAGGCTTACCTGTAGGTACAAATAATATCTCCAAAACCGGCATGGTTTAGGAGATATTTACAGTGCATGCAGCCGCTCGCGCGAGCGGCGCATGCGCTCTGAAGGTCCGGGGGGACCTTCAATTAGTTTGCCGGGAGCTTGCCGGAAAATCACTCCCGCACGCATGCGCGGGAGTGACGTCAACGCGGGTCCGGCCAATCATCGCGCCGGAGCCGTCTCTTCTGGCCAATCACCGCGCCGGAGCCGCCGAACCCGGAAGAGACAGCGAGGGATCATGGCAGCGCCCGCAGCGATGTCCGGGGGACCGTGTCTGGGCTTCGTTCTAAGGTAAGTTACACATAATGGGCTAGTATGCGATGCATACTAGCTCGTTATGCCTTTGTCTTGCAGGTTTTTATTTTTTATTGTTTAGGGTTTACAACCGCTTTAATTATGAAGATTCTTCTGAAGATTTGGACAGAACACATTAATGCTGTACAGGTGCTTTCCACCTGCCGAGGAGGCCTTCGTTTTCGTTGCTCCCCCAGATGTCATCCACACTACCAATCCCATTTTCAATCTAGTACAGGTCTCTGCCTCTATCCTCCTTTTCAAGCTGCAGATGGATGGAAGAGCCATTGAACAAATGCTTCATGCAGGCCGTAATCCATATACACCCACCAAGGAAATCCTTGTACCCTTCATGGGACTTAGCCTTGGCTCTGAAAGCACTAGTACAGGCTCCTAGTGATAAAACTAGTTCCTCTGACAGCAGTTGCTTCAGACAGAAGGATGTTGGAAATTGCAGCACTTTCGTGCAAAGATCCTTTTTGTGTCTTTTCACCAGAAATTGTGATACTATGTCCCTCTCCAAGAGGTATCCATTTTCCAGGAAAATCTGGGGGCAGTCCCTCCAAGCATTCACATGGAGTCACTGAGTACACAGCAGGAAGACTTCAGGTCCTTACACAAGTTACTAACCATGTACATGGAAAGGTCAAAGACGTGAGGAAAGTGGACAATCTTCTAATTTCGCCATCAGGTTCTTGAGTCATCACCTATTGGTTTACCAGGGTGATTAGATTGGCATGCAGGAAGTAGGCCTTTCTGCTCAGGAACAGGGGCAATCTCTTTGGACTGGAGGGGTCCAACCTTTGGGGCAGTTATGCCAGGATTTCAGTGAAGGATATAAGAGATGGTTAGCTCTTCATTTGACTTTACAAGCTAGGCCTGCAGTCAGCAAGTTCTGCAAAGTTTGGGACGAGGCATATAAATTATTTTTGTCTTTGGCAGCTTTTCTTTGATTGTCAATGTTTCTTTTCATGTTTTCTCTCCTGCCCATTTATTTAGCTAGTTATATCCCATTGTGTGCTGACATGAGGTAGGGCCAGGAAAACAGAAAATTGTTATCAAATACTTACCAAGATTTTCCTTTCCTGGCCTATCCTCATGTCAGCATAGGACTCCCTCCCTAGTGACCTGTCGCAGGCTAGGTTATCGAACATTTAAGTGGGGGAGGGGCTGTGTTTTATTTAGGTAGGAAGAGGTGGTCCTGTGGGCTCCCGAGGAGGCGTTAACCCATTGTGTGCTGATGTGAGGATAGGCCAGGAAAATTACAGTAAGCATTTGATAACAATTTTCTGGGTATTGTAACAGGAAGTCAGCTAAATCTGGGAATGTAGTCACAGGAAGGAGATACATTTCTACCTGATTTAGAAAGTCCATTAATTAATTTAGGGTGTTGGCTACAGAGCTAGCCAGCAGGAAGTTGAAAGGCCTTCACCTGTTCAGAATGAGGGAGTTAAGGCTCTATAATTTGTTCAGAGAAATTCCTATTGTTTGCTGCCTCCAGAAGCTGTGTCCTGAAGCCATGTGGGCTGGGAGCAGGAGGACAGTCAGCGTGTGCCTCCCGACAGGATGTGTGGGCCTGGGAGAAGACCCCCCGGAGTGATGTGTGCCCGGGACGGTAACCAAGGGTGAATACGTCTCAAAGGTGAGAAGACGAACTGTTGATGTGAAAGAAACAAAGGACTGTGTTGCCCTGTGAAGCTATTATAAAAGGACTATTGAGTGTCCGCATATGGACAAGGAAGTCTGCCCGACGGTAGGTTGGAGACAGACACTTAGGCAGGTTCCAGTTGTGAGAAGGTAGCCGCCCACAGAGGCAAGGATTTATTTTCTGTTTTATTTTATTTTGGATGTTTTGCTGCATACAGCCTGGTGAAGAAAACACCATTTAATAAACCACACTGTTTGTTTGCAAGCACTTGTCGGCTACCTCTCTGGGAAAACGCACCCCCCAAGGGGTCATCCACACCCGCCACCGAGCTAATCCCTCACATATGGTGGAGGATGCGGGCATAAGCAGAGATCCCTGCAAGGAAGTGCATATGTTTGATGAACTTTATCTGGTGCATGAGATTGCACAATCTATGTGTGCAGGAGAGAAGATCCTGACAGAAAAAAAAAAATGTTTTAAAGAGACAGCGGTCTCAAAATTATTTGATGAACTTTGTTGTGTCTGGTGCAAGTGACTGCACAAACTGTGTGTGCAGGAAAAGAGATCTTGCAAGAGAGAGAAAAACTACATGTGTTAAAGAGACAGTGGTCTGAAAATTTTTTGCTGGACTGTGAAAAATTTGTTTGTGGAGTTATTGAAGATGGGGCGTTCAAAACGCCTGAAGAATGCAAAGATAGATGAAATGAGAGACCGGATTCTATGGATGGAGGGGATGTTACCGTCTGAACCAGCCCCATCCATGCCTAAAGAGAGTATACTAAAGAGGAAGGTTGTTGTCCCTAGCAACACTGATGAAACTGCTATGGAGACGCAGTGTGCTCAGATGAAAAGTAAACTCAAAATGGAGGAGATGTTGAAACATCTGATTATATCAAATGCAGCTCAACAGCAAGCAAATGCAGCTCAACAGCAGGCAAATGCGGATTTTCAGCAGAGCTTTGCAGCTCAACAAAAGGCTCATCAAGAGAGCATGGCAGGCTGGAAACAGAGACGCCAGCAGCCAATGGAGGCCATCGGTTTGGAGGAAACCGAGTATGTGTGCAGGGCTGAGTTGGATGCCTTGCAACGGAAAATGGAAGAAAAGGAACAAGCCTTGGAATTGCTTAAAATGGAGCATAGAAACTTGCAGGAAATGAATGAACTACTCAAGTCTCATGTGTTACAGTGGGAAGAATCCACTGCTCTTCTTTTGGTCGAGTTGCAAAAAAGCAGAGAGACTATAATGGAGAAAGATACCATCCTCATGGAAAAGGAAAGTGAAATTCAGACTTTGCAGAAGCAAAGTATGGCTGATATGTTGGAGTTGCGTAATCAGCTGGAAAAAAGTCTTCAGTCTTTGGGAGCTACAAAAATAGACCTGCAGGAGTCGCAGGAACAGAATGTTGCTCTGGAAGCGACATTGTCTCTCAGCGACAAAGAGAAAAGTGAAAGAGAGGCTAAATTACTGAGTACTGTGTATGAGCTCACTACTTTAAGCAATGTGGTAGATGAATGGCGTGCGGACTGTGAAAGTTGGAAAGGGGAAGCCCAACGTGTCCAGCAGCAGTTAAAGGAGAAAGAAGCCTGTGTGGCAGAATTACATTCTTATTCCCAGATGCTAGCCAATGAGGTGAAGGCTCTTATGCAGGGAAAAGGAGATTGTGAACATAAGAGGGAAAAAGTAGAGGCACAGCTTCTGGAATCGCAAGTCAAGGTGTCAGAAGGTGACCGATTGTGTGCTAAGCTGTCAGAGAAGGCAAACCGACTGCAGGTTGAGTTGGACAATGTTACAAATCAGCTTTCTCAAGCAGACAGCAAATCTAGAGAAATTGCGGAAGATTTTTCTATCTTGGAATCGCAGCTGCAAGACACGCAGGAACTCTTACAGGAAGAGAGGTGTCAAAGGCTGAGTTTTAGCACAAAGCTCAAACAAATGGAAGATGAGAAAAATGGCTTCCTGGAACAATTAAAAGAGGAGGCGGAAGCAAAGAAAAACCTATCAGAGCAAGTCGCAACATTGCAAGCTCAGATAGCGGATATGAAAAAACGCATGGAAGAAAGCGTTGGTTCATTACAGTGTGTTGAAGATGTGAAAAAGAAGTTTGATCAGATGCTTGGTGAAGAGAAGACTGTGTCTGCAAAATATGCAGAAGAACGCGCACGTGCAGAAACGGAGGTGCGTGATAACGAGAGCAAAGCCCTGTTCTTGGCTCGCTCTTTGGAGGAAGCTCTAGAGTGTAAGGCTGAACTAGAAAGTGTTAAACAGCTGCGTACAGAAATGGAAGAATTGGTCAGCTCCAAGGATGATGTTGTGAAAAGCGTTCAGGAGCTAGAAAAGTCTAAGCGAGCCTTAGAACAGCAAGTAGAAGAGATGAAGATTCCGTTGCAGGAACTGGAAGAGGAATTCCAGGCAACAGAGGATCTGTCCCAAAGAGGGGATAGTGGGCCTGATGCAGTTTTTAAAAGGATCAGTGTTTTGGGGTCTGTCCTGAGTGAGCCTCAGAAATGTGACGACATGTGGCTTGAATCACCCCTTTGGAATAAACCGTTCCTTCAAAAACTTCAAGCATTGGAAAATGTATCATTAGAACTTCAGCAAACAAAGGAGCTGAGTAAGAAATGTGGTGATTTCTCAGTTCAGGCTGAAAACCTAGTGGAGAAAACTAAGGCTGTTGGTGAAAACGTGAAGCAAATGAATAAGTGCCTTTCAGGGAGTGTTTCCAAAATGGAACTGGTGAAAGACGGGTGGCAGAAGTTTGATCGTGATCTTGAGATGCATTCCATGTGGAATTCAGATAGAGAAAAAGAACTAGGTGACCTTGAGCGGTCAAATAGTTCAGCAGAAAGTGCATTGAAGAAACCTGTAAAAGAATGTGTTGCAGTTCCATGCTTCTTCACTGATGCAGAGAGGAGGTCTATAATGGATACCACCCAGATCGCTGGGTTCAACTGTGTTGTTGCCTTTGACCCCTATGTTGGTGGAAGGAAAGTTGATGAGGTTCTGGTTGGCTACTTCTGTGAAGAGTTTGGCAAGAAATATAAACTGAATATCAAATCAAATAGTAGGCCTTTACTGCGACTCGCTCAGGAGGGCGAAAAGTTTAAGAAGTTGATGAGTGCAAATGCTTCAGATCTGCCTATGAATATGAAATGTTTGGTGAATGATATTGATATCTCTGGGAAAAGGAACAGGGGTCACTTTGAAGAAATGTGTGACAGCCTGTTGTCTCAATTGGAAAATCCTCTGCACAGCATCTTAGAGCAAGCAAAGCTCAAGAAGGAAGATCATTCCCTTTTACAACAAAAAGTCAATGATTGTGTACAGCTGTATGGAGAGGCAACTCAAGTCACAGAGGGATGTCAAGAGTCCCTACTTGGAACAAAGCTTAGTGAAGCAAAGGTTCTCAAAGTTTTGTGGAAAACATTTATGGATTGCAGAGAGAGGCGTCTTAAGAATGTTGAAGACATTAAGACTAGCCCAATTGAGTTGCCTATGGATCACGGTCCTCCATGGTGGATTGGACAGACGGTTATGAGGGACAAGCTGTCTGACATTTATGAGAAAGCTGTCAATGAAGATGACAGAAACGAGAAGGAGCGAAATGATGCCAAAAATGCAGTTGAAGAATGTGTATACGAGATGAGAGACAAACTGTGTGGCATTTATGAGAAATCCGTCAATGAAGATGACAAAACAGTTTCATCCGGAAGCTTGAGGATAATAGGAGGCTTATCAGTGAGTCAGCAGTGCTTGACACATGCGTGCCTGGAAATCTGTGTCCCAACCCTAGGGTTGAAACAAGAGGGGGGGGTATGTAACAGGAAGTCAGCTAAATCTGGGAATGTAGTCACAGGAAGGAGATACATTTCTACCTGATTTAGAAAGTCCATTAATTAATTTAGGGTGTTGGCTACAGAGCTAGCCAGCAGGAAGTTGAAAGGCCTTCACCTGTTCAGAATGAGGGAGTTAAGGCTCTATAATTTGTTCAGAGAAATTCCTATTGTTTGCTGCCTCCAGAAGCTGTGTCCTGAAGCCATGTGGGCTGGGAGCAGGAGGACAGTCAGCGTGTGCCTCCCGACAGGATGTGTGGGCCTGGGAGAAGACCCCCCGGAGTGATGTGTGCCCGGGACGGTAACCAAGGGTGAATACGTCTCAAAGGTGAGAAGACGAACTGTTGATGTGAAAGAAACAAAGGACTGTGTTGCCCTGTGAAGCTATTATAAAAGGACTATTGAGTGTCCGCATATGGACAAGGAAGTCTGCCCGACGGTAGGTTGGAGACAGACACTTAGGCAGGTTCCAGTTGTGAGAAGGTAGCCGCCCACAGAGGCAAGGATTTATTTTCTGTTTTATTTTATTTTGGATGTTTTGCTGCATACAGCCTGGTGAAGAAAACACCATTTAATAAACCACACTGTTTGTTTGCAAGCACTTGTCGGCTACCTCTCTGGGAAAACGCACCCCCCAAGGGGTCATCCACACCCGCCACCGAGCTAATCCCTCACAGTATGTAATGTGTATATATATATATATATATATATATATATATACATGCACACAGGACTTTTTTTTTCTCATAAAATAGGTGCAGGAACTCAACCATGACCCCCCCACCCCCAAAAAAAACCCCTCCCCTCACACACAGCCTCCAAAACGTATCATATAGTGGGTGTGGTCAAATTTCACTAACAGTGCAAGGGTTTGTTGGGGGGTGGGGGTTACACACAAATTGCAGAATTTGGGGGTGTGCTACGTACATAAAGCAGAGTCTAGGAGTGTGCTGCATACAGAGTGCAGAGTTCGGCCCTCTTCCACAGCTGCTTACCTCTGCATCCTCCATTTACATCTCACGTTCACCTCTGCCCCCATCTTCTTCCCCCTCCTTTAATGCTGCACCATCTTCCACATGTCTTACTTTTATTGCTGAAATAAACTGAAGCCACAAGCCAGCTCTAGTACCTCCCAGCACAGTGTAGGTGGCTCAGACTCTCTCGGTTGCAGGGAGATCCTCCAGTGGGGGTTTCGGCATCCGCACGACACCTGCATCTCCCTTGTCCCCATCCTGCACTCTGTGGGAGCTGCTCAGGAGATCAGATCTGTGGGATTAGAAGACAAGCTGTCTCTTGTGAACCCAGAAGCCAGACTTCTGGGTTTACAAGTGATAGTGATGAGCAGGGAGGAGAGAGTCTGAGCCAGATGTGTTGGAACTGAGTTCCTCCAAGTTCCAGCTGAAAAAAGCCCTGGATATATATATATATATATATATATATATATATCATGTATCTGTACGTGATCTGGCAATTCCGGGTAGGGGGCGCACATGTAAACAAGGCAGATCACCATTCTGTCAGTAGGGAAGACATGGATCCTGTGTTCCTGCAAAGCAGGAGGATAGACCCATGCCTTTCCCTAGTGAAAGCACCTCCCACACTGTAGAAAAACACAGGCTAGGCACACAGTTAACCCTTTGTTCTCCGCTGATGCTAACCCCTTTCCAGCCAGTGTCAGTAGTACAGTGACAGTGCATATTTTTTAGCACTGATCACTGTATTAGTGTCACTGGTCCCCCAAAATGTTTCAAAAGTGTAGGTTAGCGTGCAAATGTCCGCCGCAATAGCACAGTCCCGCTATAAGTTGCTAATCACTGCCATTACTAGTAAAAAAAATAAATAAATAAAAATATCCCATAGTTTGTAGACACTATAACTTTTGCGCAAACCAATAAGTATATGTTTATTGCTTTTTTTTTTTTTTTGTAACAAAAATATGTAGCAGAATACATATTGGCCTTAGTTTATGAAGACATTTTATTTTTAACATTTTTTTTGGGATATGTTTTATAGCAGAATGTAAAAAATATTGTTTTTTTTTTTTTAAAGTTTTGACTTTTTTTGTTCATAGCGCAAAAAATAAAAGTGCAGAGGTGATCAAATACCACCAAAAGAAAGCTCTATTTGTGGGGAAAAAGTATAAATTATTACCTGATAACTCCCTTTCCAGGAATCCTCCAGGACGGTCACATGAGAGATGGCTCCTCCTCCTACAGGAAACACAAGCACAGTTAAGTTTAAAAGGCCGCCCCACAGGCTGCCCCACACTTGTAAAAAGATGAACTGGCCTGCTTAAGCGACTAGCTCAAACTATAATTCTAAGTATACAATTTATCAATAGGGTGGGGGTCCACCGTCCTGGAGGATTCCTGGAAAGGGAGTTATCAGGTAATAACTTATACTTTCCAAAGTCATCCTCCAGGACGGTCACATGAGACCCCAACGATGCATACCTAGGGTGGGACTACTGCCTGGAGCACTTTGCGACCGAAGGATAGATCCTGGGCGGAAACCAGGTCGACCCTGTAGTGTTTGACAAACGTCAGATCACTTGACCAGGTGGCTGCTTTGCAGATTTGCTCTGCTGAGGCCCCAGCCCTTTCTGCCCAAGATGTTGATATCGCCCGGGTGGAGCGTGCCTTGATACCGGCTGGTAAACTTTTGTTTTGCCCTGTGTAGGCTGCGCAGATAGCCATTCTGATCCACCTGGCTATGGATAATTTTGAGGCCGCATTACCTTTCTGAGTGCCTCCAAAGAGTATAAATAAGTTAGCTGATTTCCTGATTTCTCTGGTGACTTCTATGTAGTGTAGGATACACCTCTTAACGTCCAGAGTAGAAAAAACCTCCTCCCCTGGTGAGGTTGGGTTTTGGCAGAATGATGGAAGGACTACTTCCTGTGTCCGATGAAATTCCGATGATACTTTCGGAAGGAACAGAGGGTCCGTCCTGAGGATTAATTTATCCGGAAAAATCTTTAAGAAAGGTTCCTTGATGGAAAGGGCCTGTAGGTCGCTCACCCTTCTGGCTGATGTCATTGCCACAAGAAATGCCGCTTTCAGAGTAAGATTCTTTAGATTTCATTCTTCTAAAGGATCAAAAGGGGCTTTGGTGAGTGCCTGTAGTACTAGTGTTAGATCCCATGGGGCCAAGCTAAGGTCTTTGCTAGGCCTGGATCTTTGGATGGATCTAAAAAACCTCTTTACTAAAGGATCTTCTCCTATAGGTTTTTCCAGAAAGATTGACAGAGCTGCCGCCTGCACTTTAAGGGTGTTTACGGCCAGACCTTTGTCTACTCCGTCTAGAAAAAAATCTAGCACAGTGCTAATATCCTTTAGGTTTCTGTTGCTGGGCTCCATTTTAACTCTGTATGTCTTCCATATCTTGTTGTAAATCTTCCTGGTTACTGGTTTTCTGCTCTGGAGCAGTACTTCCGTGACTCTTGTAGATAGTCCTTTATTTAGTAGTATGCTCCGTTCAGGATCCATGCTGCTAGTTGTAGCGTCTGACTGGAAGGGTGATGCGCTCCCTTTTGGGCCAGAAGATCTTCCTGAGCTGGTAGAATCCAGGGTTCTTCCTCCGCCATTTTCCAGAGTGGAGTAAACCATGCTCGTTTTGGCCAGAAGGGTCCACTAGGATTGCCCTTGTCCCCTCCCGATGGATTTTTCTGATTGTCCTTGGAATCAGTTGGATCGGGGGAAACGCATACGCCAGGCCGAAGCTCCAGGGAAATGCTAGGGCATCTATGCCCAATGCGTTTCTTTCCTTGTGTAAAGAGAAGAACTTCCTTACTTTTCTGTTGCTTTCTGTGGCGAAAAGGTCCACCTCCGGTGTCCCCCACTTCTGTACCAGCTGGTTGAAAATCTGTTGATTTAGCTCCCACTCCGCTGGGTCCAGGTGCTTCCGGCTCAGTAGATCTGCCAGCACATTGGTTGACCCCTTTATGTGCACTGCCAAAAGGGATAAAAGGTTTGCTTCCGCCTCTGATAGAATGTCTTGCGCTATTCTCATCAGGTGATTTGAGCGTGTACCCCCTTGGTGGTTGATGTAAGAGACTGTCGTAACATTGTCCGACTGAATTTGGACATGTTTTCCTTTTGTTTCTTGTTGTAATCCTACCAGAGCTTCTCTTACAGCCGCTAGCTCCCTCATATTTGAGGACACTTCTTCCCCAGATTAGCACCAGGTTCCCTGTCTCACCTGATGTCCTATGTGGGCCCCCCAGCCGAAAAGGCTTGCATCCGTCGTTATCCTGACCTGTACTGTGGGCATACAGAGTCTCCCTTGAGAGAGGGAGTCTTCCTTTAGCCACCAGGTTAGTGATCTTTTTACGGTTGGTGGAATTGATATTAGACCGTCCAGTTCTGAGGTCTTCCCATTCCAGTGACTCAGGAGATGTCTCTGGAGAGGTCTCATGTGTAGCTGAGCCCACTGTACTGCTGGGATGGCTGCTGACATGAGGCCCAGGACCACCATGGTGTCTCTTCTTGATATACGGTGTAGCTCTATCAAGCGCCTTGTAGCTTCTTTGAGCTTCACAATCTTGTTCTCTGGTAACAGGATTTTTTGTGTCACTGTGTTGATTCGATAACCCAGGAACACTGTCTCCTGTGAAGGGATTCTGTTGGATTTCTGGGTGTTGATCACCCACCCCAGTGATGTGAGGAAATCCTCTGTTGTTCTGAGATTTTCCAACGTTTCTGCCTCTGATTTGCCGTATATCAGGAAGTCGTCTAGGTAGGGGATTATCTGGACCCCTCTTACTCGAAGGTCCTGGACTACCTCCGCCATAATCTTGGTAAAGATTCTCGGTGCCGAGGAGATTCCGAATGGGAGTGCCTGGAACTGGAATAGGCGTATTTGTGACCCCAATCTGGTTGCGAACCTTAGGAACTTTTGATGCCTTAGGTGGATTGGCACATGTAAATATGCATCTTGGAGATCTAGGGTTACTAGGAAAGCATCTTCGGGAAGTAGGGTTCTCACTGAGAAGATGGATTCCATCTTGAACCTCCTGTACCTTACTCTTCGGTTGAGGTCCTTGAGATTTAGGATTAGGCGGTGTTTGCCTGATGGTTTTAGCCTTAAAAAGACTCTGGAAAAGAACCCTTTCCCTTGGTGTGATAAGGGTATTTCCTTTATTACCTCCTCTTGCAATAGGTTCGAGATGGATGTTTCCCAGGCTTCTTTTGCTGGTGATGTTCTTGGTAGAGATGTTACCCGAAATTTGTGAGGGGGAGTTGTCATGAATTCTATCTTGTAACCTTCCTTGAGAATCTGTACTATGAAACGGTTCGTACAGAATTCTTCCCATTGGGGGGAGAAGAATCTCAGTTTCCCCCCTACCGGCCGTCTGGCGTCACTGGGGCTTGCTGACATTGCTGCTATTATTGGGGAAGGGGTTGTTTGGTCTACCCTTGCTCTTGTTGTATACCCACTTCCTCTGGGTATTTGGTTTTCCTCCCTTGGACTGTGTATCGCCTCTCGGGTGGCGAAAAAATCTCTTCTGTTTCTCCTTCTTTTTGGCGGCAAATCCTTTTGATTTGTCCGCCGATCTTGATGCGTAGTCACCTTCCCATGTTTTAAGCCAGAGGGCTCTTCTGGCAGAGTTTACCAGACCAGTGGTTCGGGCTGCTATCCGTACACCTTCCGCCGCTGCATCTGCCATATAGGCCACCCCTTTCTCTATCAAGAGGAGGGAATCCTGTGCCTCTTCGCTCCCTGGGACCTTTTCCAACTGTCCCCTTAGCTGTTCCAGCCAAAAGGACACATTCCTAGCCACACAGGTATTTGCCATATTTGGCTGAAAAGATGCTGCCCCCGCCTCATAGGCCCTCCGAAGTGTCACATCGATCTTCTTATCCATCGGATCTTTTAAGTGGCCCATGTCTTCAAAAGACAAGTCCGACTTTTTTGACACCTTGGCTAGAGGCGTGTCAATTTTTGGGCATTTGGACCAAACTCCTACTGATTCCTCGAAGGGGAATCTCTTTTTCATTGCTTTAGGGAAGAAAAGCTTGTTTTCGGGACATTCCCACTCCTTCTTGATGATCACTTTCAGGAATTGGTGGACCGGAAAGGTACGTGTCTTCGGCACCTGTAGGCCTCTATATAGTCGGTCTCTCACCGATCTTGGTTCTTCCTCTTCTTGTAAATCTTCTGTTACATATATTGCTTTCAGTAGTTCTTCCGTCTCTTCTGTTGGAAATAGGTGTCTGGTCACTTTTTCCTGTACCTCACTGTCATGCTCTTCTGAGTCTGAGCTGTCTCCTCCCAGGAGTTCCCCTTCCTCATCCTGGGAGTCTGATTCTGAGGATTCTTCCATTAGCCTGGTGACTGTTTGGATCCTTGCCGTTTTTGTGCGGTATCCTGACGTGGATGGTTTGGATTCTTCATTGATTACTTTCTTAATGCATCTTTGGCACAATAGCTTGTCTGAATCCGTTGGCATTTTTGTCCCGCAGGTGCGGCAGTGCTTTTTCTTTGGTTTAACCGAAGTGTCTGTAGTTTCTGCGGGCTTGGGCTGTAGACAGAGAGAGAAACAGAGACACGTATCTAGTTATCTCCCGTCTCAGGGTATACGTATACCCTCCCCCTATTACCCCCCCCTAATTCCCCTGACCCTCTTAAATTCTCCCCCTTTTTTCCCCCCTGACCTCCCTTTTTTTGAGAGGCCAATAGAAAAGAAAAACATTTTTTTTTTGGGGGGGGGCGTGGTGGGCAAAGGGGAGCCCCCTTCCCCTCTTCTTCCCTCCACTTACCATACTCGGGCTGGGGCCACACACCACAGCCTCTGGTAACAGGGACTGGTCCTCCGCCATTAGAACCGCCTGGAGGGAAGGAGCCTTGCAGCAGGTGAAGCGTAGCCAAGCCGATCTCCTGTGAACTGGCGCCATTTATATTTGAATTTCCCGCCAGAGCTTCTGACGCTGTTCCGGCGCTCTTTGCCCACATCCAAAATGGCCGCCGCCCCACTTCCGGTGGCGGCGCCATATTGGCTACGTCACTTCCGCCGCGCCAGCGTCTACGCTGGCTGTCACAGCCCATGCTAGAAACTCCACCGGGAGCCCAGCGTGGAGATGACCCTTCCGAGGGGAAATGGCGAGCGGCTCAGCACAGCCTCCGGCTGGCCGCCATGGTCCCCTCTTGGTCCGCTATACCTCGGTCCCCCTGGAGTAAAGTAAGCGTTTGGGCAGGATACTGGGTTTTACCTGCCTAGGTCTCCAGCCTTGCTTCTGCCCTCTAAGATAGAGAGAGAGAGAGGAGGGGGTATCTTCTGAAGCCTCACGACCCCCTCCTCTCCCGTGGACGTCCTCTTTCCTTGCCCCCATTGCTGGCACCAGCCCGCCAGATACCCTTATCGGCACAGACCGGTGAAGGGAAGAGGTATCCCAGGACACCTGCCCAGGATAGGGGAAAATAAAAAAAACAAACAGGGGATGTTCAGGACCATGCTTGTGTAAGCAGGACAGGAAACACAAGAACTGTGGGGCAGCCTTTTAAACTTAACTGTGCTTGTGTTTCCTGTAGGAGGAGGAGCCATCTCTCATGTGACCGTCCTGGAGGATGACTTGGGAAAAAACACATAAATGTTATTTGGGCACATCGTCGCACGACCCCACAATTGTCAGTGCACATCACTAGCGATGCCTATGTGATGTAAATTTGCATCGCGTTTAGGCCAAAATGGTGCAGGACCCGTTTTTTGGTTCACTTTTGGATTCCTGTTCGATTTCACAGTTCACACTGCATTGCAAACAGATCTGGGTGTGCTATTATCTTTACATTGACACCCACAGTGGTTCAGAGAGCAGTGTGAACTGCTGGAGAGTCTGATGCAATGCGGGAACCCCCACAGGAATCGCGCTGGTTCCCACATCGCATCAGTGTAAACCCAGCCTTAAAGTAATGCAGTGCCGTATTGCAAAAAATGGCCTGGTCATAAAGGGGGGTAATCTTCCGGAAGTCAAGTGGTTAGCCACTTCAATAAAGGGCACTTTCACCCACTTCCTGCCCAGGCCAATTCTCAGCTTTCAGCACTGTTGCACCTTGAATGACAATTGTGCGGTCATGCAACACTGTACTCAAACAAAATGTCACAAATAGAGCTTTCTTTTGGAGGTATTAGATCACCACTGGGTTTTTTTTTTTTTTGCTAAACAAATAAAAAAAAAGGCCAACAATTTTGAAAAATAAATTTTCTTTGTTTCTGTATTTTTGTAATTTTGTAAATAGGTACATTTTCTCCTTCACTAATATGCAACACTGACAAGCACAAGTATGCAGCATTGAAAAGCGGCACTAATATTCACCACTGACGGGCACTAATATGCAGCACTGATGGGCACTAATATGCAGCACTGATAGGTGGCACTGACAGGCATTACTGATGGGCTCTGATTGGCATCCCTGATGGGCACCGCTGATGGGTCTGCACAGATAATCAAGGCACTGATTATTATCGCAGACCCCCCCCCCCCGTCAGGAGAGTCACTTATCTGCTCTCCTCTACTCATGCCCTGTCAGTGCAAATAGAGGAAAAGCCAATAACCGCAGCTTTCTGGTTACGATGTGATTATTTGTGATTGGACACAGCTAATTACATGGTAAAAAGCCTATCATAGGCTCTTTACCAAGATCGGAGACTCAGTGAGTCAAAGCAACACACCGCACCACCAATGGGCGCGGTGCGAGCGGCTTATCCGGCTGGACATCATTTGACGCCCAGTCAGGATAATGAAACCACCACCCAGCTGTCATTCTGCTATATGCCAGGCAGGAAGTGGTTAAAGCTGAGTTCCCCCCCCCCCCCCTCCAAAAATTAAAAGTCAGCAGCTACACATACTGTAGCTGCTGACTTTTAATATTAGGACACTTACCTGTCCTGGAGTCCAGCGATGTTGACACCGCAGCCGATGTTGCCGTCGGCTGTTGGGTGCTGCCACCGCCATTGCCGCTAAGGGAACCCGGCAGTGAAGACTTGCGGCTTCACAGGCGGTCCCTACTGTGCATGTGCGAAGCGCGCTGCGCATTCCTACTGGCTCTGAGGCAGAGGAGGGAGCCGAGCTTCCGAGGGACGGTGCCGCGGCACCGTATCCCAGAAGTGAGGAAAGGTATCCGTCAAAAACAGGTACCCGTTCCCCCCTCGAAAGGTGCCAAATGTGGTACCGGAGGAGGGAAGGAAACAAATGAGCGGAAATTCCACTTTTGGGTGGAACTCCGCTTTAAAGGAGGTTTTTTTTTTTTGTATCTGTTTCCCATTGTGGAGATTTCACTTTACTTTCTGTCCTATAGCCACAGCAAGAAAGTGGGGGTGATTCCTCAGGGGGGTTACCAGAACTAGTGTTCCAATAGGAAGATTTCCATTATTTTCCTGTTGTGGCAATAACCTGAAACTTGGGATTTTCTTTTCTTTATAGTCACTCCTGGTGGTAATGGTCTCCAGGACAAACAAAGAGGATGAGTCTCCCTAATAATAGCACAGACAGCAAAAAAAAAATTTACAGGGGCATTATCCCTCTCCACTCTATCCAAAGCGTATAGAAATAAAAGTTTTGCCTTTAATTCTACTATTTTACCTTGTTACACTACCCATCTATGACACAAATCAGCACGTATGCCCAGCCAGCCGCACAACCACTTCCTCCCAGTGCTATGAAAACAACTAGTGGGGATTTAAATTCAAACACGGAAGTAACGGCCTTCGCGCAATGCCTGACGGTCCTGTAGTCTTTTGGTCGCCTTCCAGTATCAGCCGAATAGGCGGAGAAGACTACATTTCCCAGCAGCCACCTAGCGCTGCCTGTGAGTGTCTGCGCGAGAATGAATCAGTGGCGTTGTTATTAACGCCATATTGCGAGGTGAGGGAGTGCGGTGGTTGCTGGTCCAGGCACGGGATTAGAGCGAGCGGTGAAGGGTATCCAGAGCCATCCTATCCGGTACAGGACCTCGGGACTCTCCGGACACCCCCGCTTTGTGTGAGGCGCTGTGGTGAAGCCGGCAGCTTCTGTATTAGCTGAGAGGGAGAGGCAGGAAGCGAAGAGAGGCCGGGAATTCCTGGGAGAGGAGCCCACTGGGAAGCCCATTAGAGCTGCCGCTGCTGTGACAACGTTGTCCCTGGGGTAGGGCCCAGTGCTCAGGACATGGCCTGCGGAGCCACGCTCAAAAGGACTATCGACTTCGACCCTCTCCACAGCCCGGCCGCCTCCCCGAAGAGAAGGAGATGTGCCCCCCTCTCCCCCTCCGGCCCTTCCCCACAGAAATACCTCCGCATGGAGCCGTCTCCCTTCGGAGAGGTGTCCTCCCGGCTCACTGCAGGTAAGAGGCCAGTCACTGATTGGGGGAGGGGGGAGCTGTCCTTGTACTGAGTGCCAGGAGATGGGGGAGAAGGTAGCTGACTGGCCATCCCTATACTGGAATCTCACACCTGCTGGGACTTCCATCCAAGCCAGGATCTCCTCTGATCGCTTTTCTTGCTGCATTGTTTTTGTAATGTCAATCTAGAAATCTAAAGGCTGAGGCCACCTTGTAATGGTTGTGCTGGAACCTTAGCTGTGGGAAGATAACTGCTAAAGGTCTTGGAATGTATTAAGCTGATGGCTATTTTATGGGAGTGTTAACCATCTAATGGAAACCCAGCAACCCCCCCCCTCCATCTTATCTTTTGTGGTCTTTTTTTTTTTTGGGACTACCACTATTAGCCTTCTCAGTAACTAGGGTGGCAACACTGTATTAAAGTGATACTAATGGGCCATAAACACTAAGATTTTCTAAGGACTTTTTCCTTTAGACTTACCAAAACCATATAATATGAGGTCAAACCTAAACACTTTCAATTTGTATGCAATCTGGCAGGCCCTTGTACTACATAGAAAAGGTAAATCTGAAGGAAAAAGTCTTCAGAAAATCTTATAGTGTATGGCCCTTAACTCTCATATTTTTTTTTTTTTCTTTAAAAATAACAAGTTATGTCTCGTACACACGATCAGATAATCGGGCAACTTGGCATTTGCGTTTTGTTGCATGATACTAGTATCAAATTCAACAATGTGTACTAAACGAATAATTTTTTTTGTTGTACGCTTCTGGAAAAGCTTCCTGGTTGCGTAGCTACAAATCGGATAGCGCAAAACAGAAACAATGGTAGCCAGGCTTTTTCTGCGTTCTTTTCGTGTTTCTGGTCTTTGTCTATCGATTTTTAGGGAACACATTCTGTACTAATTAAACGATTGTCATTTGCTAGGCTATCGTACGACACAAGTTTTTGTACCTTCAGGTTTTGTTGGACGAAATGTTGTGATCGGCTGTCGAAAGCTGTGTACTAACGATCAGAATATGGTGCGATCAATTTGGAAGCAATTTTTTTTTCGTACGATTATGATTGTGTGTCCAAAGCATTTTACTTACCTGCTCTGTGCAGTTGATTTGCACAGAGCAGCGCAGATCCTCCTCCTCTTTTCAGGTCCCTCATTGGTGCTCCTGGCCCCTCCCTCCCTGCTGAGTGCCCACTCAGCAAGTAGCTTGCTGTGGGGGCAGCCAAGCCGCTGCTCTGTGTCCATTCAGACATACAGCTGCCTCTCTCTCTCTCTCTCCTGATTGGATAGCTGACGCTGAGAGTAGTAGGAGCTAATGATGCGGCGCTGCTGTCTGAGCCATTGAGGATGGAGGGTTTTGTGCCGCCGACACTCCTGCAACATCGCTGGGTTGAGATTTGACTCAGGTAAGTATTAAGGGGACTGCTGCACACAGAAGGCTTTTTATCTTCATACATTAAAAAAAACCCTGACTTTACAACTACTTTAAGCAGGCCGTACACTATCAGGGTCTCAGGCAGGGATCCTCAAACTACGGCCCTCCAGCTGTTGTGGAACTACACATCCCATGAGGCATTGTAAAACTCTGACATTCACAGACATGACTAAGCATGATGGGAATTGTAGTTCCTGAACAGCTGGAGGGCCATAGTTTGAAGAAGACCCCTCGTCTCAGGCCTATGTAAGAGACTGGAACATGTCAATGACTACAGGTATTGATTTCCTTTTTTGGATGGGTTACATAAAATCGTACAGGTTTTATTTTTGAGACGTTGTGGTGCTGGATTTTTTAATCTTTGATTGAACTATCAGGGTCTGCCTGGTTAGTTTGACTAGTCAAAGCGGAACTTCATCCAATAAGGGAATTTCAGCTTCTCTTACTCTTTTACAAACTACTTTTGGCCACTGATTTTTTGAGGAGGGTATCTGGTTTACACCCGCACCCACTTCTGCTCAGATTGCCCAGGCAGTCTGAGCAAAATTTTGGGCCCCCCATGTACCATTGCATGCAATGCAACCTTCAGTGAAACATCAGGCTAGGGGACCATTCAATAAGTGCAGTGTCAGTAGAAAGCTGGCGCTGGCTGCCCATAGTAAACAAGGCGAAGAACGGCCCAGGTGGAGACATCACTGGATCCCTGGACAGATAAGTTTCATTTTATTAAGCCCTGGTTTTCAACAGTGCAACTTGACAGTTAAAAGTTGCATGACAAGTTGCACCCCATTTGCCACAATGAACCATTCAAATCGCTGCTACTCAAGCGGCAGTAACTTATAAAAGGGTTCACTTTGTGTGCGATTTCAGTGTTACATGCATTGACATCTGTTAAAAGAAAGTCGCACAGATGTCAGCAAGCTCCACATGAAATCACACTGATAGTCTGCTTTGCAGTCATGCTAAACTAGCATGAGTTCAAAGCCACACTGGTGTGAACCAGGGCTAATAGCAGCTGCAAGATTTGTAGCTGTTAATGTTACATTATTTTGGGGGGCTGGGTGAAGATCCTCTTTAAGGTAGGTCATTGTTGCATAGTTTTTGTTGCGTATTAATTGCTTGCAATGTGGTGACCTTTAAGCTGGATACACACTATCCAACTTTTGTTGGTAGATTTCCTTCAGATTTACCTTTCTATGTAGTGCAAGGGCCTGCCAGATTGCATACAAATTGAAAGTGTTTAGGTTTGACCTCATATTATATGGTTTTGGTAAGTCTAATGGAAAAAGTCTTCAGAAAATCTTAGTGTGTATGGCCCATTAGGGGCCCCTACACGTTGTAATCAGACAATACTATTACCTTCTGATGAACCATGTTGGTGTATGATGAAGACATCCCTAAACTGTCCAATTGGGACCCTGCACTACATAGTTGTTAGGACTATAGAAGATCGTTCAGATTGTAATGTGTGGTGAGCTTTAGAGTTTAGTCTGTTGAGCTGAAGTGTTGTCACCCTAAGACATGCACCCCCTACTGCAGTACAAGCTAACATGGTGATTTACGCAGCATAGGAAGTTCCAGCTTGAGGGAATGTTCACACCAGATTTGTTGGGTCTGGGTTAGGCGGTCGTTCCAGCGCAGTCCCACGGCAAAAGGCCTTGTTTCCTTATCAGACCAGTTCAGGCCATCATGTTTAGGTGGTTTGTGCTCACAAATGTACTGCTTGCACTGTGAGGTAATCCACTGACTCCTACTGTGCAGCGACCAATTGAACTTTAAGATATCTGTGTGACATTTCCACAAAGTTTAAAAAAAAAAACAAATTTAAGTTTAAGCCACCATCCAGATTGGTCTGCTCACCAGCCACTGCATTGTAATGCAGCAGCAGCTGGTGTGAACATAACCTGACTGATGTAATTGTGAAATGCTTTCTATGTGGCCCACAGCATCAGGACAGTTCCACGCTGAGCTGACTTTTTTTGTAGTAGTGATGCACAGCACGCTGTTTTCAAACCTAAAATGTCATTTAAAAAAATGACATCCAGAAGTGATTCTCTGATCTGTAGTTAGGATGAACCCAGAAGTGAGCACTACTTGGTTCAGACATGTCATACCTCAGCCACTCTGGAAAGGAGCTGATTGAGTACAGTCACTGCTCAATTAGTTTCATCAGAGTACAGAGGGAACATTAGGGTGGAATATACTACTGTGAATATGGGTGAATGTCTTTGTATTGTACAAGGAATACTGAGACAAAACTCTGTCATTAATTTACTACCTGGGGTGCATAGACTCCCACATCTTTTGCTACACAAGGACAATACTGTTAGTGGGTTTTTTTTTTTTTTACTGTGTCCATAAGTGTCACCACTTCTGTCATATTTTATTGTACTTTTATCTCTTGTCCTTATGACAGTTTTTCAATAAGGACATTCTGCTTTTCTAATATAAAAAAAAAAAAAGCAAACAAGCAGGATTTTTAATGCAGGATAGACGTGCATTAAATTTACTTACACGCCTGTCTGCCCCTGTACGGTGAGCTGTACATGTGCAACTCCTACAGATTTAACAATGCTAAAGCTGACTGGACTCTTGCATATGTGCGCACATGACGTCATCTCGGCCTGGCCAATGAAATCAGCCAGCAATCGAGAGCTGGAAGCTGGCCGCTCGAAGATGTTGGTTAAGTATAATTCAGTTTAAGTGTATTTTTGCTGAAATATAGATCTGATTTTAATAGTCGTGCTGATATAGTATGACTTAAAAGAAAATTGCAGCTGCTACCATTTATGTACCAGTCTGTAGTCTTTGAGAAAATATCTAATAATTTAGGGGTTTAAATAATCTCCTGGACTAAAATCTTTTAACTTAAAAAGGGGGGGGAAAGTAGCTCTGGCAACAAAAAGGTTAAAGTGATTGTAAAGTCAATCCCCCCCCCCCCCCCCAAACAAAAATAACAAACGTTATACATACCTGCTCTGTTGCAGTGGATTTGCACAGAGCAGCCCAGGTCCTCCTTGGGTCCCTCTTCTTCTTTGCTCCTGGCCCCTCCCTCCTGGTGAGTGCCCCCCACAGGAAGCAGCTTGCTATGGGGGCACCTGAGCTGAGTCACAGCTCCCTGTGTTCATTCAGGCATGGAGCTGCAGCCTGGCCCGTCCCCGTCTCTCCTGGCTGGCTGACTTTGACAGCAGCGGGAGCCAATGGCGCTGCTGCTGTGTCTCAGCCAATCAGGAGGGAGAGTCTCAGATGGCTGAGACACTCGTGGACATCCCAGCACAGAGATGGGGCTAAGGTACTGATTAGGGGTGGCTGAGGGGGACTCCTGCACACAGAAGGCTTTTATCTCAATGCATTCTATGCATTAAGATAAAAAACATTCCAATTTTACAACTCCTTTAACCCATGCCTAAACCCAAAATATCAGTTCAGAGGATTAGTGGTATTAAACCCAAAACCTAATATGTAATATATTGCTGCTTACCAATCCTTGGATGTGGTTACTGCATTAGTTTTCATTTGTTGGGCTTTTTTGTGTTTTCACCTGGTGATCTAGCCAGTAACACACCTACTGTATTGGTGCCCCACTCTGGATGAAGGAGCACAGGGGCATCTTTAGACAGCATTGTCAGTCTGGGAGGGGAGTGTTGGATGTACTAGCAGATTTAGATACAATAACAAATTGAAGCTCGATTCAGCTGTGTGTTTGGCCTGAGACACGATGTCACTCCTGTACTTGCACGTGGGAGCCCTCGGTTTAGGCACAAAGCTCTGGCAAGGTATGTCTGACCCTTCAGTGTGCATGTGTCGGTGATGTCACTGGCTGTACCCAAGGTGAATATCTCCTAAACTGTGCATGTTTAGGAGATACTCATTTTTACCTACAGGTAAGCAGTGTTATAGGCTTGCCTATAACCTAAATCTCACAAAATGGACTTTAATACCGCTTTTAACTGATACATTTTTGGGAGAGATTTTTCTTCTGAAAATGATTTACCGGCCAGATTACCAGGTGAAAAAATATAAAAGAAAAGCCTAAATGCAGCCACCACATCTTTGAATTGGTAAGCTGCAGTATTTTTTGCATTTTGGTTTTATGCTGCTTTTACCCCTTTACACTGCCTCTGTGTGAGTATGGTCACTGAGCAGGCATGGACATTTATTGTTTTGGTGAATCTCTTCTTTCACTCCAATACAAAGAAATGGGCTGATTGCCGCTTTAGTAAAAAAGTAAAAAAAAAAAAAAAAACAAGCAGGTTGTTGTATTTGTAAGAAGAATAGTTCTGTTTGTACAGCATAAGGTGACAACCCACTGTGCCATTACATGAATAAACCTTTTACACAGTCACTGTCAGTTGTTAAAATAACAGCACTGCTAATGTTCTAAATCAGCACCTTAGTTGCAGTGTATCTAAAACCATTATTGCTGAGGAAATCTTATTTCCTTTTTCTGGCCAGTCTTTGGAAATGGTGACAGGCAGTCATGGCGTCACTAGCCCTGTGGTGTTTGCCAATGGGCAGATGTTACATGCATAGCGACATAAACAGCTGGATTTGGGTCCAGGTGAGTGACTTTTCCCAGTATTATGCTGTTTTAGTGCTGCATAATATGCTTTCATTTAAATGTTTGTGATCCTATGTATGTCCCTGCTTCCATTTTCTGTTTTTAAATAAATATTCTCCGGGTTTGTAACTAGTAAGCATGGTGGCATATATTCCTTTGTATGTTGTGATTGCCTTAAGTAATTCTATGTAATTGCCACCTCTGTGGGATGTTAGGAATGTAATCAGCTGTTTGGTGAATGAAAAATGTAATGGCTTTTGTTCTACAGGCACTAAATCATCCTTCCATTTTAGGTTCAGGATAATTTTAAGTGCTGTTTTCTGCAAATGTCGATCTTCATGGTGATAAAGTGGCTGCCAATTATTACAGTACCATCTATGCATTCAGCAGCAACTAAAGCAAGCATAAGTATTTGGTACATGGTAAAGATGTTAGCTAAATGCTTTCCTTTGTTAGATCTCACCATGAGTCAAGAGGTGAGAAACCTGCCTGTCCTTTTTATTAGTTGCAGATACTTGATGACTTCAGCTCCAAACATCTGTATAAGATGCAAGCTCTGTCCATATAATTGACACATGGTCTTTGCTAAATTACTCCTTCAAATGTTTGCAGAAAGCAGTATATTTTAACACATGCTATCTTTTTTTTCCCTTATTTAGGCCCCATTCACACCTCAGCGTTTTGTAGCTTAACGCTGGAGGAGAAAGAGAAAATCAGTTCTCCTTGGAGATGGTTCACTCCATTCCAAGTTGCCTAAAGCCTCGTACACACGCACAGATTGTTGGCCGTAAATTGTCGGCCAACGTCCGATCGGCCGATTGTAGGCTTGTTAGTATTATTCTTCCGACAACCAACTGCGAATTTTCGGCCGAAAAAAAATCTGGTGTGCAGGCTATAAAATTTTTGTTGGCCAACAACAGAACGGCCGATTGTTCCTCAGTCAGTACAGATTTTGGCAGACAAAAATCAGATGAGCAAGACTGGGCATGCTCAGAGAAGAAAAAACACACAAAGTCAACCATCACATGACATCACTTCTGAAGTTGGTTTTTGTTGGCCAACAAAACTCCAGTGCAAGTCTAGAGCACATTTCAACCAACAAACACTGGACAAAAGACGGCCGATCAGTTGGCCAACAATCTGTGCGTGTGTACAGGGCTTAAGGCCTCATGTACACTGCTACTTGTAAACGGATGTTTATTAGCAGTTGGGTGTTTTTTTCAGAAGCCCCTGAACCCTCCTCTGTTATCATATCTTTCCATGTACACTGAGTCGTTTACAGTCATTTAGAGGCAGTTGAGTTCAGTGTCGTTTCTTGGAAAGCAATTATTTGCATTCAGGATGTTCAGAACGTGTGTTTACCGACGTTTCAAACGCAAAACGTGACCGAACGCAGTCACCCGCGTTTAGCGCTTGCGTTTTTACTGTTTAAAGGGGAATGATTTTTTGACCTCTAAAAATGGATCTGAGCGCAAACGCCTGCTAAGTGCCGCTAAACGCGGCTGCAAACGTGACACAACGGACGTTTTAAACGTCCTTTTACATAGCTGTAAAATTCCAGCGTTCAAAGGACTTTTAAAAACGTCCTGTGTACATGTAGCCTTAAGTTCTGGAGATTCTTCTTTTTTTTTTTTTTGTAGCTCGAATCAAGCAGATTTGAGCGTTTTCGCCTGTTATTTCCAAAGAAATAAATGGAAACGCACCATTCGCGGGTTTTTATGCAACAATCATAATATATGAATAAATGTGAAATAAATACAGAAGTAACAAAAATCATCATAAATTATAAGTGAAGAATAATAGGTATTAACCCCTAACCTTAAAAAAATTATAAATAAATTATTTAAAAAAACACCCAACACCAAAAAATTACTATAATAATTAATTTATTTTGTGTTGGGGTGTTTAGCTATGTTTTATTTTTTTTAACGGTTAGAGATTTAAGTTGGTTAGTTATTATTACTTAGTACTCATTTATTGAATGGATTTATTGTTTGTGATTATTTTTATTTGTGTATTTATCTTACATTTATTCATTTAGTAGTAGTATTAACACCTTTAAAAAAAAAAAAAAGAAGAAGAATGTATAACTCTAACCCCTTACCCCAACGAGAAAACAAGAAGAAAAAATGATAATAAAAGCTAATGGAAAAGCTGAAAATGCCTAGAAGCAAATGATGCAACAGATGATCGTTTTCTCTATTGGCTAATAAAAAAAAAAAAAAAAGCCAAAGCTCATAAACGCTGTATAAAAGCGCTCAAAGATGCTACGCTCAGGTGTAAATGCAGCCTTACTGAATACAAAGTGGCTGGATGTAAGTTCAAACATACCTGTGTTTATTAAAGAAAAGAGAGGCAAGAATACTAATTGAAAAAGTATAAACAAGACAAATGACAGGCTTTTTTGGAATGCCACCCATGCATGCCTGCATTGCTCCCCCCTGTTGCCTGTCGGAGACCTTGACAGTAACTGATGTTTGCAGGTAGAGTAGAGCAGGTGACCTTCTTTCCAGTGCCTGCGGCTAAGTTGCCAGTTACCAGGCCTAACACTGTCACCTGAGTATTTTTTTTTTAATGTATGTATGCACAAACTGTGACCAGTCCTCCTTGGGAAATGATCAGGGGCTTAAACTGATCCTTCATGTTTCACATTTTAGTATCGATCTCCTTCTCTGCCCAGCACTTACTGAACCCACGTATACCTCTGTACGGAGTACTCCACTGTTCATTTAGAGACTAAAAGAATTGGTAGCCATGAGACCTGTTTCCCAATCTCCCCATTTGCCATTCTGAAAAGAAAAGCCAGCGATAAGACAGAATGCTGGTCCCATTGCTGTTAAAGGCTGGAGGAGAGAAGTAGGTATTGGAAGGCACACAAATGACAGTAACCACAGGTTGTGAAGGGTACAAAAGGGGGAAGGAACCGATCACAGGAAACCGAGTGAAAGGCCACACTGTGAGGCAGCAGTAGCAGAGGGGTGTACTCACATTATTTTATATGGATAAAAGTGGTCAATATGGCGCGATGGGTGCAGCCTGGACTAAGACAAACCACATTGAAGGAAAGTAAGTGTGGTTCAAATCCTCAGCAAAAATCATATGGCTTTAGGAACCCCTGAATAATCCAATCCAGCACACTTAATGCAGCACTTCTGAAACACTAAATGGATCTCTAGGCTGCAAACAGACACTTTTTGTAGCTGCTGACTTTTAATAAACACAAAAACAGGTGGAACTCCGCTTTAGAACAAATTAGTGTCAGTCCCTCTGTTTCATGGATTCCTTTCTACATTGTGTAAGAGTTAATGTATACCGATGCCTCTACCTTATCTCTTATCTTTCATTGCAGGTCATGTGCCCTCTGGAAGAAATCCATGAAACCGAGGGACTGACACTGATTTGTTTTAATTTTAGAGTGCGCTGGAAGGGCTGTCCCGGGAGCCGGGATGATATCCATGCAATTGATGCGCCCGTTCTCAGCATCGATGCTGAATTGCTCAAGGCTGCATTGAGATGCATCGATTCTGCCATTATTTTCAACACCCCTATTATCGTGGTTCTCAAAAGGATTACCAGCTGGGGAGGACACCAGGGAAACAGTCACAATGGATACACTGGATATGGTCTGAATGGCACCTGTAATAGCGAAGAGACAGCAAGGGGGCGCCAAACTAAGTGCAGCAAGATGGAGAGGTGGTCATCTCACACAATAAATTGCAACTCTATGCTTGGATGATCTCATACATTAGTCATTCATGCAGCTGGGAGGAGGCGGTACCCAGGATCCCAAGTTGGAGTGTGGTAGCTGGGGTGATCAGGAAGTCTGAGGACAAGAAGCAGAACGTGTGGATCGATGGGGCACTGGCAAGGACCGGAAGTGATAAAACAGGAAGTGGTGGTGGTGGGGGGGGGGGGGTAGCAACTTGTTTTAAAGCCAGTGCTTTTTTTTCAAGCCAGGCATTGTAAAATTTAGGAAAACAGTAGAAGTAAGGGGTATGGTAAACTTTGATGAGAGACTGCTACATTCTTATCTATATTGTCGTTTTTGGGTGTTTGAGTTCAGAGGAGAAATGCATTAATGGATCTTTTTGGGAGTTTTTGGCATGTTTTGGAGACAGAGGAAGTGGTAGACTCTCTTGGGCTACAATTCTACCCCCTAGCCAACTTTGACAATGTGGTTTTGTGAGCCTTTTGTTCTGGTAGTAAGATTGGTTTTGGTTGTACAGATTGGCTAAGAGGTCAAATTATACTACTTGGTAGATTGTCTCAAGATAGCACCCTTCACATGTGTGGGGCAAAACTGACTTTCCCTCACTTCCTGTGCCAATGACCACATCATTGGGCCCCAAAGTAAGGGGAGGGGAAATCTCCAACAGACTCATAGGCAGCAATAAACTGACAGGTTCTAACCCTTATCCATCATGTCCCAGGCTACAAAAAAAAAATGTTATGTTACTCGGAACCTATGCTGTAACCCGTCAGTTATTAATTCCCTACACTTGTCACTATGTAGAGTGCACAATGTTCCTAAACTAGCACTGGCTCTGTGATTTGGCTAATGGCAGGTTTAAGGGTAAGACGGGCGACATGGGTATTCACTATATCTGGTCTCCCACAGTACAGTTTTAGGAAATCTAAACTGCTAAATACCTTTTCTCATCAACAGAGCAGTCTTGTGACTTCTGTCAGTGTCTGGTTAAAGCTTGTAGGAGGAGATTTCATTCTGCTCTGACTGTCCTGTTAGGCTTAAGGACCCCTGACCCTCTGTCTGGACAGTGCTGATTGGCCCTGTGCTGATCACATGCACTCTCCAAAAAAAAAAAAAAAAAAACCTCTAGCAATACACAGCCAACTGAGCAATGTGCAGCTTGTCCCCTAGCCTCTGTTCTATCAGTAAATGGGTTGGGGACAGTGGAAGAAGGGGAGGATCAGAGAAGATTGGATTGCAAAGGATTAGCCACCTTAGGTTCCACACTGAGTATGGTGTAGATAGGGGGTGCGCTGATAAATTAAAGCTGCTACCTGAACTATACCTAGTGAAATAAATGATGAAAAATAAGGTGCGCTAAATAATAACCAAAGTGACAAAATGCACAATGTAAATACAAAAACATATACAATAAAAGCATGTAAATCAACGTGATGGTGATCCGGTGATGCTCAAATGTGTAGTAACAAATTAAGGTCCACAAAGTCCAAAAAACTTCACCAAGTGTCACATGAAGTGATGAAAAACTTTAAATGATACTGTAAAAACTCAATTGCGTGCAATGACTGATGTGAAACCACAAAGTCCAAAAAAATCTTCACCAAGTGCTACATAAAGTAGTGGAAAAAGCTGAAAGTGATATTTCCAGTGCTATGTGAATGAAGATCCTGCCACCAACAAGCTTTCCTCCTTACCAGATGGAATAGGATGGAACGCAGAGAAAAAACTCTGATCACTAGGTTGGGAAGGAGGTATTTTTAATACCACTTTCTCCGAGATTGCCCATCATCTACCATCTCCCGAAAGTTCATAAGAGCTTGATAAAACCTCTGGGAAGACCCATTGTAAGCAGGATTGACTCCGTTACTTCAAGGATCGGGAGATACATAGATCACTTCCTGCAACCCTTGGTCCAGGAAACCCCAGCTTACCTAAAAGACACCACGCAGTGCATACAGGAAATGAGACAATTAAACATCGAAGGAGATGTATTACTTGTGACTGCCGACGTGGCGTCTTTATACACAATAATTCCACACGAGATGGGGTATGAAGCGGTTAGCACCTTTTTAGATACCAACCAAGACATATCCGTGGCAAAAAAAGTTTATTTTAGACCTTTTAACATTTGGCATGGAACATAATTACTTTTATTATAATCAACCTTTTTATCTCCAATGTACTGGTGTAGCTATGGGGGCTAAATTTGCCCCCAGCGTGGCGAATCTTTTCATGGCTCTGTGGGAGGATCGGAATATCTTTTCCCACAGAGTCAAGGAGCTTGTTTTTTGGAGACGCTACATTGACGGTACACTTTTTATCTGGAAAGGGAGCAATCAGTCACTACAGGTTTTTATGGACCAGCTAAACTGTAACAGTTGGGGAATCAGATTCTCCTACGAATCTAACCCCATATCTGTGAATTTTTTAGACCTGGTGATTTTAAGACATGGCTCAGGTTTTATTACTAAAACGTATTTTAAACCCACCGACAAAAATGGTTTTATTACAATGGACAGTTGCCATCATCCCAATTGGCTTAGATCGGTCCCTAAAGGACAATTTAAGAGGATCAGACGGCACTTTACACATGAGTCGGATTTTAAAGAGCAAGCTAATGTCTTAAAACAAAGGTTTTTAGAAAAAGGTTATGAGCCACAAATACTGGACCAAGAAATTGAACAGACATGCCAGCAAACTCAAGAAGATCTCATTTTACCTAAACCGGCCGATTGTACCACTAATTCTCAGTCTAAATTCGAATTTGCTTTCGTCACTCAGTTCTCCAATAATTACAAGTGGCTGAATCATGTCTTTAGGAAACATTGGGGTATCCTGCAAGGAGACAAAATATTGGGGCCTGCTCTCCCCGATAAACCCAATATGATCTATAGGAAAGCTAGGAACCTTAAAGATCTCATTGCAAGAAATCCAGTGGAAAAACCTATAGTATCAAAAATTTTTCCAGACATGACATCAGTCGTTGCACGCAATTGAGTTTTTACAGTATTTAAAGTTTTTCATCACTTCATGTGACACTTGGTGAAGTTTTTTGGACTTTGTGGACCTTAATTTGTTACTATACTCTGAGCATCACCGGATCACCATCACGTTGATTTATATGCTTTTATTGTATATGTTTTTGTATTTACATTGTGCATTTTGTCACTTTGGTTATTATTTAGCGCACCATATTTTTCATCATTTATTCCACACTGAGTATAACAAGAATGCTTTATGGCCACTCGGGCCTTTCCTTCAGTGCCCAGTGCCGTGACCGTCGGCTCCCGCGCACATGCGCGGGAGTGACGTCATTGCGGCTCCAGCCAATCAGATGGCCGGATGCTACAAACCCGGAAGAAGGGCGACAGAACATGTCACCCATGAGACAGGTAAGCGGTCGGCACTGCGAGGCTTCATTCTAAGGTAAGTATTTCATAATGAGCTAGTATGCGATGCATACTAGCTCATTATGTGTTTGTCTTTCAGGTGTTCGTTTAAAAAAAAAATAAAAAAATTTCTGAGGTTCAGACAGGGGCGACACGACTTGATGGGGCGACCTGTGACCTCGGCACGACTTGCACAGACTTCATATCATTGAAGTCAATGCAAGTCGCCTCCAGGTCGCCCCAAAGTAGTACAGGACCCTTTTTCTAAGTCGGAGCGACTTGTGTCACTCCTATTAGAACGGGTCCTATGCTAATCAATGGCGAGCGACCCACCGCGACCAAGCTGCCTGACAAGTCACGCTAGTGTGAATGGGGACTTACAACCTCTTTAACAATGTTGATAAACATTAGCTGAGGCTTTTTATTTATTTTTTTTTTTTAAGCAGAGAACAGCTCTGTAATGCATCCTACACATGCTCAGATAATCGTACGGAAAAAATCGCTTTCGACTTGATCGCACGATAATCTGATCATTAGTACACAGCTCGTAGTCGAGAGCCAATCACGAAAGTTTGTCCAACAAAATCCGAAGGGACAAACACGAAAACTGTCGTACGATAGCCTAGCGAACGACAATCGTTTAATCAGTACAGTATACGTCCGCTAAAAATCAATAGCCTAAGACCACGCATGATCAGAAACACAAAAATAATCCAGAAAAAGCCTGGTTGCCATTGTTTTTGTTTTGCACTATCCGATACGTAGCTACATGACCAGGAAGCTTTAATCGTACGGAAAAAAAGAAAATGATTTGTTTGTACGCATTGTTGAATTCGATGCTAGTATCGTGCAACAAAATGCGACTGCTAAGTCGCCCGATTATCTGATCGTGTGTACGAGGCATAACCATGTTATTTTTAAAGGGAAAAAAAAAAATCTGAGACTTTAATACAGTGTTGCCACCCTAGTTACTGAGAAGGCTAAAAGTGGTAGTCCCAAAAAAAGACCACAAAAGATAAGGGGGGGGGGGTTGGGTTTCCATTAGATGGTAACACTGCCATAAAATAGCCATCAGCTCCCAATACATTCCAAGTGCACTATCTGATACGTAGCTACGCAACCAGGAAGCTTTTCCAGAATCGTACGAATTATATGCTAAGTAAGCATTGTTGAATTCAATATTAGTATCATGCAACAAAATGCGAACGTTAAGTCGTACGATTATCTGACGTGTGTACGAGGCATAAGACTTGAGGACATGCAGTTTTAAGATCGTGATTTTTTTTTTTTTTTTTAACGATTAATTGTGCAGCTCTGACCTTGCATAGAAATGCGATATATATCCACCAGCTTGTTAGCTTATTAGATACACAAAGCACTCAATCAAAAAATTTAGGGGGAAGCCAGTCTCCCATTTAGAATTTAGAAATTTAACGCTCTTAATTTAATGGCTCTTGGGAACATAAATAAAATAGTAATGTGGCTGTGCCTGCAATATGGGTTTATTTTAGCTGCTGGGCATATTATGGCTTTTACATTTTTGTTAAACCCAGGAACGAACATGTAATATATTGTCTTTCCAGCCCGACTCCTTAGTCTGAAAAAAAGGAATGCAGCGAGCACAGAAAAAAACGTAGGAATTCTTGTGCCTTTGTAGCATCCCATGCATTAAACTGATGTGCCATATATCTGTTTTCTCAATCTATCCTATGGTAATTATAAAATCCCTCATCCCTTCCACCTTGTAGTGGAGACCAGATCAGAAGAGCAGTTTAGGGTTACAATACTGCCACTCCATGCAGTAGTACAGTGAGCATTGTAACACTGACAAGAAGTACTATGTTGCAGCATTACCTGGTTAAAAAGGTAAGGGGTATGCTTGAAACAGAAAAACAAATTTAGCTGCAGCATTGTTTGATTTAAATATGCGTTTGTTTCATAAGTGACCATAAATATCTGGACCTTTTTTGTGGCAGCACTGAATTTTAAGTTTTATAAAATCTAGAAAGATTTCATCTTTGAGTTCTTGGCTTATGAGCTTGGCGCTTTTTATGTACTGTTTTCAATCCTTTCAATTCTATAAATAAAACTATTAAATTAAACATGGCTTTTGTGATTTGCGATGAATTGATGTTTATTTGGCTTGTATATTCTATTTACAGAACAAATCCTTTACAACATCAAACAAGAGTATAAACGCATGCAAAAGAGAAGACATTTGGAAAACAGCTTTCAGCAAACAGAACCTTGCTGTTCCAGTGAAGGCCAACCACATACGTTCCTGCCTTCTGGGCCTACTTTACCCGGTGAGTCAAGATGTCATATGCTCTATTGTATTTGTTCCTGGTGACAGCTAGACATGGATGTTGAGCTTGTTCTGTGTTGCTACACCTGTTAAATGGACTCGTGCAACAACAGGCTATTTTCATGTTTGTATCTATCTGTTACATTACTAGGCATCTAAACCTACACTGCTTCTAGCTCTCTCCTATTTACTTCCAAAATTGTTCTGTAGTCATGTTAGTTTAAAATGTTGGCGAGACAGATTAAATCTTTTTTGCACATAAGGGCAAGAATTTTTGCATAGTGCAGAAGTTTTGGCACTTTTGCGATGTATGTGCCAATCCGATTTTATGAAAACAAGAGTAATTGCCATTCATTTTGAAATTTCTGTCCAGTTTGGTTTCTCAGAAGAATGGTGTCCATTTATGAAACTGAGATAAGCTGCAATCCTGATAATCGGCAAAGAACAGTTTCTCTGCTGATCATCTTGGCACACTGAGAGGCTGTAATTTTAAATGCACAGAAATGGGCAGTATATAAAGGTACGATCTCTGTGGCTTAGTGCAAGACCCCAGTGCTGGAGAGCTATGACAGTGTGTAGCTGTAAAACTAAAGGAAGGGAAATCCCTCTGAGCCATTGTCTGCTCCCAGCAGGGGCGGGTGGGGGAAGCCATCCCCGCCGGGAGAAGACAGTGATTATTGCTAATGGCTATAGCAGCCGCTAGAGAATCCGTTAGGCTGGTTGTACCCAAGCTGATCGATCAGTCAATGTGGTACATTCAGCTTGCCCGTTATGCTGAACCAGCTGAGATTTGAACATTGTATGGCTGGCCTTACGGTCTTGTTTGTTGTTCCCCCTTCCTTTTCATTTGTATAAACTGAGGAGAATGTATTTAAAATAGTTGCATTCACCCTGTCCCTTGTTACCATCTTCTCCTGATCCATCTTTAATGTGGCTCATATGTTCCCCATAAATTCCTATTTGAAAATATTTTCTTGGCCGATCTTATAAGGTAGTTTTTAGAGTATTATAAGTGGCAGTTTTTATCGTGTAAAACTTCCTTGTTCTTCAAAAAGACAAGGTGGGTTCCTTCTCTTTAGGGATCTTTGTACCTATTCTAGATATAGTATGGCCAAAGCAAGCTTATTTCTCTGCCACTGCATTAATCCGAACCTCACAATCTGGTTTTCCTGCTTGCAGGCTCTTGCAAGGCCCTCCTGCATCTCATTCCACCTTTTCTAAGTGGTAGGTCATCACTAAAGTTGACAAATCTATGTTAACAAAAAACGTACACAGTCAGTCCACTTGCATACTGATCTTCAACTATCACCCTAGTGCACCGCAGTGATTTCCTCTCCCTTAGGATACTCAGCCCACCAAATAGATATGCCTTTCACTCTCATGATTGGCAAAAATCACTTAACTCCTAATCCTCCAAACAGATGGTATATCAGATCTGCAACACTCCAGAAGGCTTCCAACTTCACCAGGACTATAGATGTAGAGGCCCCTGGTGCTCCCTCGCTGAGCAGGTGAAGATGGATTAGCCAGCCTGTGGCCAACCTAAGGGTCTACAGTGTTTATCAGCCTCCTGTAGGTATTTTTTTTTTTTTTTTTTTTACAATTTTATTCTTTGAATTTGTGAGGCCAGATTCACACTACCTGCAACCGTGACCCTCAGCAGGGGTCCGGTTCATCCCTGTTCTCCATTTCAGGTGCAAATCGGATCTAATTTTTGCCTGAATTCGGACCTGAAACAGAGCCAAAGATGCACAGGACCTTTTTTCAGTGCAGACTGGCCACCCCGGAGCAGTGTGACTCGGCTCCATTGAGAGTCGGTCACAGTCTCCTGTCATGCAAATTGGATGTGTAGAAACCTGCATCCAGTTTGCATAAGTGTGAAGCCTGGCCTTAATGTGGTTTTTATTCAGAAAGTCCATTGGTTCCAAAATAGATGTTAAAAGCAAACAATTTTTTAAAGTACTTTTGGACAACATTCATCAACACATCAAATGTGTACTGATCAGAATGTTCATATAAATATTTACGTTTTTGCTTTAAGGCGTACGCCTTAATAGGAATCTTCCTTTTCCTGTTCCATACAGTACCAGGCCTCGTTCCCTACAGTGCCATATGGCACTTCTTTTATCAAGAGTTTTGAAATTTTAAATGCAAAACATAGCCTTGGAGCATTTCCCGACTAGCAGGTATACAAACAGTAGAACGAACAGTTGATAAAACACAACTAGTACCACTACTAGCTACTATCAAGTCTGTGTTCAGGTTACACCAGTAGGAACATATCATAGGACCAATAAATCCCAATAACACTGTGCTCCTCACTACACACTAGGACAGTTAACCATGTGGTCAGTAGTTTGTCAGCTACTCCTAGATCTGTATAGGGATGTTACTAGGGATGCACCGAAATTTTAGGCCGAAAATGAGCCTATCCCATTTCGGCCGAAAATGGGTTAAAAATGCCGAAATTAATGGCCGCCGTGAGAAAGGAGGAGGGCGCAGCGCGGGTTTGAAAAGTCCCGCCTCTGGCAGGCTGCCCGCCTCTCAGTGATGTCCCTACTACATACTTCATGTGCATGAATGAACTGACACACCGGGCGGGAGGGCGGGCGGGCGAGCGGCCGCTAATGGCTATAACTATGTGAGCGCTTAACTCCCCTGTCATGCGGTTATCTCCTCTTGACAGGGAAGTGAAGCGCTCACATAGTTATAGCTATTAGCTGCTCGCCCGGTGTGTTCATTCATGCACAATTGCACAGATTGTAGTAGTAGTAGTGACATCACGGGGAAGCGGGCCGCCAGCCAGAGGCGGGTCTTTTGAAAGGAAAGACAGTGACCGGAGGAGCAGAGTGAGAGTAAGGGGATCGCATCCTTGGGATGGGGAGGGACGCTGAGGCGGGGGGGGTGTACTGCTGAGGGGGACGCTGAAGCGGACGCTGAAAGCTGAGAAACTGCCACTGGTCAGTCACTAATGCATCAGTGACCATACATTAACCCCCTCATGCTGCATAATACAAATATCATTGGTAATTAAATTAACCTCTTGCCAACCCGTCACACTACATATACAGTGACAGGGTGGCAGCAACAGGTGTACGTCGCTGCGTATGCCCCTCTTCTATCTAATTTAAAATTATTTGGGGGAAAAAGTAATTTTCGGCCAAGGGCATCCTGCATTTTCGGTTTCGGCCCAGAATTTTCATTTCGGTGCATCCCTAGATGTTACAACTGCCTTCTAAAGTCAATCCCATACCAAAGGTTGATATAGTTATCGCCCTGAGATGGGTTTAAGCCATCAGCATTTTGGTCATTTAACAGTGGAGTCTATCCATAGGTTTCAGACCTTCTCAAACTTTGTGGGGCAGCCCTGGTAAAAGTAGGTTGTCCTCTTGAGCAGTGTTTCCCAACTCCGGTCCTCAGGGCACACTAACAGGCCAGATTTTTGTTAGTATTACCTTGGGGAGATGCAGACTAGTATACTGCAATCACTGAGCAGCAAATGATATCACCTGTGATGTATTTCAGTTTTCTTGCAAACCTGGCCTGTTAGTGTGCCCTGAGGACCGGAGTTGAAAAACACTGCTCTAGAGGGCAGCAGGATCACTTGGGCATCTCTAACATTAGCAGGGGGTATATATGATCTAACGGTTGTGGTGTAAATTAGCTTCTGTGCAGTATTTTAAACTGAATAAGTCTACTTCTGGACACTGTTATTGATGAAATGAGTATTCCCACATATGCTCTCAATCCTCACTATCAAGCTGCTCCTCTGCGTGCCATAGGGTATTCAGAGCTTCAGGGCCTACATGGATAGAGGGTTGCAATGCTTTGTAAATTGTAGAAAGCGGTTTATAGAGCGTGTCGTCCCGAAGGAGGAATTCAAAATCATCAGGTTCCAAGCGAACTGTGAGGGCCTTGAATTGTAACCCATAGATGCGTCGGAGCTGCAGGAACCGAAAGAAAGGAATTTGGTAATCCAAATTTTTTTTTTAGCCTATCAAATGTGAACAATGTGTCTATCACATACATCACTAGATACTTAATACCTTTGGCAGCCCATAGGCAAGAATCTGGTAATGGTTGAAATTCTGTTAAATTTGCATTAAACCAAAGTGGGGTTTGAGCGGACCAGTGACCACTTGTGAAATTGGAGGCCTCTAAATACGATTGCGTAGTGCCTCAGAAGAGCCCGAATGTGCTGGTGTTGGTGTGATATTTTTTTTTTTTTTTTTGAATGTCACCCCAGCGCATTGCTGATAGCTGTGTTGCAGTGCACTGCCAATATGATTCATTTCAGTCGGCAAGGTCATTTTTTAATGGCAGTGCATCGCACCAGTGCACATAACGTGCATTGTGCTAAAGTGTGTGTATGTTACCGTGGTGCCATAGTGTGACTGGGTCTCAACTGTGCTATAGTGTTTTAACTTGCTGGATGTTGTCCTTTTCATTTTATATGTGTAACATATTGTCCGAATAGTTTTTAATGCATTATGCACTTAGTCAGAAAATTTTATGTTTTGGGGCCAGTTGCGATGTACTTTTTTTTTTTTTTTTTTCCTTTTTATTGGTTTCAGTAAAAATGTTTTGAAACTTGCAATATCAAATTGTCTTGTAGGCACATCCACATCGTCTTCACAGTTGCGTAAAGAACAGCCTTTGTTTACTCTAAGACAAGTTGGAATGATATGTGAACGTCTTCTTAAAGAAAGGGAAGATAAAGTTCGTGAAGAATATGAAGAAATATTGACCACAAAACTGGCGGGTATGTGATTTTTCTGTAGGTTTAAATCACTTTATTGTAAAGTTTGTAGTTATGAGCTTTTGGGTGCCTTTTTTTCCCCCTCAGTTATACATCAGTTATGCTCCACCTCCAGACGATTGGACACTGACAACTCAGAATAACTCCTCACACTGCCTAATTTACTTAAAGCCGAGCGCTACCCAAAAGGGAAAGTTCTGCTTTTTGGGGAGCCGGGGGGGGGCGGGAGCGGGTACCCAATTTTTGACAGGTACCCGCTTCCCACTTCTGTTCCCAAGTGCCGCAGCACTCTGCAATAGAAGTTCTCCTTCCTCCCTCCCCCCTGCAGTCTTCTGGGACACTGATAGGTCCCAGATCTGAATGGGGATGAGCTGGGGTGACCACACCACTGGATCGTGGGACAGGTGAGTGACTTTTTTTATTTTTACTACATGTAACTAGAACTCCTCTTTAAGATAGAATCTAGATAGAGCTCTATAGAGAGAGAGATTTATTCTATAGTATAACATTTTCTATATCTTGTGAAGCAGTGTTTAATTTATTCTGATCAACCCCTACAGACCTCAATTCATAGTGGGGTTGTATCTGAACCCCATGGAGAACAGAGGCCACTTGTAAGCTGCTGCAAGCACAGGATCCTGTAGAAAAGGCCCCCTTGGTAGGGAGTTTAACTAATAAAATGCAGATCCAGTGCTGTATTCTGCTTTGGTGAAGCCCTTTTTTTCCTGAAGACCCAGGGGTAAATGTCTGACATACAGAGGTGAAGATTGAGCAATTCCTCAGCTCTGCAATGTTTTCATTGTAAGTGGTAGCCCCTGGCTTGTGTTCCCTGGTGCTGTCTTCTCACCTTTTTGTCTTTGGAGAATGTCAGCATAGTTTTGAGGACTCTCCTGCCATGGCTGGGCGCAGGGGTGTTTGAGTCAGTTGTGACGCCTGCCAGAGGGCACAATTGTCTTGAGTAGTGAGTCCACACGTGGCCTGCCTGGTCTGCAGCGCAGACTTGGCCAACTTGGGTGGACTGCGTGTGCGGACACCATATTAGATTCCTTTGGATCTGGGACACTGACCGTGTTGGGTGCATCCTCTGTGGAGCACAGGCCATAGTGCACCATGGGGCCTTCAGCCTCCAGAAAGTGGGACACCATGAGGCCACCTCCCCCCACTGTATCCAATCCTGGTGATACTTTACCTCTTCTGAAGTACAGTTTGATGGTTTTTGGGTGTCTAGAAACCTGGGAAACTTGAAGCCCATCATAGGGCTGGTGATAGTCTTCCTTTTTTTACAAATTCTTTCAGGCCAGTTCTGATACAGAATAGACATCCTGGTTTTTCACTTACTCTTTCAGGGTTTTATTCCTGGGGTACTTTTTCATGTACAAGGGAGAAATTTACATATTTGTCCACTGTGTTGGAACAACTTGTGGATACCTGTAAAGATATAAGGCCTCTTGCACATGATACTCCTGTTTGAGCATCTCCTTTTGGCCTCTTGCACACAATACTCCTGTTTGAGCATCTACTTTTTCCAGACCTTTTTTTTTCTTTTTTGTATTTGTGAGTATTCACGTGCATTGAGGCCAAGAACTTGAAGCTGTTGCTGTCAGAGCCCCCTCGGCTTTTGGCGACAGGGTCATGGAAGGCTCCCAAACCAGCCAAATCCTTTCCATTACACCCTCCTAGAGAAGAGGAATTGTCCGAGGTCTGGTATCTGAACTAGAACAATATTTTCTCAACAATATCCAGTGGAGGATAAAAAGTACAGTCCTGGCTGTGGATCCTGTTTTGTCTTGAATAAGATGCTTATGGCTCCAGTGTTTAGGTAATCCCACAGACAAAAAATTGAATTTCAAGGCATCTTTTTGTTTATGCTGCAGTCCCATGCACCTTTTCACTCCAGAATGTTGCAACTCTGCATTCTATCAGCATATGACAAAGTTCTTGGATTGTCCTTTTGTCTGAACAAGTAGTTCGGGATGGCCTTGGAGAGGATCCTCTGGCGGACACCATAGACGTGCTGGTGGACCCATGGGGCCAGTATCGTCTGATTTATGCCTTCCCTCCTCTCGAGCCTCTGACGAGACTTTAACGCAGGATTGAGATAGAAGGGATTCCAGTAATTTTAGTGGCTCCGGACTGGCCTTGCAGGTTTTGGTACACAGACGTCCCTTGGAGACTACTTCTTAGGGCCGATCTTCCATCCTGCTTTACTTGCTGGCTTTGACGGCTTGGCTGTTGAAAGCCAGGTGCTGAAGGATAGGGGTTTTGTCTGAGTTGGTGATTCCAACATTGTTGAAAGCCAGGAAGTCTACCTCTAGGAAGATCTACAATCATATGTGGAAAACTTGCATTTCGCGGTGTGAGTCTCTTGGGGTTCACACTGGCTCTTTTTCAGCAGAAATATTGGCTTTGAGTACCATCAAGGGCCAGGTTTCGGCCTTGGTGGTCTTTCAACGAACTTGGGCCACACACACACTCCCTGGTGCGTACCTTTCTTCAGGGGGTTCGACACTTTGCTCCTCCAGTGCGGTCTCCGTTACCACCTTGGGACCTCAACTTGGTGCTCTCCAGAAGCCTCCTTTTGAAAATCTTTGGGAGATCCCCCCCCCCCCCCCCCCCTGCTTACGCTTTCCATGAAGGTGGCCTTTTTGGTGGTGATCACCTCTGTGCGCAGGGTGTCTGATTTGGCGGCGTTATCTTGTCCCCCTTGGTGGTTTACAGAGATAAAGTGGTTCTTTTCCCCGTCTGTCGTTCCTTCCAAAGGTTGTCTCTGATTTCCATTTGAATGATGACCTTATGCTGCTCTTCCTGTGTCCCTGGCCAAAACATCCTAAGGAAATTGGGTTGGATGCCCTGGATGTGGTTCGGACAATTCGGGTGTACCTGCCAGCTATGGAGTCTTTTTTTTTTTTTTTTTTTTTTTTTTAAGGAAGGCAGGCTCATTATTTGTGCTCACAGATGGGCCTCTGAAAGGACTGCCTGCTTCCTCCGTGACCATTTCCAGATCAAACAGACGGTGACTCAGACCTACTCAATCAAGGGTCAGGTTCCTCCTTTGCCTGTCAAGGCGCACTCTACTCTGGCGCTTAGTGCTTCCTGGGCCTCCCATCATCTGGCGTCTGACTAATAAGCTACCCTTTGCAAGGCGGCCACCTGGTCGTCGGTGCATACTTTCACAAACTTTTTTTTAAAGTGGATGTGTTGGCATCTGCAGATGCTTCTTTTCGACGCAAGGTTGCAGGCTGCTGTTTAGAGGACCGGTTTCCTCTTTGGGGGTGTAATGTTTTCAGGTGGGCTCCAGATTTTTTTTTTTTTTTTGGTTGAGCTCCTGTTACCTGGTTGGCTACGGTTTAGCTTTGGGAATTTTTTCTTGCTGTTCCCACCCCTCATGTTTCACACTGTTTTTTGCCGTAAAATCCATTTCTCTGATGTTTATTGATGGACACAGCGTCCACCCCTCTGGAGTTGTAATTCTTCTGACACTGCTTGTAACAAACTGAGTAACTAGAGCAAAGAGAGGGTAGTATACCCCCGGGACTGCCCATAGGCGTAGTCCAGTCATTTCTTTTTTTTTTTTCTGCCTATTGTCCTACTCCTGTAGGGGACAGCATAACCCAATGGTTAAGAATATCAGGAGCTGTGTTCATCAATGAACATTAGAGAAATGGCAAGTCAAAAATTCAATTTTTTCCTAAACTGAATTTTTCCTTTTTTAAGGGTAAAGTTTCTACCACTGCTGTACTTTTTCAAAGACTACTAGCTACCCTTCCCTTGGTCAGAGATTTTTTTTTTTTCCAGAGAGTAACTCACATTGTACCACTTATACGATCTCCGTTGACTCTGTAGGACCTCAATCTGGTGTTGTCAGTTTATCAAAGGCTGTCCTTTGAACATATTTGGGATGTTTCCCTCCCTCCTCTTCCAATAAGGTTGTCTTTCTTGTTGCTATTCTCCTGTATTGGAGGGTGTCTGAACTTGCGGCTTTAAACTTTTACCACCTCAAGACCGGACTCTTTAACCCTTCTCTTGTCCAGGCCTTTAGTGCTCTCACACTTGATATTTACTCACTCATGCAACACTGTACCCAATATAAATTTGTATTTTCTTTTGGAGACAGAGCTTTTGGTAGTAAAGTTGTAAACCCTCACACATACCCAGTGAATTGAATAACCTCAGGTGATAGAGATTAAGTTTTTTTACCTGTTTATCTGCTGCCATCTCTACATCCCTTCTAAGTGCACAATTGTTATCAAATCCTTCTGCATCTGTCGGGAGCAGAGAGGAGGGGGTGGAGAGCTGCAGTTAACAGCTTTTATACAATGTGTGAAAACTGATTGGAGGAAAGGGACACACTCTTCCACACACTGCACAGGAAGAAGGAACATGCAGAGCTGTGTTCTGAATAGACAAACTATGTGCTGAGCTTTCCTCCCTGTCACAAATGTATCTCGTAGGGAAAACTTGTCAGAATTGACTCTACAGATATGTGCTTTGTTCAGATTTCATGAGGTTTACAGCCGCTTTAATCAGTGTGTTTTTTTTTATTGGAAAAAAAAAATTCAAAAATTCTAAAAAAATTAAAATAACATGGTTTTCCTTAGTTTCTGCTAAAAAATTTAGTTAAACATAAATTTTGGCCTTTGGCCAAAATGTTACATTTGTTTGGTAAAAATAACCCAAATTAATGTATATTTAGTCTGTGTCAAAGTTATTGTCTACAAATTAAGGTATGTATGTTAAAAGTCCCGATGTACTGACTGCCTGTCTTTTTGGTATTGGTAGATTGACTAATGCACACCCCGGGTGCCCAAACATGGACCGCAATTCAGCTGATCCCTGCTGAACTGGCTGAATTTTGATTCCATGTATGGCTGGCATTAATTTTTTATACTCAAATGGATTCTGGTTCAAAGTCATGTCATTCCAATAATTGAGCAATTTTTTTGTTTGTGTATAATATAAAATATAGGTTTACAAAAAACATTTTTGGCAGCCTTCTATATAGCGGTTTTACTAGTCATTCAGCAATTTTACTTTTGCCTAGCGGTTTTTATTTTCACGTTTTTGTATACATTCATGTGACTAGAAGATGCTGGGGGAGGTTTATAAAGGCACAAATTATATGCATATGAAAGTGCACAGAAAGTAAAATGCTTTGCAGCAGTATCGTGCAGATGAAATGCACATCTGATTTTTTTTTTTTTTTTTTTTTCCCTACAGCATTTGTTGAACTGGCCTGCTTGCTGTAGGCTGGTTGTTAGCTCAAACATGTCCATTTTGCATTGCTTCTTTTGAAATGCACATCGAAATGTATCTTGGTAGCAAATGACTTAATTTTTTTTTTCCTTATCTCTAAAGAGCAATATGATGCTTTTGTGAAGTTCACTCATGATCAGATTATGCGACGATATGGAGAACAGCCTGCTAGCTGTAAGTATATTTTCTTGACTCTTGTGTTTTTTGGGATTTGTTTTTGCTAGTTTTCATACTGCCGATTCAGAATACATTGTAATCCTGCTTCAGTATTCATGACTTGTATTAGAATGTTATGCTATAGTAATACAGCTGTAATTCCATGATTGCTGTTTGAAGTAAACTGGCCTGCTTCCCATAGATGGTTTCACATTGTTAGTGAAATTATTTAACATTTATTGATCTTGACTTGTTTTGCACACAATGCACAGCTTGTGTCCCTTCCTATAGTTGCTCTCCAGGCTGTGAATGTTAATCAAGCACACAAATTTTTTGTATCCAACTTCAGATCCTCAAGAATTTTAAAGTGTATGGTTCGTGGTGTGTTTTTTTTTTTTGTTTTTTTTATTCTTTTATCAAATGATTTATACCTGCCAATCCCAGATCATCTTCTGTTATCTAGCTACACATATGTCACAAATCTGTCATCTCTTCAGTCTAAGGCCTTGTGCACACAGGACATTTAAAAAATCTCCAGCGCTGATGCAAGGAAAAAAGCAGCTGTAAAAACATGCTTTTAGCCGCGTTTTTGACTAGCATTTATGCGCATTTTTTGGCGTTAATGTTTTTGAAGTAAAAGCACTCCCTTTAATGTAAAAATGTTCAGCGTTTAGCTGCCTTTTTACAGCTCAACAGCTTCTGCTCCTGAACGCACAGGCTTATTGTATCTTTTTTTTTTTTTTTGCCTCCAAACACCGCTGAAAGTTTGTGTGCATGGACACATAGGCTAACGTGGAGGGGCATCTAGAAGCAGTAAAAAAAAGTCAGATGCCTCTAACAGCAGCTGTAATGTAAACGTCCTGTGTGCATGGGCCCTAAGGCCTCGTTCGCAAAGGTGAAGTGTACATCCATGCAAGGGCTGTGTTTAACCACGCAGGGTTGCACAGGTGTTTCATGCATTGCTGTGCAGGCAATCAATCAAGTATAGAAAATATCAGCGCACAGAAAATGCAAATAAGTTTGAAGCTGCTGAACACTCAGGTCAAACTATAAAACCAATAAGCAGGAAAAAATAATAAATAGTGCAGCGCTGAACAATCAGACCGAAAACAAATACTAAAATATTGGAAGAAACTGAATTATTGGAAAGGGGTCCATGCAATAGGAACAGTCCATACAATGCCCGTGTGGTAAGGGTGAAAAAAAAGGGGGGATCCTAGATGGAACAATTGGTGCTCTCAGTGCACTAAAATCCACCACCTGCAGAATTGGCCTCTCACCTTAAGAACACTGGAATCAAGCATAAACTCCTTGTGCAGGCTGCACAGACTGTATACCCAAAACGAACTCCCTCTTAGGCAGATACACCAATCAGCAAGCACTCCAAATCAGTATATACTTCCTGGGTCCACTTATCCCTTATTGGCTCCGCTCATACACATATATGGAAATACAAATGGGCAGAACCATAGCGTAATACTGATAACTTTTATTCAGAATGCATGAAAATAGACAGCCTCTTACTTGTAAATGGATGGAAAAACGGCATGTAAGTAACAGGTTTTCCGGCGAGTCCTCCTCGGATCTCACCACTTTCCAGATGGCAGCGGGTGACGTCAGTAGCTCCACCTTCCCCCCCCCGTATGCCTTTCGTCTCCCAATGGGCGGAGACTTCTTCAGCGGACGTCACCCGCTGCCATCTGGAAAGTCGTTTCTCCCAATTTGACAGCGGACGGGGTGTTCAGGGCTGTGCAAGTGCACGTCTGTCAAATTGGGAGTAATAGCTATGTCCATGCAGCTGCTGCATCCCAATTGAAAATGAAACTGCCTCTACAAGGATGCATGAAACACCTGTGCATCCCTGTGTGGGCAAACGATGGCCTTCACATAGGCTTACGCTAGAGTACTCTCTTGTGAGCTAGGGCTTGCTAAGTTTCATGTGATTGCAAACTAAAGAAGTTGGCTTACAGCGAAGTGTTGACTTTACCTGGTTGGACCAGACAGGGAGGGGAGATATCCCCGTCATTGTAACAGATAATAGGAAAAATGATTAGTGATCAGACCCTGCCCGATGCTGCCTTAAACAAGAAACCAAATCCTCCCAGTAAGCTACAGGCAGATGTGGACTTTTTTTTTTTTTTATTATTTTATATTGGGTAGCAGTGGTGGGAACTCTTCATATTATACAGTGAGAGCTAAAGAAGAAAGGTCTATTCTCACAAACCTTCTTCTGCAGTAGCTTGAAAAAAGAGATGCCTAACCCTGTCATTTCATTCAGTTGTAATGAGTTTCTAAAATGACACTTGGTTTCATGCATTAGAAGTTGTGCATCCTGCTGTGTGAAAATTATTTCATTTTGAAAGTAGTTATAAAGTCAAAACCTTTAGTTCAATTCTTGCATGAAGGTAAAAAAATGTTTGGGTTTCTGTACCCCACCCCTTCTCTTTTTTCCCTGTGTGGGATGCGGAAGAGCGGGGGGGAAGAGATCCAGAACTGTGCATGGCTGCATCTCTTCTCCCCTCTTCCTCCTCACACAGGGATTTGGGAAAGAGCAGGAACCATTGGCTTCTGCTGCTGTCAATCCAATGCATGGTGGGTCAGGCAAAGCCCTGCTATGTGTGTCTGTTGAGTGCAGCTCCAGGGACAAACACAGCTTGGGAGTGAGCACCCACTGTGCCCCCATAGCAAGCTTCTTGCTATGGGGCAAACGGAAGATAAGGAGCCAAGATCACCATTGGTGGGACCCCAGAAAAGGCGGCTCATGGCCAATACCATAACCTAATGGCAAAAAACAGCCAAAAATAAATTATCCTTCTGACGATCACAGTGATACCACATGTGTATATTGTTTGCATCTGTTGTAGGGCCCAGACACAAGTGTGCATTTTTGATTTTTATTATCCTAAATAAAACCCCATTATATTAAAAAAAAAAAAAAAAAAAAAAATTTCAATCCTACCTAAAATTCACTGACCCTGGCTTCTAACCCTTACCATGACCTACATTTTTTATTTATTTTTTTTCCTCCAGGAGGAGAGAGAGGGGAAAAAAAAGGGCGGGCTAAACGGTGACTGATCAGGTGATCGGGAACCAATCTTTGCCTGGTCTCTGTGCTGGAAATACGCTGTGCAATACACTCAACACAAGTACACATACATGCAGTCCCATGGATAAAGACCCACTTCTGTGAGGCTGTATATGTGTGTACACTCAGCAGGAATGGATTAAACTAAGAGGTATACATTTGTGTTTGTGATAGGCTTCTGGTTGCACTATACTGCAAATAACCACTTGCTGTCTGGTACACAGTTTAATAGATCAGCTGAGCTTTACAAAGGGAGTTTGTACACCAGACTTTTTTTTTGGCTGGCAGCCATTCCTTGTCCAACCACTGTTACATTCTTGGAACTGTTAATCCCTTGGTTTCCATACTCCTGGGTTACCACTTGGCAGATGCAGACATCAAAATAGTGATGTATTGATTGCTACAGGGGAAGGTTTCTCTGTACTCATTGTACTGTTAACAAACGCCAGACAGATTGTATTTTTTACCAAACATTGAACAGAACTAGGATTCACAAAGTACACAATTCTCAGAGATCAATAATACCTTTTGAATACCAATGAAGTCATTACATTCCTGCAGAGAAGGCACTTTTTATGCTCAGTTGTAATATGAATGATAGTGTATTCACACCAACCTCTCACCAATGTATTTAAAACACTAACAGTAGGTTTGTCCTGTATGTTCCAACCTAATGTTGGCATAGATGATTTGTTCCTAATCTGCAAGGTAATTTGAATAATTATATTTTCCTAACTGCAATTTTTTTATTTTTGTACCCACAGATGTCTCATGAATTGTTCTATGCCTTCCTTGGCTGTGCTCCTTTTTATTGCTGCAAGATGTCCTAGTTAAGAACTGCGGCAATGCCATAATCCCCTCCCCTGTGAACACGGCTTATTTCAAGCTTTTGTCAGTGGCAACCACTCTTATGCAGCAACTGGTTTTGGAGTGTTCCCTGATGTCAGTGCCACCTGGATGTGGATCTAAGCTACCTGTATTGATATACCAGTGGCCTCATTTGCTGTATCATTAAAATCTGGCTTCTTTTGTTAATGTTTTTAAAAAAAAAAAAAAAAAATATGGTTTAAAGCTGGTGTTCAAGAACATGCCCTATGCTAGTTGTGTAAATAAGTGAAAATAGCATAATTTTTTTTTTTTTGATGGATTTTCAGGAAGGTTTTAACAGTGCACTACAAAGCAGTATCAATCACCAATATGGTGACATCATTCATGGGACAATTTCCAAGTTACATTCAACATATTTGACCAAGAGAATACAATAACAAGGGCATGTCTATTTTAAAGGACTTTGGGGGAAATGGTAAAGATGGATTTATGATTTGTTTTGTTAGTTTTTATTTATTCTATCATTCTTTAACAAATGTTTAATGCAATTTTTTCCCGTCTATCATTGTTTAACTGCCTTGTAGTACTGGAATTTAGTTGAAAAAAAGAAATAAAAAAAAGAAAAGCGCTCCTTCTTCAGATGTATTTTTTTGTTCCTTTATGAACAGAAAATTGGTGAACATTATTTCTGCAGCACTATTGTATAATGTCAGCACTGCAGGAATCTGCCTTGGGCGCTGGTTGTTCCCATTTATGACTGTGAATTGAATCCTTTGATGGCTTAGGTCACAGACACTGTAAAAAAAACCCATCTGGGCGGTTCTGTAAACTTGATGACCAATCCCAATGGTCACAAATGTAAACAGTGTAGTGTTTATATTGCAGAGCCTACCTCTTACGTTGGAGGGAGGAGGACTACAGAATGAATTTTTTTAACCCTTTCACCACCACCCAGTATATCTCAGCTCGATCCTTTCTCTGCAGTGACCTGTATATTAACCCTGTCGCCTACCTTATCCTGTACATCTTTACATTCTTTTCTTCCTCTGAATGTATATGACCTGTGCATGAACAAGTCTCAGAATCTCAGGTGTTTGTGGCTAAAAGCTTGTTGGTTTGAACATGCTTGTAGGAAGCGTTTTCTATTCTTTGAGGAATCTCTTGACAAATTTAAAAATGAAGTAACTAGGGGAAAAATACCCCTACCCCATAAGAAGAAAAAACAAAAGTCTCCTACTCCTGTGGCTTCTTCTTTTCTGTGAAGAAAGGGATCTTTTTATTCAACCCTGGCATCAAATTCAAAAACTATGCTTAACACTTGCTTTCATTGGAAGCTCTTTCCCACCGAGCATTCCCAGAAGTTCTCTTTACAATGAGGTGTACTCCAACTCTGAGTGGGGGAAGTCTTATGGCGTTTTGGGGTTATTCTGTCATTTCGAAGTGGTACAAAATAGAATTTATATCCTTGCTGCCTCCTTGCCTTTTTACCCTCCAAACTGCCAGTTTGAGACCAAAGGAAGGCAGATTTAATGACTACCTTGCCCAACTTCAGGCGCAAAGGATGGTTGTACCAGGTCCCTCAGAAGAATAGTTTCAAGGTTTCTATTCAAATCTATTTACAGTCCCAAAACCAAATTGAGTGGGGGGGGGGGGGATATCCACCCAATATTTGACTTGTAGTAACAGATTTTTCTGTACCAAAATTCCACATGTAATCAATAAGATCTGTCATGACTTCTTTCAGATAGGGAATTAATGGCATTAGTCAACTTTACAAGATGCCTGGTTCGGGAAAGATTGGGGGGAGTAGCAATTTGTTTCTTCAAGCGGGTCACTTTTTAGTTGGGGAAAAACAGGTAAGCGACCCAGGTGGCCATTACTTGATATTAGTCGGACACTTGGAGGACTCTCCTATTATTCTTAATTTCCTACTATGCCACTAACATGGGTCGATTACCCTTCTTTCGCTTTTTGTTGCATACCGTGACCCCTACCCTGGGGGGTGTTGCCCCTTTTGAAGGGGACGCAAACGTTGCTTTTGTACTCTATCTTTGATAAAACTAGAAGACCCTCAACCGCTCCTAGACTATACACAAAAATAGTCTAAGCTGGCTAAAATGTTATTACTATAACCTGATCGATATCTGACGTTAACCCATCCAGGAAGGACTACTTTTTTTTTTTTTTTTTTAACCTCACGTCCTTAAAGCCTTTTCTAAAATAGACCTTCGCTTTATGACCCCCTACTGCGTTACCCCTCTCTTTTGTATTTATCACTTTATTTGATTTCAGGGAACATCATTACACATCATGCTGTCTTACACAAGATAAGGTTACTCAGTTACAAAGCCATTATCTCCAACAAATTCTTCTTATCTCAGATCTATTCTACTCCTCTGTCAGCTTCTGCCAACTCATTCTCCATCATTTAACAGATATTAACGGGGACAAGGTATTGTTTAGATAGCAAGTCTCCTCCTCTACTCCTATTCATTCGATCCTTGCCCCCCTTCACTGTACTCTATCTCAACTGTCCCTTGACCTCTGAGTATTGTTTATGTATTCCCCTTATCTTCCTAGCCATTCATTCCCTTCCTTTTTCCCTTTTCTTTCCCCCCCTTTTCAGCCTTCCTCCCCCCATTCTTACCCCTACACATTCACTCCCAACTCAGTCACAAAAACATATAAATCAACATAAAAAAAAAAAAAAAAAAAATGTCCTTTCCTTTTCCCTTTAAAGGAGGGGGAGCCCCTCTCTCCCTCCACTTCTCCTCTCCCGCGCGCAAATCATAACGCTTCAGCATTCTGAAATGGTGGTCTCAACATTTGCCTCCCCTCATCTGAAGCAACAAAAATATTCCAATTTCTCTATATTGTTTTATACTGTTCCAGTTTGTGGTGTCGAGAGCACTAGATCTTCCATTTTATTAATATGTTCTAGTTTTCTTACCCATTCAAACACCGAGGGGGCTTGTCTTTTTCTCCAAAGTAGAGGTATGCACGCTCTTGCCGCATTCATCATATGAGGCAATACTGTTTTTTCATATTTCGTTACTGACAATTCGGATATCTGTAATAGACAGAAGGCCGCATCTCCCTCTATTTTATATCCTGTTACATTATGGACTGTGTCCTATCTCTAGCCAGTATTTCTTTATCTCCGGGCAAGCCCAAAAGATGTGAAATAGTGTGCCCTCTTCTTCTTCGCATCGCCAGCATCTGTCTGATTCTTGCGTGTACCACCTATGTAGCTTATCTGGTGTATTATACCATCTAGTTAAGATCTTATAATTTATTTCTTGGATTTTAGTGCATTTTGTTGGCCTAAATATTGCCCTGAATATCCTCTGTTTTTGTACCTCTGTTATGTCTATATCTAGTTCTTGTTTCCATTTTTCCAGCCATTTTATTCTTGGCTGGGTCAATGGTGTGTTTAGCATTTTATAGAAGATAGATAATGGCCGTTCTACAACTCCTGTTTTCTCACATAATTTTTCAAAGTGTGTCAACGGCCTCTCAAATTTTTCCGGGGCAGGTAAAGACTCAAGAAAATGACTAAGTTGTAGAGCCTCCCATAGGTAGAGACCATATAGTCCCCCTTCCTCTGTTAATTTAGATATTGGGGGCCACATCCGCTGATTTGCATATGATTTGATGCCATCTTGTCCTGTTTCCCTTAGTTTTTTTAAAATGTTGCCTATCCAGTCCGGGAACAAACTCAGGATTTCCCAAGATCGGATACATCGGGGAATCTGCTGTAGTAAGATTTTGTCTTATGGACTGTTGGTAACCTATTTTTAATGTATTTCCTAATAAAGGATGTGTCCTCAGGGTTTTAGGGAGTGTCTTATAGCACCAAATTGCCCTTTTCAGTGATACCATTGTCTGCGCTTGCTCTATTTGGACCCATCTTTTCGAATCTGCATGATGCCACCAATCTAGTATTCGATTCAGATGGATAGCGTGGTAGTATCTGCGAAGATCAGGAACTGCTAGCCCACCCATGCTTTTCGGTAATGACTGTTACGGGCTATCCGCGGTTTTTTCCCCACCGAAATATATCTGCCAAACAGCCCATTTATTATTTTAAAGCAGCTATTAGGTATTTTAATTGGGAGTGCTCTCATTATATATAAATATTTTGGTAGGATATTCATTTTTACTAAATTTGCTCTCCCGAACCATGACTGTAGGCCTCCTCTCCACTGCTCCAACGTTTTCTTTGTCTCTTCCATCAGGGGAATTAAGTTTAGCTCGTATATCTGGGTCAAATCTGCGGTTATATAGGTTCCTAGATACTTCACAGCCTTCTCTACCCATGCGAATCCAAAGTTGCTTTAGTCTGGCCTTTTTTTGCTTCTGCTATTCCTACACCCAGTGCTTCAGACTTCCCATAATTTATTTTAAAATTTGATAATTCTCCATACTGTTTGAATTCCTCCAGGAGTACCGGAATCGAAATTTCTGGTTTTGTCAGTGTAAACAATAAATTGTCCGCGTATGCTGCGGTCTTATATTGTTCTTTCCCTATCATGATGCCCCTTATATCTGGATTAAGTCTGATTTTATTCAAAAAGGGTTCTAATGTGAGTGCAAGGAGCAGTGGGGACAAAGGGCACCCCTGTCTTGTACCATTTTTTTTATACTGAAAGGCTCCGATAATACCCCATTTGCCTTTACCCTTGCTGTTGGATTAGACTATACCCTGGAAATTCTCTCCTGCATCAATTCTCCTACCCCTATATACTTGAGCACCGACTGCATAAAGGCCCACTCAACCCGGTCAAAAGCCTTTTCTGCGTCGGTGCTCCATATGACACACGGGAGTATCTGTTTTAGTGGCTATATGTATCAGATTTAGGACCCTCTTGGTACTATCTCTGGCTTCTCTCGTTGCCATAAAGCCAACCTGATCAAGATGTATTATTCTTGATAAAGCCTTTGCCATTCTAGCTGCTATTATTTTGGTATAAATTTTTAAGTCTGTATTTAGAAGCGAAATGGGCCTGTAACTTCCACAACTCGCTGGGTCCTTTCCCTCTTTTAATATTAATGTTAAATAGGCCGTTAGTGTGTCTCTTGATAGCATCCCCTCCGAACCTCTCTGGTTAAACAGTCTTTCCATGTATGGTCCCAAAATGGGGGCCAATACATGGAAATACTGTGGTGTCAGTCCGTCTGGTATTCCAGATTGAGGTAAGTACTCTTCCCTTTCCTTTTGCGTTTTACCTACTTCCGGTAAGTTATAGAGCCTTGAGTAGAAATTCCTAAACTCTTCCGTTATTTGTTCTGGTATTACTTTTTTGATTCCTTCTGGCGAGACAATTTGTGGGATATATGATCTTGTTTTTTTGACTCTGGATAGATCTTGCCAAAGTCTTCCCGCATTTGTTCCCCGACTCATAGGCAATCTTCCTTGATATTTGTGTCGCGGCTTTAGCTCTGTAGTGTAATAAATCTAGTATCTGCTTTCTCACTATACTCAACTCCCCTAATACTATGTTTGCCTTTTTTTTTTTTTTTTTTTTTTGTTTTTTTATGCTCTGTTTCTAACACTTTAAGTTTATCCAGTAATGTTTGCAGTTGTTCCTCTCCCTTTTTATTCTTGCACCATGTTTTATTAATATTCCTCTTATTACAGATTTGTGTGCTTCCCATAGTGTGCCAATCGTACACCCCGTTTGGTCGTTACATTCGAAGTAGTCCTTAAGCTCCTTCTGCACTTCCATTTTCACTTCTATCTGTAACAAGCTTTCATTTAATTTCCAAAATCTTTGTTTTTTAGAGTCAGCTGTGGAGGCGCTATATATCATAGAAATCATTGCATGGTCTGACCATGAAATGCTATCTATATCCGTGTGTCTAACCGCCTGGAGATAAGCATGGGGCACCAGGAAAAAATCTAATCTCGAGTAGCTCCCGTGAGGGTGTGAGTAAAATGAGAATTCTTTTTCGGTTGGATGCTGAAGGCGCCACACATCCATCAATTGTTGTTTGTGCAGCATCCTCATCATCCGTCTGCCTATCCTTCACGTGGGCATAGACTTGCTTCTAGATGAATCCACCATGGGAGACAGCGGTGTGTTGAAATCCCCACCCAATATCAACTGTCCTTGGGAGAATTCTCTAAGTACGTTTAACGTTTTGGCTACAAACCTATCCTGCTGTTTATTGGGCGCATATAGGGTTGCTAATGTCATCTGGATTTCCCCCAATTTCCCTTTTAAAAAGAGAAATCTGCCGCTATCATCACATAATTTCTCCTCTAACTGCCATGGTGTATTACTATCTATTAATATCGACACTCCTCTTGATTTTGATTGTGTATAAGTTGCATGGTATATGAATGGATAGGCATTATTTCGCAAATACGGTAGTTTATCTGTTTTAAAGTGCGTTTCTTGTATAAACTCTATATTTGCCTTCACACGTTTGAGTTCTGATAGTAGTATCTGCCTTTTTTCGGGTGTGTTTAGACCTTTTACATTGATTGAGACCACCTTTTATATTTTCCATGTTTAGACTAATAACTATATTGCACTAAGGAGATGAAGGGGGGGGAAGGGGAAAAGGTTACCCCCAAAAAAAAAAAAAAATTCCCACACTACACACTCACCTCTACTCTCACACTCAACAATTGTACAGTGACACCTTCCTCTCTCTTTCACTCCTATCCCTTTCCCTATGGAGCCCCCCCTCCAGGGGGAGAACAAAGCTCGCCCTGGTCGGGCTCCACAGGTCGGATTATTAAATCCTTCCAACACACGGCATTTTACTGCCACTGGTGTGTTCTTAACTTTTTTAAGGGACCGTACCCTAAGTGGCCACCCATGTCCTCACCCCTCCCTCCCAATTCTATTTCCACACTTTGTTCCTTTATTTTCAATACCCATCTCTTTCTTCATCCTTTTGCTCCTTTAGCCCTTTTATCTTTTCCTGACTCTTCTTGCCTACTTCTCGGGCCCCACTATTTTTCTCCCTTTCCTTCCCCACGCATCTACTAGAGCCTTAATATCAAACTATACCTTCTCCCTGATAAGGTAATAATAACCAAAGAAGAAACAAAAAGAAAAAGAGAGAAAAAAAAAATTTCTCCAGTCGAGCAGTGCCTTAATTTCAAGGGGGACATTCTATCCCCTGATTCATCATATGAGAGGGGAAAAAAAAAAAAAGGGCCCAATATTTATAATCAGGGAGGGACACAAGTTATGATTCATCTACGTCCTCATTTTTATACATCTTATATATTAACATCTATCCCTCCTATGCCCCGGTTGACGAATTTACATGTTCAGAGGGCTGAGATCTCACCAGAACCAGATCTTCTATTAATCTTTAATATCCCCTGTATACAAATTTTCCAACTGCTCCCTGAGAGCTAACCAGGTATTTATAGAGATCTTAAGCATCCCATCTTTCTTTCACATCTTAAGTATCTTAAAAAGAAAAACAAACCCCCCCCCCCCCGAAAAACCAGTGTCCTCTTCCAATGGGGACATTGCATCCCCTAACTATTGTGTAAATAATAAGAAAAAAGAGAAAAAAAAATAGAGGGGGGAAAAAATCCCATCCCCACAACCCTCACCCCAAAAAACAGTGTCTTAATTCCAAGGGGGACAATATGTCCCATAATTTGTCGTGCGGAAAAAAAAAAAGGGGGAAAAGGTTTCTTTTTGGCTTTTCTCTTTACAAATTCACATAGTGTATTGTATTAACTTATTCCCCTCATGTAGCCTTCCTAGGTTCTAATCCCTTTCCTCCCTCCTCCCCCCAGTCTGCCAAGGCTGGGCATATTCTCTAAATGTATTTCCTCCTATTTTCCCAAGCCAATTTGTAACCTCTACTGAAGGGGTTCCTAGAAAGTCAGAGAGCTGCTCTGTCTTGGAAGCTACGTAAAGTGAAGAAGCATCCATCTTTGTTAAATGTTACTGTAAATGGGAAACCCCATCTATATGTACACCCTTTACTTCTGGCTAACTCCAAGACAGGTTTCAGCACGGCTCGTCTCTGTAACGTCCCTTTAGAGATATCCGAAAACACCTGTATACTCATCCCATCCAGTTTCCATTCTCTGGCCTCTCGCGCCATTTTCAGTATCAGTTCTTTCTGGGTATAATAGTGCAGTTTGCAAATAACATCCCTTGGTTTTTCTTGATCTCTTTTCCTTGGACCCGGTACCCTATGCAATCTATCAAGTTCCACTTTATCTGAGAAGCTTGATCCTAGGATATCTTTTTAAATAGTCTAGTGACTGACTATTCCAGCTCTGTTTTTTATTGATTCCGATAATCCTCTAATTCTTAAATTGTTACGGCGGCTTCGATTCTCCATATCTTCAATCTGTAATTATACCCTAGCATCTTTTTCCTCTTGCTGTTCTGTCTTTTTCTCTAGTGCTGTCAGCCGTTTCTTTATTGAAATAATCTCTGCATCCTCCTCCCTCTGCTTAGTGGATAGTGCTTTAATCTCCTTTTTGATGAGCTGAATCTCTTTATGAGCCTCTTCTACCCTGCTCACCAATTGCTCTATATCGATTTTAGTTGGGAGAGAACTGATCATAGTTCTAAACTCTGCCATTTGCGCCACCCATTGGGCACTTGGGGAAGGTGAGCCCGCCTCTGTCTGGTTTATCAGATTGGGTCCCAAACTTCTTTCCTCTAAAGGTGACGTGACTCTGGAATCGGCAATATCACTAGAGTCCCAGTCTGTCTGTATATCTCCCATCTCTGCCATTTTATTAGATGTAGAGGACCTCTGGTTGGCAGAAAGAAATTTTCTTATCTCTCCTTCTGGTTTCCCTGGGTTTTTCGCCGTATTTTTTTTAATCTTGCGCTTTTTTGTGAGAGTCATACTATATCCTTAGACTTATATCGTGAAAATCAAAGATATGATACCACCCGACGTCACAGCTTCTGAACCCTTTCCAGCCTGTATCCCAAGTGTCTCTGTATCTGTACTGTGACCAAGTGCTCTTGCTCAGTGTTTTCTCAATAATACATGAGAAATTAAAGGGTAACAGGGGGTTCACTCACAGTTTTTGGAATCTTCTCTCCAAAGATCTCTCTTCCCGCAGTCACATCTTTGCAGTTCCCCTCTCGGCTGCCTTCTTTATAACCCACTGCTGAGTGGGGAAATATGGAAAGCTGGTCTGTGCAATAGCAGGTTCTCTCTGTGGTTTATGCTGCCTTCCGTGCAGTTCGGGCTCTCACCTCTGCTCCACTCCTGCTATGCACTCCCTCCAGGCTTATCCACGGCAGGGGATGACAATGTGTCGGAGCCTGCGATCCCCTGTTCTGTCGGTTGGTGTCCTCAGCCTTTCTAGAGAAGACTAGCCTCCGGCCATCTAGGCCTTGCTTCCCCCAATTCCGTCGCCCCAAGGTACCGGTAAGGTCTAGCGTCTGTGATCTCTACTCGGGTGCCGATCCTCTCACCGCCTCTTGCCTTGGATTGTGGACACAGTGTCTAGCGGTTGGCGCTCCTCCTCTGGCGTCTCCGCTGGGTGCACGTGGGAGTCGTGGAAGTACTTCCGGGTTTTCAGGTACTCCGCGTCATACCGGAGCTGCCTCCGTCTATCGAGCTGAAGCCAGGGTTATTCCGGGTTACACCCCGCTCTTCTGCCCGCACATAGCCGGGACCTCCCGGCTGGTTCTGGATGGGTTCTCAGCTAGGGAGAGAGTCTCGCACGAGGCTCACGGAGCGAGTCCACGCATGACCACTTCCGGGCACGCCCCCCCATGCGTTACCCCTCTTTCATGCCAGCAAAATCGAAGATGTGGCCTGGTCGGACAACTCCCTGCTCTAGACTGTGTGACACTTTGCAAAGCCAAAGGGGGCATACTACAATGGAGACTGAACGACCACTACTAAGTAACCCCTGGGTCTGCTTTGACAGTGAACACCACCTCCAGGAGTTCTTCACCTTGAACATTTCCCAGGACTTTTCTACTGTGACAAATTGGGCGGCCACAAGGCTATAATTAGGGGCTACCTAATTCAAATAGCATCTTGCCTTAAAAAAAAAAAAAAAAAAAAAAAGCAAAGACTATCTTATAAGCGAAAAGGAGAGAGAGTTGTCTGACCTGCTTGCAAAACAGAAACCGGACCTGGAAATTGATTCTGGCTGGGAGTGAACATTTTCTTGACCACTAAGGCGGAGAAGAGTCTTGGATTGACCCTCCTTTTTATACCCTGAAGGACAGGCCGAGTAGAATTTTGGCCCATAATTTTCACCCCCATCTTCATCACACTGTACTCCCCAAGATTAGACGGTCCGATGGATCCTTGACCCAGAATCCACAGACTGTAGTGGATCTTTCATTCATATTCCAATTTTTCATATAGTGCGGGGGGGGGGGGGGAGCGGAGAGATTCCATCATCTAAGACCCTGAACAACAAATATTTAACTCTTCCCTCCCAGCTTCTCACAGATAGTTGGGAGAAGGAAATTACCATAGAGGAGGTACTAGCTGTTATTAAACTGGCTGATGCGTCCAGGACTCCGGGTCCAGATGGTTTCTCATCTTATTACAAGAATTTTGCCCAACTACTGGCACCCCATCTGCTGAGCTTCTTTGCAGCCATACGCAAAGGGCGCTTCCCCTGATGCAGACTCGAATAGAGCCCATAATATCTAAAGCGGACAAGGACCACCCAGTATCCTTAATCAAGAACGACCTTAAACTCCTTCTGACAATATATGCAAACCAGTTTAACCAATTCCTGGCACAATATATATTCATATAGATCAGGTGGGATTTGTCCCTGGCAGTCAGGCGGAGGACCAGATTAGACGGGCTATAGACCTGGTTTCCTTAACTGCAATGTAACAGGAATGGGATAGTCACCAGGCGAGGTATGTTTTTGTCATTGAACCTTCATAAGGCCTTTGATACTCTATCCTGGCTATTCCTTTTCCATTTATTGAGGAAATAGAATTGTGGACCAAGATTTCTCTCCCGCCTAGGTGTATTATACTCGAATTCCTCAGCTAATATTCTCGCGTATGGTCATAAGTCCGACCCCCCCCCCCCCACCCATAACACTGGCAATAGTCATTCGCTCCAACCCTTACATCCATGGCATTTCCAGTGGAGGCAGAACCCATCAATGTGTGTTATTTGCTGACTGTCTTTTACTATTTATTACAGACCCCATCACGACCCTACCTAATCTATTTGCAACCCTGTCTAAATTTGAGGCCATCTCGGGTCTGAGGATAAATTGCTATAAATCTGGACCCAATACAGTACCGCACTGCAGCAGTCCTTCCCTTTTTAAATGGTGTTCACAGGCTTTCCCTTATCTTGGAGTCACTTACCTCTGATATATCCATGCTGTATCGGGTCTAACGATGTCCCTCTTTATACCATAATTGAACAAGACCTAAAACAATGGCAAGCGCAAGATCTTTCCTGGATGGGTAGAAAAAACGTCCGTTAAGATGAGTCCTTTCTTGTATTTTACACTATTTCAGGTCCCTACCAATCCTAGTATTATCCATATTTCTCTTACGTCCTCCCACAGTCGCCGCCCTCCATTAGTCTTCACCAATGGGGTATTGACTTCCTCTCCACAGGAGTGGCTAGGCATAAGACTTGTTGAAAAAAAACAAAGCATTTACATAGACGCACCCATGGGGGCTGTCCCACTGGTCCAATACCCCCCTGCAATTAGCCATCCCAACTCAGTTTGTCTTCTGCCTAGTTAAGGAGTAGATAGGCTTCCCTGTGCTGGGGCTACAGTCTCAGCCTTCTTCTATTTTATGATTTTTATTTTCTGCAAATGTAATTTTTTCTTTGCATTACTAGCTGTTTATTTTGTCAGCGTTAGTCGGATCTTCGGATGAAGACGGCGTTTTGCGGAGCTGGGAGTCGGACTGGTCGTCCTGGTTCTCCAGGACAGAGGGTCAGATGGAATCCCAGCCCGCCATCGAGCGTTTAGCAGGCTATGTGTTCACCCTGGCCTCGCAAACGACCCGTCCCCGTCCTCAGGGATGCAGCCTGTAAGGTGGCTACCTCACTCGGATGCCTCATCCACGGTTATCCGTGCACTATTTGGCGTCCTGCGTTTTTGGCTGACGGCACCCCTGCCATCGGAGGGTGGGTGGTTTCCCGTTGATGAGAGGCACCCCACGCCTTCGGGTACAGTTAAGTACATTTTGTGTGGGGCCTCTGTCTGGGGCTGGCAGTCCTGTGTGTCTGTGTTATCCCCTCATGTCTGTGCGTTTTTGGGCTCCCTGATCCCGATCCCTGCGGGGGTTTTTCTGTCAGTGCGCTGTGTGAGTTTCTGGGGCCCTCTCCTGTGTCACTTTAGGGTGCTTTGGAGGTACAGACACCTGTGGCGACCGCTGCAGGGTTAAACACCGCCGGTCAGCCATTTTTGGTGTAAGCAGCATGCCTGGCTTCACTATGGCCGCTTATACAGCATGTCTATGGTGTGTTTTTGGCGCCTTGCGGCGCCATCTTGTGTGTGGCTAAATGATCGTTCCGAGCACATGTCGGCGGCCATTTTACTGAAGCCTCCCATTACTTGGCAACCATTTTTCTTTAGCCTAAAGCCTCAGTTCAGTCTATTGCGGTGACATCACTTCCTCCTTTCTCTCAGAAGAACTCGGCTGCGGTGGTAACACTCCTGTGGGGTCTGTCTGCTGTCTTTTTTTTTCCTTGTGCAATCCTTCTGGCTTTCAGTTTATCCTGCTTGGGGGTCTGTGTTCAGTTAGTGTAGCGGTGCGTTGTGGGGGTCCGCGGCGCACTTAAAGGGCCAGTACTTTTCAAAAAAAAAACCTTAACATGGAATCTCAGGACAGCAAATTCCCTCCAGCCTTGGTGGGTGATTCAGGTTCCTCTGAATCTTCTACCCTGACTACTTTGTCTGCTGCAGTGGCGACTTTGGTGTCAAAGGTGGATATTCTGATGACTGAACAAGCTGATAGAAAAGGGCCTAGGATTTCCTTTTCTTCTGATTCTGAATCTGACTTGGTTGCCGTGGGTGGCGTGCCCTTTTCAGGGACTCGCTCTTCTCAGTCTGAGGGGGAGGCGGAGGTTGCAGGGGTGGATGATTCCCCCTGGGACGCCCGAGGAAGGCGCAGCTATGGATGCGCTGATTCTGCCATTAAAGAAACACTCCATTTAGAGGATGAGCCCAATCCTCCGGGCATTGTGTCCTCTTCTGGTACACGCAGGACCCGCAAGGCGGCGCAGGTCTTCCCCTGCCCCGCTGAGTTCCATGCTACAGTGAATGAGCAATGGTGCAGGTTAAAACGCACTTTTGTGGTGCCAAAGAGGTTTCAACTTCTTTACCCTTTCGCATCTCCTACGGATTCGCGCTGGTGTGTGGCTCCTCAAGTGGATCACACTGTGGCCAGATTGAACAAGGCTACTCTGCTTCTCACTGAAGATCACCCGGTATTTAGGGATCCTACAGATAGGAGGATGGAATCACTTGCCCGCCATGCTTACATGGTGGCAGGTTCCATGCTGAAACCTATCTTCGCCTCTGTCATGGCAGCTCAGGCTGTGGCGGATTGGACGAAGATGCTTAGACGCACTCTCGTGCCTGATTCTGCTCCCCCTGCTACCTTGGCGATGGTGGATTCATCAGGGGGTCATGTATTTGTGCGATGCGGCCTTGAATGAGGCCCCATTAGCTGCGCACTTGTCTAGTATCACGGTGCTAAACCGTCGCCTGATATGGTTGAAAAGCTGGTCGGCTGAACAGACTTCAAGGAAAACGGTGGCTGACATCCCCTATGCGGGGTCTTGCCTTTTTGGGGAATCCCTGGATGAATTGGTGAAAGGGGTCACTGGGGGCAAGAGCACTCTGTTGCCCCAGAACCCTAAGGGAAAATTTTTCCGCGGTAAGCGGGGCCCTTCCTTTAAACCAACTTAGGGGTCCTTTCGTGCCTTCAAGACACAGAACAAGGGGAAACCTTTCAAGGGCCAAAGTGGCCAGAGAAAGCCCTAGGTGGGCAAACCAAAAGCCGACCAGAGCGGCGGCTCAGTCCGCCTCTGCCTGAAGGGGCACCCTCACCCATTTCAGGGGTGGGGGAAGTTTGCGCAGTTTCCTCCAACCTTGGCTGCCCTGAATTCCGGACAGGTGGGTTCAGGAAATCATTTGATCAGGGTACAAGATCGAATTCCTTTCACGGCCGGCGGACAGATTCTTTCGCTCAAATCTTCATTTGACCCCAGGGCGGTTACAGAACTTGCATCAAGTGGTGCAGGATCTTCTCGCCCAGGGGGTGATCGTCCCGGTGCTTCATCGGGACAGATTTTGGGGGTTCTACTCGAATCTGTTCACTGTGCCCAGAAAGGAGGGCAAGGTGCGTCCGATTCTGGACTTAAAAGCTCTGAACCGCTTTGTGCGCGTTCGGAAGTTCCGCATGGAATCGCTCTGCTCGGTGGTGGCCTCCCTGAGTCCAGGAGAATTCCTGGCCTCTATCGATCTGAAGGATGCGTATCTACACATCCCCATTTTCGAGGGACATCAGAGGTACCTCCGATTCGCTATCGCGGAGGAACATTATCAGTTTGTGGTGTTACCTTTCGGTCTCGCTTCGGCTCCAAGGGTCTTTACCAAAGTGTTGGCGCCTGTTGCGGGCACAGGGCATTGCGGTCTTGGGCTATCTGGAGGATCTCCTGTTAAGATCGAGTGCCCATCAGAGCCTGCTGTGCGATCTGTCCACTACGGTCCAGATGCTCCAGGAGTTCCGATGGACCATCAACGTTCAGAAGTCGTCCTTGTCTCCTTTGGTTCGTCTCCCATATTTGGGAATGGTTCTGGACTCTGCTCAAGCAAAGGTGTTCTTGCCGAAAGACAAGCTCCGGACCCTGCAATCCGAGGTCAGGTCCCTCAGGGACAACGAATCCTCGTCACTCAGGACCTGTATGCAGTCCCTGGGGTTGATGGTGTCGGCCTTCGAGGCGATACCATTTGCACAGTTTCATACGCGATCTCTCCAAACGGAGATCCTGGCCAGGTGGGACAGACTACCTCAGTCCTTGGACCTGAGAGTGTCTCGAGTCGCTAAACCAGAATGGATCTCTTGTGGTGGCTTCAGTCCCCGGCTGTGTCGGAAGGAAAATCCTTCCGGCTGTTACGGACGGTGATTACCACGGATGTCAGCCTGTCGGGCTGGCGTCCTGGGCAACCTGTCTGCCTAGGGCACTTGGTCGGAGGAGGAATCCTCCCTTCCAATAAACATATTGGAATTAAGAGCGATCAGGCTCTGCCTGCTCCATTAGTCGGATCGTCTTCAGGGCCGTCCTTTACGGGTGCAGACGGACAATGCCACTGCGGTGGCTTACATCAACCACCAAGGGGGTGCCAGGAGTGCCCGGGCGGCCCAGGAAGTGACCAGAATTCTATCTTGGGTCGAGACTCATGTCCTGGCGATTTTGGCAGTTCACATTCCGGGTGTAGAGAATTGGCAGGCCGATTATCTGAGCCGCCAGACCCTGGACCAGGGGGAATGGTCCCTACACCTGGAGGTGTTTCAAATGCTGTGTGCAAAATTGGGATCCCTGGATGTGGATCTGTTCGCGTCTCGGTTAAACCACAAGGTGGAAAGGTTCGTGGCAAGAACGCGCGATCCTCTGGCAGATGCCTCGGATGCGCTGGTGGTGCCTTGGCATCAGTATCATCTGATGTATGCCTTTCCCCCGATTCAGTTGTTGTCCAGGTTCCTTTGCAGGTTGGTCTTGGAACCAACTTTGGTGATTCTGGTGGCACTGGACTGGCCGCGCCGGTCCTGGCACGTGGACATCGTTCACCTGGCCATCGAGCCTCCATGGCGGCTGCCAATGCGGGAAGATCTACTGTCTCAGGGACCGATCTTCATCCTGCTTTACAGTCGCTGGCTTTAACGGCATTGCTGTTGAAAGCCAGGTCCAGAGAGACCTCTCTCCTCAGAGGTCATTCCTACTTTAATCAAGGCTAGAAAAGCCTCGTCTGGTAAGATATATTACCGTACATGGAAAGCTTATTTTGCCTGGTGTGAGTCCAGGGGCTTCTCTCCTCGTTCATACTCAGTGGCGAGCGTGTTGGCTTTCCTTCATACTCAGTGGCGTGCGTGTTGGCTTTCCTTCAGTCTGGTGTGGACCAGCGCCTTGCGTTGGCCACGATTAAGGGCCAGGTATCTGCACTGGCTGTTCTTTTCCAGCGCCCTGTGGCGTCTCATTCCTTGATTCGCACCTTCATTCAAGGTGTGCGTCACTTGGCCCCTCCTAGAAGGGAGCCCTTACCTCCATGGGACTTGAACTTGGTTCTGTCCATGTTACAACGTTCCCCGTTTGAAAACATCAGGGAAATCTCGTTGCCTCTGCTGTCGAAAAAGGTTGCCTTTCTGGTGGCGACCACTTCTGCTCGCAGAGTGTCAGAGTTGGCGGCTTTGTCTTGCCGCTCCCCTTACCTGGCGGTTCATAGGGATAAGGTGGTCTTGCGACCTAACCCGTCCTTTCTTCCAAAGGTGGTTTTGGATTTTCACCTTAATGAGGACATTGTTTTACCTTTCGCTCTGTGCAAATTCTAAGCATCCTAAGGAGGTTGCTTTGCATTCCTTGGACGTTGTCAGGGCGATCAGGGTTTACCTGTCGACCAAATCTTTTCAGAAATCGGATTCTCTCTTTGTCCTTCCTGAGGGACTTCGGAAGGGTATGGCTGCGTCTGTGGCGACCATTTCGGTGAGTGCGTCCTGGGCCTTCCGGCATCAGGCCTCGATGGCCCAGGTGTGCAAGGCTGCGACTTAGTCGTCAGTGCACACTTGTTCCAAGTTCTACAAAATTGATGTTCTGGCATCAGCTGATGGCCTCCTTTGGCCGCAAGTTCCCTGTGCGGCAGTACCGTAGGGACCCTGGTTTTGTTGCAGGTCCCTGGCTGTTGGGGTTTGTTTATCCCCTTGGTTATTTGCTTTGCTGGGTTGTTGCTCCTGTTGAGGAGCCTTTTTGTTACCCAGCAGGTTGCCTTGCTGTTCATGTAAGGTTCCTTTCTCTGATGTGGGTACTGCGTTGCCTTTTCTGACGGTTGCGTTTCCCACCCCTCATGTTTACACTGCTTTGGAACATCCCCATTGGTGAAGACTGCATGAGTGGGCGGCGACTGTCGGAGGACGTAAGAGAAAAACTGAATTTTCCCTTATCGTCTTTCAGGACAGGCACTTCTGAGAGAACCTGGCTCCTCCCTTCTTAGGAAACACCGCCCCAATTTATTGGATTTAAGCCTCCCTCCAGCTGGCTGCCTCAGTTCTGGTGTTTCCTCCAGCGGGGAGACACCGTCCAAGAGGAGCCTTAGCGGAAGCCAGGAGGCTGAAGTTAGAGGGAGTCAGGTACTCTCAGAAGGCGGCCAAGAAAGACAGCACCGGGGGGGACCCGCTTACCTGTCGGCCGCAGAAAATTCATTTATCACCACAGCCTCGCTCAGCGGAGTTTCTTGGCTGGGGGGCCCGCTCACCACGCTCGGGGAGAGCATCCACCATGGTGCATTCCGCCCCCCGCTTGCGGCGGTGTGGAGCAGCCGAGCCGGATGACGGGGGACGTCACTTCCGGTAGGGGCGGGCACTTCCGGCGGCAAACCGCGACTTCCGGTTCCGGGTCGCGGCGGTGAGCGCGCCAGATATGAAAGGCTGGTGCGTCCTGCAAGCTGGGGGACAGCTGCCAGGAAAAGAAAGCTGAGCCACTCCAGGAGGCATGTCGGAGGCACAGACCTCAGTTACCGCTCCGGGAGATAACAGCACCAGCCACCATAAGGTAAGAAGGCCTGGGGTGGTTCTCCCTTACTTCTCCCACTAGCTCCATTTTCTGTTCCCTTAGATAAGGGGAGTAGGGAGGCTGAGGGTCACACTGTGGGATCTTCTTGGTGATGGTTGTCCCTAGCAACACCCTCTGGTGGGGCAAGCTGTGCAGGCTGGGGAGCATTAGGAAGTGAATTTTAAACTATGCCTTTTATATTTAAAATTACAGAAAGCCTCAGAGAAAAAGCCAGCCCATGTTTCCAAGAAGAGATGCCCTTCCTGCAAGGAGAATATGGGGGGAACTTGGACTAAACCCTTATGCAAAGAATGTCTGGAGAGTTTAGTTAAGGAACACACGGAAAGTCAAAACGCAGATTTAGCCACCTCTGTCAAGGAGCTTGCTAGCACTTTCCAATCCTTTAAGGAATTGTTTGCTAACACCCAGCTTCCACAGAGTTCCCCCCAGTCGGCACGGCAGGAAAATGCTCCAACACCGCAGTTACTACCCTCTACAAGTGGGGAGGTACCTGCGGGTTCTGTACATCAAGGGGAAGAGTGCGATAGCACACCCCCCAATTCCCCAGGGGAATCTGAGGCAGAGGGGTCGGATGGAGAATCCAAAAGAACCTCTAGATACAAACTGTCTCTGGAAGAGGTGGAAGGCCTGATGGCGGCTATCCACACCACTCTAGGAATCCAGGAAGAGAAGAAAACATTATCCTTGCATGATCAAATGTACGCGAGTCTGGGCAAACCTAAGAAAAAGGTTTTTCCAGTACACAAAGCCCTAGTAGACACTATAAAGAGCGAGTGGCAGGATCCAGAAAGGAAACCCTTCTTTTCAGGAGCTCTGAAAAGAAGATTTCCTTTTTCTGAAGATGATTCGGCGGTCTGGAACAAATCACCTAAACTGGACGCAGCCTTTTCGCGAGTCTCCAGGCATACGGACTTGGCCTTCGAGGATATGGGGTCACTCCCTGATCCCATGGATAAGCGAGCAGACTCCATCCTGAAGAAAGCCTGGGACTCAGCTCTAGGAAATCTTAAGCCTGCTATGGCAATTACGGTAGTAGCCAGAAACATGGAGTATTGGCTAACTCAGATAAAGGCACATATTGAGGCTGAGACTGGTAAGGAGACCATATTATCCTCATTTCCCATGTTACTACGGGGAGTAGCATACATAGCGGATGCCTCTGCGGAGTCGGTGCGCATGACGGCCAGGTCATCGGCCTTAACCAATTCGGCTAGGAGAGCCCTCTGGTTAAAAACTTGGCAAGGAGACGGGGGCTTTAAAGCCAAATTGTGTGGGATCCCATTTACAGGGGACCGCTTATTTGGTCCAGGATTAGAAACAGTCCTGGATCACACGGCAGACCGAAAGAAATCCTTCCCAATTAAGCAGGGGAAAAAGACGGGATTCAATAGAAAGTCCTATCCCCAGAAAAAATTTTCGGCTCCAAGGAAATCTGAAGGACAGAAAAGATCCTGGAGTCAAAGAGGGAAGGGCCGCGGGGGGGCTATTTTTCGCCCTCCTGAACAGCCCAAGAAGTCTCAATGACAACCTCACCACTGTGGGAGGGAGACTGGGGACCTTTCTCCCTCGGTGGGAAGAGATCACCTCCAGCCCCTTTATCCTGCAGATAATAAGACAGGGTTATCAGCTGGAGTTCTCAAGCCCCCCTCCTGCCAGAATGTTAATCACCCATCTGCCAAAATGCAAACAGAAGTCCAGGGCCATACTCTCCTCTCTCAAGGAATTAAAAATACAAAACGTCATTCGGAGAGTTTCAGCAAGGGAAGTGGGAGAAGGGTTTTACTCCCACATCTTTGTGGTGACAAAGCCCTCAGGCAGTTACAGGTTAATCTTAAACCTAAAACCCCTGAATCGTTCAATCAGATACAGGAAGTTCAGGATGGACTCTATCTATTCGATAAGAACCATCCTTCCCCCACAGTGCTATATGGCCTCGATAGATCTCAAGGATGCATACCTGCACATTCCCATTGCAGAGAAAAGCCAAAAGTTCCTGAGGCTAGCCGTAAAAACAGGGGAGGACATTCAGCACTGGCAATTTCAAGCCCTCCCTTTTGGCCTCTCCTTGTCCCCCCGAATATTCACGAAGGTAATGGCAGAGACCTTGGCATTTATGCGACTACAGGGTTTGTCGGTAATCGCGTACCTAGACGACCTGTTGTTGTTCGCCCACTCCCAAGAACAATTGTCCAGGGATCTCCGGGATGCAACACGGATTCTGGAAGACCTGGGTTGGCTACTAAATTTAGAAAAATCCTCCCTAGTACCAACACAAAGGATATTGTTCTTGGGGTACGAGATAGACTCCAGGGTCCAAAAAATCTTCTTACCCCCGGACAAAAAGCAGAAAATAAACAAGGCAGTAGGACAGTTGCAAGCAAACCAAGCGATCTCAGTCAGACAATCCATGTCTATACTGGGGTTACTAACAGCAGCCATCCCAGCAGTGCAGTGGGCAGGCCTGCACTTTTGTCCCCTGCAACTATTCATCCTGGAAGCTTGGGACCGCAGCCAGGATTCCCTGGATACCTTCATACAAATCCCAACCGCAGTGAAAAGATCCCTGTGGTGGTGGAGAAAAGCCGAAAATCTATCACAAGGCCTCTGTTGGGTTCAGATAGCCTCCACCATCATCACCACAGATGCAAGCGGCATAGGCTGGGGGGCCCATCTGGGATCCAAGCTAGCCCAAGGGACCTGGGGACTGGAGGAAGCAAAACAATCCTCCAATTGGAGGGAATTGAGGGCGGTAGAGTTAGCCCTCAGAGCCTTCCAGGAGGACTTGCAGGGACACCGAATTCAGGTACGGTCAGACAATGCCACAGTGGTGGCATATCTAAACCGACAGGGGGGAACCAGAAGCAATCTCCTATGGGGTCTGGCAAAGAAGATCTTGCAATGGGCCGAGGTTCAAGTTCTCTCTCTTTCGGCAGTTCATCTCAAGGGAGAGTTAAATCAACTAGCCGACTTTCTCAGCAGAAAGACGGTAAGAGAAGGAGACTGGACGTTAAATCAGGAGGTGTTCAATGGAATTACCCAGAGATGGGGAATGCCAAACATCGACCTGTTTGCCTCACGGCAGAACACAAAGACACCTCAATATTTTTCCCTGAGCAGATGGGACGGAGCTCTAGGGGTGGATGCTCTAGCTCAACCCTGGGTGTTCCCCAAATCCTATGCCTTCCCCCCACCAGTGCTAATACCAGCGGTCTTGAGGATGTTTCAGGAGGAAAGTATGACGCTAATACTTATAGCACCACATTGGCCGAGGAAACCGTGGTTCTCGACCCTAAATCACTTAGCGGTAGAGCCCCCCCTGGTTGCTACCAGGGAGAGAAGATCTCCTCTCCCAGGGCCCAGTACTCTGTCCTCAGACACAACATTGGAACCTTGCAGCTTGGCTACTGAAGAAGAACTGTTAAAGAGCAAGGGTTTCTCGGGCCAACTGGTGCAGACTCTGTTAGGAAGCAGGAAGAAAGAGACACAGAGCATCTACCTAAAAACTTGGAAGTTTTTTAGAAACTGGTGCAAAGCAAGCTCTTTAGACGCAGGAAGTACAGTATCAGTACTCGAGTTCCTACAAGAGGGGGCAAACAAGGGGTTAGCCATCAGCACCCTAAAAGGCCAAATTTCAGCCATTAGCGTATTCCTGGAAATACCTTTAGCAAAAGATCCCTGGGTGATCCGTTTTTTCAAAGCCCTGAATAGGCAAAGACCAACAGGAAATCTCCCATTTCCAATGTGGGATTTGTCTTTAGTTTTGCAGGCTCTCATTAAAGAGCCATTTGAGCCATTGGAGTCTTGTTCGGTGAGAAATTTAACCCTCAAGACAGTTTTTTTAGTGGCAATCACGACCGCCAGGCGGGTTAGTGAGCTAGAGGCCCTTTCGGTTAAAGCACCTTTTTTACAAATTTTTGCAGATCGGGTTATCTTTAAAACCGATCCAGCGTTTCTACCCAAGGTAGTCTCAAGGTTCCATAGAGACCAGGAGATAGTGCTACCGACGTTTTGTTCAGAGCCTGTGAGGGAACAGGAAATTAGTTTTCATAGTTTAGATGTCAGAAGATGCATTCTGCAATACCTAAACATCACGAAGGAGTTCAGGAAGTCAGACTCTTTTTTTGTTTTATTTAATAGTTCAAAGAAGGGTACTAAAGCGTCCAGACGTTCAATAGCCAGATGGCTTAGATTAATCATCAGTGATGCTTATAGGCTTTCCGGTAAGGAGGTCCCTATGGGTATTAAGGCGCACTCTACAAGAGCAATGGCGGCTTCTCAGGCGGAAAGAGCTGGTGCTACCCCGGAGCAGATCTGTCGGGCAGCAACTTGGTCCAGCTACACAACTTTTTCCAAACACTATAGACTGGACCTGCTATCCGCTAAAGATCAGGCTTTTGGGCGAAAAGTCCTGCAAGCGGTAGTCCCACCCTGAAAGTAAGTACTCTCTTATCCTCTCAGAAGTGCCTGTCCTGAAAGACGATAAGGGAAAATTAAAGTTACTTACTGGTAACGTCTTTTCCAGTAGTCTTTCAGGACAGCACTAATACCCACCCGAAGAAGGTCTGAATATAAGATGATCAGAGGATGGAGGTTAGTATGATATATCTTTGTGTCTCCCCAGTGGCCGGAGGTACTCTTGAAGAACTGAGGCAGCCAGCTGGAGGGAGGCTTAAATCCAATAAATTGGGGCGGTGTTTCCTAAGAAGGGAGGAGCCAGGTTCTCTCAGAAGTGCCTGTCCTGAAAGACTACTGGAAAAGACGTTACCAGTAAGTAACTTTAATTTTTGTAAAATCTTACCGTAAAATTCCTTTCTCTGAGTCCTCCGACAGTCGCCGCGCCCGCCCCTCTTTTGGGGTTCTTATACACTTAACTGCTTGCTACTAAACTGAGTTGGGATGGCTATTGCAGGGGGGTATTGGACCAGTGGGACAGCCCCCATGGGTGTGTCTATGTAAATGCTTTTGTTTTAACAAGTCTTTTGCCTAGCTACTCCTGTAGAGAGGAAGTCAATACCCCATTGGTGAAGACTGTATGAGTGGGCGGTGACCGTCAGAGGACTCGGAAAGGAATTTTACAGTAAGATTTTACAAAAATTCAGTTTTTCCTGCCATAGTGGATCTCAAATCCTGTCCTGGAATTGGGACTGTCATTCCTTCATAGGGCTCTGGCATGATCCCCGCATGAGTTGAAACTCTCCTATCAACATATATATTGGGGGTGAATACTGCGCTTCAGGGATATTGTAAATGATCAGTAGCGTTATACTATATACTGTGTGATGTTAGTGTGCAGACCAAAAAAATGTTTTTAGATCAATTCATCACAATAACTCTTCTATATTATTCTATGTATAAAGGTGCTTTCCTATGTGCATAAATCAATAAATAAATATAAAAGAGACTTGATATTTAACTAAAAAAGCAAAGTGTCCAGTGACTTCAATAAAATAAATATTAAGTAAAGTGCATATAGTAGTTAGATCCCTTGATGAAGTCACGTGAGACAGTGACGTAACACGTAGGAAAGTGCACACCGGAAGTGACATACGGGACATTCAAACAAGTCCCGTGGCTGACAGCACGAACAGATTACAGAGGATTTAACTGTAAGTGACTACTTTTTTTTAAAACAAATACTTGAATTTACTACACCATGATGGCCCATTCTTTTCTGAGACCATAGTTAAAACTGTGAGGCAGAGACAAAAATAGTGCGATAGAGGACACCCTGACAGCACCCCGCAGTATTCCAGAGGAGTGGAAAACTGTACCCAGGATCCTGCAGAAAGTGGAGTAATCACTCTGTGAATGATACCGAAGCGTATTATTTACAGGAGTAAGGTGAGCGGCTTGCGCACCTAGAGGTGGTTAAACACTGAAGAGCACCATCACTCATGTAGCTAAGAGGTGGATTAGAGGATACAGAGTTCTTATTGGGACATCACCACGTTTTCTAACACTGAAGCACTGCAGAAAATTTAATTGATTAGACTTGAATCTGAAGATTATATGGACTTTTATTCACTTATATGAATTATATTGTTTAATGGAATAATTTATTTGAAATAGCACTGAAACTTTGATTTTTTTTAATACACTATTATTTTTTAGATTGCATCTGTGCACAACACCATTTTTGCACTATAGATTCACTCAAGGAATTCAGTTGAAGTTTTATAATATGGCACAATGTATCATCAATTAAGTTAATGCACAACTAGATATATATGCACTTTATTTATATGCCTTTGGCATAAGTGCATAGCACCACAGTATATAACTACTATATGCACTTTATTTAATATTTATTTATTTCATTGAAGTCACTGGACACTTTGCGTTTTTAGTTAAATATCAAGTCTCTTTTATATTTACTTATTGATTTATGCACATAAGAAAGCACCTTTATACATAGAATAATATAGAAGAGTTATTGTGATGAATTGATCTAAAAACATTTTTTTGGTCTGCACACTAACATCAACGTATATAGTATAACTCTACTGATCATTTACAATATCCCTGAAGCGCAGTATTCCCCCCAATATATACTTAGTACACTGTGAAAGATAGTCCACAAAAGGTGCTCAAGTGCTGGAAATTCTGTGCAAAATCATGCTGCCATGGTGTGGTGACAAATAGTGACTTTTCCTCTCCCCCAGGATATTACACTTACCGGACAAAATGGACCCCTAGACAATATTGTGTAAGGGTCACACAGGCTTAGTCCAGTAGGGAATCCAGGCAATTATCCTTTGGGCTGATTAGAACCACCTAGGGACTTCCAATAGACTCAGCAGGATAGGGATCATCTGCAGGCATTTGAGCAGTGTGACGAGTGGCCAAGGCGGGCAGGCTTGACGGTCCCTTTATCCCCTACCGCTAGGATAGTCTGCCTGTTTTATGCATTTTGGATTTTATGCATTTTGGATTGACTGTTATTATTAATATTTTTATGGACTTTTGCATTCACTGCACAGGGTGTATGATACTGTTTTTGTATTGATTTTCATTGCACAGGGTTTTAGGATATCTGTCTCATATATTTATATTTGTCCATTTATGGTTTTTGGTGATTCACCATATTTTATGCCAATCACAACCATTTTGCGCTGTTCTTTTGTATCGTCACATTTTAGAATCTTTTTGATTTTTGCACAGCAGCACTTTGAGTTGCACTTTTAGCACCTACCATAGCGCAGCATTAATTTCTATTTCTATTTCACTTAGTACACTGTCCAAGGTTCAGTTAATATACGAGCTGCATCAGGGATAAAAGATTTTAATATTGGGTTCCCAAGACAGCGTAAGAATCACACCAAAATAATTTAACCGATATCCGTATATAGGGATGCAACATCAGCTGTTGCTAACACCGTATCTTCCCCTATCTTACATCCTTTTAGGAGCTGAAGAATATGTTAAGTGTCTTTAGGGATGCACTCATGTTATGCACTAATGGCTACAAATGTAAATCTATATACTGCCCAAGCGACTTGTGAGTGATTCTATGCCACTCACAATACGTCTTCCTGGGGGGGGGGGGGGGTTTAACCTCATTTTTGTGTATTTTCTGGACAATAGATGACTGGAATACTACACGCTGTTGGTATCAAATATTGTTCTTTGTATTTATTCAGTATATTGTTCTTTACTCCATATTTTATTAATGTTTCCAATCCTTTCTTAAACTGTATACTTGGATTCAAATTTAGGATTTCATAGGTATCCCTGTCCTCTAATAATCTATTAATTTCCTTTTGGTACTGTTTTTGACAGGACGGCAAGGGGGGCGTGGCTTGTGAAGTCATCACAGAGACATGCGATCCTATATAGCAGGATCACATAGCCTCTGTGATCACTTCAGGGAGAATGACAGACGGCTGCGTTTACATCAGCCGTCTGTCCTCTCTCTGCTGCGGGAGATCGCGAGTGGTCACACACACACTGGCTCCCCGGCTGACGAGCGGGGGCATGCGCGTGCTGGCGGCGGCACGCACTCGCCCCCCAGAGTCTTCTGAGCGAGCGACGTAGTACTACGTTGGTTTGCCCAGGAGCGGCTGCCTGCCGCAGTAAATCTGCGGTGGGCGGTCGTTAAGTGGTTAAAAATTTAGTGTCAGAGAAAAAATTAATTGAACCTACAGATTACCCGCTGGTTAAATGAAAAATAAGAAAATGATTAAAGCAGTAGCAAACTGCAGCTTTTTTTTGCTTTGGAACCTGCAAGGTAAAGCCATAATGTGCTGGTATGCATTGCATACCAGCACATTATGTAAATCCTACCTTAGAACAAAGCCTTCCAGTGGCGAGCTGTCACCACTGACAAGGCTTCCATCTTTACCCGGTCTTCTTTCCGGATTCGTGGACTCCGGATGTGTGAGTGGCCGGAGCTGCGATAATGTCACTCCCATACATGCGTGCCAGAGCGCCATTTACGGCACAGCACTCAGGTGGCCGTTCCTTCAGAGCACATGCAGCGGTGACAAAACTGGCAGAATCTAAAGTAAATATCTCTTCAACGGTGCAGGAGATATTTACAGTACCTCTAGGTAACCCTTATTATAGATATTTACAGTACCTATAGGTAAGCCTTATTATTCGCTTATTATAGGCTTACCTATAGGTACAAATTATGCATGGGAGTTTAATGTATGGTCAGCTTTAGACAAATTGTCTAGAAATGGTGACAGTTTAGTACTGTGGCTACTCTTCCTAGAGGACAGCACCCCTCCAAGAGGACTCCCAATGCACAATGCACAATGCAGAATCTTCAATGAAGTAAAGAAGAACCCATGAGTAACAGCTAAAGGCTTGAAGACATCACTGGAACTGCCAAACATCCCTGTCCATGAGTCTACCAGATGTAGGTCTTTCAACAGGTAGGGTATCCATGGCAGAACACCATGGAGGAAGCCGCTGCTCTCAAAAAAATAAAAATAAACACTATTGGGAAAATGTTTTGTGCACTGATAAAGAAAAAACTGAATTTTTGTAAAATCTTACCTGTAAAATTCCTTTCTCTGAGTCCTCCGACAGTCGCCGCCTCTTCATATTCGTCACATATGGGGTATTAGACTTTTCTCCGAAGGAGTAGCTAGGCAACAGAATATGTTAACATTAAAGCTTTTAACATATCCCACCCTCAAGGGGTGGTCCCCTCAGTCAATACCCTCCTACTTCCTGCAACCATATCTCAGTTTCAGTGGAATAGCAGTAGAGTATACAACCAAATCCCAAAAGAGGGGCGGGGGCGGCGACTGTCGGAGGACTCAGAGAAAGGAATTTTACAGGTAAGATTTTACAAAAATTCCGTTTTCTCTTACGTCCTCCGACAGTCGCCGCCTCTTCATATTCGTCACATATGGGGACGTCCCAAAGCAGTGCAAACATGAGGGGTGGGAAACGCATCTGCGCCGAAAGGCAACACAGTCTCCGCATCAAAGAAGGGAACCTTACCAAAGGAAGGAAACCAGCTGGGCTACAGGAAAAACAAGTGCTCAACAGGAGCAACAACCCAGGAAAAGACAAATAACCAGGGGATAAAAAACTTATCCCAACAGCCAGAGGTCCCCAACAAGGGACCCTAGGGAATTGCCGCACTAAGAACCTTGCGGCCAAAGGAAGCATCCGCCGATGCCTGAACATCTACTTTGTAGAATTTTGTGAAAGTATGCACGGTCGACCAGGTCGCCACCTTACACACCTGGGCTACAAAAGCCCCATGACGACAGGCCCAAGACGTACTCAAAGATCTAGTAGAATGCGCCTTCACAGGCACAGGGGGAACCTTCCCCTGCAAAGCATAGGCCTGTTCAATGGTCTGCCTGATCCATTTGGCGATGGTAGAGGCCGACGCCGCCATGCCCTTCCGAGGACCCTCTGGAAGAACAAACAAGGAGTCCGTCTTTCGAAAAGACTCAGTCGATTTAAGGTAAACCCTTATCGCCCGAACAACATCCAAAGAATGCAATCTCACCTCCTTTGGATGTTTAGGCTTCGCGCACAGCGAAGGCAAGACAATATCCTCATTAAGATGGAATTCCGAAACTCGCTTCGGAAGAAAAGAAGGATTAGGTCGCAAGACCACCTTATCCAAATGAACAACCAGATACGGAGACTTGCAGGACAAAGCCGCCAGCTCCGACACTCTGCGAGCCGAAGTGATCGCAACCAAAAAGGCGACCTTTTTGGACAACATAGACAACGAGATCTCCCTGATCTGTTCAAAAGGAGCACGTTGTAACACAGATAGAACGAGATTCAAGTCCCAAGGGGGCAGAGGATCCCTCCTAGGAGGTACCAGATGCCGCACTCCCTGAACAAAAGTGCCAACCAAGGAGTTGGAAGCCACGGGACGTTGAAACAGAACGGCCAGCGCAGACACCTGACCCTTTATCGTAGCCAGCGCCAAACGCTGATCGACACCCGTTTGAAGGAAGGACAGCACTCGGGAAACCGAGTACGTGCGGGGTGAAAACCCCCTGGACTCACACCAGGCAAAATAGGCCTTCCAAGTACGGTAACAAACCTTCCCCGAGGAAGACTTCCTTGCGTTGATCAAGGTATGAATGACCTCTGGGGAGAGACCCTTCTCCTTCAGGACCTCGGTCTCAACAGCCAGGCCGTCAAAGCCAGCGACTGTAAAGCAGGATGGTATATCGGTCCTTGAGACAGGAGATCGTCTCGAAGAGGCAGACGCCACGGGGCGTCGACCGCCAGATTCACGAGGTCTGCGTACCAGGACCGGCGAGGCCAGTCCGGTGCCACAAGAATCACCGTGCTGCGTTCCGAGTGTAACCTGCGAAGGAACCTGGACAGCAACTGAATCGGTGGAAACGCGTACATCAGCCTGTACTGATGCCACGGGGCCACTAACGCGTCCGACGCGTCTGCCCGAGGGTTGCGCGTCCTTGCCACGAACCTTCTCACCTTGTTGTTGAGACGAGACGCGAACAGGTCTGGAAGACCCCACTTCGCGCACAACATCTGGAAGACAGCCGGGTGGAGAGACCATTCCCCCCCTGATCCAGGGTCTGGCGACTCAGATAGTCCGCCTGCCAGTTCTCCACCCCCGGAATGTGAACCGCCGTTATCGCCGGGACATGAGTCTCGGCCCAAGACAGAATGTCGGCCACTTCTCGAGCCGCTCGGGCACTCCTGGTGCCCCCTTGGTGGTTGATGTAGGCCACCGCCGTGGCATTGTCCGTCTGCACCCGAACCGGGCAGCCCTGCAGCCGGTCCGTCCAGCGATGAAGACAGAGATATATCGCACGCAATTCCAGAATGTTGATCGGAAGGGAGGACTCCCCCTCCGACCAAGTCCCCTGGGCGGACAGAACGCCCAGAACACCACCCCAGCCCGACAGGCTGGCATCCGTGGTGATTACCGTCCACGAAATAGGACAAAACGACTTGCCCCCGGACACCATCGGGGACTGGAGCCACCACAGAAGGTCTCTGCTGGTGCGATGACAACGAGATTCGAAGATCCAGAGATTGAGGTCGCCCATCCCACATGGACAGGATCTCCGCTTGGAGACCCCGCGTGTGAAACTGGGCGAAGGGAATCGCCTCGAAGGCCGAGACCATCAATCCCAGACATCTCATGCACGTCCGCAGAGACGAGTGCGGAACGTCCCTGAGGGACCTGACTTCCTCCTGAAGAGTTCTGAGTTTGTCTTCCGGCAGGAAGACCTTCGCCTGCACCGAGTCCAGAATCATTCCCAGGTAGGGAAGGCGAACCGACGGACTCAGTGTCGACTTTGGAAAATTTATCGTCCAACCAAACTCCTGCAGAGTTTGCATCGTGACAGACAGGTCCATCTCCAGACCCTGGCTGGTCGCAGACCGAACCAGAATGTCGTCCAGATACCCCAGGACAGAAATGCCCTGGGCCCTCAATAATGCCAGAACCGGTGCAAGCACCTTGGTGAAGACCCGCGGAGCCGAGGCGAGGCCAAAAGGCAACGCCACGAACTGGTAGTGATCCTCCGCAATGGCAAATCGAAGGTACCTCTGGTGACCCTCGAAAATGGGGATGTGAAGATACGCATCCTTCAAATCGATGGAGGCCATGAATTCCCCCGGAACCAGGGCAGCCACCACTGACCGCAGGGATTCCATGCGGAACTTGCGAACCCGCACAGAGCGGTTCAGAGCCTTCAAGTCCAGAATTGGACGAACCTTGCCCTCCTTTCTGGGCACGGTGAACAGATTGGAATAAAACCCCCGAAATCTGTCCCGATGAGGCACCGGAACTACCACTCCCTGAGCCCTCAGGTCCCGCACCGCCAGGTGCAGGTCCCGTAAACGCTCTGGAGACAGTTGAAGATTTGAGGGAAAAAATCTGCTCTCCGGCCGAGAGAGAAACTCGATCTTGTAACCAGATCGAACGATCTCCTGAACCCATCTGTCCCGCACGCGGGCCAACCAGGGCTGAAGAAAACCGAGCAAGCGTCCCCCCACCCCAAAACTGGGTGAGGGCGCCCCTTCAGGCCGCACTGTTATGGGCTGCGGAGCCAGATTGACCGGACTTCTGTTTACCAGACCAGGGCTTCTTCTGAGAGCCTTGACCTTTGAACGGTTTGCCCTTGTAGTGCGACCGAAAGGCACGAAAGGACCCCTGAGGGGGCCGAAAATTAGCATGCTTCTTCCCAGAAGCCCCCTTAGCCTTGGGGAAATGGGGCAAGAGAGTGCTCTTACCTCCGGTGATCACCTTAATCAACACATCCAAGGACTCCCCAAAAAGGCGAGACCCATCATAAGGCAGATTGGCTAAGGTCTTACGTGAAGATTGGTCCACCGACCAACATTTCAACCAAACCAGGTGGCGAGACAACACCGCCACGCTGTGCACACGTGCAGCCAACGGGACTAGGTCCAAGTCCGCATCACACAGATACATGACACCCTGGTGGATTTGATCCACCATATCCAGGGTCGCCGGCGAGGCCGAATCGGCCACTAGGACGCGCCCAAGCATCTGCGTCCAACTTGCGACCACCTGGGCCGCCATGAGAGAGGCAAACAGAGCCTTAAGCATAGAACCCGTAACAGAATAAGTATGACGGGCAAGAGACTCCAATCTCCTATCCGTGGCATCACGGAACACAGGGGAATCCTTTGCAGGAATCGCAGTGGATTTGTTTAAAACCGCAATAGCGTGATCCACTGGGGGTGGCACACACCACCTTTCATCAGTGGAAGGCGAGAAAGGATAACGCAGCCTGAACCTACTTGGTACAGCAAAAGGTTTGCGCAGATTGCGCCATTGTTCCTTAACAGCGTGCTGAAAATCATCATTGCAGGGAAAAACCTGCGGCGTCCTGCGTTTTCTCTGCATCCCATAAGCCGCCAAGGCAGCGGGGGGACACACTTCATCCTGCAAACGCAGCGTTTGTTTTATGGAAGCAATCAATTCATCCATGATTGCAAGCTCTTCAGGCGAGCCAGGGGGAGAATTATCAACCCCTTCAACTTCAGCCTCCACCTCGGACCCCACTAGATCCAGGGAGGAGCGGGACCCCGATAAGGAGGCCCCCACCATAACAGCCCCATCACCTTCACCGTCAGAATCAGAGGAAAGAGAAACTCTGGGTCTTTTAGTAGATTGAGCAGCCACCAGCATCTGCACCTGAGCAGCAAGGCCAGCCACAATAGTGGCTAAATCCCCCCCTGGGGGGGAAACAGCGGTCCCCTGGCTTTCCACCAAGGCAGTAGGAAATTTGCCCTCCTGAAAATCCATTGCCCCTATTACAAATGCCGGATAATAAAGGGTCAACTGCCCCTTTAACAAGCGCGGCGAGCGCAGCCCACCGCACCACACACAAGCACAATGAGACCCCCACAGGGACAATAAAACTGACACAGGCAATGGATAAGAAGGATATAACCTGAGGAGACCCTCGCCGCTGCTACTGCCTTGATCGGTGTTCCTGGAGAAGAGGAAGTGATGCTGCCAGGGCGCTCTATGAAAGCCTATGGGAGGCTACAAGAAAATGGCCGCCATGCATGTAGAACATGCGGCCGGAGCGAGTGTAGGCAAAATGGTGCCGTTTGGCGCCGAAACCGCCACTCCACAGTACAGTAAAGCACACATGTCATCCATGTATAAAAAAACATGTCAGATCGCCGCAGTGATCGCTGCATAGTGCCCAAACATGCCCAAAACATGCCCCACAGCACATAGCTTCTCACACTGACAAGGCTGACACACACAGTGTCACACAGCTCCCCCCCCTTGCAGCCCACAGCATGCAGCCGAGTGATAGGGAGACAAACAGTGTGAACAGAGGCAGGTTACACAGTCCCAGACTGACACCCCCCCAGACAGACAGGTCCCCACATAGATACACTTACCTCACAATGGCGTGGGGGACCCGCACAGGCGAACAAGCCGCTGCACATGAGGCAGGGAGAGTCGCATACAAGACGCACAGAATGGGGGTTAAGAAACCGCACAGCGTCCAGTGAGGTAGCCACCTCACCAATCATCCCTGCACCGAACAGGGATGGGTCGTTCACTGTGCCAGGAGCGTTACCTGGCTGAACGCTCGATGGCAGGCTGGGAAGCCACTGACCCACGACCTGCGACCAGGGGGATCAGCCCAAGACCCAGCCCGCATGATCCTCTTCATCCGAAGAACTAACGCTGACAAAAAGAACAGCTAAGTAAAGGTAGAGAGAAAACTCAAACAAAAAATTAAAAAAGAAGAAAGAGTCTGGGGCACAAAGCCCCAGCACAGAGAGAGCCAGCCACTCCTGACAAGCTAGACATTGAAACTGAGATATGGTTGCAGGAAGTAGGAGGGTATTGACTGAGGGGACCACCCCTTGAGGGTGGGATATGTTAAAAGCTTTAATGTTAACATATTCTGTTGCCTAGCTACTCCTTCGGAGCAAAGTCTAATACCCCATATGTGACGAATATGAAGAGGCGGCGACTGTCGGAGGACGTAAGAGAAAGGTAAATTGTTTGAGAAGAATAAAGCTAAAGTTAAGTAAAAGTTGGGTGTTGGGTGATGCAGCAGGACAATGATCCTAAGTATTGAAGTAAATCCACCAGACTGGCTTCAGAAAAAGAAAATGTGCCTTTTGGAGTGGCCCAGTTTAGAGCCGAGACCTTATCACATACAGATGCAGTGCAATGACCTCAAGAGAGGTCAAATATTCCTCCTGAACTAATGTTATAATCTGATGTATGTAGTCTTGATCTCCTCGAACTATATATCTCTCTGTGGTCACCCCGATATGATTGTAATTGTTTTTATGGGTGACCGGTTGATGCATATATACACAGGATCATATGTGTTTATTTTGTTTTAAAAACGATATTGTTCAAAATTGTTTTTATTGTACATATATCGTTTGGTCTGTGTATGTCATACGATCGATTTTCTTCTGACCCATACAACTAATATGCACAAATAGATTTATATATTTGACAAAAAGCATTTTTAAAATTTAATAATAAACTATTTCATAGTTTTATATTCACATAATCGGATTATACAGATATCAATATATATTCACTATTCCTTGTATTTTTGTATATTTTTTGTGCATTTTTTTTGAGCTTTTATTCTCATTTTATAATTGACACATATTATTAAACAATGGTAATTTTATCCATATCTTTAATCACAATACATTTAATTTTCACATATAGTTTATACATATTTAGATTTTATCAGATTTTTTGCACTTATATATTTTTTTTATACACAATTGTGTCACAGCATTCACATTTGATTTTTCACTGGTTTCACATAGATGTTTTATGGGTCTATCAGTGTCCTCGGTAATTAGGAAAATGGTTTACCCCTTATTTGTATCACCTGTTTTTTAATTGATGATTGGATTTTTGTGTGTATATATTGAGATGGTATATCCATTTTTCTTTGTAATGATTAAGCACACAGTCAGTGTGTGAAACGCGTCTACCTTGTCACGATTGTCATATTTGGATGTCCAGTCAATAAACCTGGATTTTGACTCAACCTGGAGTGCTGCCAATTCTTTTTCTTTTATTCCTCCTGAAAGTTGAGCAGATCTGATCCAGAGCTACCGAAAGCGCTTGCTTAAAGTCATTGCTGCTAAAGAATTGTATGTGTATCACCAGCTTTAGCACATTGTGTTTGTCTATGGTTGTGACTTAGAGGAGGATCAGATAACATTTTATGCAAAATACTGCAGAAAACCAGTTAATTCCAAGTGGTTCACATACTTTTTCTTGTGACTGTATAGGCTCAAGGTAAGAGGTAAGGCTTGTTTACTCAAGAAACCCACAGAGCTTGTGAAAGATAAGGGTTGCATGGTAAGAGGTAGCCAAGTCAAAAGAGGTAGGCAACAGGAAGATCAAATTTCTACATGGCTCTAGCAAGCACGAGTGGCAGCCGGTAGATGCTTCCTTGACAAAGTGTGGCAGAAGAGATCGCAGGGTGCATAAAACACTCCACCAAGTGGATGAAGATGAGCTCAGTCCTTCAGTGTTAAACCTTTCCACTACAAAATATGCCAGTTGCCCAGTATTTTTTTCTGCTGCAACCTATGCCAGTTGCCCAAAAAGTTTTTCTTGCCTTTCTTTCGGCAATGCTTGGGATCTGCAAGATTAAATTAGATGGATAATACATTTTTTCAACAGAATAAACAATTATCCTGGTACCCAGGGATATTTACTGTATAATACCCATCTAAAATGAAACTGGTCCTAAAAATATATGGAGGTGAACATTGCTGAGCTCCTCTTTTAAAAATGACAGTTGCCCGTCATTCTTAACAAAGACCTTGGTTCTATGAATCGCTGACCTGGAGTAAACAGACACCTAATATTTTACAGGAATGTTCCTGGTCAGTGATTCAGATAGTATTGATGTCAGAGACAACCAGGTAACTAGCCCTGTAAGAAATATCAGTACAGGTTTTTTTAACAGGTTTGTATAAAGCCCTTTTAGAGCTGTGCCAGCAACTTGGATCATTTCATTTTGGTGCTTTTAAAATGGCATGTTATATACAGGTGCAAAAGCTTTTGCACCTTAATTTGTAAGGTGATAGGCCTGTGGACCATAAACATGTAGCTTTTGATGTGATACTGCATTGCCCCATTAGTGTTCTTTCTGAGGTAGAAGCAGAAACAAAGGTTGCAAACATAGCTGCTTATGAGATTGGAAACCCTTCTCTGCATAGGAAGGAGGACCCTGAGAAAAACATGCAAAGCCAAAAGTAACTGTTTTATCTGAGGCTGCAAACCAGGCAAGTGTTGTGGAAAAAGCTCCTAAAAAGGAGAAGTCATCTTCTTGTTGGTTATTTAATTGCAAGAGGTATTTCTTTAGGAAATCATATGGAAGTGTCAAAGGAAGTTAGGGGTTTGCCTGGTGCTACTTTTAGGATAGAAGAGCACATTTTAAAAATTGTCAAAAAAAGCTGGTGAAGAGTGCAATGTTGATGTGCACCTTAGCACAAATTATTTGTCCCAGAACAATATGTGTTCTGTACAGAAGGATTTTCGGAATGTCTACCCAAATCTGTCCGACTGTCCCCTAATCTATCCATCTTTAGACGATCCCTGAAAACCCTTCTCTTTCAAGAAGCCTACCCGGCTACTAACTAATAGCACTGTTTCACTTGCTCCATCAGCCCATCCCCCACAGCTATTGCCTTTTGTATCAATTGACCCTCCCTTTTAGATTTTAAGCTCTAACGAGCAGGGCTCTCTGATTCCTTTTGTTCCAAATTGTATTGTAACTGTAATGTCTGCCTTCATTTTGTTAAGCGCTGAGCAAATTGTTGGCGCTATATAAATCCTGTATAATAATTATAATATGGGCCAAGATCTTCAACAGTTAAGGTGTACGGTTACATTTTCAGAGGTCTTACCTGTGCATAATGGACAAAATAAAGTACTTTGTATAGCAGAGTTCAATGTTTGGTTAAAAGGATTGGTGCAAATCTGAAGGTTTTGGTTATGCTATCAAATGCATTTAAACAGAAAAATGGGGGCAGTGATGTAATTGATGAGGAGCATTTCTGTCCCCAGCAGGCTGAAACAAAAATGAGGGTTTGTGTTGCCAAGGACTAGGCTGATGGGGTGGTCACTTAAGTTTGGGGGGGGGGGGGGGGGAGACAAAAAAAAAAAAACAATATGGTTCACTAAAGAGGTGGGTAGGATAGTAAAGGAAAAATATCAGCATATAGAAGATTGAAGGACACAGGAAGTGTAGCCAACAGAGAAGAGTATAAAAATGGACAAAAGGAGGTTAAACACATTATCAGCGCTGCCAAAGAACAGAAAGAGGAGGAAATTGCTAAATCTATTAAGAAAGGAGATAACACCATTTTTTAGGTACATTAGAGATTTTTATGACTCCAACTGTTGTAATAGTGACTTGCCCCTTGCTGAGACCTCTATACCTGGCCAGTATAAACAGATATAATCACTGCAGACAGTTTTTATCAGATAGCTGAAAAACCTTTTTTCATCGCCGAGATCTTTATTGCATGCAGGAGTTATAGTAGACAACAAGAGGCGGTAGATGATTGAAAAGACGGTATTTGTAGGTCAAAACATGGTAATGTGTTCCTGGATGCGAGCAGATGGCCACTTTCGTCTAGGCCTTTTGCTATCTTTTTCCCCTCAAGACAGTGTGCAGCAGGAAAAGGAAGTACATCACAAAATGGGCAGAACACAGAAAAAGATGCTGCAATAACCAAAATAACCACAAGATGGCAGTATATTAACCAATTATATAAACATTAACATACCAATGCATTATATTATATTTTACATACAAGTGTAACAGCACAGTGATGAAAGGTAACCATACAATGGGATCACTAAAACGAAAACTGGGCACACTTATGTTGAGCGAGACCTGGATGTAGCAAACCAATTAAACAATTACTTCTGTTCAGTCTTCTCAAAAATAAATTGTACTAACAATACCAACTTAGGGAATCATATTAGTTCTAGTAATACCAGGTCCCTAATGGTATTCATCCCAGAGTTCTAGGAGAACTTCAAGGTAAAGTTGTTGGACCAGATCTTTTTAAACAATTTTTTCTATCAGAAATTCCCAATGACTGGCGGACAGCTAATATTGTACCTATCCACAAGAAGTGGAAACAAGGTAGAAGCTGGCAATTACTGGCCAGTGAGTTTAACATTGATTGTACTCTAGTTAATAGAATGAATCCTGAAAAGAAGGATCATTGTTCACTTAAAATACACAACTTGCTAGACCCAAAGCAGCATGGCTTTACTAAGGGCAGATCATGGCAGAAAATTCTTATTTTTTGGACTATATTACCAATGTTTTGGACCAGGATAGTGCTGTGGACATAGCATATCTTGATTTCAGCAAGGCATTTGATACATTTCCACATAATGATCTAATACAAAAGTTCTACAAGCTAGGACTTAACAACCTTGGAACGGAGACCAGTCAGTAGTGGTGTACCACAAAGCTCAGGTGACAAAAACAGTGAAAGGTCTGGGGGATAAAACATATCAAGAGTGACTTTAGGAACATTATATATACAGCCTGGAGGAAAGAAGAGAAAGGGGAGACATGATTGAAACCTTTGGTTTAAGTGTGTGGGATTTTCAATATGAAACCAAAATCATGAACACGGGGCGCTAGAACATATGGCTGACTGAGCGGCTCTCGCTTATCTCTTTTTTTCCTCCTAACAACGCGAGAGCCGCATGACGTAGCCAGCTCTGCGCATAGCGTTCCTGTTGCCCTAGCAACAGACACGCGCAGAGCTGACCGAGCGGCTCTCGCGTACCCGCCGCGTGCCTGCGCACACCCGCCGCTTCAAGAGTTTTGGCCGGCTGCCCGACTGGGGTGTATGTAGGATATTGTTCTATATTAATAATATGCAAGTGTCTCTGCGTCCGCTTTCCCTGTGTCCGTGGGATTGCGCTACTGGTACCCCCAAAAGTGTCAAAAATGTCAGTCAGGGGTCCGATCTTACCGCAATGTCGCAGTCCCGCAAAAAAAAAATCGCAGATCGCCACCATTACTCGTTAAAAAAAAAAAACACCAAAAATGACAGAAATATTTCCCTTAGTTAGTAAACGCAATAACTTTTGCGCAAACCAATCAAAACACGCTTATTGTGATCTTTTTTACCAAACATAGGTAGCAGAAAACAAATTGGCCAAAAATTTAAAAAAAATTTGATTTTTATATTTTTTTGGGGGGGGGGGGGATTTCATATAAAAAAAATGTTAAAAATATTGTTGTTTTTTCAAAATTTTTTTTGTTTATAGCACAAAAAGTAAAAATCGCACAGGTGATCAAATACCACCAAAAGAAAGCTCTGTTTGTGGGAAAAAAAGGACGTAAATTTCATTTGGGTACGGCGTCGCACGACCACGCAATTGTCAGTTAAAGGCGCACAGCGCCGAATCGCAAAAAGTGGCCTGGACGTAAGACAGCAAAATCCTCCGGTGGTAAAGTGGTTAATAAACGTTAAAAGACTGTATTGCACTAGTGGGGCTGTCTTTCTTTTTCTATGCACATGAGAGAGTAGGAGCTGTTTAAGTTGAATAATCCAAGGACGATTCCCCTGATTACCACGGTTGTCTTTAATGCACATGAGCCCTAGCCATGAGAATGGGGGGGGCAATACTATGGGGTGAGTTGCCAGCTGATAGGAGTGGTATCACGAAGGCAGTGGATTTTGTGGTGACCCAATTTACAGCACGGGACTCTAATTTCCTGGTCACTAGTCACTTTATGAACTGCAGTGGATTAAATGTGGATTTGCTTTTGTGCACTTTGAAACGACCACTGTTCATTTACTGTCACCTCTTGTCATATTTATTTATATAGATTTTTTTATTTTAATTCACTGTATTGATTTTTGTGTATGTGCGGCTAGATGATTTACATTTTCACTTTATTATATTGAGTTTTTTTTATTTTAAAGCCACATCAGGATTTTGTGATCATCACTTTGATTACTTTATTGGATACACACACTTTATTATCATTTGTTTGAGTTTGAAGATTCACTTGAAGCGCGAGAGCTTTCTCATTCTATATAAATCATGTATAATAATATTACATTATAAAAACACTGATATTATTTCAGATAATACAATACCGCAGAACCCCCCCCCCCCCTCTCCCCCTCAAAAAAAAAAAATGCCACAAACATGCTTACAAACAGCCAAATGGCTAAAAGCACTGAATAAAGCAAAACCTGAGTGACAATGGAGTTAAGATGTCTGGCATTGCTCAGATGCACATACTTGTGCATTTTAAGGGTTATACCTTCTTCCTCAGAGCATAGTTTGTCTGTTGGTCACGTCCCTGTTTAAATATACTAGGAATAATACCAATGTATTAATAATGTAGTATTATTCCTAATATGTTTGCAGATTATGCTCTGAGGAAGAGGGTTTGTCTGCTGAAATGCATCAGCATGTGTTTCAGAGTGATCTCAATATTTTTTTCTTTATTCAACACTTTTAACCATTTGGCTGTTTGTGCGATTTTGCATTTTTTTTATTTAAATACATTTTCATTTGGTAATGCACTAGGCCTTAGCACCCTCTTATTTTTATTTTGTTGCTCAGCAGAAAGATTTCCTCAATCAGAAGAGGGAAGAATTGGTGAAGCATTACAGGTCTCTTAAATGAATGAGCATGGCCATGTCCTTATATAAAGACAGATCTCGATCTCCGAAATACCTTAGTGCTATCGCATCAATACCGTGGATCCGTCAGCTTGCTTGAAACTTCTGATGGAGAGAACAAGTGACTGTTTCAACACATATTACATAGGCATGAATTACTGTTGAATCAACAGCAGGAAACACATTCTGAGAAATACTATGCAGCTTTAGCTAAGGGTTATGCATGTGGACAGGCAGTGGCTGCAAAGAGGCTGAGGGAGAGCAGCAGCACTGAGTTGCAACACAAGTTGAAAGAAAATAGTTGAATATAAGCATTTTATTGGTATTTTTTTTTTTTTTTTTATAACACACTTAGGCTCGGTTCACATATATGCGATGCGGGAAGGCTGCGAATTCGCAGCCTTTTCCCGCATCGCACACGCACCCCCGGCAGTTCACACTGCCATATGCGATACGCTGGGGGTGTCAATGTAATCTTAACGACACCCCCAGTTTGATCGCATATCGCAGTGCGATCGTGCAGTTCGCACAGGATCGGATCGCACAAGTGTGAACCGCTGTGCGATCCGATCCTGATGCGGCAGCAAAAATGCCTCCTGTGCGTGTTTGCTGCGGGTGCGATGCGAATTTAGCCATACAAACTGTATGGCTAAACTCGCACCGCACAGCTGATCGCATGTAATGTCGGAGCAGTGCGCTCCGACATTACATGCGAACCCCGCACACGCAGAAGTGTGAACCGGGGCACAAACTGTATGGCTAAACTCGCACCGCACAGCTGATCGCATGTAATGTCGGAGCAGTGCGCTCCGACATTACATGCGAACCCCGCACACGCAGAAGTGTGAACCGGGGCTTAAACTAAACATTATTTAGGCTCACATCTACTGTCACAGGAGCTACAGCCCAACTCCAAACAATTTTTTTTATAGACCTTTTAACCCCTGCATAGTGTTTACCTCTGACACCAATTTTTAGTCCATTATGGTCCACTGTAAGCTGGGTTTGGCTATATGGAACAGGATCTATGACAGACACCAGTTCATTGTAGTGTCTCCACCCTTTGCTTTGATATTCACAAAGCACAGCCTGTGATGATGCAGCAAAGCACAGTTCTACAGCGGACTATACATATATACAAAAAAAAAAAAAAATAATTAATAACTAAATGGTATATGATAAGGATAAGTGAATTTCTTGTTTTGATACATGCATATTTCATGCAATAAAAGCTGTCTGCTTTTCTACTCTAATGCCAAAAATAAAAGGTGCCAATTCTGAGAAACTAAATTGTATACAAGCTGCTAGAAACCCCATTAAAATACTCAGCATATACAGTTTGATAGAAGCTGTATAAACTGGAAATGCATAACTTTTTAAATAACAATTGAGCATGAAGCCAAAAATAATCATAACAGCACAATGATAGTACATTTTATTTGGCATGTGGCACCAGAGCAAAACAATATATGTTAACAAAATGCAAATATTCTTTACTTTCAAGAAAAATGATACAACCCTTAGGTGTTAACATCCACCCCATGTCAAACGTGCCACATGATCCGTCTTCTGTTTTGAGGGCTTTATGAAGCCTAGGAGTTCCAACTCAGAGACTGCCCTGATAAAACGAGCGCTGGGAAAAAAAAAATCTGTTAAGGAAATTTTTTTCTCTTCAGCTAATCTGTTCTAAATTCACTATTTCATATGACCTAATAACATATTATAGAGTAAATTGTTGATTTATTTAGCGCACTTCAATACCTTCCAGGGCTATGTGAAGATTTATATATAAATATAAAAAATACTATACACCTATATACTGTAAATCTTTACATCAAGGCACAAAGGGCTTTTTATCAACCTAAAATTGCTGATACACTGGGAAATTTGTTGTTGCTGCTGAAGGATTATTCTTTAAAAAAAGAGCTTGGTGCAGGGAGGTTGGGAAGGGTGCAGACAAGGGGTGGTTCTAAGAGATGGGTAGGGGGCAGAGACAAGGGTGACCCAGAGGTGAGGGTGGAGAGTACTTGAACTCAATCCTGAGATTTATATATATATATATATATATATATATATATATATATATTTATTTTATTTTTTTCTCAGGGTTGGGTTCAAGTACTTTCCATATATACAGTCAGGTCCATAAATATTGGGACATCGACACAATTCTAATCTTTTTAGCTCTATACACCACCAAAATGGATTTGAAATGAAACAAACAAGATGTGCTTTAACTGCAGACTTTCGGCTTTAATGTGAGGGTATTTACATCCAAATCAGATGAAAGGTGTAGGAATTACAACAGTTTGTATATGTGCCTCCCACTTTTTAAGGGACCAAAAGTAATGGGACAATTAGCTGCTAAGCTGTTCCATGGCCAGGTGTGTGTTATTCCCTCTATATCCCATTTACAAGGAGCAGATAAAAGTTCCAGAGTTCATTTCAAGTGTGCTATTTGCATTTTGAATCTGTTGCTGTCAACTCTCAATATGAGATCCAAAGAGCTGTCATTATCAGTGAAGCAAGCCATCATTAGGCTGAAAAAACAAACCCAACCCATCAGAGAGATAGCAAAAACATTAGGTGTGGCCAAATCAACTGTTTGGAACATCCTTAAAAAGAAAGAATGCACCGGTGAGCTCAGCAACACCAAAAGACCCGGAAGACCACAGAAAACAACTGTGGTAGATGACCGAAGAATTCTTTCCCTGGTGAAGAAAACACCCTTCACAACAGTTGGCGAGATCAAGAACACTCCCCAGGAGGTAGGTGTATGTGCATCAAACTCAACATTCAAGAGAAGACTTCACCAGAGTGAATACAGAGGGTTCACCACAGGATGTAAACCATTGGTGAGCCTCAAAAACAGGAAGGCCAGATCAGAGTTTGCCAAACAACATCTAAAAAAGCCTTCACAATTCTGGAACAACATCCTATGGACAGATGAGAACAAGATCAACTTGTACAAGAGTGATGGGAAGAGAAGAGTATGGAGAAGGAAATGAACAGAACATGATCCAAAGCATACCACCTCGTCAGTGAAGCATGGTGGTGGTAGTGTCATGGCGTGGGCATGTATGGCTGCCAATGGAACTGGTTCTCTTGTATTTATTGATGATGTGACTGCTGACAAAAGCAGCAGGATGAATTCTGAAGTGTTTTGGGCAATATTATCTGCTCATATTCAGCCAAATGCTTCAGAACTCATTGGACGGCGCTTCACAGTGCAGATGGACAATGAAACGAAGCATACTGCGAAAGCAACCAGAGAGTTTTTTAAGGGAAAGTGGAATGTTATGCAATGGCCAAGTCAATCACCTGACCTGAATCCGATTGAGCATTCATTTCACTTGCTGAAGACAAAACTGAAGGGAAAATGCTCCAAGAACAAGCAGGAACTGAAGACAGTTGCAATAGAGGCCTGGCAGAGCATCACCAGGGATGAAACCCAGCGTCTGATGATTTCTATGCATTTCAGACTGCAAGCTGTAATTGACTTCTGTAAGAATATTTAATAATAAATATCTTGCGCTCGTACTTAATTGTGTCAGAATATTTATACTGCTCTGAATATAGCAGTGTATTTATTTATGGTTAATAAGCAAAGATCTATGTGAAAGGAGAGTCTCCACTTATGCCACAAATCAATTTGTCGTGAATTCTTTTTAATTGATTAATTTCTTTTTAAAAGCATATACCAATCTTAGTGAGTACAGTCTACAGTATGGAATATATATAAAGATATTTATTCTCAAGACATGCAAACACGATATATGATCAAACAAGCAGTGACACAAAAATATAACTCTACATAAAATACTAACTTCAAACAATCAATGCAATGTGATGTTTAGCTCAATAATGAAAGTGAAACTGAAACAAAGTGAAAGTAAAACGAAAGCAAGATTAAAGTAAGATTACCATTTCTTCCCAGGTATAGCATAAGCCATAAATAAATGTTCTATATAAACAGACTACAATGGTCTGCGCAATGCATAGCCGAAAGTCACTCACTGCAGATGAGTGAGAATAAGCCATGCAAAACGGAAGACTTAAAATTGCAAATAATGCACTAAATCTGATATTAATAAAAATGTATAAAAACAAAAATCAGCTTTTTAGAAAAAAATCTACTATAGCTTATACGGCTGGGATTGTAATCTTATTACCCTTAAATATGCAATATAAAACATATAAGGAAGGAATAAACAATTGTTGAATAAAATCAAATAATACAGCAAGGTATAATTACCACAATTAAGATGGCCGCTAGCTTCAAATGGGCGTTACCAGAGTCCTAAGATGGATGCCTTTCTTAAGATGGTGGATTCCCTTCAAGTTTCAGATGAATGATGGACAAATTGAGTATGTCTGGATGAGTCTATCGAGGAATGTAATAGCGTGTGTGGTGTAAGTGTATTGTCTGATGGGCAGTGTAATGTGTGTCTCTCTCATCTGGGTTGGTCTTTTATATGGTAAGAACAAAGAGCTATAAAAATTACCATAAGTAAAACCCAGAGGGATGAAACATTATCCCAATTGGTCGGGATATTCTATACCTAAACTGGTGAGGTCAGAGACACACCTCTTTTGATAATTAACCCAATACCTTGGATAATAAAGTTAAATGATGATTTCTCTATATGTAAGAGTAATCATAAAACACATATAAAACTTTGTCCAAACTCCCAGTACATACATAAATATCCATCTGTATCTCCATCATCCACATTGGCAAGTAATGCCATTTCAATAATTATATTATTTAACACAATATAATATTTTTATATGGGAATATCTAAAATTATCTCAAGACTGCACCTGGTATTTTGTCTCCAGAGGGCAGTATCGTACCGTTCATTAGATTTTGTATTTAACATAATTAAAACATTTTGTTATCTGATGACCTATTGACCTCTAGCTAGTGAATAGCCATTACTTATTTGGATTGTGACATAACTGTCAGGCATCTAGTCTAGGTTTGGAAGATCTATAGTGTCATAAAAACTTACACCAGACCTACACACAAACTTCTCTGAAATGAGGTAATTAGTGACAAGATACACATGTCTTTACACTTATTAGAAAAATAATTCTAAGTAAGATTACTACTTCAAGAATATAAACCCAAAATGTGATATAATATTCCTAAATATATATGTATATGCCTTACATAATATAATGACATAATTATGGCTAATATCTTCTCACATATAATAATATACCTTTAAAAAAACTTATAAAGTTCTAATTTTAAAATGTCTGATGAAAAACACTGAGCCATTGTCTATTGTTAAATACTTATAGACAGACTGGCACTACCATCCCCTTAACATCTGTTATCTGATGGAGATGTCAACGTATCACCTTATTTATGACAAAAGAAAATAGAAATGTCTGCTGAAATTATAAGACCCTATTGTTGAAATTCTATGCTCTCTTGTAAGCTTGTAAGAGACATTTTGTTTAACAAGTATATATGAACTTTGTTTGACCTTAAAAAAAAAATGGAAGCCATGCCATTCAGAATCTCTTATGCATAATATGAAATACATGGCTTTTAAAATCATTTTTATTCTATTAGTTAATTACCTATTATTATTTGAATCAATTACCCCCAATAATCCCGTCACTTCAAAGGATTTGCAACCAAGTATTAAAAAGTGAAAGTTTTATTTATGATTGTTAATCTGTCCCATTACTTTTGGTCCCTTAAAAAGTGGGAGGCACATATACAAACTGTTGTAATTCCTACACCGTTCACCTGTTTGGATGTAAATACCCTCAAATTAAAGCTGAAAGTCTGCAGTTAAAGCACATCTTGTTTGTTTCATTTGAAATCCATCGTGGTGGTGTATATAGCCAAAAAGATTAGAATTGTGTCGATGTCCCAATATTTATGGACCTGACTGTGTGTATATATATATATATATATATATATATATATATATATATATATATATATATATATATATATATATATATATATATATATATATATATATATATATATATATATATATATATATGCACACACACACCTGAAGGCAGTCTCATACATCTGCCCCAAAATGGCTTGTTTTAAACAAGTATTCTTATTTGGTAAGGTAAATGATGCGCAGTGAACTGTGGAGAACATTTTGACATCATTCACGGACCATAGCAAACGGAAATCTTGTTTACATGAAACACTTTGGCCAGAAATGTATTTTAATCAGGAAGACTGTGCAGGAAGTAGTGCAAACATACAGATTATGAACATGCAAGCATTTACAAGTATTTATCAGCAAGCAGTAAATGAGTGTAAATTTATCCTCAAAATTCAAAATATAAACACTGAAGTCATTCCAAGGTCCTCCCTTATCAGCTCACACCTGCTCTGTGTTTACATTACAGATGAGGAAGCTGAAAAGCTGCCATGTCACTAATGGGAGGTAAGGGGGGAGATGGGAAACTAATGACATAAAACGTAACGCCACTTTTGTTGAGAAAAAAAACATTCCCCCCTGGGTGATCTCTGTACTTTACAAGGATTTTAACAAACTTTGTTGCAGATTCCTACCTTTTGTTATTCTGAAGAAATCCCTGTGTGTTTCTCATGTATGAAAGTGAATGTATTGGGAGTGGTTTCATAATTATCAATTAGCTGTGCAGCTACAGAGCACTAATGAGAAAAACTGCTGGGCCTGCATCCCTTTAGACGTGTTCCTATTGGGAGTATCTCACCAATTTTTGTTGCAGGGGATGCCTGAAATCTGACTTAGACAGACTTCTAGGAAAATTGGTGAACCAATCACACAAGCAGGAAATTATGTTTCTGGGGGGTGTTCTGAACATATTCTGTACGTACTGCAGATTGAAAAGGAAAGGTAATTTTTAATAACATTCAATTACAATATGACTTGTGTCGCAATTGTACACACTATATTATATTATTTTCCCCACAATAGTGATAGTGGAGTTACCCTTAATTTCAGTGCTTCTGTTGTGAATGGTCCACAGTGCCTTCAACTACTGAGGAATATTCAGCATATTTTGAGCGGTAATAAACCAAAAAATCCAATAAATCACAGCTCATCAATTCTTAGATGCTTTAGCTGCATTCCTTTATTTTCATCTGGCGATCCAGTAAGTAAGTGTGTTCATTTTAACTTAATTTAAATTGCAGCTCCACCCAAAAGGGGAATTTCCACTTTAAGGCCTCCTCTCCAGCTCCTGTTTGTGAAATTGAGCTTTTGGGGAGGAGAAGGTTTTTTTTCATAGTTACCCACTACCACTTCCTCCCCCCTCCCGCCCAAAGTTTTCTGGGACGCGACAGGTCCCAGAAGACTCCGGGACCAGTCACAAAGCGCAGCGCTGCTCACGCATGCGCAGTGGGTGAAGCCGCGAGCTGTCACAGCTGAGTGCCTATAGTGCAGATGCTGGCACTGGCAAGGGAGGAAGCAGGGAGAACGTGACTGGGGTGAGCACACCTCTGGATCATGGGACAGGTGAGTGGCTGTTTATTAAAAGTCAGCAGCTACAGTTTTTGTAGCTGCTGACTTAATTTTCACTTCGGGGACTGGAGCTCCGCTTTAACAGACCAAGCTGTCCAGACGAAGTAGCAGAGTGTTAAGAAAACCCATTTACCACTGACAGGGGTGCCTACAATGGTGAGATTTTATTCATTTATGTAAATCCTAGCAGCACTAGGATCGTCAATTCAAATCCCAACCATGGCACTAACTTTCAGGTTCTCCCTGTGCCTGCATGGGTTTTCTCTGGGTACTCCGGTTTTCTCCTTTTTATAGCAGGTTATTTGGCTAGAGTCTAAATTGGCCCTAGTATGTGTATGTATGAATGTGAGTTTAGGGGCCTTAGATTTTAAACTCCTTGAGGGGAGGACTTATGTGAATGTATAACATAAATATCTAAAGTGCAACGTGGGGGGCGTGTCCAAGATGGCCACCGGAGCGGACGCTAAGTAGGAGAGCTCCGTGTGGATCGCCGCTGCTTACCTGGTCCCTGCACTTACCGACCTTCCTAAGCTGCTCTTCCGACCCGTGCTGTGGCGGTGGATGTGATGCGCCGCAGCTCCCGCTCCTCTCACCATCCGAAGTCCGGTAAATCCTCCGCTGCTGCTGTCCCGAGGGCCCTTCCCGCCATGCGATCCAACATGGCGTCCCAGACGGATGGTGCGGACCCGACCCAGCGCGACTCGGAGCAGTTCACGGCCCTGATGCTGGCTATAACTACTTGCCAAGCCACCCTAACGGGTAAGATAGACTCGATCCAGTCCGACATCGGTCTCCTGCGGAGGGACATGGACAAGTTCCGCACCCGCGTGTCAGAGGTTGAGCGCCGGGTGGGGGAGGCGGAGGACACTATCCATGAGCACACAGGTGTTCTCCACACCCTGAAAGTCAAGGTGAAATCTCTCGAATCCAGGGCAGAGGATGCGGAGAATCGGAATAGGAGGAATAATCTCCGGGTGGTCGGCCTGCCTGAGGGGGCTGAGGGTCCTGACCCTGCGTCTTTCACTGAACGCCTGCTGCGCTCCCTCCTTCCCCAGGCACAGTTCTCCCCATTTTTTGTGGTGGAGAGGGCGCACAGAATGCCTGCAGCCCGTGGGCCCCCGGGGTCCCCACCACGCACATTTATCTTCCGCCTTCTCAACTTTCGCGACAGGGATCTGGTCCTGCGGGAAGCTCGGAAGTTGGAGTCCCTACACTTTGAGGCAGCTAAGTTAATGATCTTCCCTGACTACTCTGTGGACACGCAAAGGCTCCGCCGCTCCTTTGACCATGTCAAGCTGGACCTTCGTAACAGGAAGATAAAATACAGTATGCTTTTTCCCGCTCGGCTGCGGGTGCAGGATGGGGAATCGGTCCGGTTCTTTACTTCGCCAGATGAGGCCTCGCGCTGGATTGAAACCCTCCCGTGGACCTGAGTCGTCTATCCTGGCCCACCTGCCTTCTACTTATTTGGATGACCTAAGATAGTTTGGTTGAGCCCTGGAGCTTAATTTTTCTCCCCCCCTTTATTTTTTCTCCCGGACTATGACTATCTGCCCTGTTGGCCCTCTTGCTGATGCCTTCCAAGCCTGTCTTTTGATATACTGCTGTGGGGCCTTGGAACTTGTGTTACTGGATTTACTTTTCGTGGTTGTTACTCCTTCTGACGTTGTCTGCAATCAAGCTTTGTGCCCCCGGACTCTTCCGGGTGATTCGCTATCCTGCAGGGACAGTGAGTCCGTGATTTTTCCATTCTACATGGCGATCCACGTTGGGGCCTGGACTCTGGAACTTGGCCTTACATCACCCTTTGGGGTGCCACTGTTCACTCCCCTGTATGGCAGTTGCCATCCTGGTTTGGGGCTTTAAAACGCACCCATGTTCGGGGGGTTGCGTGGGGTGGGGGGTGGGGTTTGTTTTGCCTGTTTTTTCTGTTGGGGTTTACTGTACCGTCCCCCTTTCTTTTGTGGGTTCCTTTTATACAACGATGGTCTTCTGGGCTGCTCCTGCTGTTTTGGGGCTGCCCTTTACTAATGCTTTTGTCCTATGGTGCTGTGTCCCTTACCCTTTCCTCCTTCCTGACTGATCCTGGGGTATGGGTGGAGATCCAGACCCCCTTGTGCTGCCCTTTCCTGTTGCTATGGCCCCCCTAGTCATTGTGTCCTGGAATGTCCGGGGCCTTAACTCCAAATTTAAACGTTCACTTATGTTTGATTACCTGAAGAAATACCGCCCGCATATCTGTATCCTCCAGGAAACCCACCTGGTGGGCAGCAGACTCCTTGCGCTTAAGAAACCATGGGTGGGCTCCCATTACCACTCTACGTACTCCGCCTACTCGAGGGGTGTGAGTATTCTTATCCACAAGTCCCTCCATTTTGTATTACTGGATCTCCACCTTGACCCAGGGGGGTAGATATGTTGTACTGCATGCTATGTGTGATAGACTTGAAATGGTTATTGCGGGGATCTACAATCCCCCCCCCCCGGCAGCTATGTCTCTTCTCCACACGCTGACCCCGATCCTAGCTCAATACCCTTCTGCCCTTGTACTGTTGGCCGGTGACTTTAATATGCCCCCGATCCCCTCGGTGGACAGGATGAGAGGCGACCCAGCCGAGGACTCCCCACTTTCCCGGTGGGCGGAGGTTTTTGGCCTCTGGGACGTCTGGCGGTGGAAGCACCCCCATGAGCGGCAGTTTACTTGCCACTCTGCCACTTATGCTACACTCTCCCGTATTGACCTCATGCTGGCCAGTAATCCCCTCCTAGCACTCACCCTTGAGGCCTTTCGGACCATGCTCCTGTGCTCCTGAGGCTCGGCACGGACACGTCTCCGGGGCTTTGCCTTTGGCGGCTGTCTCGGTTTTGGGTCACGGATGAGAGGGTGGCTCCAAGGGTGACGTCTGAACTCCTGGATTTCTGGGTTCACAACAAGGGCACCGCAGACTCGGCCACGACCTGGGATGCATTTAAGGCCTATGCTAGGGGCCAGTACCAACTACTTCTAGGGACGGCCCGTAAAGAATCCTCTCTGGAGCTGGAGGACCTGGAGTCCAAGGCCAAGAGACAGGAAGCGGAGTATGTGGCTACCGGTGATAAAGAGGTTTATGGTGCACTGACGATGACCTATAGGGAAATAACCCTCCTCCGGACTGTTTCCTGCAAAAAAATTGGTGCTCTCCCAAACGCAGCGTATTTTTGAACAAGGGGAGCGAACGGGCAGGTTGCTGGCATGGCTCTCCAGGGAACGCTCGACCACTGCCCATATAGCTCGCATTAGAGGAGATGACGGCTCTGTCTGCTCAGACCCTGCTAGAATCAACGACCAATTTGCTAGTTTTTATGCCCGACTTTACGCCTCCAGAGTGGACTATACTGATGCTGACTTAGACTCCTTTCTTTCCCTAGTTGACTTCCCTGAGTTGTCTACAGAGGCGGCGAGACGCTTGGAGGCCCCCTTTACTTTGAAAGAGGTCAAGACTGTGATAGGCTCCCTGCAGACGTGTAAGACTCCCGGCCCTGACGGGCTCCCATCTGAGTTCTTTAAGGCTAATGAAGATGTCCTCTTAACCCACTTCCATGGCCTGGTGAATGAGGTGGCTAAATTGGGCGCCCTCCCCCAGTCCATGGCCCAGGCGGTGATCGTGGTGGTGCCCAAGCCCGGCAAAGATCCTGAATTGTGTGGGTCTTATAGACCAATCTCTCTGCTTAATGTTGATGCCAAGATCTTTGCTAAACTCCTTGCTAATCGCCTGAACTCTGTGATTTTGTCCCTGGTCCACGGCGATCAAACGGGCTTCATGCCGGGTAAGGGCACTGACATCAATCTCCGCCGCCTCTTCACCAATTTGGCATATATAGGCGACTCTGAGTCCCCGGGTCTTGTGGCTTCCTTGGATGCGGAGAAGGCCTTTGATTCTGTGGAATGGGGCTTTCTCTGGCGGGTGCTCAGGCGTTTCGGGGTGGGTACCGTGTTTATTTCCTGGATTCAGCTCTTATACAACAAACCTATGGCCCGGGTGCGGACGAATGGTATTCTTTCGCCCCCCTTTGAGTTGAGTAGGGGAACCCGACAGGGGTGCCCACTCTTCCCCCTCCCTGTTTGCTTTGGTGTTGGAAACCCTGGCTATTCTGATAAGGTCCCTCCCCGCTGTTGCGGGGATCCCGGTGGGCCCCTTGATGGAAAAGATCTCCCTTTATGCGGACGACACTTTACTCTACCTCCCTGATGCGGGGGACTCTCTTGCTGCGGCCCTTGAGATTATAGATAGGTTTGGTAGATTCTCGGGAGTCCAGGTTAATTGGAACAAATCCCTGCTTTTCTCGCTGTCGCCAACGCCGCCACCCTCTCCACCCTCCCTGCCGTTGTCCTGGGTTCCGAGGTTTCGTTACCTAGGGATTGAGGTGCAGAGAGACCTCTCCTCTTTCTTGTCGGACAATCTATACCCTTTGCTCCAACAACTTATACTTCGGTGTCAGGCCTGGAAGACGCTCCCGCTCTCCCCTGTGGGTAGAATTAACCTTATTAAGATGACCTTTCTCCCTAAGTTTCTGTATATTTTCCGGAATACCCCGGTCCCCATTCCCCTGTCTTTCTTTCGTAGATTGGATACGGTCCTTTCAGCCTTTATTTGGTCCGGTTCTGTCCCCCGGATAGCGAGAAGTACGCTACAACTCCCGCTTTCACAGGGGGGGCTGGCGTTGCCCTCGTTTCGTCAGTACTACTGGGCGGCGGTCTTGGTGACGGTGCGATGGTGGTTTGCTCAATCTCGTTCCAATCCGTCGGTTAACCTCGAGGCGACCATCCTGGGATCGTACGCGGCGCTCAGTAACCTGGTCTACAGAGGCCCCAAGGCACACCCCAACGTGACTGTCCCAATGCATACCACGGTTCTGGTCTGGAAGCAGGTGTCAGAGGCGGTATCGGATGCTGGGGATGTCTCCCCCCATGCCCCTCTCTGGGGGAACCCTCGTCTCCCTCATTTCTACTCAATTCCTGATCCGGCTCTTTGGGCCGGTTATGGAATCAAGAAACTGGAACATATTATGCCAGGGGGTGACCTACGTTCATTTGATGAGCTTAGGTCTGCCTTTGCACTCCCCTCATCTATGTTTTTCCGTTATCTTCAGCTTAGACACGCGTACTCTAGCCAATTTTCCACTCCGCCCCAGGTGGCTCCACACACGGTTGAACGGTTTCTCATTACCAAGAATGCAGATAGATTGCTTTCCTCCATCTACCTTAGGATCTCGACTCATGACCCTGTGGCCCTGACCAGACTATTTGACGCCTGGCGGGGGGACATCCCTTCCTTGACGGTGGATGACTGGGAGGAAGGCCTGGGGAACTATATTCCGCTGGTCATCTCCGCAAGAGACCGGTACACACAACTCCGCTTCCTTCATAGAGTTTACTATACCCCGCAAAAGTTGGCCCGGATTTACCCCGATAGGTCTGACCGTTGCCCCAAATGCCAAAACGCTCTGGGCTCCTTTATACATGTGGTTTGGTCTTGCCCATTGATCCAGGACTTCTGGAGGGTGGTTGCGAGGGAGTTGTCTACAATAACGACCCTGGATGTCCCACTAGACCCCAAGCTTTTCCTCTTGGGTGTGGCTGATGGCCTCCCTGCAGGGAAAAACGCTAAACTTCTGATTTTTTACGCTTCTTTTTACGCCAGGAAGACTTTGCTTGCCAACTGGAGGAAGTCTGATCCTCCTACCGTGTCCCAATGGCGGAAGGTAGTGGATGCGGTTCTTCCCCTGTATAGACTAACCTATATGTCCAGGAAGTGCCCCGCTAAGTTTGATAAAATATGGGGACCATGGCTGGGTCGCTAGGCCTCTCCCCTACTGCTTGCTGGTGGCGAGGCTTCGGCCTCCGCGCTTTCACCCCACTCTTTCTCTGGCCCCCCTCTTCCCCTCCCCCCCTCCCCTCCCTTCCCTCTCCCCTTCCCCCCCCCCTCTCCTCTTTTCCTGTTTCTTACCCTTTCTCCTTTTTCCCAGATCCCCTTGACATGTCCTTTTCAGGTTTTCTCACTGTCGCCCCTCATTGTTTGTTCTTCCCCCCCCCCTCCACTTTCTTACAGCTACCTCAATCTCAGCACTGTGACATGTGTAGTATGCACTATTGTTGTCTATATTATCTGCTATGGTTCAATCGACTGCTTAAGTATCTCGCTTCTAGTTCTTTTTGATACTGTAATCCCCAAGTTTGTGTTCTGTTTATGTTTGGATGTACCTTGTTCTGTATGTCCTTTGTTTTTGCACATAAATAAAAACTTTTCTGTTAAAAAAAAAAAAAGTGCAACGTAAATTGATGTTGGAGAATTGGGAATATACAGTATGTACCATTTTTAAAGAAAAAACATGAGTGAGCAGTCAAAACACATTTCTTTTTTTTTACGGGATTCAAATTCAACTGTAGGTCAGGGCTTGACAAATTTGCCTGAAATCTAGGAGCCAGCTAAAAAAGTTAGTAGCCAGTTTTTTTTTTTTTTTTTTAAACTAACAACCAAGCTTTATTTAATAAAACGGATAGAACCTCACTCTCCTCTATAGCGCAATTGGATGGAAACAGACTGTCTGTCTCTTTCCATCTGATGCCATCTGATCCGATCCACGGGATGGATAGAAAATAGAACCACCATCCGTCTGTTTTTGGCAGACAGGATCAGATGGCGGCAGATTACTGCTCCATAGAGGAGAATGAAGGGTCCGATCAGGTCTGCCTGAAAAACTGACAGGCGGACCTGTTCAGACAGCCTGTGTGAAAGGGGCCTTTGGCTGTGGCACGGTGATGAGGGAAAAAAAAAAGATTATATATATATATATATATATATATATATATATATATATATATATATATAATCATTTTTTTTTTAATAAGAATTGAAAAAAAAAAAAAAAGAAAATTTTTTTTTTTTTTTTTTTTTAAATTTAAAAAATAAATTAATAATAACCCCACTCCCTGTCCACTTACCTTTAAGCAAATGTAACTGGACAGAGATATGAAGCCTGCAAAAACTTCCCTCTCCTCTCCTGTTTGGAAGGAGATGGAAAGGCATTGAGAACAGGCATTACTCCCGGCCACCACAAGAGGGCCCCAGTTCCCCAGCCTCTCTCATCTCACAGAAGGCGGCCGAAAAGCCGGGGCCTCAATTTTTGGCGCGGAAGTCCGTGCACTCGGGGAAGGAGGTGGGGGCGCAAAAGGGACAGGACACCTCCTGCAGGGCACCCCAGGCGCCAGGTCGCTAATTCTAGTCGCAAATGCGACCTGGCGCCCGGGGATTGTCGAGCCCTGCTGTAGGTCATAACAGAATGGCACAATCATAAAACAAAAGTAAACAAACGAAATAATCCCTGTTCAAATATTTGCATACCCTTAGTTCTTAATACTGTGTACTGCCCCCTTCAATGACTGCGTGCAGTGTTTTATAACAGTTGTCTATGAGGCCCCAAATTCTTGCATGTGGTATAGTTGCCCCTTCGTCTTGGCACAATGCCTCCAGGTCATGCAAAGTCTTTGGTCTCTCCTGCATGAACTGCACAATTGAGATCTCCCCACAGTCGCTCGATGATATTAAGGTCAGGATGGCTACTCTAGAGCCCTTACTTTTCTTATGCTGTAACCACTGAAGGGTCAACGTGGCCTTTTTCCTTAGGGTCATTGTCGTGCTGGAAAGTCAAAGAGCGTCCAGTGCACAGCTTTTGTGCAGAAGAATGCAAAGATTCCCCATGCCTTTAGAGCTCGCACACCCCCAAAACATCAGTGAGCCATCACCATGCTTTACAGTGGGGATGATAGTCTTGTTCACTATAGGCCTCATTGACCCCTGTCCAAAACATAATGTTTGAACTTTAAAGCTCTCGTCACTCCAGATTAAAGTGAGCCAGAAGCTCTGAGGCATGTCAAGGTGTTGTCAGACCTATTGTAACAGGGCTTATTTGTGGCATTGGCACAATAAAGGCTTCTTTCTGGCAACTGGACCATGCAGCTAATTTTTGTTCAAGTATCATCATATTGTGCTCCTTAAAACAACCACTTCGTCTTTTTTTCAGAGCAGCCTGTATTTCTCCTGCAGTTACCTGTGGATTTTTCTTTGTTTCAATTCTTCTGGCAGTTGTGGCTGCAATCTTTCTTGGTCTACCTGACCTTGGCTTGGTATCAAGAGATCCCTAAATTTTCCACTTTGAATATCTTTTTATATCCTTTTCCATAAAGTTCCATTACCTTGTTATGCAGGGCTTTTGACAGTTATGTTCTGCTCCCCATGGTTCAGTATCTAGCCTGCTCAGTGTATCCACGTGAGAGCAAACAAACTCATTGGCTATTTTTACACAGACACTAGTTAAAATTTAAAAAGCCACAGATGTGGGAAATTATCTTTTAACTGCCATTTTAACCTGTGTGTGTGTCCTTGTGTGTTTGTACCAAGGCCAAATATTCCATGTTATGTAAACTTTTGATAAGGGTCATTTGGGTGGTTTCTATTATCATTATGATTTCAAAAAAAGAGCCAAACAACTATGTAATAATAAATGGCTTCATATAATCACTATTCTTAAATAAAAGAAAATTACGTTTTTTTGGCATGATCAGTCATATTTTCAATATAAATCCTCCCTTGACAACGTCCTTTTTGACGAAATGCATCAAACTGATTACATTGGTTCTCACGTCACGCCACTGCATGACTCTGGGTCGGCAGCGGCTTCTTATGCGAGTTTAATCATTGGGGGGTTTTTTGCCTTGTTTTTACACTTGTAAATCCATGGAGAATAAAATGACTACACCAGGAGACAAACCTCTGGGCTCTTGGCAAGCTTTATTTCTCCATAGCTGATTACAAGAAGTGACCACCAGGAGCAAGTCATCATACAGTTCCCCATTGGTGTTCATTGGCATTCATGCATTTAGGCTGCTGTAATATTCCTGATGAGTGCTGAATTCACATGGTGTCAGTGACTGGATAGTTAGGTCTTGCTGTATCCGTTATACACTCAGGCGAATAGGTTGCTGTAATGGCAGCCTCCTGTTCTGGTGAGCTTTGAATCTGTCTAATGTCGGTGGTTGGCTGTTCCATTGTTAATGCTTTGCATAGCATTATCACTGGATTTCACCATCTTTGTCACTTTGCTATTGTGGGACTTTCTGGACTTTTGATACATAATTCATGATTGATCTTGCAATTTTCACTGGATAGCATTATATGATTTTGTATCTGATGCACATTTCCAGTGACATATTTTATTTATTTTTTATCTTCTTTTCATTCATATTTTCAATATCAATGTAAAAATGTCATGATTTCTGCAAGGGTATGCAAACTTTTGAGCATGACTAAGTACCCTCAATCAATAAAACCTTCATTCCAAAAAGAAAACACTGTTTTCTGTAACTGTTTATAAAGGGTTAGCTGGGGTTTAGTTTCAATTTGTTAGTCACGTCCATCTAAATCTGCTAGCCTAACACTAATACTGCTTTCTTCCAGAATGACAATGCTACTATCCAAAGGTTTCTGATTTTCTACTTCATCAAGAATGCAGACACCCTATGATAGCAAGTATGTTACTGACAGGATCACCAGGTAAAATAAAGGGCCTGAATATCACGAGCATCCTCTGTTGCGCACAAAGAGGTCTCCAGATTCTCTGGATATTTTGATGATATTATGTATTGAAGATGATGATATATTTAAAGTCTTTGCAATTTTACCTTGAGGAACAATGTTCTTTTTATACCTCGTGTTAATGACCTGTTGCCAACTAACCTAATTAGCTGAAAAATGTTCTTCAAGCTGTTTCTTGTTAGTACCCCATATTTTGCCAGCTTTTTGTCGCCGTGTCTCAACTTTTTGAGATGTGTTGCTGCCATCAATTTCCAAATGACCTTATTTTTTTTCTTGAAATTGTACATTTTCCCAATTTAACCACTTGACTTCCGGAAGATTTACCCCCCTTCATGACAAGATCGCTTTTTGCGATACAGCATTACGCTATTTTACCTGACAACTTAACTTGCCCGGTCATGCATTGATGTACCCAAATAAATTGTATGTCCTTTTTTCCCCACAGAGGGAGGTATTTGATCACCTCTGCAGTTTTTATTTTCTGCGCTATAAACAAAAAAGACCGACAATTGTAAAAAAAAAAAAAAAAAAAAATGTTTTACTTTTCGCTATAAAACATATCCAATAAAAAAAAAAATCAAATGTATTCATCAATTTAGGCTAACATGTATTCTGCTACTTCTTTTTGGTAAAAAAAAAATCCAAATAGGCGTATAGGGATTTGTTTGCACAAAAGTTATATAGTGTACAAACTATGGGATATATTTATGGGATTTCTATATTTTTTTTTTTTTTGTTTTTACTAGTAATGGTGACGGATCAGTGACTTTTAGCGGGACTGCAATATTACGGCGAACAAATCAGACACCAACGGACACTTTTGGGGGACAGTGACACTAATACAGTGATCAGTGCTAAAAAAATACATGTCACTGTACTAATGACACTGCCTGGGAAGGGATTACCTTCAGGAGCGATCAAAGGGTTAACTGTGTGCCCAGCCAGTGCTTGTGTACTGTGTGCTTTACAGGAACACAGGATCAATGTCCTCCCTACTGACAGAATAGCGATCTGCCTTGTTTACATAGGCAGATTGCCGTTCTGACTCTCTGTCTAATGATCCGCGGTACCAGCAGATCAGCTCCTGCTGTGTACAATCACAGCGCAAGCGGGTCGTCGGCAGCATGTAAGTTATATGGTCAGCAAGCAGTTAAACTTTTGATATGTTTTCTATTTTCGATTGTGAATAAAATATAGATATATGAGATTTGAAAATCATTGCATTCTTTTTTTAGACAGGGTCCCATTTTTTGGTAATTGGGGTTGTATTTATATAATTCTAGTGCAATCTCTCATGACTAAGCCGATAACTGGCAAAGGCTTTTAATGATCAAGTGACTATTTTGGGTACCAACAGTTTTTGCCATTTCATGGGCATGAACAATTTTTTAGGCTTGCCATTGGGTATCTTCTTTCTTGTTTTGCAAAACCTCATCTTTTATACTTCACAGAAAATAGGTACTATTTATGTTTGTGTGCACCTAAATTAGCCTAAGTGTATTTTTTTTATTAAAAATTTGCATTTGATAAACATGAGTGCTAATATCGTGACAAACAATTGTAACTACCACCATTTTATTCTCCAGGGTCTTTGCTTTCAGAAAAAATATACTGTTTAGAAAGTCAAACTAATTTTCAGGCCTAAAAAGTGCATTTTGACATGTGCGGTATGGGAATGCGTGCAAAGTCGCATGTCTTCCCGCACTGCACAAAAATGCTCTACCTTTTGCAGATGCACGTAGTGTCAATAATTCTTATCAGTACCCCCACGCATCTAGCAAATGCCCGCACGATCAAGCCCACAAAAACATACAACACTGCAGTATCATGCAATTTTAAACATTTTGATAGCACCTTTTTTGTGGTTTTCACACGCATAGTGCAACCCAAAAAAATTAAAGGTCTGGCCTACAAAGTGACATGTGGGACTGTGCAAAGAAGCACATGTTTCGATACACCTCCTGGTATAAACACAAGCCCTAAATCTCATTCCAAATCTCTTGAGATGCAGCCATACAGCTATGACGACGTAAGCACAAGAATGTACAGGCATACTCACATATTAGAAAGCTATTCAGAGGGCATTCAAGACAAAAAGGGTACACTTTCAGGGTACTGATTAGGTACAATAACACTTCTAGATATTTCCAACAGCATAGCTAATCTTCACTTTAATTGTTCAGTTCCATTTTAAGGTGCAATGAAATGGATCATACAAATTATAAGTAGAAGTTTAAAGGTCTTAGAAATGCACGAGTGGATCCTTAAGAATTAATCACTGAATATCTATTGTACATTTTGGCTACCATGGATACACTTCAATTGGACTTTGACTAGTTCTTTGTCATGTCTCTTTTAATATCCTCCACAGCTATGCCACTTTGAAACACAATATACTTTGCTTGTTCAGCCAAGACTACTCATGATTTATTAGATGTGACAGCCAATCTGGGAAAAGAGGATTTAAAGACTGAACATGTTCGTGTTATTAATGAGCCGAAAGAAATGCATCCAAATTTTGAGCAGAGGACAAGTCACCGCATGTGCAGCATTTCTACATGTTCAGCTGCTGCTTCCACATTCTATTTACCTTACTCGGGCAAACAAAAGGATACTGAGTCATTTCATCCACTGGCTGCAAGGAATCCGAGTCACTGTCATCATTAGTATTGACAACTGTTGCAAATGCCTGAAAAGACATGCATGAAAATAAATATCATGAAAAACAAGTTTATTACGTGAGGTTTTTAAGTATACCACAACAAAACACTATTAAAAGAACTCAGAATAGATGGCTAAGTACACATACAGTGCCTTGCGAAAGTATTCGGCCCCCTTGAACTTTGCGACCTTTTGCCACATTTTAGGCTTCAAACATAAAGATATAAAACTGTAATTTTTTGTGAAGAATCAACAAGTGGGACACAATCATGAAGTGGAACGAAATTTATTGGATATTTCAAACTTTGTTAACAAATAAAAAACTGAAAGATTGGCGTGCAAAATTATTCAGCCCCTTTACTTTCAGTGCAGCAAACTCTTTCCAGAAGTTCAGTGAGGATCTCTGAATGATCCAATGTTGACCTAAATGACTAATGATGATAAATAGAATCCACCTGTGTGTAATCAAGTCTCTGTATAAATGCACCTGCACTGTGATAGTCTCAGAGGCCCGTTTAGCGCAGAGAGCATCGTGAAGAACAAGGAACACACCAGGCAGGTCAGAGATACTGTTGTGGAGAAGTTTAAAGCCGGATTTGGATACAAAACGATTTCCCAAGCTTTAAACATCTCAAGGAGCACTGTGCAAGCGATAATATTGAAATGGAAGGAGTATCAGACCACTGCAAATCTACGAAGACCTGGCCGTCTCTCTAAACTTTCAGCTCATACAAGGAAAAGACTGCTCAGAGAAGCAGCCAAGAGGCCCATGATCACTCTGGATGAACCGCAGAGATCTACAGCTGAGGTGGGAGACTCTGTCCATTGGACAACAATCAGTCGTATGCTGAACAAATCTGGCCTTTATGGAAGAGTGGCAAGAAGAAAGCCATTTCTTAACCACTTCTGCACTGCTCACTAGAGCTCTACTGCTGCAAAGTGGCTCGATAACGTCTGGCGACATAGACCTACGTCACCAGACATTCCCCTCTCTCGGCGGCGTGCGTGCGCCGCCGGAGGCTCGCTCCCGCTGTATTCAGTCACAGCGGGAGTCGGGCCAGGGGAGGAGCGGCGGCGATCGCCGCTGCTCTTCCCCGATCATCGGGGAATCGAGTGTGGAGATCCGCCTGCTTGTGTAAACACAAGCGGGCGGATCTCCTAAGTGACAGGCAGGGTCAGATTGCAGGGTTCAGCATAGCTGAACCTGCGATCTGTCCTTGTGTCACATAGTCCCCTCCCCCCACACACGTCAGTAAGCACCAGGCATACATTAACCCCTTGATCACCAATAAAAATTAACCCCTTCCCTGCCAGTGTCATTTTTACAGTAACAGTGCATATTTATAATATATATGTGTGGGGGAGGGTGCGCTGATAGAGATGAGTTAAAGCCGCTACCAGTATTCAGTGCCAGATGAATGTGAATATTGATATGTATATAAGATAAGGTGCGCTAAAACAAAATAATGAATCCAACTTATTATTTGCAAACAAACAAAGGTTGGATAACAGGTGAATGGTATGTTTCAAAAAGTTCATAAACCATCAAACAGAAGTGTCCATATATGATAAAATCAAACAGGTGCTCCACAAAATGAATAAATGATTTCTTCAACTTCAGTGTGAAAACCCACCACCAGGTGAAATTCTTCCTTACCAGACGGAAATAAGGAGTGCACAAAATGTAACTAATGACCACCAAAAAACGTGCTTCCAAGCTCCAAGTGAACCATCCAAAATATTCCCTTACCAGATGGCAGATAATAAACGCTTTTAATTCCACTGGTCTCGACTACTACCTCCTCCGTATTCAGCCTACAGTAAGGTAAGTCTCAAATGGCAGGCAATGGGCACTTGTAGTTCCACTTGTATCCACTACCACTTCCTCTGTAACCAGCCTGTAGCAAGGTAAATCTCTGACACAAGGGCCAGTGGTTTCCAAGCGTGGGGTATAAAGGAATGAAGCGGCAGATAGTGTGATATCTTCTAGACAATTTATTTTAAAAAACAGTAATGCACTTACAGGAGATACATGGTCAATCAGCATAGATGGTATTGTGACGGAATTTTTTTAAGCTACGCTCGTGGCCGGCTGCAGCACGGACCGCGAGCTGTTATGTGTGACGGTTACGCCTCCTCACTGACGCGTTTCTTCCTATTGGACATAGGCTTGTGACGGTATCAGATTTTCATGCTGCGATTAATTGATTAAGGTTTTGCCACGGTATACGGTATTATCACGGTATTCTATTATTAAATTTAAATTATTAAATTTCCACCTCACTTCAATTTCATTGCTGAATTTAGGGACTTTGGTTCACTTTTGCACATTATTATATAGTCAGTCAGTACAGACTCTGTGAACCAGGCCTAAAATAGGTCATCAAGCAGTGTCTGGCCTAACTGGTGATAACTGGTCCTGGCGCTCGGCTCCGATCCGATGGCCTGGTCATTAAGAGGGCAAATCCTTGTGGTCAAGAAGTGGTTAAACCTGAAGGAGGTGTTGTTTATAAATTACTTTACTATTGCTTTAGGCCTGGTTCACATGTATGCGGGTTGGTGGTTCACATGTATGCAGGTTGGCGGTTCACATGTATGCAGGTTGGCGGTTCACATGTATGCGGGTTGGTGGTTCACATGTATGCAGGTTGGCGGTTCACATCTATGCAGGTTGGCGGTTCACATGTATGCAGGTTGGCGGTTCACATGTATGCGGGTTGGCGGCCCACATTTGCACAGGCATAGCAGCCCATTGATTTGAACGGGCTGCTATGCCCTCATTTTCCGCAGAAAAAAGGTGCATGCAGCATTTTTTTAAAATTCAGTGGCCTTGAAATCCATCCTGCTTTTGCACCATGCGACCAACCTGCAGTTCCTGCTCTGGCAAGCTTTCTGCATTTTTTGTATACGTGGGCACGGCATTTAAAAACAGTTTGCGTGTGCAGCAACGGCAGGTAAGTCGCATGGTGCAAAAGAAGGATAGATTTCATGGCCACTGCATTTTTTTAAATTCTGCATGCACCTTTTTTCAGCTGAAAACGCAGGCATAGCAGCTCAAGCCCATTTACATCAATGGGCTGCTATGCCTGTGCAAATGTGGGCCGCCAACCCGCATACATGTGAACCAGGCCTAAAGCAATAGTAAAGTCATTAATAGATAAAAACCCCGGTCCTCCTGCAGGTTTAACCAATTAATGACTTTACTATTGCTTTAGGCCTGGTTCACATGTATGCGGGTTGGGGGCCCACATTTGCACAGGCATAGCAGCCCATTGATGTGAATGGGCTTGAGCTGCTATGCCTGCGTTTTCAGCTGAAAAAAGGTGCATGCAGAATTTAAAAAAATGCAGTGGCCATGAAATCACAGATTCCTATCAATCCCAATGAAAACTAAAAGGGAGACACCGGAAGTGATGATTCACTAAAATTTCCTGTGTGTTTCAATCCCATTGCTAAATAAAAACATATTTCTTCCTAGAATTTGAACAAACATACTCATTAAAATCTAGAGGATTATGATGAAATCCATTAAAATGAAAGGTTAAAATTTATAAAATTATTAAAATATTTTTACACAAAGCTAAAACCTTTTAAAATGTTGAATAAAGAAGTGAAAGATACACTGGTATATATCAGCTGTTATTAATGTGAGCGTTGATGTCCCACTCTATATTGTGTCCTAGTGCATATTTATAGCACTGATTACTGTGGTAATGTCACTGGTACCCCCAAAAGTGTAAAAAATGTCAGTCAAGGGTCCGATCTGTCCGCCGCAATGTCGCAGCCCCGCAAAAAAAAAAAAAAAAAAATCGCAGATCGCCGCCATTACTCGTAAAAAAAAAAAAAAAACACCAAAAATGACGCAAATCTTTCCCTTAGTTAGTAAACGCAATAACTTTTTCGCAAACCAATCAAAATACGCTTATTGCGATTTTTTTTACCAAACATAGGTAGCAGAAAAAAAATTGGCCAAAAATTAAAAAATTTTTAGATTTTTACATTTTGGGGGGGAATTTCTTATAAAAAAGTGAAAAATATTGTTATTTTTTACGCAATTTTTTTTTTATAGCGCAAAAAGTAAAAAAATCGCACAGGTGATCAAATACCGCCAAAAGAAAGCTCTGTTTGTGGGAAAAAAAGGACGTAAATTTTGTTTGGGTATGGCGTCGCACGGCCGCGCAATTGTCAGTTAAATTCGCACAGTGCCGAATCGCAAAAAGTGACCCAGACGTAAGACAGCAAAATCCTCCTAAGGTAAAGTGGTTAAAGATATCCATAAAAAGTGTCGTTTAAGGTTTGCCACAAGCCACCTAGGAGACACACCAAACATGTGGAAGAAGGTGCTCTGGTCAGATGAAACCAAAATCAAACTTTTTGGTAACAATGCAAAACGTTATCTTTGGCGTAAAAGCAACACAGCTCATCACACTGAACACACCATCCCCACTGTCAAACATGATGGTGGCAGCATCATGGTTTGGGCCTGCTTTTCCTCAGCAGGGACAGGGAAGATGGTTAAAATTGATGGGAAGATGGATGGAGCCAAATACAGGACCATTCTGGAAGAAAACCTGATGGAATCTGAAAAAGACCTGAGACTGGGACGGAGATTTGTCTTCCAACAAGACAATGATCCAAAACAAAGCAAAATCTACAATGGAATGGTTCACAAATAAACATATCCAGGTGTTAGAATGGCCAAGTCAAAGTCCGGACCTGAATCCAATCGAGAATCTGTGGAAATAACTGAAAACTGCTGTTCACAAACGCTCTCCATCCAACCTCACTGAGCTCGAGCGGTTTTGCAAGGAGGAATGGGCAAAAATTTCAGTCTCTCGATGTGCAAAACTGATAGAGACATACCCCAAGTGAATTACAGCTGTAATCGCAGCAAAAGGTGGCGCTACAAAGTAATAACTTAAGGGGGCTGAATAATTTTGCACGCCCAATTTTTTCAGTTTTTTATTTGTTAAAAAAGGTTTGAAATATCCAATAAATTTCATTTCACTTCATGATTGTGTCCCACTTGTTGTTGATTCTTCACAAAAAATTACAGTTTTATATCTTTTTGTTTGAAGCCTGAAATGTGGCAAAAGTTCGCAAAGTTCAAGGGGGGCGAATTCTTTCGCAAGGCACTGTATATATTGGTGTAAAGGAAAAACAACGGTGGCACTCTCAGGAGATAAAAACAGCTTCTTTATTGTAGACAATCCATTGAAAGTGAAGACATTGCAAACACACACAACCCTAGGGAAACCAGCAAACGGGTTTCACATGCTCGTGCTTCATGATTGCTGATTTGTCTTACCTGCCAAAGATTTTTAATTCTGTTCATTCAGTCTTTTTGATCCACATACTGTATCTCTGCCACACTGCTCAGTCAGATAGGTCACTCCACTCATTCCTGAGCCACTGTCATAGAAATGAATGAACACCTGTGCTCAAGTCTAAACAGCTTACATATTAATAACACAGGAGGTGTTGCAGGTGATTAACATGTGGTCAAACCCCTTTAGCACCTGTTCTAAATGTAAATATTTTGGATTTTAAACACAGATATTGTTCAAGTTCTATTGCAGAGTGCAGCTGTCGATGACTAGATGAATGTCTTTCGAAAGTACTTCAAATTTTGCTTCCTTTAAAAACTGAATTTTGGTAAAATTTTACCCTAAAATTCCTTTCTCTGAGTCCTCCGACAGTCGCCGCCCACTCATACAGTCTTCACAAATGGGGGTATTGACTTCCTCTCCTTAGGAGTAGCTAGGCAAAAGACTTGTTAAAACAGAAGAATTTACATGGACACACCCATGGGGGCTGTCCCACTAGTCCAATACCCCCCTGCAATAGCCATCCCAACTCAGTTTGGTAGCAAGCAGTTAAGTGTATAAGAACCCCAAAAGAGGGGCGGGGGCGGCGACTGTCGGAGGACTCAGAGAAAGGAATTTTACGGTAAGATTTTACAAAAATTCAGTTTTCTCTTACGTCCTCCGATAGTCGCCGCCCACTCATACAGTCTTCACCAATGGGGATGTCCCAAAGCAGTGTAGACATGAGGGGTGGGCAACGCAACCGTCAGAAAAAGCAACGCAGTACCCACATCAGAGAAAGGAACCTTACATGAACAGCAAGGGAACCTTCTGGGCAACAAAAAAGCTCAACAGGAGCAACAACCCAGGAAAGCAAATAACCAAGGGGGTAAACAACCCCAACAGCCAGGGACCTGCACAAAACCAGGGTCCCCTATGGTACTGCCGCACAGAGAACTTTGAGGCCAGAGGAGGCATCAGCTGATGCTACAGCATCAATTTTGTAGAATTTGGAAAAGGTGTGCACTGATGACCAAGTCGCAGCCTTGCACACCTGGGCCACCGAGGCCTGATGCCGGAAGGCCCAGGACGCACTCACCGATCTGGTAGAGTGCGCCTTGACAGGGAAGGGTGGTACCCATTCCTTCAACGAATAGGCCTGTACGATTGTCTGTCTGATCCATTTTGCAATGGTCGCCGCAGACGCAGCCATACCCTTCCGAGGTCCCTCAGGAAGGAAAAAGAGAGAATCCAATTTTCAAAAGGATTCAGTCGACGACAGGTAAACCCTGATCGCCCTGACAACATCCAAAGAATGCAAGGCAACCTCCTTAGGATGCTTAGGATTCGCACAGAGCGAAGGTAAAACAATGTCCTCATTGAGGTGAAAGTCTGAAACCACCCACCTTTGGAAGAAAGGACGGGTTAGGTCGCAAGACCACCTTATCCCTATGAACCGCCAGGTAAGGGGAGCGGCAAGACAATGCCGCCAACTCCGACACACTGCGAGCAGAAGTGATCGCTACCAGAAAGGCAACCTTTTTGGACAGCAGAGGTAACGAAATTTCCCTGATGTTTTCAAACCGGGAACGTTGTAACACGGACAAAAAGAAAACTGGTCTAGCACTTGCAATTGTGTGCATCTCCATCCCTAAAATTTTGTAAAGACAAGAGAACGGTCGCCCAGGCGGGACTTTATATGAGGTTGCCACAATAGTCATGAAGAATCAAAGAGTAAAATTTATTAGTAGAGTAAAAGCATACAATTGATATAAATGTATAGCCATAAGTATAGTTACAAAACATGTACAGCATGTAAAAAACAATTGACAAAATAGCAGCAAATTGCGCATGATGACAGCATTGCAGCATCCGTGTAGCATAGTATTGGGTATATCTGTATTGAAAACTCTACGCGTTTCGTGGGTCTAATATGCCCACTCATCAGGAGTATATAAGTAGATCTGTCTAAAAGTAAATAATAAAAAATAAAATATCAATATTTGCTGTGCGTTTATATTGGCCAACAACTGTGAAGTTTCAACAAATGTATGACCCAAGTGGGGAAACAACACTTACATTGGGCCAAATCAGATTGAGAAATGCTGCCATGAGGTGGGGTGCCAACGTCTGATCCGGGAGCTGAAGAGACAAGAGTACCCACAAGAAAATGGGGAGCCGGGCAAGGAAACACGAGTGATGGAAAATGTGATATGACACTGGCTGAAAAATGCAAGAAATAGTATATCAAAGTATTAGAATATGGGCTGTATCACATAGTGAAACATGAAAGTATTCAATGTACAAGGTATGTTCCAGCAGAAACAGTGTCAACATTAGAGAAGGAAAAAAAAAAAAACGAAAGAAAGCACCGAAGAAAAATGCAGATCCCCAAAAAAAGTGCTGATCACAGTGTAACCAATGACCAGGAATAGTGATGAGAAAGCTGTGATAAATAAAATAAAGTGAGGAAGATGAGCTCATATGGTTTCATAACACTGGTTGAGTAAGCATAGTATCTCAGGATATTGAAAGTACAAAAAAGTATCAATATAATAAATAAAGATGATACAAATAAAAATATATAGTAAAATTGAGACAGGTGTAGGAACCATAGAGTAATGAGCTCACAGGGTGGTGCCTGTTCTAAGGACAGCAATGCTGGGAGTAGTGAGAGACTGAAAGAGTGAAGTGTCTAAAAGAATGGGAGGTGGAGATGGTGAAGGAAGTGGTGGGAATTAGACAAGGTGTGTAATTATGTCCACATAGTAAACCCATTGGAGAGAGAAAATGTAGGATATCAGTGCATGAAAGGACAGAAGTGCATAAAAGTTGAGTTCCTCACCCGAATATCCACATAGGTTGCACGTAGATCTTGTCCCTAGCGCCACGTGTATGGTAGGACAAACCAAACTTGTTCGTCAACATGGAAAAAGCCAGCACAAGCTGGCAACCATGACCATAGATGTTACAACCATAACTAGCACATGTAGACGCTGCAATTGCAGCGGTGCATGTGACCAGCAGGAACATGACGCCGATATATAGGTGGCTCCACCCTAGAGGGGAGGAGACAGCAGGGGAGGAAACCCTCCCCATAATATATCGCAGCTCCCGGAGCAGATCTGCACCTACCACCAGGGGGAAGCGCATAAGCCATTAAAATGCAGGTGCCGAAGTGTACCTGCAAAAACGCATGGTAAAATAAATAATAAATGCAATGTGTACAATGCTTACATGAATTGATGCTGTGATGTTACATCGGTTAGACTAAAGCAATGCGAGACCAAAGGCGGGCAATGGGTGTCTTCCACCCGGGAAATACTGGTAAAAGAAAACTGGTCTAGCACTTGCAATTGTGTGCATCTCCATCCCTAAAATTTTGTAAAGACAAGAGAACGGTCGCCCAGGCGGGACTTTATATGAGGTTGCCACAATAGTCATGAAGAATCAAAGAGTAAAATTTATTGGTAGAGTAAAAGCATACAATTGATATAAATGTATAGCCATAAGTATAGTTACAAAACATGTACAGCATGTAAAAAACAATTGACAAAATAGCAGCAAATTGCGCATGATGACAGCATTGCAGCATCCGTGTAGCATAGTATTGGGTATATCTGTATTGAAAACTCTACGCGTTTCGTGGGTCTAATATGCCCACTCATCAGGAGTATATAAGTAGATCTGTCTAAAAGTAAATAATAAAAAATAAAATATCAATATTTGCTGTGCGTTTATATTGGCCAACAACTGTGAAGTTTCAACAAATGTATGACCCAAGTGGGGAAACAACACTTACATTGGGCCAAATCAGATTGAGAAATGCTGCCATGAGGTGGGGTGCCAACGTCTGATCCGGGAGCTGAAGAGACAAGAGTACCCACAAGAAAATGGGGAGCCGGGCAAGGAAACACGAGTGATGGAAAATGTGATATGACACTGGCTGAAAAATGCAAGAAATAGTATATCAAAGTATTAGAATATGGGCTGTATCACATAGTGAAACATGAAAGTATTCAATGTACAAGGTATGTTCCAGCAGAAACAGTGTCAACATTAGAGAAGGAAAAAAAAAAAAAACGAAAGAAAGCACCGAAGAAAAATGCAGATCCCCAAAAAAAGTGCTGATCACAGTGTAACCAATGACCAGGAATAGTGATGAGAAAGCTGTGATAAATAAAATAAAGTGAGGAAGATGAGCTCATATGGTTTCATAACACTGGTTGAGTAAGCATAGTATCTCAGGATATTGAAAGTACAAAAAAGTATCAATATAATAAATAAAGATGATACAAATAAAAATATATAGTAAAATTGAGACAGGTGTAGGAACCATAGAGTAATGAGCTCACAGGGTGGTGCCTGTTCTAAGGACAGCAATGCTGGGAGTAGTGAGAGACTGAAAGAGTGAAGTGTCTAAAAGAATGGGAGGTGGAGATGGTGAAGGAAGTGGTGGGAATTAGACAAGGTGTGTAATTATGTCCACATAGTAAACCCATTGGAGAGAGAAAATGTAGGATATCAGTGCATGAAAGGACAGAAGTGCATAAAAGTTGAGTTCCTCACCCGAATATCCACATAGGTTGCACGTAGATCTTGTCCCTAGCGCCATGTGTATGGTAGGACAAACCAAACTTGTTCGTCAACATGGAAAAAGCCAGCACAAGCTGGCAACCATGACCATAGATGTTACAACCATAACTAGCACATGTAGAAGCTGCAATTGCAGCGGTGCATGTGACCAGCAGGAACATGACGCCGATATATAGGTGGCTCCACCCTAGAGGGGAGGAGACAGCAGGGGAGGAAACCCTCCCCATAATATATCGCAGCTCCCGGAGCAGATCTGCACCTACCACCAGGGGGAAGCGCATAAGCCATTAAAATGCAGGTGCCGAAGTGTACCTGCAAAAACGCATGGTAAAATAAATAATAAATGCAATGTGTACAATGCTTACATGAATTGATGCTGTGATGTTACATCGGTTAGACTAAAGCAATGCGAGACCAAAGGCGGGCAATGGGTGTCTTCCCCCCGGGAAATACTGGTAAAAGAAAACTGGTCTAGCACTTGCAATTGTGTGCATCTCCATCCCTAAAATTTTGTAAAGACAAGAGAACGGTCGCCCAGGCGGGACTTTATATGAGGTTGCCACAATAGTCATGAAGAATCAAAGAGTAAAATTTATTAGTAGAGTAAAAGCATACAATTGATATAAATGTATAGCCATAAGTATAGTTACAAAACATGTACGGCTCCCCATTTTCTTGTGGGTACTCTTGTCTCTTCAGCTCCCGGATCAGACGTTGGCACCCCACCTCATGGCAGCATTTCTCAATCTGATTTGGCCCAATGTAAGTGTTGTTTCCCCACTTGGGTCATACATTTGTTGAAACTTCACAGTTGTTGGCCAATATAAACGCACAGCAAATATTGATATTTTATTTTTTATTATTTACTTTTAGACAGATCTACTTATATACTCCTGATGAGTGGGCATATTAGACCCACGAAACGCGTAGAGTTTTCAATACAGATATACCCAATACTATGCTACACGGATGCTGCAATTCTGTCATCATGCGCAATTTGCTGCTATTTTGTCAATTGTTTTTTACATGCTGTACATGTTTTGTAACTATACTTATGGCTATACATTTATATCAATTGTATGCTTTTACTCTACTAATAAATTTTACTCTTTGATTCTTCATGACTATTGTGGCAACCTCATATAAAGTCCCGCCTGGGCGACCGTTCTCTTGTCTTTACAAAATTTTAGGGATGGAGATGCACACAATTGCAAGTGCTAGACCAGTTTTCTTTTACCAGTATTTCCCGGGTGGAAGACACCCATTGCCCGCCTTTGGTCTCGCATTGCTTTAGTCTAACCGATGTAACATCACAGCATCAATTCATGTAAGCATTGTACACATTGCATTTATTATTTATTTTACCATGCGTTTTTGCAGGTACACTTCGGCACCTGCATTTTAATGGCTTATGCGCTTCCCCCTGGTGGTAGGTGCAGATCTGCTCCGGGAGCTGCGATATATTATGGGGAGGGTTTCCTCCCCTGCTGTCTCCTCCCCTCTAGGGTGGAGCCACCTATATATCGGCGTCATGTTCCTGCTGGTCACATGCACCGCTGCAATTGCAGCGTCTACATGTGCTAGTTATGGTTGTAACATCTATGGTCATGGTTGCCAGCTTGTGCTGGCTTTTTCCATGTTGACGAACAAGTTTGGTTTGTCCTACCATACACATGGCGCTAGGGACAAGATCTACGTGCAACCTATGTGGATATTCGGGTGAGGAACTCAACTTTTATGCACTTCTGTCCTTTCATGCACTGATATCCTACATTTTCTCTCTCCAATGGGTTTACTATGTGGACATAATTACACACCTTGTCTAATTCCCACCACTTCCTTCACCATCTCCACCTCCCATTCTTTTAGACACTTCACTCTTTCAGTCTCTCACTACTCCCAGCATTGCTGTCCTTAGAACAGGCACCACCCTGTGAGCTCATTACTCTATGGTTCCTACACCTGTCTCAATTTTACTATATATTTTTATTTGTATCATCTTTATTTATTATATTGATACTTTTTTGTACTTTCAATATCCTGAGATACTATGCTTACTCAACCAGTGTTATGAAACCATATGAGCTCATCTTCCTCACTTTATTTTATTTATCACAGCTTTCTCATCACTATTCCTGGTCATTGGTTACACTGTGATCAGCACTTTTTTTGGGGATCTGCATTTTTCTTCGGTGCTTTCTTTCGTTTTTTTTTTCCTTCTCTAATGCTGACACTGTTTCTGCTGGAACATACCTTGTACATTGAATACTTTCATGTTTCACTATGTGATACAGCCCATATTCTAATACTTTGATATACTATTTCTTGCATTTTTCAGCCAGTGTCATATCACATTTTCCATCACTCGTGTTTCCTTGCCCGGCTCCCCATTTTCTTGTGGGTACTCTTGTCTCTTCAGCTCCCGGATCAGACGTTGGCACCCCACCTCATGGCAGCATTTCTCAATCTGATTTGGCCCAATGTAAGTGTTGTTTCCCCACTTGGGTCATACATTTGTTGAAACTTCACAGTTGTTGGCCAATATAAACGCACAGCAAATATTGATATTTTATTTTTTATTATTTACTTTTAGACAGATCTACTTATATACTCCTGATGAGTGGGCATATTAGACCCACGAAACGCGTAGAGTTTTCAATACAGATATACCCAATACTATGCTACACGGATGCTGCAATGCTGTCATCATGCGCAATTTGCTGCTATTTTGTCAATTGTTTTTTACATGCTGTACATGTTTTGTAACTATACTTATGGCTATACATTTATATCAATTGTATGCTTTTACTCTACTAATAAATTTTACTCTTTGATTCTTCATGACTATTGTGGCAACCTCATATAAAGTCCCGCCTGGGCGACCGTTCTCTTGTCTTTGTAACACGGACAGAACCAAGTTCAAGTCCCATGGAGGTAAGGGCTCCCGTCGAGGAGGGGCCAAGTGACGCACACCTTGAATGAAGGTGCGAATCAAGGAATGAGACGCCACAGGGCGCTGGAAAAGAATAGCCAGTGCAGACACCTGGCCCTTAATCGTGGACAACGCAAGGCGCTGGTCCACACCAGACTGGAGGAAAGCCAACACTCTCGTCACCGAGTATGAACGAGGAGAAAAACCCCTGGACTCACACCAGGCAAAATAAGCTTTCCATGTCCGGTAATAAATCTTACCAGACGAGGCTTTTCAAGCCTTGATTAAGGTAGGAATGACCTCTGAAGAGAGACCCGTCTCTCAGGACTTGGCTTTCAACAGCCATGCCGTTAAAGCCAGCGACTGTAAAGCAGGATGGAAGATCGGTCCCTGAGACAGTAGATCTTCCCACATTGGCAGCTGCCACGGAGGCTCGACGGCCAGGTGAACAATGTCCGTGTACCAGGACCGGCGTGGCCAGTCCGGCGTCACCAGAATCACCAATGTTGGTTCCGAGGCCAACCTGTGAAGGAACCTGGACAACTGAATCGGAGGAAAGGCATAAATCAGACGATACTGATGCAAGGCACCACCAGCGCATCCGAGGCGTCTGCCAGAGGATCGCGCGTTCTTGCCACGAACCTTTCCACCTTGTGGTTTAGCCGAGACGCAAAAAATTCACATCCAGGGATCCCCACTTCGCATACAGCATTTGGAACACCTCCGGGTGCAGGGACCATTTCCCCTGGTCCAGGGTCTGGCGGCTCAGATAATTGGCCTGCCAATTCTCCACACCCGGAATGTGAACTGCCGATATCGCCGGGACATGAGTCTCAGTCTCAGCCCAAGACAGAATACTGGTCACCTCCCGGGCCGCCCAGGCACTCCTGGTGCCCCCTTGGTGGTTGATGTACGCCACTGCAGTGGCATTGTCCGTCTGCACCCGTACAGGACAGCCCTGAAGACGATCCGACCAGTGGAGCAGGCACAGTCTGATCGCTCTCAATTCCAATATTTTTATCGGAAGGGAGGATTCCTCCTCTGACCAAGTGCCCTGGGCAGACAGGTTGCCCAGGACGCCACTCCAGCCCGACAGGCTGGCATCCATGGTAATCACCGTCCATAGTAACGGCCGGAAGGATTTTCCTCCCGAAACAGCTGGGGACTGAAGCCACCACAAGAGATCCATTCTGGTGTGGCGACTCAGAGACACTCTCAGGTCCAAGGACTGAGGCAGTCTGTTCCACCTGGCCAGGATCTCCGCTTGGAGAGATGGCATTTGAAACTGTGCAAATGGTATCGCCTCGAAGGCTGACACCATCAACCCCAGGGACTGCATACAGGTCCTGAGTGACGAGGATTCGTTGTCCCGGAGGGACCTGACCTCGGACTGCAGGGTCCGGAGCTTGTCCTCCGGCAAAAACACCTTTGCTTGAGCAGAGTCCAGGACCATTCCCAAATAAGGGAGACGAACCGAAGGAGACAAGGTCCACTTCTGAACATTGATGGTCCAACCGAACTCCTGGAGCGTCTGGACCGTAGTGGACAGATCGCGCAACAGGCTCTGACTGGCACTCGATCTTAACAGGAGATCGTCCAGATATCCCTAGACCGCAATGCCCTCTGCCCGCAACAGGCCCAGAACTGGCGCCAACACCTTGGTAAAGACCCGTGGAGCCTAAGCGAGACTGAAAGGCAACGCCACAAACTGATAATGATCCTCCGCGATGGCGAATCGGAGGTACCTCTGATGACCCTCGAAAATGGGGATGTGTAGATACGCATCCTTCAGATCGATAGAGGCTAGAATTTCTCCTATACTCAGGGAGGCCACCACCGAGCGGAGTGATTCCATGCGGAATTTCCGAACGTGAACGAAGCGGTTCAGAGCTTTTAAGTCCAGAATCGGACGTACCTTGCCCTCCTTTCTGGGCACAGTGAACAGATTTGAGTAAAAAACCCCGAAATCTGTCCCGATGAGGCACCGGGACGCTTACCCCCTGGGCAAGGAGATCCTGTACCGCTTGATGCAGGTCTTGTAACCGCCCTGGGGTCAAATGAAGATGTGAGGGAAAGAATCTGTCCGCCAGCCGTGAAAGAAATTCGATCTTGTACCCTGATCGAATGATTTCCTGAACCCACCTGTCCGGAATTCGGAGCAGCCAAGGTTGGAGGAAACAGCGCAAACGTCCCCCCACCCATGAAATGGGTGAGGGCGCCCCTTCAGGCAGAGGCGGACTGACCCGCCGCACCCGCTTGGCCGGACGTTTGTTTGCCGGCCCAGGTCTTCTTCTGGCCACCCTGGCCCTTGAAGGGTTTTCCCTTGTACTGCGCCTTGAAGGCACGAAAGGACCCCTGATTAGGTTTAAAAGGCGGGACCCCGCTTGCCGCGGAAGTACTTGCCCTTAGGATTCTGGGGCAGCAGAGTGCTCTTGCCCCCAGTGACACCTTTAACCAGTTTATCCAGGGAGTCTCCAAAAAGGCGAGACCCCGCATAGGGAATATCCGCCACCGTCTTTCTGGATTTCTGGTCAGCCGACCAGCTTTTCAACCATATCAGTCGACGGTTAAGCACCGCGACACTGGACAGGCGCGCAGCTAATGGGGCCTCATTCAAGGCCGCATCGCACAAATACATGACCCCTTGATAAATCTGGCCCACCATCTCCACAGTAGTGGGGGGAGCAGAATCAGTCACGAGAGTGCGTCTCAGCACCTTGGTCCAATCCGCCACAGCCTGAGCCGCAATGACAGAGGCGAAAATAGGTTTCAGCATGGAACCCGCCACCATGTAGGTATGGCGGGCAAGAGATTCCAGCCTCCTATCCGTAGGATCCCTAAATACCGGAAAATCTTCGGTGGGAACCAGAGTAGCCTTGTTCAACCTGGCTACAGTGTGATCCACTTGAGGAACCACACACCAGCATGCAACCGTAGTAGACGCAAAAGGGTAGAGAAGTTGAAACCTTTTAGGCACCGTGAAGGTGCGTTTCAAATTGCGCCATTGCTCATTCGTAGTGTGGTGAAACTCAGTGGGGCAAGGAAAAACCTGCGCCGTCTTGCGGGTCCTGTGTGTACCAAAAGAGGACACAATGCCCGGAGGATTGGGCTCATCCTCTAAATGTAGTGTTTCTTTAATGGCAGAAATCAGCGCGTCCATAGTTGCGCGTTCCTCGGGCGTCCCAGGGGGGGAAATCATCCACCCCTGTAACCTCCGCCTCCCCCTCAGACTCTTGCGGGTCCTGAGAAGAGCGAGACCCTGAAAGGGGCACGCTACCTACAGCAACCGTGTCACATTCAGAATCAGAAGAAAAAGAAATCCTAGGCCTTTTTCTAGCAGCACGTTCAGTCATCAGCACATCCATTTTGGACACCAAAGACGCCACAACAGCAGCCAAATTAGTCAGAGTAGAGGATTCAGAGGAACTTGAATCCCCCCACCAAGGCTGGAGGGAATTTGCTGTCCTGGGATTCCATAGCACAAAAAGTTTTTTTTTTTTAAGGTACTGGCCCTTTAAGCGCGCCGCGGACCCCGCAGCACACCGCTATAATGACTGTGGAACATAGACCTCCTGCAGGGACAAACTGAAGCCAGGAATATTGCACAAGGGAGGAAAAAGAAGGACAGCAGAACAGAGCCCCACAAGTGTGTTACCAGCGCCGTCGGTCGCTCCTGAGTAAAAAGGAAGGAAGTGATGTCAACGCAGAGACTGAACTGAGGCTGCAGGCTATGGAAACATGGATGCCTATGTAAAGTAATGGGAGGCTTCGGAAAAATGGCCGCCGACATGTGCTCGGAACGATCGTCTGCCATACACAAGATGGCGCCGCAAGGCGCCAAAATACACTACATACAATGCTGTATAAGCGCCCATAGTGAAGCCAGACATGCTGCCCACACCTAAAATGGCGGACCAGCGGTTTTTAACCCTGCAGCGGTCACCGCACGTGTCTGTACCTCCAAGCACCTTAAGTGACACAGGATCCCCCGAAAACCTCACACAGCGCTGGCTGTGATAGAAAAAACCCCCGCAGGGACCGGGATCAGGGAGCCCAAAACGCACAGACATAGGGGACACCACAGACACACAGGACTTCCGACCCCAGACAGAGGCCCCACACAGAGTGTACTTACCTGTACCCGATGGCGTGGGGTGCCTCATATCAAATGGAAAACCACCCACCCTCAGATGGCAGGGGAGTGCCGCCAGCCAAAAACGCAGGACACCAGTAGTGCACGGACGAACCGTGGATGTGTCCGGTGAGGTAGCCACCTCACAGGCTGCATCCCTGAGGACAGGGATGGGTCGTTTGCGAGGCCAGGGCGAACACATAGCCTGCTAAACGCTCGATGGCGGGCTGGGATTCCATCTGATCCTCTGTCCTGGAGAACCAGGACGACCAGTCCGATTCCCAGCTCCGCAAACGCCGTCCTCATCCGAAGATCCGACTAACTAAAAGCTGACAAAATAAACAGCTAGTAAAGCAAAGAAAAAATGACATTCTCAGAAAATAAAATCATAAAATAGAAGAAGAAAGGCTGAGACTGTAGCCCCAGCACAGGGAAGCCTATCTACTCCTGAACTAGGCAGAAGACAAACTGAGTTGGGATGGCTATTGCAGGGGGGTATTGGACCAGTGGGACAGCCCCCATGGGTGAGTCTATGTAAATGCTTTTGTTTTAACAAGTCTTTTGCCTAGCTACTCCTAAGGAGAGGAAGTCAATACCCCCATTGGTGAAGACTGTATGAGTGGGCGGCCACTGTCGGAGGACGTAAGAGAAATTAGATTTTTGGAACAAAACCAACGAAAAGCTTTTGTAAATTTGTTTATTCGCCAAAATTTCCCCTCGTCACTGTGGTAAAAAACAAGACATTAATTTGACCTCATTAACGATTAGAAAATCAAATGAATGTTTTTAGGACTAAATATTTGGAACAAAGTTCCACTATTGTATAGCCAAGCTTTACTTGAGCTGCATTTCCCAATCTGCTACAAACTCATGGTCACTTTAGCGATATTGAACTTATATCAAAACAGTCCTCCTGACTGTCCTGATTGAAAAAAGGCTATGATCAGTGGCTGACAAGCCGCTAATCATAACAATTTCTTAAAAAAAGTGAACAGGGAACTCTGTGACAGCTTGCTCACCATGCTGGCAGGATTTTGTACAAGCTTACGCAATACAGTTCACAAAAGAGAAGCTGAACACCAACCGCTACTCCCTTTAGCAGCAGAGCCAGTGCCTATGGGGATACACATGCAACAGCATGCTTTTGGGGGGGGGGGGCGAACAGCATGTGAAAGGGAGGCACACGGGTCCGGACACCAGGGAGGAGGGGACAATATAAAAATACTGATCCCCCTGCAGCACAGCTGGAAAGACAAAGAAGAGTATACAGTTGTGCTCATAAGTTTACATACCCTGTCAGAATTTATGAATTCTTGGCCATTTTTCAGGGAATATGAATGATAACACAAAACATTTTCTTTCACTCATGGTTGGTGTTTGGCTGAAGCCATTTATTATCAATCAACCATGTTGATGGCCAAGAGATGGCCAAGAAATAATAAATTCTGCCAGGGTATGTAAACTTATGAGCATAACTGTAAGCCAGGGTTTTGCCGAAAACTCCAACTAGCCAAAATCTACAGCCATGTCACCTCCGGCGACTCTCCAGCAACACCGGCAGCGTATACACTATGGTACACGATGAGTTGGCTGTTTTGACAGAACACCAGGTAAGGAGGAAAAAAGTTGTCGCCACCACATTATTGGTTACTAGTGGGCCGACTAACAATGTCCACCATTATATCGCTGCCGGTGTTCTGTGAAAACAGCCAACTTGTCGAAATCTCCAATTGCTGCTGGAAAGTCACCAGAAGGTAAGTGGTTGGACATTTTGCGAGTTTGGATTTTCAGAACACCGGCAGCAGTGTATGGGGAGGCACAAGAGGATCGGTGTCTGCAATAAGGCAATACAGCCGGCCCTCCTGCAGGTGCCTAGGCCCTCTTTTTGAACTGATGTTGCCTGCATATGGTACAAGAGGGTTGACGGTACTGCTTTATCAGCAGGCTTGTCTTTGCTCTCCATTTGTACTGACTGTTATCAGTCACATTGTGCTCTGAGGACTACAAAACCACACCCATCTATGTTATGCACAATAAGGCTGGTTTCACAAATATGCAGCCGTGGCTTCAGTGCAGCAGTCCTGTGTGGTTCTGTTCACCGGTTCAGGTGCAAATTTTTACCTTAAATCGCACTTGAACCAGGGCCAAAATCACACAGGACCCTTTTTAAAACAACACTGCGGCCGTCCCGCACATGTGTGAACTGGCTCCACTGAAATCCGGTCAGATCCACTATTTATGTGAATTGGATGCGGTTAAAAAAGCATCTAATTCGCATATATGTGAACTGAACCCAAGAGAGAAGCAAAGTTTCTTAGTATGATCTTGTTTCTGTTGTCCTAACACAGAAAGACAAATGTATTATCCCTGTCTGGAAGTGAATCGCCAGGTGAAAATAAAGGAAAAGGAAAAGAAAACAAAAAAAAAAAAAACTTGAAAAAAGAAAAAGAAATGAAGTTGCTAGTTGCTACATGTACAGACTGGTAATCTGTAAGATAAGAAATGTTGGTTTTGGGCTTAGATCTGCTTCAGTTCTAACAATGTTTTCTCTTACAAGTCTTATATGATTAGGTCAGGCCTTTGGCAAATCCCTATACTCTGTTAGTAAGAGATCTCCCCTGTGCTTGCAACGAGAAAACTTACAGTGCTTTGGGATATTCAGCTAAAATTACAGAATATATCATATAAGGATAACTTTTTGCTGGAAAGTCATCCTAAAACACGTAAAGGAGATCACATCCTTTGGCTCCACAAACAGAAAATTTGCAATAAAAATTAAGGGTTACATAGTAGGTGAGGTTGAATAAAGACAATAGTCCATCCAGTTCAACCTGTGTAGGTGTGTGTGGCTGTAATCATCTCACATACCCCTGAATGTTCTGATCCTTGAGATGTACGTCTAAGAGTCTTTTGAAAGCCACCACACTTCCCGCAGAAACCACCTCTTGTGGTAGAGAATTCCACAATCTTGTAGCCCTAACAGTAAAGAACCCCCCACGTTGCCTGATGTTAAAACACTTCTCCTCTAATCGCATTGTATGCCCTCGAGTCCTCCTGCAATCCCTTCGACTGAATAGCTGTTTTTCTATGCCAAGATTACCATTGAGATATTTATAAATTGCTATCATGTCCCCCCTGAGGCGTCTCTTCTCCAGGGAGAATAAATCAAGCGATTGCAGACGCTCTTCCTAATTAAGGTCCTCCAATCCCCTAATCAGTTTAGTTGCCCTTCTCTGGACTCTCTCCAACTCCAACACATCCCTCCTGAGGACTGGCGACCAGAACTGGACAGAATACTCCAGATGTGGTCGGACCAGAGTTTTATAAAGTGGAAGGATTATAGTCTTATCTCTGGAATACATCCCTTTCTTTATGCATGCTAATATTCTACTGGCTTTGGCAGCTGCCGCTTGACATTGCATGCTATTGCCTAGTCTATCATCTACCAAGACTCCCAGATCTTTCTCCATTTTTGATTCAATATACGCCAATAAGAGGGTATAGTATACACCAGTAAGTGTAGAGGATAAAAAAACGTATGCTTCTCCTTAAAAGTAATATAGAGTATTATATACAGTACTGTACATAAGTTTTAAAAACACTGGATTTTTTTTGTTACTCACCATATAATCCCTTTCTCTCGGTTTGTTGATGTACACAGCTGCTGCTTCTTTATCCATGACAAAACAGGGTTTTAAAGCCCCATCTACAGGAGTAGGACACTAGGCACATAAAAAAAAAACTCTGCACCTCCTATAGGCAATCCTTTCTGGGCATAAAACCCCCCTCTGCGCTGTAAGCCTCCAGTTAATCACAAGCAGTGTAAAAGGAGAACTAATGGAGAGAAAAAACCCAGAGCAAAATGGCAACACTCCGAACCACCCCAAAGGGTGCCTGAGACTTCTAAACAACCGCCTGCAATACCTTGCAGCCAAAACTAGCACGTGAGGACGCCAACACAGAAACTTATTTTTACAGTTAGTAAAGTGTGCACAGACAACCAGGTCCTCGCTTCACAGAATTGAGAGACAGACACCTGCTGATGGAATGCCCAGAAGGCACTAACCACCCTGATGGAGAGCTCAATAACAGGGAAGTGAGGCTCCCAACCCTAATGGCATTTGCCTGCACAATCAGCTGCCAAATCAAACAGAAAATGCAGTGAAATGGACCTCTGAAAATAAGCCGTCACTAAAAGGCACACGTGAATCTTTTTTCTGCATAGTGTCCTACTCCTGTAGGTGTGGCTATAAAATCCTGTTTTGTCATGGATAAAGAAGAAGCAGCTGTGTGCGTCAATAAACGTAAGAGAAAATGCTGTAAATTAAGAATGCTCTCAGAAGTAGAAGTGTTAAAAGTTTATTCTTTATCAACAAAATGGAAAGTCAATGAACCAAAGAGAGATCCAAATCAAATCAATATTTGGTGTGACTACCCTTTGCCTTTAGAACTGCATCACTTCTTCACATTTGCCTAAAACTTTTGCAGAGTACTGTATATTTTTTCTTTCTTATGTTCAATAAAAAAAAAATTACATAAAAAAAAAAAAAAAAACTTTTATCCCATAAATATAAAATACTGCACATGACCATTTCATATGCTTACCACACTCACCCAGCAACAAAAAGCTAAATATTTAAGAGTAAATAAGTCAACAACCAAATTATCACCAGGGGCCTGTGTCGACAGGCTTTGGACTTTTGTGGTTGGTTTAAGACACTTCTGCGATCATTCAGAATTAAATGACGGGTATATTTTACCTGCAGTTGACTACCAACTAAACTTAATTTGACCTGCTTCCAGCATGTTTTGCATTCCTGTAGACTTGTAAGCTAATGCAAAAACCATCAGAGGAGAAGAAAAGCCAACCAACATAAGCTATTTAACTGTATGTATATGTGTAATCTGTGCCAATACCAGCACCTCCAAACTTAAGACTAACTGGCCAAATATATTATGTTTATGTAGGTACAATACTTACTTACCTCTAACCAATCATATAGATTAATAAGTCGTCCACATTCAAGATGCAGCTTATATGCAATGCAAATATCCGGAGCTGTGCTGGTTAAGGCTCCTCCTTCACTTTCCAAAGACTGAACAGGAAGAAGAATTAAATGCAATTGTCAAATGTGGAACATTTTTCACCATCAAGATGAAAAACGAACCTTCTACTTGCTGGGGTATGTTTATAAGAAAGACAAAACAAAACAAAAATTGTTTTACTACCTTCAGGTAAGATGAAGGATTGTTCAGAGCTGTGTGCAGGGCGATCCGTGGCACAGCATTAAGGTGTTTACGGAGAATGCTTGCAGCACTAAAATATACAACTTCATACAAGGGCTGTGTTTCGGGGGGTGCCAAATAATCTCTGGAACAGAAGGTAATGCATCAAAATTAAACCAGTGTAGATTTGCTCATCCAAATACTAACTGCAGTGAACAAAAAGATAAATTATTACTTTGCTCCCAATCGCCTCCTCAGAAAATCTTGGCTTGCAAGTTAAAAAATCTGCTGGGCAACAAAATGAAAGGATGTGTATACCACCTCCTGGTTCACTGGCTGTTCTTTAAACTTACGCTTTTATTCATGTCAGAAGTAAAGCTTTCACCATATTTCCATGGCAGGTTTGTGGCTCTCCTACAAACTTAAAGCAGTATTAACCCCAATGCATATGGGCTTTTGTTTGCATCAGAAGATGCTTTAAGTAACTTTCCATGGCTTAGACGATCAAAAGCACCTGTGGAGGAAATCTCAGAAAGGATCTCAGAACTAATCTTCAACATCTCAAACTAACCTCAAAAGCTAGCTAAATGTACCATCTACATTTGCCCATCTACACAAGATATTAGAATAAAATAATAGATCTCAGCTCTGAGACAGCGTTTTTAGTTTGCTATAATATAATGGCTATAGACATATATCCAGAATGTACAGAAAGGTTTTCATACAAGGTTTTCATACAAGGCCAAATAATCTGTCCAAGCTTTCCAACCCTCCCCCCCTCCCCATTTTTCCTGTATCATGTGCCATGCATGGCTTAAAAATTATTTTCTCTTATAATACGAATGCAAGTGTTCTTCGCCAAATGCACTACAAATTTGCTATATGCCATAACAGAAAAAAAGGATACTAGGAGTTGAGAATGTACTTTTACATTGTTTTGAGTAATGGAAAACCTGAAGGTGCATCTACTTATAATATTAATTGGAAAACGGTGTCCATTTTCTTTTAAGTGTTACTAAACCCTCAACAGTAAAATCAGTCTGTATATGCAGTAAATCATGCTTGTTATACTCACTGTGGAACCTAAGGTGTTAATCCTCTGCATTGTGTAAAATACGGTTTGATCCTGTATGCACAGATCCTCCCCTTCTTCGACTGTCCCCATAACATGTCCAAATAGGACAGAGTTACTGGAGTCAGGCTGCACATGCTCAGCTTGGTGTGTAGTGCTAGATTTTTTTTTTTCTTGGGAGAGTGCATGTGATCAGCACAGGGCAAATCAGCACTGTCCAGAGGGTCAGGGATTCTGCATCCTGATAGGACAGTCAGTGGAGAATGAAAACTCCTCCTACAAGCTTTAACCAGACAATGATAGAAGTCACAAGACTGCTACATACTGCTGATGAGAAAAGATATTTAGCAGTTCATATTTACTAAAATAATTGCATTTCCACGTTCTGTGTACTGTGGGAGACCAAATGTATGAATGCAGGGTCCTGGGTTTAGTAACACTTTCGTGTTTAAATTAGTGATCGACCGATATCGTTTTTTAATGCCGATACCGATATTTTGGTCATCGGATATCGGTATCGGCCGATATTTTCGGACATGTAAAAACATTTTTTTTTATTTATTTATTTTTGTCTAAGGCTCGGTTCACACTCGGTACACACTAGGGCGACCTGTGAGGCGACCTGGTCGCCTCACAGGTCGCCGCAGGTCGCCTCCCATAGGGAAGCTGCGGACCCGTTCTAATAGGAGCGACACAAGTCGCTCCAACCTAGAAAAAGGGTCCGGAGCATCTTTGGGGCGACCAGGAGGCGACCGCCATAGACTTCAATGTTATGAAGTCCGTGGCCACCCGAAGTAGCGTCGCGGTAATGTGAACCGGCGCTAAAGGTACTCCTTGTGGAGGGATCGGCACCGAAAAGCATTCAAAACGCCAAGTTTGGCTGTTTTGAATGCTGTCAGTTTTTTTAATTCGGCGCAGAGTATCCGGAAGTGACGTCCGGGCGAGCCGCGGAAGGAGAAGGAGGGGACGCCCCCCCCACTCCTTGTAATGACAGCCAAGTGGCTTCTCAGCCGCATCGGTTGTCATTACAAGTTAGCCGACTGTTGGCTATGGACACCGGTACCGGGGTGATGCCTCTAGCTGCAGGCTTTACCACGGTACAAGCACTTTCCCTAAATATTGGCAATATCGGTAACCTCAGGGGCCGATTCCGATATATCGGGGAAAGTGCATATCGGCCCCCGATATATCGGTGTTGCCGATAATTGGTCGATCCCTAGTTCAAATACACAACGTGGTGGGATGCTTTTTAGAAAGCAGTAGAGTAGTAGCTGCTTCCTGAATGTGTTTTTATTTATTTAATTATTTTTGGAGGGGGGATTTTTTTTTTTTATTATTCCACAGGGGTTTTGCGTTGAAATCGTCCTGCAACAGCATTTGGCTTATGGATGGGGCTTGCATCCATCAATCTTAATGGACAAGCTTGAAAAGTGCTGCCGCCTGTTAAACTCAGGCTGTCAGGCTGCGATGAAAGAACTTAGTTGGGTGGTTAGGGGCTGGTAAAACAGTGGTTCCACTGTCTGTTTTTTCTACTCCTGGCTGCTGTGTGAACGAAAAAAAAAAAAACCTGAAAGCCATAGATTCATCTTAAGGCTGGTATACACGTGCTGAATATCAGCCAGAATCATCCAGTTCAATAAAAACCAGCCTACATTCAGCCAGTATGGACAACAGCCTGTCCCCTTCTGTCGAAAAGGCATGCTGGAAATCCAGCATCTAATCAGCTCTGGCAGCAAATGACTACAAGCACTGATCAGTGTGTTCTGGCAGGGAGCAGTCCTCCTCCTTTCAGAACACAATAGCTTGGCAGGGGAGATAGCCGCATTAACATCGCTTAGTTAGTCCATCGACCAAGCCCGCTGGGTTAAACGGAAAAAAAAATTCCCATGTGTACCAGGCTTTAGCCTTACAATAAAAACATGGTAAAACAGGTGGCAAAGAATAATTTCTTAGACATGAAAATAACTAAGAAATGAATAAGTCATTAAAAGCAAACTCTGACACACACCTTACAAGACAATTCAGAAAGTCTGTGACTTCGAGTCGCAAGCATTCAAACCTGCTTGGTTTCTTTGTTCTCCTTGTTTCTTTCATTTCTAACAAAGTCTAGAAAAGAACAAAAGTGATAAACATCAAATAGAGCATGTCTAAATAAACCTCCGACATCAGGATCAAATCAAACATTCTTCTGACCTACTGGCGAACTCATGTTTAAATCTACAGGGCTATAAATGATCTTGCAGCAGAAAATGAAAGGATAAAACATCACACTTTTCAGATGCATATGTGAATGAGAATGTCCCTTGTAGATTTCTCATAGAAACAATTCCTAAGGGCACACAAACATCATTACTACACCGTTTTACCATTCCTAAGTCATCTGTAAAAAGACAGGAGGGAAACATCTTTTTTCCAGTTGCTTACCTAAAGAAATAGAAGACTGTTGGGCTTACTCAGAAGTGTTTGATGAAACGCCTACAGAGCTTTATACTGAAATATTTTAATCAAGAGTACTTTGGCACATTTTTTTCTTCCCACAGTTTAACCAACTTTTACGTTTAGCATCTTTACCACCTGCCGCCCGCTAATAGCACATTTATTGCTAGTGGGCGACACAGCAACCTACAGGTAAAACTTGGCTTAGAGGCATGCACGCGCCTCCTGCTGACCTTTGCTATGACTGAACACAGCACACGTTTGTCAGTGGGTTACAGCCAATCACAGAAAAGATCTGTGAGTTTGAAAACGCAGGCTCTGGCTGGCTTACTCCCTGTCATTCAGAAATGAAATCAAGGAGAGAAACCCAGCCAGATCAGTGAGAAAAGGCAGCACACGTACACTTGCATACGCTTGTTAGGCACACAATCAACCCCTTTTGGGCACTCCTGATCAACCTAGTCACCCAGCCATTGCCATTAGTGCAATATCAGTATTATCACTGATCACAATATTACAGTCACTAGCGATGTCAGTGTCCCTCTCAGCCAGTGTCAGCACCAGATTGCCCGCTACACTATCACAATCACACTAGAAGTTGCTGATCACTGCCGTTACTAGTATAGTGTTTGTAACGATCAGTATCTTGGTCATGATCTAAACTATAAAGGTAAAGAGGATATTGCGCTAATAGAGTATAGGTAGCTGCTACCGCTACAATTGGCATAAATTGTAAAGAAGTGAAAAGTATACCAAACCAGTGCCACGTCAACAAAAAACATTATATGAATGCATACACGTGAAAATTAATCAGTAAACATACAAAAGTGACTTGGGTGTAAAAATCAAATGAATTAACACTTCAAAGAATGAGTCCAATGTATCCAAAGGTAAATGCACAAAAAATTTGCATTAACACGACACACCACCCAAGAAATTGTGAGTCCAAAAGGATGATGACAAATGAATATCAGTTTTAAGGATGATAAATCTGTGACCTCTAAATCATTTAGTGATCCACCACCAAAATTAGGGCAAGCATACTTACTAGAATATGTGGACCCATAGGTACTGAGTCAACATTGCTGATGTGATTTCCAATCACTCATGGGTAGATATATTCCAACCATATATCCTGTGTGAAGATCTCCAGGCCTTCCAAGATTGAACCAATGTGGGCGATCACAACCTTCACAGGTCAGCCTCTCATCTTATGTTTGTATTTTGGCAGAGATGCACTTCTGGCCCATCAGGGATGTCAGTCTTCTGGTACAAGACTACAACCTGTGCAGGGTACAAGGGCACAGCCGCCAACCACCTTCTCTTCTGTGCTGGGTAGAGAGGAGGTTGCTGAAGTGGTTTGGAAGCATCTTTTTCATGCGGCACATGGTTTTTTCCAGTTGTCACAAAGAGAATTTCACTCCTAGAGGAGTCACTAAGGAACCTTTATGAACTACTGGCTTAATTCATCCACTAACATTGTATAACATTATATATTATGTATGTCGATTATGATGCATTTTTTTTTATTTGTCTTAAAGGAGCAGTGCACCTAAAATTGGTAGCACATACAAGGAATGCCACCTTCGGAGTGAAAGTAGAGAGAGAAATATTGTATAAAGGGTTCTAACGTCAGTTTCTGAAATGCAGATTGAACCAAATTCACAGGGAACTTAACAGGGGGAGCAATATGGGCAACTCCCTGCATGAAGGTCTTTATTTAACTACCTCAATACTGGGCACTTAAACCCCCTTCCTTCCCAGACCAATTTTTTTTTTTTTTGTTGCTGTTGCATTTTGAATGACAATTGCGCGGTCATGCAACACTGTACCTAAACCATTTTTGTCATTTTTCCCCACACATAGAGCTTTCTTTTGGTGGTATTTGATCACCGCAAGGTTTTTTCTTTTTTGGTGCACAAATAAAAAAATACCGAAAAGTTTGAAAAAAAAAGAAAAGTTTTTTTGTTTTAGGTTATAAAATTTTGTAAATAGATAAGTTTTTTCCTGCACTGATGAGGCCGCACTGATGAGGAGGCACTGATATGCAGCACTGATGGGCACTGATAGGTAGCACTGATATGCAGCACTGATATGTGGCACTGATAGGCAGCACTGATGGGCACTGATCGGCGACACTGATGGTCGGCACTGATGGGTAATAATGGGCACTGGTGGGCGGCACTGATAGAAGGCAATAATGGGCACTGGTGGGCAGCACTGATAGATGGCACTGGTGGGCAGCACTGATAGGGAGGGCACCACTGGCAGGCTCTCTGAGCCCTGATTGCCATCCCTGGTGGCCATGGTGGGCATCCCTGGTGGTCATGGGTGGGCATCCCTGGTGGCTCTAGTGGCACAACCCCCCCCCCCCCCCAGGGCTGCACTGGTAATCAATGTTCTGATTACCAGCACAGACCCCCCCCCTGTGATCAGTGAGTAATTAAAAAAACTCACTGATCCCCTGGCTGCAGCACAGATCATCATCTTCTCCTCACTAACAGGATCTGTGTGAGGAGAAGAAGAGATCAAAGCCGTTACAACGGCTGTATTTACATTACATGACGGCTGTGATTGGACACAGCCGTCATGTTATCAGGAGGGCCAATCACAGGGCCTTCCTGCCGCAACTTGTTGCTCTGTGTCCGAAGGGACACAGGCACATCGAGATCGCGTGGCGGCGCGATATCGCTCCTTCTGCAGGACATTCCGGAAGGACGAGACTCCCACCCGGCCGTATATGTACAGTGGCCAGGTGGGAGGTGGTTAAGAAGTGAGGAGTTCTGAAACAAGATAGAAAGGGCAGAAACCTGACCTTTATTAGTGCCAACAGCCAAACATTAACCCAGACCCTGCTGCCCTGGAATGTGAGGATTTTTCTCTTATAAGAAATTCTTAGGGCAGAAGGCCTAACATTCACATAAATTAAAATACACTATATTACCAAAAGTATTGGGACGCTTGCCTTTCCACGAACATAAACTTTAATGGCATCCCAGTCTTAGTCCGTAGGGTTCCATATTGAGTTGGCCCACCCTTTGCAGCTATAACAGCTTCAACTCTTCTGGGAAGGCTAGGAGTTTGTCTATGGGAATTTTTCAAAAGCACATTTGTGAGGTCGGACACTGATGTGGATGAAAAGGCCAGACTCGCAGTCTCTCCTCTCCTCCAAAGCTACCACATAATGCTTGGTTGGATCTTCTCTCAACATACAGAACGCAGAGAATTACTGTAACAGTTGCAAGTGCATCACTATATATTTCTCTCTATCCATGATCACCAACTTTCCTTCTTTATCTGCCAGTTTTACTACCAGCTTCCCATTATGTTCTAACTCTTGCAATGCTATTTTCCCTTTATATAGTGTTGCGCAAATAAAAAATTATTAAATTAATTAATTTGTGCTTAAATTATTAAAAAACCAAAATATTTATATGTGACATAATATTAAAGTGCCAATAGTGCTAATAAAGTGGTAAATATAATATAATACTCATAGAAAAGAGAAAATATATAGATATAAAAGTCCAGTGTGCAAAGTGCAAAAAGCCAATAAACAAAGTCCAAAATGTAATCCTAAAGTGATCTGTGCTCCCAGAGAGAAGTGACCAGAGTGTCACAGTGGACAGCCAGCCGTGCACCCCCTTGTGAATGGGTGCTCACCTCAAATCCTTAAAAAGAGCGCATAGATTGTTATCCCAAAAAGATCATCCATCCATATCCTTCAGGGCTCCTCTCATTCACAGGAGTTGCAGCGTCAATCAATGCAGTATATATGCAAACTAAAAGACTTGCAATAGTGTATGAAATCCTTAAACAATCAGCTTTTATTAAATAAAGGTGGATAAATCTCACTCACATTTGTAGGTGCAACACATGCACTTGGACAATAGCATCAAGTAAATGGTGGAAATCGTGGTGGTATAGTGGGAGAGACTGCACAGCGCCGCCGGTCTCCACAGCGTGCGCCGATAGCTGACAGCCTCACCTAGACAATAGTGTATCGCTCCGTCCGTCCTTTCCCCTCCCCAACGCGTGACGACACAGGGATCATGTGTCTTCCTCAGGGGGATATGAGGAAGTATCCCATATCCATATCCCCCTGAGGAAGACACGTGATCCCTGTGTCGTCACGCGTAGGGGAGGGGAAAGGACGGACGGACACTGGCATTCCAGTGCGCATCATATAACCCCACCCACTCAATAAGACTATATTTTTTGCTAGTGTATTTAGGTGATGGATCTGTTCTCCCCTGGAGAATTTGTTTTCTTTTTTTAGCCATTTTTTTTAGAAGCTTCTACAAAGATTTTGGGGGGGTTGACGCTGTGTTTGTTGGGGGGAGCAGTTCTGTGTGGAAGTGTATTTCAGGGGCCCCCGAGACCCACTTTTTTTTCTTCCCCCTCCAGATTGGGCTCTTCCCCATCCGGCTACTAAAGCACATATGGCTCCAAAGATAGCTGCTACGTGCTGCCGTCAAGCATGCATGTCAGTGCAAAACACACGGAAGGCTGCTTGGAGAGTAAAAAAGCACCCAAAGGACTCTTAGACTGCGAGGAACAAGATTATCTTGTCCGATGAAACCAAGACTGAACCTGTTTGGCCTCAGTTTTAAACCTTATGTCTGGAGGACCCCAGACCCTGCTCATCACCTGCCCCATACCATCCCAACAGTGAAGTATGGCGGTGGTAGCATCATGCTGTGGGGTGTTTTTCAGCAGCAGTTACTGGGAAACTTGTCAAGGTTGAGGGAAAGTTGAATGGAGAAAAGTACAGCGATATCCTGAATGAAAACCTGTTCCACAGAACTCAGGACCTCAGATTGGGTCGTAGATTTACCTTCCAACATGACAATGATCCTAAGCACACAGCCCAAGACAACACAAGAGTAGCTAAGAGACAACTCTGTGAATGTCCTAGAGTGGCCCAGCCAGAGCCCTGATTTGAACCCTATTGAACATCTCTTGAGAGACCAGAAAATGGCTGTCCACCGACAATCCCCATCCAACCTAACTGAGCTTAAGAGGATTTGCAAAGAAGAGTGGCAGAAAATCCCCCTATCCAGGTGTGCACAGCTTGTCCCGTCATACCCAAAAGACTTGTAGCTATAATTGCTGCCAAAGATACCTCAACAAAATACTGAGCAAAGGGTCTGAATACTTAAATGCATGTGATATTTAAGTTTTTTCTTTTTAATAAATTCACAGACATTCTAAAATTCTGTTTTCACTTTGTCATTATGGGGTACTGGGTGTAGATTAATGAGAAAAAATGAATTTAAACAACTTTGGTATTAGGCTGCAACATAAAATTTAGAAAAGTGAAGGGGAGGGGGCTGAATTATTTAACAATGCACTGTATATCTGTGTAGTTCATTTGATACTCTATTAATCCCCTGCCAATCGATTGTTTCCTTTTTGTTTGCAAGTCTTTGCTTGGGGCTGGGTACAGAAGCAATTTCCGAGCGCATTTATGTGTTACAGGCTTCTATTAAGATTTGACTGCTTACTGCCCTGGGTTATCTACCAGTTTCTTGTTACCGTCTATGTGTACCTTGGCAACCGTACCCAGACCCTAAAGTTTGGGGCTGTCTGTAATGTTTGCTTTGGTTACTGGATCCTGCATTAGGTGCTTACCTTTACAGGAACTGCAATGCTGAGGACCCCTTCGGGGGATACCCAAAGTGACTATGAAGTTTGGACCTCTAATGGGTGCAGTGTCGTGGATAAGGTAAGACAGCTTTTTCCTGTGTATGTAACACAATCCACGGTGCGTGACACATTATACATTTCTATTCACTCTATTGTAGTAACCCCTTCCATTTTGTCTTTAACACTTGAGCGAGCAAATAAAAATTGGCATCTTTTTCTCCTCCAATCCACACTTAAACTCAGGAGAATGAGCGAACTGCATCACACCTCCGGGATGACACCTTCCTACTTTCCTCCAGAAACGCATCAAGCCCATTGCTGCGCTCTCCCTCTTGGATGACACCTTCCTACCCCGCCTTTACCTCCAGAAACACACTCCTGCAGTGACACAGCCACAGGAACGCAGTCAGCGCCAGGGTTTTAGTGCCTACTATACCTGGGCACTCACAAACCCATCTATTCTGCACTCCGTAACTGTTAGTACCCCCTGGGGATCTCCTCACTTAACCACGGCTGATCACAGAAGGAAGAGAGCTGGGAAAAAATGAACAAATAGCATTACATGCATTCAATGGGACACCCTACAGGAACCTCAAACCACTGGCTTAGGTTATAGCTGTTCCCTATTCCTGTAGCAATGTTCTATTATGACACTGCTCCCATTGTCTGACTCTAGCTCCCTCCCAGAAACACCACATGCAGCCTGTCTGACAAAAGCAATTTGTTTGAATTCTATGAAAAACTCTCAGCAATTCTAGAACATTCAGTTTCCAAATGCCAGAGACGCTACACATCTTCTGATCCTCTTGACACTGTTCATGATTCAGAGAATATTAGTGGTGGAAAGTATTGAGGAAACAAGAAAAGTATTGAGGACCCGGATTACAGAGGATTTTCTCCTCTGCATTTTGTGAGGCACAAGCTGAGGATTCACACCAAATGCTCTTTACTGTGGACACACTAAAAGACATGGTGCGCACAGCTCGTTGCCCAATGGCACTTGATTTTCCACGGCCTAAACAAGTCTCTATGGGCATTGAAAAAAATCTTTTCAAAAAAGATTTTTCCAATGCACAGATTTACTGCGCACTTTAGGAGGAGGACTAGAGCAATTTCTGAAAGGGATATTTGCTCCTCCTAAGCTTTTTTTGCTGAGTTTATCCAACGGAAAAGGAGTTTAAAAAGGAATGGACTGTTCCAGTGGTGGATCCCGCCAAACACCTTCCTTACAGTTCCTATTGTGGATGTTTTTTTTTTTATAGAAGGACTTTGTGTAGGATTTTGTGGCTAATAGCTTGGTCTGCTGAACCAGCTTCCCTTGATAATTTCATCATTGAAGTCACTGGCGGAATGGTGCTTTTACCCCAAAAGGAGAACCTAAAGTCCTATTCCTATGGCTACTACTAGTTCTCAACAAAAGAGTTATTTTCACTTTCTCTAGTTGTCTGCTTCCAAATCAAGGCCTAGCATTTTTTTTGGTCACAAGCCGTGGTTTGCCCATTCCATCAAGCCTGCTCAGAAACCCTCCTCGCAATGAAGCGGCATACACACTGTTAGGAGTGAGGGGACATCTGTTAGCATTTGTGCTAGTCTGGATATGAGACCGCTGGGTGTAATCCGTCATTGCAAAGGGAACAAAATAGAGTTTCTATCCTTAACTTGTGCACGCTTTTGTCCTTTCAATCTGCCAGTTTCAGAGCAAAAGGCAGATTTAATAACAACCTTGCACCAACTGGAGTGGCTAATCCAGTTCCTTTCGAAAAATGGTTTCAAGGTTTTTTTTTTATACCTGCTCACAGTCCCAAAATTAAATGTGGTTATCCACCCAATCATGGAATTACAACCTCTAAACATATTTTTTTAGTGTACCAAAAAGTCTAGATGGAATCAACAAGATTAATGATTGCTTCTCTAAAACCAGAGGAATTTCTGGCATCAGTAGACATATAGGATGCCTATCTACACACACCTATTTTTCTACTCCCCCCCCCCCCCCCACTGCATTTTGCTGTGAGAGAATAACCCTTCTAATTTGTAGCACTATTAGGCTCTCCTCTGCACACCAAGTGTTAACTAAAGGGCTTGCCCCTTTTCTGGGTCTTCTACTAACCCAGGGCATTTATGTTACGGGTTACCTGGATGAGCTTCTACTGAAGGACTTCTCAGCCACAACCTTGGATACTAATGTTTAGAATGGGGGTCGGCAACCCGTCGATCGCGATCTACCTGTCGATCCCCACCATATGACAAGCAGATCACAACCTTACATGGCGCCAAACCCCTGCCCAAGTCTGCCACCTCATGGATCAGAGTGGCAATAAGCCAAGCCAAGCAAAGTACTAAGAAAGGGGCTGTATGGGAATGGGAGCAGTGTCTGTGCTAGGGAAGCCACAGTACGGTCTGGTAGGGCACATTCTCCAAAGCAGATAACTGAAGGCTGGTGATGGAAAAGCTGCAGGGGGTTGGTGCCAGAAGGCTGTGATCACAGGTCCTCAGTGGGGGCTTGCATTATTATGGAAGGCTGCTGCTGTCTATAATGTACATGTGTGTACCTGCTAGACATCAGCATTTATTTTTCATTGTAGTGGCAGCTGCCTGAGAGTAGGATACAGGCAGCTTCTTGTAAACACCACTGACTGTTGCACTGTGTCTTATGTACATCTGACCTCTGCTTACATTCCACTGACCTTGCGCTCTGTGTTACTACCTACATCTAAGCTCTGTCCCCTGTCTTCTGCTCTGTTGACCTTATTTTGTGCCCCTCTGACCCCTACAAACCACTGTCCTTTGTTCATTGCCCTACATACTCCTGCATCATACTTGGGGGTGTGACCAACAGTTTATCACTGAAGCTACCTTTTAGGGCCCATTCACAACAGAGCAGGGTGTGTTCCATGCCCGTTTCCAGTCGCACTGCCCTTGCGATCTGTAGTGGGTGTCAGTGCAAATTTACCACCCCCCCCAAACGCAGGTCACAAAGACTGTGTGTTTACCTGCACCGGACCACATGGTACAAAAACACCATGCAATGCGATTGCAGTTCATCTCTGAAAGTAGTACTTGCACTACTTTTGGTGCTGTGTGACTCGCACTGCTCAAAACTACATGTGAATGGCACAGGAACTGCACCGCATTACTGGCGATTTAAATTCAGTTTCTTGTGTGAATGGGCATTTCTCCAGACGTAAGCCTTATGGAGCATCTGTGGGGCATCCTCAAATGGAAGATGGAGGAGCGCAAGGTCTCCAACATGCACCAGCTCCGTGATGTCATCATGGAGGTGTGGAAGAGGACACCAGTGGCAACTTGTAAAGCTCCGGTGAACTCCATGCCCAATAGGCAGTGCTGGAAAATAATGGTGGCCACAAAAAATATTGACACTTTGGGCCCAATTTGGACATTTTGACTTAGGGGTGTACTCACTTTTGTTGCCAGCGGTTTAGACATCAATGGCTGTGTGTGGAGTCATTTTGAGGGGACAGCAAATTTACACTGGTATACAAGCTGTACACTCACTACTTTACATTGTAGCAAAGTGTAATTTCTTCAGTGTTGTCAAATGAAAAGATATAATAAAATATTTACAGAAAATGTGAGGGGTGTACTCACTTTTGTGAGATACTGTAAGAGTGCTTTGGATTACAAGCATGTTTCTGGAACGAATTATGCTCGCAATCTAAGGTTTTACTCTATTGGATCATTGGATGTATTGGATCACCCAAAGCCTCTGTCAAACCAGACAAAGCTGCCCCTGCCTTAGTGGATCGCTAATCCTACCCTAGATTTGGGAAAGTCTTACCCTTGGAGAATTGGTAATATACATAATGTACCATATTGAAAACATGAGTGAGCAGGAAAAACTGAATTTTTGTAAAATCTTACCTGTAAAATTCCTTTCTCTGAGTCCTCCGACAGTCGCAGCCGCCTCTAAGTCATCACTGTTGGGGTATTGACTTCCGCTCTGCAGGAGTAGCTAGGCATAAAGACTTAGTCAAAAGAACAAAGGAATTTGCATATACACACCCATGGGGGCTGTCCCATCTGGTCAATACCCCCCTGCAGTGACCACTCCAAACTCAGTTTGGTAGCATAGCAGTAGGTAATAAGAACACAACCCAAAAAGAGGGGCGGGGGCGGCGACTGTCGGAGGACTCAGAGAAAGGAATTTTACAGGTAAGATTTTACAAAAATTCAGTTTTCTCTTACGTCCTCCGACAGTCGCCGCCGCCTCTAAGTCATCACTGTTGGGATGTCCCAAAGCAGTATAGACATGAGGGGTGGGAGACGCAACCATAGAAAAGGCAACGCAGTACCCACATCAGAGAAAGGAATCTTACATGCACCGCAAGAGAACCTTCTGGGCAACAGAAACAATGCTCAACAGGAGCAACAGCCCAGGAAAGCAAATACCAACAGCCAAGGACCCACAAAAAACAAGGGCACTTCATGGCACTGCCGCAATGAGAACCTTGCGGCCAAAGGAAGCATCAGCTGATGCCAGAACATCTACTTTGTAGAACTTGGAAAAAGTGTGCACCGAGGACCAAGTCGCAGCCTTGCACACCTGGGCCACCGAGGCCCGATGCCAATAGGCCCAGGACGCACACACAGATCTGGTAGAGTGCGCCTTAACAGGGAAGGGTGGAACCCGTTCCTTCAAGGCGTAAGCCTGTTCAATGGTCTGTCTGATCCATTTGGCAATAGTTGCTGCAGACGCAGCCATGCCCTTCCGAGGACCCTCAGGAAGAACAAAGAGGGAATCCGTCTTCCGAAAGGATTCCGTAGACGACAGGTAAAACCTGATCGCCCTGACAACATCCAAGGAATGCAGAGCAACCTCCTTAGGATACTTAGGCTTCGGACAATGTCCTCATTAATGTGGAACTCAGAGACCACCTAGGAAGAAAGGAGGGATGTGGACGCAAGACCACCTTATCCCGGTGAATCACCAAGTACGGAGAACGACAAGATAACGCTGCCAGTTCCGACACCCTGCGAGATGAAGTGATCGGCACCAAAAAGGCAACCGTCTTAGACAGCAGAGGCAACAATATATCCCGAATGTTTTCAAAGGGAGCACGCTGTAACACGGACAGAACCAAGTTCAAGTCCCATGGAGGTAAGGGCTTCTTCCTGGGAGGAGCCAAATGTCGCACACCTTGAATGAAGGTGCGAACCAGAGAATGAGACGCCACAGGGCGTTGGAAAAGAATAGCCAGTGCGGACACCTGGCCCTTGATCGTGGTCAGCGCCAGGCGCTGGTCCACACCAGACTGGAGGAAGGCCAACACTCTCAACACCGAGTACGAGCAAGGGGAGAACCCCCTGGACTCACACCAGGCGAAATAAGCCTTCCAAGTACGGTAATAGATTTTACCAGAGGAGGTTTTCCTAGCCTTGACAAGGGTAGGGATGACCCCAGAAGAGAGACCCCTGTCCCTCAGGACCTGGGTCTCAACAGCCAGGCCGTTAAAGCCAGCGACTGTAAAGCAGGATGGAAGATAGGACCCTGAGAAGGAGATCTTCCCGCAGAGGCAGTCGCCATGGAGGCGCCACTGCCAGGTGAGCAACATCAGCGTACCAGGACCGGCGTGGCCAGTCCGGAGCCACCAGAATCACCAGGTGCGGTTCCGAGGCTAACCTGCGGAGGAACCTGGATAGCAACTGAATCGGAGGAAAGACATACATCAGATGATACTGATGCCAAGGGGCCACTAACACATCCGAGGCGGATCGCGCGTTCTTGCCATGAACCTTTCCACCTATCGGTTTAGCCGAGATGCGAACAGATCCACGTCTGGGAATCCCCACTTCGCACACAGCATTCAGAAGACCTCCGTATGTAGGGACCATTCCCCCTGGACCAGGGTCTGGCGGCTCAGATAGTCGGCCTGCCAATTTTCCACACCCGGAATGTGAACTGCTGAGATCGCCGGGACATGAGTCTCGGCCCAAGCCAGAATGCCGATCACCTCCCGGGCCGCCCGAGCACTCCTGGTGCCCCCTTGGTGGTTGATGTAAGCCACCGCGGTAGCATTGTCCGTCTGTACCCGGACAGGACGGCCCCGAAGACGGTCCGACCACTGGAATAGACAAAGTTTTACCACTCGCAATTCCAGCACATTTATCGGGAGGGAGGACTCCTCCTCCGACCAAGTGCCCTGGGCAGACAGGTTGCCCAGGACTCCACCCCAGCCCGACAGGCTGGCATCCGTGGTAATCACCGTCCACACCAACGGACGGAAGGACTTGTCTTCCGCCACCGGCGGGGACTGGAGCCATCACAGAAGAGCCAATCTGGTCCGACGACTCAATGAGACACTCAGATCCAGGGACTGAGGCAGTCTGTCCCACCTGGCCAGGATCTCCGCCTGGAGAGCCCGCGTGTGAAAATGAGCGAAGGCCGACACCCTCAACCCCAGGCCCCGCATACAGGTCCTGAGTGACGAGGACGGGTGGTCCCTGGGGGACCAGAGCTCGTCCTGCAAGGTCCGGAGCTTGTCCTCCGGCAGAACCCCTTTGCCTGAGCAGAGTCCAGAATCATTCCCATATAGGGAATAGGACGCACTTTGCCCCCCTTCCTGGGCACCACGAACAGATTGGAAAAAAATCCCCGAAACCTGTCCCGATGAGGCACCGGGACAATCACCCCCTGATGCAGGTCCTGCCGACGCCCAGGAGGCAAGCAAAGCTTTGAGGGAAAGAATCTGCCCGCCGGCCGGGAAAGGAATTTGATCTCGTATCCTGATCGAATGATTTCCTGAACCCACCTGTCCAAAACCTGGAGCAGCTAAGGTTGGAGGAAAACGCGCAAGCGTCCCACCACCCCTGAAACGGCACCCCTTCAGGCAGAGTCGGACTGACCCGCCGAGCCGGCATTGCCCGACTCCTGCTTGCCCGCCCAGGGCTTCTTTTGGCTGCCCTGGGCCTTGAAGGGCTTGCCCTTGGATTGGTTCCAAAAGGTACGAAAGGACCCCTGAGTGGATCGAGACGCAGAACCCCGCTTGCCACGAAAGGACTTGTTCTTCGGGTTCTGGGGCAGCAAGGTGCTCTTGCCCCCTCGTGACGCCCTTCACCAGGGTATCCAACGCCTCGCCAAAAAGGCGAGAACCAGCATATGGAAAATCAGCAACTGTTTTCCGCGAGGACTGGTCAGCCGACCAGCTCTTCAGCCATATCAGTCGCCGGTTAAGTACCGAGACACTAGACAGGCGTGCTACTAAAGGGGCCTCATTTAAGGCCGCATCACACAGATACATGATTCCTTGGTGAATTTGATCCACCATTTCCAGCCGGGCAGGCGGAACAGCATCAGACACGAGGTTGCTCCTAAGCACCTTAGTCCAATCAGCCACCGCCTGAGCCACCAAAACGGACGCGAAAACGGGTCTAAGCAACGAGCCCACCACCGTATAGCAATGGCGGGCTAGAGACTCCAACCGCCGGTCTGTGGGATCCCGGAAAACCGGGGTATCCTCAGAAGGAACCTAGGTAGCCTTGTTTAACACGGCCACAGTGTGATCTACCTGTGGAGGCACACACCATCGTAATTCCGTAGCCGGTGCAAAGGGAAAAAGCAATTTGAACCGACTAGGCACCAGGAATGGTTGTTTTAACGTGCGCCACATTTCATTAACAGTGTAATGAAACTCAGCCGGGCAGGGAAAAACCTGCGCCGACTTGCGGGTCCTGTGCGTCCCAAATGAGGACACAACGCCCGGAGGACTGGGCTCATCCTCCAAATGTAGTGTTTCCTTAACAGAAACAATTAATTCATCCATGGTCGCCCGCTCTTCAGGCGACCCCGGGGAGGAGGTATCAACCCCTTCCACCTCTGCCTCCCCCTCAGACCCCAGCGGGTCCAAGGATGAGCGAGACCCTGAAAAGGGCACGCTCGCAGCAGCCATATCCCCATCTGAATCAGAGGAGAGAGACAATCTGGGCCTCTTTTTAGCAGCACGTTCAGCCATCAGCATTTCCATATTTGACACCAAGGTCGCCACTACAGCGGCCAAATCAGGTCTCAGAGGGGCCACAGGAGAACTGGGGACCCCCACCAAAGCTGGGGGGAATTTGCTGTCCTGAGAAGCCATTGCTCAAGGTGACAATAAAGTTTATACTGCCCCTTTAAGACCGCTGCGGAGTGCGCAGCCCACCGCTACAGCTACAGTGACAAAGACCCCGAAACAGGAGAAGAAAAAAACTGAGCCAGAAGAGACAATACAGAAAGATATGGAGAGAGATAACCTGCAGGCCCCACAGAGCGTTGCCACTGATGTCCTGCTTCAGAGGAAAAGGAAGTGCTGCTAGAGTAGGCTGAACTTATAGGCTGCATGACTCAGGGAAAATGGCTGCCCCATATGCTTGCATGGAAGGCTCCGCCAAAATGGCCGCCAGACATGCGGTCGGAACGATCGTTCTGCTACCCCAAAATGGCGGCGGATGGCGCCAAAACAGCATGTAGTATTGCCCATAGAGAAGCCAAACATGCCTGCCCATACTTAAAATGGCGGACCGCGCGGATTTACCCCACTGCGGCCGCCACACACACAGTCTGCGCCCCCAACAAGCACCGAAGTGACACAGGGAAGGGGACCCCCTAAAACATACGGCACCGCAGCGCATGCACAAGCCATCCCCGCAGGGACCGCATGAGGGAGTCACACAGGCACAGACATGGGGGACACACAGCAACACAGGACTGCCACCCCAGACAGAGGCCCCACACAGAAGTACTTACCTGTACCACATGGCGTGGGGTGCCTCTAAGAACGGAAAGCCGCTGTCCTCATCTGACAGGGAGTGCCGTTAGCCAGGGACAAGACACTGCAGCATCGCAGATGTGTCCTGTGAGGTAGCCACCTCACGGCTGCATCCCTGCTGCAAGCAGGGATGGGTCGTTCATAGTGCCAGGACGAACCACGGCTGAACGCTCGATGGCGGGCTGGGGGTCCATCTGGAGAACCAGGGCGGTCAGTCCGAATCCCAGCACCGCATGAATCCATCTTCATCCGAAGAATCGACTAAAACTAAAGCTGAAAAAATAAACAGCTAGTAAAGTAAGAAAAAACTGACATTTTGAAAAGAAAATCAAATAAAAAAGATTAGATAGGCTGAGACTGTAGCCCCAGCACAGGGAAGCCTAACTACTCCTGACGCTAGGCAGAATGAAACTGAGTTGGGAGTGGTCACTGCAGGGGGGTATTGACCAGATGGGACAGCCCCCATGGGTGTGTATATGCAAATGCCTTTGTTCTTTTGACTAAGGCTCCACGTACACGGGACGTTAGAAAAAACGTCCTGCAAAGCTATTTCTGACGCCGGGAAAAAGCAGCTGTTAAACGTGCTTTCAGTAGCTTTTTCCATTTGCGTTTTTGCACGTTTGGCCACGTTGCTTTTAGCAGCGTTTTTCTGCCTCCATTCAAAATCAATGGTTCCCTATGGGAGCCTATTGATTTGAATGGAAGTCGCACCGCATGTCGGATCCGACTTGCGGCGCGACCTGCACTGAGAATCTTGAGGGGGAACTCCACGCCAAAAATGGGAAAAAAACTGCGTGGGGTTCCCCCCCAGGTTCCAAACCAGGCCCTTCGGGTCCGGTAGGGAATTTTAGGGTAGCCCCACGCTGAAAAAACGGCGTGGGGTCCCCCCCAAAATCCATACCAGACCCTTATCCGAGCATGCAGCCTGGCAGGCCAGGAAAGGGGAGGGGACGAGCGAGCGGCCCCACCCCCCCTGGACCACACCAGGCCACATGCCCTCAACATGGGGGGGGGTGTTGGTGCTTTGGGGCAGGGGGAGCTCTGCACCCCCCACCTCAAAGCACCTTGCCCCCATGTTGATGAGGACAAGGGCCTCATCCCCACAACCCTGGCCGGTGGTTGTGGGGGTCTGCGGGCAGGGGGCTCATCGGAATCTGGAAGCCCCCTTTAACAAGGGGGCCCCCCAGATCCCGGACCCGCTCTCTATGTGAATGGGTATGGGGTACACTGTACCCCTACTCATTCACCACATAAAAGGCAGTGTATGGAAATGACAGGAGACGTTTTGGAAAGTTTATTAAAAATCTTCATCCGGCTCTTCTTGTCTTCTCCTCTCCGGTGTCTTCTCCTCTCCGGGGTCTTCTGCTCTTTTGCTGTCCGCTCTTTTTGTCTTCTCTCCGGGGTCTTCTGCTGTCCGCCCTTCTTGTGTTCTCTCCGGGGTCTTCTGCTCTTTTGCTGTCCCCTCTTCTTTTCTTCTCCTCTCCGGTCTTCTGCTCTTTTGCTGTCGGCTCTTCTTCCTCCGGTCCTCCGACGACGACGTCTCCGGTAATTATGCCGGTCTCTGCAGCTTATTATATAGCCATTAGGGGCGTGGCCCCGATGACGTCATCGGGAGGCCCCGCCCCCTCATGTCACAGATAACGTCATCTGTGACATGAGGGGGCGGGGCCTCCCGATGACATCATTGGGGCCACGCCCCTAATGGCTATATAATAAGCTGCAGAGACCGGCATAATTACCAGAGACGTCGTCGGAGGAGGACCGGAGGAAGAAGAGCCGACAGCAAAAGAGCAGAAGACCGGAGAGGAGAAGAAAAGAAGAGAGGACAGCAGAAGAGAGGACAGCAGAAGAGGGGACAGCAAAAGAGCAGAAGACCCCGGAGAGAAGAACACAAAAAGGGTGGATAGCAGAAGACCTCAGAGAGAAGACAAGAAGAGCGGACAGCAAAAGAGCAGAAGACCCCGGAGAGGAGAAGACCCCGGAGAGGAGAAGACAAGAAGAGCCGGATGAAGATTTTTAATAAACTTTCCAAAACGTCTCCTGTCGTTATTTCCATACACTGCCTTTTATGTGGTGAATGAGTAGGGGTACAGTGTACCCCATACCCATTCACATAGGGAGGGGGTCCGGGATCTGGGGGGCCCCCTTGTTAAAGGGGGCTTCCAGATTCCGATGAGCCCCCTGCCCGCAGACCCCCACAACCACCAGCCAGGGTTGTGGGGATGAGGCCCTTGTCCTCATCAACATGGGGGCAAGGTGCTTTGAGGTGGGGGGTGCAGAGCTCCCCCAAAGCACCAACACCCCCCCCCATGTTGAGGGCATGTGGCCTGGTGTGGTCCAGGGGGGGTGGGGCCGCTCGCTCGTCCCCTCCCCTTTCCTGGCCTGCCGGGCTGCATGCTCAGATAAGGGTCTGGTATGGATTTTGGGGGTTTTTTTTCCCATTTTTGGCGTGGAGTTCCCCCTCAAGATTCTCACAGTGCAGGTCGCGTCGCAAGTCGGATCCGACGTGCGGTGCGACTTCCATTCAAATCAATAGGCTCCCATAGGGAACCATTGATTTTGAATGGAAGAAAAAAAAGGTATAACGTGGCTGAACGTAGGTTCATCACGTTCAGTCACGTTTAGTCACGTTCGGCCGCGTTTCTGCGTTTGAAACGCCGGGAAACACACGTTCTAACGCATATAATTGCGTTCTAAAAAAAGTCCCTGAACGCAACTGCCTGCAAATGACTGTAAACGACCATGTATACATGGACAGATAAGATAACATGGAGCTGCGTTCAGGGGCTTCTGAAAAAAATGCCCAACTGCTCCTAAACGGCCGTTTCCAGCGTCCCGTGTACATGGACCCTTAGTCTTTATGCCTAGCTACTCCTGCGGAGTGGAAGTCAATACCCCAACAGTGATGACTTGGAGGCGGCGGCGACTGACTGTCGGAGGACGTAAGAGAAAACACATTTCTTTTATTTCTTAAAGGGATTCATATTCAACTGTAGGCCATAACAGAATGGCACGATCATAAAATAAAACATGGCAACAGGTATACAAATTAAATGATCCCCGTTTAAAAGTCTGAATACCCTTAGCTATTAAGACTGTACTTAACAATGACAACGTGCAGTCTTTTTTAGTAGTTAGTATGATGAATATAATGGTAACATGCTGCATTCATCTTTCCTTAAATTTTCACAAGATTCCCAAGGCCTTTGGCGCTCACCCCCTCTCCCCTAAAACATAAGTGAGACACCACCATGCTTCACAGTGAGGATAGTATTCTTGTCGCAATAGGCCTTGTTGACCTCTCTCTAAACATGGCGCTTATGATTGTGACCATACAACCCTATTTTGGTCTCGTCACTACAGATTACAGTATACCAGAAGCTGTGAGGCGTGTCAAAATGTCCGGAAAATTGTAACCGGACTTTTCTGTGTCATTGACTCAGTAAAGGCTTCTTTCTGGCAACTCGACCATGTAGTTCATTTTTTGTTAATGTATCATCATAATATATCAGCCTGTACTTCTCCTGAGGTTACCTGTGTATTTTTTTTATCCCGAACCATTCTTCTGGCAGTTGCAGATGGATCTTTCTTGGTCTACCGAATTTTCTATTTCTTAATAAGTGATTGAACAGTACTGACTGGTATAGTCAAGGCATTGGATATCTTTTTATATCATTTTCTATCTTTATAAAGTTCTATTACCTTGTTACGCAGGTCTTTTGACAGTTCTTTTCTGCTCTCTATGGCTCAGTATCTAGCCTGCTCAGTGCATTCATGTGGGAGCCAACAAACTCATTGACTACACAGACACTAACTGCAAGTTTAAAAAACACAGATGTGAGAAAATAAACTTTACTTGCTAGTTTAACCTGTGTGTGTCGACTTGTGTCTGTCTACCAAGGCCAAACATTCCAGGGTATGTAAACTTTTGATCAGGGCCATTTGGGTAATTTTTGTTATTATGATTTAAAAATGAGCCAAACAACAATATGCGAATAAATGGCTTCATATTCCTATTCTTCCATAAAAGACAGTTTTTTTGGCATGATCAGTTATATTCTCAAAATCAATGACACAGTTTCAAGATTTTTGCCAGGTAATGCAAAACTTTTGAGCATAACTGTATAGAGGACTCCAGTTGTGGAATAGATTCTAGGAGGAAAGGGCACCATGATTTTAGCTGCAAATATTGTCTCACTGCAAGCAGTCCTAGAACAGTTATTGTGTGAGCAGGGGACAGCCATTACAGTGGGCCTTCTCCAACTTGTCCATGTCTAAAATAAGACATCTTGCAACCATGTGGTAGTAAGCACAGGGCAAGGACTCGTAAAACCCAGACAACTGGTCGGATAGCCAGGAGGTGACAAAAGTCATTGCAGATAGACAGCAGTAAAGGACCAAAGATCTTCAGTGTTCCATCAAGAAATGTTCTTCTATTGCTTTCACTGCCTGTAAAACGATCTGTGAATGGGGGAGAGTCCGACGAGTCACAGGTTTCTGTTCCCCATTCACATATTGTGTTACAGGTAGTGGGAGCAATGAAAGAATGTTCCTCAATGAAGGAAGGCCCACATCCTCATTGGGAACTTTTTCACATCAGCACAGAGGACTTAAAGTTACTACCCTCGCAGTTCCAGAAGTTCAGGAACAGGACCAGGACAGATTTCCAGTTGCGTGCCCACTATAGGACATACTCGGTTTTGAAAACGTTAGCTCATTAAAGCTAGAGATAATTATTTATTCTTTGTTGGTTAAACTTCAGCATTAATAACATTTAGAAAACTCAACTTTTCCACTGCAAACACTGACAGACCATTAGAATGAGTCTACAATACAGCAAAATGTGAAATAATTAGTACAACACTTTATGTACAGAATTTAGAACAACTACAGTTTGAAGGCTGACCTTTTGAAGGTTATAAAGGTCCGTCTTCTTCTGCAGGCCCTTTTGCGCTGCACTCTCTTCATCATCCACATTTTCCAAATGTTCTCCTGAAATTAATGGAGATATTTTAAATAATAAGTTTTTTAATGTATTTATACATTACAAGTACTTATGTAGCACTGTCCCTTTACAAAGCCCTTTTACACACATATATTATACATATCAGTCCCTGCCCTCAAGTTGATTACAATCTAAAGTCACTAACTCACATTTATAGATATACTAGGGCCAGTTTAGACAGGAGACAATTAACCTACCAGCATGACTTTGTCTTTAAAGATAGTGGGAGAAAACCAATCCAGTGGAGGGGAGGGGGATGCTATGTACAGGGAGATTCTGGCAGCTGGACACAGTGGACATCTCAGGGTATAAGTGGCTTTACTCTTGACTCATACACATAAGTCATTATTGTCAGAACTCTGTGTTACTTACTATTGACCTTTATACTCTGTATTATTTACTCCTGACCCCTTCACTCTTTGTTACTTATAACTGAACTTTGCACTCTACATTACCCCTTAACCCTTTTCTCTGCAATGCTAACTCCTGACCCCTTCACTCTGTGTTACCTACTCCTACTCCGACCCCTGCACTCTGCGTTAGATGCTACTGATCTCTGTGTAACTTACTCTGACCCCTGTGCAGATCTAGCCAAAATGCATACCTCTTTGACCAGCTGAACCTAGCCAGCAAAGCCGGAATTCAAAGCAGCCAGCAAGCAGGACCAAACCTCAAACCAGCCAGGGCAGGTCTCAACCAAGCCAGCAAGGCTAGCATTCAACCAATGATAAAGAGGGTCATGAATAAAGCCTGGATGGCCAAAACATGACTTATTTGTGGCTCATCACACTGCTGACGTATGCCGTTGTGCTGGCTTCTTTTTCTGGATCCAGCATTCAACCCAGCCAGCCAGGCTAATACACAATCTTGTCAGCCAGGCCACCACTCAGCCCACCAGCCAGGCCAGAATCCAAACCATCCAGCCAGACCAGAACTTAAACTAGACAGGCAGGCCGGACTTCAAAACAGCCAGCCCAGCCAGATACAAGCCTTGCCCAGCAAAACGATAAATAAAGAAAATGTCAAGTTTCGTGAAGCTAAGTTTTTTTATATTTACAGTGACATTTGTATTATCACATATTCTAAGTTTTCTTCAAACATTAATTTTAAGGTGGCCTTGCTAGATTATCTCCAAAAAAAAATTCACTGCACCCTGGTGATTGTTGCTCTCTTCCACGTTGCACAGGTATAGTTCTACTAGGGATAGACCGATATGGGTTTTTTTAGGGCCGATACCGATATTTTGGTCACAACGTATTGGTATCGGCCGATATTTTGTACATATAAAGTTTTGAAAAATAAAGACACTTTTTGACACAAATCTGGTACTGAACATGTTAATTTTTGTTTACTGCTTAACCACTTTACCACCGGAGGATTTTGCTGTCTTACGTCCAGGCCACTTTTTGCGATTTAGCTACATGTCTTTGAAAATTCTCAATGAGCGTATTTTTAACCACTATTGTTTTTTTTTTTTTTAACTAGTAATGCCGGCGATCTGTGTTTTTTTTTTGCGGGACTGCGACATTCCGGCGGACAGATCAGACCCTTGACTGACATTTTTGACACTTTTGGGGGTACCAGTGACATTACTACAGTAATCAGTGCTATAAATATGCACTGTTACTGTAAAAATGACACTGGCAGGGAAGGGGTTAATTTTTATTGGTGATCAAGGGGTTAATGTATGCCTGGTGCTTACTGACGTGTGTGGGGGGAGGTAACTGAGTGACACAGGGACAGATTGCAGGTTCAGCTATGCTGAATCCTGTAATCTGTCCCTGCCTGTCACTTAGGAGATCCGCCCGCTTTGTTTACACAAGCGGGCGGATTTCCACACAAGATACCCGACGATCGGGGAAGAGCGGCGGTGATCACCGCCTCTCTTCCCCTGGCCCGACTCCCGCTGTGACTGAAAACAGCGGGAGCGAGCCTCCGGCGGCACGCGCTCGCCGCCCACAAGGGGAGGAGTCCAGCGACTGAGGTCCACGTCGCTGGACGATATCGAGCCACTTTGCCGCAGTACGGTCAACGTGACCGGTCGGCAAGTGGTTAATGGCTGGCACCCTGTGGTGGGTGACTGGCAGGTTGGCACCCTGTGGTGGGTGGCTTCCTTGCTGGCACCCTGTGGTGGGTGGCTGGCTGGCACCCTGTGGTAGGTGACTTGCTTGCTGGTACAGGGCCTGTGGGTGGCTGGCTTGCTCGCTGGTACAGTGCCTGTGGGTGGCTGGCTGGTACAGGGCATGTGGATGTGGGTGGCTGGCTGGCACTGGGCTGCTGTGGGTGGGTGTATGACTGTGATACACTCCCACGAGACTAGTGCAGACTCCAGACAAGGCTGTTCAAGGCGAGGGAGGCGGCCTAAGAAGGCAGAATGATGTCACAAAAATATCGGCCAGTTCCAGGGCTGATACCGATATATCAGGGAAAGTGTATATTGGCCTCCAATATATTGGCCTTGCCGATAATCGGTCTATCCCTAAGCTCTACCTCTCCAAGGTTGCTTACCCTGCTCTACAGGGTTCTTGCTTCATGTCTTGGTTCAGTTCGCTTTACACTGTAGCTACATTTATGCAGGGCTTTCACCAATGCATGCTCTGTTTCTGTGACTGTGCAAGAGTTTAATGCAGCTCTGTAATCATCAAAACAGAACAGAATCAGAAAGTCCAAAAAGAAACAGAAGGGGCACAAGACCACTGCTGCCACTTTTAAGCTGGACTGGGAACCCAGAGAACATCTAGTTCAAATAGAAACAGAAGGGTCCGCAAGACTTTGATTCTTTTGAAGCTGGTGGATTTCTGCTACCCACTTATAAATCATATGAATATTTTTCTTTAATTGATTTTAGAAAGGATGTGGATCAGGCTGAGTGTAAAAGAGCAATGTTTTGCACTAGAATGGACTTGAGATGCCAAGCAACCAAGACTCAGAGAAAAAGTAGTAAGAAGTTACCCTTTAAAAAATTGCTTGGGGTTCCAGGAAAAGGGCCAATGAGTTTTAAAATGTACATTTAATATAAAAAAAAGAAATAAAAAACAAAAGAAATGCCCTTTTTATTAAAAAAAAAAATTAAATAAATTGGGTGTTTGTACTCCTAGTAAAATGCTTTTCTTAGAGACAATTAATGGACAGAGGAAGTCATCAACCTTGGGACTATACTGCTGTTACAAGAGCAGAAGACACTGGCAAATAAACTGTAGGCAGGCCAGCCTAGGATAGCCCCTCCCTCAATCAGCATACCTAAAATTTTGTAGCAAAGCAGTACCAAACTAAGAGCATAATCCTAAACACAGAGTGGTGGGATCCGTTTCCCCCAATAGACTCCAAATAAATAAGATTTTATGGCAAGACCAATTTTATTTCTCATCCATTGCGGGGCACAGGGCCTTTAACTTCAGGATTTCCAAAAGCAGCAAACAAACACTAACTGGCCCAAGAAAAAATATTAGAGAACAAAGGTCTGCCTGTAGCTCAAAGATCCACCTTAAGGACCTTACACACAAAGCTAGATGAAGTCCACCTAGTAGAATTTGGAGAATATGTGAACAGAAAACAAGGTGGCAGTCTTGCAAAACTTGGAAACAGTTGCTTGATGCCAAACAGCCCAAGAAGCATTCACGGATCTAGTAGAAGGTGCCTTGACAGAAAAGGCACAACCCTCGTTCTTGAGACCCATAAGCTTGGATGATTCGCCTGAGCGAAACAGAGATGGGGATGGAGAAGCCAGCATACCTTCATGTGATCCATCAAGAATAACAAATAGGGAATAAGTCTGCCTGAAGTAGCAGCGTCAATGGAGGGAAAATTTCCTTTTGGTGGACTGCAGCTGGAAAGAACGCTGTCCTGGTTATTGTGAAAGGCAGAAACTACCTTAAGCAGGAACGAAGCTCTAGGGCTTAAAATCACCTTGCCCCAATGCAAAAATCAGACAGGGCTCATTGCAGGATAAGACTATCAGGTCAGACATTCGCCTCTCAGAGGTGATGGTTACAAAAAAAAAAAAAAAACACTTTTCGGGTGAGAGTAGAAAATTCTATGTCTATAATGAAATAGTGATTTCTGTAGGGCAGAAATAACCAGATTCAGATGCCATTGAGTCACAGGGGAACAAAAAAGGGAAGCTGCACAGGAAACTTTTACAAAGATCTTAATCAGGGCCAATAGTCTCCGCAATAGTATAAAAAGGGCAGAAACCTGACCCTTATTAGTGGTGAGAGCCAAAATACTGGTCCAGGAAGTAGGAGGAAATAGGAAGGAGAGGATTTGTGTCACGAGGAAACTCCTAGGGTGGAAGCCCTTAAACTGGCCATACACTAGCAGAAAAATTGTTCAAACTAATTTTTGAAAAACGAAAAATTAGTCATGAGAGCAGACGATCGTGCCATCATGTAATGACCGAATTTCGAACAAAAAATCGTTCATTGGACATAAATTACCGTATATACTCGAGTATAAGCCGACCCGAGTATAAGCCGAGGCCCCTAATTTTACCACAAAAAAAATGGGAAAAATGATTGACTCGAGTATAAGCCTAGGGTGAGAATGCAGGGCGGCGGGCATGGTTCAGGAGAATGCAGGGCGGCGGGCATGGTACAGGAGAATGCAGTGCTGTGGGCATGGTACAGGACAATGCAGTGCTGTGGGCATGGTACAGGACAATGCAGTGCTGCGGGCATGGTACAGGACATTGCAGTGCTGCAGGCATGGTACAGGGCATTGCAGGGCTGCGGGCATGGTACAGGACAATGCAGGGCTGCGGGCATGGTACAGGACAATGCAGGGCTGCGGGCATGGTACAGGACAATGCAGGGCTGCGGGCATGGTACAGGACAATGCAGGGCTGCGGGCATGGTACAGGACAATGCAGGGCTGCGGGCATGGTACAGGACAATGCAGGGCTGCGGGCATGGTACAGGACAGTGCAGGGCTGCGGGCATGGTACAGGACAATGCAGGGCTGCGGGCATAGTAAAAGAGAATGCAGGGCTGCGGGCATACTACAGGAGATGCAGTGCCCTTGTAGTATGTCTGCAGCCCCGCATAATGGCAGGTAGTGCGGCTGTGTTTCACTTACCTGTTCTGGAAGCACTTTAAATTTAAAAATGGCGCCGCGTCATTTTGCATGCGCCACTGCTGCTCGGGAAAGCTTGTATACGTTCGGCTATTCCCGGGAATAGCCAAACGTGTACGGCCTGTTCCGGGTGGCGACGGCGCATGCACGGTGACACGTTGGCGCCGGGCGGCGCAATTTTTAAATGTAAAGCACGTCGGGTCGGCCGGTGACATTTTTTTTTTTTGACTCGAGTATAAGCCGAGGGGGACGTTTTCAGCACAAAAAAATGTGCTGAAAAACTCGGCTTATACTCAAGTATATACGGTAATACGTTTTTTGCTCAGTTTGTCACATATGCCTAGTGCAAACAGTTTGGGCGAGAAACACATTAACCTTTCAATTTAGCTTTCGTTCAGCAGAATGTTCCAAACTGTTCCTTCGGTTTTTCGGCTCTGAAAGTTAAAACCGATTTTCAATTTGTGGCCATTAACTGGACGAAAAAATGAACGAACGGACCAAATGACAGATTTTCGAACAATTTTTCGGCTAGTGTATGGCCAGCATAAGACACACGCCAAGTGAAGTATGCCTTCTATGACCGAAGATCGATCTAATGGGAAGTAGCCCTTCTTAGGGCCCTTTCACACGGGCGCTCCGTATGTCCGCAAATCATCCTATTTTTTTGCGGATGATTTGTGGACATAATGTAAGTCAATGGCATTGCGGATGTCAGCAGAATACCATCCGCTGACATCCGATTTTCTTCCTTTCAGTTCCGTTCCGTTTTTTTGGAACGGAACAGAACCCTATTTCTCCTCCGTGTAAAAAACGGAAAGGAAAGAAAATCGGATGTCAGCGGTGTCATCCGCTGACATCCGCAATGTCCATAGACTTACATTATGTCCGCATATCATCCGCAAACGGATGGGATGATATGCGGACACACGGAGCGGATGACAGAAATGTCATCCGCTCCGTGAAAATGTCATCCGCTCCGTGAAAAAAAAAAAAAAAAGTCCCGCAGCGGAGCTTTCACATGGAGCGGCCGTGTGAAAGAGCCCTTAGGCTTTCATATTAGAAGACTCACAGATTCAGAGATGCCCTGCCTCTCAAATTCTGGGTTTCCAACAGCCAACCATTAAAGCCTGTGACTGTGAAGCATTAGTCCTTGAGACAGAAAGATCCTGATGATACCAAAGAGCTCATGAAACGTTCACCAGCAGTTTTGTCATGTTGACATACCACAGCCACTCAGGCCAGCCTTAAGCCAAGAGGATCACTGGAATTGCTCTCCATCTCCTGAGAAGCAGATGAAGAAGAAGCTTTGCGGACGAAATTTTTTTTTTGTAAAATCCATTTCTCTGAGTCCACCGACGGACGTAGCTGCTGCTTTAAATCATAGACGGATGGGTAATAAGCCCCTCCCACTAGGAGTGACCAGGTAGAGCCAAAGGCTTTGACATGCCCAGGGGGGCGGGGTACCTGAGTTATTACCCGTGGCCTCACCGTTGCATCTTCAGTTTAGTAGCTAGTACTGAATAAGAACCAAAACCCAACTCTTCAGAGAAAAGAGGGGTGGGAGCTACGTCCATCGGTGGACTCAGAAAAATGGATTTTAGGGTAAGTAAAAAATCACATTTTCTCTTTCGTCCACCGACAGACGTAGCTGCTGCTTTAAATCATAGACGGATGGGACGTCCAAAAGCAGTAACCACTGAGGGGTGGGGAAAGGACAAACTTAAAAGAATGCAATTCCCACGGCTAACATAGCCAACTATATAACATGGAGCCCAACAAGCAACAACTGGGGCACAATTGTAGCAAAATCATAAAGGAGAAGGAAAAGTAGACTGCTCCTTAAATGGTGGCCTGCAAAACTTTGCGGCCAAAGGACGCATCCGAGGATGCTAACACATCCACTCTGTAAAACTTGGCGAATGCATGTACAGACGACCAAGTGACCGCCTTGCAAACCTGCATCACTGACGCCTGATGGCGGAAAGCCCAAGAGGCACTCAATGCACGTGTAGAGTGAGCCATGGCAGGGAAAGGAGGAACCTTGCCATTGAGAGAAGACGCCTTCACCACCGTCTGTCTGATCTACCGAGAGATGTTCGCTGCAGACGCAGCCTAAACCTTACGGGGTCCATCCATATTCACAAACAGAGAGTCCAACTTACGAAAGGACTCAGTAGTCTCCAGATACACCCGTATCGCCCGAACCACATCCAAGCAATGCAAGGCAATTTCCTTAGGATGTAAAGGTTTCGGACAGAGTGACGGAAGCACTATGTCTTCATTCAGATGGAAGTCTGAAACCACCTTAGGAAGGAATGACGGATTAGGCCATAACACTACCTTATCCCTGTGTATTACAAGATAAGGAGAATGGCAAGATAGCGTTGCTAGTTCAGAAACCCGGTGCGCAGATGTGATAGCCACCAAAAGGAAACTTTCTGCAACAAGGCGAGCAAGGAAATGTATCTATCTTGTGCTCTCGAAAAGAGATTTCTGAAGAACCGATAGAACCAATTTAAGGTCCCAAGAAGGTAACGGAGACCTCCTGGGGGGAGCCAAATGGCGAACCCCCTGAAGAAACGTACAAATGAAAGAGTGCATAGCGAAAGGGCGTTGGAAGTACACAGCCAAGGCCGAAGATCTAAAACTTAAGAGTGCCCAACGCCAAACGTTGGTCAACCCCTTTCTGAAGAAAGGTCAGGATCCTGCTGATAGCAAAAGGATCTAGGATGCAGCTTCAGCGATTCGCACCAAGCAATGTACCCTTTCCACGTACGATGAGAAATCAGAACAGAATCGGACAGACCCCTGTCCCTTAACACCTTGCTCTCAACAGCCAAGCCGTTAAAGCCAGCGACTGTAAAGCAGGATGGAAGATCAGACCCTGAAATAGAAGATCTTCCCGCAGAGGAAGTGTCAACAGACCTGCGACCTTCAGCCGAATCACGTCAGCATACCAGGATCTCCGGGGGCCAATCGGGAGCCACCAGAATTACCGGAATTCCCCCCTAACTCGAACCTGCGTAGCAGGCGAGATAAAAGTTTCAGCGGAGGACTACTGCGTCGGCCATAGGATCTCTGGACCGAGCCACAAACTTGAAACTTTCCTGTTTTGTCTGGAGGCGAACAGGTAAACATCCGGGGTCCCCCACCGGAGACACAGCTGGTGGAACACCTTTGGATGCAGGGACCACTCTCCCTGATGCAGGGTTTGACAACTCAGGTAGTCCGCCTGCCAATTGCCTACACCGGGAATGTACGCGGCGGATAGGGCTGGGACGTAGTTCTCTGCCCAGCACAAGATCTCGGCTACCTCCAGAGCCGCCCGGGCACTCCTGGTACCCCCTTTATTGACATATGCCAAGGCCGTGACATTGTCAGACTGGATTCAGACAGAACACCCCTTGAGATTGTCCGTCCAGTGGAACAGGCTCAACTTGATTTCCTAAGACCAGGCAGCTAAAAATGGATTTTTGTAAAATCTTACCGTAAAATCCTTTTCTCTTAAGCTCATTGACAGACGTAGTCCTCGTTGATTAATAACAACTCGGGTTATGCTGCCCTCTACAGGAGTAGGACTAGACAGGAAAGAAAACGTTCTGGCCACACCCTAGGGGCAGTCCCAGAGGGTATATCCTCTCACTTCCTGCTACAGCAAATCAGTTATGTCACAAAGCAGGGTTTAGAGAATTTAACCCAACCCAACTCAAAACAGAGGGGCAGGTACTACGTCTGTCAATGAGCTTAAGAGAAAAGGATTTTACGGTAAGATTTTACAAAAATCCATTTTTCTCTGTCGCTCATTGACAGACGTAGTCCTCGTTGATTAATAACAACTCGGGACGTCCCAAAGCAGTACCACAATTGAGGGGTGGGATGACAGAAATCAAAATCCAGAAGGCCCAACCGGAGCCAACCAGAAGCATCAAGGACTCATCGAGCAAAAAGATGAGACCTAAGTGAAACACCCAACAAACCCTTGAGGTAGACCAACAGTCTCCTCAGATTGCGGCCTGCAGAACCTTGTGGCCAAAAGAGGCATCTGACGATGCCATCACATCAACTTTATAAAATGTTGTAAAGGTATGAACCGACGATAAAGTCATCGCCTTGAAAACCTGGATCGCTGACGCCTGATGGCGGAAGACCCAGGAGACACTAGGCGCCCGAGTAGAGTGCGCCTTAACAGGGAACGGAGGATTTCCGACCCTTAATAGAATAAGCCTGTACCACCGTCTGACTGATCCATCTAGATATGGTCGCGGCAGACACAGGCAACCCCCTTCAAGGGCTATCCGTGATCACAAAAAGTGAGTCCGTCTTACGAAAACAAGTTCGTAGTAGTCAAGTGTATCCTTCTGAACCCCATCCAAGGAGTGTAATGCAACTCCCAAGGATGGCTAGTCTTAGGACACGGGGAAGGTAACACAATATTTTTATTCAGATGAAAACTCTGAAACCACTTTAGGAAGGAAGGATGGATTCGGAAGAAGAACCACCTTATCCCTATGAACCACCAGAAATGGGGAATGGCATGATAATGCAGCCAGTTCTGACACCCTGCGTGCAGAAGTAATGGCCACCAAGAAGGCCACTTTCTGGGATAATGTAAGCAAGGGAATCTCCCTAATATCTTCAAAGAGAAGTTTCTGAAGAACTGACAACACTAAATTAAGCTCCCAGGCGGTAAGGGTGCACACACTGGCGGAGCCAGATGCCGCACCCCTTGGATGAAATTCCGCACCAAGGAATGATTAGCCAAAGGTTTCTGAAAGAAGATTGCTAACGCTGAAACCTGACCCTTGATAGTGCTCAAGGACAATTTCTGCTCAACCCCTTGTTGCAGAAAGACCAAGATTCGGGTCACCGAATAGGTATGTGGGGGAAATCCAAGAGATTCACACCACGCAAATATAAGACTTCCATGTGCTGGAAGTCGCTTTCCTTGCTTTAACTAGAGGTAGGAAATAACTGAAGCTGACACTCCCTTGTCCTTCAGTACCTGAGTCTCAATGGCCAGGCCATTAAGCCAGCGATTGTAAAGCAAGATGGAAGATCGGTCCCTGAGACCGCAAATCCTCCCTGAGAGGAAGTCTCCAAGGTGCGTCCGCGACTAGCCTCACCAAGTCGGCGTACCAAGCTCGACGAGGTCAGTCCGGAATTTCCAGAATAACTGGAATTCCCTCCACCTCTATCCTGCGAAGAAGTTCCCGCAGTCGATTGGATCCGAATCGGGCTGCTCTAGAGCTGCTCGGTCCAGTAAATCAGACAAAATCTGATCGCTCTCAGTTCCGATACCCTATTGGTAACCTGGATACTATCGGAAGGAATGACTTCCCCTGGTTGAGCATCGGAGGCTCCCTGGTCCGCTCGCCCAACCGGATCCGATTGTCCAGGAAATCGGAATTTTGATTCCATAAGAAAAGAATCTCTTTCAGGAGAATTTGGGTATGAGACTGGGTATACGGTACTGCCTCTAAGAAGGCCACCATCCGTCCCAGCCAATTGACGGACAGCAACATCCGAATCGTTGACTAAACCTTCTGGAGTTTCTTCGCAAGGGGAAAACCTCTTGCCCAAGATGTATCCAACCTTAGGCCCAGATAGTTCAGTCTCCTGGTGGGAACCAGGGATGTGGGAAAGCGAAGAAAAACGCTGATGTCCTGCGATGATGGGGATATAAAGATAGGCATCCTAAATGTCTATGGACGCCAGGAATCCCCCTGATGCAGGGAGGCCACCACTGTTCGGATGGACTCTATTTTTTCCCAAGTCCAGAAATTGGACGCACCTTGCCCTCTTTGCTGGGCATTGTGAATAGGTTCGAATAGAACCCCTGAAACCGTTCAATGTTAGAAGGGAAGAATCGCACCGGTGGAAGTGATCGAAACTCTATCCTGTATCCTGACCGTATGACCTCGCGAACCCCTTAGTCTGGGGTTCCGGCAAGCCATGGATCCGGAAACCGGTGAAGACGTCCCCCCACTCCAGAGATGGGTAGGGGCGCATCAGGCTGTATTTTTCAGGCTTGGCTGAGCCGGACTTTTTGTTTAGCCGACCAGCGCCCTTTGAAACCCCTCTAAAGGGGCTTTGGAGGGTTTCGCCTTATCGCCCGCCCTCGCGGAACGAACAACTCCTTATGAGCAGAAAGGGAAGGTCCTCGTTGGCTACGAGGTCCTCTTTAACCTAACAGTCTGTGGCAAGACAGCAGGTGGTACCGTCTATCCTTTAAAAAGAGGGATTCCTCAAACGGATAGCGCCTAGTCATGCGTTGGGAAATAACAGGGGTTCGTTTCAAAACGACCCCATTTGGGTAAAGGAAAATCCTTCGCCCTTTTGGTAGGCTAACAAGTACCAAAAAGGAATTTCAGTCTCAGCTACCTCTGCCGGTATAACCGCAAGACCAAAGGTTTCCCGGACGGACACAACTAGTGCATCCACCACTCTTGTGCTATGGCGGAGGCAGAAACGTTCTCCTCACTGCTGAGGAGACATTACCTGAGACAACAGCCCCATAAGAGGGACCTGCAGCTGCATTGACCAGCTCTGAATCCGTATCTGAAGTATCAGATAAACAATAGGGGTAGGCGGGGGTCGCTTCTTGATCCCCGTCCCTGACAGGCCACCTCCACCCGGGATACCAAAGACTCCAAAACTGCAGATAATGCATTAAAAACAAGTGGGGTACTGGAGGGTCCTGCGGCCACCTTGAGGGGATCAGGTGGGGATACCTATGCGGCAGGGTCAATGATTATACAAGACACTTGCCAGCGACAAAAAATGACAAAGTAAAAAACTTTTTTTTTTTTTGTGTCCCCCAGTCGCAACAGCGCCCCTCAGTGTTACCTGCCTTTTTGGACCCCACAGAGAGAAAGAGAGAGAGAGAGAGACCCCAAGGCTCATCCCTGATGCACAGAAGTTTTCATCAGCTTGCTCAGTGCAGTCCTGTTACAGACAGGAAGTCTTTGGCCCTATTTCCTGGGTAAAGGAGGCGGCTCCGCCCCTTAACACGCCTACCGGCGCCTCCCCCTGGCTCCATGAGGTGTTTGGTCACCTCAAACATGGCCGCCCCCATGTTGGAGACACGAGGCTACGCCAATATGGCAGCCTCGTGTGCTCTGCAAGAAAATGGCAGCAGCCTGTTAGGATAGCGGCGGCTTAGCAGCGGCCTGCGGGATGCTGTATACAGCCTAGCGGCCTGTGGGAGTGCATCGGCCCCCCAAACTTCACCCTGGATGGTGATCAGCCTGGCCGGCGGTACCGGACTCTGGTGGGCCGCATGCGGTCCGTGCCTGCCCTTGCTGGAGGAATGCGATCTGGACTGCAGTTATACATGCATAGACATCGCCCTGTGAACACCTCTGACAGGTAGGATACCTTATGCTACCACAGTAATATTCTAGTACTGCCACTGACTTCAGTCATCTTTACAGTTTTGAAATGACATTAGATTGTCAGCTCCCAAACCAAGCCTCCTGGTTACTTGTTCACAAAAATCACACTCAAATAGGGGGATCTGTGACATGTTATAGGATGGAGGGGAGACCCATCCTTACCATTTCAGAGAGGGGCCCGCGTTCACCACAAAACCTGTCAGGGGGAAAAGGGGGAACATACTACTCACCATACCGGAACCAGGCGGGTGCCAACTCCTGACAGTACCCCTCTCCACCGGGGTGGGAGGGCTGTCGACCAATGCGGACGCCGTGACTCATGGTCATTGGCGTTTCAGCGAGACGTTTAACTCGCAGGGTCAGTCCCCGTCCAGAGGGACTATGTCGCGGCCGACCCAGCGCGGAGCTATGGCCTGCATGCGCTCGTAGGCTGAACTGGGGTGACCACTGGATCTCAACATCCAGCCCGTCGCCCAGTTCCAGCTTTCTTGCTTGAAGATCTCACAGGAACACTGGAGAAAAAAAGCTGTCTAAAAATCTTCTAAGAAAAAAATCCTGCCAGGACCGAAGATCCTAGCAAGGTATCTAGGTCCTTACTCCTAACTAGACAGAAAAAAACTGATTTGCTGTAGCAGGAAGTGAGAGGATATACCCTCTGGGACTACCCCTAGGGTGTGGCCAGAACGTTTTCTTTCCTGTCTAGTCCTACTCCTGTAGAGGGCAGCATAACCCGAGTTGTTATTAATCAACGAGGACTACGTCTGTCAATGAGCGACAGAGAAAACTGAAGATGCAACGGTGAGGCCAGGGGTAATAACCCAGGGACCCCGCCCCCCTGGGCGTGTCAAAGCCTTTGGCTCTACCTGGTGACTCCTAGTGGGAGGGGCTTATTACCCATCCGTCTATGATTTAAAGCAGCAGCTACGTCCGTCGGTGGACTAAAGAAAAGATTGTAATGAGTTCACCAGAGCATCCAATGCTTCCACTAGGGGATCCTTGTACCTGGACAAAAAAACCCAGTTTGCTGTTGAATCTGGAAGCCAAAAAGGTTCACAATTGGTGTCCCCCCACCCATGACACAGGCCCTGGAACATCTCTGCATGTTAAGACAATCCCCCCTAGTCCAAGCGCTGGAATGTGAATGAGGAGAGAACATGAGCTTTGCTCAGGACAGGATCTGATGTGCCACTCCTGCTGCTGCAAGACTTCTGGTTCCTTCCTTAATGTAAGAGTGAAATTGGGCAAATGTGAATCTTGAATGAGGCCAAAATCGGGCACAAGACTCTCATGCAATAGCAGGAAGTCCCACGAATACCGGACTGGAGAGCTGGAATCAGAGATTGGCTAGTCTAAAGTTTCTCCTGTAGAAGAAACACTCTGGCCTGAGCTATGTCAAGAACTAGACTCTGATACTTGAAACAATGGCTCAGTTTCAGATAAATGTTTGGAAGGTTCAGGATCTATCCAAACCTCTAACATTTGGACAGTCAAAGCTACGGTGTCCAACAGAGTCCACGGTGACTGTTGCCTCAACAGGAGGTCGTCTATGTATCTCACAAAGGGGATGCCACAAGAGAGCATTAAGGCTAATATTTGGTGAACACCCGGAGGTGCAGACTGGAGACCAAAGGTCAACACCACAAACTAGTAAGGTAGCAACCCCACAGCAAAGCAAAATGGGATGTTTAGGTACATTGATGTTCACAGAAACAAGAAAGTCTACCTGATAAATGGAGGCAATGATAGTACTGGTGGGATTTAATGTTGAAATTCTAAGCTTTAATGAAGAAATTAAAAACTTTGAGACCCAAGAGGGGGAAGTTGCCCTCTCTGGGTTTTGGTATCAGTAAAAATGTTGGAGTAAAATCCTTAAAAATCTGTAACTAAGGCAATGACACATTGGTCCAAGGGAACCAAGAGGGCACAATGGAGATCTGCTAATCTGTGTGGTGACACTGGAAGGTTGGAAGTGAGAAACCGAGGAGAGAGTAGAGAGTGAAACTCCAGTTTGTAGCCCTGGGAGACAACCTCCTGCACCCAAGCTTTTGGGATGCAAACTGCTCTAGTGTCCGCAAAGCTTAACAAATGTTCCCCCACTCTGGAATGTGCAGCTGAAGGCTTGTTTGGGGATTTGGCATGGAGGGTGCATTACCAGGGGAAACAAAAGAGGTGTTTCTTAACAATTAAAGAGAAAGAAGACTTTGCAGTCTGTTCCTTAGACCACTTCTGCTGAAAATAGGTTCTCTTGCCACCAGTAACATCCTTCATAATGGTATCAAGAGCTGACTTACAAAGACGTTCTTCAAAGGCCATGTGGATCAGACACTTCAACAGGTTTCATAGTCCAGCACTACACATTTGTTCCCTCTAAACTACTACGATCACACTCTATCCTATGGTCTCTCACTATCTACTGGAACCTTTCCTTCCCCTCCCTTCTAAAGCATGCACATTTTTAGTGTGTGAAACGCATCAACCATGCAGCCTGTTGGTGTCCTGTAGTGTCACATTGGGAACTACAACAAAGGATTGTGGATCTAGCCATGGTGTGCAGCTATTTCTTCATTGAATACCTAGTCCTCACTGGACCCCAACAACCTTAACAACTTAAGACCTATCTCTCAGCTGCCATTCACCTCTAAACTTTTAGAACGTTTAGTCTGCAACCATCTAAACTTCCACCTTACTAAAAAACAACCTGCTTGAATCCTTACAGTCGCTTGCAGCACTCCACAGAAACTACTGCTAAAACTAATAACCACTACTCTATACATTTACTATAAGATCTTGATACTCAATACTGTTGACCACCCTCCTCCTCAAACTCCACTCCCTTGGCCTCAAAAATTTGGCTCTTTCCTGGTTCTCCACTTCTCTATCACAGCGCTCCTTCAGTGTTACCTAAAACTCTGTCTCCTCCTCTCCACTTCCTCTTTCTGTAGGGCCCCCCCCAAGGCTCTATTCTTAGACCCCTTCTCTTCTCCATCTAGACCTCCTTTCTTGGTTAACCTCCTACAACTTCAAACACCATCTCTTTGCCGTTGACACCAAAATCTTTCTCTCTACTCCTCACCTCACTCCTTCAGGCTCCTCTCGCATTACTAACTGACATATCAGCATGGATGCCGCACCATTTCCTTAAACGAAATCTCTCTAAAACCAAGATAAAAATATCCACCTTCCACTTGTGCACTTCCTAATCACTTTTCCATCAAGATCAATACATCTATCAGTCCCTTTCCCTCACGGCAGGGTACTAGGTGCAATCCTAGATCATGACTGTTCTTTCGGCCCCAAATCCAATCACTGTCAAAAGCTTGTAGACTTCACCTCTGTAACATCTCTGAAATTCACCCCTTTTTAACTAATGAAACCAACAAGCTGCTCATTCATATCCTTGTTGTTTCTCGACTTGACTATTGCAACTACCTTCTCATAGGCCTACATTACCCACCCTTTTAAGTTGTAAGCTCCTATGAGCAGGGCCCTCTTAACACTCTTGTATTTTATTGTATTGTTTACCTTTAGATTGCAAAGCACTTCACAAACAGTTGGCGCTATATAAATCCTATATAATAATAATAATAATAATTACTGATAGGAAACTCGAGTGGGAGGTAAGCCTTCAGCAGGTTGTAATCACTAAAGTTTAAAGCTACAGCCATTTCCTCCTTTCAAGATCTCTTAAATGAACATCTACCAGTCAGCCATAGTTTGGCACAGTAATGTCTTAGCCAAGATGGGGTAAAGAACAGAGCCCACCAGAGTGAACAGAGCTCTAGAGGGGGCTTCCAATTACATGCCTGTTGGGTCCTTAAGAATAGGTTTATTCTTTTCTGATGCTGCAGTCACTTTTTTAAGTTGGGACACTGCTAAATTCAAAGTGCAGATAAACTACGTTTGTGCAAAATGCTTCCTAAGTGAGTACAAGGCTAATAAGGCTAAAAATTTTAAACAGCAAATGCAATGGGGAGGTCTTTGCCATAGTAGGGGCTCTAAAGAACCCAAGACTGTAAATGGCACTAGTAAAAGTGACAGGCTAATCCTCTAGTTGCACAGTCATGTGCACCAAATGGTCTCTTTAATTTTGAAGAAACAGCAGTGGACTGAGATTCCTCAGGTGCAAGCTTATCAAAGACTGAAGCATCTCAGAATCAAAGTCCCAATGGCTAATGGTTGAGAAGGCACCAAGGCCAAAAAAAAAAAAAGTGCTAGCAAAAAGTAGGTTAATCTTCTACACTGCAGAGATGAAGAGAAGATGCCCATCCTCCTTGAATATTAGCAAAAAACTGAGGCATGGTACTTAAAGGAGTTACTCCAATTATCCTTTAGGTGGTAGTATAACCTGAAGGTGAAAGTCTTCCTGTGTTCTCAATGGAGAAGAAGGAAATGAAATCTCTGTGGCAAGATAAGTTTGAGGTTTCGTCTACAGGACATGAAGACACACTCAACTAATCCTAAATTCTCCAAATGGTCACAAAAAAGCACTGGCTTTTAAAAAGAATGTGATTTCTGTGTTTAGGAAAGATTTATGATTGGTTTTGGTGACGCTTTTAAAAACTGTACAGATACAGCTTATAACAGTGATAATTCAGAAGTCAGTACTAGAAACAGACTCAAATTGGTTGTCTACAAAGCACCATTCTTTACGGATCACAATAGAGTGGTTTGTCCTTGCAGTGGGATTCCCTCCCCACTACAAGGGTTAACTGCTCATTTGGCCTAGTGAACAGGAATAAGGTGATATACTTACCTTATTGCTTGCTTCTTCCTCCTCATGCATCCTTTCCACAGAAGTCACCAGTTGCAGCTCTCTGACGTTATTCCATACCATGCAGAGGCCTCGCCCACAATCCGTGTTGTATCTGAGGAGAGTGTTGGCCTTAAAGGGCAGCAAGAAATAAGTATATCACCTTAATTATCATCCCCGAGGCAAAGCAAGCAGTTAACCCACTGCATTGGTACAGTGGATATACACACACACACTCCTGTTAAAATGTCAGGTTTCTGGGATGTGGGATGTAAAAATTAGAGACAATGGCAAATCATTTCCGAATTTATTCCACCTTTAATGAGACTTATAAACTTTACAACTCAATTGAAAAACAAACTGAAATCTTTTTTTTTGGGGGGGGGGGGGGGAATAAAAAATAAAAAATTAAATAATTTGATTGCATAAGTGTGCACATCCTCTTATAACTGGGGATGTAGCGGTGTTCAGAATTAAGCAAACTCACATTCAATCTCATGTTAAATCGGAGTCAGTACACACCTGCCATCATTTAAAGTGCCTCTGATTGACCCCAAATAAAGTTCAGCTGTTCTAATGATACTCTCCTGACATTTTCTTAGTCAAATCCTACAGCAAAAGCCATGGTCCGCAGAGAGCTTCCAAAGCATAAGAGGAATCTCACTGTTAAAAGGTATCAGTCAGGAGAAGGGTACAAAAGAATCCCCAGGGCATTAGATTTAATATGGAACACAGTGAAGACAGGCATTATCAAGTGGAGAAAATATGGCACAATAGTGACATTATCAAGAACTGGACGTCACCCCAAAATTGATGAAAAGGCGAAAAGAAAACTGGTCAGGAAGGCTGCCAAAAGGGCTACAGCAACATTAAAGGAGCTTCAGGAATATCTGGCAAGTATTGGCTGTGTGGTACATGTAACAACAATCTCCCGTATTCTTCATATGTCTTGGCTATGGGGTAGAGTGGCAAGATGAAAGCCTTTTATTAAGAAAAACATCCAAGCCTGGCTAATTTTGCAAAAACACATCTGAAGTCTTCCAAAAGCATGCGGGGAAATGTGTAATGGTCTGAGATGATACGAAGGTTGAACTTTATAGCCATACGATATGTTTGGCACAAAAACAACACTGCACATCACCAAAAGAACACCATACCCACAGTGAAGCATGGTGGTGGGTGGCAGCATCATGCTTTGGGGCTGTTTTATTTCAGCTGGAACAGGGGCCTTAGTCAAGGTAGAGGGAATTATGAACAGTTCCAAATACCAGTCAATATTGGCACAAAACCTTAGGCTTCTGCTAGAAAGCGGAACATTAAGAGGGACTTCATCTTTCAGCATGACAACAACCCAAAGCATACATCCAAATCAACAAAGGAATGGCTTCACCAGAAGATGATTAAGGTTTTGGAAAGGCCCAGCCAGAGCCCAGACCTGAATCCGATTGAAAATCTGTGTAGTGATCTGAAGAGGGCTGTGAACAAGAGATGCCCTCGCAATCTGACAGATTTGGAGTGTTTTTGCAAAGAAGAGTGGGAAAATATTGCAAAGTCAAGATGTGCCATGCTGACAGAGTCATACCCAAAAAGACTGAGTGTTGTAATAAAATCAAAAGGTGTTTCAACAAAGTATTAGTTTAAGGATTTGCATACTTATGCAACCATATTATTTTAGTTTTTTTACTAGTGTTTTTTCTTTCCACCTAAAAGATTTTGCTTTGTTGTTCAACTGAGTTGTACAGTTTATAGGGCACATTCAAGGTGGAAAAAGTTCTGAAATTATTCATCTTTGCCTCAATTTTTTTACATTACAGAAACCTGACATTTTAACAGGGGTGTGTAGACTTTTTATATCCACTGTAAATATTTTTTTTCACTGAAGTTCAGCTTCAAAGCAAAAACGAAATCTGTTTTTGTTAAAAACACAATCCTCATCTTTTGCTTCACTAGTTTAATTTATCAAAGCTACATAAACGTGGAAAAAACACAAATGGATTCATATTAAACCCACATCACTAAGACTCAGTTTTTCTATTAAAAAAAAAATAAAAATAAAACAAAAACATACATTTTCCAAAAAGGAATAAACCAAGACATCTTTGGGAAGGTGAAACAAAGGAATGCATTTTCATAGTTAGGGAATTGATACTCTACCAAATGCAACAAAATAGAAAATAATTAAATCTTTTGAACATGGGCACTAATGACAAAGTAAAAGGAAGGTGGAGGATCCTAAAGAACGATTTCAGGGACTTAGGTAAAAGATTGAGGAATAGGACCTCCAAGGTGGTTTTCTCTGAAATACTGCCTGTACCTCGAGCCACACAAGAGAGGCAGAAGGAGATTAGGGAACTTAACAAGTGGTTGAGGAACTGGTGTAGGAAGGAGGGGTTTGGGTTCCTGGAGAACTGGGCTGACTTCTCAGTCGGCTACCGGCTCTTTAGTAAGGATGGGCTGCACCTTAATGGGGACGGTACAGCTCTTTTGGGGAGAAAGATAGCCACCAAGTTGGAGGGGCTTTTAAACTAGGAGACGGGGGGGAGGGCTCAGAAGTAGAGTCAGTCAGGAGGGAGCAAAGGACTGAAGGCAGTTGTAGGGTCAGCAGCGACAGTAGGTCCACAACGTCAATTGTCAGGTCTGTGCAGGAAAACCTCAGACCAAACAGGAATAAACATAACCGCCAATCACGTTTAACTTCCGTAAAACTAAGAGGGGTATATGCTAATGCCAGGAGCCTAGCTAATAAAATGGATGAATTGGAAATGTTAGTACATGAGGATGACATAGACCTTGTGGGAATAGTGGAGACTTGGTTCGACCCCTCACATGACTGGCTGGCCAATATCCAAGGGTATTCGGTGTACCGGAAGGACAGGGTAGAAAAAGAGGGGGAGGGATATGTCTCTATGTCAAGAACAATATAAAGGTGATAAGAGAGGAGTGACATTACGGATGGAATGAGCATGGATTTAGAATCGGTGTGGGTAGAACTCCATAGGGAAGGAGAAAAGGGAAAAGTTATTGTGGGGGTTTGCTATAGGCCACCTAACCAAGGGGAGGAGGTAGAGCTGGAATTTTTAGCACTAATGGGTAAAGTGGCAAAATTGGGATCAGTCATCATATTGGGGGACTTCAATTATCCCGACATTGACTGGGATGAGGGGACTGCACACTCACAGAAGGCCCGTCTATTCACGGAAACCTTACTGGATAATTACATGTCACAGTTGGTGGATTCCCCTACCAGAGAAAAACGCAGTCCTGGATCTATTGATCACTAATGACCCAGACCTAATCTCAGAGGTAGGAGTCCAGGACAACCTGGGCTCTAGCGATCACAGGATGATCACATTTAGTATAAATAACAATATAACAAGGCAAGTAGGGAACATAAGAACCCTAAACTTCAGAAGGGCAAATTTTCCAAAATGATACGCCTTGATGGAAAGGGTAAACTGGGACCAAACCTTGGGATCACTGACCACAGAGGAAAAATGGGAATGCTTTAGGAACATATTAAGCAAATGCATCTTGCAGTGCATTCCTATGGGAAATACATTTAGAAGAGACAAAGCCAAACTTGGCTGGTTAAACCGTAGCGTTAAAAAAACTTATCAGGGGAAAAAAATTGGCCTTCAAGAAATATAAATCAGAGGGCACAGTATCGGCTTTCGAGCAATACAAGGAGGCAAATAAGAAAAGTAAACAAGAAATCAGGATGGCTAAAATCAACTTTGAGAGACAAATAGCGGAGGATAGTAAAAAAAAAAAAACCCAAAGAAATTCTTTAAATATATCAACAGCAAAAAAACTAGGGCAGAGCATATTGCACACATAATTAACAATGATGGGAGGATGGTTACAGAGGACACTGAAAAAGCAACCGTGCTGAATGCTTTTTTCTCGTCAGTCTTTACACAGGAAATGGAGGGTTACACTGACCATGACTGTATGGTTAGTAGTAATACACAGGACTTGCCACTATGGCTAACAGAGGGTGAAATCAGGGAAAGGCTGGATAAACTTAACACAAACAAATCACCAGGCCCCGATGGCGTACATCCGAGAGTACTCAAAGAACTCAGTAAGGTTATATCTAGACCACTGTTTCTGATCTTTGCTGACAGTATTAGGACAGGAGATGTACCAGGGGATTGGAGGAAGGCTAACGTGATTCCGATATTCAAAAAGGGCCAGAGGCATATCCCGGGAAATTATAGGCCTGTCAGTTTGACATCAATAGTATGTAAACTTCTGGAGGGGATGATAAGGGACTATATCGTAGAGTATGCTAAAGACAACAACGTCATCAGCATTAATCAGCACGGGTTTACAAATGGGCGTTCTTGTCAAACCAATCTCTTAACATTCTACGAGGAGGTGAGCTGTGAGCTAGATAGGGGCAGACCAGTGGATGTGGTGTACTTAGATTTTGCTAAGGCGTTTGATACAGTTCCCCACAAGCACTTAATTTATAAAATAAGGTCTGCAGGTATCGACAGCAGGGTTTGCTCTTGGATATGGAACTGACTAAAAGGGCGTGTCCAAAGGGTGGTAATAAACAGCGCATACTCAGACTGGTCTGAGGTAGTAAGCGGGGTGCCCCAGGGCTCAGTCCTGGGACCAACCTTGTTCAATTTATTCATAAACAGCATTGAGGACGGGATCAGTAGTTCGTTATCATTTTTCGCAGATGACACAAAATTGGCCAGGGCAATAACTGCACAGCATGAAGCAGATATCCTACAGAATGACCTGGACAAAATAACGGAGTGGGCAACGACATGGCAAATGAGGTTTAATGTGGAGAAGTGTAAGGTTTTGCACTTGGGGACTAAAAACATAAAAGCACAATACACGTTAGGAGGGGAACCATTGGGGAAATCAAAAATGGAGAAGGATCTGGGAGTCTTGGTTGATGATAGATTAGGCAACAGCATGCAATGTCAAACGGCAGCTGCCAAAGCCAGCAGAATAATAGCATGCATAAGGAAAGGGATGTATTCCAGAGATAAGACTATAATCCTTCCACTTTATAAAACTCTGGTCCGACCGCATCTGGAGTATTCTGTCCAGTTCTGGTCGCCAGTCCTCAGGAGGGATGTGTTGGAACTGGAGAGAGTACAGAGAAGGGCAACTAAACTGATTAGGGGAATTGGAGGACCTTAACTATGAAGAGCGTCTGCAATCGCTCGATTTATTCTCCCTGGAGAAGAGACGCCTGAGGGGGGACATGATAGCAATTTTTAAATTTCTCAATGGGGATCTCAGCTTAGAAAAAAAGCTGTTCATTCAAAGGGATTGCATGAGGACAAGAGGGCATACCATGCGATTAGAGGAGAAGCGTTTTAACCTCAGGCAACGAGGGGGGTTCTTTACTGTTAGGGCTACAAGATTGTGGAATGGTCTACCACAAGAGGTGGTTTCTGCGGGTAGTATGGTGGCTTTCAAAAGACTCTTAGACTTACATCTCAAGGATCAGGACATTAAGGGCTATGTGAGATGATTACAGCCACACACCCCCACACAGGTTGAACTGGATGGACTATTGTCTTTATTCAACCTCACCTACTATGTAACTATGTAACTATATACACAATGGCTTCTAACTAGAATAATGGGAAAGATCCATCACAGTAGAGATCACCTAAAATCAGAAAAGAGAGGAAAAAGATTGATAGAAATACAACCCACTCTCCAATATGAACCTTGCTTCCAGGGGACTCAACAAACTGGCAACTGTACCGTATTGCACTATATTATTGTGCACCAGTTTACATTTTAAATGTGTATAATGTAAAACATGTATGATGTAGATCTAAAACATTATTACTAATATTAAGTTTGCTATTACAGGCGGTCCCCGGGTTACAAACATCCGACTTACAAACGACTCCTACTTACAAACGGAGAGAGACAACAGGAAGTGGGGAGAAATCTACCCCTAGGAAGGGAAATTCACTCCTGGAAGAGTTCTCATGGGAAAAAGGTGTCTCCACTGAAGCTTTATCACCACTCCTTGTTTCCACAACAACCCAACATTTTAAAAATCCAATTGTCATAGGGACAGAAAGTGAGGTAATATCTTCTGAACAGGGGTACAGACAGCAAAACAAATGGTACAGGGGTGTTAACCCTTCCCTATGCTATCCAAAAAACTTAAAAGTTAATACTTTGGCTGGGGCTACACTTAAAAAATGTACCTGTTCCGACTTACAAACAAATTCAACTTAAGAACAAACCTACAGTCCCTATCTTGTTTGTAACCCGGGGACCGCCTGTATTTGAAATTTAACATTTTGTAACACTTTAGAAAACACTGTATTATATCAATATTCCTTATTGAAAGTGGAAGAGATGCCTTCGTCCCGTCAAGTTTTTTTTTCCTTATCCAGGGCTCTGTTACAAAAATGTATCCTCCCTTCCCATTCTGCTGACAATATTTTACCACACAGGAAATGAAGGGAATTCTGCAACCACAGACAAAAAAAAAAAAAACTACTAACTTTTATTTAGTAGAGTTGGGAAATGCTAAAACCCCTTTAAATTTTTATTGATGTATGTGTCTCTGTCACAGATTTTTCACCATTTCCTGTCTGGTAAAACCATTGTCAGCAAGACAGGAAGTGAAGGTAAATTTGTCTAATGGAGCCCCGGATATCAGTAAAAACTAGATAGGGGTTTGTATCCTTCTCCACGCAATCTAAAACTAAATGACCTACATTTTAAGTACCTGGTAGAGAATACAGCTAACGCCAGATTAGTTAATTTGGGCCATATCTTTACTTTTAACTTGACACGCTTTTCAAAAATTAGACAGCCCATCCCAATTTGTATAGTAACACTGCCTTGTATCTGTCAATGTTCACACACAGCTTATGCTACTGCCTAAACTCCCTTTCCACAATGCAGGGTTATGTTCCTCTATTAACCAATGATTTGTGGTTGTCTTCAACCAATCTAGAATAGTTACTAATCATATTTTACATCAGTCACAAATCTTTAAAAGGAAATTATACCTACTTACATGCTCCATATCAGTAAAATGAATTGGTGAAGTAATTGCAAATGCCTAACATGTTTTAGGTTAAGATATGAAAGTCTTGAGAAACACATGGTCTATGTATTTACACCATGCTGTATTAGGTTCAACACTAGCAAATATCTAAGATGTAAAATAATGTAATACAGAATGGAGATCAAAGAACAAGAGAAGCAATTCTCTGTGGATGCTACCAGAACTTCAGAGCACCATCTGATTATGAAAACATCACAGGTAAGATAATATGACAACTGAGGATGAGAGGAGATTTCTGCCTATTCTTGCTTGCCAACTGTGCAAATCAGGTTATTTCTGCAAAGAGACACAAGAAAATCCTTTTATCCCCCTTCTGTGATACCCTGACCGCCTCATTCTCATTACACTGACAGACAATAAAAAGTATGGTGTGTCCTTGATCTTTGAAGCTATTTTGTATTCTGTTTAACAAAATACAAACCACTGTAGGTTTCAATAATTCCAGTGGCAAAATTACTGGCTTTATTTGTTTCAACTGTTCATGTGTTTTCCATTAACATCAATGTTTAGTTTCTAAAATATACTTAATGATTTACTGGCCTACTGTCAAGCTGGATTTATTTCTCCAGCACCTGCTGTCACATGCCATCTAGATGTCAGTAAGATACAAGGGAATGCACTATGTGAGCAGCTAGATATGAGCTCAGGCATCATCCGTAATTAATCTCTAGCTGAACTCCAAACTTGTGCTCATTTTTAATGCCAATCTGCTGCAGTCTGGACCATTCCCACAGCTCACTAAAATAAAGAAGCGGGCTGCAGGGCAGAATGACCCAGCTCCCAGCTCATTGGAGTAAAGAGTACTTTCAGAAGACACCCAAGCTCATCCCTTTAAGTGATTTGACATATACCAGTTTGGTCAGCATTAGGAAATTGGGTTTTTGTTTGTTGAGCTTTAGTCCAGGCTAAAAATGGCAACAGTGACCAAAACTTTCTAGGTACCTTGGCACACAAAGCTTTCTGGTCTGTTTACACATGTTCATATTTTCCTAGGAGTAATACTTAGGGGTCTATTTATAAAGCAGTAAATATGACTTTCACCAAACAAAGTGTTACAACAGTAAAATCAGTCTGTATATGCAGTAAAGGATACTTTTAATACTCACTGTGGAACCTAAGGGGTTAATCCTGGTGCATTGTTCTTCCACAGTCCCCAATCCATCCCTGATAGTAGAGAGCATTGGAGGCACTCTGCACATGCTAAGTTTGGTATGTATTGCTAGAGAGTTTTTTTTTTTTTTGGAAGGGTGCATGTGATCAGCACAGGGCCAATTAGAACTGTCCAGACAGAATGTCAGTAGTCATTCAGCCTCATAGGACAGTCAGAAGAGAATGAAAACTCCTCCTACAAGCTTTAACCAGTGCTTGGCCAGGTACTGATAGAAGTTACAAGACTGCTTTATACTGCTGATGAGAAAAGGTATTTAGCAGTTTATATTTATTAAAATAATTGCATTTCTATGTTCTGTGTACTGTGGAAGACCAGACATAGTGAATTCAGTGTCTTAGGTTTAGTAACATTTTAAAACAGAAAATGTGTACTACCAGAAAATGTGTACTACCAGCTCCACAGAACATTGTGTTATTCCTCAAAAATGTGCTCCACACTATATGCACAACAATACCAATGTGTGAAATATATGGTAAGCAGCGCTCTCTCTAACCAAATAAAAATACATAAATAAATACATTTACCTAGTTCAATAATCCTACTCATATGCATACACCTCTTAGAAAAAACGGAATTTTTGTAAAATCTTACCTGTAAAATTCCTTTCTCTGAGTCCTCCGACAGTCGCCGCCTCCTCTAAGTCATCACTGTTGGGTATTGACTTCCGATCCGCAGGAATAGCTAGGCATATAGACTTATAGACAAAAGGCATTAGCATATACACACCCATGGGGGCTGTCCCATCTGGTCAATACCCCCCCTGCATCACCACTCCCAACTCAGTTTGGTAGCATAGCAGTAGGTAATCAGAACCCCAAAAAGAACCCCAAAAGAGGGGCGGGGGCGGTGACTGTCGGAGGACTCAGAGAAAGGAATTTTACAGGTAAGATTTTACAAAAATTCAGTTTTCTCTTACGTCCTCCGACAGTCGCCACCTCCTCCAAGTCATCACTGTTGGGATGTCCCAAAGCAGTATAGACATGAGGGGTGGGAGACGCAACCGTAGAAAAGGCAACGCAGTACCCACATCAGAGAAAGGAATCTTACACGCACTGTAAGAGAACCTTCTGGGCAACAGAAAAAACAATGCTCAACAGGAGCAACAGCCCAGGAAAGCAAATGCCAACAGCCAGGGACCCAGAAAAAAAAACACAAGGGTCCATCATGGCACTGCCGCACTGAGAAACTTGCGGCCAAAGGAAGCATCAGCTGATGCCAGAACGTCTACTTTGTAGAACTTTGAAAAAGTGTGCACCGACGACCAAGTCGCAGCCTTGCACACCTGGGCCACCGAGGCCCGATGCCAACAGGGCATCCTGGCACTCCCAGATCTGGTGGAGTGCGCCTTAACAGGGAACGGCGGAACCCGTTCCTTCAAGGCGTAAGCCTGTTCAATGGTCCGTCTGATCCATTTGGCAATAGTGGCTGCAGATGCAGCCATGCCCTTCCGAGGTCCCTCGGGAAGGACAAAGAGGGAATCCGTCTTCCGAAAGGATTCCATAGACGATAGGTAAACCCTGATCGCCTGGACAACATCCAAGGAATGCAGAGCAACCTCCTTAGGATGCTTAGGCTTCGTACAAAGCGAAGGCAGGACAATGTCCTCATTAATGTGGAACTCAGAGACCACCTTAGGAAGAAAGGAGGGATGTGGACGCAAAACCACCTTATCCCGGTGAATCACCAAGTACGGAGAACGGCAAGATAACGCTGCCAGTTCAGACACCCTGCGAGCCGAAGTGATCGCCACCAAAAAAGGCAACCTTCTTAGACAGCAGAGGCAACGATATTTCCCGAATGTTTTCAAAGGGAGCACGTTGTAAGACGGACAGAACCAAGTTCAAGTCGCATGGAGGTAAAGGCTCCTTCCTGGGCGGAACCAAATGTCGCACACCTTGAATGAAGGTGCGAACCAGAGAGTGAGACGCCACAGGGCGTTGAAAAAGAATAGCCAGTGCGGACACCTGGCCTTTGATTGTGGCCAGCGCAAGGCACTGGTCCACTCCAGACTGGAGGAAGGCCAACACTCTTGACACCGAATATGAGCGATGGGAGAACCCCCTGGACTCACACCAGGCGAAAAAAGCCTTCCAGGTACGGTAATAGATCTTACCGGAGGAGGTCTTTCTAGCCTTGACAAGGGTAGGGATGACCTCAGAAGAGAGACCCCTGTCCTTCAGGACCTGGGTCTCAACAGCCAGGCCTTTAAAGCCAGCGACTGTAAAGCAGGATGGAAGATCAGACCCTGAGACAGGAGACCTTCCTGCATTGGCAGCCGCCACGGAGGCGCCACTGCCAGGTGAACAACGTTGGCGTACCAGGACCGGCGTGGCCAGTCCGGTGCCACCAGAATCACCAGGTGCGGTTCCGAGACCAATCTGCGGAGGAACCGGGATAACAACTGAATCGGAGGAAAGGCATACATCAGACGATACTGATGCCAAGGGGCTACCAACGCCAACGGATCGCGCGTTCTTGCCACAAACCTGTCCACCTTTTGATTCAGCCTGGATGCGAACAGATCCACGACCGGGGATCCCCACCTCGCACACAGCATGTGAAAGACCTCCGGGTGTAGGGACCATTCCCCCTGGTCCAGGGTCTGGCGGCTCAGGTAATCTGCCTGCCAATTCTCCACACCCGGAATGTGAACTGCCGAGATCGCCGGGACATAAGCCTTGGCCCAAGACAGAATGTCGGTCACCTCCCGGGCCGCCTGAGCACCCCTGGTGCCCCCTTGGTGGTTGATGTAAGCCACCGCGGTAGCATTGTCTGTCTGTACTCGGACAGGACGGCCCCAAAGACGGCCCGACCACTGGAAGAGACAGAGTGGCATTGCTCGCAATTCTAGCACATTTATCGGGAGAGAGGATTCCTCCTCCGACCAAGTTCCCTGGGCAGACAGGTTGCCCAGAACTCCACCCCAGCCCGACAGGCTGGCATCCGTGGTAATCACCGTCCACACCAACGGACAGGAGGACTTGCCTTCCGCCACCGACGGGGACTGGAGCCACCACAGAAGAGCCAATCTGGTCTGACGACAAGGAGACACACAGATCCAGGGACTGAGGCAGTCTGTCCCACTAGGCCAGGATCTCTGCTTGGAGAGCCCGCGTGTGAAACTGAGCAAAGGGTATCGTCTCGAAGGCCGACAACATCAACCCCAGGCCCCGCATACAGGTCCTGAGTGACGAGGATGGGCTGTCCCTGAGGGACCTGAGCTCGTCCTGCAAGGTCCGGAGCTTGTCCTCCGGCAAGAACACCTTTGCCTGAGCAGAGTCCAGAATCATTCCCATATAGGGAATAGGACGCACTTTGCCCCCCTTCCTGGGCACCGCAATCAGATTGAAACAAAATCCCCGAAACCTGTCCCGATGAGGTACCGGGACAATCACCCCCTGAGCAAGAAGGTCCTACACCGCTTGATGCAGGTCCTGCCGACGCCCAGGAGGCAAGTGAAGCTTCGAGGGAAAGAATCTGCCCGCCGGCCGGGAAAGGAATTCGATCACGTCTCCTGATTGAATGATTTCCTGAACCCACCTGTCCAATATCCGGAGCAGCTAAGGTTGGAGGAAACCGCGCAAGCGCCCCCCCACCCCTGAAACGGATGAGGGCGCCCCTTCAGGCAGAGTTGGACTGACCCACCGAGCCGGCATTGCCCGACTCCTACTTGCCCTCCCAGGGCTTCTTCTGACTGCCCTGGGCCTTGAAGGGCTTACCCTTGGATTGGTTCCGAAAGGTACGAAAGGACCCCTGATTGGATCCAGGCGCAGAACCCCGCTTGCCACGAAAGGACCTGTTCTTCGGGTTCTGGGGCAGCATAGAGCTCTTGCCCCCTTCACTAGGGTGTCCAAAGCCTCGCCAAAAAGGCGAGAGCGAGCATAAGGAAAATCCGCAACTGTTTTCCGTGAGGACTGGTCAGCCGACCAGCTTTTCAGCCATATGAGTCGCCGGTTAAGTACCGCGACACTAGAGAGGCGAGCCACTAAGGGGGCCTTATTCAAGGCCGCATCACACAAATACATGACCCCTTGGTGGATCTGATCCACCATTTCCAGCCGGGCAGGCGGGACCCCATCAGACACGAGATTGCACCTAAGCATCTTAGTCCAATCAGCCACCGCCTGAGCCACCAAAACGGACGCGAAAACTGGTCTGAGCAACGAACCCGCCACCGTATAGGAATGGCGAGCTAGAGACTCCAACCGCCGGTCCGTGGGATCCCGGAAAACCGGGGTATCCTCAGTAGGAACCAAGGTAGCCTTGTTCAGCACGGCCACAGTGTGATCCACCTGTGGAGGCACACACCATCGTGACTCCGTAGCCGGTGCAAACGGATAAAGCAATTTGAACCAACTAGGCACCAGGAATTGACGTTTTAACGTGCGCCACAGTTCATTAACAGTGTAATGGAATTCCGCTGGGCAGGGAAAAACCTGCGCAGGCTTGCGGGTCCTGTGCGTCCCAAATGAGGACACAACGCCCGGAGGACAGGGCTCATCCTCTAAATGTAAGGTTTCCTTAACAGAAACAATTAACTCATCCATGGTCGCCCGTTCTTCGGGTGACCCCGGGGAGGAGGTATCAACCCCCTCCATCTCAGCCTCCCCCTCTGACCCCGGGGGGTCCAGGGATGAGCGGGACCCTGAAAAGGGCACGCTCGCAGCAGCAGCCATATCCCCATTTGAATCAGAGACAGTCTGGGCCTCTTTTTTGCAGCACGTTCAGCCATCAGCATTTCCATATTTGCCACTAAAGTCACAACTACAGCGCCCAAATCGGGTCGCAGCGGAGCCACAGGAGAACTGGGGCCCCCCACTAAAGCTGGAGGAAACTTGCTTTCCTGAGAATCCATGGCTCAAGTTATCAGAAACAAACTACAGTGCAAAAAATGGTGTACTGTCCCCTTTAAGAACGCTGCGGTGTGCGCAGCCCACCGCTACTGCAACAGTGATGAAAGACCCCCAAAGGAGAAAAGAAACTGAGCCAGAAGCGATATACAGAGGGAAGAATGAGAGCGATAACCTGCAGAGCCCGCAGAGCGTTGCTACCAGTGTCCTTGCTGCTGATGGAATGCTGCTGGAGAAGGCTGGAATATAAGCCAGACCCCGGGAAAATGGCTGCCCCATAGGGAAGCATTGGAGGCTACTATCGTTCCACCGCCCACAACATGGCGGCGGATGGCGCCAAAATGACATGCAGGAGTGCCCCAGAGGAGCTACACATGTGTGCCCATAGCAAAGATGGCGGACCGCGCGAAAATGCACCGCTGTGGTCGCCGCACAGTCATAAACGTCTGCACCCCCACAAAGCACCTATGGTGACACAGGGACAGGGACCCCCGGCAAACATACATACAGTGGGTACGGAAAGTATTCAGACCCCCTTAAATTTTTCACTCTTTGTTATATTGCAGCCATTTGCTAAAATCATTTAGGTTCATTCTTCTTCCTCATGAATGTACACATAGCACCCCATACTGACAGAAAAACACAGAATTGTTGACATTTCTGGTCGTCCCAAACGTCTTCCATTTGAGGATTATGGAGGCCACTGTGCTCTTAGGAACCTTAAATGCAGCAGAAATCTTTTTGTAACCTTGGCCGGATCTGTGCCTTGCCACAATTCTGTCTCTGAGCTCTTCAGGCAGTTCCTTTGACCTCATGATTCTCATTTGCTCTGACATGCATTGTGATCTGGAAGGTCTTATATAGACAGGTGTGTGGCTTTCCTAATCAAGTCCAATCAGTATAATCAAACACAGCTGGACTCAAATGAAGGTGTGGAACCACCTCAAGGATGATCAGAAGAAATGGAAAGCACCCGAGTTAAATATATGAGTGTCACAGCAAAGGGTCTGAATACTTAGGACCATGTGATATTTCAGTTTTTCTTTTTTAATAAATCTGCAACAATGTCAACAATTCTGTGTTTTTCTGTCAGCATGGGGTGCTATGTGTACATTCATGAGGAAGAAGAATGAACCTAAATGATTTTAGCAAATGGCTGCAATATAACAAAGAGTGAAAAATTTAAGGGGGTCTGAATACTTTCCGTACCCACTGTATCTGCACAAGCGAACCCCGCAGGGATCGCACAGGGAGTCACACAGGCACAGACATGGGGACACACAGCAACACAGACTGCCACCCCAGACAGAGGCCCCACACAGAAAAGTACTTACCTGTAGCAGATGGCGTGGGGAGCCTCCATGCACGGAAAACCTCTGTCCTCATCTGACAGGGAGTGCCGTGAGCCAGGGACATGACACTGCAGCACCACAGATGTGTCCTGTGAGGTAGCCACCTCACGGCTGCATCCCTGTAGCGAACAGGGATGGGTCGTTCGTAATGCCAGGGCGAACCATAGCTGAACGCTCGATGGCGGGCTGGGGGTCCATCTGACCCTTTTGCTCTGGAGAACCAGGGCGGTCAGTCCGAATCCCAGCACCGCATGATCCATCTTCATCCGAAGAGAAGACTAACACTAGAAGCTGACAAAATAAACAGCTAGTAAAGTAAGAGAAAAAACTGACATTTTCAAAGAAAAATCAAATAAAAGATAAGGAAGGCTGAGACTGAAGCCCCAGCACAAGGTAAGCCTGACTATTCCTGACGCTAGGCAGATTAAAACTGAGTTGGCAGTGGTAATGCAGGGGGGGTATTGACCAGATGGGACAGCCCCCATGGGTGTGTATATGCTAATGCTTTTTGTCTTTGGACTTAAGCCCCGTACACACGTACCGATGGTCGGCATACAAATGTTCCTCTTTTCTCCCCGGGATGTCGGTGTCTGCTGAAAAGTGCAAAGACAGCACAAGGACAGCACAAGAATTTTGTCCGCCGACTGCAGAAGTGATGTCATGTAATGGTTAACTTTCCCTGTGTTTTCTATTTTCTGAGCATGCCCAGTCTTGCAAATCTGCGGTCTGTCGGCCGAATTGTGTACTGACAGGCGAACAATCGTCCGTTCTGGTGTCGGCATACAAAAATTTTCATGTTTGCAAGAAAGACTTTTGTCCGCGGATTGTGCGCAGACATCTGTCGGAGGCACCATACTAACACGCGTACAATCGGCAGATCCTTCGTCCACCGACGTTTGTATGCCGACGATCGGTACGTGTGTACGGGCCTTAAGTCTATATGCCTAGCTATTCCTGCGGATAGGAAGTCAATACCCAACAGTGATGACTTAGAGGAGGCGGCGACTGTCGGAGGATGTAAGAGAAAAATATATATAAATGAAATATTGGGATGTACAAATAGACAACCAATATCCAGTGAGACCACCATACCGATATTTAAAATTCTCCCAACAATTAATGGTGATCCTATATTTGTGTCCACAAATTATAGCTGGTGCCCTAAATCCACAAAGTGCTGTTTTTTCAAACATGAGTAAATTATGAGCTCCAGTGCAAGCAATAACAAAACGTGCTGTGATGCCAGGTGCCCCTTTTGTGTACAAAGCTCAACAGAGATTTTTTACTCTCAAAGATAATTTGGGTCTTTAAACGCACAATTGGACGTGGGATTCCACCACTCTTTACCAAAAGCAGGACCAGGACCCCCCTCGCCAGGCTCCTTACTTTCCTTACGCTCAGGTACCACTAAAAAGCTGGAATAGAAGAACCGCATAGGCACGATTTCCCTATGTAGTCTAGTATATATAGAGCATATACAGCAATAAGAAAGAAATAGTGGTAGTTGTGGGTAGACACTGGCTAAACAATCTACTACTTGTTTTTGTTTCAAACTTCAGTCAGTAAAGTGGGCTGCAGCACCACATATTTACCTTCAAGACACTGGAATTGAACCAGGAACTCCTCCAGCTTTTTGAGAGTGCTGCCAAGTTGCATTGCAGAATATGGTTTTAAAACTTCCACACATTTTTGAAGTGTAGCTACAAGTTCATCCTTTGCCAACATCCTACAAAACATACAAAAGAAGCTATTCAATAATTAATCAATACATTTAAACTGCTTTGCCTGTCATCTGTTCAAAAATGAAAGCTAAAAGCTGAACTTCAGGAATATATAAAAGCACCATTTAAAAAAATACATTTTATAGTCTTCAGTGCATTTCCTATTCTGTAATTTTCTGCACAGCAATGCCAAGATTGGGAAAACACTGAGAGCCAATAAGGATCCAGAGTACCTGTAGTAACATTGTAAACCAGAGGTGAGAACTCAGGAATGATCTCAACAGTGTGATAGATTCTTTGACCAAATTGTGCTACTTAACTGTGCTGCAGGCTAGGGACCTGGGTTGTGCATTGTCATAGATGCAAGGATCAAAAGACTAGCTTGAGAGAATTACTCAATGGGGGAGATTCTCAAAAACTGGTACACACAGAATATGGTACAGCTGTGCATAGTAACAAAACAGCTTCTAAATTCAGCTTAATCAATTAAGCTTTGACAACAAACCCTAGAAGCTGATTTAGTTACCATGCACAGCTACATCAGATTCTGTGTGCACCAGTTGTAGTAAATCTCTCCCATTACTTACCAGGGGAGAAAATTCATATGCAATGTATGCATTTCAAAACTGTATTAGGCCCCTTTCACACAGGCGGACCGTTCAGATCCGCCTGACAGTTTTTTGGCGGATCTGAACGGTCACCCCAAGCATCTCGATGGGGCATCGGATGTCAGCGGAAACATGTCCGCTGACATCCGATCCGTCAAATCTGGACGGATGGAAAACCTTTTTTCCATCCGTCCAGCGGATCAGGTGAGAACGGACAGACGGTCCATTCCCATCCGATTCCCCCATAGAGATGCATGGGGACCTGACAGCTCTTTCTCCGCACACAGCGTGGAGACACAGCTGTCATCCTCCTGCTCAGCAGGTGATCGGCGGATCGAACCCCCGCTGAGAAAAACAGAGTTCAACTTTAAGGCCCTGCTCATACTGGCATTAAAAGCAGGTGTTTGAGGGGCATTTTTAATGCTCCTCAAACTCCTATGCAATTAATAATATGAACAGCACACAGCGCCGTTCACATTTTCAAAACATGAAGCGTTCGTGTCACATCGCTTCATTTCAAAATTAAAGCTTCTATTCAAGTCTATGGTAACACATCATAAATGTGCCAGCATTCATTTGCGGTGCGTTAGGCCTTGTTCACAACAGCCAAATAAATAAAAAATAGGTATCCCGGGTGCGTTTTTGCCTTTAATGCATGTCAAATGCACATAGGGCGTTTGAGGAGCATTTAAATGTGCAATAAATGCTCGTCAAACTCCACAAGCAACTCAAATGAAGCCCCGGGGGGTGGGGCGAAATTCACATGTATACATCCACACTAGGATTGGCTATGGTGAGGGGAAGTTTTATGTTTAAGTGCACTAACACTATAGGTGCATTGGTTAAGCGTAAATATTTTGAGCAAATATGAACAAAGCCTAAGTGTGCGTCAAGCTAAAAAATTTTATTTATTTTGGATAGAATAGGGAAGATTTATAACTGTTTTTTACTGCTATCTGGGGCTCTGTTAGGATTTATACTCACTTCCTGTCCTTCTGAAAACAGTTTTAAAGGAAATCTGCAATAGAAGCACATACATAAATTCAAATCTGACAGGGCGTCAAGCCTTCATCTACTCTACTAAAGAATAGCATTTTTATTTCAGTTTGGCTCCTTTCACATGGTCCGCATTCCATTACGGACCGTTCTCTGCTCAGCGGGGATCGATCCACCGATCCCCGCTGAGCAGGTGGATGACAGCTACGTCTCCGCACTGTGTGTGGAGAGGGAGGTGTCAGAGCCCCGCTGCTCTCTATGGGGAATCAGATGAGAGCGGACCGCCTGTCCGCTCTCATCCGATCCCCTGGACAGATGGAAAATAGGGTTTCTATCCGTCTGGATTTCACGGACAGGATCGGATGCAGATGGCAGCGGGTGTCAGCGGACATATCTCCGCTGACATCTGCTGCCCCATAGGGATGCATGGAGGATCCAATCAGATCGGTCTAAAAAACTGACAGGCAGATCTGATCGGATCGTTCGTGTGAAAGGACCCTAAGAGTTGCTGATGGAGACTCTCTTAAAACTGGTAAATTTGACAGCAGCACAGGAGAGAAGGATAAACCTTGCTAACAGAACCTCTGATAGCACTAAAGACCTGACGAGGTTTTAACCCTTCCCTTGCAAACTTAGGCTGCTCATATATGGCTCAGTTTTTGTTTGGAACAAAAAAAAACTGATCTGATTTCCCCATCCAAAAATTAGAGGTAGATGGGGATGTCCTCCCTGCGGTGTCGTATTCTGACAGTGGGACTCCCCTATCATCAGAATACACTGATCAGTGCTGCAGCTGATTGGCTACATGTGCTGATCAGGCAAAAGTTAACCAACAAGCATAACTGTGAAAAGTCAATCAATAGATCGGCTACTCATGAACGGTAAATACAATACATGGACTGAAATTCAGCTGGTATAGCTTAAACAGGGTGATGTTTTGTAAATATTTTTAGTGCTGTGGAACATAATACACATCAGACAAGTGTTACTGTAGAGCAGGGATCCCAGAGCATTGGTAATGTAATAGCTGACAAACGAAACCTGTTATCATAGAAACATTTCGGTTTTTAAAAAAAATGGCATTTTTGACTTACCATTACCATAAATCCATTTCTCTGATGGTCATTGATGGACACCGCTTCAGATCTTTATAACTTTTGGGTTATACTGCCCCCTACAGGAGTAGGACACTGGGCAGAGAAAAAGTCTGGCTATGCCCATGGGGTATACTCCCTCTCTCTGGTATAGGCACTCAGTTTAGTTGAAAAAGATAACACTAAGGCTCCTTTCACACACTCCGTCCGTTGGACGGAGTCCATTTTTCTCAGCGGGGGATCGAGCCGCCGATCCCCCGCTGAGCAGCAGGAGGACAGCTGTGTCTCCGCGCTGTGTGCGGAGACACAGCTGACAGTTCCCCATGCATCTCTATGGGGGAAATCGGATGTCAACGGACCGTCAGTCCCTTCTCACCCGATCCCATCCAATCCAATCCGCTGGACGGATGGAAAATAGGGTTTCCATCCATCCAGATTTGACGGATCGGATGTCAGCGGACATGTCTCCGCTGACATCCGATGCCCCATAGGAATGCATGGGGGGACCGTTCAGATCCGCCAAAAAAACGGACAGGCGGATCTGAACGGTCCGCCTGTGTGAAAGGGGCCTTAAGCCCCTTTCACACATACGGTCCGTTCAGTTCATCAGTTCAGTCACGTTTTTGGTCTTCAGTCAACGTCCGTTTTCATCTCCGTTCATATCAGTTTTTCATTCTTTTTTTCATCAGTTGTCATCCGTTTTTTATCCGTTTTTCGTCAGTTGTCATCCGTTTTTCGCCAGTTGTTATCCGTTTTTCATCCGTTGTCATCCGTTTTTCTTCCGATCCCTTTTTTTGACGGATGAAAAATAGGGCATTCATCCATTCGAAAAAACGGACATTGACGGAAGCGGATGAAAACGGATGTTAACGGATGATCATCCATTGTCATCCGTTTTTACATAGAGATGCATTGATGTCCGTTTTTCATCTGTCAACGGATGGATGGAAAAACAGGCAAACGGACAGCATGTGTGAAAGGCTCCTTAGGGCTCTTTCACACAGTATGCCTGTCGGACGGACTCCGTTTATCTCAGTGGGGGATCGATCCGCCGATCCCCCGCTGAGCAGGAGAATGTCAGCTGTTCTCCGCACTGTGTGCGGAGACACAGCTGTCAGTTCCCCATACATCTCTATGGGGGAATCGGATGGGAACGGACCGTCAGTCCGTTCTCATCCAATCCAATCCGCTGGACGGATGGAAAATTGGGTTTCCATCCGTCCAGATTTGACGGATTGGATCGGATCGGATGTCAGCGGACATGTCTCAGCTGACATCCGATGCCCCATAGGGGGACTGTTCAGATCCGCCAAAAAAACTGAAGGGCGGATCTGAATGGTCCGCCTCTGTAAAAGGGGCCTAAAGGTGTATCCCCCGCGCCTATAGGATAAATTAACGGAACGTAGATGAAGATGTGAGCAGCAGCTATAGGGGTAGGGTTAATGTGTCACAAATAGTCTTGTGAGTCAAGACTAGCTACAGCGCTTGCTAATGGTACTATGTTCAATATTCAAATAAATAAATAATTTATATATAAATAACTTGTGTGGATAAGTTAATGTGCAAACAATGAAAGTGTCACAATTTAAAGTACGAATAAATAAATCAAAAGGTTGCATAAATGTATGCAATATACAGGTGGGTATTCCAGTGTTAAACCATACAATAGTGCAATGATCAATAAATATGACAATAGTGTAATAAATGTTAATAAAAAATAATTGGCTAATTAAATAGAGTGCAATTGATTGAAAGTCCATCAACATTAGTGACAATGGTTAGTAGAGTCCAAATAATTTCTTATAATGAAAATCTTCCAGTTCTTAAATCAAAGTGCAGGTGCTCTGTGCTTAAATTATCCAATACGACTCGTGGCTTTAGGTGGCATGGGTTCCTTTTTCCAGTGATATTGTAAAGATGGATCACTTACCAGAAGTAATGGGTCTTATGTGCCATATAGCACTAAGACCGATCACGCTTGTAGGTCCTCAGAGCCAAGATGAATTCCCTTGTGCCGCTCCTGCAATGGGGTAAAGGATGGATTCCTCCTCACCTTTTTCCTCTCATCAGTATGGGCCAGGGTATGCAAAGAAAGAATGCTCCGATAGTGTAGTACAATTAAAATAGTTTATTCCCCATCCATGGCTATAAAAATGGCATCAATATACAGGCTCTGTAACATACAACCGCTATCATGCAGAGTGGCGAGCGGAGTGGTTCGGCTTGCGTTCCAGCTGCGCAGTTACGTCACGCCGTGCGTCCAAAACGGACACGTTTCATCGCTTCCTGTGACATCAAAGATAGGCCTACCTAATTGTTTGCACATTAACTTATCCACACAAGTTATTTATATATAAATGTATTTATTTGAATATTGAACATACAGTAGTATCATTAGCATGAGCTGTAGCTAGTCTTGACTCACAAGACTATTTGTGACACTCAGTTTAGGTACAAAGCAGCGTCAGAACAATTACAGCTTCACACAGGGGTGGGTGCCGTGTCCGTCAGTGAACATCAGAGAAATGGATTTTAGGGTAGGTCAAAAAACCCATTTTCTCTTTTGTTCATTGACGGACACCGCTTCAAATCTTCATAACCGTTGGGACATCCCAAAGCAGTGTTAAACATGAGGGCTGGAAAAAGCAAAAAAAAACCCACCTGAAAAAAAAATAAAAATAAATAATACACCCTCAAAGAGGAATAGGTTCTCAGCAGCCTGCAAAACCCTGCGGCCAAAAGAAGCATCCACAGATGCCAACACATCCACTTTATAAAACTTTGTGAAACTGTGCACAGACGAACAAGTGGCCGCCTTGCAAACCTGCATAACTGACACCCGATGGCTGAAGGCCCAGGAGGCACTAAGCCCCCGCATAGAATGCACCTTAACAGGTAAAGGAGGAACCTGACCCTTGATGGAATAGGCCTGCACTACCGTCTGTCTGATCCATCTGGAAATGGTCGCGACAAACGCAGCCACCCCTTGCGAGGTCCATATAAGGACAAAAACTGAGTCCGATTTCCTAAACGACTCTGTTGCCGCCAGGTACACCCTGATAGCCCGAACCACATCCAGAGAATGCAAGGTAATCGCCTTAGGATGCTTAGGCTTAGGAACAGGGAAGGCAACACAATGTCTTCATTCAAATGAAAATCAGGGACAACCTTTGGAGGGAAGGATGGACAGGGTCGAAGAACCACCTTATCTCTGTGAATCACCAGGTAAGGTGAACGACAGAATAACCCTGCCAGTTCCGACACCCTGAGGGCAGAGGCGTTAGCAACCAAAAAGGCCCCCTTTAGGGACAGTGTAAGCAGGGGAATCTCCTGAAGGTTCTCAAAGGGATGCTTCTGGAGGACCGAAAGCACCAAATTGAGGTCCAAGGTGGCAACAGAGCCCGCCCCGGAGGAACCAAATGTCGGACACCCTGAAGAAAGGTACGCACCAGGGAGTAAGTGGCCAAAGGTCATTGTAAGAAGACTGCCAAAGCCGACACCTGGCCCCTGATGGTACACAAGGCCAATTTCCGTTCAAGCCCCCGTTGAAGAAAGGTCAAGTTCCGAGCCACCGAGAAGGAACGACGATGAACCCCAAGATACTTAACACCACGCAATGTACGTCTTCCACGTACAATGGTAGATCCTCCTAGAAGTAGATTTTCTAGCTTTTAACAGTGTAGGAATTACTGACACAGATAAACCTCTATCCTTCAGCACCTGGCGCTCAGCAGCCAAGCCCTCAAAGCCTGGGACTGTAAAGCAGGATGAAAGATCGGTCCTTGGGATAGCAGATCCTCCCTGAGAGGAAGCTTCCAAGGAACGTCCGCGACCAGCTGCACCGGCATACCAAGCCCGGCGAGGCTAGACGGGAGCCACTAAGATGACCGGAATCCCTTCTGACTCGATCTTGTGTAGAAGTCTTGGCAGAAGCTTGAGAGGAGGGAAGGCATAAATCAGAAGATACTGATCCCATGGGATCACCAGCACATCTGTGGTGTCCACCAGAGGATCTCTTGACTGAGCCACAAATGTCTGCACCTTTCGGTTGAGCTGAGATGTCAACAGATCCACCTCAGGGGTGCCCCACCAGGGACACAACTGAAAAACACCTCCGGATGAAGGGACAACTCCCCTTGGTCCAACGCCTGCCAACTGAGGTAATCCCCCTGCCAGTTTTCCACCCCGGGAATGTGTACGGCAAAGACGGCTGGAACAAACCGTTCTGCCCACCTTAGAATGCAAGCTACCTCCAGAGCGGCCAGAACACTTCTTGTGCCCCCATGGTGATTGACATAAGCCACAGCAATGGCATGGTCCGATTGAATGCGCACTGGGCAACCCTGAAGACGATCCGTCCAATGGTCCAGGCACAGTCTTATTGCTCGGAGTTCCAAGGTATTGATCGGTAGTCTGGACTCTTCCCGCGTCCAGATCTCCTGAGCAGAATGCTTGCCGAGGACGCCTTCCCAGCCGGACAGGCTGGCATCTGTGGTGACCACTGTCCAATACAAGGGGAGGAAGAATTTGCCCAGCCGGAGAATGAAGCCACCATAACGGGGACTCCGATTGTCCCATTTGTTCAGAATCTCTCTTTGCTGGGACCTTGTATGGAACTGTGCAAATTGAACAGCCTCAAAAAGGTAGACCCCATCAGGCCCAGCACCCGCATGCAAGTCCGGAGGGTTGACCATCTTTTGGACAGCAGAAGATGAATTGCAGCCTGCAATTTCTGGAGTTTGTCCAGAGGAAGGAGCATTCTGGCTAAGGCTGAGTCCAGAGTCAGGCCCAGATAGTCCAGCTTTGTGGACAGAACCTGGGCAGACTTTTAAAAATTCAGAATCCAGCCGATCTCCCCCAGAGTTCGTTTTGTGATCTCCAGGTTTTTCCACCAGAGCAGAAGACGACTCCACTCCCAGAAGGAGATCGTCCAAGTAGCCCAGTACCGGGATCCCTCATTGGCATAGCAAAGCTAGCACCGGGGACAACACTTTTGTGAAGACCAGAGGAGCAGAGGCGAGACCAAAGGGTAACGCCACAAACTGATAATGCTCCTCTCCCACGGCAAAGCGGAGGAAGCACTGGTGACTGGCACATAATGGAATGGGACAGTAAGCATCCTTGATGTCGATAGAGGTGAGGAAATTCCACTGATGCAAGGATGCCACTACCGTGCGAATGGACTCCATTCCGAACTTCTGTACCCGCACAAAGCAGTTCAGCGCCTTGAGGTCCAGGATTGGAAGCACTTTACCTTTCTTACTGGGCACTGTAAACAGGTGTGAGTAAAAACCCTGAAAAAGTTCCAAAGTTGGAACCGGGGCAATCACACTTTGATGTAACAGGTCTTGTACTGCCCCAAACAGACCCTTTAAGCAGTCTGGGGACATGTGCAAGTTGGAAGGAAAGAACTGTCAAACACAATCTTATAGCCAGGAACAAATTACTTTGTGGACCCTCTTGTCTTGCACCAGGGAAGTCCACAGGGACAGCAAAGACATCCCCCCACCCACGATAAAGGTGAGGGCGCACCTTCATGCCGAAGGAGCCTTGTCCGTGGGTCTAGAGAAGCCTGTTCTCGGCTAGCCAGACCAGGTTCGTTTGGATCCTCCAGGAGGCCCCGAAAGGCTTCAAGCCCTTGACAGTCGACCTTGAGGGACGAAAAGACGTATGAGCCAAAAAGGAAGGCCCATGTCTACGACAAGGTTTCTTGCCCTTAGTAGCCTGCAGAAGAAAGGTACTCTTCCCCTCTGTGAAACCTTTTATGATGTCATCCAGGACAGCTCCAAACAGACGATCAGTCAAGGCCTTTTTAGAAGTCTGGTTCGAAGACCAGCTTTTAAGCCAATAGGCACACCGAAGGACCACTGCCAAACAAGAGTGCCGAGCCGTATCCAAAGAGGCATTACAGATAAACTGCAGCCCCTGTACCAACTGACCCGCCAGCTCAGCAAAGGCAGGGGGGAGCGGTTCTCCCTCAAGGTCACGGCGTAAAAGCTTAGCCCACTGGGCCAGACTTTGCGACACCGGGGCAATGGTGAATCCTGGCCTCAGTGCCGAAACAGCCAGAGCCATATTGCGGGCCACAGCCTCCAGCTTCCTGTCAGCCGGATCCTTAAAGGCCGGGGACTCTTCAACCGGAATAATGGTTGCCTTGTTCAACCTGGAAAGCGGAGGGTCCACCACAGGTGGAACAGTCCACTTCTTAAGAAGGGATTTCTCGGAGGGCCAATGCCTATTAAAGTGCTAAGGGACCCCACAGGGACGCTTTGGTCATCCCCACTCTTTAGTGACAATTCTGTCAAACTAGGTAGGGAAAGGAAACACCTTTGCCGCGCTGGATGGCTTGTGAGTGCCAAAGGGAAGCTGTGCCTCTGTCGCAGCTGCATCCTCCATCTGCAAGGTCTCACGCACAGATACAATCAGTGCTTTCATCAGCGCCCTTTCGTGCATGGTTGCAGATGTGGAGGAATCATCCTCACTATCAAAGGATTCTGGGTGCGTGGTTGCAGACCCAGCAGGGTGACCCATGTCTGTGGCGGCCGAGTCAGATTCAGGATCTGATGAGACAGACGAGACGGGGGAAGGCAGGGGGCACTTTTTGCTAGCCTGTCGCCCGAAGACCACCTCCACCCGGGACACAAAGGTCTCCAGGATCACCGTCAATGCATCGATGGATGGTTGAGACCGGAGGACCCTGCAGCTTCAGAGAGGGGATCAGGTGGGTAGATGGGTTCCAAAGACTCCATGAATCACCAGGGGGACCCCACAAAAAGTGTAAAACACTGCAAGGGACAACCACCACCACGCTGGCAGCACCACCTGGTCGCCAGGCACAAACACCAAGCGATCCTCAGCAGACAGGGAGAGAACTCCACTAGACTCACCACCCAGCAGAAACAGGCACCTGCAGCCAACAGGATAATCTGCACTCCACGCATGGTAATCAGGAAGTGAAAGGATCCAGGAGTCAGCACCAGGGGATTAGAAGGGAGTTCCACCGCCCGAAATCGCTGCCCATAGGGCTCCCCTGTCTTGGCCGCTGCTACCACTGCAAAATGGCTCTCGGACTACACAAACATGGCCGAAAGAAACACACAGGCTACAACAAAGTGGCGGACCCACGCAGCACCACAAGGCTTACAGGGACCCAGGAGGGAACCCAGGGCTCAAGGACAGAGGGCCCTGGCAGGAAACCCCACCCGCACAGTCAATCGCCCGGTCGCCGCCAGCGCACCCCCCAGCCTCCATTGCCAGCCTAACGCCCTGCCCCCACCCCAGGAGGTGGATCAGACCACCCAAACAGCCCCAACATATCTGGAGCCGGAGGGGGGTAAGATGGGAAACAGATGACAAGGGGGTGCCTGACGGGAAGGAGGGAAACCCGGGGGATCCGACCGCCCCAAAGAGGGGCCCATGTCCACCCAAAAACCCTCCAAAGGGAGAGGGGGGACCGCTACTTACCATACCAGGAAAAAGGTGGGCACCACTCCAGACAGAACCCCTCTCAATCGAAATGTGGGCTGTCGGCCATAAGGAAGGCTGTGACTCTGGCCGAGACCCAGGCGTATGCGACCTCGCAAGGCATGTAACTCGCAGTCCAGGCCCGTCCAGAGGGGCTATGTGGCGGCCGACCTAGTGTGGAGCTGAGTCTGCACTAGCTCCCTGGCCAGACTGGGGGTATCTAGAATATCCAGCACGTTGTCCAGGCCGGCAGTTGATTGTAGATCTCACAGGAAAAATTCAGGAGAAAGAAAATTTCTATCTAAAAAGAAAAAATTGCCAGGACCAAAGATCCCAGCAAGGAACTAGGTCCTATAGCAGAGAGAGGGAGTATATCCCCTGGGTCTGCCTATGGGCGTAGCCAGACTGTTTTTCTGCCTAGTGTCCTTCTCCTGTAGGGGGGCAGTATAACCCAACGGTTATGAAGATCTGAAGCTGTGTCGTCAATGAACGAAAGAGAAATGTCTTTAACAATAGTACAAGTGTACAAGACAAAAAAAGCTATGGAAAAAAAATGCTACACTTTTATATATTTATAAATAGCTTGAGCATTCATTTAGAAAAAAAAAGTGTAATGATGGCCTTTTTTTTTTAACCTAGCTTTGGCCAAAAAAAGAACGGTTAAAAATGGTACACACAGGCAGAATATCAGTCAGTTCAACAGAAACCGGCCAACATTAGGCCAGTGTGTACAGCAATTTTTGAAAGATCCAGTTTGGGCAATTTCGGGGATTGAGATTACCACATGTTGCTCTGAAGTCTGAGCACTGGTATGAAAGATATGATGTCCAAGCAGGTAAAAGCTAAATTGCCTTTTAATGTTTGTCTATTATTTTAGATTCCTTGATTGATAATGCTCAGTTTTTTTCTAACCTTTTTCCACAAGAGCATTATGACAGCTACAATCTCTTCACAATTTAAAGGATAAGTTCACCTTTTAACAAAAGGTAAAAAAAAATGGTAAAAAAAAAAAATGTGAATTTAGTATTTATTTTTTTTCGTTTTAGAAGCCTGGAAAGCATTGCACCAGCGATCAGCAGATCGCTAAAGCCATGCAGGACTCCTGCACACTGTCACTGTAAGCTGTCTGCCCGTACATCGTCGCTGCTAATGTAAATATCTCCTAAACCGTGTACGTTTAGGAGATATTTACTGTACCTACAAGTAAGCCTCATTATAGGCTTACCTGTAGGTATAAATCAATAAAAGGCCTTTACTACCACTTTAAAGCTCTGGATTTGCCATTAGAACAGATTCCTAGTTCAAAGCAATGATTCCTGAATTCTATAGGTTGTCAAAACAGTTACATTAAACATTTACAACCGAAATCAAAGATTATGCCAGGACAAACCTAGAAATTAACTTATATATTGATGCACTTTACAGTTGTTTGACAGAAAATGACATTGTACAACATTCATTAACCTCGCTAAAAAAATAAAGTTAAAACTTTCTTAATTTCCTATTGCAACCATCCAGCTTCCTCAAACCTGTGAACTGTACAAATTGAGCTGTGGTTACAGAAGACAAAGAAAATGTTTCTTTGGCACCTTGTTTACATCAGGTCCCAAATTAGATATATATCGTATATACTCGAGTATAAGCCGTCCTGAATATAAGCCGAGCCACCTAATTTTACCACAAAAAACTGGGAAAACGTATTGACTCGAGTATAAGCCTAGGGTGGGAAATGCAGCAGCTACTTGACCCAACTGGACCACCAGGAGACCCAAAACAGGGGCTGCGGGCATGGTGCAGGGGCTGCGGACATGGTACAGGAGATGCAGGGCTGTGGGCATGGTACAGGAGATGGTACAGGCGTGGCACAGGAGATGGTACAGGCGTGGCACAGGAGATGGCACAGGCGTGGCAGATATGGCACTGATGGTACAGGAGATGCAGTGCTGCGGGCATGGTACAGGAGTCTCACTTACCTTTACCTGCAGTGCTGCAGAGGAGTCTCACTTACCTTTCCGCCTTAGGCTTAAATTGGCGCAGCCCGACGCGAACACGTCACTGCGCATGCGCCGTCTGCCTGGAAATAGCGGAATGTGTACGGGCTTTCCTGAGCGGCGGCGGCGGCGCATGCGTAATGACCAGGGAAAAGGTAAGTGAGACTGTGACTCGAGTATAAGCTGAGGGGGGCTTTTTCAGCATAAAAAAACATGCTGAAAAACGTATACTTAGGCTTATACTAGAGTATATACGGTATTATAAAACCTTAAAGCAGGATTTTTGACTTACCTGTAAAATCCTTTTTGGGGTACATCATAAGACACAGAAAGTTACTTCTTAGACTATTGGGTTATGCGACACTGATTGTAGCAAAGCTTGTCACTGCCCACATAGCCCCTCCCACTCCTAGCATTGCACCAGTTTTTTTAGCAAGCAGTAGTGCAGTGAAACCAGAGGGAATGGAACCAAATCCTGTGACTAAAGGGCCATACACACTAAGATTTTCTGAAGACTTTTTCCTTCAGATTTACCTTTTCTTTGTAGTGCAAGGGCCTGCCAGATTGCATACACATTGAAAGTGTTTAGGTTTGACTTCATATTATATGGTTTTGGTAAGTCTAAAGGAAAAAGTCTTCAGAAAATCTTATAGTGTGTATGGCCCATTACTCCAAGAAAGGGATTTTACATTTAGCCACTTCTGGACCGGCAGGATTTACCCCCGAATGACCAGGCTTTTTTTTTGCGATACGGCAACTTTAACTGACAATTGCAACGCTGTACCCAAAAAAAATTGAGGCCTTTTTTTTCCCCACAAATAGAGCTTTCTTTTGGTGGTATTTGATCACCTGTGCGGTTATTTTTTTAAATTTAAAAATCAAATGTTTTCATAATTTTAGGCCAATTTGTGTTCTGCCACATATTTTTGGTAAAATAAATCCCAATAAGTGTATTTTGATTGGTTTGCACAAAAAGGTTATGCCGTCTACAAACTAGGGGAAAGATTTACAGTCCTTGCAAAAGTATTCACCCCCTTGACTTTTTACCTATTTTGTTACATTACAGCCTTAAAGCAGAGTCCCGCCCAAAAGTGGAACTTCCGCTCTTTTGTTTCCTCCCCGGCTCCAGTGCAATATTTGGCACCTTTCAGGGGGGAGGGGGGAACGGGTACCTGTTTTTGACAGGTATCCTTCCCCCACTTTGGGAATACGGCGCCGTCCCTCGCAATCTCAGCCCCCTCCTCCGAGCCAGTAGGAATGCGCAGCACACTTCGCGCATGCGCAGTAGGGACCCGCCCGTGAAGCTGCAAGGCTTCACTGCCGGGTTCCCTTACTGGCAATGGCGGCGGCAGCACCTGACAGCCGATGGAAACATCGGCTGCGGTGCTGACATCGCTGGACTCCAGGACAGGTAAGTGTCCTAATATTAAAAGTCAGCAGCTACAGTATGTGTACCTGCTGACTTTTAATTTTTGGAGGGGGAGGTGGAACTCCGCTTTAAGTTCAATGTTTTGTTAATCTGAATTTTTGTAATAGATCAGAACACAATAGTCTAAGTTGGTGAAGTGAAATGAGAAAAATATATACATAACGCTATTTTTTAGAAATTGAAAACAGAAAATTGGCATGTACATATGTGTTCACCCCCCCCCCCTCCCCCCTTTGTTATGAAGTCCATAAAAAGCTCTGGTGCAACCAATTACCTTCAGAATTCACATAATTAGTGAAATGATGTCCACCTGTGTGCAATCTATGTGCAGATCATTTGTCACATGATCTGTCATTACATATACACACTTTTTTTGAAAGGCCCCAGAGGCTGCAACAGCTAAGCAAGAGGCACCACTAACCAAACACCGCCATAAAGACCAAGGAACTCTCCAAAACAAGTGTAGGAGAATTCCCAGCATAGATGCTGGCTGTGGGTCCCCCGAGGGTCACCGGGTGCAACAAAAGTACCTTTGAACATGTTTCTCCAAGTGTGAGCACTGAAACAAGAACCAGTCCAGTATCTTTGGTTTTTTTGGTTTATTTAGGAGCTTGGATGGGAAAAGGGATGAGTGGGATACTCCTGCAACTGAACTTTACACAACTTGACAGGGACTCTTGATAAATGCTGCTTGATGCTGGTTAACACTTGCCAGATGCCTATTAACGCTGACTTGATGCTGTAACTTCCCTTTCTACTGCAGAAGTCCCTTTTAGCTCCCTGAGGTACTCTCGCCTGAGGTAGCTACTTGTACACCTTTTCTGCACTGCCGAACACTTCAGGGCCCACACTGGCGCCCCCTTTCACATCCCTATCTGCAGGGCTTTGAACACTTAGCACCCCCTTTCACTGCCAATACTACTGGTTAGCTGGCTCCTGGATTCCCTTGACCTTCTGGAGTTGTCCCCCCTGGGCAGATCTTGAGTGCTCACGATACTGTTTTTCCTGAAGACTTCTGCCCAGCAGCTCCACTTGGGTCAGCAACACTCTGGATCCCTCTCTGTAGTACAGCTCAACCTCTGGTCCCCTTAGGCTGACTGCCTGGACCACCTTCACTCTCTGACAGGGGGAGAGACAGCCGTCACCTCCTCCTGGGACTGATGCTCCTGCCAAAAGACACTCCGTCACATGCTCCCCACAGATTTATATCTAATCCCAGGGTGCATTGCAGTAGACCCTGCCCACTGAGACCGTCATAAACCCTGGTGTGCCACACCTTTTTTGAAAGGCCCCAGAGGCTGCAACACCTAAGCAAGAGGCACCACTAACCAAACAAACACTGCCATGAAGACCAAGGCACTCTCCAAACAAGTAAGGGACAATGTTGTTGAGAAGTACAAGTCAGGGTTAGGTTATAAAAAAATATCCAAATCTTTGATGATCTCCATCAAATTTTCATAACCAAATGGAAAGAACATGGCACAACAGCAAACGTGCCAAGAGACGGCCGCCCACCAAAACTCACAGGCTGGGCAAGGAAGGCATTAATCAGAGAGGCAGCACAGAGACCCAAGGCAAACCTGGAGGAGCTGCAGAGTTCCACAGGAGAGACTGGAGTATCTGTACATAGGACAACAATAAGCCGTCTGCTCCATAGAGTTGGGCTTTATGGCAGAGTGGCCAGAAGAAAGCAAAAAACTAAATGGCACATATTGAGTTTGCGAAAAGGTATGTGGGAGACTCCCAAAATGTATTGAGGAAGGTGCTATGGTCTAATGAGACGAAAATGTAACTTTTCGGCCATCAAAGAAAACGCTATGTCTGTCGCAAAACCTACACATCACATCACATCACCCATAGTGAAACATGGTGGTGGCAGCATCATGCTGAGGGGATGTTTTTCAGCAGCCGGGACTGGGAAACTGGTCAGAGTTGAGGGAAAGGTGGATGGTGCTAAATACAGGGATATTCTTGAGCAAAACCTGTACCACTCTGTGCGTGATTTGAGGCTAGTACAGAGGTTCACCTTCCAGCAGGACAATGACTCCAAACACACTGCTAAAGCAACACTTGAGTGGTTTAGGGGAAATATGTAAATGTGTTGGAATGGCCAAGTCATAGCCCAGACCTCAATCCAATAGAAAATCTGTGGTCAGACCTAAAGATTGCTGTTCAGAAGTGCAAAACATCCAACTTGAAGGAGCTGGTGCAGTTTTGCAAGGAGGAATAGACAAAAAAGGTGGCTCTACAAAGTATTGACTTTAGGGGGGGGGGGGGGGGGTGAATAGTTATGCACATTTACTTTTTCTGTTATTTTGTCCTATTTGTTGTTTGCTTCACAATGGGGAAAAAAATCTTAAAATTTGTGGGCATGTTCTGTAAATTACATTATGCAAATCCTCAAACAATCCATGTTAATTCCAGGTTGTGAGGTAACAAAACACGAAAAATGCCAAGGGGGTGAATACTTTTGCAAGGCACTGTATGTCATTTTTAATTCGTTTTTTTTTACTAGTAATGGCGGCGATCAGCGATTTTTAGTGGGACTGCGACATTGCGATGGACAGATTGGACATCTGACATTTTTGACACTTTTGAGGGGACCAGTGACATTTACTACAGTAAACAGTGCTAAAAATATGCACGGTTACTGTAATAGTATCACTGGCAGGGAAGGGTTTAGCACCAGGGGCAATCAAAGGGTTAAATGTGTGCCTATGGGGTGCTTTCTAACTGTGGGGTGGGTGGTTGGGCTTTCTGCATGAACACAGACCTGTGTTCCTAAATAAGAGGAACACCGAATCCCTGTGTTCACAACTGACAGAACAGCAGTCCGCCATTCTGTCTCCACAGGGAGGGATCGCGGGTGGTCGTTAAGTGGTTAAGTAAAAAATCCTGTTTTCCTAAATGAACATTGCAGAAAAGAGTAGAGTTACTTTTTAGCCTATTGGGATGCTCAAAAGCAAACCCACAAGAGCTGAGGGAAGGATAAAACCCGAGCCATGAAGTTTCTCCAGGGAAACTTTCCTTTTTTTGTACCAAGCAACGTATGCTTATGCAGTGGCAAACCCTACAAAAAGGGGGCTTTCTAGCCTTCATTAAAGTGGGAATCACTGAGTCTGCAAGACCCCTGTACCTAAGGACTTGGGCTTCTGCAGCCAAGCGGTCAAAGCTAGCAATTTTGAAGCAGGATGGAATATGGACCCTTGAGAATGAAGGTGTGGATGATCTGGTAAAGCCCACGGACAGTCTGCCAGGAGTTTGGATATGTATAAGAATCACCACCTTCTGTCTCTATCCTCCGGAGCAGAAGAGGCAGGATCTTGAGAAGGGGGAAAGCATAAATCCAGCTGAAATTATTCTAGAAAGTGAATAAAACATCCAATCTAAAAAAGGTACAAACTTGTCCAATTTGTGTTTTGGTCTGGACGCCATTAAATCTACCTTTGTCACCCTCTAACGAAAACAAAGTTGAGGAAACAACTGCGGAGGGACATCTCTCCAGGATCCAGCTGTTGGCTGGACAGAAATTAAACATGTTGTTCTGTCCAAGTTGGATTGATCTGCACTTCTCAAAGAGCAGTCTGACTTCTGGTACCGCCTTGATGGTTTACGTATGCCACTGTTGTGGTGTTGTCAGATTGGACCCCAGAGCAGGAGATTTCAGTGCTGAAGGGCATGCTGAAATGCCCCGAGCTCATCAGCATCTGGGTTTCCTTCAATGACCTTGTTCCCTAAACTAACAGAGTTTAAGACTCCACCCCAGCCTGACAGGTTTAGGTCTGTGATTAGTACTTTCCGCATAATGGAGAGAAAGGATTTTCAGCACTGGTCTGGACAGCCATTATTACAAGGCTAACCTGGTTTGGGGGCTAAGAGACTTAGGGCAATCCAAAGTCAAAGTCCTTTTGTTTCATGCTGTTAGGATGTTTACATGGAAGGGGGGATATTGGGACTTTATATGAGACACATAAAAGGGTCTCCATCCCTGGTTATATGGAAAAAGAAGAAGTTAGGATGTTTAGTTGAAAGTCTTCAATGAAACTGAGCGTATGGGACTGCCTCAAAGTGGGCCAACATCAACACTTATGTAAAAGCGAATGAAGAGGAGTTTTATTGCTCCCAACACCTGTACTAAAAGGGACTAAAGCTTTTCCTGGGGGAAGAAAACCTCATGCCAGGACCAAGTTCAGTATGATGCCTAGGAATTCCATGAAGTGCAATGGTTTTAGGATTGACTTCTTGAGACCGAGGACCAAGCAAAAGTCATGCAGGACTTGCACTCTCTGTTGCACACTGGACCTGAAATGTTCTCTTGATTGCACATTGTCCAGACACTCCAAAATAGGAATCCCCCTGGCTCGCAGATGAGCTAACACTGGGGCCAGCACTTTTGTGAATACTAAAGGTGCCATGGCCAGACCAAAAAGCAGACACACAAATAGAAAATGCAGTTCTACCACCACAAAGTGCAGGTAGGGGGTGCTTATGAAGTGGAAATATAGGGATATGTATACAGACACACAGACATCCCTACGGAGGACAGAAGATCCCTCAGATGGAGGGGAAACGATTCTATGACAGAACTTTTGGACATGTGAGAACTTGTTCAAGTGCTTCAGGTGCAGATTGGGCCACACATTGCCACTGTGTTTTGGGCATTGTGAACAGGTTGGATTAATAAATGTGAAACCTTTTTGTGGTTCTGAAACAGGGGCAATGACCATCTGAGTGCGCAACTAGTCCAGGGCAGCAAATAGTGCTTCTTTTTGTCAGTTGCCACAGGTAACTTTGCTGGCGAGGGGGGGGGGGGGGGTAGGGGAAAGATTTGTTTCCCATATTGGCAGGCTTGGGGCTCTAGGACCTTTTCTGAAAAGAAGTTATCAGTTTTGCTTGAGTTCTGAAAGATATTGTTCTTGATTCTAAACAGCTTCTGCCACTTTGTAAATAAGGGTGAGCCAGTACCTGCTTCCTCCTGTAAATGCTCTGGATACATTTTTTGTTGCTTAAGTCCTTCACCCTCGAAAGACATTCCAGCAGGGAAGTTTTGTTAACCAGCAATTTTTACCACATTGCTCGTCTCCTGTTCACTGACATAAGCCACAGGCGAAAGAGTTGCTGGAAAGAATCTCGCATCGCATCCACACAGAAGCGCAAGACTTCAGGGAAGATCTCCAAATGCTGCCTAGCCGATGAACCCTAAGGGCTCTAGGTTTTTTTTTTTTTTGCTATGCACTTTGCCTGTTCCATCAAGCCTGACAAACCCCCAAAGATGCAAAGGTGGGTTGCATGACTGTGGCCATGGAAAACGACACCTTAAAAAGAGAATCAGGCTTATTTAGGTAACAAACAGTCTCTCAAATGACTTAAGACACTGGATTCTTCAACTTTTAAGAGTTCATAATGAAAGGAACCAGTGATAAAGTTGCGTGATGAGATTCACAAATTCAAACAGGTGTACTTCAAGAAAAATTCTGTGCATATGAGTGGCCCCTTACCGCAATGAAATAAGGTGATAGCTTTTCTCACAGTGGCAGTGAAGTGAACCAGTGACACCCAGTGGTAACAATTAATTCTTACCAGATAATCGGGAGGTTAGAGCTTTACACTGGTAAACAGATACTTGGTGGCCGGAGATACATAAACTGATCTTTCTATGCATAATTCTCCAGGATCTGTCCGCTCCTCATGCATGCAGATCTCATATTAAACGAGTGGCAGAAAACACCAATGTAGGGATTTCCCAAAGAAAGGAAATAAATACTAATAGTCCATTATCCTTAAAATTCGGTTTAATGAAAAAGAAATACACTTACATATACTGAGAAATGTACACGCAGAACAGTGGCTCTTTGTGAAATAAATAACACGGCCGCCTGTAGAACGGTCCGTGATGTGTGGCGGCACGGCTTGCTCCCCCCGACGCGTTTCCACTTACGAGTCATCGGCTGGGACTGGTGCTGAGCACGCGCCATCATCCTCCCTTGAGATATACCCTCCTGGTAAGAAACTTCCGGTCAGTCATTGGCGGGGTCCCGGAAGTGTAATAAAGATACAATTCCTGTGATAGTAAAACATCTATTGCCATAGACTCTGACTGAAAGACGATAAAAACTTAAAATATGGCAACCAAAGGAAGAACTCTGGGCCAATATTATTAAAAAATAACAATATACCTAAAAAATCCCATAGACCTTGGGACCGGACTAAAAGTCAGGTGTATCAATTGTCCAATAACTGCATAGTCAGAATATATAGTGGACTGACACACAGAACACAATTTAAAATGGACAAAAAAAAGTTTTTTAAATGAATAAAAATAAAATGAGGATGTAAATTAAAAAATAAGAAATAAAAAATATTCTAAAAAATTTAATAAAATAACAATAAAATGAAAAAAATGAAAAAAAAAATAACTAAACAAAAATAAAAATAAATGTGAAAAATAAAGAATGAATAGAAAATGAAAAAGGGAAAGAAAAAGAAAGGGATGAAAAACAAAAAATAAAAGAAAAATTTAAAAAAATTAAAATTAAAAACAAATCAAAAACCAAAATACATAAACATCCGACAGGATTACCAAATCCATTAATCTTCCCCAAGAATTTAGGTGCCGTGGACCGGAAATTTCTAACCCTTAGGACTCAGGGTGACAATTGTATTTATTCCTTATAGATACATAAAATATCTCCAAACTATATAAAAAACATAAAAATATATGTGAAAAAGGAAAAAAAAAATAAGAGTACCAGATGAAGTGGAGAGAAGAAATAAATGAACTGGTCCTTCAACCAATAAGGAAAGAAATGTTTAATTTAATTATTGTTGATGTGGGAATTAAAGCGGAATTCCGGGCACAAAAACATTCTTTCAATGAACATACCCCCGGGACAGTCAGGGCTAGTACATTCCACAATGGCTAGCCTCTGATCTGTCCCGGTTCGCACTTACCTGCAAGAAGAAATACTCACTTATAAAATTTCTTCCACAGCATTGCCATCTCTGTTGTGGGCAGCTGAAGCCAGCGCGATCCTCTTCTGCGTCCTCTTCTCCCAGAATGCGCCTTCACCGGCCCCTCTCATCACTTCCAGCGTGGCGCCGCATTACTACACAGCTTCTGGGCATGCCCAGAAGCTGTTTAGCAGGGAATGCGGCGTCGCACCGGAAGTGACGAGCAGGGCCGGTGCTGTCGCATTGATTCCTGGGAGCGATGACGTTCAGCTCCCAGGAATCATTGCAAACCGGAAGAGACGGCGCGGGCCGAGGCCACAGAGGGAGGAAGTGACGAAAGGGGAGTATTTCTTTCTACAATTACAAGGGAAGTAAAAAAAAAAAAAATAATCCTAACTATCCAATTCCTTTTCAGGTGAAGCAAAGCAAGCGGATGGGCACAAAATCGATTAGGTCGATTTTGTGCCCGGAACTCCGCTTTAATGTCCCACTCCACATTCATTCCGAACGGTTGATAACTCTTTAATTCATGGATCCATAAAGTCTCTCTCCTGGAGATACTTCTTTTTAGATTACTACCTCTCCAATGAGGGGAGTAACTTTCAATTCCAACTACAGTACCTCCAAGTGAGAGGGGCTTCTCCTATGACATTGATAAAGATGTGAAGATACACTGTGCCCAGGGAAGCCCTTCTTTATATTGTTCAAGTGCTCTCCTATCCTGATACTGAGAGTTCTAATAGTCCTCCCCACGTATTGTAAACCGCAGTCACAAGTGAGGAGATATATATATAATAATATATAGGAGATATATATAACACCTTTCGTGTGACAGGTAATAAGATTTTGGATGGTATATTCCTTTTTAGTGACGTAAGAAGTGAAAATTTTTGTCCTTTGAGTTTTTAATTCTTTGCATACACGGCACTTTTTACACGGAAAGAACCTTTTACGTCCGCAAACATCTTTGGAACAATTGGTTTCTCTACTGGATTACGGGCTATCATATCTTTCAAATTCCTAGCCCGTTTGACTACGATTTGAGGTCTTTCTGGCAGGGTGGGGCCAAGCGTTTTGTCACCTTAAAGTACATCCCAATATTTGTAAAAAGTCCGGTTGATCCATCTATATTGATTCGAGAATGAAGTTACAAATGCATACTCGAATTTGGAGGAGGAACTCTGTATTGCTTTATTGGGTTTAGGGACAATCAACTCTTTCTGTTCTACGGCTCCAACCTTCTGTATATCATTTTCCAAGGTTTTAACATCAAAACCTTTCTCCAGAAATCTCTCTTTAAAGGATTTTAGTCTGTGTATAGAAATCTTGGGTTTCTGTACAATTCCGACACATTCCCCTAAACTGGCTCTTTGGAACGTCTGATAGCCACGTTGGATGGTGGCAGCTATCTATAGATATAAAACCGTTCTTATCCGTCGGTTTGAAATATGTTTTCGTGGAGAAACCAGACCCTTTTCTAGATATAACAAGATCCAGAAAATTGATGGCCACTTCACTGAACTGATACGTGAAGCGAATGCCCCAATCGTTGCAGTTCAGTTGTTCCATAAATTTGTGTAAGGAGTCGATGTTCCCTTTCCAGATTAGCAGGGCATCATCTACGTACCTCCTCCAGAAATATATTTCCTTTTCTTTGTTGGCAAAGATGTTCCTATCCTCCCATAACGCCATAAAAAGGTTGGCGAGGCTGGGAGCGAATTTGGCTCCCATAGCCACGCCAGTCCTTTGCTAATAAAAGTTGCCACCATAATAAAAATAGTTATGCTCCATCCCGAACTTTAAAAGTTCAAGGATGAATCGTTTCTGTTTGAGGGGAATATTATAATTGAGATCCAAAAAGGTGCTAACTGCTTCTATCTGGTATCAAGTGCTGGAGGCCAATGGAGAGAGGGCTTCCCTTGCAGCTAAGTGCCAAACTCCCCTGGAGATGAGACAGGAGGAGTTAGGCCCAAAGTCGCACAGGTCGCCTGCAGAGTTGCTTGCAGAAAAGGGTTCAGGGATACCGCTGTGGTGCTGCGGGGTTACTGCAGGCAGGTGGCACCTGTGAGATGAAGCAGGTACTTAGGATCGCTGAGACAGAGGGTGGTTGATTCAAGCCGAGGTTCGATGCCAGGTGGGTAGCGGAGGAGACAAGGTCAAGTGGTAGCCAAGGTCTGAACAGGTAGCAGGCAGAGGAGATCCGTTAAACAAGCCGAAGTCAGAGTCAGGAAGCAAGCTGGAGATGGAGGTGTAACAGGCCGAGTCAGGAACCAGGAATCACAGGAAACAGGATGTTGGTAGAAGCTGAAGATCAAACAGCACTTAGAGAAGGGCTGGTTTCCTTATAAAGGCCCAGGTAAGGGGCTGACAGAGTTGCTGGGTCCTAGAGCCCTTCTCCTATTCTGACAAATACTGGGTCCTAGAGCCCTCCTGCTATTGGTACCCTGACAGCTTCATAGCCCATATGGTGGGGTATGATTGTATAAAGGGATGAGACATCCGCAGTAACGAGTAAAATATCAGCTTCTACCTCTAACTGAGTAAGTTCCTTAATAAATTGGGCGGTGGAGGAAGAAGTCTATATATTTCCCTATTCGCGATGTGACGGAATCTATACCGCTCACAATCGGTCTTCCTAGAGGTTTGACTAGACTTTTATGGACCTTGGGTAAATAGTAAATCGTGGGGATTCGAGGTGCAAGCAGTACCAGATGTTCTTTCTCCTTTTTGTTCAATATCCCCTCCTCATACCCTTTACGTACAAGGCGTTCCAAATTTCTTTTAAAAAGAGGAGTTTGGTCCTTCCGGAGAATCTGGTAAGTGTTGGTGTCGGAGAGCAGATTACCCATCTCTTCCAGATAATCTTTTTTTAAGCAGCACTACGCCACCATCCTTATCAGCTGGGCGTATGATAAGGTCTTTTTTTAGCTGACACAAAGTTTTTACTCCCAGCATTAAGTCATCTTGTGGTCGAAAATGAAACTTTTTTTAAAAAATGTACCATATACATCATACGTTACAAAAGTGCGCTAATATAACCATGAGAACAAAAATGTCAATATGTGAAAACAATTGAAATCAACAACTGAATAAAAGTCTTTGCATCCAAAAAAGAGTGTTCTCAAATCAAGGAAAACCAACTGATGAATGGTGAGTATTTAGGGAGTGATGAAAGGTGGGTGTAAGCTCTTCCCAAACAGCAATCCAAAAAAAGTGACTTTTTGAAAAAGCATATAATTTTGTGATGACACCCAGTGATAGGAGTGGACTCTTACCACATTCAAGAGAGATGGAAACGTGTACTATGATATCCAAGAGTCCAAATGGTCAGATAGATGGAATGGAATCCCAAATGGAATGGATTAATTGTCAGCTTCTCGGTTAGGGGGATCTATAGGCTTCCAGGGGTAGGGATGCCGCCAAGGAGATCATACCAAATAGAAGAAGGGACTAATAGTGCATTACCTCCAAATTTATTGATAAAATGAAGTGGAATTACACTTACAAGATCCAAAACGATAAACAGCATACACTTAATGAAGTCACGGTCGCCTGCAGTGCGATCCGAGACATATAGCAGCACGGCTGGCTCCCCCCGACGCGTTTCCACTGATGAGTCGGCTTCTGGGACTGGAGCTGAAAATGAAACTTTGCCTCATCCAGGTCCTTGAGAACCAAATCTCTAAAAAAGACCATAATGTTACTGCTTTTTGCTCCTGGAGGGTTGAACAAAGAGGCATTCCTTAGATCAGAGTGTATGTAAGGAGATGTTTCATGGGATGTATATTTTCTCTCATCTGCCTTAGACAAAAAATGTCTTTTGACATTGAGTTTTCTAATGAACTTATGTACATCTATGAACGTTTCAAATGTATTCAAAGCCCTCTTAGGTGCAAATTTTAAGCCTTTATCCAAGGTGCGTTTTTCTGGGTCTGTCAATGCAATATCGCTAAGATTGAAAATGCCTTGGCCTTTCATCTTTTTCTTTTTCTCAGCTCCAGTCCCAGCCGACAACTTGTAAGTGGAAATGCGTCGGGGGGAGCAAGCCGTGCCGCCACACATCACGGACCCTTCTTCAGGAAGCCGTGTTGTTTATTTCACAAAGAGCCACTGTTCTGCGTGTACATTTCTCAGTATACGCAAGTGTATTTCTTTTTCATTAAACCGAATTTTAAGGATAATGCACTATTAGTATTTATTTCCTTTCTTTGGGAAATCCCTGCATTGGTGTTTTCTGCCAATCGTTTAATATGAGATCTACATGCATGAGGAGCGGACAGATCCTGGAGAATTATACATAGAAAGATCAGTTTATGTATGTCCGGCCACCAAGTATCTGTTTACCAGTGTAAGAGCCAGTTCACACTGGGGCGACTTGTCAGACGACTTGGACGCCTGACAAGTCGCCGTGGGTCGCCTGCCATAGATTAGCACAGGACCCGTTCTAATAGGAGTGACACAAGTCGCTCCGACTTAGAAAAAGGGTCCTGTACTACTTTGGGGCGACCTGGAGCGACCTGCATTGACTTCAATGATATGAAGTCCGTGCATGTCTCTCCGAGGTCGCGGTGCGCGCTGTGCACCGCGACCTCACAAGTCGCCCCGGCAAGTCGGGTCGCCTGTATGTGAACCGGCTCTAAAGCTCTAACCTCCCGATTATCTGGTAAGAATTAATTGTTACCATTGGGTGTCACTGGTTCACTTCACTGCCACTGTGAGAAAAGGGGCCACTCATATGCACAGAATTTATCTTAACGTACACCTGTTTGAATTCGTGAATCTCATCACGCCACTTTATCACTGGTTCCTTTCATTATGAACTCTTAAAGTTGAAGAATCCAGTGTCTTCGGTCATTTGAGAGACTTATCTATTGCACCAATTATTTGTGTTTTTTTAATTCCAGTTTCAGTTGTATTTGACTTACAGTATGTTTGTACATGCCAGTTAATTTTAGAAGCGCACTATTTTTTTCCCTTTTCACATTTTCTACACATTACTACTAGTGCTGCATCTATCTTATTTTACAGTTTGCGCACCCTTTTACACTTCTGTTTTATAACAAACAGAGTCTACCCACCTTTTGCAAAACCATCTGGATCTCTTGGTTGGTGAGGGGGGCTTGTGCGTATGAGTTCAATTCTTATACAAATCCTCTTCAATATGTGAGTGCAACAGAAAGGACTTGTTTGGTTTGGGCCCTTTCCATGACTCTAACCCTGACATCAGAGGTGGCTCATAAGAACTTGAAAATGTTATTTGGTAATAACAATTTCAAGTTCTTATGAACCACCTCTGTGACAACACTTACCATGGACCTTTATGAATGAGGCATATTAGAGATCTAGGCCTTCACATCCTTGGACCCTCTCTCCATCACTTCCTTATTTCTCTTCAAACCCATAACAGATGATAGGAGAAAGTAAAAAAGTTTGTCCCGTGGGGATGGAGACCTAGACTTCCTACAGTCATCCCTCTGCGAATATTTACAGAGATCAGTCAGTTGTTCAAACATAGTGGAAAAGGTAGCTGACAGCTTCTTGCACATGAAGGTACCTGAGGAAGCAGCCCAATAAAAAGCGAAAAACTGGATGCACGAGAACCGGTTTTCTGCCCCATAAACAAGTTTATGGAAGAAAGACTCCAATTCCAATCCCCCTAGTGCCATATCTGCTATGGCTGCAAAGACTGCAAACCCCTTAGCGCCAGCAAGGGGGCGCATTACTCATGGGGCGGAGGGGATCTAGAACCTTGCGGTAACTGAACGCGGTGCTACCTGTGCTGCTTGGAGATGTGCAATACACATCATACTTGGCTGGTGTCCTGATGCGCAGGGTTTAATCCTAAAATAGTGCCGACACTCATACAGTTCATCCTTCCAGCGAGCTGGCTGCACCTGCGCAGTGTCACAGCCAGGCCACATGTGCACGGTAGGCAGCCGGCTGCACATGTGCTCCAGACACCACAGAAATGACATATGGGGCTGAATAAAAAATTCAAGCAAAAAATAAAAGTGAAGGTACTGTATGTTATATCCAAATAGCTGTATGAAAATGCAGCTCATGCTCTTGGCATAAGTGAAAATGTAGAACACGGTTACTAGACCATGGTGTATTAAATAGGTGTACAGTGTCAATCAATCAATCAGGGAAGAACCCACTTGGATATTGGTGATCAATGTTTAAAAAAAATAAAAAAATGGAACTTCTGTATGAAAAAAGTGTTATACCAAAAACATTTCTTGTTTTCTGTATAAATAATCATTTAAACCTACCACCACGCCATGAGACTCCAGTGTTTTTTGTACACAATAAAAACAGGCCACAGGAGACAGAGGGGAGGGACAAGGGTCCTGTTCCGTACTCCCAAGATAAGGAATTTACAAATAAGTCAAAATTCCTGTTATTTTGGGTTTCAAAAGTATTTATCAAGTTTTCAACAATTTATAGTTAATAAAACATAGGAATAGAGATGGTGCTTAATCTTTACACTATGCTCTAAATAACTGTGTATAGAAGGCGTCACAAGGCTATTGTACAACAGAATGATACAAGTTATCAACCCATTTCAGCATTCAGAATGTTCACTAGAAGTAACAATCCCAGGGTTCTTTCATCCCAGGACTAGGTGTCAGGGTGCCAGGAAACCAGACCACACGAAGATGCAAGCAAAATAAAAGCAGTTTATTAGAGCAACAACAATATACGCACAGCAAGACTGAGGAGCGAAATCAAGAACCAGGGTCAAGTCCAGAAGTGGGTAGTCATCCATGCCGGGGGTTGCGTCTACGCAGGTAGTCAGCCGATGCCGGGTCGTCAGCTGATGAGGGGGCGTATGCCGATGCAGGATCCAGAGCCAGGAAAGTCGTCAGCCAAGCCAGGTCCTGCACGGAGGAACATGGGGAACAGAAGACTGCTAGCAGTGATGCAATTTGGAGCACAAACACAAGTTCATCAGGTTATATAGTCAGGTGTGCAACATCATCACTGAGCAGCACCCAGGCAGCAGACAAGTGATGATGCAATCAGTTTATAAGAGACAGCAAATGTCCAAGATGGCTGCCAACAGGAAGGCGCGAGGTAAGACCTTGACAGTACCCTCCTCCGTGGAGCAAAAACAGGTTTCTAAAGGAAAGCAAGCATGGAAAGCGCAGAGAAGGGCGGGAGCATGAACATCAGTGGAGGGAACCCAGGAGTGCTCCTCAGGACCATAACCCTTCCAGTGCACCAGGTATTGAACCTGACCTCGAAACAGACGAGAATCCAAGATGCTGCTAGCCTCATACTCCTCATGATTGCCCACAGGAATGGGAAGAGGGCGAGGAAGTGAAGAAGTACAGCGATTGCAAACCAGTGGCTTTGTGAAAGAGTGACACGTGAAATACATTGGAGATATGCATGCCAGGAGGAAGACCAAGGACATAGGCCACCGGGTTAACAGTTTAGGCGTGGGCACCCTGAAGTTAAGATTATGGGTTGACAACCACACCCTCTCCCCGACCTGGAAGGATCTACGAAGGAGCAGATAAACGTCTCTGGTCTGCCTGGAGCTTCTGACGCTGTGCAGAGACCCGTAAGGACTCTTGAATCTGCACCGAAGAGGAACGGAGGGAAAGAAGATGATCCTCCACAGCCGGTTGGAAGCGATAATTGCCCATGAATGGAGACATTCCGGAAGACGAGTTGATGGCAGAGTTCCTGGCAAACTCTGCCCAGGGTAGCAGATCAACCCATTTTTCCTGACTGTCAGAGATATAGCAGCGGAGAAATCACTCCAGAGCTTGGTTGGACTGCGGATGGTAGGCCAAGGAGGAGAGTCGAAAACCCAAATGAGAGTAAAAGGCGCACCAGAACCTGGAGACAAACTGGCTCCCTCGGTCCAAGACCATCTCTTTTGGCAACCCGTGTAAGCAGAAAACCTCCCTGGCAAAAACCGAGGCAAACTCCTGAGCGGTAGGCAGCCGCTTAAACGGAACACAGTGGCACATTTTGGAGAACCGGTTTACAACCATGACAATACCCGTGTAACCCCCAAACGCGGGAAGTTCCACAATAAAATCCATGGCCAGGTGAGAGCAGGGACGCTCCCCATTGGGAATGGGATGCAGTAGGCCCAAGGAAAGGTGCCGCAGAGATTTGCTCTGGAAACAGACCTAACAAGCAGCCACATATGCAGCAACATCAGTGCGGAGAGATGGCCACCAGAACTGACAGAATATAGCCCAGGACATCTGGTTCTTAGCAGGATGACCGTCAGTCTTGGAATTGTGGTACGTGCGCAACAGTCTGATGAGCAACCCCTCAGGTACATAACATTTGCCAGCAGGTCTCTCTGTAGGAGCATCAGGTTGGGCAGCAAAGATCTGTTCTCCAAGGAGAGAGGTTAAGTTGGTACGGATGCAAGCTAGGATCTGATCCGAAGGTATGACTGGTGTCGGCATGGAGTCCTCTCTGGACAACTCAAAATACTGGCGAGACAAGGCATCAGCTTTAACATTCTTGGATATAAACGTAAATATTCAGCGCTGAACTCATAACAATAAAAAAAATGAACAGAGATTGCCAGCTGAACACTAAAGGACAATCACATAAATCCTCTAAACAAAATCATAAATAAAAGTGCAGCGCAATCATAACAACATACACATAATAAGTAATTTATGTAAATATATCAGAGTAACATTATATAAGCAGGTAAGTGCAAATCCACCAATATAAGAAAGCAAAGTTCCAGTCTATAAAGTTCAGAGACAGATAAATGGAGAATTCCTCAGTGAGTATATGAAACGAGGATCAGAGTGCTAATATCAGTACGTGTGATGATTCCTTAAGTGCTCCTACATTCCCATCACCAAGGCTTTATCTGCCTCGCACCTCCAGACTCAGACCCCACAGGGTCAAACAGCATGAAATCAGAAAGCTCCAGTCCTCATACACTGAAAGATGGCTACTTCTGGACCTCTTCGACAGAACGAACATGTAGGGAAAAGGAAGCAGACATCTAGTGCTCTCCGTAAAGTAAAGGGTTTTTATTTGTTATAAAAGTAGATGCACTTACATAAAAACGCTGATATACAGGCAGGTAGCAAGCAGGGTGTACGGCTGCATATCCTTGGTGTACCAAGATGGGCGTGGGTCACGTGGTTTTCCCCCCGTACCCGTTACATCCTGTGTGGGCGGGACTTCGTCAGCGGGGATAAGGAAACATAGAACGGACCCGGCTTATATTACTATACCTCCACCTAAACACGGATTGTGGCATCAACAGTTACCATAGGGACGCACTCCTCCTCCCATGCGAAAGGGACGCTTGTCAGCCAGCAGAATAAGACTCAGACTATGGCCATAACTACAAGTAATACGGCATATTCCTTAAATAACTCTGTAACATTAATCCACGGCAATTAATAGAACATGACCTCATGTTCATTGGTCATAATTATATTACTCTGGGGGGGGGGGGACCACGTGACCCGCGGCCATCTTGGTACACCAAGGATATGCAGTCGTACACCCTGCTTGCTACATGCCTGTATTTCAGCGTTTTTATGTAAGTGCATCTACTTTTATAACAAATAAAAACCCTTTACTTTACGAAGAGCACTAGATGCCCGCTTCCTTTCCCCTACATGTGTGTTCTGTGGAAGAGGTCCAATAGTAGCCATCTTTCAGTGTATGAGGACTGGAGCTTTCTGATTTAATGTTGTTTGACCCTGTGGGGTCTGAGTCTGGAGATGAGAGGCAGATAAAGCCTTGGTGATGGGAATGTAGGAGCACTTAAGGAGTCATCACACGTACTGATATTAGCATTCTGCTCCTCGTTTCATATACTCACTGGGGAATTCTCCATATATCTGTCTCTGAACTTTATAGACTGGGACTCAGCTTTCTTATATTGGTGGATTCGCACTTACCTGCTTATATAATGTTACTCACATATATGCTTATTATGTGTATTTTATTATGATTGCGCTGCACTTTTATTTATGATTATGTTAACATTCTTGGAGCCAGGCAAACAGGAGACCACATAGTTAAAACGAGACAAGAATAAGGCCCATCTGACCTGACAGGGTGTGAGCCTCTTGGCCTCAGAGATATGTGAGATTCCTAGGATCGGTGAGAATGAGAACTGGAACCACAGAACCTCCCCGAGAGCCAGGATAATGGCCAAGAGCGCTCTGTCTCCAATTTCGTAATTACATTCAGCTGGAAACAGCTTCTTCGCGTAGAACCCATAAGGATATAAGGGTCCATCAGGTGTCCGATGCTGAAACAGAAGGGCACCTACTCCCGTCTCAGATGGATCCACCTCTAGAACAAAGGGCAAACCAGGATTGGGATGAGATAGAATGGGAGCGAAAGCAGACTTGAGGGCCTCAAAAGTCTGGATGGTAGCAAGCGTCCAATTGTGGGAATCACTGCCCTTCTTGGTCAGATCTGAGATAGGTTTGGCCAAAGAAGAAAGTTCCTGATAAATTTTCGATAGTAGTTGGAAAACCCAAGGAAACGCTTGATGGAACGGAGACCACTGGGGCGAGGCCATTGCACAACAGCCAAAACCTTCTGAGGATCCATGGAGAACACTTCAGCAGAAATTATGTAGCCCAAGAAGGTAGCATGAGACAGGTGGAATTCACATTTCTCAAGCCTACAGAAAAGCCCATTCTCACATAACCATTGCAGCACCCGTCTGACATCCAGGTAGTGTGATTCAATGGAGTCCGAGTAAATCAAGATGTCGTACAAATAGACTGCCATGCATTGCTGCAACATATGAAACACATCATTGATGAACTACTGGAGAGAGCGGGCGCATTGCACAAGCCAAAGGGCATCACTAGATATTAGTAAAGACCGGTTCTGGTATTAAACGCGGACTTCCACTCATCGTCCTTCTTGATCCTTATGAGGTTATACGCAGCCCTAGGTCAAGCTTGGTAAAGACTGTTGCTCCCTTGAGGCGGTCAAACAATTCAGTAATCAACAGAATCTGGTATGCATTCTTGACTGTGATGAGATTGAGGCCCCTACAATCAATGCAAAGTCTCAACTCACCCCCCTTCAACTCACCCCCCTTCTTGTTTACGAAGAAAAAAGCGGCACCGCTGGAGAAGTGGACTTGCGAATGTGCCCCTGGGCAAGCACATCCGCCACGTACTCCTCCATGACCTTATTCTCCACAACCGAGAGGGGATAAACCCTGCCACGAAGGGGAATGGCATCAGGTTGCTAGTCTATGGCATAATCGTATGGAAGATTAGGAGGAAGAGTACCAGCGTGCACCTTGTCAAAACATCTTGGTTCTCATGATATTCAGTAGGCAACACTGAATCCGAGGAGGTACAAAGTACCTTAACAGGCCCATGGATACAAATAGCGCCACATTGTGGAGACCAAGAGAGGATCTTGACAGACGGCCAAACAAAGGTTGGATTGTGTTTCTGAAGCCAAGGGTACCCCAAAGCAACAGAGTAGTGTGGGGACAATATAACCTGGAAACAGGTTCACTCCCTGTGAACAGCCCCTATCGCCATGTCAACCAGAACAGTCTCGTGGGTAACCTGTGATGGTTGCAAGGGTCTGCCACCAATCGCCTCGATGACTAGTGAAGAAACACAGGGCTGCAAGGGTATGGAATTCGCAGCCGCAAACGTACTGTCAATAAAGTAACTGCCAGCATCAGAGTCCAACAACGCCTGAGTGACCACCGAACCTACTGCCCAGGAGAGGACAACTGATTAGTGGTTTATCTTTACGGGAAACCAGGGACGAGGAAATTCCACCTAAGATCTGCCCCCTAGATGCAAATGTTTCCCGGATGGGTAGGACAAGATTTCAAGAAATGCCCACCATGGCCGCAATACAGGCACTGACCCTCCCTCCTCCTAAAGGCCCGCTCAGCCTCGGAAAGGCGGGTAAGCCCCAGATACATGGGTTCACAGCCAGGCGCACCATCCCCAGGAGGCGTGGGAGGTATGGGTGGAAAAAAAAAAAGTAGGAGCCAATCTGGTAGGAGGCTTCCGCAGGTGCTCCTTAAAACGGTGGTCTCTCTCTGAGCCTGGTATCGATAAAAATCAGGAAAGAAATCTCGTCCTTCAATGCATCGGAGAGACCACGAGAGAAGACAGCCACCAGAGCCTCATTATTCCAGCCCACCTCTGCTGCCAGGGTACGATATTCGATGGAAAACTTGGCAACGGTTCGTATACTCTGTTGAATCGACAGGAGCAGCTTAGCAGCAGAGCAAGCAGGCACATCGTATTTCCCCTCAAAGCACCTTTCAGGTTCTTCATCCACCCCCTTCTCTGTCTCTCTCCTCATTTGAAGCTCACTGTATTCGTCTATTTTCTCCAGTTTCGTTGAGAATTGCTGTGATTTATCGGCCTCCTGGACCGGTATCAGGCTTCCTTGATGACTTCTCTGCCTGGCTACCCTACTTTCTCTCTTCTGAAATTCCCACAATCATTCTTGGAGACTTCAACATCCCTGTTAATCTTAACACTCCTACTACTTCTAAACTTTTGAGCTTAACCTCCTCTTTTGACCTAAAACAATGGACACATGCTTCTACTCACTCTAATGGCAACAGCCTTGACCTCATGTTCTCCTACCTATGCACCCCTCACAATCTCTCCAACATTCCATTCCCTCTCTCTTATCAACACCTCATTAGTTTCAGTCTCTCCTTGTCCTCCTTCTTACCTTCCAACTACCGAACAATTACCCGTAGAAACCTTCGCCATCTTAACCCTTCAATTCTTTTTTCTGCTACAGATGGTCTCTTCAACACAATCTCATCCATCTCCTGCCCCAACATGGCCACTTCTGTCTACAACAGTTCACTGTCATCTACCCTGGATGCTTTGGCCCCCCTCACTACACACAGAATCAGGCCCCTACCGCTTCAACCCTGGCAGACAGACAATACCAGAAGCCTCAAAAAACGTAGTCGCGCTCTTGAGCGCCTGTGGCTTAAGACTAAGTCACAGCAAGATTTCAGTCAATATAAATCTGCCCTCCAAAAATACAGTTCCTGCCTCCACACTGCCAAACAGACCTACTTTCTCACTCTCATTAACACCCTCTCACACAGTCCCCGTCAACTCTTTTCGACCTTCAACGTTCTACTTCGTCCTCCATTGCCTCCACCCACTAACTTACCCACTGCCCAAGAGATTGCCAATCACTTCAAAAAAGATCTTACCGTAAAATCCTTTTCTCTTAAGCTCATTGACAGACGTAGTCTTCTTGATTCTCAAGAGCTGGGTTATGTTGTCTCCGCAGGAGTAGGACTAGGCAGAAAGACAAAACGTTCTGGCTCCACCTTAGGGGCAGTCCCTGAGGGTATATCCTCCCTCTCTCTGCTACAGGGAATCAGTTCTGTTCTAAAGCAGTAACAGAGAATTTAACCCAACCCAACTCAATGATAGAGGGGCGGGTACTACGTCTGTCAATGAGCTTAAGAGAAAAGGATTTTACGGTAAGATCTTACAAAAATCCATTTTTCTCTATCGCTCATTGACAGACGTAGTCTTCTTGATTCTCAAGAGCTGGGACATCCAGAAGCAGTGCCACAAATGAGGGGTGGGATTGACAAAAATCAAAATCCAATCTAGAAGGCCCAACCGGTGCCAAACTAGAAGTTTTAAAGGCTCATTATAAAATGAGACTCAAAAGAAAAAATTTCCAACGGAAAAAACCCTCGAGGCAGACCACTGGTCTCCTCAAATGGCGGCCTGCAAAACCTTGCGGCCAAACACGGCATCAGATGATGCCATTACATCAACTTTATAATGTTTTGTAAAGGTATGCACCGACGACCAGGTAGCCGCCTTGCACACCTGGACCACTGACGCCTGATGGCGAAAGGCCCATGACGCACTAAGCGCCCGAGTGGAGTGCGCCTTAACAGGGAACGGGGGCTCCCGACCCTTAATAGAATAAGCCTGTACCACCGTCTGTCTGATCCATTTGGAAATGGTCGCGGCAGATGCAGGCAACCCCTTTTTGGGTCCATCCGGGATCACAAAAAGTGAATCCGTCTTGCGAAACGAGTCTGTCGTTTTCAAGTATACCCTGATCGCCCGGACCACATCCAAGGAGTGTAAAGCAAACTCCCGAGGATGACTGGGCTTAGGACACAGGGAAGGTAATACAATTTCTTCATTTAGATGAAATTCTGAAACCACTTTTGGTAGGAAGGATGGATTTGGACGAAGAACCACCTTATCTCTATGAACCACCAGATATGGGGAACGACAAGATAAAGCGGCCAGTTCTGACACCCTGCGTGCAGAAGTGATAGCCACCAAGAAGGCCACCTTCTGGGACAACGTAGGTAGAGGAATCTCCCTAATATCTTCAAAGGGAGGTTTCTGAAGAACCGACAATACTAAATTAAGATCCCAGGGTGGTAACGGCGCACGCACTGGTGGAGCCAGATATCGCACCCCCTGGATGAAATTCCGCACCAAGGAATGAGTAGCCAAAGGCTTCTGAAAGAAGATAGCTAAAGCTGAGACCTGACCTTTGATAGTGCTCAAGGCCAGTTTCTGATCAACCCCTTGTTGCAGAAAAGCTAATATTCGACTAACCGAATAAGACCGTGGACGGAACCCCAAAGGTTCACACCATGCAATGTAGGACTTCCATGTGCGATGATAAATCTTTCTGGAAGTCGCTTTCCTTGCTTCAACTAGAGTAGGAATAACTGAAGCTGACAATCCCTTGTCCTTCAGCACCTGGGTCTCAATAGCCAGGCCGTTAAAGCCAGCGATCGTAAAGCAGGATGGAAGATAGGTCCCTGAGACAGTAGGTCCTCCCTGAGAGGAAGTCTCCACGGGACGTCCGCCACCAGTCTGACCACGTCGGCGTACCAAGCTCGACGAGGCCAGTCCGGAGCTACCAGAATTACTGGAATTTCTTCCTCCTCTATCCTGCGAAGAAGTCTTGGCAGTAACGCGAGAGGAGGGAAGGCATACATTAGCTGGTATTGCCCCCACGGGGCGATCAGTGCGTCTGCGGTCTCTGCTAGAGGATCGCGGGAGCGAGCCACGAATCTCTGTACTTTCCTGTTGAATCGTGATGCCAACAGATCCACATCCGGGGTGCCCCACCGTAGGCACAACTGGTGGAAAACGTCTGGATGGAGGGACCATTCCCCCTGATCCAGAGTCTGACGGCTGAGATAATCTGCCTGCCAATTCTCCACCCCCGGAATGAACACCGCAGAGATAGCTGGAACAAATCGTTCCGCCCAGCGAAGAATGCAAGCCACTTCTTTGGCCGCTCGGACACTCTTGGTGCCCCCCTGGTGATTGACATAAGCCACGGCCGTGGCATTGTCCGACTGGATCCGAACCGGGCTGCCCTGGAGCTGCTCGGTCCAGTGAATCAGACAAAGTCTGATCGCTCTCAGTTCCAATACATTTATCGGCAACCTGGATTCTTCCGGGGACCAAAGTCCCTGGACAGATAACTGACCGAGAATTCCTCCCCATCCGGATAGACTGGCATCCGTGGTCACTATCGTCCAATATATTGGCAGAAATGACTTTCCCTGGCTGAGCATCGGAGACCGAAGCCACCAGACCAGAGACTCTCTGGTCTGTTTGCTCAATCGGATCTGATTGTCCAGGGATTCCGGATTCCGATTCCATCTGAGAAGAATCTCTTGCTGAAGAATTCGGGTATGGGACTGGGCAAATGGGACTGCTTCGAAGGAAGCCACCATCAACCCCAGAACCCTCATGCAAGTCCGAAGGGAAGACCAGCTGTTGGACAGTAACAACTGGACTGCTGATTGAATCTTTCGGAGTTTCCCTACCGGAAGGAAAACTCTTGCCCTGACTGTGTCTAGAATTAGACCCAGATATTCGAGCCTCTGGGTGGGAACCAGAAATGACTTTTGCTGGTTCACCAGCCACCCCGAATTCCTGTAAAGAAATCATAGTAATTTCTATGTTTTGTAGCAAGGTCTGAGGAGACTCTGCATGAAGCAGAAGATCGTCTAGGTAACCAAGAATCGATATGCCTCTTTGGCGCAGTAGTGCCAACATTGGGGCCAACACCTTCGTGAAGACCCGAGGAGCCGTGGCGAGACCGAAAGGTAATGCCACAAACTGATAGTGGTTCTCTTCTACGGAAAAGCGTAGAAACCGCTGATGTCCTGCGAAAATGGGAATGTGAAGATATGCGTCCTTGATGTCTATGGACGCTAGGACATCCCCTGGATGCAGGAAGGCTGCTACTGTGCGAATGGACTCCATTCTGAATCTTCTTATGTTGACAAAAGAATTGAGTGCCATTAAGTCCAGAATTGGACGCACTTTGCCCTCTTTCCTGGGTATTGTAAATAGGTTTGAATAAAACCCTTGAAACCGTTCTGTCCAAGGAACGTGGACAACCACTCCTTGTTGTAGTAAATCTGTGACTGCTCTCCGCAGATCTTCTAAACGATCCGGGGATAGTCGAATATTGGAAGGGAAGAATCGCGCCGGTGGGAGAGATCGAAACTCGATCTTGTACCCTGACCTTATGACTTCGCAAACCCACTTGTCCGGGATTCTGGAAAGCCATGGATCCGGGAACCGGCGAAGACGTCCCCCCACCCCAGTTATGGGTGGGGGCGCACCTTCAGGCTTTGGACGGTTTATCTTCAGGTCTGGAGGGGGCGGGCTTTTGCTTGCCCGACCAACGACCCCTGACGCCTCCTGAAGGAGCTTTGGAGGACTTAGTTTTTTCACCCGCTGGACGAAAAAACCTCTTGTGAGCAGAAAAAGAAGGCCCTCGTCTTTGACGAGTTCCTTTACCTTTAAAATTTTGCGGTAAAAAGGTGCTCTTTCCACCCGTGAGATCCTTAAGGATCTCATCTAAGTTGGCTCCAAATAGACGCTCTCCTAAAAAGGGGATATTAGCCAATGCTTTTTTGGAACCTTGGTCGGCTAACCAACCTTTTAGCCACAGTGTACGCCTGAGAACCACTGCTGAGACTGATGCTCGCACCAATAATGGAGTGGCGTCTAACGCCGCATCACACACAAACTGTAACCCCTGTATCATTTGTTCCAACAAATCTGATACCGCCTGAGGGACCTCTTCTAAGTCCCGGCGTAACCACTTGGTCCATTCAGTTACAGCCTGCGAAACCAGACCAATAGCTATTATAGGTCTGAAAGCTGATCCAATCAAGGAAAACATGGTGCGAGACATAGCTTCTATCTTGCGATCCACTGGATCTTTAAAAGACGGAGCGTCTTCTAGAGGAATAACCGTGGCTTCATTCAATCTAGCAATTGGTGAATCCACCACAGGTGGTTCTGTCCATTTCTTAATGAGGGTTTCCTCAAACGGATAACGCCTGTTAATGCGTTTAGAAATAGTAAAAGTGCGTTTTGGCAGATGCCATTCTTCTTCGATTGGATTGCCAAAACATTTGGGCAATGGAAAAACCTTCGCCACTTTGATGCGTTTTTTAGTCCCAAAAGGGATTTCAGTTTCAGCTATTTCCGACGGAATACCCTGTAATCTTAAGGTTTCTTGAACAGATACAATGAGTGCGTTTACCAACGCTTCCTCTCTGGCTATGGCTGATGCCGAAACATCCTCCTCGCTGTCTGAAGAGACAGTACCCGAGACACCAATCCCAGATGAAGTACCTGCAACTGCAGAAATAGGCTCAGAGTCTGAATCCGAGGTTTCAGATAATAAGGGGTTAGGCGGGGGTCGCTTTCTTGCGCCCTGTCCCTGACAAGCCACTTCCACCCGGGACACAAAAGTTTCCATAATAGCTGACAATGATTCAATCATCAGTGGGGTGCTGGAGGATCCTGCAGACCCCTCGAGGGGATCCGGAGGAGATACATGAGTGGCAGGGTCCATGTTAATTCAGGACACCTTTGCCAGAAAACACAAAAAAACTTTCTTTTTTTTTTTTTTTTATGTGTCTCCCCCTAGCGCAATAGCGCCCCTCAGAGTACCTGCTTCTCGATCCCCACAGAGAGAGAGAGGGACCCCCAAGGCTCACCAACCGATGCAGTGAAGTTTCCAACCAACTGCAGTCAGCGTCTGTCTTTTACAGACTGGAAGGAGCTGTTGCTTTTTCCCGGGTAGAAGGACGTGGCTCCGCCCCCTGTGTACGCCTTCCGGCGTTCCCAGCTCTCCACGAGGTAGCTGGGCTCATGAAACATGGCCGCCCCCATACAAGAGACATAAGACTCCAAAAACATGGCGGCCGGCGTGACCTGAGGACACACATGCACTTGGTCTACGGCAAAATGGCGGCGGACCGCCGAAATCGTTTTCCCAGCACATCCACCTGCATCTCTGCTAAGTGGCGATATATGGATCTACAGGAGATACACTACAAATAAGGTAGGATTATACCTCCTATGTCTGCTGTAATGTTACAGTCTGCTGGGTAGAGTGTTCGCTCTCAAACCAAGTCCACTTCCCACAAACACATACTGTATTTACAAGGGGGACTTTTTAGTGTCAGATATATACTGACCATGTATGGAGGGGCCCATAATTCATACTGCCTCATATCGAGGAAAGAAAAAAGGGAACGTTTACTCACCATACCAAACCGACAGGCACCCTCTCTTCACAATACCCTCTCCACCGGGGTGGGGGGTTGTGGACCACTCCGGACGCCTCGACTCTCTGGTTCCTGGCGTCCAAGCGAGACTTTTAACTCGCAAGGTCAGTCCCTCCACTGGGACTCCGTCGCGGCCGACCCAGCGCGGAGCTCTGGTCTGCACGCGCTCGTAGGCAGAAACCGGGGTGACCACTGGATCTCAACATCCAGCCCGTCGCCCGGCCCCGCATACTTACTTGAATGTGTCGCGGCCGACCAAGCGCAATGCAATGGTCTGCGCGCGCTCGTAGGCCGGCTGGGGTGACCACAAGTGTCGCCCAGTCCGGCGTTTTTGCTTGAAGATCTCACAGGAAAAAAACACTGGAGAAAAACTACCTAAAAAATGTCTTTTTCTAAAGAAAAAAATCTTGCCAGGACCAAAAGATCCCAGCAAGGAACTTAGGTCCTTACTCCTGACTAGACAGAAAAAAACTGATTCCCTGTAGCAGAGAGAGGGAGGATATACCCTCAGGGACTGCCCCTAAGGTGGAGCCAGAACGTTTTGTCTTTCTGCCTAGTCCTACTCCTGCGGAGACAACATAACCCAGCTCTTGAGAATCAAGAAGACTACGTCTGTCAATGAGCGATAGAGAAAATAAGATTGATACAATTCGTGAAGAGATCTTTACACTAAAGATATCTCCCTCACCTTACACACCTTGTCCTCCTGCACAATCAATACTTCCCTTGTTTAACCCAACTACTGTAGAGGAAGTTACTAAAATTTTGTCTAATGCCCACCTAAGTTCCTGCCCCCTGGACCCTGTTCCTTCTCAAATACTACGGTCAGCCTCTGATTCTATCCTACACTCTTTAACTCATATCTTCAACCTCTCCCTCTCCACTGGCATCTTCCCCAGCTCTCTAAAACATGCGCTAGTAACTCCCATACCAAAGAAAGCCTCACTAGACCCCTCCAATCTTAATAACTTAAGACCCATCTCCTTACTCCCTTTTGCTTCCAAACTCCTTGAACGTTTAGTCTACAACCGCCTGAGCGAGCACCTCATTGAGAATAACCTCCTTGATCCCCCTCAGTCTGGATTTCGCCGGCAACACTCCACTGAAACGTCTCTCCTAAAACTTACAAATGACTTACTTACAGCAAAAACCAATGGTCACTACTCGATACTATTACTCTTGGACCTCTCTGCTGCCTTTGATACTGTTGACCACCCCCTCCTCCTCAAAAAACTCAGTTTGCTCGGTCTCCGTGACTGTGCTCTCCACTGGTTCGAATCTTACCTATCTCACCGCACCTTCAGTGTCACTTACAATTCCACTTACTCCTCTGCAACTCCTCTTACTGTTGGGGTCCCCCAAGGTTCTGTCCTTGGACCGCTACTATTCTCAATCTATACCTCCTCCCTGGGTCAGCTAATAGCCTCCCATGGCTTCCACTACCATTTCTATGCTGATGACACCCAAATCTACCTCTCTACCCCTCAGCTCACCCCATCAGTCTCCTCCCGCATCACTGATCTACTAACAGACATATCAGCCTGGATGTCTCACCACTTCCTCAAACTGAATCTATCTAAAACCGAGCTCATAATATTTCCTCCTCTACGTGCCCCTTCCCCGGAATTCTCTGTCAAGATCAATGGAACAACTATTAGTCCTTCCACACATGCCAGGGTGCTAGGGGTAACCCTGGACTCTGCACTGTCCTTTCAGGCTCACATCCAATCCCTATCCAAATCATGCCGCCTTAACCTTCGCAACATCGCTAGAATACGGCCCTTTTCAACCAATGACACCACCAAGCTTTTAATTCACGCCCTGGTTATCTCTCGCCTCGATTATTGCAACTCCCTCCTCATTGGATTACCCTTGCATAGATTATCCCCCCTTCAATCCATAATGAATGCTGCTGCAAGACTTATCCACCTTACCAACCGTTCAGTGTCCTCCAACCCTCTCTGCCAATCCCTTCATTGGCTTCCACTCACCCAACGAATAAAATTCAAAGTGCTAACAATAGTTTACAAAGCCATCCACCACTCTGCCCCCAGCTACATCACTAACCTGATCTCAAAATATCAACCTAGCCGCTCTCTTCGGTCCTCCCAAGACCTCCTGCTCTTTAGCTCCCTTGTCACCTCTTCCCATGCCCGCCTCCAGGATTTCTCCAGAGCTTCTCCCATTCTTTGGAACTCTCTACCCCAATCTGTCCGACTGTCCCCTAATCTATCCATCTTTAGACGATCCCTGAAAACCCTTCTCTTTAAAGAAGCCTACCCGGCTACTAACTAATAACGCTGTTTCACTTGCTCCATCAGCTCATCCCCCACAGCTATTGCCTTTTGTATCAATTGACCCTCCCTTTTAGATTGTAAGCTCTAACGAGCAGGGCCCTCTGATTCCTTTTGTTCCAAATTGTAGTGTAACTGTGATGTCTGCCTTCATTTTGTTAAGCGCTGCGCAAACTGTTGACGCTATATAAATCCTGTATAATAAATATAATAATACCCTACAAAAGGAGGCAACAAAAGTCGGGTAATCGAATATATCACAGGATTATCGTTCTCCAAAAAGGGATTCGCCCAGGCCAAGGCCTTGTCCAAGAGCAACGAGATTAGGAAGCCCACCTTGGATCTGTCAGATTGAAACGCCTGAGGAACCATCTCAAAAAAAATGCCCACTTGGTTTAGGAAACCACGACACTGACTTGGTTCACCCCCAAATTGCTGCGGGAGGGGGGCTGAACCAGTCATCCCTCTGGTAACAGTGACCCCAGCTGCAGCTGCAGGAGCCGGGGCTGCAACAGAAGCAGCAGCAGGAGCAACCACCGGCCTAGCAGCACCAGGAGCAAGGTGTGCTGTGCGTTCAAGCAACATCTGCAACCCCTGAGCGAAATGACCCAAAAGGTGATCTTGTTGATTGAGTGCGTTTACCAGCATGGGGAGCGTATGGGAGAACCTGCATCGTCAGGATTCATGGCCTATGTGTACTGTCAGGGTGCCAGGAAACCAGACCACACAAAGATGCAAGTAAAATAAAGCAGTTTATAAGAGCAACAACAATAAATGCACAGCAAGAGTGAGGCGCGAAATAATGAACAGCCGTGGTCAAGTCCAGAAGCGGGTAGTCATCCAAGCCGGGATCGAGTCCAGACACAGGTAGTGAGCCGATGCCGGGTCATCTGCCAATGCAGGGACGTATGCCGATGCGGGATCGAGAGCCAGGAAAGTCGTCAGCCAAGCCAGGTCATGCACGGAGGAACATGGAGAAAAGAAGACTGCTAGTAGTGATGCATCTTGTAATAAACGCAAGGACAAGAACTGCAAGTCATCAGGTGATCTAGTCAGGTGTGCAACATCATCACTGAGCGACACCCAGGCAGCAGGCAAGTGATGATGCAAACAAAGTTTATAAGAGACAGCAGTCTGCACATGTCCAAAATGGCTGCCAACAGGAAGGCAAGGTAAGACCTTGACACTGGGGGTTAGAAAAAGTAACACTTGAGAAGGGTATAGCTTCTGTGGAGGGCAACCAGGAGGCAGGAAAGGGACATTAACTAGTAAAGACCAGTGGAGTAAATGAAGGGGAAGATGGGAGGAAGAAACTGGTAGGTGGGAAAGAGAAAAAAAAGTAAACGGGAAGGCGAAGAAAAAAAGGCAGTGGTTAGGAGGGGAGTTGGGAGGGAAAGAGAAGAAAGAAGAGCCAGTACTCATTGGAATGGGATCCTAATGGTTAAGGGCCTCGTTAGGAAAGTTTAAATAGTAAGATAGATATGGTCAAAATCTACCGGTAAGTTGGCTCTTTGGGCAATCCCACCATCCATGGCTAGGACAATAATGGAGCTTTTTGAAGTGTTGAACCAGATGTCTTGCGAGTCTTCTTAAAAAATGGAATAGTCTAAATCTAGTTCTCAGTCAGTAGTATATAAAAATCGATGGAAAGATGATTGAAATAATGCCTAGGGTGTGTTTTATAGATATGCTTGAATATGTTAAGTTGCATTGTGGTATCAGAAAGTCGTAATCATATAGTTTGATTTGTAGGTATCTATTGTATCTATCGAAAGATTTATCTAGGCGGTATAGTGTGCCAAATTTTAAAGGTTCAAGGGATTTGTAGGTATCTATTGTATCTATCGAAAGATTTATCTAGGCGGTATAGTGTGCCAAACTTTAAAGGTTCAAGGGAAATAAAGCTTGATGGGTGCAGAAAATCATAAATATGGAGTATGTTGGAGTGTAACCACCAGGTAAAACTTGTAAGAGAATGCCATGCTCAAGCAAAAAGTGGATTACCCAAAAAGGGAGAAGTGGGGATAAAAGTTACCCAAATACCTAACTCTGTCCCATACTTTATGAGAATGGGAATTGATAGGACCAAAGAAAAGTCTGCAATAAGAATGGAGAAAACAAATGATAACTTACTTTTTCTATCCCAGTAATGTCAAGGGCCTGGAGAAGGAGAAGCCTCAAAGGATCAATGGACAGCGCAAAGCACAGGGGTGAGTATTTAAAGAAAGCCCATGGGTCAGAAATACCTTTTTTGGGAGGAAGGGAAATTCTTAGGGGCGAGTGTCAGGTACTCCAGACGGTATGAGAGCAGGAAGGCTTCCTTCAGAAATTTGATTAAATAGCCGAAGGTCTAACGAAGATGAATCTTCTTTTGGGTGTTGGCATACAACATTGTGGCTAAGGATTCCTTAATCAAAAAACCATCCAGGTACCCTGTGGTATGAATGCACTGGGTCCGCAGTAGTGCAAGAAGCAGACAAAGACTTTTATGAACATTCAAGGTACAGAGGAAAGCCCAGTTTGTACATATGCAAATCAGAAATGTTGATTTCCCAAAGCAAAATGCAGAAAGTGTTGATGTGGTGGAAACGTGACTGGAGGAAAGCCAATGTAATACCAATATTCAAAAAAGGGCGGAGGCATATTCTGGGAAACTATAGGCCGGTCAGCCTGACATTAACAGTATGTAAATTATTGGAAGGGATGTTAAGGGACTATATCCAAGAATTTGCGAAGGACAACATCAGCACTAATCAGCACGGGTTTACAAAAGGATGTTCTTGCCAAACCAATCTCCTAACATTTTACGAGGAGGTGAGCTGTGAGCTAGATAAGGGGAGACCTGTGGATGTGGTGTATCTGGATTTTGCTATGGCATTCAATACAGTTCCCCACAAATGCCTAATCTACAAACTAAGGTCTGCAGGCTTCGACCACAAGGTTTGTTCTTGGATAGAAAACTGGTTACAGGGGCGTGTTCAAAGGGTGGTGATACATAACATGTACTGGTCTGGAGTGGTAAGTGGGGTCCCCAAGTCTCAGTCCTGGGACCAATTTTGTTCAATTTATTCATAAATAACATACAGGAGGGGATCATTAGCTCAATCTCAGTTTTTGCAGATGACACAAAAATAGTCAGGGCAATAATTCTCATCAAGATATAGAAATATTACAGAATGATCTGAACAAAATAACAAAGTGGGCAACTACATGACATATGAGGTTTAATGTGGAGAAATGTAAGGTATTGCACTTGGGGTCTAAAAACATAAATGCAAAATATGGTCGGGGGGGGGGGGGAACCTCTGGGGGAATCAAGACTGGAGAAAGATCTGAGGGTCCTAGTGGAAGATAGACTAAGCAATAGCATGCAATAGCATGCAATGTCAAGCTGCAGCTGCCAAAGCCGGCAGAATATTAGCATGCATATGGAAGGGGATATGATCCAGAGATAAAGCTATAATCCTGCCACTTTATAAAACCCTGGTCCGGTCATATCTGGAGTATTACGTCCAGTTCTGGTCGCCAATCCTCAGAAGGAAAGTGCTGAAACTGGGGTGAGTCCAAAGAAGGGCAACTAAACTAATTAGGGGATTGGGGGGCCTTAATTATGAGGAGCGATTGCAGACGCTTAATTTATTCTCCCTGGAGAAGAGACGCCTGAGAGAGGATATGATAGAGATTTACAAATACCTCAATGGTGATCTCAGCATAGGAAAAAACTATTTGGTCTCAAGGAAACATTCTAGAGACTTGAATTACATTCTCTAGAGCAGGGGTCCTCAAACTTTTTAAACAGGGGGCCAGTTCACAGTCCCTCAGACACTGTTGGGTGCCGGACTATAGTTTGAAAAAAAATATGAACGAATTCCAATGCGCATATTTTTTATTGTTTAATTTATATAGTGGCAGCTGGTGCTCAAAATTTTTTTTTGGGGGGGGGGGGGCGCAAACAGAAAAATTTAATAGGCATTGCTTTGCGGCAAAAAAACGCTGTAAAAAATAGAGTGACCAGCGTATCCCCTTCAATGCAGAGAGATCACCGTGCCCCCTTCAATGCAGAGAGACCAGCGTGCCCCCTTTCAATGCAGAGTGACCAGCGTGCCCCCTTTCAATGCAGAGTGACCAGCGTATCCCTTTTCAATGCAGAGAGATCACCGTGCCCCCTTCAATGTAGAGAGACCAGCGTGCCCCTTTCAATGTAGAGAGACCAGCGTGCCCCCTTTCAATGCAGAGAGACCAGCGTGCTGTGCCCCCTTTCAATGCAGAGAGACCAGCGTGCCGTGCCCCTTTCGATGCAGAGAGACCAGCGTGCCCCCTTTTCAATGCAGAGAGACCAGCGTGCCCCCTTTTCAATGCAGAGAGACCAGCGTGTCCCCTTTTCAATGCAGAGAGAACAGCGTGCCCCCTTCAATGCAGAGTGACCAGCGTGCCGTGCCCCTTTCAATGCAGAGAGACCAGCGTGCCCCCTTTTCAATGCAGAGAGACCAGCGTGCCATGGCCCCTTTCAATGCAGAGAGACCAGCATGCCCCCTTCAATGCAGAGAGACCAGCGTGCCCCCCTTCAATGCAGAGAGACCAGCGTGCCGTGCCCCCTTCAATGCAGAGAGACCAGTCAGTGCACTTACCTGCAGCGGCGGCATCTCCTCGAGTCTTCTCGCCTCCTCCTCGGCCAATGGCATTTGTTCGCCTTTTGGCCAATTAGGAAGCGGGTCTCGGACCCGCTTCCTGATTGGTCAGGAGGAGGATCCGTGTGACTATAGCGAATTTTCATTCACTATTGTCACACAAATGGGTGGGATAGGGCGCACTGCTCTGCTCCCCAGGTCCACCCTTTTCTGAAGCCTGCCTCTGGCTCTAATTAGGTGATTCAGAAAAAAAAAAAAAAAACATGATTGATACATCCCGGCGGGCCAGGTTCAGGACCCTGGCGGGCCGCCATAGTTTGAGGACCCCTGCCGCGGGCCATAGTTTGAGGACCCCTGCTCTAGAGCATCAACAAAAACAATAAGGCTGATGACAGCAACTGCAATTGATCTAATAGAATGAGGTCTTAAAGACAGTTTCTTGTGCTCTATTCAATTGTTTTGTCCAGTTAGCACTAATTTGGCAAACAGACAAGGCAGCAGTTGCCAGTGCAGCATTTTTGGCTCCTGGAAAACAAAGGTTCTAGGAGTACCAAAGGTTTTCAGAAGAGTTCAGACACAGTGGCAGAAAAATCTCCTTTTGTAAGATAGGCCACATGAAGTGTGTCTGACAGGGAGCTAGAATCAGAGGAGGGGAGTGGTGTCATTATGGGACATTACTCTAGCACAAGGGAACAGCCATCGCTCTGAGTGGTGTTCGACATTTCCTGTAGACTTGTTAGGCAGCTCTTTCGTCCCAGCTCCCGTGTGTCTGTGGTCTGCCATTGATCACGTGGATGAATCTCCAGTGGATTACTCCAGTTTTCTTTTTAGGTTTTGTTCCCTTTTATTTTCACCTAGGGATCTGAACAGCAAATATATCAGTTTAGAGAGTTCAGACAAACCATTTACCACTGACAGGGGTGCTTACAATGATCAGCTTTTATTTATGTAGCTTTTATGTAAAATTTTTATCCCAAAAAAAAAAAAACTTGTTGTAACTGCATGTTTAAGTGCAGTGCGAGCTGGAGTTTGGTTTCAGGTTGTTAGTGTATTTAAACCTACTAGGACATTCAACGCTCCACTCCCCCCAAATGCTGCTGTCTACTGTGCCCGTGTGTTCCTTCACTCTAATACATGCGTACTACTGGTCAGATCACTAGGTGAAAACAGAGGGGGAAAACAAGATTAAAAAAAAAAAGAAAAACAAAGGTGTAATTCGTTCAGTCACATTTTTTTTTAAAACATTGAAGGCATCCGTTCAGATCTGTCTAAATGGAAAAGGACACAGCCCTGTTTTAATAGAAATGATCATCCCTTTACAACAGCCCATGCATAGACCTACATTGTGGTTCAGTCTGGATCCATCTGAAAAACTGACAGATGGATCTAGTCTGAATGCCCATGTTAACAGGGCCTAATGGTCTTTGCTTGCAGGTTTTTTTTTTCCCCCCTCTGGATCAAACATAGAAGACCCACACTTACAGGCAGAGGTTGTACTTTATGGAGTTTTGTCTTTTTTCAGCCTCACAAAGGCATCAGTCATGTTTTTTCAGTAATAAAAACAGATTCAGTTTACATCAGTTTGCACATCCATCCTCAGTTTAGTTTACCTCAGTTTGCACTTCAGTTCAGTTTACATCAGTCTACATCCATTTTTGCATCCGTTTTTTCCTAGTTGTGGCACAGACCAATCAGAGGTAACAAAAGCATAAAAATAAAATGTTTCTTGCCTAAAAATGGCATCCGTTTAAATGGAAAAGAACACTCCCTTATTCCATTTAAAAAACAGACCCGAAAAAACACGGATGTAGACTGATGTAAATGGATGATTATCCGTTGACATCTGCCCACCATAGACATACATTGTGGTTCTATTTCAATCTGTCTGAAAAACTGACAGACAGATCTAGACTGAACATCCATGTGAAAGAGGCCTAATCTAATATTAATTATGGAACAATGAATATTGCAGCATGGTTTGAGGGTAATGTTTTGCATTTAAATTGCTTTCAATGACTTCCTTTCACGTTGAATGGTATGGAGGACAAAGCAGTTCAGGAAGCAAAGCTATGTCCTATTCTGTGTGACATATCTTTAGTCTCCAAAATACCAGAAATGCAACTTACAAGTTGAAGGAAGTAAAGTGGATAAAATGGAATATACATACCTGAGAAGTTGCAAAGCTGAGATGTAATCTTCAGTTTCCCATACTTTCTTTTCTAGACAAGCACAGTAAAGTTCTCTGATCTAGAAGCATGATAGGAGAGATCAGGAAAAAAGAAAAAAAACTGTTTATTCTCACAAAAAGGATTACATAAAAAAATTACCCATTTTAGTTGTACAAAGCAAAAACATAGGAATCTACACACCCAAAAGCATAATCTAAAACTGCATCATATATGAATAATCAGCTGTACTTAAACATATCATCAGCTATTAATTATTAACAATTATTATGGGTCTTCCAAAATCCCACAGAAAATTACCATTACAAAATGGTTAAAATTGCATATGTTCAAACCACCCTTTGTAAGGCAAAACCCCACTTTTGCTAAAAATACTTTTTAACCTATACACAAGCTGTTTTGTACTTTAAAGTCCGAATCCAGGAGAGGTGTAGCATAAAAAAAGTGAATGAAGGAGGCCCTTCCTTGAACTGCAGGTCAACAAACTTAGTAAGACAAGCAGACAGAGGAAGCAGTACCTAGATGATCTCACACTCACGATATATATAGCGATTATGTCTTAGGCACAGAAGTACTTTAGGTACAAAAACCTGTCAGGAAGTGCTATTTTTCAGTAGGAATTAAAGACAAAAAAGAACATTTTTTTCAGGTTTTTGTTTAAAGCAGAACCTCACCCAATAGAGGAAATTCCATTCTTCCTCCTCTACATTTGGCACAAGTTTTTGATCAGTGGGGAGCAGGTACCTGGTTTTAACAGATACCCACTCCCCCACATCTGGTCAGATCGCCACTGAGATCTGAGTGGAAGTTCACCCCCCCCTCCTTTCCCCGCAGCCTTCTGGGACATGTCGGAGGTCCCAGAAAGCTGCAGGACCAATCAAATGGTGCAGCGCGGCTCGTGCATGCTCAGTGAGCAGCTGGCTGTGAAGCCGCAAGCAGTCAAGGCCAGCTGCCCACACTTAAGTGGGGTACACACTAGTAGAAAATCTGCCGAAAATTCCCTTGCGAGGTAAAATCGTACGATTTTCGGCTAGTGTGTACACAACTTTCAGCAGGCGATGCCGACATTTTCAATGAAAAAAAAAACAGAGGGACAAACACCAACATTTTTATCGTCCGTCCCCAGCACGACCAATTTTCGTTTAATATGTAAGCAGTAGGTTCGCGAAAAATCGGATACGAAAGACTGCGCATGATCTGAAGTTGCTGACGACCCGGAAGTCTAGGAACAAATGTCCAAAAAAATAAAAATAAAAAAATCGGACAAAAAATTTTGTGAACATTATGCACGGTCAACTACAAACGGTTATGCCCGCTGAGCATGAGAGAGAGAAATTGAAGGATATTTTGTCCGATTTTCGTCAAGTGTGTATGAGCCTTTAGTATGCTGGCGGTGGCCGCCGAAGCCCAGTGAAGAAACCAGCCTATTGAGAACACCGCTGGATACCTGGACAGGTAAGTGTCTATTTATTAAAAGTCAGCAGCTACAATTTTTTGTGTCTGCTGACTTTAAATTTTTAAAAATATGACTGAAGCACCTCTTTAAGCACAATTACAATTTCCACATGTTCCCAATAAAAGAGCAAATTTTCATTTTTTTTTAAATAAGCAGAATTTCACCTTAAAGGTAAAGTTCTGCTTTACATCCTCATCCTCCCTACATTCGGCACAATTTTTTTGGGGGGGGAGTGGACACAGTTTTAATAGGTTACCCACTCCCACTTCTGCTCGGATCGCCAGTTTGCCCCGCCCCAGCTCAGCGCTCCAATGAGCGAAGAGGTAGCAGAGCAGGAAGCTGCCGACTGCCAGTCAGCAGCTCTCTACTCGGGGAGCTGTGAGAACCGAGCAGTCGGCGGTGTTCGATCACTTGGTTCTCAGTGTAGAGGCGCCGGGGGACAGATGCAGCATCAGACCAATGCTCCATCCACCTAAGTAAGTATATTTTGAAAAATGGCCCACAGCCCATACTTTTAGACTTAAGGTCCATTTAAATCCTACTAAAATTACCTTTCCATTAAAATCTGCAGGCAGCTAATATTTTCTAAAAATTGTAAATTTAAACAATGGCAAGACTACTATGGGTATCCTACACATGGTGTGCAGAAATTATCATTTTTTTCACCCTGTACCAATTTGGCTACCTGGGGACTTTCTGCACTTTGGCATCTTGGCCTTAGATATCAAAGGTCCTTGTTCTGGCAATTATTGGCAAAAGCACATTACTGCTCACTGCCTGAATTAAAAGCACAGTAGTTTGTAATATACGGTCACACAAACCTTTTATGAAAAAATATTAGCAGAAAATATTTCAGCTCCACCAGTATATGCAAGATATTACACTAAATTGCGTGTAACTATTCACAGCCAAAAGCCTTTGAGCAAACAATGAGATTACTACAGTAGCAAGCTAAACTGTCAAAAGCACAAGAATATTCTATGATGGCAAATAGTTGTTTAGAGTACTTGCAAATAATATCTCCCAAAATCTTTCAAAATCTGGATGCAGAGCTATAGCTTTGTAACCTGGTTAACATAATAGGTTTTGATAATGCTTTCTCTCTTCAAAACATGTTTAAAGCGGAGTTCCACCCTCAAAATCAACTTTTCACCATCCGCTTGCTTTAATGTACCTGAAAAAGAATTGGATAATTTACATTTCTTTTTGTTTCACGTACCTTCTTTTTGATGAAAATATATTTACCTTCCTCCCTCTTCCACCCTCTGCGGCCGCGGCCCGCGCCATCACTTCCTGCTTGCATTGACTCCTGGGAGATGAGCATCATCGCTCCCAGGAGTCAATGCGCCTGCACCGGCCCTACTTGTCACTTCCGGTGCAGGTGCGTCATTTCCTGCTGAACAGCTTTTGGGCATACCCAGAAGCTGTGCAGGGATGACGCACCTGCACCGGAAGTGACGAGCAGGGCCGGTGCAGGGCATTCTGGGACTCCGAGGTCACCGAAGAGGACACCGAAGAGGATGCTCCGACTTCAGTTGCCCACACCTTAGATGACAGCGCTGGACAAGACATTTATTTCTTCTAAAAGGTAAGTGAAACAGGGGACAGTTCAGAGGCCATCGTTGCTTAAATGCACTCGCCCTGACTGTCCCGGGGGTATTTTTATTTAAAAACAAATTTTCAGGGTGGAACTCCGCTTTAATGTATACTATGAAAAAAAAGTAAAAAAAATAGAAAAAAATCCAAGATCCTACAATATTTAAAATTAAAAAATACAGCTCACAAACTTAAAGTATTGAAGACCTTATATATTAAAGCATACCATATTGCATTTGGTGAAAATGAAAGATGCCTGCCGTCTGTCTCAATCATTAGTGCCATCTTCTGGCTACTCTGAATATTGCAACTCAAGAACAGCTGGCATATCAAACTAATTCAGTAAATACATCTGATATGCAAGTGATGCTTATTTCTTATAAATCAAGGGACAAATTTATTTCCATAACTTCATTGTTAAAAAAATGAGGCATATTTCACAAAGTCCAATTCAAATTCAGTAATAAAAAAACTTTTTTTTAAATAACACACACAATTTCCCTTTGTCTTAAAAATTTTGAAAATATTAGTTTTATCTTAGCATAAAAGGGAAGCATGTACACAGGTGTCTCAATAAAATACTTCTGTGCCTTTAGAGTTTAATGCATCTATAAAGTGTGCAGGTATTTTGTTTCTCTGCCAAATAAAATGCCCAGCAAGTGAAAAGGTTCTATTAACTTGCACTTTGACAATTAACTTAGGGCCAGTTCACACCATAGAAATGCAGTCCAGGTGTTTTTTTAGTTGCGCGTTTTTGATGCATTCCGGTGCACTTTTTTTCGCCGCCTCTTTTTTCTTCACCTTAAATAAGGGTGTGTATTCCAGTGCGTTTTTTGGTGCATTTAAGTACGTTCCGGTGCATTTTTCATGCATTTTACTGCATTCCAGTACAGTTCAGTTCAGAAAAAATGCAGCATGTTTACTTTTTTTACTGGAACTGACTGCACTGGTGTGGACTATGCCATTGAAAACCATATAACCTACTATTCATGCGTTTTTGATGCAGAAAAAAAAAAATGCACTGGACTGCATGTGATGTGAACTGGCCCTTAACCACTTGCCGACCGCCGCAAGTATATATACTGCGGCGGTCAGCCCCGTGCAGGGAAAGTGACGTACCGGTACGTCACTAGCCTGTGAGCCAATAGGGGGCGAGCGCGTGCGCCGCCGGAGGCGCGTTCCCGCCCCCGCCGCCGGAGGCGCGTTCCCGCCCCCGCTCGTTCACGGACACCTCCGCACGAGTGACTGACGGACTCGATGTCCGCCGGTCACTCGCGATCGTCAGTTACAGAGGGAGAAAGGCAGGCGGCTAATGTAAACACAGCCGCCTGTCATTCTCCCTTGTGTAACAGCAGAGGTCAAACGGATCTGCTATGTAGGACCGTTGATCTCTGCTGTTACATGAACAGCCACATCCCTGCACAGTTAAGATACACGCCCCTAGGGACACACTTAACCCCTCCTTCTCTAATAAAGTTAACCCCTTCCCTGCCAATGTCATTTTTAAAGTAACAGTTCATATGTATAGCACTGATTACTGTAGTAATGTCACTGGTACCCCCAAAAGTGTTAAAAATGTTAGTCAGGCGTCCAATCTGTCTGCCGCAATGTCGCAGTCCCGCAAAAAAAAAAAAAAAAAAAAATCGCAGATCGCCGTTATTACTCGTTAAAAAAAAAACAACAAAAATGACAAATCTTTCTCGTAGTTAGTAAACGCAATAACTTTTGCGCAAACCAATCAAAATACGCTTATTGCAATTTTTTTTACCAAACATATGTAGCAGAAAACAAATTGGCCAAAAATGTTAAAAAATTTTGATTTTTACATTTTTTTGGGGGAATTTCATATAAAAAAATGTGGTTAAAGAACCATACACTCACCCCCCCCCCCCCCCCCCAGTTTATGAATTGAAAATTAAAGGTAAGAAAACAGCTAAATACACCATATACATAACACTATCCTGAAGTGTAAAGTGTAAGTGTAGGAAAACAGATAAATACATAGGGGAAATGCATACATTTAGGCTGTTTTAACTTCCAAAAGATATGTATGTTTAACTTTAGAAAACCTGGCCAGACAACATAGTCAGCATGGTCTGCTGGTTAGTGACAGTTGTGGAATGGAAACATCTAAATAAATCTAATATGTTTCGAGGGGTGTCCCCTCTTCTTCAAAGCTGCTGAAGAAAAAGGGACACCCCTTGAAACGCGTCAGCTTTATTTGGATGTTTCCATTCAACAACTGTCACTAACCAGCAGACCATGCTGAGTGGAGCATCTGAGTGGAGCATCTGGTGGAGTTTTTATATATATTTCGCTTGACAATTCATCCTGTTTGTGAGTATGTGTATATATTTTTAAAAAATAAATTGTCGCAAAAGTAATGTGCTAGGCTGGTGCGCCCTCTGTTTCTTTATTTTTCTAAGAATTTCATTGCCTGTAAAGTCTGTTTAACTTACTATGATCAACCTCTCCTTTGAATATTAATGTGCAGGGGACAACTACAACAAAAACAACCTTCAAATCAATAAAACAGCCGAGTTACATAAAGTTTGTTAATGTAAAGTGATAAAAAAAGTCTATTTATTTTTTTTAAAACAAATATGGTTGTACTTCTCTGTTCTGTGCGATGGTTTTGCACAGAGTAGCCCCAGCCCCCCTCATCTGGGGTCCCCTGTTGGTGCTCCTGGCTCCTCCTACCTTTGAGTAACCCCCCCCCCCAGCAAGCCACTTGCTAAGGAAGGGTACCCATATGGCCTTGACGCCCCCCCTCATTCCCTTGTCACTGGATTCGATTAACAGCAGCAGAAGCTTCTACTCTCACAGAGTCCAGTAAAGAGGGAGAGAGAGAGCAGCACTGTACTAGACAATGATCAGGCTCAGGTAAGCATTTAGGGGGGGGGCGCTGAAGCTAAAAGGTTTTTCACCTTACTGTAGAGAATAGGGCTGAACGATAGTCGATGTGAACATCGATATCGTGCTACGAGCGTGGGCGATAGTCACATCTCCGAAACATGCGATGGGGAAGGCAGAGAAGTCGGGACTCACAGTGGTGGTAGAAGAACACAGCCTGACATCTGTCCCACATGTTCAGTCTGCCCTGCAGCTAGATCTGCTGACTGAGCGGTGAGCAGCACGCCATGAGCAGCGGCATAGGGAACCAATCACACGTGCCTGCACACCTGATTGGTTCACTGTGCCGCTACTCACGACGTGATTGATTCGCTGTGCTCACCGCTCGGTCAGGAGAACTAGCTGCAGGGCAGACTGAACATGTGGGACGGATGTCAGGCTGTGTTCTTCTACCTTTGGTAAGTCTCTCTGCATTGAAGGGGACACGGCACGCTGGTCACTGCATTATTGGGGGCACGCTGGTCACTGCATTGATGGGGGGCATGCTGGTCACTGCATTGATGGGGGGCACGCTGGTCACTGCATTGATGGGGGGGCACGATGGTCACTGCATTGATGGGGGGGCACGATGGTCACTGCATTGATGGGGGGGCACGCTGGTCACTGCATTGATGGGGGGCACGCTGGTCACTGCATTGATGGGGGGGGCACGCTGGTCACTGCATTGATGGGGGGCACGCTGGTCACTGCATTGATGGGGGGCACGCTGGTCACTGCATTGATGGGGGGCACGCTGGTCACTGCATTGATGGGGGGCATGCTGGTCACTGCATTGATGGGGGGCACGCTGGTCACTGCATTGATAGGGGGCATGCTGTAGTAAATCTGCATTGAATGGGGGCACGCTGTAGTAACTCTGCATTGAATGGGGGCATGCTGTAGTAACTCTGCATTGAATGGGGGCACGCTGTAGTACAACTCTGCACAACTAAAAATGCGTGACGAAGAGGATCCGCCGCAAAAAAATATCGCAATATATATAGTTGGGAAAAAAAATATCGCAATGTGATTTTTTTTCAATATTGTGCAGCCCTAGTAGAGAATGCGTATAAAAGGGGGAAGTGATTGGCGCTGCCAATAAGGAGTGTGTGAAAGATATGAAAAGTGGGATTCTAAGAGTTGGTGTTCAATAGCTAGTCAAATGTGTAGACTAAATTCACACTAAAGTGGGTAAAAGTGACTTGTGCAATATATACATATAAATAAGTATCGTGTGACAATTACTAATCATTAAACGTAAATCAACAATAAAAACCATATGCATTAAGACTTAGTGCAAAGTGCCAAATAGTGAATATGTGAACCACTAGGGAATTAAAAATAACTAAAAAAATGCAGTGTGCAAAAATTTGGTCACCCTGCTCAGTAATATATATATATATATATATATATATATATATATATATATATATATATGTGTGTGTGTGTGTGTGTGAGTCTGTAGTGATAAAAATTATCTCATTCAATAAAAGGAATAAATATATATGGCCATAAATAAATACACATTCGGTGCAAGGTCTATTCGGTGCAGAATAAAATCCAGAGGTCTAAAAAATGTGTATAAAACTAGAGTTATAAAACAATTAGTAAAGTGCAAAAGTGCAGAAGAAAGTCCAAATTGAACCATATATATATATATATATATATATATATATATATATATATATATATATATATATATATATATATATATACAAAAAGTGTCCAATACAATCTTGAATAGGTGCAAAGTCCACAAAATCGTTAAGGTGCTCTTTTTTTGGAGTGACCCGGAGTGGATAAATGGGTGAGAGATCAGGTGCTCCCCCTTCCAATAGGTCCCGCGCTTACCAGAGCTGGATACCCCTACAGGGGTAAATCGCAGGTTGATACTAGGGATCGCTCCCATGCAGCAGGGGTCCGGTCCCTGTTCCTCTCTAACTGGTTACACTTGACCCGGTCACACTCCAAAGAAGTAATAGGGAGCTTATATCGACATCATTACTCCAAGGGAAAAAATATCAAGGACAATCCCAGGACATGTGTGGAAAAAAATGCCTCACTACAGACTCACACACAGGATTGTGTGACGTCTCTGCACTGCAGGTGGTTTGATTATTTTTATCTATTCATCTATTTATATATATATATTTATATATATATATATATATATATATATATATATTACTTATCAGGGTGACCAAATTTTTGCACACTGCATTTTTTTAGTTATTTTTAATTCCCTAGTGGTTCACATATTCACTATTTGGCACTTTGCACTAAATCTTAATGCATATGGTTTTTATTGTTGATTTACGTTTAATGATTAGTAATTGTAAGTGACACGATACTTATTTATATGTATATATTGCACAAGTCACTTTTACCCACTTTAGTGTGAATTTAGTCTACACATTTGACTAGCTATTGAACACCAACTCTTAGAATCCCACCTTACACATCTTTCACACACTCCTTTTTGGCAGCGCCAATCACTTCCCCTTTTTATACACATATATGATATAACCCCCTCCAGGGTTATATTTTTGAAGTGGGCTGCAGCCAAGCTTTGGTTTCTTATCCTAAGCGCGGATTTTCCTTGCTTTTTGATCTAGTAGAGAATGCATTAAAGTAAAAAAAAAAAACGTAACTTTTACAACCACTCTACTGAACATAACAAGACAAGACATAAGCAGCAGCTACAATATGTACAGCAAAAGCCTTAATGAGTTTTGTGGGCTGTCAAAAGCCCTAGTGTATGTATGTGTCCTAAAAGAAGTATACATTGGAATACGTTGATACTCGCCTGCTTTCCCAAGGGATATTTAGGCAGAATACAAGTAAAATTATGGAGACATCTTAACACTGGAATGAAATTCTCATGGTAGGAGTGCAAATTTTCCAGAAATGTTTGTGTTATTTCCTGCAATAGAAAGATAAATATATTATAGTCATATATGTAGAAAAGGGTGAAAGAAAGTCAAGTAAGGGCATCTTGATTATCTTAAAGCTCTTGGTGCTTTGATTATTAATCTAAATGTTCTGCAATCAAAATGTCTTTTGCACAAATCCTTCTCTAACTTACCTACATCTTATATCAGAAGATCACCATAGTTTAGGCATGCAAAGTTTGTCAAAGGCTGTACACCTCACTCTGTCCCACCAAAACTCTACTTTTAAAGTGAAAAAAAAAAAAACTACTGTGAGACACTCTCAGCCTCAACCTGCACAGAGATGTTCCAATTCGCAGGACAACAATCTAGGTGCCAGCACACTGACAGTGGAGGTCACTGGGAAAGGTTAACTCTATAGGTAATCCTATGCAAATACAAATGGCAGTCACCATCATGTTTTAACAGAAAGGCCTCATGCACACTGCAGCTTTTTTTTCTGCCTGTAAGCTTCGAAAATGCCTATAGTGTGCATAGACACATAGGTCAACATGGAGGGGGAGTTAACAGGCGTAAAAAAGCAAAAGCTCAAAACAGCTTAAACGCCTATAGGAGCTGCAGTGTGCGCGAGGCCAAACACACGTTAACAGCATCTGCTATAGCAATTTTATCAAAAGTATGTGACATTCACTGCCACATCCGGACAGGAATTTAACAAGAGTTTAAAATATGTTTGCTTCCTTCAAAGAGGCAATCGATCCTTAAATTTCAGGTTAGAGCATTCAGAGGTTCAGCTTAATGATTTTTAAATATTGTTTTAATAGAAGAAAAGAAAAATAAGGGGCAATAAGTTATTTAAAGATATTACAAAACAGAGAACTGGAAACAGTAAAATAAATTAGATTTTAAAGTGAAACATTTTTTTACCTGGTCTTTGGTTTTATGCAGAGTTGAATTAATTTGCAGAACAAATCTAATCTGATGGGTTGCAGTAACCCTATCTGAATGGCAAGTGGTCCACCGAGTCTGTCCTTTTTTTTTTTTTTTTTTTTAATTCATACATACATATATATTTTTTTTTACTAGTATAGATCTATGTTTGTCCCAAACACGTTTAAATCCACTTACTGTTGCCTGACTCACTACCACCGCTGGAAGTCTATTCAAAGCATCTACGGCTCTTTCAGTAAAACAATACTTATACTCATGGCATACTCCCCTTGTTAGTTAACACACTTTCATGGTGTATAGCTGAACCTTTTTTTCTAAACAAAGACCTGGTCAGGGAGAGCCCAGTCTGTATATTAAACAATCATTAAATTAGATGTATAGGGAAAGATTGAGTATGCTGCGTCGGACACCATGATCCAAATCCTATAGCCTTTAAAGTTGAGAACTCAGGAAGTGGAAACTTAACATTAGTCCAAACAATTTCCACGAGAAAACTCACAATTATTCTTCGTCCCCTTCTATAGGAATATTTTCTTCTCCCTTTACATCATCCTCCACTGGTTCCTCCTCGGGTAATAAGAAAGGGGGGAGGAAAGGGTGTATTTTTCCACTTGCAACCAAGGCAGTACTAGTCTGCCAGTATTCCAGAAAGCTCCTGCTGTACACCAGCAATACCAGATGTAAATTCCTCCCTTGTCAAAAAAGAACTGGAGGAAGATATCTCAGAAGTAGCAGAGATACCAGATATAGGGAGTTAGTCACATGGAACATACTAACTCCAAGGGGATAGACTGCATGAGGGGGGGTTACCTAAAGTTTATAACTGGGACCCTTCACCCCTATATCCCTCTCTCTGTTGTCGATGGGACATGGCAGCTGAAGCATATATATATATATATATATATATATATATATATATATATATATATATAGGGACCCTTGCTGTGAAGTGTGGTCCAAGTCAGCAGAGAGGAGACTGAGCGAATGAGCACCAGTGCAACGCTTACCATAGGTGAATTCCCCATAAATCTGCCAGTGGTCCCTGCCTACACAATAAAAACTGGAATGGCCTAGTAATACTTGCTGTAACCTGTAGTCCCACAAGGAAGGTTTTTCTGCAACCTCTATTCCCACAAGGGAGACTCTGCTGCAACCTGCAGTTCCACAAGGACTGCCTCTAAGGGCATTTAGGATTGGACTCCCCAGCTGGGGCTCACTGCCCTGGACTTACATAGCAACCTAACATTCTGCCAGGACAAACATCACTGCACAGGGTCCTAATCTGCAGGATCCAGTGCCGACCAGCAATGTTACATGCTATCCCCACATGTCTAGAGCAGGGTCTAACCACCATTCCTCTAAGCATTGGAAAGCTGTAGGTAATGAACAGAGAAAAAGCCAGTCTCCTAATCCCAGATGTAATGGTTGAGAAGCTAGCCATATATTTTGGGCAGACACTAGCAAAAAACTAAAGCCTTGCCTAACTGCGTTATGCCTAGGAGGGGGTTTTTCTTCTTTTTTTTTTTTTTTTTTTTGACTTACCAGTGTCCCACTCTGTGTCGCAAGATAAAGTAAACTAGTTTCAAAGAGAAGTATGGGGTTATTGCACATTTATACTTACCTAGGTGGATGCAGCATCAGTCTGTCCCTCTACACTGAGAACCGAGTGATCGAACACCACCAATCACTCAGTTCTGACAGCTCCCCGAGCAGAGAGCCGCTGACTATCAGTCAGCGGCTCTCTGCTCTGCCCCCTCCTCGCTCATTGGACTGCAGGGGTGTGGAGGTGCGGGGAGCGGCCAGCTCAGGCTCTCAGCTGCTGAGCTTTGGCTGTACATCTCCTTTAATTAAGCCCCGGAAGATTTTACCCCCTTATTGACCAGGCCCTATTTTGCGATTCGGCACTGCGTGACTTTAACGGACAATTGCGCGGTCATGCAACGCTGTACCTAAACTAATTTGACGTCCTTTTTTTCCCACAGACAGAGCTTTCTTTTAGTGGTATTTGATCACCTGCGCTATAAACAAAAAAACGTAAATTTTGAAAGAATAACAATATTTTTAAAAAAATTTTATATGAAATTCCCCCCAAAAAAATGTAAAAATCAAAATGTTTTAACATTTTGGCCAATTTGTTTTCTGCTACATATGTTTGGTAAAAAAAAAAAAAATCGCAATAAGCGTATTTTGATTGGTTTGCAGAAAAGTTATTGCGTTTACTAACTAAGGGAAAGATTTCTGTCATTTTTGGTGTTTTTTTTTTTTTTTAACGAGTAATGGCGGCAATCTGCGTTTTTTTTTTTACGGGACTGCGACATTGCGGCAGACAGATCGGACCCTTGACTGACATTTTTGACACTTTTGGGGGTACCAGTGACATTACTACAGTAATCAGTGCTATACATATGCACTGTTACTGTAAAAATGACACTGGCAGGGAAGGGGTTAACTTTGAGAAGGAGGGGTTAAGTGTGTCCCTGGGGCGTGCTTCTTACTGTGCAGGGATGTGGCTGTTCATGTAACAGAAGAGATCTACGGTCCTACATAGCAGGACCGTTAGATCTCTGCTGTTACACAAGGGAGAGTGACAGGCGGCTTTGTTTACACTAGCCGCCTGCCTTTCTCCCTCTCCACCCGACGATCGCGAGTGACCGGCAGACATCAGGTCCACCAGTCACTCACAGGGGGGGGGGTTCCATGAACGAGCGGGGGCAGAAGCTTGCCCCCTATTGGCTCACAGGCAAGTGACGTATCGGTACGTCACTTGCCTGCACGGGGCTGACCGCCGCAGTATATATACTTGCGGCAGTCGGCAAGTGGTTAAGGATAAACAACTTCTGAAATGAGCAGAGAAGAGGTCCATCACCCAAGCAAAAACTCACAAAGTGGCATGGGTTATAGAAGTACGCCTAGGGGACGTGCCCAGAAAAAAAGCATTCTCTAGGGTCAGATCACCTGAATGTAGCAGGCTATAATCCAGGGACTACTGTATGAACATTCAGCCTGTGTCCTGTACTGTACACTTAAGATATCACAATTAGACACCAAATACCCTATTAGCTCTTATGTTAAATCTACTTGGGAATTTTGGGTCTCATTTGCCTACTGGACGTTGTAACATAGGTGTGTTTTGAGTGCGACTGGCATCTTCACATACATCAGTGTAATTGTAAAAATGGATTTTTGTAAGATCTTACCGTAAAATCCTTTTCTCTTAGCTCATTGACAGACGTAGTCCTCGGTGATACAGCACCTTCGGGTTATGTTGCCTCCACAGGAGCAGGACTAGACAGGAAATTAAAAAGCTCTGGCCACACCCTAGGGGCAGTCCCAGAGGGTATATCCTCTCTCTCTCTGCCTCAGCAAATCAGTTATGTGAAAAAGCAGTCTTTAGAGATTTTAACCCAACCCAACTCAAAAAACAGAGGGGCGGGGACTACGTCTGACAATGAGCTAAGAGAAAAGGATTTTACGGTAAGATCTTACAAAAATCCATTTTTCTCTAGCGCTCATTGACAGACGTAGTCCTCGGTGATACAGCACCTTCGGGACGTCCCAGAGCAGTATCACAAATGAGGGGTGGGAAAATGAAAATCAAATCCCAATCTAGAAGGCCCAACCGGTGCCAACTAGAAGTTTACAATGCTCATCCTTAATGATGAGACTCAACAAAAAAGAGAAAAAAATTTTTTTTTTTTCTCAAACAGAAAAAACCCTCGAGGTAGACCACCGGGCTCCTCAAATTGCGGCCTGCAAAACCTTGCGGCCAAATGAGGCATCCGCCGATGCCGTCACATCAATTTTATAGAACTTTGTAAAGGTATGTACTGACGACCAGGTGGCCGCCTTACATACCTGGACCACTGACGCCTGATGGCGAAAGGCCCAGGAAGTACTGAGCGCTCGAGTGGAGTGCGCCCTAACAGGGAACGGAGGACTCTGACCCTTAATAGAATAAGCCTGTACCACCGTTTGTCTAATCCATTTAGCAATGGTCGCGGCAGATGTAGGCAAACCCTTTCTGGGGCCATCCGTGATCACAAAAAGTGAATCCGTCTTACGGAATGATTCCGTAGCTTTCAGGTATACCCTGATTGCCCGAACCACATCTAAGGAATGCAACGCATGTTCCCGATGATGCTTGGGCTGAGGACACAAGGAAGGTAGTACAATATCTTCATTCAGATGAAAATCTGAAACCACCTTAGGAAGAAAAGATGGCTTAGGATGAAGTACTACCTTATCCCTATGAATCACTAGGTATGGGGACTGGCATGATAATGCAGCCAGTTCTGACACCCTGCGAGCAGAAGTAATAGCCACCAAGAAGGCCACCTTCTGGGATAAAGTAAGCAAGGGAATCTCCCTGATGTTTTCAAAGGGAGGTTTCTGTAGAACCGACAAAACCAAATTAAGATCCCAGGGCGGTAAGGGCGCGCGGACTGGTTGAGCCAGGTGCCGCACCCCCTGGATGAAATTCCGCACCAAGGACTTGGTAGCTAAAGGCTTCTGAAAGAAGATTGCTAATGCTGAAACTTGACCCTTGATGGTGCTCAAGGCTAGCTTCTGCTCAACCCCTTGTTGCAAAAAGGCCAATATTCGAGTCACCGAATAGGTACGTGGAGGAAATCCTAAAGATTCGCACCACGCAATATAAGTCTTCCATGTGTGATAATAGACCTTGCTGGAAGTCGCTTTCCTTGCTTTAATAAGGGTAGGAATGACTGAAGCTGACAAACCTCTGTCCTTCAGTACTTGGGTCTCAATGGCCAGGCCATTAAAACCAGCGACTGTAAAGCATGATGGTAAATTGGTCCTTGAGACCACAGACACTCCCTGAGACGAAGTTCCCACGGAACGTCTGCGACTAGCATGTCCAAGTCGGCCAGGCCGGCTTGAGGAGGCCAGCCTAGAATTTCTAGGACCACTGGCGCTGATAGAATCTGAACCAGGCGCCCCTAGAGGTATCTGGCCCCGACCATCCGAGAAAGTCTGGTCGTTTTCTGTTCCCACACATTTATCAGATACCTGATTGTTATCAGGAAGGGTGATCTTTTCTGGTTGAACCTCAGGGACCGAAGTCACCCGACTAGAGGCTACTTGGCCTATCTGGTCAACCAGATCCGATTCCTGTGAGGTATAGGGACTAATCTTAGGAAAAGGTAAAGGAAAAAATCTATTCAGGGAACGGTAACTACCGCTTCCTGTAGTACTTAAATGTTGGAAGGGAAGAATCGCACCGGTAGTAGTGGTTGATGCTCGATCTAATGTCCTGAATACCGGTGAAAACGTCCCCCCACCCTGAAACCGGGTGGGGGCGCACCCTCAGGCTGTGTACTCCTTTGCTTCGGGTTTGGCTGGGTTAGTCCTCTGCTTGTCCGACCAGCCCTTCTTGAACCCTCCTGGAGGAGTCTTGCCTTTCCCGCTTGTACCAGCCGGGCGCCCTTTATGGGCGGTAAAGAAAGGTCCTCGCTTGTTGCGAGGTCCCTTAGCTTTAGCAGCCTGTGGCAAAAAAGTGCTCTTGCCCCCAGTGGCATCCTTAATGATTTCATCTAGGTTGGCCCCAAATAGACGATTCCCCTGAAAAGGGAGATTTGTCAAGGTCTTTTTGGAACCTAGGTCAGCTGACCAGCATTTTAACCACAGCACACGTCGGAGGATGACCGATGACATAGATGCATGCCCTAATAAGGGAGTAGTGTCCAAGGCTGCGTCACAGATAAACTGTAGCCCTTGTATAATCTGTTCCATCAAATCAGATGTCTCCTGGGGAATATCTTTTCCCCTAAGGTCTTGGCGTACCATTCTCGCCCATTCCGTAAGTGTCTGGGAAACTAGACCAATAACAATTACTGGTCTAAATGCTGACCCTATCAGAGAGAAGATGGTGCGGGACTCTGCTTCCATCTTTCGATCCACCGGATCCTTAAAGGACGAAGTGTCCTCTACTGGGATAACCGTGGCCTTATTCAGCCTGGAAATAGGTGGATCCACCACTGATGGTACCGTCCATTTCTTAATGATGGATTCCTCAAACGGATAGCGTCTAGCAATACGCTTGGAAATAGTAAAGGTACGTTTAGAATGCTCCCATTCTCCTTTAATCTGATTACCGAAACACTTGGGTACAGGAAAAACCTTCACCGTTTTGATGGGCTTATTAGTACCAAAAGGAATCTCTGTTTCAGTTGCCTCTGCCGGTAAAGGCTCAAGTTTTAAGGTTTCCTGCACTGCCACAACTAGTGCGTCCACCAATGCTTCTTCCTGAATTATAGCGGGAGAAGAAACGTCCTCCTCACTGTCTGAGGGGGCTTTACCTGAGACAACAGCCCTTGCAGAGGAACCTGCAACTGCAGTGACCATCTCTGAATCTGAGTCAGAGGTGTCAGATAGTATAGGGGTAGGCGGGGGTCGCTTCCTTGACCCCCGTCCCTGACAGGCCGCCTCCACCCGAGCCACCATAGACTCCAAGATTGCTGTAAATGACTCTACACTCTGTGCACCGGCGGGTCCCGTGGCCCCCTCGAGGGAAACAGGTGGGGGAATATGTGTGGCAGGGTCCATGATAATTCCAGTCACTTCCTGGATAATATAATTCAAAAATAAAAAACTTTTTTTTTTTTTTTTTCCAGACCCCTAGCGCCACAAAAAGCCCCTTAGTGTTACCTGCTAGGGATCCCTATCGATCGAGAGAGAGAGAGATAGACCCCCAGGCTCACCACTTGATGCTCAGAGTCTAACTGCAACAGGTTACAGCGCTGTCTTGACAAACAGGAAGTCTTTTGGCTGGCTGCCCAGGAAGAAAGGAGGCGGCTCCGCCCCTCTGCACGCCTTCCGGCGCCTCCCCTAGCTCCACGAGGTGTTTGGATCACCTCAAACATGGCCGCCCCCATGCTGGAGACACGAGGCTACGCCAAAATGGCGGCTCGTGCGATCCAGCAAAAAAAACGGCGGCGGCCTGTACTGAATAGCGGTGTGCTGCAGGGCTCACAACACTCTCTCTGCATGGGGATTTGGCGTGGTTGGCGGTACCGGCCCTGGCGGACCGCATGGCCATTCGGGAGGCCTGCTAATAGCTGGAGATCTGATTAGGAAGGCAGTCTACATGTCCGTGGCTTCTGACTGGTAGGTAGCTTATTCTTATCACCGTAAGATTCCCAGAATGCCACTGATTACAATCTTTTTAACATGTATACAATTAGATTGTTAGCTCCCAAACCAAGCCTCCTGGCTTTTTGCACATAAAATCACACTCAAAGTAGGAGGATCTGTGTCATTTATAGGATAGAGAGGGACTCTATCTTACCATACAGAGAGGGGCCCGCGTTCACCACAAGACCCGTCAGGGGAAAAGGGGGAACATACTACTCACCATACCGGAACCAGGCGGGCACCAACTCCTGACAGTACCCCTCTCCACCGGGGCGGGAGGGCTGTCGACCGATATGGACGCCGTGACTCATGGTCTTTGGCGTTTCAGCGAGACGTTTAACTCGCGGGGTCAGTCCTTTAATGGGACTTTGTCGCGGCCGACCCAGCGCGGAGCTATGGCCTGCACGCGCTCGTAGGCTGAACTGGGGTGACCACCGGATCTCAACATCCAGCCCGTCGCCCAGTTCAGCTTTCTTGCTTGAAGATCTCACAGGAACACTGGAGAAAAAAAGCTGTCTAAAAAATCTTTTAAGAAAAAAAATCTTGCTAGGACCTAAGATCCCAGCAAGGTATCTAGGTCCTTACTCCTAACTAGACCGAAAATAACTGATTTGCTGAGGCAGAGAGAGAGAGGATATACCCTCTGGGACTGCCCCTAGGGTGTGGCCAGAGCTTTTTAATTTCCTGTCTAGTCCTGCTCCTGTGGAGGCAACATAACCCGAAGGTGCTGTATTACCGAGGACTACGTCTGTCAATGAGCGCTAGAGAAATGTAACTTCTTCATATTAGAAATTATAGACTATGAATAGAGCTGGGAGTTGAGTTGTCAGAAAGTGCAATTTCAGGTCAAATAAAACCGGGCATTCAGATGTATATCTGACAGAAGGTATAGGACATGACAATTTTATAAATGGACTTAATTAAAAGTGTTTTGCAGTTCTGGGCAAAGTACTGTTTAGAATAGTAAGTTATATCAATGTGTCGTCAAGGAGGTCTGCAGACCATCAGAGACATAAAATTAGTTTGTAGGCTTGTGATTTTAAATATTCAAAACTCGAGAACTAAAGGCAAAGGTGGAGTTGTTGCTCACAACAATCAGAAAGCTTTGTTCTGCTAAAATTTAGCAATAGGAAACGTGACTGGTCTCTAGGTGAAACCACTGTACTTATTTTTTTATTTTTTCAAGTCCATACATAGAATGCTATGACCTGTATAGGGTGTTGATATACACTTGATAGTTTAGCCCATTGGGACATCAAAATTTATATATATATTTTTTTTTTTCAACAGATCAATTGTTCCTCAGTAGGGCTAAATGTGATTATGAGAGCTGATAACCTGTAAAGAACAACATTGAATATACTCCATTCAGCAAGACATGAGACCTAAATGTACTAATCGACATGAGATCAATGTCACTCCATCTCGACATTTAAAGCCAGATGAAGCCTGTATCTCATGTCTGTTTGTGACTGCAAATGTCACCAGCCAAGTGATTCTAAATTATATTGTTGTGATAAACTGGTGCTTTCAGTGTCTTCCCTCCTGTGTCTTACTTCTCACACTACCTTCTCCATTCATATAAAACTGTTAACTTAGTAGAGCGGAGAATATAATTAGTGGAGCACTTTGGAGTGGTCTAAAACCTGTATGAGATTTACAGCACATTGGAGTTTTTGTGGGACCTTGCATTAAAAATGCAAGCCCTTCACCTTTTAAATAAAAATGCTGAATGAAAGCCATAAACCAAGCACTAAAAGAAAAACTTACAAATTATTAGTACTGCATCCCGAGTTTTGTCCAATTCCTGCAGGTGCTGAAAATGACACTAGGCCTCAGCATGTGATCTTGGAAAAGTTTAGGATCCAAAATCCCATGAAAAGACATCCCTGCACTATGTAGGAGTACATTTTAGATGGATTCCTTTTACCAGAAGAGAAGGCCCAGTGACATCATCCTCTTTAGGTAAGCTGGGGTGTAAAGTAAGGTGCTTCCATTTTTTCCCATGTTTTTGCATTTCCACTTAAATAAAACATTTTATCCATTCTTCTTTAATACCCTACCTGTGGAAATCTTCCCACTCACGGTCTACATAAAATAAATGACAATATGATAATAAAGGAACGCCTTGCCCAGGAACAAGAACCTTTGGAAAAATTATTTTATTAATGGATGGTCTGGATTTTGTATTACTCCTTGTATTCTTTTAAATGAATTAACTAATTTAGGGCTATAGGATGCTCAGACATGATTTGCACCTTCTTGGCCCTAACACCATATCTTTAGCGACTACTTGTTAGTACGTCTTTTGGGCTCCTCCAGACTCATCCTACTCTTCCCTTCTTTCTTTTATTGCCCCTTTTGCTATCTTTGTACAACTTTTCAGGTATTAGCTGAGCCTATAGGTTTTAGAGGTCTGATTCCTAGCTGAAGGAAGACTTTTTAGCTATGATTTGCAAACTTGTTCCTGATTATATTTTATTTTATTTTCAAGAGGACATGCATGGGTCAGGGATGTCTACATGTGTCATACGAGAGTTTTCCTTGGTTGTTAAACTCCCTTTATCATGTATTCTTTCCTTTGGAAATGCTTGACCTGGTGTCTGTTCAGTTTTCTTTCTTGCTTATGTTTGGTTTGTGCAAGCTGTAATTTCATTATTTATGGTTCAAAATAAAAACATATTCAACCATAAAAAAACTGTATTTTATAGCATTTTTCATCTAAAGGAGTTAAAAATCATAGCACAACATTATAAAGAGACAAAAGGGGTGATCAAACTTTATTTGGGCTTCAAGCGACAAATTTTAGGGATTATAAGAAAAGTTCAAAATATTTTTATAGATATTTGTGGTCAACTATTACTATAGGAAACAAACTCTCCCTACAAGTCTACAGAACATTTGTAAATAATAATTTAAAGCAGAGTACACAGTTTCTGTCACTACCTAAAAGAAATGTCTATGCACTTGCAGAATAATGGTGTGAAAAGATTAGCAAAAACAGTGTTGGAGAGCATGACCAGCTAGCAAAGCTTGTTTATTTTCCAGCTGGCTCAAAATTCTAGAAATAATTGGTCAATGATTAGGCTAAAAATTAGACATAATACTTCCATTGTTATAATCAAAGTAAAGCCAGTGTATAGCTGTACTTCATAGAATCTGCTACTGAAGGAGTTAAGCAGTAAAACATTATATATATATATAAAAAAAAAAAAAAAAAGAATCAATAGACTGCCAATTACTCCTAGAGAATAAGACAAGCATACTCAAGCACCCCCACAGGAGTCCAGAAAAGCAATTGTGAAATGATAAAAACTAGCAGCAGCTGAAAGGCAGAAAAAGCTACATCAATTGAGCATGACAGAGGGAGAAAAAAATCCATACTTTATGATATGCCATGAGAGACTCTAAAACATGCAATTAGTCATTTTCTCTTTTGTGAGCACAGGCGAAGCGTTCAAACAGAAAGAAACGTATCTATTATTAAGTCACAATTTGGCTTTCATCAGCCATATTATCTGCTCTATCTAAATCCGAACTTGCAAAAGCAATGAAGTGTTCACCTTAAACTGCCAATTACTCTTCTCTGTTAACTGCTGGCAACATTAAGCAAAGTCCCTTAAACATGGTTTATTTTATTTAAATTAGGTAACCTCAGTGAAGAAGCTATTAATAAGTAACAGGAGATTGGGTGAACTACCACTTAAAATGGAATTCCAGTCAAATTTTAACTAAGCCTAAATCTACTATCACCCCCATTCTAATCTACCTTGTAACAATAAAGATGCCTATAGTTACCTATTCTAGAACTGCTTCAGTCTCACTCGGACACATAATCGTGTCCCAGTGACAACTGCAGTGTAGTGTTTAGAAAAGTCTTATGATGGGGGTGGGTGCAGGTTTAGGCTTTGTTAGAATTTCACTGGAACTCCACTTTAAAACTGTTTGCAGAATCTATTGGGATCAAATAAGGACAATCTGATATTTGAACGTGCAAAATATTCGGTTTGGCTAAATATTTTGCTCGTAGTGCAGTGCAAATGACGAATTTTGTGATTCTCCATGGACTAAGCAAACCAGCATTCATATATTCATGCAAAATGAAAAATTCCTAGTTGGCTGTCTTCCCTTGTTTGCCAACTGATCTGTCGCCACATCCCTTATTCTGAATGGTAGCAATTTGTGGCATGCAGAATTGACTAGGACAGCATCCCCCCCACCAATGATTTCTTTGTAATTTTGCTTCAGTTACTAGTTTTCCATCATGTATCTGTTGCTAGAACCTGCTGATTGACAGCTTAAATAATCATGAAAAGGTATACATCTGAGGGGGCTTGGGGATTAACATAGGGTTAACATGCTCTTTTCTAATAACACTGAGCGGTGTGTGCCATAATTAATCCTGTCTGTGCTGTGCTGGCAGATCTCATAATCAGTTAAAAACTTGATCTGAACACCATGTGTCCTAATAAAGGGTTAAGGATTTAAAGGAAAAGTTCACCTTTTAACCACTTAAGCCCAGGAAGATTTTACCCCCTTCCTGACCAGGGCCTATTTTGCGATTCGGCACAGCATCACTTTAACGGACAATTGCGCGGTCGTGCAACGCTGTACCCAAATGAAATTGACGTCCTTTTTTTCCCACAAACTAAGCTTTCTTTTGGTGGTATTTGATCACCTGTGCGATTTTTTGATCATGCACTATAAACAAAAAAAGAGCGACGATTTTGCAAAAATATCAATATTTTTTACATTTTTTTATATGAAATTCCCCAAAATAAATGTAAAAATCTTAATTTTTTAGGCCAATTTGTTTTGTGCTACATATGTTTGGTAAAAGAAAATCGCAATAAGGGTATTTTGATTGGTTTGCACAAAAGTTATTGCGTTTACTAACGAAGGGAAAGATTTTTGTCATTTTTATTGATTTTTTTTTTTTTAACGAGTAATGGCGGCGATCTGCAATTTTTTTTGCGTGACTGCAACGGACAGATCGGACCCTTGACTGACATTTTTGACACTTTTGGGGGTACCAGTGACATTACTACAGTAATCAGTGCTATACATATGCACTGTTACTGTAAAAATTACACTGGCAGGGAAGGGGTTAACTTTATTAGAGATGCAGAGGCTATGTGTGTCCCTAGGGGCGTGCTTCTTATTGTTGTGGGATGTGGCTTTTCATGTAACAGCAGAGATCTACGATCCTACATAGCAGGACCGTATGATCTCTGCTGTTACACAAGGGAGAATGACAGGCAGCTTTGTTTACATTAGCCGCCTGCCTTTCTCCCTCTGTAACCGACGATCGCGAGTGAGGGGCGGACTTAGGGTCCACCACTCACACGCGCGGGGGGTCCGTGAGTGAGCGGGAGCGCTGCCCGCTCGCTCCCTAGAGCCTCACAGGCTAGTGACGTACCCATACGTCACTTTGCCTGTGAGGGGCTGACTGCCGCCGTATATAGTCGTGCGGCAGTCGGCAAGTGGTTAACAAAAAATAATAAAATGTACATTTTTTTGCAGGCAAAGCCGCAAAGCCTGCCGGACCTTGTAATTTTCCATTCACAAAACACTGTGAATGAGTGACGCGGCAGGACAGGCAGCGCCTCACTTGGCCATGTTTTTTTTTTATTTATTGGGTGGAGAAGATCCTCACTAGCCGTCAGATCAGGGATTCGGGGGGAGGGGGGGGGGATGCGGGGTCCAGTTCATTCATAACTTGTTACACCCTGAATATGAGTGTACCATGTTACGAAGGGTGAACTTATCCTTTCAGCTATGTACACACATTTTTTTGTTTGTTTAGCCAGCAGGTTGAACATAAAAAAAAAACCGGTAGATGCAGGAATTTATTCCCCCCCCCTTCCCCCACCAAGACACTGTATTCTAACAGTCGGTATTATCCACTATCACAATATACCTATCGCACTTCAGCCGCTGATCGATAATAGGCTTTTTTGCACTCACTGAAAAATGATTTTGTCTGAGCTAATTGAAGGGCACAACTGGGATCTCGATCACTGGGTTATAGTGCCACGTTCAGGAGTTGGACACTAGGCATAAAACAAAAGCACAGCTCAGGGGAGGCCCCTGACAGTGGCCAAACCTCCACTTGCTAAGTTAATCACAAAGCAGTACATAGAGAGACAACTAGCCAGAGACAAAACAACTAGAGGGGTAGGTGCTGTGCCCTTCAATGAGCTCAGAGAAAAGGATTTTAAAGTACAAAAAATCCTATTTTTTTCTTTTGTTCACTGAAAGGCATAGCTGAGATCTTCATCTCTGACCATTGGGACACCCCAAAGCAGTGTCTACCAAACAGTGTTAATTTTGGCAGCAAATTTCAATTAAGTTTTAGTCTTAGGACTAAAATGGCATTTTAGTTTTAGTCGACTAAAACATGTTACATTTTAGTCGACTAAAACGTCCTACATTTTAGTCGACTAAAACGTCCTACATTTTAGTCGACTAAAACTCCGCTCAGAGTGCTGGATGTGGGTCTCAGGTTTCAGGGTGGTCTCTAGTCTGACTCTGAACTGAAGTTGTTGAACAGGATGGGCCGGGCAGGCCTCAGCGGCCTATATGCACGCACACAGTCCTGGATGGATGGCGGAATTGGATGCCAGTTGTGACTGGTGAGTGGTCTGAGGGGACTCAGGGAGGCAGTAATAGCTGGCCTGGCTGTTAACTCACAGTGGGTGCTCTGCTCTGGATGTGGTGGTGGCCGGGTGCCAGTGCCGTGTGATGAGTCGGGCCTGGCGTGTCTGGCTGTAGTGCTGCAGCTGCAGTGCTCTGGTGAGGTCAGGTGACTGGTCTCGAGTCGATTCTCTTGTAGTAGTCCACTCCTCACGTCGGACTTCACGGGGCACACCACGCCAGATGCCACACAGGCGGAGCTCCGTGAAAACCGGAAGTTGGGTAAACGTCCCTGCCTCACATTCTCGTTTAGTTTTCGTTCATTAACGAAAACGGATTTGATTTTTGTCATAGTTGTTGTCATTTGACGAAAATGTGCTATACTTTACGTCTCGTTTTCGTCAGTTGAAAAATGCCGGTGACGAAAACGTTTTCGTTGACGAAATTAACACTGCTGTAAACTCCATTGGCTGTAATGTCATTGCACATATTACCTGAATATATTACTAACATTAAATATTAGGGAAAATATAAGGAAAGCCTTTTTCTTAATTGTTTAGTTTTCGGCAGCTTATAGATGTTCCTTACTTATGCGTATGCGGTGGTGCAATACATGTTTAAACTTTAATGTGCTATTATTACATGCTCTGGATGGAATTGTGTTGCCAATATAGAAATGGCCAGCAGAGGAGTGTTAATTTTGATGAGGTAAATTTTTTATTTAGTTTTAGTTATAGTCTTATGACTAAAATGCCATTTTAGTTTTAGTCGTATTTTAGTCATCTGAATTGTTTTAGTTTTAGTCGTATTTTAGTCGACAAAATTAACACTGCTACCAAAAGGTGTAAACAAACAGCTCCCCCAAAACAGCCACTGACAGGCCTTTCAACAGAAGCCTGTGCCACAATCGGGGATAAGGAACCTTCCCCACAGAGAGTCAGCTCTATGCAACAAGCAGCTGTAGGGTCCAGAGACCCCACCAGGGAACTAAAATGTAACTAAAATGGAGACAGATGCACCAAAGAAAGCATAAGCCGTCAGGAAACCCTACAGCATAATAGACAGATAACAGACAGACAAAAACAATGGACACACTGGAGCCTGACAGAGAGCTGAGGCACCACGAAATGGAGAGGCAGAAGCCCAAAATCTCCAGTTGTAGGTCACACTCTTCATCCTGTATCATACTGTTCAAATAAATGTGCTACAAGAAGAGGGGCTTGGGCATTGGAGTAAAAAAAAAAAATGTACAGCACTGTGACAAACTTGCAATCACAAAAACAAACATCTCATACAATTGTGCCTTGCATCAAAACAAAAAATACAATGTGAGAAAAACAAACATATAGTGCAGCCCATAAAAAGGACCAAATTTCCCAGATCGTTTATAAATATAATGACAATCCTTACAGTGATTTTCCTATTTACCCCTTTCTGTGTCAGAAACACATAATTTTAAAGAATCACCTTTAGGAGCATGTTACACCCATATTTAGGGTGTAACATAAAACATGCTCCTATCAACTCACCTCCCGAGCTTCCCTCTTTGACAGCGGATGGGGGATCCTCCACCTGAACTCACTGTCACAATTTTAAAACTGCGTGGTCGTGTGAATGAAAAGACCACAAAGTACTGTCTGCCATTGTGGCTGACAGCTTGTAGTTCTTAATAAACTGCAAGGGCGCTGGTGTTTTCCCTTGTAGTTCATTGATGCTTTCTGCCATTCAGTAACAGGCAGACAGTGTACTGGGAGTCTGCCGTTACAGGCATTGCAACTGCGGTCAGCTGATTGTGGGTGTAATGCTTTACAGCAGGGGTGGGGAACCTAAGGCCCGGGGGCCGTATGCGGCCCTCAAAGTCATTTGGTCCGGCCCCCCCGTGCAGCTGAGTCTGTATCTCTCAGCTGATCTGTCAGAACGGAGCCCATGCTTCCTGTATAGTTCCGGCTCCGTTCTGACAGTCTGAGTGCATTTGATATCACTCCGCCTGTGACCAATACAGAAAACATTGCCTGTTCCTCCAGCGCGGCGCTGCTGCTAGCCAGCATTTCCCGCCAGCAGCACACACAGCAGTACCAGCCAGAACCAGCAGTACCAGCCAGAGCCAGCAGTACTCACAGCAGTACCAGCCAGAACCAGCAGTACCAGCCAGAGCCAGCAGTACTCACAGCAGTACCAGCCAGAGCTAGCAGTACCAGCCAGAGCCAGCAGTACCAGTAGTACTCACAGCAGTACCAGCCAGAACCAGCAGTACCAGCCAGAACCAGCAGTACCAGCCAGAGGCGGCAGTACCAGCCAGAGCCAGCAGTACTCACAGCAGTACCAGCCAAAACCAGCAGTACCAGCAAGAGCCAGCAGTACCAGCCAGAACCAGCAGTACCAGCCAGAACCAGAAGTACCAGCCATAGACAGCAGTACCAGCCAGAACTAGCAGTACTCACTGCAGTACCAGCCAGAGCCAGCAGTACTTACAGCAGTACCAGCCAGAACCAGCAGTACTCACAGCAGTACCAGCCAGAACCAGCAGTACCAGCCAGAGCCAGCAGTACCCACAGCAGTACCAGCCAGAGCCAGCAGTCCCACAGCAGAAACCAGCAGTACCCACAGTAGTACCAGCCAGAGTCAGCAGTACCCACAACAGTACCAGCCAGCAGTACCCACAGCAGTACCTACAGCACAGTATCAGCCAGCAGTACTAGCCTGAGCCAGCAGTACCCAAAGTAATACCAGCCAGCAGTACCCACAGCAGTACCAGCCAGCAGTACCAGCCTGAGCCTGCAGTACCAGCCAGTAGTACCAGCCTGAGCCAGCAGTACCAGCCAGCAGTACCCAAAGCACAGTACCAGCCAGCAGTACTAGCCTGAGCCAGAAGTATTAGCCAGCAGTAACTACAGCGCAGTACCAGCCTGAGTCAGCAGTACCTACAGAAGTACCAGCCTGAGCCAGCAGTACTCACAGCAGTACCAGCCAGCAGTACCCACAGCACAGTACAAGCCAGCAGTACCAGCCTGAGCCAGCTGTCCCCACCAGCAGTACCAGCCAGAATACCCACCAGCAGTACCTGCCAGAAGTTCAAAACTTACCACCACAAAGAGTCGACTGCGTTCCAGACTGACCGACACAAACCTGGAAAACCAGTTGCAAGTAACAACATCAATACCAGCTAACATCACACACCTCACCAAAGAGAAGCAGTTGCAGCCATCACATTAGGGGTGAGTTAATTAAAATGTTTGACCAAATATAACAGGCACATTTTTAAGCTGATAATTTTGTACGGCCCCCCAAATGATTTTATAAATACCCAAATGGCCTTTGGCAGAAAAAAGGTTCCCCACCCCTGCTTTACAGGATCAATGTAAAAAAATAATAAAATGCACTTTTTTTAACCTACAGAAGGTGAACTTAGCCTTTAAAACACTCTTGCTGTGCTCAAAACAGCTGCTCTCCCAACTCCACTTAATGCCAATCAAACTGCTCACCTTAAATTATCATTAAATCCAAAATCCAAAATGTAATATATTGCAGCTTACCAATCGCTAGATGTGGTGGCTGAATTACTTTTCTTTTCTTTTTCAGGCTTTTTCCTTCTGTTTTCACCTGGCTCTGTCCAGTATAACACCTCCTGTTTTAGAGTGCCCCCACTCCAGATGAAAGAGCACAGGGGCACCTTTGGATGGCAATTTTTTCTGTGTAGGGGGAGGGGAATGTTAGATGTACTAACAGATTTAGATGCACTAACACATTGAAGTCAAATTCCAGCTCACACTTAATAAGCAGTTACAACAGTTTTTTCTTTTGGGGATAAACGTTTTACATAAATAAAAGCTGATTATTGTAACCATTTCTGCCAGTGTTCCATCTGCAAGCCAGCTTGTTTTGTTGAAAAACAACAGACTTTGTGGCCAGGACAGAGGTGAAAATAAAAGAAAGAAAGCATAAAAAAAAACCTAATGCAGCCACAACACCTGGTCCAACATAAATGTGAATGGGGAGTCCACCAACTCACCATACAAGAGGCAGAAACATCAGTGAGAGCACCCAGCTCTCTACCAGGTAAGAATACCATAAAAGCAGGAGCATTTTCACCATGAGGTGGTTCATTAACGATAGACAGCCAAACAGCATGGTAATGGGAAGTTCCGCAACAGAACCTCTACACCCCTATATAAAGTACTATATGAGCCTAACATTTGTATCCCCCAATGGAAAGGCAATACATGATGAAGTAGAATTAGAAGTAAACCTTCCCTGTTAGGGACAGGTCCTGGACAAAGATGACTAAAATGCAAACACAAGGAATCCTCCAGACTCCATAGAGGAGAGTGGGACGCGGGAAGATAACAGAGGGTTGCACAAAAAACTTCCAGTCTGGTAGCAGAACCAGTAAGGGCTACAAGCTGCCTATTCTGCCACAGGATGGCTGAAAGAGAATCCTCAAACCTAAGAGCCAGTAAGTAGGGCAGCCATGGACCCACGCCAGAGTCGCAATCAAATGCCACTGCACAGAATGAGGAAGTGCCACACTTTGCCAGAAGGGAAAACCTCCCAAAGGGACACCGTATAAGGTAGCAGACCAGAAAAGTATACGTCCAGTCCTAAACATGGAAGCTCTGCAGATTGCCCCAGAGGAGACGAAACCTGTGTAATCACTTGACCCCCTAGGCCAATTCTGACATTTCTCACATACATGTAAAAAAATAAAAAAATCTGCATATTTTAGCTATAAAACCCCCAAACATTATTTATATATATTTTTTTTTTAAGTAGAGGCCTTAAAGAATAATATAGTGGGTGTTGCAAATTTTATGTCACACAATATTTGTGCAGTGGTTTTCAAACACAATTTTTGAAAAGTAAAGAGATATGTCACATATTAAGTTTGAGCACACAAGTGGAATGGCAAATAACGACGGTACGTTAAGTTTTCCATAGTCGACACGTGAAAATTATTTACAAGTTACCAGTTTAGAGTCACATAGGAGGTCTGGTGCTAGAGTTATTGCTCTCGTTCTGATGTTCTCAGCGAAACCTGTGTGAGGTGTGAATGCCGTTTACATATGCATGCGGGACTTACGTGCGCATTCAAATTTGCGCGTGATTTATTTTTTTATATTAATATTTATTTTATTTACATTTACTTTTATTTACACCTTTTTTTTATCAACGTCATTGCTTTTATAGGGGATGAACAACATCCCTTGTGATAGCATTTCCCATAATAGGTTTTTTTTTTTTTTTTGGAGAGATCTGGGCTCTATTAGACTCCAGATCTACCCTCTGGCCTCCAAAGAATCTGATCAAACCAAGATCAATTTGATTAGATTCTGTACAAGCCAGTAACTGCTTGTCAATATACAAGTCGAGCCCAGATGTTACAACATCCTCGTCACTTTCAGTTTCTGACATCAGAAAAGGGAGAAAGGAACTTCTGTTCCTTCTATTCTGCTTAGTGTATGTGAATGGACCAGTTGCATCGTCCCAGGCTCTCCAGTGGGATGGGAGAGCTCAAAAAAAGGCTATGGCGGGAGGGGGGCCCCTTCTGCCATCTGTAAAATTATTCAAGCAGCTGATGGAAATTGGCAACATCACCCGCACCACCATCAATATAGCAGCACCAAGGGTGCATGGTCAGAGTCCTGCCCCACATCGCCACAACTTTTAGGTTATAACACACTAGCCAGGGAAGAAGGGAGGCACCCACGTGTCAGTGGATCTATCCAGGAACAGTGGACCCCCTCTAGCCGAAACCAGGGGGCCATTTGGCCGGCAGGACTACCTGGGATATGTGTCCCCAATAGAGTAATAGAGGAAAAAGGTACCAAAATCCCACATAGGCACCCAAGAAGTTACTGAGGATTAGGAGGGGGCGTGCCAACTTAACTCATCCTGAAGAACAAAGGCATTGTCTACCTGAGGGGACACTGTGACAAATCAGCTTGGATCCAGTCATATGAGCCCCCAGTGAGGAACACTTACAGGCTGCCCATCATGCAGATCAGGCTGTCATAGCAGACACAGTGCATAGCTAAAGGCCTGAACGCACTTGTAGGCAGAACTAGGGTGGCTACTGACATGGTCTGTATTGCTCAGCCTGTCACCCAGGTTAGCAATTGATAGAAGGCTTAAAAGACTTAAAGGAAGAAAAGAAAAAAAAAATTTCCATGCATAAAAAGGGGAATAGGTATCGCAGCAGGGATCTTAGGTCCTTACTGCTTGACAACAGACAAAAAAAAAAAAACTAAGCTGCCTCTAGTAAGTGGGGAGTTTGGCCACTGCCAGGGGCTGCCCCTAGATTGTGTTTTTTGTTTTTATGCCTAGTGTCCTACTCCTAAATATGGCACTATAACCCTATGGTCAGAGGTCAAGATCTCAGCTGTGCACTTCAATGAACAAAAAAAGAATAAGGTTTTCTAGCAGGTCTGTTAGACAGAAGCCAGGGCCACACACAAATCTGTTGTCAAGTTTTGCTTTTACATATACTTTAAAAGGGTAAGTTCACTTTTTTAAAAGTAATAAAATAAATGCACATTTTTTTTGCAGGTAAAAAAAAAAATGTGCATTTATTATTTTTCTTTTCCTAGGAGCCTGCAGAGCATTGCACTCAACAATGGGCAGATCCGCGGGTGCAATATCAGTCTCCTGCATATTCTCAGTCCAGCTGTCTGCTTGCAACTCCCACACAGACAGGCAGTTACTACAGAGCAGGAGGAATCGGTTATATTTACTGCTTTAACAATATACTCCATAAAATAAAACACTTCTATAAGCAAAGAGGACACTTACTTTTAAATAACTGTCTTTGGTGAGAAGCTTCACTTGTATTTCAGGTGTCTGGTTTTCAACATAACTAAAAACAAAAAACGGTCACATTAAGCAATTAAAAAAAAAAAAAAAGAAAAATAATGTGAACACATTGATCGTATGTAACTGATGTAGGTTTACAACATACACACAGTGGTGTATTTAGGTTTTGTGCTGCCCTAGGCCTGACTAAACTTTGGGCACCCCTAATTTAAATATGACCCACCCCTTCCTGTAAACGACACACCCTTTCCTGTTTATGACCCGCCCTGTAATCTGTAAACCACAGACCACAACCACAGTCTATCAGTGCCCATCAGTGCAGCCTCATCAGTTCCCCTAAGTTCAGCTTCATCAGTGTCCATCAGTGCAGCCTTATCAATGCTAATCAGTGCAGCCTCATTACTGCCCATAATTGCAGCCTCATCAGTGCAGCATATCAGTGTGGCCTCACGAGTGGCCATCAGTACAGCCCCATCAGTGACCACCAGTGCAGCCTGTTGGTGCCCATTAGTGCAGCCTATCAGTGCATCATATCAGTGCCCATCAGTGCTGCCTTATCAGTGCAGCCCTATCAATTCAGCTTATAAGTCCTGCCTCATCAGTGGCCATCAGTGCAGTCTATTAGTGCCCATCAGTGCAACATATCAGTGCAGCCCCATCAGGTTTTTTGCTGCCCCCCTGCAAATTGCTGCCCTAGGCCTGGGCCTTGTTGGCCTAGGCCAAGATACAGCACTGCATACACACATACACACACACGGCAGTAGCTGGGTGAAGCCTGATGGGAAATTACTATCTTTAAATCCCTATCAGATCCACTCCCCTTGTGATTGACAGCAGGCAGTGGGCGGATGCTATAGCCAACAGACATCCTGCTCTTGGCTATAGACTATGCCCACTGTCTGCGGTCAATCACAAGGAGAGCACACTTGATGGAATAACTAGTCCCTCAGCTTCCTATTCAGGTTCTTCCCACTATTAGCATCACTGGTTGCTAGTAGGGATGGGCTCAGATGTGTTCAAATCCTAGTCCTAACTCACCTTCCACCAGGAAGTTGTCACTGCACACTGCCAATAAAAGGCAGCGAGGCATTTCCTGTCCTGCAGCTGCACATACACACGCCCTGACTAGGCTGCTCATGATTGGCCTTGTACAGTGACGGCTTCCTGGCAGGAATGCTCAGGTGGGTTGGGACCATGATCTGTACATGCCTGAGCCCATTCCTAGTTTTTAGGAGCCTGATGCTGAAATGTCAACAGTGTCCTTGACAGCCAGTGATCAGTGTAGAGGATAGTGGGTAGCAGAAACAAACATACCACTCTGCTACAAAGGATACAGAGACAGGCACTTTATCTGTCTCTGTATACCAAGTTTGAAATTATCTCAATTACCTTCAGCATCGTTACCTATGTGTATCATGCAGTAACTACCACTGCAATGCTGTCAAAAGGTCCCCTTATTACACACTGACTCAATGGTAACTATTATCTTGTATCATAATCTTGTTTTCATCTTATAACGTTATTCCCCTATTTTTGCCTACATTAATCAAAGAATCATTAAAATAGCTTCCTAATGTTCCTAAAGTTCAACTGCCAAACTGGAGATAACTTTTCTTTTATATGTGCTGTGCATTTCATATGCATCATGCTATGTGGCCTATCTGATGTGGGCATGGTGTGAGCACTGCGCTGTATGCTTTCTGTGCTGGGTACACTGAAGAAGGTTAATTCGTGGCCTGGGATTTTTTTTTTATTTGGCACCAATAATTTGTATTCTTCCAGACCACTAATTTACATTCTTCTTTATATGACTATATAAGAATGTGGCACCTTGTTAATTTAGACTATCAATTTTACATTGGAGTTTGGTCCTTGTGATGTGTGCTCTGTACTGGTGACATTGGCTGTATGAATTTAGCATGCGTGGTGTGTGCTCTGTGCTGAACACAATGGTTGCATGTGTTTGATACATATGATGCATAGGATATGTGCCCTGTGCTTTTTTAGTGTAACTAAGTTGTTACAGTTTTCACTCCCTATGCTCCCCACAGCTGACATAACATTTACTGTAAGATACCAACATTTGATCCAACAATTATGCAAGCAGAAGCTGATAGCACAGCCTGTAAGGATTAACACTTTCTCAAATATATAGGCATGCTTACTTACCTCATAAAAGATGCCAAATGACGAATGTTTTCACATTGATTATGAGATAAGTTCTTCACTCGATTCCTCATCTCTGGAAGGTCACAACACAAAACACTAAGCGGCTGGGAGTAAAAATGTTCTACTACTGACAGCTGCAAGACAAAGTAATGCACAATTCATTTTCCAATCTGTCTACAAAGAAAGTGAAATAGCAAATTCTGTATGCGTAACAGCATATTGATTAAATGATGTATTAACTCACTGTAAAAAGAAGGGATAACATTTTTATCAACGGCAAATAAATATCTAATGTGATCTCAGATACATAAAAAATTGATGGAAAACACAATGCAGAGTTTATAATACAGTACCGCATGCAAAGAAGATCACAACTAAAATAATTTCATTAGGATTCAACCCATATTGCTTATGATCAACCCTACCCAGCTCTCTGAAAGAAAGGTAGAGGATGGTTACAGTTAACTGAATGAAAGGATTGGTGTTGGATGGAGTCATCAGGGGGCCAGCTGCAAGCATAACGTTCTGGATAATGTCAGACAGAAAGATGGTGGCATGGGACCTGGAATGTGGAAGCGGAGCAGTAGATTACACCAGGAGAATGTTGGGAAGTTCTGGGCTGGTGAGTGTGTTACTTCGGGGTAGAAGTTAAGACAAGATTCAAAAAGAAACACAGGGAGACAGTAATGAAACTCCCTTTTAAGAACAGAGAGGAAGGACCTAATGTCACACTTTAAAAAGTGACAGAAATTCTCCAATTGAAGATGCTGACTTTGAAGAAGATGGCGGATGGTGACAAATTTCTGTGTGTCATGTTTGGCACTGTTCTTATGGGTGGGAATTTTGAGTCAGCAGCCTAAAATATTCATCTACACAAATAAGACCAATAATTCTGGTTTGTGTGATGGCCTTGGTTAATAAGACATAATAAATAAAAAGGCAACAGGGTGATGCTCTAATATAATTTGCATATGGTTTATTGGTTTTATTTACCTGAAGGCCTTTGATGAAATTTTGCACTGAAAAATCATGGTACAAAAATATAGTGATGAGGACCTGCAAGACTTTTCCACCAAGCTTAAATGGAAAACTATTAGAGAGGAGAAGCTGAAAGAAAAATAATATGTCCTTTTTATGTAAAACTATCATGATAAAAAAAAAAAAAAAAAAAAAACAGTGAAAAGGCGCTCTGCTGTCAGTTATACAGTATATGGCACACATCTCTTTTGTATACACTCTACTTTATATAGTACAAACCTTGCCATTGTCTGCTGCCTAGCCTAAAACTTGCAATATAGTATAAATATTTTAATTGTCTCAAACCATTTTCAGTTAAAGTTGTATTAAACCCAAAAGCAAAAATGTAATACACTGCAGCTTCCAAATCTCATTAGATATAGTGGCTGCATTGGTTTTCTTTTTTAGGCTTTGTCCCTTTGTTTTCACCTTGTGATCTTGCCAGTGCCCCCACTCTGGATATATGAGCACAGGGGGCACAGCAGGAAGCAGCATTGAAGGGGAGTGTTGGATGTACTAGCAGATTAATGCACAGTAATAAACTGAAGCCAAATCCCAGCTTACTTTTTTTAAGCAGTTTCATCTAACAGTTTTTTTTCTTTTGGAATAAAGGTTTCAAATAGGAAAAAAAATGTTCATTGTAAGCACCTCTGTCACTGGTACATGCTTTTTCTAATTTCTGTAACTGATACATCTGCAAGACAGTTGAGCATATGCAATAAAATCAATTATTTTAAAGAAAACTACAAAAATAACACGGAGGCTGACATTGCTAACCTTTCTTTTTAAAAATGCTACTTGCCAGCTGTCATGCGAACCAATATTTTTTGGTGCCGATATTTTCTGAAGCACTGAATTGCAAAAGATGAGTTCTGGCATTTTTTTGTTGTACTTCACTGGTGATGTGCACTATATCACAACAACTGGCTGCATGTATGTTCTGGGCAAGTAGCTTAAAAATATTAAAGACAGGGAAACTGGGCAACCAGCAATTTCAGCAGCAAATCAGCAGTGGCAGCCTCCATATTTCTCTCAGTAAATATTTTCTTTAAGTTAATCTCGTACATCTATAAAAAACTACAGTTCCTCCTAAAGTTAATGCAGTAGTGTGTAAAGTTAATGCAGTAATGTTAACTATCAAATATTTAAACCTAAAAAAAGTTAAAAATCTATATCCGGATATAAAATATTCATTAACATACTATAAAAATAATTAGGGACCACAATGAATGTATGACATACTGTACCTCGGACAATAACTGCAATATAATAATATTTAACAGGAAAAAATGATGGAACAATCACAGCAAAGATCTATTAAGAAAAAATTACCTTATCAACAACTGTAGCCAAATGCTCTGTGCAAGATAAGGACTGGAGTAGTTCTATGCACAGCAGCGAGGACACAGAATGGGACAGGAGCCTATGAATTATCATTGGAGACGTGGCAATACCAAATACCAGAACTAATGGTAATTCTTTAACATACCGGCTAGAATAAAAAAAATATATATATGTTAGTACATTTACATTTTCCTAAGAAAGAAGTAAACACTACAATAATAAATTGTTTTTAATGGGATTAATAGCATGCCTGAATTTTCCATGACTTAAAGTGAATGTAAAAAAAAAAAAATGCTCATGTTCCTTTAAAGCATAAAAACAGGAGTTTAGTTGCCCTACACCTGTTCATCTAAATGCATGTGCTTCCATTACTGGAGACTCACAGAAATTAGAGTTTAGGTCCACGAGAAATGGGGTTCCTTGCCGGGGTTCTGTGGCTTACGCATGTATTTGCAAATGTGTGCAACTAATTTTAACGCATACTGTTGGACAGGTCAGTTTGGTTGGTCGCAGGCTGGTTGATGGGAGAGATATTGTATCCATTGTGATTTCATACGAATAAGGAGATTTTAATTCAAGGCGCAAGACATTCAGAGATCTGGTGAGTGCAATGTCTCTTGGGGAGCGGATCACACGAGGTGTGGTGACGGTACCCTCAAATTGACTGCACAAGGACTAGAAGGACTGGATGTCACTACTAATAACATCACGTCTGGATAAGACTGTATATTTGTGAAGGCACACGGTGTTTATCACACTGAATGAGCGCTGCTAATGTTTTAGATTTTTTATGACTGGAAACATTTGTTGATATTTTTATGATTAATTATAGCAGCAGCTAAGGGTGCAAAGGAATATCATCATTTTATTTATTATTGAGAGTCTCTTCCTCTGCTTCTGGGTTTGGGGTATTTATTCACCTGTGCACAATAACATATATATATATCACTTGCAGCACAGTATGAGCAGAGGGAGGTCACGTATGTTCCTAAAACAGAGGGGATGCAAATGATTTATATACGCGACATAACAATCACTTTAAGGCATTGTTAAAAAACCTAAGTATAGCATATATTTGATCCTTTTGCAAACACACAATTTGAGTGAGGCCCTTGAAGAACACTTCTACCAAAAATGTTTAGCTATTTCAACAAAAAATAATGAGGGTTTGTGTACATGTGTCAGGCTCAGCAATAAGTCAGAGGCAGCATGCTTTCAGGGAAAATAACTGGCTTTCCATATGCGCTTAAGATGCTTTTCGATTACATGATTTGCTGTTGTTAGCACTCAGAATACCATTAGAGGAGTAGGGATTCCAAACACAATAAAACACAAGTGTACTCCAAATTCAAACATTTATGTTCTAAATCCTTTCATAAAACAGATTTTCCTACATGTATTGACCTTAACAAAAAAGTGAAAAGGAGGCCAGAGTACAATAAACTATATGACAGAAGGTTGTTTAGTTCTTATCAAATGGAAAAGTGTGAAAATCTTTTTCAACAAGGATCAAAGATGTTTGTTTGCTTTGGGAAACAACATACACTACTCAAAAAAATGTAAGGAACACTTTTTATTCAGAGCAAAGCATCAAGTCAATTATCCTGGGATATTGATCTGGTCAGTTAAGTAGCAGAGGGGGTTGTTAACCAGTTTCAGCTGCTTTGGTGTTAATGAAGTTAACAGGGCATTAGATGGGCAACCATGAAATGACCTCCAAAATAGAATGGATTTACAGGTGATTTTTTTTTTCCCTACTCATCTTTTCTGACTGTTTTTCACTAGTTTTGCATTTAACTAGGGTCATTGTCACTACTGGTAGTGGTAGCATGAGGCGGTACCTGGACCCTATAGGAGGTTCCAAAGGCATTCCAACTTCTCCAGGATGGCACATCAATACGTGCCATTGCCACAAGAGTTGCTGTAGCTCCCACCAGTCTTAAGAACATAGAGGAGACTCCAGGAGACAGGAAGTTACTTTAGGAGAGCTGGACAGGGTCAAATGAGGTCCTTAACCCATCAGCAGGACCGGTATCTGCTCCTTTGTGCTAGGAGAAACAGGATGAGCACTGCCAGAGCCCTACAGAATGACCTCCAAGCAGGCAACTGGTATGAATGTCTATGACCAAACAATCAGAAACAGACTTCATGAGGGTGGCCTGAGGGCCCCACATCCTCTAGTGGGCCCGTGTTCACTTCCCGGCACAGTGGAGCTTGATTGGCATTTGCCATTGAACACCTGAATTGGCAGGTCTGCCAATGGCGCCCTGTGCTTTTCACAGATGAGGGCAGGTTCACCCTAAGCACATGTGACAGATGTGAAAGGGTCTGGAGAAGCCGTGGAGAACGTTGTGCTGCCTGTAACATCATTCAGCATGACCGGTTTTGGTGGTGGGTCAGTAATGGTCTGGGGAGGCATATCCATGGAGGGACGCACAGACCTCTACAGGATAGACCATGGCACCCTGACCGCCATAAGGTATTGGAATGAAATCTTTGGACCAATTGTTAGACCCAATGCTGGTGCAGTGGGTCCTGGGTTCCTCCTGGAGCATGACAATGCCTGGCCTCATGTGGTGAGAATATGCAGCCAGTTCCTGGAGGATGAAGGAACTTATACAATTGAATAACCCCAACGCTCGCATGACCTAAACCCAATAGAACACCTCTGGGACATTATGTTTTGGTCCATCTGATGCCACCAGGTTGCACCTCAGTCTGTTCAGGAGCTCAGTGATGCCCTGGTTTAAATCTGGGAGGAAATACCTCAATACACCATCCGTCGTCTCAAAAGGAGCATGCCCTGACGGTGTCAGGCATGCATAAAAGCATGTGGGTGCCATACAAACTACTGAGGACCATTTTGAGTTGCTGCAATGAAATTTTAGCAAAACGGACTAGCCTGCTGCATCATTTTTTCCCTTTTTTTTTTTTTTTTTTTTGGGGGTGTCTTTGAAATCAGCCCTCTGTAGGTCGATAATTTTCATTAACATCAAATGATGTGGCATCCTTTTGTTCCTAACACATTACCCAGTGCATTTCAGTATAGATATCCAGCATGATATTTTCCCCATTGAGATCTGATGTGTTTTCAAAGTGTTCCTTTAATTTTTTTGAGCAGTGTATTTTTGTAGCACACCTAATACAACAGCCTCAAGTGAGGTTACCACTAACCTGCTTATTACAATAAATTCTTGAAGAACATTAGCTGGGAAGCTTTCAAGATCTTTGAACACCACAACCACTGGAGGTCCCTGCCAATGTCCTGGGGACGACGATCTCTTTTTCTTTGGAGAAATAGATTTCTAAATATGTGAGAAATAGTTATGGAAATGAGTTAGAGCAATTCCACTTTTGTTGAGAAAAAAAAAAAAAACAATCCCCTCTGGGTGAACAACGTACATAGCAGAGATTTTATCAAACTTTCTTGCAGAGTCCTACCTGTTCCTGTATTGTTCTGAATTAAAAGCTGTGTTGTGTGCAGAGTGAATTTAAATGACAGTGACTTTTTATTATTATCAGCTGATGCACTTGCAGTATTCTAATGAGGAAATGGCATGGTCTGCATCCCTTTGGAAGTAATTAGGACACTTTTTGAGAGCATCTCATAAAAATGTATTTATTTTTGTTGCAGAGGTTGCCTAAAATCTTACTTGTATCTTTGTGCAGACTTCTGGAAACATCAGTGAGCCAAATCACACAAGCAGGAAATTACATTTCTAGGGTGTTCCGTACATCAATGGTGTATGGAACAACTCCAGGTTGCCACATTACATTTAATTTTACAAAAAAATGACAGCACTGCACATTTAAAAGGAAAGGTAATTTTTAATAGTATTCAATTACAATAAGGCTTGTGTAGCTATTGTGTATTTTTTTATTTGCTATTTTTTTTCACCTCGAAAGCAGGGTTATCCCTTAACAAAATACAAATAAACGTGCATTACAAATTAAGATATCAGAATATTTGAAATATATATACAGTTGAACATCAACCCGATAGAGGGATGGGGGAGCCCTATTATTGTAAGGAGGCCTTCACGGTGAGTCTGCTGGGCTTATGGGTCAACTGCTGGTAACGTCAGCCTTGGTTTTGGGTTTGACGATTGGGGAAAGGGCCCTTCATGAAGAATAGAGGTAGTAGCCTTAGAAGTAGGAGACTGTGGGGTCAATTAACTAACAGTAAATATTGAAAATTTGATCAATTCTGCAAAAAACGTTAAAGTCAATTAATAAAAAAACAAAATGCTTTGTTATTTATCTTATAGCAATGTTATGCCCTTAGGTCAGGAATGTAAATAAATTGTATACCATTGCACTAGACTAGAGGAACACCCAGGTTCCCTGTAAAAGCGACCGAAGGTTCTCAGCTCAAGTGTGAATGCAGCCAAGGGCTGTAAGCAGATCTGCTGATCAGAGCCAAGCAGGACAGATGTCACATCCATGCCTTCTCAGCTTATGAAAAGTGGAAAGGGCCAGACCCTGCAGAGCACTATTGGTGGTCAGGTGTAAACGGATTCCGCTGTCCATATACATTAAGCTACCTCTGATCCAGTCCACCAAAACAGAAAAGGACGCAGTCCTTTTCTGTTTTCTTTACTTGACCTGGTCATACCTAGAGGTATAGGTGGATGTAAAACGAATGCAAGTCCATTTACACCCACCTGTCCATAGGGCTCCATGGATCTTGAAATCAGGTCCACATGAAAAACGTATAGGTGGACCTGATCGGAATGTACACAGTTTCACAATATTTCTGTGCGCTTTCATTCATAAAAAGAACTCCCTGAGGTGCAGTAGAAGTCTTTAAAAAAAGCGATAAAACAACATAAAAACACACTAAATTTATCTGCTAAATATAAAAAAACAATTATTTAATGCATTTGAAAAATAATAATTTTTTTTGTGAATTGCATACTTCTGAGAATACTGCATCGTTTATTTTATGCAAAAATTTATGTGGCATTTCTCGCTTGGTGAATTGAGCCTTTATGCTTTTCCTATGGGGTAGTACTACCTTTCCCCAGTAACTACCTTGATAATTTTATCAACGGCATGTATAAGAAGCCTCTTATAATCAGCCTCAGCAGACCAAGCTTTTAGCCACAGAGATGAGAGACATTCTAGAGATTTGGCGAACCACATTCTCTAGAGCAGTGGTCTCCAAAATGTGGCCCTTTGCTTGCTTTTATCTGGCCCTTGGAATATTCTGCCCCCCACCATCAGCAACAATGGGGAAGAGTTCCTGCCACTGTATTCCACCTAGGGACACAAATATTAGGGCACTAGTCCTCTCACTAACATTATTGATGGGGCCCTATTCCTGCCAGTGACACCAAGGATGGGCCACTGTTTACTCCCATTGACATCAGGACATTTTCTGCTCCCACTGACCACAGTTCGGACCCCCTAAAGTTTGAAGGGCACTAAACTTGCCTTTTGTTTAGAAAGTTTGGAGACCCTCACTCTACAGCATCCACACAAAACAATGGGGTTAAAAGTTATCAGCTGCAATTGTTATAAGAGAATGAGGTAGTTAAATACAGGTTCATATTCTCTATTTATTTTGCCCAACTGGCTATAGTATGGCAAATAGACATAGCTTGGAAGTGAAAATGAGGCTTTTAGAAGGCTTCAAAATGCTTTTTAAGAGAATCCTAGAAAAGGAGGGAACATCCTCATTAGGAACTTTAAAGTGTTTATTGAGGACTGAAATGGCAGGGTCTACTATCGAGAAAGCCAATTTTTAAAATTCCTTTTCCATAGGATACATTTCAGCAAAATGCTTAAAGTTGTTTGAAGATTGCTACTGGATTAGGCCAATCCACGTATAGTGCTCAATCAATCTGTGCATAGATGGAAAAACTGAATTTTTGTAAAATCTTACCGTAAAATTCCTTTTCCTGAGTCCTCCGACAGTCGCCCAATGGGGTATTGACTTCAGCTCCACAGGAGTAACTAGGCATAAGACTTGTTAAAAACAAAGCATTTACATAGAAACACCTATGGGGGCTGTCCCACTGGTCCAATCCCCCCCTGCAATCAGCCATCCCAACTCAGTTTGGTAGCAAGCAGTAAAGTGTATAAGAACCCCAAAAGAGGGGCGAGGCGGCGACTGTCGGAGGACTCAGAGAAAGGAATTTTACGGTAAGATTTTACAAAAATTCCGGTTTCTCTTACGTCCTCCAACAGTCGCCGCCCACTCATACAGTCTTCACCAATGGGGATGTCCCAAAGCAGTGTAGACATGAGGGGTGGGCAATGCAACCGTCAGAAAGGCAACGCAGTACCCACAACAGAGAAAGGAACCTTACGTGAACAGAAAGGTAACCCTCTGGGTAACAAAAAAGGCTCAACAGGAGCAACAACCCAGGAAAGCAAATAACCAAGGGGATGAACAACCCCAACAGCCAGGGACCCGAAATAAAACCAGGGTTCCCTTACGGTACAGCCGCACAGAGAACTTTGCAGCCAAAAGGAGGCATCTGCCAATGCCAGAACATCAATTTTGTAAAATTTAGAAAAAGGTGTGTACTGACGACCAAGTCGCAGCCTTACACACCTGGGCCACCGAAGCCTGATGTCGAAAAAGCCCAGGACGCACCCACCGCTCTGGTAGAGTGCGCCTTGACAGGGAACAGAGGTACCCGTTCCTTCAACGAATAGGCCTGTACAATTGTCTGTCTGATCCATTTCGAAATGGTCGCCGCAGACGCAGCCATACCCTTCCGAGGTCCCTCAGGAAAGACAAAGAGAGAATCCGATTTCCGAAAGGATTCAGTCGATGACAGGTAAACCCTGATCGCCCTGACAACATCCCAGGAATGCAAAGCAACCTCCTTGGGATGCTTAGGCTTCGCACAGAGCGAAGGCAAAACAATGTCCTCATTAAGCTGAAAATCAGAAACCACCTTTGGAAGAAAGGACGGGTTAGGTCGCAATACCACCTTATCCCTATGAACCACCAGGTACGGGGAGCGGCAAGACAAAGCCGCCAACTCCGACACTCTACGAGCAGAAGTGATTGCCACAAGAAAGGCAACCTTTCTAGACAGCAGAGGTAACGAGACTGATGTTTTCAAACGGGGAACGTTGCAATACGGACAGGACCAAGTTCAAGTCCCATGGAGGCAAGGGCTCCCTACGAGCAGGGGCCAAGTGACACACACCTTGAATGAAGGTGCGAATCAAAGAATCAGACGCCATGGGGCGCTGGAAAAGGACTGCCAGTGCAGATACCTGGCCCTTAATCGTGGCCAACGCAAGGCGCTGGTCCACACCAGTCTGAAGGAAAGCCGGCACTCTCGCCACTGAGTATGAACGAGGAGAGAAGCCCCTGGACTCACACCAGGCAAAATAAGCTTTCCATGTACGGTAATGAATCTTACCAGATGATGCTTTCCTAGCCTTGATTAAGGAAGGAATGACCTCTGAGGAGAGACCCCTGTCCCTCAGGACCTGGCTTTCAACAGCCATGCCATTAAAGCCAGCGACTGTAAAGCAGGATGGAAGATCGGTCCCTGAGACAGTAGATCTTCTCATATTGGCAGCCACCACGGAGGCTCGACGGCCAGGTGAACGATGTCCGCGTACCAGGACCGGCGTGGCCAGTCCGGCGCCACCAGAATCACCAATGTTGGTTCCGAGGCCAACCTGCGAAGGAACCTGGACAACAACTGAATCGGAGGAAAGGCACATATGACACTGATGCCAAGGCACCACCAGCGCATCCGGAGGCATCTGCCAGAGGATCGCGCGTTCTTGCCATAAACCTTTCCACCTTGTGGTTTAGCCGAGACGCGCACAGATCCACATCCGGGGATCCCATTTCACACACATCATTTTAAACACCTCTGGGTGTAGGGACCATTCCCCCTGGTCCAGGGTCTGGCGGCTCAGGTAATCGGCCTGCCAATTCTCTTCACCTGGAATGTGAACTGCCGATATTGCCGGGACATTAGTCTCGGCCCAAGACAGAATACTGGTCACTTCCTGGGCCGCCCGGGCACTCTTGGTGCCCCCTTGGTGATTGATGTAAGCCACCGCAGTGGCATTGTCCGTCTGCACCCGTACAGGGCGGCCCAGAAGATGGTCCGACCAATGGAGTAGGCACAGCCTGATCGCTCTCAATTCCAATATGTTTATGGGGAAGGAGGATTCCTATACGGACCAAGTGCCCTGGGCAGACAGGTTGCCCAGGACTCCAGCTCAGCCAGATAGGCTGGCATCCGTGGTTCAGTACTGTCCATAGTAACGGCCGGAAAGATTTTCCGTCCGCCACCGCCGGGGACTGAAGCCACCACAGAAGATCCACTTTGGTTTGGTGACACAGAGACACTCTCAGATCCAAGGACTGCGGGAGTCTGTCCCATCTGTTCAGGATTTCCGTTTGGAGAGACCTTGTGTGAAACTGTGCGAACGGTATCGCCTCGAAGGCTGACACCATCAACCCCAGGGCCCGCATACAGGTCCTGAGTGACGAGGATTCGTTGTCCCGGAGGGCTCTGACCTCGTTCTGTAGAGTCCGGAGCTTGTCCTCCAGCAGAAACACCTTCACTTGAGCAGAGTCCAGAACCTTTTCCAAATATGGGAGACGAACCGAAGGAGACAAGGTCGACTTCTGTACGTTGATGGTCCATCCGGACTCCTGAAGCGTCTGCACCGTAATGGACAGATCGTGCAGCAGGCTCTGGCTGGCACTCGATCTTAACAGGAGATCGTCCAGATATCCCAAGACCGCAATTCCCTGAGCCCGCAACAGGCCCAGAACTGGAGCCAGCACATTGGTAAACACCCTTGGAGCCGAAGCGAGATCGAAAGGTAACGCCACAAACTGATAGTGTTCCTCCGCGATAGCGAATCGGAGGTACCTCTGATGACCCTCGAAAATGGGGATGTGTAGATACGCATCCTTCAGGACGATAGAGGCCAGGAACTCGCCTGGACTCAGGGAGGCTACCACCGAGCGGAGCGATTCCATGCGAAACTTCCGAACGCGTACAAAGCGGTTCAGAGCTTTTAAAGTCCATAATCGGACGCACCTTGCCCTCCTTTCTGGGCACAGTGAACAGATTCGAGTAAAACCCCCGAAATCTGTCCCGATGAGGCACCGGGACGACCACCCCCTGGGCGAGGAGATCTTGCACCGCCTGATGCAGGTCCTGTAACCGCCCTGGGGTCAAAATGAAGATTTGAGGGAAAGAATCTGTCCGCCGGCCGCGAAAGGAATTCGATCTTGTAACCCGATCGAATGATTTCCTGAACCCATATGTCCGGAATTCGGAGCAGCCAAGGTTGTAGGAAACCGCGCTAACGTCCCCCCACCCCTGAAACGGGTGAGGGCGCCCCATCAGGCAGAGGCGGACTGGGCTGCCGCACCAGCTTGGCCAGATTTTGGTTTGCCCGCCCAGGGCTTTCTCTGGCCACCCTGGCCCTTGAAGGGTTTCCCCTTGTTCTGTGCCTTGAAGGCACGAAAGGACTCCTGATTTGGTTTAAAGGAGGGGCCCGCTTACCGCGGAAAAACCTGCCTTTAGGATTCTGGGGCAGCAGAGTGCCCTTGCCCCCAGTGACCCCTTTTACCAATTCATCCAGGGATTCCCCAAACAGGCGAGACCCCGCATAGGGGATGTCAGCCACCGTTTTTCTCGAAGTCTGGTCAGCCGACCAGCTTTTCAACCATATCAGGCGACGGTTAATCACCGCGACACTGGACAGGCGTGCAACTAATGGGGCCTCATTCAAGGCCACATCACACAAATACATGACTCCTTGATAGATCTAGTCCACCACCGCCAAGGTAGTAAGGGGAGCGGAATCAGCCACGAGGGTGCGTTTTAGCACCTTGGTCCAGTCCGCCACAGCCTGAGCCGCCATGACAGAGGCGAAAATAGGCTTTAGCCGAGAACCCACCACCATGTAGGCATGGCGGGCAAGGGATTCCTTCTCCTATCCGTAGGATCCCTAAACACCAGAGAATCTTCAGTGGGTACCAGAGTGGCCTTGTTCAATCTGGCCACGGCGTGATCCACCTGAGGGGCCACACACCAGCGCAAAGGGATAAAGGAGTTGAAACCTTTTTGGCACCACAAAGGTGCGTTTTAAATGACGCCATTGATCATTCACAGTAGTGTGAAACTCAGCGGGGCAAGGGAACACCTGCGCCGCCTTGAGGGTCCTGTGTGTACCAAAAGAGGATACAATGCCCGGAGGATTGGGCTCATCCTCTAAATGTAGTGTTTCTTTAATGGCAAGAATTAGCGCATCCATAGCTGCGCGGTCCTCGGCCGTCCCAGGGGGGGAATCATCCACCCCTGCAACCTCTGCCTCCCCCTCAGACTGAGAAGAGCGAGACCCTTCAAGGGGGCACGCCACCTACGGCAACCATATCAGATTCAGAATCAGAAGACAAGGAAAAACGATGCCTTTTTTCTGGCAGCACGTTCCGTCATCAGAATCAAACAGAAATTTGCTGTCCCGAGATTCCATGTTAAAAAAGTTTTTTTTTTTTTTTTAAAAAGGTACTGGCCCTTTAAGCGCGCCGCGGACCCCCGCAGGACACCGCTACAACGACTGTGAAAACAAAGACCCCTAATCATGATAAACTGATAGCCAGAAGGATTGCACAAGTAAAAGGACAGCAGACCGACCCCCACAAGTGTTACCACCGCAGCCGAACTCTCCTGAGTAAAAGGAGGAAGTGATGTCACCACAGGAGGAACTTGAACTGAACTTCCTCAGGCTAAGGAAAAATGGTTGCCAATAGAAAGTAATGGGAGGCTTTGGTAAAATGGCCGCCGACATGTGCTCGGAACGAACCATTTGCCACACAAGATGGCGCCGCAAGGTGCCAAAAACACACCACATACATGCTGTATAAGTGCCCATAGTGAAGCCAGACATGCTGCCCACACCTAAAATGGCGGACCAGCGGTTTTTAACCCCGCAGCGGTCGCCACACGTGTCTGTACCTCCAAAAGCACCCTAAAGTGACACAGGAGAGGGACCCCCAGAAACCCACACAGCGCACCGGCTGTGAGAGAAAACCCAAGCAGGGACCGGGACCAGGGAGCCCAAAAACGCACGGACATGAGGGGATAACACAGACACACAGGACTGCCAGCCCCAGACAGAGGCCCCACACAGAATGTACTTACCTGTACTCGATGGCGTGGGGTGCCTCACATCGCACGTGAAACCGCCCACCCTCAGATGGCAGGGGTGCCGTCAGCCAAAAAACGCAGGACGCTAACAGTACACGGAGAACCATGGATGAGACGTCCGAGTGAGGTAGCCACCTCACAGGCTGCATCCCTGAGGACAGGGATGGGACGTTTGCGAGGCCAGGGCGAACACATAGCCTGCTAAACGCTCGATGGCGGGCTGGGATTCGATCTGACCCTCTGTCCTGGAGAACCAGGATGACCAGTCCGACTCCCAGCTCCGCAAACGCCATCTTCATCCGAAGATCCGACTAACGCTGACAAAATAAACAGCTAGTAAAAAAAAGAAAAAAACACATTTGCAGTAAATAAAATCATAAAATAGAAGAATAAGGCCGAGACTGTAGTCCCAGCACAGGGAAGCCTATCTTACTCCTTAACTAGGCAGAAGACAAACTGAGTTTGGATGGCTGATTGCAGGGGGGTATTGGACCAGTGGGACAGCCCCCATAGGTGTGTCTATGTAAATGCTTTGTTTTTAACAAGTCTTATGCCTAGTTACTCCTGTGGAGATGAAGTCAATACCCCATTGGTGAAGACTGTATGAGTGGGCGGTGACTGTCAGAGGACGTAAGAGAAAAGTAATTTTTTTTTTGTTTTACTTAGCCACCCTCTAAGGGCCCAATGAGCTTGTTTTGGCTGTGGCAACTAGTACTGCAAGGAAAAGACCAGTCCGCACCACATCAATTAGTGTAGTGTACTGACAATGGAAAGCATTTGCCACAAAGCCAAAATTTGTTGTTCATAAAATGCAGGGGTTGCAAAATCCACTGCAATGTGAATGTCCCCATTACTTTCCTCCATTTCCCCTTCAAAGAGATTTGGAGAATCCATCTCTGACTGAGGAATAGAGCCACTGAGGAGGGAAGAAGTGTAGCCTTTTCGGCCTTGGGAAGCTGATAGCTCTAGGAGGGCCAAAAATTTTCCCAAGAATTCAGACATAGTGGCAGAAAAATCTGCTTTTACTTCAATTGATTTTTATTTGGTTTTCACAGAAAAGAAACAATCACATGAAAAACACAATAGATTAACGCAAGATGATAGTAATAGAAAAGGGAGAAGAGAAAAAGAAGAAAGAGAAAGAAAAAAGAGAAACTATTGATGTAGTATGTTGATCACAATACATTATGGCATTATATATAGCAAGAACAGGAGACAAGGAAGTCCAATACTGTACACATTCAGGACCCAGAGACTACCTAGGGGGTGTATAGGAAATACATAGGAGATACCCCAAAAGGAGAAAGAAAACAAAAACAAAAAATGCCAAGACAGGTACCGAAGGAAGCACCATCATACTCTGGGTCTCACCATCCACCCGCCTCAATTCTACCGTTAGACACTGTGAAAGTAGGGGCTTTGTTGCCAGAGAAGCCAAGCTGTATGGAATTTCTTACCACGACACACTGAATAAGCATATGCCTTTTCCAAAGAATAGTGCTGGTTAACTAAACCCATTACCTCTATATGCGAAGGGGCTATAGGTTGTTTCCAACATCTAGCAATTACCGTTTTAGCTGCTATCAGTATATGTATAAATACTGTTCTGATATCAAATGGTATATTTTCAATACCCAAAAATAGTAGCGCTATTGCGGGTTCAGGTTTAATCAGTATGCCCGAAACTTCAGAAAGTACTTCAAAAATTTTCCTCCAAAAACTAACAAGACCTTTACAGGACCAGAATATATGAAAAATTGTGCCAGTTTGGTCAAACTTGCGCCAGCACAATGGATCATATTTAGGGTATATTAGGGACAGGCGGTAGGGGGACAGGTACCATCTAGTGACTATTTTTTGAAATTGTTCCCAATGTGTTACACATTGTGTTGCTCTATAAGACGTTCGTATCGCCCATCTCCATTGCTCATTGGAGAAGGACATACCGAGGTCTCTTTCCCATTTCTTCATGTACGATGATTTAAAGAATGTGAGTTTCTGCTGTAGTTGATTATAAAACACCGATTTCCCTTTAAGCTTAGAGTTTGGGTCTGTAAGATATTTCCAAAGTAGTTGAGGAATTTCAAGTTTAGGGAGTGGGTGTTTAGATATAAAGCTCACTATACTAATGTAAGCAAAAACCGTCTGGGGGGTGAGTGAAAATTCTTGTTGAAGGGCTGCAAAGGACTTAATAGTATTATTTTGGTATAATTGTGTCACTGTGTCGATACCTGCTACCACCAATTTATTAATGTGAACATTAGGGAGCAAGATACACATTGTCGATAGGGGTATGGGAACTGATATATTATTTGGCTGTGATTGTAACTGTAATTGAGCAATTAGATGGCGCCAGGACTGTAGAGAAGCTCTTATTGTTAACGGAAGGGTCTGGATTGTTATAGGTTTCCACATATCTGCCAGAAGTAATGTGTATAGATCCTGTGTGTTAGATAGTGCAGCTTCAATTGGAAGCCACGGAAGAGATATTTTATGGGTTCTATGGGTAAACCAATACTGTAAAGGAGCCAAGCGAGATGCATGATAATAGTCCTCAAGGCTTGGTAGTCCCAACCCACCAACTGATTTGTGTCGTATCATATGTAGATATGCACACCTTGCACGTTTCCCCTGCCAAACGAAGGTGCGCAGGAGTTTGTTGAGCGAATTAATATAGTGTTTAGGAATATGAGTCGGAAGGGCGCGAAAAATATACACTATCTTAGGGAGGCACGTCATTTTAAATGCAGCTATTCTTCCTGCCCATGATAGTTCCGTCTTCTTTAACTTATTAGTATCATTGGAAATAGAAGTTATCAGTGATCGCAGGTTAAGTGTCTGTAGCCCTGAAGTTGGAAATGTCAAGGTTATACCCAAGTATTGCAAAGCTTGGGGGGTCCATGTATAAGGTAAGTTTTGCTTAAGATGGCTAAGTGCGTGGCCCTGTATGCCCATATTTAGGATGACTGATTTATCGAAATTAACCTTATAGTAGGAAATATTACTAAATGTCTGTAAAGTATCATGGACAGCAGGTAAGGACACGATGGGGTTCGTCAAGCTCAGAATTATGTCATCCGCAAAGAGCGTGATGGTATGTTGTAGGTGCTGAAATTTAAAGCCAAAGATCCTAGGATTTTGTCTTAACGTTTCCGCCAAGGGCTCGATCAGTAAATTAAATATCAAAGGGGAAAGCGGGCACCCCTGGCGCGTGCCATTTAATATTGGAAAAGTTTTGGATAGGGTGCCCGCAGAGAGCACTCGAGCAGTTGGAGATGTATATAAGCTCATAATAGCCGAAAAAATCGGTCCAATAAAACCAAACTTTCCCAATACTGCCCTCATGTACCCCCAATGGACACGATCAAACGCCTTCTCTGCGTCTATTGATAAGAGCAGAGAAGGCGTTTTAGTGCGCTCTGCCTGATGGAGCAGGTTAATAACTCGCCTTGTAGCGTCAGGGGCCTGTCTCCCCTTGACGAACCCCATCTGGTCCTCCTTTATCAAAGTAGGTAGAATTAATGCAATCCTATTGGCTATAAGTTTAGCGTATAACTTAATATCACTGTTCAAAAGAGATATCGGCCTATAGCCGGCAGGATCAGAAGGAGATTTACCAACTTTAGGGATTGTGATTATATTAGCTTGTAACATTTCAGTGGGTAATGTACCCATCTTGACAGTTTTTGTGAAAAGGTTCAACAAGTGGGGTGCTAGTTGATCTTGCAAGGACCTGAAATATTCATTTGTGAATCCATCAGGACCTGGAGACTTATTTAGGGGCATAGTTGCAAGTGTATCAGTCACTTCTTTGATAGTGAATGGTCTATTCAGTCTATTCAGTTGTGCTAATTTGTCGGTCGGCAAGGTCGGAAGATGGAGGTTATGTAAAAAATCGCAGATGGATGCGTCCGTCGGTTGAGGGGTATCTTTGTCTTTCTTAAGACTATATAGGGTGCTGTAGTAATCAGCGAACGCATCCGCTATCTCTTGTGGATGTAAGTGTTTGTTGCCCGTATGTGGATGTACAATACCTTCGATTCTAGTTTTAACTCTCTTTGTCTTAATCCTAGATGACAAATATTTGCCTGCTTTATTATTTGCAGAGTAATACTGCATGTGAAGGTGTGCTAGCATGTTTTCATGACGTTCCAACAAAAGTCTTCGAAGGTCAGCACGGAGAGACCTCAGTCTTGAAGCATGAGATACTGAAGGGGTCTTTTTCTTCGTAAACTGTGGGTAAAAATTAACAAACTTAAATCAGGAAGATTAATTGTCTGTGGAGATTTTAACATGGTGGCAAACCACGGTATGGATGCTTCATCCAAGGGAAGATCCTCGGCTCCTTCCTTGGCTACATTCATCCATGCTGAGGGGCTCCACGATGTGTGGCGTTACCAGCACGCAGAGGAGAGGGATTATTCATACTTTTCTGTGAGCCATAATTCCTACAGTAGAATTGACATGTTTCTAGTTGACATACAAACACTATCATATGTCACTCATACATCTATCTCTCCGATAACATGGTCAGACCATGCACCAATTCACATGTCATTGTCCCACCGCCCTGTCTCTCCAACTACACTTATATGGCGATGTAACAACTCCATTTTATCAGATCCTGAATCTCTCAAATCCTTGAAAGCCCAGGTGGAGGAATTTTTTTCTATCAACAATACACCGGATATAGATCCGGCATTGTTGTGGATTACACATAAGGCTTTTGCGAGAGGACTCCTCATTCAGCTAGGGGCTAAGCTGAGGAGGAGGTTCAATCGCAAAATGGAAGATCTTATTCGCGATGTCCAAATTTTGGACACTGCGAATGAAAAATCTGCTTTTAGTCAGACATGCCAAGTGTTATGAACCCAAGGATACTATATCAGAGGAAGAGAGCAGCATCATAACAGAACATTGCCCCGGGACAAGGGAAGAGCTATCACCCTGAGTAGTGACCTGTGTTTCCTGTGGGCCATCAGAAGTGCCATGATATTTGCCCCTGCGCCCTTATGCCTGTGATCCACAATTGCTGAAGTGAGGCGATCCCCTTTGGTGTATTCATGAAATAGATGTGAAAGGTATAGGTCTTGCATGTCTTGAATCAAGAAGGCACTATAACCCGGCTACTGATTGTGTTCCTTGGCTATGTCTTTGTAGATAAAGGTGGCAAAAAATACAGTAAATGTGGTAGTCAGAAGTGCATAAGCTGGAAGACCAGCTGCAATGACGTCACAGTCCAAAAATTATGTCAGGATGGAAAAGACAGCCAATTTAAAATTGTAATAAAATTATTTATACTGTCAAAAACATTAGAAACAAGTACAAAAGGGATTAAAGTAAATAACTCCTCATTCCTGCTCCTATGTATCCATTTGTTTGCTAACCAGTGCAGTTTTGGTTTGGCTAAGAATGGGTCTATATCACAAGGAAACCCCATCATGGTGGCCATACACTCGAAGAGGTCTGGGAATCATAGGATGGACTATGGCACTGGACATGTATAACACCCTGTGAATAACTAGTTGCAACTGCCCGCCAAGGTGAGCACCCAAGGCCATGGGATCCAGTGCCAGAAGCAAATATTACAGGCTGGTCCCACACACAATGGGGTCTGGGTATGGTGTGCAAGGTAGACACCAATGGTTATAAATCTGGTAGCTGCTAGGTAGCCAAAGGCAATAAACTGGCAGATCTGGATAAAAGTGTCTGAGGAAAAAAGCAATGGCAAAAAAAACAAAAAGTAAAAAAAAAAAATATCTCCAGAGGAGAAAAGATCCATCACCTAAGGACACTAGCACAAAAAAGTCACAGTGTGCGGGGTTGTATAAGTGTGCCCCCAGCAGAGGCCCCAGAAAAATGTTTGCAAGTGTCCAATCACCTGAAGGTAGCCTGCATAAAACCAATGGTCTATGAATAAAGGTCTTTAATCCTGTGAACTGCCCCTCCAAATGTAATGGAGATGTAATGAGGGGATAGGGAGGGGTGGGAATACTGGAAATGTGTATATAGTGTATAGCCAGAAAGTGACAGACCTATTTAGCACCTGCAGGTTTATAGGTCATGGATCTGCATTTAACCAACACATTAATGATAAATGAGGATCACCCCACCCCCCTTCTGCCAGCAGGTGTAAACATAACCCCCCAGCCCTCAGTGACTAAAACATTTTAGAAAACAGTTCTGTGCTAGTACCAACTAGCTTACAGTGTTGGCACTGCTACTTTTAGAGCCGGTTCACACTGATGCGGCTGTGGCGATCGCATGTAATGTCGGAGTGCGCACTGCTCCTTCATTACATGCGATTGGCTGTGCGGTGCGAGTTTAGCCATACACTTTGTATGGCTAAATTTGCACCGCACCCACAGCAAAGACGCACAGGACCCTTTTTGGCAGCCGCATCAGGATCGGATCGCACAGCAGTTCACACTTAAGATTACATTGACACCCCCAGCGTATCGCATATGGCAGTGTGAACTGCCGGGGGTGCGTTTGCGATGCGGGAACAGGCTGCGGATTCGCAGCCTTCCCGCGTCGCATAAGTGTGAACCAGGGCTTAGTCTACACAGCTTCCTGTGGAGTACTAATTAAACACAACTGAACAATAAAGTTTGGGTATTTATACCAGCATTATTTACATAAATATTTATTGCTTTCTAAATGAAAACATAACAACAAAAGCTTTGTATATATTATATACACTCACCATGCAAACTTTATTAGGTACACCTTGCTAGTACCAGGTTGGTTGGATCCCCCTTTTTTTTTTTTTTTTTTTTTTTTTGAAACAGTGTTTGGTGCCTCAAGCCAAAAAATGGGTGGGACTTTAGGGGCTCAATCAATTAATATAGTAAATAAAATAAAAGGTTTATTGAAAACAAAATTTATAGATGATACATATGATACATTCAATATGTGAATGGGTTATAGACCCAAATGTGGAGGTGAATATAGATAGAAAGAAGTGACAAAGTGAATGGTGACAATGATATATTTTCCTCACGCTGACACGCTAACCCGGAAGTCGGGTCCGCGATGTGACACTCCGATGCGCCAGTGCGCATGCGTGAGCGGGCATAAAATAGCCGGGGATTTGCAACAGGGCGCCACTTCCCTCCAGCAGAGGGAACGTGACGGACGCCCAGGAATCGCTCCAACTGGATGCCTACCCCTATACCTGTTCCACCAATAGTAAGTTTACCATCCCACAATGCTATACTCATGCATTGTCGGATGAACTTTTTTCAAGTGCCAAACAAATGTCTTTTGATATTAGGCTCATTTGCCAATTATTCACCACCAGGGCAAAAAATCGGAACAAAGACCGGGACTACCCCCTACTGGTGTACACCTGTAATATCACAACTGTAAGTAACACATTTGCAGTTTTTAAACAAATGGATTATTAAAGAGATTATTCCAGACTTACCAAGTTGTGCCGATATAATGAGAACCTTCATTTTATAAATATTCCAGGGAAACCACAAGAAGGGATTCCTTTTTTCCCCCACAAGTTAAAGAAAGCACTCATACATTGATGTAAGTCTGTGCAACACTATTTTTGATACTCCTTTTTCTATCCAAACCATTTCCAACATATTATTTCATATATTTCAGAGTCAGCCTTTCCTCTCAAATCCTGTGTGATATACTTGGGAGAACAGACGCAAGGGTCCGGGAACCGACATATACGTCACAAGTATGTGCAAACCTACTTTTCCATGTAATAATGGAATAATGACCATTTTTTACATGTTACATTTTTTCTAACATTTATTCACCATATATTTTTCAGACATGGTGGACAATTCTTTCCTTGAAAAGGGCAGCATATTTTAAATGCCGAAACGCGTTGGAAACCTTAAATATTCTTTCTCTTAACAGTTCCAAATACCTCACGCATGAGCTAGAACAAGATAGAGGAAAATATATCATTGTCACCATTCACTTTGTCACTTCTTTCTATCTATATTCACCTCCACATTTGGGTCTATAACCCATTCACATATCGAATGTATCATATGTATCATCTATAAATTTTGTTTTCAATAAACCTTTTATTTTATTTACTATATTAATTGATTGAGCCCGTAAAGTCCCACCCATTTTTTGGCTTGAGGCACCAAACACTGTTTCAAGAATTTACCTTGGGATGTTGGCTACACCTACTACAACAGGCCTATTGGGATCACCACACAATTTACTGGTTGGATCCCCTTTTACCTTCAGAAATGCCTTAATTACTCATGGCAAAGATTCAACAAGGTCTTGGTAACATTCCTCAGAGATTTTGGTCCATATTGACATGATAGCATCACACAGTTGCTCCAGATTTGTTGTCTGCACATCCATGATGCAAATTTCCCATCCATCACATCCCAAAGGTGCTCTATTGGATTGAGATCTGGCGACTGTGGAGGCCATTGCAGTACAGAGAACTCAATTGTCATGTTCAAGAAACCAGTGGTGAGATGATTTACGTTTTGTGACATGGTGCATTATCCTGCTGGAAATAGCCATCAGAAGATGGGTACACTGTGGTCATAAAAGGATGGACATGGTCAGCAACAATACTCAGGTAGGCTGTGGCGTTTAAGCGATACTCAATTAGTACTAAGGTGCCTAAACAAGAAAATATTCCCCACACCATTATATCACCACTATCAGCCCAAACCGTTGATACAAGGTAGGATGGATTCAAGCTTTCCTGTTGTTTACGCCAAATTCTGACCCTACCATCTGAATGTCACAGCTGAAATCGAGACTTATCAGACCGGGTAACAATTTTTTATTGTCTAATTTTGGTAAGCCTGTGCGAACTGTAGCCTCAGTTTTCTGATCTTAGATGACAGGAGTGGCACCCAGTGTGGTCTTCTGCTGCTGTAGCCCATCTGCTTCACGTTTCGATGTGTTGTGCATTCAGAGATGGTATTCTGCATACCGTGGTTGTAAATTAATATTAAAAAAGAATAGCGCGCAAATGCAAAAGAAATTACTACCAAATCTGAAGAGAGTCCATAAATAAAAATGGGGGTTTGGTCCCACCATATGGCCATATCGTGCTCAAGCCCACTACTGAGGTTGTAACACCTCCGTGGTTGTAACAAGTGGGTATTTGAGTTACTTTTGCCTTTCTATCATCTTGAACCAGTCTGCCCATTCTCCTCTGACATCAAGAAGACATTTTCGTCCTCACAACTGCCGCTCACTGGATATTTTCTCTTTTTCGGACCATTCTCTGTAAACCCTAGAGATGGTTAATGCGTGAAAATCAGCAGTTTTGTAAATATTTAGACCAGCCTGTTAGGAACCAACAACCATGGCAACCATGGTTCAAAGTAGTGATCGACCGATATCGTTTTTTTGTTGCCGATACCAATATTTTGGCCATTGAAAATCGGTATCGGCCGATATTTTTTTTTTTTTTTAATCACTTGACAGGTACTGTTGTGGAGGGATCTGGGAGTCTAAAAGATCCCAAACCCCTCCTCTGAATTTAAAGCATTCAAAACGACAAGTTTAGCTGTTTTGAATGCTGTCATTTTTTTTCATCTGGCGCTGAGTACCCGGAAGTAATATCATGACATCACTTCCGGGATTTTACATGGAGACTCGATCAGAGCCAAATGCGGCTTTCATCAGGTCTTCAGCGGCCGTGCAGGCTGGTTGCCCGGGTCTCCTGGTGGAACGGGAGACCCGGGCGAGCCACGGAAGCGGGGGGGGGGGTTGACGGGACGTCCCCTCCCGCTCCTTGTAATGACAGCCGGGCTGCTTATTGTCATTACAAGACAGCCGACCGTTGGCTATGTACGCCGGTACCGGGGTGATGCCTCTAGCTGCAGGCATCACTCTGGTACAAGCACTTTCCCGAAATATCGTCACCTTGGTCTATCGGGGAAAGTGCTTATCGGCTTTGCCGATAATCGGCCGATCCCTAGTTCAAAGTCATTTAAATCCCCTTTCTTCCTCATTCTGATGCTTGGTTTGAACTTAAGCAAGTCGTCTTTCACCACATCCAGATGCCCAAATGCATTGGGTTGCTGCCATGTAATTGACTGATTTGCAATTTGTGTTACCAAGCAATTGATCAGGTGTACCTAATACAGTGGCGGTGAGTATATTTACCTTGAATTCCTCTTTAATGTCACAAAGCAACAGAAAATTATTAAAGCAAAAATAATACAGAATAGGAAACAAAAGAAAAGGAGAAGGAATGTTGTAATTCTCTAATACATATTATCAAGGTAACATCCAGTTTAAACTTCACATTAAATTGGGGCTAGAAAAACAATATATTTAGAGCAGCTGTCCTCTGTATTGTTCGTAATTCTCTTTTCTGACATTGCAAATGAGCAGAGGAGCAAGAAAGTGTCTTTTTAAAAACTGAAATGAATTAAATAAAAATAAATAAAATAGAAATAAAATGAAAATAACAGCAACAAGACCTTCTGCTTAGTGATTATGGTGCATCTTCACAGCTGGGTGAAATTAGCCTAATGTGACTTATAGGATTGAAGTCATGATCAATATTACTGTAGACTGTGTCTCACCGTTACTCAATTTTATTAAACAGGAAGAAAAAGACAGTTACCTTTGTGGCTTTTTGATACCAGCCACACAGAGAGACCATAGAGCAATTCATTTTCCTCTGTGAAACTGTTGCATGGTCTTCGTCTTCATCGAGGTCCAAGTCTGCACTGCATCCCATGAGCTGTGAGAGCAGTTTCTGAAGCAGCTGCTTGATTCCTAAGGGGAAATTCTAGATTAAGGCGTATTTCAATAAAGTGATGCAAGTACAAGATTATTTTAAATAAAAAATACCCCCTGTAGTTTGGCATCTATGGCTTTATATATATATATATATATATATATATATATATATATATATATATATATATATATATAAAGAGAGAGAGAGAGAGAGATAGGACTGCCACAACATTTAAAATGCTATTTATTGTGTTTTATATACTCCAAGATTAAATTCTATTGTTTAAACATATTGTACTGGTAACATCAAAATGTATTTTTTACTCAAATACATTTTTGGGAATGTTAAACTATCTCAATCACACAAAGATCAATCAAAATGTACCTGGACATTCCTTGGCTTGCAGTAAGACCACAAATGGTGTAACCTGATAATTAAGAATCTCAGAGAGGCTTTCAAAAGTAAGCTCATGGTCGGTGACATTGACACCTTGGAAAGAAAAAGATTACACCAAGTAACTACATTTGCCTAAGAACAATATATTTTTCCCTCACAATATGCAGTTTTTGTACATTGGAATTACATTTAAACACACACACACACACTTCACAGTAGGAAGTTTATTGTGTAACACAAATGGTAAATACTTCAGTATTAGGCCAGACATAGATGGTCTGAATCTTGGCCGGTTTAGCAGAGAGCGGCCGAGATTCAAACCATCTATGGGCAGGCGGATTGTACCCAAGTCAAATGATTGAATTGGGTACCACCAGCATGTTGGATTTTGACATGTGTTCACTCACAGGGAAAGCTCCCTTCGCTGGAAGAACACACTGCTTTTAGCAGGAGGGATTCCCACATTAACCCTGACTGTGTTAATGGGGGAAATCAAGCAATTTTTTTTCCTGCAACTCGTGATTTCAGGAAAGAAAAAATCGCATCATCTATGGCCTGCCTTAGGTACCATCCCCATATGTCCTTTGTTCTGAACTAAAACTTTAAAATTGTATATCACATAGAAATCCTATTGGTTGCTATATGGCTAGTTTACATACAAGTGCTGCAGTTTGTAAAAAATAAATGAAAAAAAAAACCTTTATGCACATCAAGCGGGTCAACACAAATAAATAGAAAAGGCATACATCATGCAATTTTTCTACATTTCTACATCATCTGTGTAATTAAAATGTATGGAATGAAAAGAAAACATGCATGTTTAAAAAGCACAAATAAAATGTATCGTTTTCAGCATACAGTATGCATTAATGATCGACCGATATCGGTTTTTCGTGGCCGATACCGATATTTTGGCCATTGCATATCAGTATGGGCCGATATTTTGAACATTTAAAGTTTTCCAAAATAAACACAATTTTTGACACAAATCTGTTGTTACTTAACATGTTAATGTTTCTTTATTAACATTTTTAACATTAAGGGCTCATTCTTCACACCTTAACTGCATGAAAATAGATAGGAAAACCGTAGTTGCAGAGACATCAGTTTCACATCATCTGATTGTGAATGATGCTTAACCACTTGCCGACCGCTCACATTGAGCGTACTGCGGCAAAGTGGTTCGTTATCGTCCAGCGACGTAGGTCTACGTCGCTGGACTCCTCTCCTTGTGGGCGGCGCGCGGGCCGCCGGAGGCTCGCTCCCGCTGTATTCAGTCACAGTGGGAGTCGGGCCAGGGGAGGAGAGGCGGTGATCACCGCCGCTCTTTCCCGATCTTCGGGAATCGAGTGTGGAAACCCGCCCGCTTGTGTAAACAAAGCGGGCGGATCTCCTAAGTGACAGGCAGTGACAGATTGCAGGATTCAGCATAGCTGAACCTGCGATCTGTGCCTGTGTCACACAGCCCCCCTCCCCCCACACACGTCAGTAAGCACCAGGCATACATTACCCCTTGATCCCCAATAAAAGTTAACCCCTTCCCTGCCAGTGTCATTTTTACAGTAACAGTGCATATTTATAGCACTGATTACTGTAGTAATGTCACTGGTCCCCCCAAAAGTGTAAAAAATGTCAGTCAAGGGTCCGATATGTCCACCGCAATGTCGCAGTACCGCAAAAAAAAAAAAAAAAAACGCAGATCGCCGCCATTACTAGTTTAAAAAAAAAAAACAATAAAAATGACATATATTTCCCGTAGTTAGTAGCTGTGATTACTTTTGCGCAAACCAATCAAAATACGCTTATTGCGATTTTTTTTACCAAAAATATGTAGCAGAAAACAAATTGGGCTAAAATGTTAAAAAATTTTGATTTTTACATTTTTTTTTTGGGGGGGGGGGGGGGAATTTCAAATAAAAAAAATGTGAAAAATATTGTTATTTTTTAAAAATTGGCGCTTTATTTGTTTATAGCGTAAAAAGTAAAAATCACACAGGTGATCAAATACCCCCAAAATAAAGCTCTATTTGTGGGGAAAAAAAGGACAAATTTAATTTGGGTACAGCATCGCACGACTGGGCAATTGTCCGTTAAAATAACACAGTGCCGAATCGCAAAATATGGCCTGGTCAGGAATGGGGTAAAATCTTCCGGTCTTAAAGCGGTTAAAAATACGCTCATTGAGAATTTTTTGTCAAAGACATGTAGCTAAATACATTTTGGCCTAAATATATGACAAAAATTGAATATATTGGATATTTTTTAACTGTCAAAGTAGAAAAATATTGTTATTTTTTTTAAATTGTCGCTTTTTTTTATTAATATCGCAAAAAAATAAAAGCACAGAGGTGATCAAATACCACCAAAAGAAAACTCTGTTTGTGGGAAAAAAAGGACATAAATTTTGTTTGGGTACGGCGTTGTATGACCGCGCAATTGTCAGTTAAAGTTGCACAGTGCCGAATCGCAAAAAGTGGCCTGGATGTGAAGCAGGAAAATCCTCCGGTGGTAAAGTGGTTAAACTGCTGCAGTAGTGCACTCACTAACTGCAATCATTTTAAATCACTACTGCAGCAGTGCAGTCAGTGGCAACAAAACTGCTAGACAAACAGCTAGACAGTGGATTGGAGTCAGTGGACTACCGCTGCAGTAGTGCACTCACTGCAATTATTTTAAATCACTACTGCAGTCAGTGCAAATTAAACTGCTAGAAAAAAATCTAAACAACAAACAGCTAGACAGTGGATTGGAGGAGTCAGTGGACTACTGCTGCAGTAGTGTACTCACTGCAATGATTTTAATTTGCACTGACTGCAGTAGGGATTTAAAATCATTGCAGTGAGTACACTACTGCAGCAGTAGTCCACTGACACCTCAAATCCACTGTCTAGCTGTTTGTTGTTTAGCTTTTTTTTCTAGCAAACAGCTAGACAGTGTATTGGAGGAGTCAGTGGACTACTGCTGCAGTAGTGCACTCACTGCAATGATTGTAAATCACTAACTGCAGTCAGTGCAAAACTGCTAGAAAAAAGCTGCAGTCAGTGCAAAACTGCTAGAAAAAAAGATAGACAAAAGCTAGACAGTGGAATGGATTGGAGTGGAGTGGATACTAGTACTATACTACTACACTTTCAATACTCCAGTTAAGTAGAACAATATTATAGTGCAGAAAGCCAAACATTTCAGCATGTTCACCAGTTAAAGGGCTCCTGTGTTTTTCATAAATTGCTGCCACTTCACTAAAAACACACTCACTTGGTACCGAGGAAGGAGAAGCAGAAAAGGTATCTGCTAGCATGAGAAGCAAGTCTTTTGTAGCGTGCCTCATTTTCTTTCCACCACTGAAGAGGATCACCACTTTTTCTGTCAATTACTGGTTCCTTCAAATAGAGATGAAGTTCATCATCCAGGCTCATTATTGCAGATTCAGAAGAATCCTCCGCATGGGGCCCCAATAAAACACTGAACATGGCATCTATTCGACCACGATGAAGTTTCTCTTCTGTCCGTTGTCTTTTTGAAGCATCCTGCTCTTCCACATTAGAAACCTACTCTTCTTTTCGACAGGAACCTCCTGCACCTCCTGTTGAATCTCTTCGGTCAGCCATTGTTTTGCCTTGGTCAATACAACATCAGAAGAGAAAGGATGGTTCTTGTATTGAGGATCCAAAAGACAAGCAAGCACAACATTTTTATTCTCTTCATGCTTCTCAAAACGTTTGGCGAGGCTGTCCCTCATGGCCTGCCTACATGTTTTAGTGCCACGTGTGTTGGGTCCTTCATTCTCTTCAAGAAGCATCTTCTGCACGCTCACACATGGGATGACAGATGACACAGATGAGTTGTAATGACTCACCTTTAGTGTCACTTCCTCTATGGGGAGGAGGGTCTCAATGACATTGGCTACAATGTCCCACGGATCAGCAGGACAAGAATATCCTCCATATTCACCTGAATATATGGTAAGAGCTCGCTTCTGCTCCAGCAATCTTTGCAGCATGTGAAGTGTTGAGTTCCATCATGTTGGAACAGCGTTAATCAAGTTGTTTTTGAGTAGGCCAAGGTCTTCCTGAATGCACCTCAGTAGCTGCTTGGCAAGGATTGAATGGTGGAAATGGCCTGCGCACCTCTTCAGCATGCTAATTATGTCAAACAAAGCTCTCTGGTTTGACAGACCATCATTTACCACAAGTTGGAGGGTGTGTGCTTTCAGCACAGCCTTTACTTTTTCAACAAACTTTTGGTGAATTTTTTCAGGATTTTGTTTTGATAATACTTGTCACTCTTCAGTGTGGACCTTGGCTCAATTATTGTTGAGCCAAGGTACACAATTGTAAATGGCTGGTTATGAGTGAGCTTCATCTCTGTCATTACTCTGTTCAGCAGTTGGGATCTTCCATTCGATTTTAGCCACCTGTTTTTTTTTTCTGAAACATATCTGTTATTGTTGCCTGGGATAGTGATGTTTCACCTTTTGATTAATTTTGTTTTTTCTGTGCTGCATGATATAATTTAACATGATGAACTCTTAGATGGGCCCAAAGATTTGACGTATTTTTGGTTTTCGCAGTTATTGATCCCATGCTTACATTGTTTGTGCACATGTTGCACACAGCTGCTTCTTTTCCTGGAGATGGAGATGAGAAATAGTCCCAGACCACACGTTTAATTTTTCTATCTGCATCCATCTCCATTGAAATTTGAAAGACACTACTCAAATTGAATAAAGGCTTAAAAAAAAAAAAAAAAAACTGGCTGGCTGGCACCCTGTGGTGATGAGTGACTGGCACCCTTTGGGGGTGGCTGACACCCTTTGGTGGGTGGCTGGCTGGCACCCTGTGCAGACGAGGCTGAGAGTGGTGGCCTAAGAAGGCAGAAGCTGTCCCTGTGCGCGGAGGCGCAACATACGCAATGACGTCACGACAATATTGGTAACATTCGGGGCCGATTCCGATACATTGGGGAAAGTGCATATCAGCCCTCGATATATCGGTATGCATTATAGCATGGATAAAAAAAAAAAAAAGAGTGGGAGAAGGATTTTGCTTTGTCTTTTTTGCTAACTTGAGGCAAATCAGTTAAATAGTTAATATACACATATGTGAACTGTATTATCTGCTAAAATTTTGCACACCCTCGTGTTTCATACAGTTTTGCTAGACAGCCCAACCTTGAGAGGAATACCACTTCTTAGTTATAAAATACAGTGGTGTCACCTCCCCAACTGCAGACAATGAAGTAGTAGCTCTGTTCAATGCACTCTCTCCTCCTGTCAGCAAAATGTACATGCAGCAGAGCCTTTGTGGCTACTAATACTGCCCCTCCCTTTCCCAGTCTCAGCGCTGCTGTGTGGCTGATAGAGGCTAATTAATATTTGCTTAAAATACAGGTTTAGTATTTAAGACACAAATCCTTTAGGAAATGTGTTATTTTCAGTTTAGGAGCATGCTCTTTTTCCTTAAACCAATAACATCTTTGTTAAACACAGTGGATTGAGAGTCGGTTCCCACTGGGGCGACACGACTCTGCACGACTTGGGGAGGCGACTTGTCAATCCCGTGCACCACGACTTCTGAGCGACTTGCAGGGACTTCACATAATGGAAGTCTATGCAAGTCGCTCCGAGGTCGCCCCAAAGTAGTACAGGACCCTTTTTCTAAGTCGGAGCGACTTGTGTCGCTCCTATTAGAACGGGTCCTGTACTACTCAATGGACCGCGACCGAGCGCGACTTGTCAGGCTGACAATGGGCTCTGAACCTCATATAGTAAGGAATTGCTTTGAGCTTGCTTAGAAAAAGCAGCATAACAGCATATAATATACTGACAATATTGTTCTATTTCCCATGCCAAAAGCACAGTTTTTATGAAATATAAAATGTAGTATTTACTGTAGCATAGACATGTGGGTGTATTTATTAAGTAGGTGAACAAACTATGGCAAAATCCAAACCCCTTAGCAACCAAAGTAAATGCTATGTTTTTATTAAATAAGGCATATTGTCACAGAATGGAAGGACATTCATTTGGTGAAATGGATAAATAAAAAAAAGGTAGAGAGATAAAAGGAAAAGGCAAAGGCATACAAGATTATGCACTACCTAGAGTACACGTACAACAATAGAAAACATTATGATTTCACAAATACTTCTCAGAAAAATAAGCATGTCTTCAAAACTTTGGTCTATAAATTCATCAAAACCTCAATCCTTTTTTTAAAATGACACAAAACATAAATGTCAAATGAACTCAGTGGAATTATTAATAAGAATAACTTAAGAGAAGAGTAACCTACCTAGTAGAAGAGCAGCAGTAGGGATTTCAGTAGATTTCACTCTACAGCTCCAACCATTTCTTTTATCATGAAAATCTAAGTGCGACTTCTTCAGAAAAGATATTAAGTTGTCAAAAAGTTTTCTGTTGAGTTCTTCTTGCAGTTGCTGGATGAAATGAAATATCAAGTTAATTACCTTTCTAGGCCAGAGATTATGTTTATCCACTATTAGATTCCATACGTTAAAAATAAATGTAACCAATTGAGTTCCAGCACCTTTAATAAAATGCAAACCCCTTTGAGTCACAGGGCTTTTTTCAGGTTTTGAACTTGTATAATAGCTGCTTTGTTCTGCAGTCAACCTAGCTAATCTTGATATTGTTTTTTTTTGGGGGGGACAGATAGTATTTTCTTTTGATGCCATATTTAAAATTATATACTTTTTTTTTTTTTTTTTAAGAAATGCAAGAAACTATTATTTTTTTTTTTAAGGTGATATACTGTAAACAAAATGTAAAAGACGAAGCATTGTTTTTTTTTCGTTTTTTTTTTTGGAATGGTGGTTGCCTATGTACAAGTGGGGAAAAAAAAAAAAAAAGAGTAAATTACATACTGGTCATATGTAACGTAGTCCAAAAGATAGGAAAAGAACAATAGCAGAGTTCCACAAAACCATAAAGTCAGGCCCAAAAAATGTACAAACCTAGATGCCATCCAACATCAGTAAAGAGATATTTTACACATGGAAAAATGTAAGCTGTATACCAAGCAGACCATGACTGACAGAGTTTATTGACAACTGAATGTCTGCCAGTACTGAGGGCAAACATAGCTTTATAAGTGTAATGTAGGCAAACTACTAGTAATCTTAAAGTTTCAGTTATGTCAGGAATATGAGGGGATTTCAAGTGTCTCAAATAGTCAATCTGACAGCCAGTATAATATGAGTTGTAATAGTTCTAAAGACAGGAGGAATGTTATCTATGCCTTTTTTTCCACGTTATAGGGAAAATACATGGTGTAGAAGCAATGGTGTATATATATATATATATATACAGTGGGTACGGAAAGTATTCAGACCCCCTTAAATTTTTCACTCTTTGTTATATTGCAGCCATTTGCTAAAATCATTTAAGTTCATTCTTCTTCCTCATGAATGTACACATAGCACCCCATACTGACAGAAAAACACAGAATTGTTGACATTGTTGCAGATTTATTAAAAAAGAAAAAACTGAAATATCACATGGTTCTAAGTATTCAGACCCTTTGCTCAGTATTTAGTAGAAGCCCCCTTTTGATCTAATACAGCCAGGAGTCTTTTTGGGAAAGATGTAACAAGTCTTTCACACCTGGATTTGGGGATCCTCTGCCATTCCTCCTTGCAGATCCTCTCCAGTTCTGTCAGGTTGGATGGTAAACGTTGGTGGACAGCCATTTTTAGGTCTCTCCAGAGATGCTCAATTGGGTTTAAGTCAGGGCTCTGGCTGGGCCATTCAAGAACAGTCACGGAGTTGTTGTGAAGCCACTCCTTCGTTATTTTAGCTGTGTGCTTAGGGTCATTGTCTTGTTGGAAGGTAAACCTTCGGCCCAGTCTGAGGTCCAGAGCACTCTGGAGAAGGTTTTTGTCCAGGATATCCCTGTACTTGGCCGCATTCATCTTTCCCTCGATTGCAACCAGTCGTCCTGTCCCTGCAGCTGAAAAACACACCCACAGCATGATGCTGCCACCACCATGCTTCACTGTTGGGACTGTATTGGACAGGTGATGAGCAGTGCCTGGTTTTCTCCACACATACCGCTTAGAATTAAGGCCAAAAAGTTCTATTTTGGTCTCATCAGACCAGAGAATCTTATTTCTCACCATCTTGGAGTCCTTCAGGTGTTTTTTAGCAAACTCCATGCGGGCTTTCATGTGTCTTACACTGAGGAGAGGCTTCCGTGGGGCCACTCTGCCATAAAGCCCCGACTGGTGGAGGGCTGCAGTGATGGTTGACTTTCTACAACTTTCTCCTATCTCCTGACTGCATCTCTGGAGCTCAGCCACAGTGATCTTTGGGTTCTTCTTTACCTCTCTCACCAAGGCTCTTCTCCCCCGATAGCTCAGTTTGGCCGGACGGCCAGCTCTAGGAAGCGTTCTGGTCGTCCCAAACGTCTTCCATTTGAGGATTATGGAGGCCACTGTGCTCTTAGGAACCCTAAGTGTAGCAGAAATCTTTTTGTAACCTTGGCCAGATCTGTGCCTTGCCACAATTCTGTCTCTGAGCTCTTCAGGCAGTTCCTTTGACCTCATGATTCTCATTTGCTCTGACATGCATTGTGATCTGGAAGGTCTTATATAGACAGGTGTGTGGCTTTCCTAATCAAGTCCAATCAGTATAATCAAACACAGCTGGACTCAAATGAAGGTGTAGAACCATCTCAAGGATGATCAGAAGAAATGGAAAGCACCTGAGTTAAATATATGAGTGTCAAAGCAAAGGGTCTGAATACTTAGGACCATGTGATATTTCAGTTTTTCTTTTTTAATAAATCTGCAACAATGTCAACAATTCTGTGTTTTTCTGCCAGTATGGGGTGCTATGTGTACATTCATGAGGAAGAAGAATGAACTTAAATGATTTTAGCAAATGGCTGCAATATAACAAAGAGTGAAAAATTTAAGGGGGTCTGAATACTTTCCGTACCCACTGTATATATGTATTTTAAACTGTTTTTTCTTCACACTAGCACATGACAAAAAAGGCCCTAACTTTGAAAAAATATTGAAAGACCAAAAAAATTGCACCATTTTGAACAGAAGACAAACCGTTTGAAGTGTTATGCCTGGTACACATTATAAGTTTAAAGCCTTTACAATAAAACTTAAAATTACCATAAACAAAAAAAAAAAAGAAAAAGGAAGCATGTTGCCCAACACATTAAGGCCTGTTGCACAGTTTTTTACAGATCTGAAATTACATTCTTGCCTATGGGAATTGCACACAGCTGCGTAAAGATCAGAAATACAGAGCATTGAGTGCAGTAATTTACTCGCATGTTTACTCGTTTGGCCCCTTGTACATGGGCGCCATAAGTTTGAATAAGAATATTACAATACTGACAATGAAGAATAATTGTACTCTGCTATATGCTTACACACCTTTACTCCTCTTTTATTTTTCTGGGGACAACCCAAAATTTGTGATTTTCTTTTACTTTCACTTTCAATGATAACGGTAAACAAGTCAAATAGAGAGGGCACAGAAAGCAATAAAAACAGATGTTTTAATCCTTCTCCACACTATCCAAAGCTGTAAAAAAAAAAAAAAGAAAAATTGGATTTTTTTCCTACCGTAAAATCCTTTTCTCTGATGTTCATTGACGGACACAGCTCCAGGAACGCCTTAACTACCTACGGGAGTAGAACACTAAGCAGGAAAAAGCTTTACAACTGCTATAGGCATTCAGTTTTGTTGCAAGCAGTGTCAGAAGAAAAATAACCCAACTTAATAGAGCGGTGGGTGCTGTGTTTGTCAATGAACATCAGAGAAAAGTATTTTACGGTAAGAAGAAAAACTGAATTTTTGTAAAATCTTACCTGTAAAATTCCTTTCTCCGAGTCCTCCGACAGTCGCCGCCACCTCTATGTCATCACTGTTGGGTATTGACTTCCGCTCCGCAGGAGTAGCTAGGCATAAAGACTTAGTCAAAAGAACAAAGGCATTTGCATATACACACCCATGGGGGCTGTCCCATCTGGTCAATACCCCCCTGCAGTGACCACTCCCAACTCAGTTTGGTAGCATAGCAGTAGGTAATAAGAACCCCAAAAGAGGGGTGGGGGCGGTGACTGTCGGAGGACTCAGAGAAAGGAATTTTACAGGTAAGATTTTACAAAAATTCCGTTTTCTCTTACGTCCTCCGACAGTCGCCGCCACCTCTAAGTCATCACTGTTGGGATGTCCCAAAGCAGTATAGACATGAGGGGTGGGAGACGCAACCGTAGAAAAGGCAACGCAGTACCCACATCAGAGAAAGGAACCTTACATGCACAGTAAGAGAACCTCTGGGCAACAGAAAAACAATGCTCAACAGGAGCAACAGCTCAGGAAAGCAAATACCAACAGCCAGGGACCCAGAAAACAAGGGTCCTTCATGGCACTGTCGCACTAAGAACATTGCGGCCAAAGGAGGCATCAGCTGATGCCAGAACATCTACCTTGTAGAATTTGGAAAAGGTGTGCACCGACGACCAAGTCGCAGCCTTGCACACCAGGGCCACCGAGGCCCGATGCCAATAGGCCCAGGACGCACTCACAGATCTGGTAGAGTGCGCCATAACAGGGAAGGGTGGAATCCGTTCCTTCAAAGCATAAGCCTGTTCAATGGTCTGTCTGATCCATTTGGCAATAGTCGCTGCGGATGCAGCCATGCCCTTCAGGAAGGACAAAGAGGGAATCTGTCTTCCGAAAAGATTCCGTAGACGACAGGTAAACCCTGATCGCCCTGACAACATCCAAAGAATGCAGAGCAACCTCCTTAGGATGCTTAGGCTTTGTACAAAGCGAAGGTAGGACAATGTCCTCATTAATTTGGAACTCAGAGACCACCTTAGGAAGAAAGGAGGGATGCGGACGCAAAACCACCTTATCCCGGTGAATCACCAAGTACGGAGAACGGCAAGATAACGCTGCCAGTTCTGACACCCTGTGAGCCGAAGTGATCGCCACCAAAAAGGCAATCTTCTTAGACAGCAGAGACAACGATATTTCCCGAATGTTTTCAAAGGGAGCACGCTGTAACACAGACAGAACCAAGTTCAAGTCCCTTGGAGGTAAGGGCTCCTTCCTGGGAGGAGCCAAATGTCGCACACCTTGAATGAAGGTGCGAACCAGGGAATGAGACGCCACAGGGAGTGGGAAAAGTATAGCCAGTGCGGACACCTGGCCCTTGATCGTGGCGAGCGCCAGGCGCTGGTCCACACCAGACTGGAGGAAGGCCAACACTCTCGACACCGAGTACGAGCGAGGGGAGAACCCCCTGGACTTACACCAGGCGAAATAAGCCTTCCAGGTACGGTAATAGATTTTACCAGAGGAGGTTTTTCTAGCCTTGACAAGGGTAGGGATGACCTCAGAGGAGAGACCCCTGTCCTTCAGGACCTGGGTCTCAACAGCCAGGCCGGTAAAGCCAGCGACTGTAAAGCAGGATGGAAGATCAAACCCTGAGACAGGAGATCTTCCCGCAGAGGCAGACGCCACGGAGGCGCCACTGCCAGGTGAACAACGTCGGCGTACCAGGACCGGCGTGGCCAGTCCGGAGCCACCAGAATCACCAGGTGCTGTTCCGAGACTAACCTGCGGAGGAACCTGGATAGCAACTGAATCGGGGGAAAGGCATACATCAGACGATACTGATGCCAAGGGGCTACCAACGCATCCGAGGCGTCCGCCAGCGGATTGCGCGTTCTTGCCACGAACCTTTCCACCTTTCGATTTAGCCGGGATGCGAACAGATCCACGTCCGGGGATCCCCACCTCGCACACAGCATTTGGAAGACCTCCGGGTGTAGGGACCAGGGTCCAGGGTCTGGCGGCTCAGATAGTCGGCCTGCCAATTCTCCACACCCGGAATGTGAACTGCCGAGATCGCCGGGACATGAGTCTCGGCCCAAGACAGAATGTCGGACACCTCCCGGGCCGCCCGAGCACTCCTGGTGCCTCCTTGATGGTTGATGTAAGCCACCGCAGTAGCATTGTCCGTCTGTACCCGGACAGGACGGCCCCAAAGACGGTCCGATCACTGGAAGAGACAGTTTTAGCGCTCGCAATTCCAGCACATTTATCGGGAGGGAGGACTCCTCCTCCGACCAAGTGCCCTGGGCAGACAGGTTGCCCAGGACTCCACCCCAGCCCAACAGGCTGGCATCCGTGGTAATCACCGTCCACACCAACGGACGGAAGGACTTGCCTTCCGCCACCGACGGGGACTGGAGCCACCACAGAAGAGCCAATCTGGTCTGACGACTCAAGGAGACACACAGATCCAGGGACTGAGGCAGTCTGTCCCACCTGTCCAGGATCTCCGCTTGGAGAGCCCGCGTGTGAAACTGAGCAAAGGGTATCACCTCGAAGGCCGAAACCATCAACCCCAGGCCCCGCATACAGGCCCTGAGTGACGAGGACGGGCTGTCCCTGAGGGACCTGATCTCGTCCCGCAAAGTCCGGAGCTTGTCCTCCGGCAAGAACATCTTTGCCTGAGCAGAGTCCAGAATCATTCCCAGATAGGGAAGACGAACCGATGGAGACAACGTCGATTTCTGAACGTTGATGGTCCATCCGAACTCCTGTAGCGTCTGCGCCGTGGTGGACAGATCGCGCACTAGGTCCTGGCTGGCACGCGATCTCAGAATTAGATCGTCCAGGTAACCCAAGACTGCAATGCCCTGAGCCCTCAGCAGGCCCAGAACCGGCGCCAACACTTTAGTAAAAACCCTTGGTGCCGAGGCGAGTCCGAAAGGTAACGCCACAAACTGGTAGTGGTCCTCTGCGATAGCAAAACGAAGGTACCGCTAATGACCCTCGAAAATGGGGATGTGCGGGTACGCATCTTTCAGATCTATCGAGGCCAGGAATTCTCCTGGACTCAAGGAGGCCACCACCGAACGGAGAGACTCCATATGGAACTTCCGAACACGCACGAAGCGGTTCAGCGCTTTCAGGTCCAGAATAGGACGCACTTTGCCCTCCTTTCTGGGCACAGTGAACAGATTCAAATAAAACCCCCGAAACCTGTCCCGATAAGGCACTGGGACTATGACCCCCTGAGCAAGAAGGTCCTGCACCGCTTGATGCAGGTCCTGCAGACGCCCCGGAGGCAACTGAAGATTTGAGGGAAAGAATCTGTCCGCCGGCCAGGAAAGGAATTCGATCTTGTATCCCGATCAAACGATTTCCAGAACCCACCTGTCCGATATCCGGAGCAGCCAAGGTTGGAGGAAACCGCGAAAACGTCTCCCCATCCCTGAAATGGGTGAGGGCGCCCCTTCAGGCAGAGGAGGATTGACCCGCCGAGCCGGCATTGCCGGACTTCTGCTTGCCCGCCCAGGGCTTCTTCTGACTGCCCTGGGCCTTGAAGGGCTTGCCCTTGGATTGGTTCCGAAAGGCACGAAAGGACCCCTGAGTGGATCTAGGCGCAGAACCTCGCTTGCCACAAAAGGACTTGTTCTTCGGGTTCTGGGGCAGCATGGTCCTCTTGCCCCCCGTGACGCCTTTTACCAGGGTATCCAACGCCTCGCCAAAAAAGGCGAGAGCCAGCATAGGGAAAATCAACAACTGTTTTCCGCGAGGACTGGTCAGCCGACCAGCTCTTCAGCCATATCAGTCGCTGGTTAAGTACCGAGACACTAGAGAGGCATGCTACTAAAAGGGGCCTCATTCAAGGCCGCATCACACAGATACATGATTCCCTGGTGGATTTGATCCACCATTTCCAGCCGGGCAGGCGGAACATCATCAGACACGAGGTTGCTCCTTAGCACCTTAGTCCAATCAGCCACCGCCTGAGCCACCAAAACGGACGCGAAAACGGGTCTGAGCAACGAGCCCGCCACCGTATAGGAATGGCGGGCCAGAGACTCCAACCATCGATCCGTGGGATCCCAGAAACCAGGGTATCCTCAGAAGGAACCAAGGTAGCCTTGTTCAACACGGCCACAGTGTGATCTACCTGTGGAGGCACACACCATCGAGATTCCGTAGCCGGTGCAAAAGGATAAAGCAATTTGAACCGACTAGGCACAAGGAATGGACGTTTTAACGTGCGCCACATTTCATTAACAGTGTAATGAAACTCAGCTGGACAGGGAAAAACCTGCGCCGACTTGCGGGTCCTGTGCGTCCCAAATGAGGACACAATGCCCGGAGGACAGGGCTCATCCTCCAAATGTAGTGTTTCCTTAACAGAAACAATTCATTCATCAATGGTCGCCCGCTCTTAAGGCGACCCCGGGGAAGAGGTATCAACCCCTTCCACCTCTGCCTCCCCCTCAGACCCCAACAGGTCCAAGGATGAGCGAGACCCTGAAAAGGGCACGCTTGCAGCAGCCATATCACCATCTGAATCAGAGGAGAGAGACAATTTGGGCCTCTTTTTAGCAGCACGTTCAACCATCAGCATTTCCATGTTGGACGCCAAGGTTGCCACTACAGCGGCCAAATCAGGTCTCAGAGGGGCCACAGGAGAAGCTGGGGGGAATTTGCTGTCCTGAGAATCCTTTGCTCAAGGTGACAAAAAACAACAGTGCAATAAGTAGTACTGTCCCTTTAAGAGCGCCGCGGAGTGCGCAGCCCACCGCTTCAGCTACAGTGACAAAGACCCCCACACAGGAGAGAAAAAAACTGAGCCAGAAATGACAATACAGAAAGATATTGAGAGCAATAACCTGCAGAGCCCCGCAGAGTGTTGCCACCGAGTGTCCTGCTTCAGAGGAAAAGGTGCTGCTAGAGTAGGCTGAACTTATAGGCTGCATGACCCAGGGAAAATGGCTGCCCCATAGGATTGCATGGGAGGCTCCGCCAAAATGGCCGCCGGACATGCGGTCGGAACGATCGTTCGGCTACCGCAAAATGGCGGCGGATGGCGCCAAAAACAGCATGTAGATTGCCCATAGAGAAGCCAAACATGCCTGCCCATACCTAAAATGGCGGACGGCGCGGATTTACCCCGCTGTGGCCGCCACACACACAGTCTGCACCCCCAACAAGCACCGAAGTGACACAGGGAAGGGGACCCCCAACAACATACTGCACCGCAGCGCATGCACAAACGATCCCCACAAGGACCGCATCAGGGAGTCACACAGGTACAGACATGGGGGACACACAGCAAAACAGGACTGCCACCCCAGACAGAGGCCCCACACAGAAGTACTTACCTGTACCAGATGGCGTGGGGTGCCTCTATGAACGGAAAGCTGCTGTCCTCACATGACAGGGAGTGCCATTTGCCAGGGACATGACACTGCAGCATCGCAGATGTGTCCTGTGAGGTAGCCACCTCACAGCTGCATCCCTGCTGCGAACAGGGATGGGTCATTCATAGTGCCAGGGCGAACCATAGCCGAACGCTCGATGGCGGGCTGGGGGGTCCATCTGACCCTCTGCCCTGGAGAACCAGGGCGGTCGGTCCGAATCCCAGCACCGCATGATCCATCTTCATCCGAAGAATCGACTAAAACTAAAGCTGACAAAATAAACAGCTAGTAACGTAAGAGAAAACTGACATTTTCAAAAGAAATCAAATAAAAAAAGATTAGATAGACTGAGACTGTAGCCCCAGCACAGGGAAGCCTAACTACTCCTGACGCTAGGCAGATTAAAACTGAGTTGGGAGTGGTCACTGCAGGGGGGTATTGACCAGATGGGACAGCCCCCATGGGTGTGTATATGCAAATGCCTTTGTTCTTTTGACTAAGTCTTTATGCCTAGCTACTCCTGCGGAGCGGAAGACTTAGAGGTGGCGGCGACTGTCGGAGGACGTAAGAGAAATCTAATTTTCTCTTTCGTTCTCTGACAGGCACAGCTCCAGAACAGCTCCAGAATCTTCTTAACCATTGGGATGTTCCAAAGCCATGTTAAACATGAGGGGTGGGAAAAAACACAGCAGAAAAAAATCCCCAAAGACTAAATCTAGCCAACCAGGTAAGATGGAGTTCAACCAGGAACAACTGGAGCTCATCTGAAAACAATACACCCTCAAAGAGGACCAGGTCCTCCTAAACAGCAGCCTGCAAAACCTTGCGGCCAAAAGCACCATTTGCAGATGTCAACTTTGTAAAATTTTGTGAAAATGTGCACAGGCAAACCTGCATCACTGGCGTCTGATGACGGAAGGCCCAAAAGGCACTAAGCGACCGAGTAGAAATGCGCCTTAACAGGGAAAAGGAGGAACCTGACCCTTAATTGAACAGGCCTGCACCACCGTCTGTCTGACCCATCCGAAAACGGTTGCGGCAGACACGGCCAACCCTTTTCAGGGTCCATCTGCAAGTACAAATAGTGAGTCTGATTTCCTAAACGACTCGATAGCCACTAGATACACCCTGATCGCCCTGACCAAATCCAAAGAATACAAGGCAATCTCCTTAGGATGCATAGGCTTAGGACACAGGCAAGGCAACACCATGTCTTCATGCAGATGAAAACCAAAAACAAACAACCTTAACGACTGACCGGGGCGAAGCTGCCAACGCTGCCCACTCCGACATCCTGTGGCAGAAGCAATAGCCCACCAAGAAGGCCACCTTCTGGGACAATATAAGCAGTGGAATCCCACGAATATTTTCAAAAGGCGGTTTCCGGATACATGTCATACAGCACCAAATTGAGGTCTCACGGAGGAGCCAAGTGGGGAACCCCCAGAATAAAAGGTTTGAATCAAAGAAAGCGTAGCCAAAGGACGTTGAAAGAAAACTGCCAAGGCCGAAACCTGGCCATTGATGGTACCCAAGCCCAGATGCTGCTCAACATCTCGTGGAGCAAGCCAAACTCCGAGCCACTGAAAAGGAGCAGGGGCGAACCCAAAGAGATTCACACCAGACAATGTACACTTTCCAAACACGATGGTAAATCTTCCTAGAGGTAGATTTGCTAGCTTTTAGCAGCGTGGGAATCACCGATTCAGACAAGCCATTAAAGCCAGCGACTATAAAGCAAAATGGAAGATTGGCCCTTGGCCAACAGATCAAGACCAGTGAGGCCAGTCTGGAGCCACTAGGATGGCTGGAATCCCTTCTGCCTCGATCCTTCGCAGGAGTCTTGGCAGAAGTTTTTAGAGAGGGAAAGGCGTATCCCAGACGATACTGAACCCAAGGAGCCACCAGTGTGTGTCTGTGGCATTGGCCAGAGGATACCGAGACCGTGCCACAGACCTCTGCACCTTCCTGTTGAGACGAGAGGCCAACAGGTCCACCCTGGGAGTTCCCCACCGGAGACACAACTGATGAAACTCCTCTGGATGAAGTGACCATTCTCCCTGTTCCAATGCCTGACTGAGATAATCCACCTGCCAATTTTCTACCCCTGGAATATGCACAGGAGAGAGGGCTGGAACAAAGTATTCTGCCCACCTTAGAATGTCGGCTACCTCCCGAGCCGCCAGGACACTTCATATCCCCCCTTGGTGATTGACATAAGCCACGGCCGTGGCCTTGTCCAACTGTGGTGGCCACCATTCAGTACAGGGGAAAGAGCTTTTCCCTGTCGAAGCGCCTGAGAGAGAAGCCAGCAAATCAGGGACTCTCTCGTACCCCGGCTCAACAGGATCAGATTGTCTAGAGACTGTGGATTCTTGTCCCAGCTAGCAAGAATATCCATTTGTAGACGTCTCGTGAGGAACTGTGCAAATGAAACCGCCTCAAACAGTAGAAACCATCAGGCCCAGCAACCGCATGCAAGTCCTGAGAGACAAACAACCTGCTGGACAACAGGAGCCGAATTGCATCTTGCAGCTTTGGGAGCTAGTCCTATAGGAGAAACACCCTGGCTGAGGCAAACCCAGATAGTCCAACTTGGTGGACGGAACCAAAGCAGATTCCTGGAAATTCAATTTCCAACCGAACTTCTGCAGAGTATGCATAGTAATCTCTAGGTTGTCCGTCAGAGCAGTCAGACTCTGCTCGCAGAAGATGATCGTCCAGGTACTCCAGTACCACAATCCCCACTGGTGCAACAATGCCAACGCCAGGGCCAACACTTTATTAAGACCCGAGGAGCTGAGGCGAGACCAAAGGGTAATTCCACAAATTAATAATGCTCCTCGCCCACGGCAAGCAGAGGAAGCGCATATGACTGACATATCAGAATATAGAGGGGAGCGTCCTTGATATCGATAGAGGGCAGAAGATCCCCTTGATGCAGTGATGCCACTACCTTACGAATGGACTTTATTCGGAACTTCCGTACCCGCACAAAGAGGTTCAGAGCTATGAGGTTCAGGATTGGTACCTTGTCTTCCTTCCTGGAAACTGTAAACTGGTTTGAAGAAAATCCTTGAAAACATTTTGATTCTGGAACCAGAAAAATCACCCCTTGTAGTAGCAAGTCTTCCACCGCCACGAAGAGACCTCGCAGGCCGACGGTCTGAGGATAAACGCAAGCTGGAAGGAAAGAACCTCTCTGGAGGATAAGCCCAAAACTCGATCTTGTAGCCGGACCGAATCAGGTGCTAAAGTTAAAGCGGATCATGGGGGTGCTGCGGACAAGGAGGCACACTGCAACTCAGGCCTGGACCAGGTCGTATACTTCCTCGCAAGACGTTTAACTCACAGGCCAGCCCCCGTCCAGTTGGGCTACGTCGTGGCCGACCTAGCGCAGAGCTGAGGTCTGCATGTGCTCGCTGGCCAGACTGCTAAGGTCGTAAGGATCTAGTAGATCCAGTCCGTCGCCCAGTCCAGCAGGTGATTATAGTTCTCACAGAAACAGAAAATAACAGAAGAGGAAAAAAATAAAATATTTGTTTAAAAAAGAAAAAAATGCTAGGACCAAAAATCCCAAAAGAGGAACTTTACTCCTGACTAGGTAGAAAAAAGCTGAATGCTTATAGCAGGAAGTGGGAGTATACCCCCTGGGACTGCTCCATAGGCATGGTAAAGCTTTTTCCTGTCTAGTGTCCTACTCCTGTAAGGGGACAACATAACCCAAAGGTCAAGAAGATTCTGGAGCTGTATCCGTTAATGAACAAAAGAGAAAAAAAGTTTTGCCTTTAGTTATACTTTACCTGGAATGGAAGTCAGGATTATTATAATTTGTTTAAATTACTCTGAAATGTTCACATGAAAGGTTTTTTTGACCACAGTAAAAAAATATGTATTCTTATGGTTTTCAATCAATCTTTGCATTTATTTAAATCATTTAAAAAAAAGACAGTTCCTGCATCCTTTACCTGTCTTCTCAGTCTAATTTACTTCTACATTTCAGAAAAATTACTAAACTTTCTAATGTGGTTTTCTCACACTGACAAAGTATGCTGCTTTTCATACTCTTACAAGAGAAAGCTTTTACCACACTTTCCAAAAGGTCGAAAAAAAAAGTCAAGGGTTTATCAAGAGCACACCTAATACACTTTAAGTAATAATGAATTCCACTGACCTCTGTCTGTAATTTCATCTGCTGCCATAGCAACTGGCAGCTCTCAAAACGCTTCCTGCCATCTTCTGGATCCTTAAGACCTTCATTAAAATAGTCAGCTGGAAGTACAAAGAAGCAATTAAATGTAGGACTCACATAAGGGATATATCACATTGAGATTTGTAGCAAAGCCAACAATGTGGCACATTACAAGAAAATATGTGCGTGCCAATTCCCAAACAAGAAGGGTGCAAATCTTTTTGCATGCATAGATCAATACAAATGTTTAATATCTACAGTATGTTACTTAGCCACATACTACGGTATTAGGTACACTTGCTATTTAAACTGCCTTGAATAGGGTAGGAAAGTTACATTGAGATCCTAAAAGCTGAACTCAATCTTTTATTAGACTTTACATAGTTAGTTTGAGCCAGCTTGGACCAAACTATGTCCCTCACTAATATGTACAGGTATATCCCTCACTAAGGTGGTAAACGCTACAAAAAGATGGGAGTTCAGCTTTAACTGGTCCACTCATTCCTTGTGATTGAACCAGCAGTTAAACTAGTTTTTGAAGAGATCTCCACAGTCTTTGTGGGGCTGAAAATAGTTCTGAAACAAATTCTGACTGGCTGCAAAGTCAAGGACAGTTGTGATAGTGAAGGGAGTTGGCTAAGCAACTTGAAAAACATAAATCTCTGGATCTAGCAAGGGAGTGGGCGTGGTTCGTCAATGGCTCCGTGAGAGGCCGAGCAGTGAGGAGCTCTGCTTGGTGGAAGAGAGCGCCGTGCAGTGAGTGAGTCGGCTCCCCCCCCCCTCCCCCGCTAGGTGCAGAGCGGGGCCCGAGGCTCACGGAGGACGGTAATAGGGAAATCCAGGCTTGGGGAGCCATAAAGCAGCAGTGGTGGCAAGGAAGCAGGCGGTCATACGCTGAATGTGCGGGACCCTGCCTCAGAGTGAGAGAGGTACAGCATAGGGTGAAAGACCGTGCGGGTCGGCGCAGGGCTGAGGGGCTGTGGAGGAGGAGAGCCGGGGTCGAGTGCCATCTGGGACAGTAGATGCGGAGGTCGCTGGTCTCCCCTGTATATATGACTCAAGCAGCCAGCCCGGAGCAGAAACAAGCCCTAGAGAGAAGGACAGACATTACCTCATATATTGGCATCACGAAGCACTGTTGGGACCAAGGAAACACAGAAACGCCAAACACACTCAGGAATGGCAGTTCAGCAGAAAGGGCCCAAAGCTACAAACACTCAATCTATTGGGGTCTCTTCTGGTGGGAAGACTTTAGTAATGGATATACCGCAGGAACAAAGGAACAAAGAGCCCAAAGAGTCCCTGACTATGCCGCAACAGCCCCAAATACCATCAACAGCAGAGTGGGGTGAGTTTGTAAAGCTGATCCAGACGAAACAGGATATCCAAGATATGGCTGCAGCAATCGTGAGTGACATTAAAATGGAAATATGTGGTTTAAAACAAAAAGTTGACCAAATTGAAGGCAGATTGGTGAATACAGAGTCAGTACAATGTGATTTTGAAGTCAGAATCTCTGAATTAGAAAGTTCACGAGCACAGTTGCAAAAACAAGTCACCTGGTTGCGGCTGCAGCAGGATGATGGCGAGAACCGCAGCCGGAGGAATAATATTCGACTGCGGGGCTTGCCTGAATCCGTAAAGGGCCCAGAGCTCAGAACCACGGTAGTGGGTATTTTGAATGGTGTGTTGGAGAGACCCCAAATGGAAAAAATGGAAATTGACAGAGTGCACAGGGTTAAAGCGCCCCGAAGGACGGTAACAGAACTAATCCCAGCTGTCCTGATTAGGATTCACCTGTTTTCACTTAAAGCGGAGTTCCGGGCACAGATGTCATTTTTTAATGAACATACCCCCGGGACAGTCAGGGCTAGCACATTCCACAATGGCTAGCCTCTGATCTGTCCCGGTTCGCACTTACCTTTTAGAAGAAATACTTACTTATAAAATTTCTTCCACAGCGTTTCCATCTCTCTTGTGGGCAGCTGAAGCCGGCACGGTCCTCTTCTGCGTCTTCTTCCGCGTCTTCTTCTCCCAGAATGCGCCGCACCGGCCCCTCTCGTCACTTCCGGTGCGGCGCCGCATTCCTAAACAGCTTCTGGGCATGCCCAGAAGCTGTTTAGCAGGGGAATGCGGCGTCGCCCGGAAGTGACGAGCGGGGCCGGTGCCGGCGCATTGATTCCTGGGAGCGATGACGTTTAGCTCCCAGGAATCATCGCAGCGCAGGAAGTGACGAGGTGAGCCGCGGCTCCGAGGGAGGAAGTACCCTGAGGTGAGTATTTACGATCGTCAATTACAAGGTGAGTTTTAAAAAAAAAAAAAAAATCTAACTATCCAATTCCTTTTCAGGTTAGGCTGAACTAGCGGACGGGCACAAAAAAAAAATATCGTTTTTGTGCCCGGAACTCCGCTTTAAAGAAGACATAATGAGACAAGCATGGGCAAAAGGGCAGATTGAGTATGAAGGTTCTCAGCTGAAACTGTTGCCAGATCTTTCACGGGGGACCCTAAAGATGAGAGCCGCAATTAAACCCCTCCTAGAGGTCATAAGAAAAGTGGGAGCAACCTATTTTTGGGGACACCCCTTCCATTTGAAAGTGGTGAAAGACAGAGAAACATTCTTATTGAAATGGCCAGACCAGCTCCCCGGGCTCTTTACATTTTTGGGGTGCGCCCCGATCCATGCGAGTGACTGGATAGATGTCCTAGGAAACTCCGTGAACTATTACATGAATTAAGCCATACAACATGGGTGAAATTTGGAGCAGATAGGTGTGGGAGCAAAACAGATGCTCAGGACAAGGAGACATTAATACAACGAACCTAAAAGTGCTGCACACAGGTTCCTGGCCTATTCCATGTTTTTTATTTTTTTTTTTTATTTATTTTTCCGGTTTTTCCCATGCGTTTTTTTTTTCTTTTGTTTGTTTCTGGGGTTCTCCCTATCTCCTCTTCTCCCTCTCTTTCTGGGAGGGGGGAAAGTTAAGATGTGTGGAGGTCCCTGGTATCCCCACACCCACCTCGAACATTTGCTTTGTCAAGATATGGGCGTTTTTTCTGCATTTTTTCTGTTTTACTTTTTATATGTCCTTACTATCTGAGTCACCCTCGAAGGGGAAGGGGGGGGGGTTACTTTTAGCGTGATTTGTGTTATTTTTTCATGTTTTTCTTATGGGGGATTTGTGGTGTGCGTTTTTGGATTTTTTTTTTTTTTTCACAGGAAAGTTGGATATTATATATTTGTATCTGTAGAAATCAATTATAACTTCACAAGAAGTTTTTTTTATAAATTTTTTTTTTTTTTTTTTTTGTCTCTATTCGTGCCCCCGCCAGCCATGGAGGGCCGGAGCACGATCTTAAGGGTTAAGAGGGAAGGGGGCACTGAGTTAGAGGTAATTTGAGAGTGTTCCCTCACTTCGTGCGGGACACGCTTAAGACATAAAAAAGAAGATATGTGAGACTTAATAATACCGAATTTAAATCACTATTAGGGTGTATACAGAGGATATAGTGACTCAGGGAATAGTTATGGTTAATAGCAACTAGAAGTGAGTAAGAGAGATCCTCCCAGGACCTAGCGCAAGTCTGAAGGGTTAAGATGGAGTTGAGGGGAGGGTAGATGTTTTGCAGAAGGGCCCTCAGGAAGGGAGATGGGGGGAGGGGGAGGGGAATCCATAGAGTGATAGGAGTAGAAGGCATAAGCAAGGGATCTGACCATGTAGCAATCAAGTCCCCTTTATCTGCGACCTGGCTCGGGGTAGTTTGACTAGATTGGGAGGCGTAAGAGGGGGTCTCTGGGGTGGGGGGGGGGGGGGGGGGGGAGTAGGACATTGACATTATGTGAAGGGAGGCGATCGTCCGCCGAGTTAGACCACCTCTAGCTGGACACTTTAAATTTATAGTTTTACTGTCTGCCAGTGATAAGATAGGGACTACATCCTTACCACCACGGTAGGGGTGAGAGGGAGTAGAGCCCATTTTCTTGGCTCCAATTTTTGGAGCCCAGCCTTTTCTTCTTTTTTCTTCCCTCTTGTGTTCTTGAAGGAGAGTGTCCAGGTACAGTGGCTTGCTCGCGGGGTTTTGGGAACCACGGCCCCCTCAGTAGATAGCGCCTGGTTGCGCTGGTTTAGATAACCATTAGAGGGGGTAGGGGTAGTGGGTATTAAACAGTATATACATACTTGTGTGGGTGAAGGGGGGTTTTTTTTCTTGTCAAATTTTTTTTTTTTTTTTTTTTTATAAATTTTTTTTTTTTTTTTTTTCCGCATAGGTTGTGTGGCCGTAGGGGGCAGGGGACCATTCCGCAATGGTGGCTGGAGGTGGGGCGACCCAGGGGGGGGGCAGCAGGTTGTACGATTACGACCTATAATGTGAGGGGACTATCAACCCCACAGAAGCGTAGGAGACTTATGGGAGATCTAAAACGAGATGCTACACAAATAGCTTTCATTCAGGAGACCTACTTCCGCAAAGATGCAGTACCAAAATTGTACAATAAAGACTTTCCATGGGTTTACCACGCTACATCCCCTATTGCTATATCAAAGGGTGTGAGCATTTTAATATCAAGTGCTATGAATTGGACCCTGAAAGAAGAATTGGCTGACCCAATGGGTAGGTTCGTGTTGGTGAAGGGGTGGATAGGACGGGTCGAGGTAACCCTCGTAAATGTCTATTTTCCCAACTATGAGCATGTAATGTTTTTACAGAAAATGATTCCAGTTGTCTTGGAATTCCGGGAAGGGCACTTAGTGATGGGAGGTGACTTTAATTATGCCCCAGAACCTCTGTTGGATACCTCCAAAAGAAGCTCATATATGTCATTTGCTAAATTACGAAGGCTACAAAAAGAGATCTCCCTCCTGGGCCTCATCGACCCATGGAGGTTGATGCACCCAGGGGAGAGAAATTACACTTTCTATTCTCCAATCCACAAGGCATATAGTAGGATAGACAGAATCCTGGTTACCCAGGCAGACCTGCCGTTAGTGACAGACTCAGATATCGGTGATTTTTCAATATCTGACCATTTTCCGTTGTATGTGAGTATAGAGTGGGAATCAAAAAACTGTAGTCCAAGATCATGGCGCATAAATGAGGCCTTATCACAATCCTCGGAAACGGAGGGGAAGATAGATGAGGCGTTACATAACTACTTTTTGGAAAATACATCGGAGTCGCTCTCACCTTCCACGATCTGGGAAGCGCACAAGTGCGTGATAAGAGGGGTTCTGATACAGTTGGGTGCACAGCGTAAAAGAGAGCGAGAGGCGAAAATTAAAGAATATCTAACTAAAATTGAACATCTGAGTAGACAGCATAAGAGAACGCTTGCGGAAGCTCACTTGATCCCTCTCATGCGGGTAAGAGAGGAATTGAATCAGATACTTTTCCAAAAGACGTAGTACGAAATATGTTATGGTTGAAAAGACACCTGTATGAATACGCAAATAAACCAGGGGCGATGCTGGCACGAGCATTGAGGGGCCCAAAAAGACTAACTCAAATTTTACGTCTTAGAAATACAAAAGGTGGGGAGGTTCACACTTCAGCTGACATAGCAGAAGAGTTCTGCTCTATCGGTCACTATATAACCTACCGGAAATAGGGAGCAAGAAAAGTCCAGAAAAGGGGAAGCAGATGGAGTATTTACGAGACTCGGGCATGCGTACACTTTGAGAAGACCAAGTACTGACTTTGGAAGGCGAGATATCGGGGGAAGAGCTGGCCGCTGCGATTTCACAGACCAAGGCACATAAGGCACCTGGCCCAGATGGCTTTACTTTAAGTTATTACAAGAAATTTGGGGAGCGTTTAAAGAACCCCCTACTATCACATTTCAATGAAGTGGGAAGAAGAGCGGCGTTCCCGTTGGATTCTTTACGGGTGCATATTACTCTAATACTTAAAGAGGAGAAGGACCCCCTGTGTTGTGGCAGCTATCGCCCGATATCTTTGATAAATGTAGACACGAAACTATACGCAAGAATATTAGCAAATCGGCTCTTACCACATATGGCAGACTTGGTCCATTTCGACCAAGTGGGCTTTATTCCTACCCGGGAGGCCCGGGACAATACTATCCGAGCCATAGATTTAATACATCGGGCACGTACATCACGGAAGAAGATGGTTCTCTTCGCAGCGGATGCGGAAAAGGCCTTTGACAGGGTGGCATGGGATTTTATCCGGGCCACCCTGTCATACATAGGCCTGGGACCACAAATGCTGCAATTTATACTGGCACTTTATACGGTTCCTACGGCTGCGGTTAGGGTAAATGAATGGAGGTCGAGTTACTTCCCTATCTCTAATGGCACACGGCAGGGGTGCCCTCTATCCCCGCTTATATTCGTGTTGTGTCTGGAACCCCTATTGTGCAGAATTCGGAGTTCTCCGGATATAGCGGGAATCCAAAGCGGGGGGGGAACAACACAAGGTGGCCGCGTTTGCGGATGACCTGCTGTTTTTTGCTACTAACCCTTCTCTTTCATTACCAAATATTCTAGACGCCCTGAAAACATACAGTGGGTTCTCTAATTATAAAATTAATGTAACTAAATCAGCGGCACTCAACATATCGTTATCTGACCAAGAAGAGAGAGCACTTCGAACAGCATTCCCGTTTCAATGGGCCTCAGATACGCTGAAATACTTAGGGATACAGTTAACGGCAGATCCCGCTGATCTCTATAGAAAGAATTACCTTCCGCTTGTAGGAAAGATTATAGCAGATCTTAGAATATGGCAGCTGTTGGCAGTGACGTGGTTTGGGCGCTGTAGCGTTATTAAAATGAATGTGTTACCCCGTATTTTGTATTTAATGCAGACAATTCCAATAGCAGTTCCAAAAGAATTCTTTCAATCAATCAAGGGCATACTCCGCACCTATATTTGGGCAAACAAATCCCCGAGAATTAAGATGCAGACGTTGGCCTTACCCAAAGTAAGAGGTGGGATGGGATTACCAGATATCCTGAGATATTACAGGGCGGTCCATATAGTAAGGGTGGTAGACTGGCACTGCAATAAACTTACCAAACGATGGGTGGATTTAGAGAATGAGGAAACAGGTCAGCTAACCCCCCCAGCCCCATGGTCGGTGTTCGAATCAAAAGACGCTATTCTCAAACATCCTACAGTGGGAGCGACTATAAAAGAAACTAAGAGAATTCAGTCGCATTGGAGGGTAGCCCCGGGTATATCTCCGATGACACCGATCTTGGGGAACCCGGATTTTCCCCCGGGGTGTATAAATGCCAGACTCCGTAGGTGGGCTCAGAATGGTAAAAGGCGCCTAGGTGATATATGGCAAAATGGGCCTATGCCCTCCCTAGAAGAACTTAGGACAGGTGCAGGAGAATCGCTAGATTATTTCAGCCTTTATCGGTTGTATAATTATATTAGATCAGTTCGGCAGAAAGGGTATGCACCACGAGAGCTAACGGATCTGGAAAATATGTGTAGAACAGGTAACGCGACGGGCCATTTGATCTCAAGGTTCTATACACAATTGTCAGAAGATGAGGGAGACCAACAATTGCCGTTTATCCAAAAATGGGAGCAGGAGTTAAACACTGTGTGGTCAAAAGAGCAGATAAATAAGATCCTGAGATTAGTTCACCAATAGTCACTAGATTGTAAGATCCAAGAGACAGGGTATAAAATTCTAACCAGATGGTATAGAGTCCCATCACTATTACACAGAATAAAAGAGGCGGTCTCAGGAAAATGCTGGCGGTGTGGATTGGAGGATGGAAATATGGTACATATTTTTTAGGGATGTAAAAGAGTGCGGCCATTTTGGAATAAGATAGCAGTGGCTATAAAACATATAGCCAACGTGGATATACTAGAGGACCCCGCGTTGTGCTTGCTGCATTTGACAGGAAGCTCAGTGCGGAGCTACAGGTAGTCCCTGACTCTGCGTCTGTTGAATGCAGCAAGGGCATGCATACCTATTTTCTGGAAACAGACAGTGATCCCAACTTACGAGTTGTGGTGTGGGAAGGTCAACGAGATTTTTAAGATGGAAGAACTGTCCGCCATATTGGGAAATTCAGAGGATCAAGTTAAGTTGAGATGGAGACCCTGGGTGCAATACTTGGAAGCCAATTCTTCTTAAAGGGAGTTTAAGAGAGGGTCATCCTGGGCGGAGCCTGGTCCAGGCTGCGGGGGGGTCCCCATACCCCTTCTGGCGTACGGTAATATAGTATGGAATACATCTTCATACGAAGAAATGTTGGGAATGAGTGCATAAAAGTATAAAAACTTTCTTTTTTTTTTTGTTTTAATTGGGGGGAGGAGGGAGGGGAGGTAAGGGGGGTGGGGTTTGGTCAGATCATGACAATGTTTGTTTAAAATGTATGTATATATAAAAAAAATCACCAATAAAGATATAAATAAAAAAAATAAAAAATCTCTGGATCTAGGCATGGGGGGGGGGGGGGGGGGGAGTGTAAAGAAGAAAGTGTAAAAAATCTGTTGAGACAACACAGTTAAAGGAAACACACAGTTGAAGCAGGTATAACCCCAGGAGTGGTTGACTACAATCAACTGCACTTGTAATGTTGAAGACACTTTGCAACTCATCCATGCTGTTTCTTTAGTACTAATGAGTGTCTGAAACATACCACAAAATCTACACCAAACCAGTAAGCAGTCACCCTAACCCAATCATCATGGTGTCAATGCAGGTGTTATTTGCAAAAAAAAAAAAGTGTAAGTGCCGGTTCACATTTATGCGATGCGGGAACGCTGCGAATATACAGCGTGTTCCCGCATCGCATCTGCAGCACAGGCAGTTCACACTGCCATATGCGATACGCTGGGGGTGTCAATTCAAAGTTAACGACACCAAATTACATGCATAAATGTGAACCGGCACTTAAAGTTTGTGAAAACACCCAGTTCTAAATATTTATTTGCTCTGTCTTTACTCTGCTTAGAATTTATTAAGATAAAAAAACCTTTTGTACTTTTTGCTAAAAAGGCTATCCTCCTGAGCTGGAAGGGAACGTCGGGACCTAATATAGCCACTTGGCTTCAATTGGTTAACAGTAGCTTACGGCTATACAAACTCACCTTTGAACTAAGAAAGCACCCTCTCCTTTTCAATAAAATCTGGAATAGATGGATCTCCAGCCCACTCACCTTGTCGTCTCTGAGCTCAAAAGGTTAGTCTATCATGTCACCATTATCACTGTTACCAGTCTTTTTACATAGCTAAGGGATATACTGTACATTGATATGCTTTTATTGAATACCGAAATCGGACTTCAATGCTAAAGTTGTATTCCACTCAATACATACTATTGTGAATGAGACCTGGAGGCACATTTTGAGTTTTGTTTATTTTTTGTTGATTGCAGTTGCGTCTGCTTTCACACAATATACGACTTACACGTACGATGATAGATCTTTCTAGAAGTCGCTTTTCTCGCTTTAAGCACAGTGGGAATCACTGCAGTAGACAATCCCCTGTCCTTCAACTCCTGGCTTTCAACAGCCAAGCCGTCAAAGCCAAAGACTGTAAAGCAAGTTAGAAGATTTGCCCTTGAGACAGTAGATCCTCCCTGAGAGGAAGTCTCCAAGGAACGTCTGCGACCAACCTGACCAGGTTGGTGTACCAAGCTTGGCGAGGTCAGTCTGGAGCCACAAAGATGACAGGAAACCCTTCCGCCTTGATCCTGCAAAGAAGTTTTGGCAGCAACTTGAGAGGAAGAAAGGCATACATATGCTGATACTGACCACACGGAGCCACCAGCATGTCTGTGGCATCTGCCAGAGGGTCCTGAGAGCGGGCCACAAACCTCTGCACTTTCCTGTTGATCCGAGACTCCAACAGATCTACTTCTGGAAAGGCGACGAAGGCCCAACTGCTGGGAACACCTCGGGATGGAGAGACCATTTCCCCTGATCCAAAGTCTGTCGACTGAGGTAATCCACCTGCCAATTTTTTCACTCCTGGAATGTGAACGGTGGAAAGAGCTGGGACAAATCGTTCCGCCCATCGAAGGATGCCTGCCACCTCCAAGGCCGCAAGGACACTTCTGGTGCCCCCTTGGTGATTGACATAAGCCATAGCCGTGGAATTGTCCGATTGAATATACACTGGACAGCCTTGAAGATGCCTCGTCCAGGGGACTAGGCAAAGTCTGATCGCTCTCAGCTCCAGAACATTGATCAGTAACCTGGAGTCTTCCCGAGACCAGACCCCTTGAGCAGAAAGCTTGCCGAGAACACCTCCCCACCCGGACAGACTGGCATCCGTGGTGATCACTGTCCAATATAGCAGGAGGAAAGGATTTTCCAAGTTTGAGCATCGGGGACCGAAGCCACCATATCAGGGACCCTCTGGTCACCTGACTCAGCTGGATCTGGGTGTCCAGAGAATTTGGATCTTTGTTCCATTTGAGAAGAATTTCCTTCTGGAGGATTCTCGTGTGGAATTGAGCGACCGCTTCGAAGAACAAAACCATCAGCCCCAGAACTCTCATACTGTAAGATCCTGGCACTCTCAGTGCCTCCTATCACATAATTTCCGGGTGCGTTCCATCTACCTAGGTAGATGGAGTGCATATAGGTGTGTTTCCCTTTAAGAGTGCTGACATCATCATGAGGCGCCGGACTGAACAGCTATTTAAACCACCGGCTTTCACTCACATGTGTTCGTTCAATGTGCCTTGATGCTTACCTTGTCTTGTGCTGCCGGAGCTTCCAGCTATACCCTTTACCTGAACTGAACCGGAACCTCGCTACGGATCCCGTATCTCGCTACCGGATCACTCCTTACTACTGGACTTTGCTACTGCTAACTATCTAGTGATAAGTACCCCACAGGGGATCCCTTACTAACTTTACTTCACTATCATCTACTGCATATATCAAGACTATCTCTATCTAAGCTACTCCTATCATCTGCATAGATTGTGAGCTCTTGGGACTACCATCAACTATCTTTGCACTGGGTTACTCTATCTTCTATACATGATTGTTAGAACCTATCTGCATACTACCATCACCTACCACTCTCTTGAATACTATTACTGAGTGCTCACCATACTATCGCCTGTCTCTCACCTCTATACTATCATATATTCTATCACTCCAGGAACATCATATAGAGTGTATGTATATTGCATAACCAGGCTGTGCACGGTGATGAAGTCCTGAGAGTTGGATATGTTGTTCAACAGAATCTCTACACGACTACTGAGTGTAACAATTCTGCAGCTGCAAATCCATTCACTAACAAAAAACGCATGAGCGTTACACATACAAGTCCGAAGGGACGATCATAAGGTGGACAGCAATAGCCGAATTGCACTCTGTAGTTTTTGGAGTTGGTCCGGAGGAAGAAACACCCCGGCTGAGGACGAATCCAAAGTCAGGTCCAGATAGTCCAGTCTCATGGAAAGGACCAGGGACGACTTCTGAAGGTTCAGAACCCACCCGAACTCCCCCAGAGTTCTCATGATGATCTCCAAGTTTGTTACCAGCGCCGTGGGAGACTCTGCATGGAAAAGCAGATCATCCAGGTAAACCAGGACCAATATCCCCCGTTGGAGTAACAATGCCAGGACCGGAGCCAAGACCTTTGTAAAGATCCGAGGAGCAGAGGCGAGACCAAAGGGTAACGTCACAAACTGATAGTGATCCACTCCCACGGCAAAACGCAGAAACCGTTGATGTCCTGCACATATTGGGATGTGAAGGTAGGCATCTTTGATGTCTATGGAGGCCAGGAAATCCCCAATGTAGGGAAGCCACCACTGTGCGAATGGATTCCATCTTGAATTTTTGAACTCGCACAAAGCAATTCAGTGCCTTTAGGTCCAGAATTGGACGCACCTTGCCTTCTTTCCTGGGGACTGTAAACAGGTTTGAGTAAAAGCCCTGAAAACTTTCCCAAGATTGAAACGAAACTATTACTCCTTGTTGCAACAGGTCCTGTACCGCCCCAAAGAGAGCCTGCAAGTGATCCGGGGACAGTCACACATTGGAAGGGAAGAACCTTACCGGAGGGACGGATCAAAACTCGATCTTGTAACCGGACCGTATGACCTTGTGAACCCACTTGTCTTGTATCCGGGATAACCACAGGTCCGGGAACCAGCAAAGACGTCCCCCCACCCCAGATACGGGTGAGGGCGCACCTTCAGGCTGAAGGGGTCTTTTCCGCAGGCCTGGAGAAACCAGATTTCGGTTTGCCAGACCAGGGTCGCTTGCAGCCACCCGGGGGGGCCTTGAAGGACTTTGATCCCTCATCAATTGACCCTGAGGGATGAAAAAACGTTTTGTGTGCTGAGAAGGAGGGACCCCGTCTACGACGAGGGTCCTTACCCTTGTTAGCCTGTGGGAGAAAGGTACTCTTAAACCCTGTAAGACCTTTGATAATGTCATCAAGGGTAGCCCCAAACAGGCGATCACCTTGAAAAGGTAGATCAGACAAGGCCTTCTTTGAGGTCTGATCCGCAGACCAGCATTTTAGCCAAAGTATACGTCGAAGGACCAGTGCCGAAACCAACAGTCGTGCAAATAGTTGAGCTGCATCCAGCGAGACATCGCAAAGAAATTGCAGCCACTCAACCAACTGGTCCGCCAGCTCCACAAAGGCTGGGGGGGGAGTTGTGCCCCCTCCAGGTCACGGCGCAGTAATTTAGCCCATTTAGTCAGTCAAGGTTTGTGACACCAGGGCAAAAGTAAACACCGGTCTTAGTGCAGACCCCGCCAGGGAGTACATATTGCAGACCACAGACTACACCTTTCTATCCGCCAGATCCTTAAAAGGATGGGGAATCCTCCACTGGAATCATGGTAGCTTTATTAAGTCTGGAGATCGGAGGGTCAACCGTAGGTGGCACAGTCCACTTTTTAATAAGGGACTCCTCAAAGGGGTAGCGCCTGGCAATCCGCTTAGGCATCCCGGGGGTGGGGGGGGGACGCTTTTGGCGGTCCCATTCTTTTTTGACCATGTTGTCAAAATACGCTGGAAAGGGATAAACCTTTGCCGTTCTGGATGGCTTGTGAGTGCCAAACGTAACCTGCGCCTCAGTCGTAGCTGCGTCCTCCATCTTTAGGGTCTCACGCACCGATACAACCAGTGCGTCCACCAGCGCCTGTTCTTGCGCGGTGGCGGAGGGAGAGGTGTCATCCTCACTATCAGAGGAGACAGGGCACAGGGGAGTAGACCCGGCAGGGAGAACCACGTCTGCGGAGGCTGAATCAGATTCAGAATCTGACACATCAGTTGAGGCAGGGGTAGGCCGGAGGCGTTTTTTGGCACTTCGCCTCCTTAAGGCCACCTCCACCCGGGAAGCAAAGGATTCCAGGATCGCTGACAGTGCATCTATGGATAGCTGGGTATCTGGAGGGCCCTTTGGTCTCCAAGAGGGGGGTCAGGTGGGGAAACGTGTTCCACAGAGTCCATGTCGCACCAGGGGAACCCCACAAAAAAAGATCCGGAGGGCCCTGCGGTCTACAAGAGGGGGATCAGGTGGGGAAACGTGTTCCACAGAGTCCATGTCCCCCAGACTCACCACTCACACCAGAGATGCACCAGGAGGGCCCAGAATGTATGTACAGCACGTCTGCAGCAATCTGCAATCAGAAGGAAACCTGAGTGTCAGCACTGGGGTATGAGGAGGGGCTTCACCGCAAAAAAAAACACCTCTAGGGACTCCAAAAACATGGCCACCATTATTTTCAATGGGAATCCACTGCAAAATAGCCGCCGGGCTACACAAACATGGCCACCGATCTTATTAGCACATGGGCTACAAGAAAATGGCAGCCCCGCGGAGCTTCTGGGGGCCCCTGAGGGGATCCCCAGCCCCCTGGATGGGATCGACAGGATGGGGGGCACTGGTGGGATCCCGCAGGATCATTCATCTGGTCACCGGCGGCGCACCACCCCCGCTCCCCCGCCGACATGACACCCGGCCCCAACCCACGGGGGTAGCTTCAAGCGCCCCATAGCCCCAGAAAGCGAGGAGGGGCCCGCGTCTACCCCAAAACCCACCAGGGGGAGGGGGTGAGCATTACTCACCATACCAGGAACAGGCGGCGCCATCTCCTGACAGAACCTCTCTCCACCGAAGTGGGGGGGCTGTCAGCCAATAGGAACGCTGTGACGCGGGCCTAGACCCAGTCGTATGCGACCTGGCAAGACTTTTACCTTGCAGGGCAAGTCCCCATCCAGTGGGATTATGTTGTGGCCGACCTAGCGCGGAGCTGGGGTCTGCGCACGCTTGCCGGCTAGGGTGACCACTGGATCTATATATCCAGCCCGTTGCCCAGTCCAGCTTAGTTGATTGTACATTGTAGACCGGATAAAAAAACTAACTAGATAAAAAATTTTTGCCAGGACCAGAGATCCCGGCAAGGAACAAGGTCCTTACTCCTGACTAAGCAGAAAAAAAAACTGACATCCTATAGCAGAGAGAGGGAGTATACCTTCTGGGACTGCTCATAGGCGTAGCCAGAACTGCCTAGTGTCCTACTCCTGTAGGGGGCAGTATAACCCTACTGTCAAGAAGAACAGAGATTGCTTCCATCAATGAACGATAGAGAAACCCTAACGGTGCAACTACTAATTACCCTATTTAAGGCAACTCAGCTGAACCCCTATTTGTTCTAAAGAAACTCGTGTTCATGGGCGACACATGTCAGCATGGCGTAATTACTCTTGTGACATCCTAGACCAGACCCTGCAGACTCCCACACCCACGTCATTTACCTGTTGACTGACACTGCACACACAGAGCAGCATGAATGAAGAGTACTCTGGTGAACTACCCCTATGTGGGTTCTGTCCATGAGGCATTAGGAGCCTTTAGCACAGCTGGGGAAGTGTGAGATCACACTGACTTCCTTTGTGTATACTGTCCATAGGACACCGACTCACCCGCATGTAGCCGGCCTTCTAGCAAGATACTGCATGCACACCGCTCCCATCTGCACCCGTCCCACCCGCCCACAGTCCAGCTTTACACAGCCAGATTAGCCGTTGGGCTACCATTCAGTACATCGGTGCGCAGACCTCATTCTGCCTTTACCTGTACTTACAGCTGTACAAACGCAACACTGATTGACTCAGCAAATTCAGCCATCCCTCATATACTTCACATCACGTCTGGCCCTGTACTACCTTTGAAGTCATAGACTACTCAACTGTGGTAAAAAACACAAGATACTCCATCTGCAGCCACTTGTACTAGTACCACTTTGATTAAATCATCGGATTGGATGAGTGTGTGGTGGATGTGTTGTTCGTGTGGGTGTCTGCATCTGCTTTCTTGTCTAGGTTTGACAACATTGTCATTTTAACTTTTTGTTATGTAGGAAGGTTTTTGCAATTTTTCACGTTCTATTATTACCAAATATACTTTAATAAGGCCCCTTTCATACTTGTGCGACTTGCATTTGGGACTGCAAAGTCGCATGACAAATCATATGCCATGATTTCAAATGAGTAACGTTCATATCTGTATGACTTCAAGTCGCAACGACTTCAAAGTAGTCTCTGCTCTACTTTGGGATGATTTTAATGCGTTTTGAGGTCCATAAATCACGTGACTTTTAGGTAGCATAAGTGTGAAAGGGGCCTTAGTCCTCTTAAAATATAGAGCCCATTGTCTGATTGCAACATTCCAGGTTAAATCCATATGTCCAGTCCAACAGCTGCAGAGGAAATGCTGATCCAGATAGCTGCTATAGGCAGACTAGCTCAAGCAGGAGTCTTGAATGAAGTCTCAGAGGGGAAAAAATAAATAAATCCGCAAACAGAAAAAAAGCTAGTAAAAAAAAAAAAAAAAGAAAAAAAAAGAGAGAAGAGGGTTTCCAATTCCAACCACCTAGAACACTAGCAAAAATCAGGGAGAGGCTGGGGTGACCACTGGATCTAGAAAGTGGGTTAGAATGTGGCTTACACAAGGCCTGGATTACTACTTTTCATGCTTGCCAGTGTCTAAATCTCTAAGCAGTATTATAACCGGCAGTATTTGAATTCCTCAACGGAGGAGAAAGAAAAGAGGCTTATGGACAGACGAGTCTAAATTTGAGGTATCTGGATCAATTAAAACAATGTATTAGTGGTATACATCAAAGAAAGCACGCTGTGAGTGCTTGGAATAATGAACTACAAATGTCACCACTGTAAATTACAAAATACCACCATTCCTTGTGGTTAGTGCATTACTGGTAAAAGTTTCATCCCATAGCTGGCCAATTATCCAAAACACACATATTAAACTATGCAAAACCTATATAATGAAGACACAGGCAGCTGAATTTCAGTCTTTGATGGACTAGTCAACACAGTCAAGCTCCTGAGAAAACCTTTGGTGTAAGGTCCTATAAAGATGCCCAGCAAGCCATTCACACCTCTTAGAATAGCGTGGGTAGAAAATTCCCCTGAATATCTTCAAAAACTGACAACTGACACCAAAAGTCTGTAAAGCAGGTATTGCATCAAATTGAATCAAAAAGGATTCTTACAAAGTCTAAATGATTACAATAGTTATATGAAAAAAAGAAGAATATCATGACATTATCAATATATTAACTAAAATGTTTGATCAGTTTAATACTATGGTGGTGAATAAAAAAGATCATCCACTATTAATAATTAACATTTTTTTTAAAGCTAGTATATTTCTGGCAATACAGGTTATTTATCTAAAATTTTCTAATTGATCTAAAAAAACTCAAAACTTTACAAAAATGTTATTTACCTTTTGTAAGAGAAACCTTTTTTTTCTTTGCACTTGGTTTAAAAACAAAGCAGCCCTGGAAATAACAAATATTGAAATCATAAATCTCCCCAGAAGAAATCGGATACAGAATACCTTTACAAAATGCAAACTACACATACTCAGACATAAAAATACAAACTCCATACATAATTTCCATCAATTTACACTAATTTTCAAACTGAAATATTACATTCACATTAAAAAATACTGTAGTTGTGGAACTGTTTTTCACAATAGTTATTTAATTAAGTACTGCAAGCCTTTTTTCTCAATAATCACTATTTTATCACCTCCTGGAATGGATCCATTTATCTTCTCTTCGCAATGGACAGCGAATAGAAAGTTATATATAAACGGACTATCTCTGTCTATTCAGGGCAAATTGACATCAAGGCAGAGTCCCTTATTAGCCCATTACCGATCCACTTATGCTCACCTTTGCAGCACTCCTACCCTGCCACTCTGTTTTGGAGCTTACACTCTCAATGATGACGTGATCCTCTCTCTCATGTAACAGCATTTGGCCCTTGCAACTAACTGGTTGCCAAGAACTAAGCACTGCAAAGGCTTATTAGGGTGCTAATCTATATTGAAGTGCTTTCTAATCTATAATGTAGACACAAAGCTAAAGCATGGGAAGCATGGGAAGCAAGAAGATTGTTGAGACCTGTCAAGAACGACTCTACTGCTTCTATTGTAAATTTTTTGGATGAATTGCTCCATAGTGGCATTAAGTGCAGAGGTCAGTAGGGGGCCTATTGTAAAGCTTATTACTTGTTATAAATATGTAAATGGTTGAATGTCTACCCCTCACCACAGTTTACTTTAAAATAGGGTTTACGCTAACTATGCTGTCAGCAGCTCAGAAAGTGGTCTGTTCTAGGTATAGCCACAGTGTCAACCGAGCCTTTATTTTCAGATAAATGGTATGTGATAGTTACAATATTAACACTTCACAACAGCAGTTAGGATGTATTATTTTTAGTCAACTGATGTGTGGTACCCCTTGACCCCTAGAGGCATTTTTGGGACCCTCATAGACATGCTGGTCTAGCATTTCTCCTCAGGGCTGAGCCCATGACATATGGTGGGGGATGTAAAATATTGGATGCAGACACTTTAAGGTGCCTACATGGAGTATTCTGTATGTAATTAAGTAAGTTGGCCTGCCAAGGCTGGGAAGGGGTTAATTAGGGATGTAAGACTCTTCCTGGGCTTCTTTTTGTCCTGCCTTCCTTCCCGGTGCATATATATATATATATATATATATATATATATAAATAGGGGAACAAACGCAGCACAGTAGTCCGTGGGGTATTTTGGCACGTTGCCGATCGCACATTTTTTACTGAGCATTTGCACTCAACAAAATGTGCATTTGCTTCCGCATTTGTTAATGGGGCCAAAATCACAACTAGTTAATTTTAGGTGTATAATCTTTTAGATTTACCAAAAATATATAATAGGAGGACACACCTATCTATCCAATCACTCTGTATCCAATCAGGCAGGCCCTTGCGCTACATAGTTGATGGTAGATTGATAGGAGATTGTACAATAGTGTATAGAGAGTAGCGATGGGCTCGGGCGTGTTTGAATCAAACCTGCCAGGAAGCCGACACTGCACACCGCCAATCATAGGCAGCATGTATATGTGCAGCTGCCGGTCAGGAAATGCCTCACTGCCTATGACTGGCGGTGAGCAGCGATGGCTTCCTGGCAGGCTCGATCCGAACAGGCCTGAGCTCATCACTAATGGTGAGCTTTACAGACTTCCAGGGACACACTTCTCCTGTTTTCAATACTAAAACTGTGCTCCACAAAGGTTATGTGATCACTCAGTTCCTGCATGCGCCCTCCTAAATGAACGATCTAAGCAAGTGGAAGATACAAAACAATATGTCAGCAGAGAAACAAACTGGCTGTGTCTTCAGGGCAAACAGTGGTCACTGACATGAACAGCATGTGAGTACAGGTGGATGGAAGCAATCTTTTGGAGGGGGACGGCAGGCACAAGGTGAGTGTTAATGAGGTCAGCTGGTGATCTACTTCCTTAGTTCACTAATCGTTTTCCTGTGCCACATACCAGGACGAATACCATGATACCATGTAGTAAAGGAGGAGTTTTCTATAGAATAACCTGTAGGCTGAGGTATGCCTGTCCTACAATATAAAGAAAGCGTTTTCTTTTCTGCAACAGAGGTACATTAATGGTATATTGGTACACAGGGAAGCTGGAATTTAGGGGCGAAAAAAAAGTGAACATAGCCTTTAAAGCAGTGACCACCTTGGGGAGGAAGGAGGCCTTAGGCTTCAAAACAACCTTGCGGTTGTGCTATACTAGCAAAGAGTACTTACAGTATAAGGCTGCTAATTCAGAGACTGTGCAGAAGTGATTGTAACCAGAAATGCCACCTTGCATGAAAGGTACAACAAGGGAATATTCCTAATAGGTTAGAGTAAGAGGCCAGAGGTCCCTGAAATAGAATGGCCAAGGTTAAAATGTGTCCCTTGATAGTACTTAAAACCAGATGTTGGCCCAAACCAGACTGGTGGAAGGAAGGAATACCAAGCAATTTCAAGGATGATATTTTCTCACCTCACATTAGGCAAAGTAGGATTTTCAGGTGCGATCGCAGACTTTGAAAGAAGCAAACTTCTAGTCTTAAAAAGTCTAGGGATTACAGAATCTGAGAGGTCCCCGTTCTTCAGTACCGTAGCTTCAACAGCCATCCCAAAAAAAGCCAGCAGCCGAGAAGCATTTTCATAACACTGGCCCTGGGGACAGGAGGTCTAGGCAATCCAGAAGTTTCCAGAGAGTGTTTGCCAGGAGTCTGAGTATGTCCACTAATTAGGTGCTCCTGGGCCAATCTGGTGCAATGAAATCACCAAAATACTCTCTTAGCTTGGTTTATTTTGCAAAGTAAGCAAGAGAGAATCTGTAGAGGTGGAAAGGCATAGATCAGGCTCTGATCCCATGAAGTCACCAAAGCTTCCAGTGCAAAGACTTAGGATCTCTGAATCTGTCAAAAACCTGTCCAGTTTAAGGGGTGTGTCTCCTTGATAATTATTGTAGGCCATAGGCATGGTATTGTCATACTGGATTCTCATCAAGTGTCCATATTGGAGAGGAGTCCTGCGTTGGAAGGAGCAACCGAATAATTTCGGAGTTCCAGAATGTTAATGGAAAGGTGAGAGTTCTCTGACAACTACATCCCTTGTACTGAGAGGACTGCGATCAAGCTTGACAAGCAGGCATAACATCTTTCCACGACTGAGGAGAAAAGGGTCTCCTAACTCCAGCACTGGACTAAACCCACTATGCTAGGAAGAATTTGGCCCTAGGCACCAGACACATGGAGCAGTCAAAATGACAGTATCTGTTAATTCAACACTGCCAGAATGTTGAGATCCAATGGTCTGGCATGAAATGGTCATACGGTACAGCCTCAAAGGAGACCCACAACCCTCATGCAGGTACAAACCAATGGTTTCTGCTAAGCCCAGGCTTAAGAGCAAAGTTTGTCCAGGTCAGAGAGATCCTGGACAGGGCTGTGTCTGGAGATAGGCCCAGATACTCCAACAAGTGAGACAGGTCGAGCAATGACTTCCTCAGAGCAAGAATACCTAAACTCCACTGAATCTGTAACATTTGGCAGGTGCTGTCCTTTTGGGAGAATGAAGATTAATGACTTTCTGCTGAAGAATCAAAGTACAACATAACCTGAATCTCTCAAGCACAGAGCAAAGCTGAACCTGGGCCAATCACTTTGGTGAAAGCTCGAAGGTAAGCATACAGACCAAGTAGAGAAGCGAAAAATTGGTAGTACTGGTCGCCCTGCAAACTGCAGATGGCATTGATATTGTGGAAAAATGGGAATGTATAGGTACGCATCCTTGATGTGTATGGAGGCAGCCAATAACTGACCTGGCATTCTTCATGCAAAACATTTGTACTCGAAGATGAGAAATTTTAGGTCCAGAAAGAGATGGTCTTCCCCATTGGGCATGGGGTGTGTAATGAGGAAATTAGAAACTTTGAAAATGTTCTGCAGTAGGAACTGGGGTGACAATCTCCTGGGACACAAGTTGCTGCACAACAGTCAGGAGGACCTGCCCATTGAGACAGATAATAAAGCATGTTTGGGGGCATGAAGCAAGGGGGAGGTAGAGCACAAAACTCAAACTTGTAGCCTTTGGAAACTATTCTGAACCCACAGATCTGAGATGGGTTGGGACAAGAAAGCCGCAAAGACTGCACAGACAGCACAGGCGACTCCCCCACTCCGAGAAGCAGAGGCATTTGGTTAGTGAGAGGAGGCCTTGACACTAGACCTGGCTTGACTTTTTATAAAAGTTTCTGTCTTAGACTTGGCATTGGAGGACTTCAAGAAATGAAAAGAAGCCTTCTTAAATACAGGGGTGTAAGGCTTACTGGTAGAAGCACCTTTTTCTTCTAGGCAAGGAGAATACTCTTACCCCCTTGATGTACTTGTCAAAGCACCCAACAAGCATTCACCCTCAATGGGTAGACTCTCAAGGCATTCCTTGCACAGGAGTTCAGCCAACAAGAATTTTAGCCAGAGGATGTGCATGTAGATAGAGAAGACTCCATAAGAATGGTAACCAAGGTCCCAGGCCATACATTTAGTCCAGACCAAGCAACCACAGGGAGAAGAGGGATTTAACGGAAGCCTCAAACCACCTATCAACCGCTCTTTACATTACAATGGAACAGGCACAAACACACCACCACAGCATCCCCCAGTAAAAAAAATAAAAATAAGTCTTCCCAAGCAGGACAATGGCATTATCCTGTTATTCCTGCTATTCTGGACAAACTGTACTCCTGAAGAAACAGCAGGAGATTCTCCAAGGGGAAAAGAAAACACAAAGGGACACTCTGAGATTAATGTTTAAAGAACTTTCGCCCTGACTTACCAGTTACCCCTCAACTGCAGGAATGAAGGGGATTTAACCCCTTTCTGGCTTAGCCCTCTGTAAGCCTGTAGGGGTCTTCAGCGACTCTGCTCTGAGCCAGGCAGAGCACAGTTCTGGATTTGTAGAGCAGGATCCAGAGCTGAAGCAACATTACAAGCCAGCCCTGAGTTTTCATGTAGTGGGGTTTAGGTATGGTCCTCCAAGGCTCTGCAGAGGAGTCAATCGATCCAGATGTTTCCTAAAAGGCACAGTTGCTATGGGGCAGCCAAGTCTTGATGGAAGAATTTCCATTGAAAGGATCCAAAGAAGAAAAAAGACCCATAAAAAGGAGGTCATCTCAGTAGAGAGAAGAGGTTGATCACCTAATCACATGAGTAAAAAAATGAGGCCAGCTGAGGATGGGAAAGTTATACGAGGGATGTCCCAGCAGTCTTTTTAGCCAGAATCCAATCACCTGAAGATAGCTGTACATAGCTCAGTTGTAAGTATTTTACCACTTCTGGACCAGGTTTTACCCCCTAAGATTATCTGAAGACTTTTGTCTTCAGATTTACCTTTTCTATGTAGTGCAAGGGCCTGCCAGATTGCATACAAATTGAAAGTGTTTAGGTTTGACCTCATATTATATGGTTTTGGTAAGTCTACAGACAAAAGTCTTCAGATAATCTGCACGTGTGTACGGGGCATTAATGACCGGGCTATTTTTTACGATATAGCACTGCGTTAGTTAACTTTAACTGACAATTGCACGGTCCTGCGACACTGTACCCAAATAAAATTGCTGATCTTTTTTTCCCCACAAAAAGAGCTTTCTTTTGGTGGTATTTGATCACCTCTATGTTTTTTTTTTTTTTGCGCTATAAACAAAAAAAGAGCGACAATTCTGAAAAAAAAAAAAAAAAAAACAATATTTTTTACTTTCTGCTATAAAACATTCCCAATAAAATGTTTTTTAAAAATCAAAGTCATCATTCATAATTCTAATATCATGTTAGGCCAATATGTATTCTGCTACATATTTTCCCAATAGGTGTATACTGATTGGTTTGAGTAAAAGTTATCGCATCTACAAACTTGGAGAAAGTTTTAGGTCATGTTTTTTTATTTATATATTTTATGCACTCCTTAGGGACACATTTAACCCTTTGATCGCCCCTGGTGTTAACCCCTTCCCTGCCAGTGTCATTAGTACAGTAACGGAGCATATTTTTAACACTGATTACTGTAGCAATGTCACTGGTCCCCCCAAAAGTGTCAAAATTGTCAAGTGTTTGATCTGTTTTGCAATGCCACAGTCCCGCTAAAAATCGCTGATCGCTGCCATTACTAGAAAAAAAAAAGAAAAAAAAATGACAAATCTTTCCCGTAGTTAGTAGACGCAATAACTTTTGTGCAAACCAATCAAAATACGCTTATTGCGATTTTTTTTTTTTTTACCAAAAATATGTAGCAGAAAACAAATTGGCCTAAAATGTTAATACATTTTGATTTTTTTTTTTGGGAATGTTATATAGCAGAATGTGAAAAATATTGATTTTTTTTCAGAATTGTCGCTCTTGTGCGATTTTTATTTTTTACGCTACAGGTGATCAATACCACCAAAAGAAAGCTCTATTTGTGGGGTAGGGCGTCACATGACCGCGCAATTGTCAGTTAAAGTCACGCAGTGCCAAGTTGAAAAAAGTGGCCTGGTCATTAAGGCCCCTTTCAGTTCATCAGTTCAGTCTCGAAAAAATGTATCAGTTTTTCATCCGTTTTTCAAACATTTTTTTTACATCCACTACCAATGCAAAAACGGATGAAAAACGGACCGTTTGTCCGTTTACATCCGTTTTTCGTCTGATCCGTTTTTTTGACTGGTGAAAAATAGGGCATTCCTCCATTCCAAAAAATGGATATTGACGGAAGCGGATGAAAGCGGATGATCATCCGTTGTCATCCGTTTTTACATAGAGATGCATTGATGTCTGTTTTTATCTCCTAAATAGATAGGGAAATAAAGCAAAGACAGAAAGGGTGTTACTGACCTGATCACCTGTTGAAGATAGCCAAAAAATAAAAAGACCTAAAAGCAGCCACCACACCTAAGGATTGGTAAGCTGCAATAGATTCAATTTTTGCTTTTGGGTATAGATACGCTTTAAAGAACCTCTCCTCACATTAACTGCACTTATAAAACTTAGATTAGTGGGTGTTCATAAGTTCATGTGGTCCACGAGCCGAGACCATTACGTCAGGCACTTAGAGAAGCCTCCTTGCAGGCTTATTAAAAACCTAGTACCCTTGGCACTCTGCACCCTGACATACAATGGGTATAAAAAAGAATAAATTCCCCTTTAAAATAATCACATTTGGTTTCTTTGCAGCCTGTATTTATTTTATTCATCTGTATTTACTCAGAGAAAGTTTTAACATCTAAGTGAAAAATAGAACACCAACATGTCAGAAAAAAAAAAACGAAATTCAAAAACAGAATTATTGGGTTGAATATTGATCACCCTCTTGTGCCAGTATTTTGCTTAACTGCCTTTTGCTTTAATTACAGCCTTTAGTCTGTTAGGATATGTCTCAACATATTTTGCACATTTTTGCCCACTCTTCTTTGCAGTATTGCTCAAGTTCAGTTAAATTTGTTGATGACCGTTTGTGGACTGCAATCTTCAAGTCATTCAACAGATTTTCAATGAGGTTTCAACACAATGTATCTGGCGCAAAAGAGGTTAGCTGAGTTAGCAGAAATTAAATCCATAAAGTCCATTAGTTTGTAAGATGAATAAAATAAAAAAAAAAAAAATATAAATATATATATATATATATATATATATATATATATATATATATATATATATATATATATATATATATATGTAGAGGCGGCAGCTGTTCTCAGAGTCTAGCAAGCTCTGTATCTGGGAATGAAGAAGGAGAAAGACAGGAAGCGCCACCTAAGTGTAGTATTACAGGCCATTTATTGTCGCACAATATATTAAAAAATTCACAAGATGTAAGTAATACATCACTTTCGCTTGCGGTCCACGCTGGTTCGCTTCCTGGTGCACGGGACAACCACAGGAGCTGGACTCACCAACATGCAGCTCCATGGACAGCGTGGATAAAGAGAGGGATGGATCAAAACTGCTCCCCTTGCCTACCTCATTTGATGAGCCAATTACCTACTTACATCTTGTGAGTTTTTAATATATTGTGCAACAATAAATTGCCTATAATACTACACTTAGGTGGCGCTTCCTGTCTTTCTCCTTCTTCAATGGGGTTTAAGTCTGGACTCTGACTAGGCCATGCAAGGACATTCACCTTTTTCTCCTTCAACCACTGTGTGGTAATTTTTGCTGTGTGCTTTGGGTCATTGTCATGTTGGAAGGTAAACCTTCTTCCTATTGACAACCATCTGGCAAAGGGCAGCATATTTTCCTCAAGAATTTGACAGTATTTTGCCCCATTCATTTTTCCTTATATCCTGACAAGTGCTCCAGTCTCTGCTGCAGAGAAACACCCCAATTACAGGATATTACCACCTCCATGCATTATTGTACTAATGGTGAGCTGTATTGGATTTCCGCCAGACATATCGTTTGGTGTTGAGGCCAAATAATTCAATGTTAGTCTCATCTTACCATAACACCTTTTTCCATGTAGCCTCAGAATCTTCAAGGTGCGTTTTGGCAAAGCTCAGTCATGACTGCATGTGGCCTTTCTTGAGAAGTGGATTTTTTCTTGCAACCCTCCTATACAAGCCACGTTTGTGGAGAATTTGTGATATTGTTGTCACATGCACACAATGACCACTCTTTGTTACAAACTCCTGCAACTGCTCCAGAGTGGCTGTAGGCCTCCTGGTAGCCTCTCTAACCAGTTTCCTCCTGGCTCTTTCATCCTGTTTGGAGCGATGTCCTGATCTAGGGTGGGTCTGGGTTGTACCAAATACCTTCCCCTTCTTAATAATAGATTTCAATGTGCTTCTAGGCATTGATAAAGCCTGTGCAATTTTCTTGTATCCATCTCCTGACTTGTGCCTGTCCACAATTTTAACCCGGAGATCCCAGTGAAAGTGCTTTGCCATCCATAGTTGATTGTTTGCTTCAGTTGCACTAGCAGGGACTGAAATGCTCAAAGAAAGCTCTTTTCATGCTGAGCTAATCAAATTGACCACAGCTGACTACAGTTAAAAATCAAACGGCTTTATGTGCCAGCTACACCCGAATTGAGTTTACAAGTCAATTTTAGGAGGGGGTGATCCTTTTTCCAACTCAGGGATTCTGTTTTTGATTTTTTTCTGACATGTTGGTGTTAAATCTTTCACTTGGAAGTTATAAGTTGCACTGATTAAATACAGGTGGATAAAACAAAAAGTGACTGTCTTCATTTCAGGCAGCAAAGCAACAAAATCTCATTATTTTAAAGGGGGTGATTCTTTCTATACCCACTGTATCTCCTTGCCACTCAGCACTCCTGCCATTTCACCCCAACAGCAAATTTCTGCCAGCCAACACCCCCTCTGCAATTTAGCAACAATTTACTACTGCATATTTCACCACAGTGACTACCACAGTGATTTTCATCTCCCACAGGTATGGAATATACATACTTACATTGGTCCAAGATATACAAACCATACCTGGAAAATCAGCTTTACCAAAAGCTCACAAAAGCATTTTTTTTTCATAAAAATATTACAATTTTAAATTTAAGCATTTTAAGTTACCTTGGAAACGGACGATGTAGTCATGCTTCAGACACCTATAAAGATAACACCAAGATTAATATTTTATCCAAAACGGAAAAACTATTGATAGCAACACCAGCAGTTTATTGTTATTTAGTGCAGTCTGCCTTACAAATGTCTGAATAAGTGCACACTTTATTATTGTATTTGTGGTTTACTTATGTAGCACTGCCCCCACAGGGACTGCTGGATACTATATTTATGGGCTCCCCTGGGTACCAGCACATATTTACTTAGGAAAGTCTCTGAATCCTTCCTGGTTCCCAAAGGCTCGACACACAAATGGGTGTTGCTAGTTTTGTTGTTTTATTGTTAATTTGGGATGGGAGAAGGGAATAGTGGGATACTCCGATTGAACTATTCACATCGTTTGAGGACTTCTATCTTCTGATCTCTGTTGGTGGATATGAAACAACCAGGCTGTTGGTTGACCCTGCCACTAGGATGAATGGGGTTAAGTCTCTTGTTCTGCTGGCTCTCTGACAAGATGACTTGATGGACGATAATCTATCCTCAGGACACTCTCACTAGCATCCTCTTCCCACTGACACCAGTCGACTGATTATCCTAAGAGCATGAGTGTACCCCTCAGGTCAGGCCCCTTGACACGAGTTCCTGTACTCACGATACTGTAGAAACAGGTCCTCCAGTGTCTCCCCTCCCAGTCAGGTTCCCTGGACATCTGGGTTAAGCTCCTCACTGCTACACTTCAGGCCCTCAGAACAACCTCCCAAGACCGCATGGCACCTCTACGGAGGAGGAGGCAGCCACCCCCTACCTCCGGGACTCTGCTCTCCAACAAAAAGACCTTGAGCACACGTGCTCCTGGCTTTTATACAGTATCTCAACATGCACTTAGGCAACCTGTCCGCTGCTAATCATCAGGACTGTATCAAAAGCCTGTGCACCCACTCGTCAGGTTTCCTCCCACTGTCCAACATGCCTCCCTATTAGATCAGTGTGAAACACTCTCTAGACTGAATGAATTGCATACTGAGCCCACTGAGCAGACCTCACTAACAGATCCTGCTCTCTGGTAGGCAGAGAACAATATAGATTTACCTGGAGCCCCTCTGGTAAGCAGACAGAGCTCCAAACTATACTTCTCACTAGCACCTACCTAGGAGGGTGCTACACCTATTTACTGCTCAATATTCAAACCCTATTAAGAAGAATCTGGGCAGTGTTATGGAATATATTTCTTACATGTTCAACAATGATGGCATGGGAGGACAATGAAACAAGAAAGACTGGCACAAATCAGATGGGATGGGGTTAAAGTCCACAAACGGTTAAATGTCTAAAGATAAAAAAAGCTTATGTGAAGAAATTTTCACTATTGTGGCATCTCAGTCCTGGGAGAAAGAAGCAGCTCTGTAAAGGCACAAGGAGAAGGAACCCATGGCCTAAAGGTGTGCATGCTCTGTAAACGCAGGACCATGTTCATGCATAAAGTCCAGTCGTGTCGTGACGTCACATCCGCCGGGTTCTGCGTTCCACAGACTCGGTAAGCCCTAGGAGCCTTCGTGCTTCAGACAGTTTGGACCTCAGTCCTTCATCCCCAGGTGGATCTAGACCAGGACCTGTATCAGCAAGGCCTTTGCGAGTGACATTCTTCTTATCCTAATTAACGACTTGCCGACCAGCCGCCGCAGTTATACGGCGGCAGGTCAGCAGGTTCCCATGAATCGCTGTACCTGTACGGCAGTTCGCAGGAGCGATCCTGTGGGGGTGCGTGCCTGAGCCCTCTTGTCAGTGGAGAGGCTGAGGCGTGGGGCTGGCGGATGCGATTGCCACAAGACACATATATCTTTTACGCAAAATCCCTGATGAAAATTGCAAATGCAGAAATATAGACTTTTAACTCTAAGCTTGCCAAAACTTTTTACTAACTCCTGATTGGTCAAATAATATCTTAATACAACCTACTTTTCATACGTCATATTGTATATTTAATCTCAAAAACTGAATACATTTTAGATCACTTTGATTCAACCACTGAGTCTTGTTTGATCTCTAGGTAACTACATATCTCTGATTTGGTATCACTGACTAATAGGTATCAGGTTTTTGTAGAAAAAGATTCCACAACAATATTTAACCCTGGAAAATTCCTCTCCTCTAGAACCGCTTTCCTCCTCTGGCCCAGGAAACAAGCATCTGAAGCTGGATACATGTGCAAAAACACTTTAACCACTTCCCGCCCGCCCTATAGGCAAAGGACGGCGGGAATGTGGTTGTATTATCCTGACCGGACGTCATATGATGGCGGCAGGATAATACAGCTCTGCACGCCCCCCGGGGGCGCGCAGAGCGGCGATCAGTGATGCGAGGTGTCAGCCTGACTCCCTGCATCTCCGATCTCGGTAAAGAGTCCAATCACGGCTGGTCACATAGTAAACAGGAAGAGCCGTTGATCGCCTTTCCTTAGTTCGTGCCCGACAGGCACGAGTAAAGGAGCGCCAATCGGCGGCTCACCTGACTGGGTCGGTACTGGTAATCAGATCATTGATTACCAGTGCAGACCCTCGGGGGGGGGGGTGCCACTAGAACCACCAGGGATGCCCACCCATGACCCCAGGGATGACCAACTATGACCCCAGGGATGCCCACTATGGCCACCAGGGATAGCAATCAGGGCTCAGGTTGCCCTCCCCATCAGTGCTGCCCGCCAGTGCCCTCCCTATCAGTGCTGCCCACCAGTGCCCATCATTGCCATCTATCAGTGTCGCCCACCAGTGCCCATTATTGCCCACCAGTGCTTCCTATCAGTGCCCATTAGTGCCCATCAGTGCTGCCCGTCAGTGCCCATCAGTGCCGCCTATCAGTGCCCATCAATGCCGCCTATCAGTGCCCATCAATGTCACCTATCAGTGCCCATCAATGTCACCTATCAGTGCCCATCAATGTCACCTATCAGTGCCCACCAATGCTGCATATCAGTGCTACTTATCAGTGCCACATATCAGTGCCGCCTCATCAGTGCCACCCCCATCAGTGCCACCCCCATCAGTGCCACCCCCATCAGTGCCACCCCCATCAGTGCCACCCCCATCAGTGCCTGTCAGTGCAGTCTCATCAGTGCTCATCCGTGCAGGAAAAAAACATATTTACAAAATTGTATAACAAACAAAAAAAAAACTTTTTTTTTTTTTTTTTTCAAACTTTTCGGTCTTTTTTTATTTGTTTAGCAAAAAGGAAAAAACCCAGAGGTGATCAAATACCACCAAAAGAAAGCTCGATTTGTGGGGGGAAAATTACATAAATTTGGTGTAGGTACAGTGTTGCATGACCGCACAATTGTCATTCAAAATGCAAAAGCGATAAAAGGGGAAAATTGGCCTGGGCAGGAAGGTGGTGAAAGTGCCCGGTATTGAAGTGGTTAATCACTTCCCGCCCCTGCATTAGCTGAAAGACGGCTACAGCATGGGCTTAGATTGCCGTTGGGTGTACATAGACGTCTTCCTGTGATCGCGCTGCCCACGCGTCCCCTGTGGCGTGCTCTGTGATAGAGTCCTTCTGACTTAGCTGATCACAGATTGAGGTAAAGGGCCAATCACAGTGGCCCTTTACCACAGGATCAGCTATGTCCAATGACAGCTGATAACGGAAGTAAACACAGGCCAGTTACCGGCTTTTCCTTTCCTCACGCAAAGAGCGTGAGGAGAGAAAAAGAGAGCCGATAACCGACTTGTGTTAAAGGAACATTAGCCCCAGTAATCAGGGCACTGATCAGTTTAGCAAAAAATAAAAACCCCAGTGGTGATCAAATACCACCAAAAGAAAGCTCTATTTGTGTGAAAAAAAAAATGATAAAAATGTCATATAGGTACAGTGTTGCATGACTGCACAATTGTCATTCAAAGTGTGACAGCGCTGAAAGCTAAAAATTGCCCTAAGCAGGAAGGGGGTAAAAGTGCCCAGTGGTTAAGATAAAGATCTTACATGAATTAATAAACCCTAATCATTGTATGCACCCCTGTCAGTGGCAAATGGTTTGTCTCAACACTCTAAACTGATGTATTTGTAGGAGAACTTGTTCTGTTGAAAAACCGACTTATGCCTCGTACACACGCATCGATTATTGGCTGGGAATTTTCGGCCAACGTCCGATCGGCCGATTTTCGGGTTGTTAGTATGATGCATTCGACAACAGACTCCAGATTTTTTTCGGACGAAAAGTTGGTGTGCAGGCTATAAAATTTTTGTTGGCCGTCAACACAACGGCTGATTGTTCGTCAGTCAGTACAGATTTCGGCAGACAAAAATCTGATGAGCAAGACTGGGCATGCTCAGAGAAGAAAAAACACACGGAAAGTAAACCAGCACATGACATCACTTCTGAAGTAGATTTTTGTTGGCCGAGAAAATTTGTGTGCAGTCTAGGCACATTCCAACCAACACAACAACACTGGACAAAAGTCGGACGATCGGTCGGCCGATAATCGTTGCGTGTGTACGAGGCTTTACCGGCCAGATCACTAGGTGAAAATAAAGGGAAGATAGCCTAAAAAAGAAAACTAAACTAATACAGCCATTACATCTAAGAATTGGCAAGCTACAATATAATAAATGCTTGCTTTCGGGTTTAATACTGCTTTAACTTGGGCTGCAGAGGTTGACAGGTAGGACCACCCATCAAACTTGCCCATTGACATCAACGGGGTTGCACCGCTTGCAGTTGTGGCGCAGTACCACAATGTAAAATTGTTCAGCTTATCAATACCCATTAGTGCAGCCTCGTCAGTGCCACCTATCAGTGCCGCCTCACCAGCGACCATCGGTGCCGCCTCACCAGCGACCATCGGTGCCGCCTCACCAGCGACCATCGGTGCCGCCTCACCAGCGACCATCGGTGCCGCCTCACCAGCGACCATCGGTGCAGCCTCACCAGCGACCACCAGTGCAGCCTCACCAGCGACCACCAGTGCAGCCTCACCAGCGACCACCAGTGCAGCCTCACCAGCGACCACCAGTGCCGCCTCACCAGCGACCACCAGTGCCGCCTCACCAGCGACCATCAGTGCCGCCTCACCAGCGACCATCAGTGCCGCCTCACCAGCGACCATCAGTGCCGCCTCACCAGCGACCATCAGTGCCGCCTCACCAGCGACCATCAGTGCAGCCTCATCAGCGACCATCAGTGCAGCCTCACCAGCGACCATCAGTGCAGCCTCACCAGCGACCATCAGTGCCGCCTCACCAGCGACCATCAGTGCCGCCTCACCAGCGACCATCAGTGCCGCCTCACCAGCGACCATTAGTGCCGCCTCACCAGCGACCATCAGTGCAGCCTCACCAGCGACCATCAGTGAAGGAGAAAAATGACCTGTTTGCAAAATTTTATAACACACTATGTTTTCATTTGTTTAGCAAAAGAAAAAAAGAAAAAACCCAGTGGTAATTAAAGAAGTGGAGATCCGCCTGGAGAAAAAATAAATAAAAGTCAGCAGCTACAAATACTGTAGCTGCTGACTTTTAATATAGGGACATTTACCTGTCCAGGGAGCCTGCAATGTCAGCACCCCAACCGATTTTTGGATCGGCTGCTGGGTGCTGCCGCCACCACTCTTTCTGAGGGAAACTGGCAATGAAGCCTTTCAGCTTCACAGCCGGTTCCCTACTGCGCATGCGCAAAGCCCACTACACATTCTCATAGGCTAGGCGGCGGGGGAAGGAGGACAGAACTTCCGGTGGATGGTGCCGCGCCATTGTCTACAGTTAGTGGGGAAGGGTACCTGTTCCCCCGTTCCTCCCTCCCCCTGAAAGGTGCCAAATGTGGCACCGTAGGGGGTGAGGAAGCAAATGAGCGGAAGTTTCACTTTTGGGTGGAACTCCACTTTAAAGAGGAGTTCCACCCTGGTTATACATTTTTTTTATAAAAATACCCCCGGGACAGTCAGGGCTAGTACATTCCACAATGGCTAGCCTCTGATCTGTCCCGGGTTGCACTTACCTTTCAGGAGAAATACTTACCTTGAAATTGTCTTGTCCAGCGCTGCCATCTCAGGTGTGGGCAGCTTGAAGCAAGCGCGATCCTCTTCCGCGTCCTCTTCCTTCTTCTTCGGTCCCACGATGCACTGCACCGGCCCCGACATCACTTCCGGGTCGCGCCATCATCCCTCCACAGCCTCCGGGCATGCCCAGAAGCTGTTTAGAAGGGAAGGCCCCCCCCGGAAATGACGTCTGGGCCGGTGCAGGCGCAATGATTCCTGGGAGCGATGACGTTCAGCTCCCAGGAATCATTGCAAAAGCCAGGAAGTGACAAATCGCCGTGGCCGCCGAGGGGAGGAAGAAGGAAGTAAGGTGAGTATATTTTCTCTAAAAGGTAAGTGAAAAAAAAAAAAATTGCGATTATCCATTTGTTTTTCAGGTGACCGGGAGCGAGAAGATGGAGGCAAGTATACATTTAGGGTGGAACTCCACTTTAAATACTACCAAAAGAAAGCTCTATTTGTGTGGGGGAAAAAAAGATAAAAATGTCATATAGGTACAGTGTTGCATGAGCGCGCAATTGTCATTCAAAGTGTGACAGCTCTGAAAAGTGGCCTGATCAGGAAGGGGGTAAAAGTGCCCAGTAAGCAAGTGGTTAATATGCTCTGCCCTGATGTGAATATAGGACAGCAGCCACAGTCCCCACATAGCCTGCTCTACTATCTGAGGCACTTCTAGTTGCACGCTGTGTAGCATGTCTAGTGTGTTTTCATAATACAGGTGCCCATTCCCCCACCAGCAAGCCTCGGCTCAGTGTACCGCCTCTACATAAACAGGAATATATTATACAAAGTCTGGGTCTCATACTCCGTACACACACTCAGACTCTTCCATACACTACAGTACCTACAGTACATACACTTACCCGTCCAGCGATACACACTGCTCTCCACACTGTCACACTTCCCTCCACAGAGAGGTCAGAGCGGAGAACGAGTCTGCGATTGGCGGAGAGCGTGTTCCGGGGCGGGGCTCTGCCGGTCACTAGCATCACACATGCCGCTTCCTGCCTGTCCTTCCTTCATGTGTTCCCAGTGACCTGGCGCTTGTCTTCTCTGCTGACTTCTCATACAGGGGGGCTGTGGCAGCGCACAGGGGGAGACATGGCTTGTCTGTTCAGGAGAGCAATAGCAGAGCAGGTAAGAGATGTGTCCTTCTTTCTCTATGTATGCGCTGCACAATACACATGCTGTCTCCTTGTGTACTTCATGACTGTGACAGGATACACAGGGGGCACAGTGCAACGGTATTGTAAGAGGAAAATAATAGCAATGCAGTAAGACTGTCAGCTGCATGTTCTTATTTTTAACAATTATTGTATTGCATCATTAGCGGCCAAGGCTGGCCTTAGACACTGTGCTGCCTGGGTCCAAAAATTAAATGCTGCCCCCACCCTCTCAAAAAAAAAAAAAATAATAATAATGCCCACACATCCATTATTTTGTATAAATATAAAATTTAGAAAATATTTTATATATACTGTTATTTTCTTCAATAACTCACCACTGGACCGGTCCACCAAACTCCCACTGTCTGTCCTCCTGCGGCCACCACTCTTGAAAATCCAGCCTGCCCTGTGTGAGATAGAGTATATGGATGTCATTGTGCACACCATGATCACGCGAGGGACGTTCCCCGGAGGAGGAGAGGGCGCTCCGTCTTCCCCGGAGGAGGAGACGCTCCCCGGAGGAGGAGAGGGGGCTCCGTCTTCCCCGGAGGAGGAGAGGGGGCTCCGTCTTCCCCGGAGGAGGAGACGCTCCCCGGAGGAGGAGAGGGAGCTCCGTCTTCCCCGGCGGAGGAGACGCTCCCCGGAGGAGGAGAGGGCGTTCCGTCTTCCCCGGAGGAGGAGACGCTCCCCGGAGGAGGAGAGGGCGCTCCGTCTTCCCCGGAGGAGGAGACGCTCCCCGGAGGAGGAGAGGGCGCTCCGTCTTCCCCGGAGGAGGAGACGCTCCCCGGAGGAGGAGAGGGCGCTCCGTCTTCCCCGGAGGAGGAGACGCTCCCCGGAGGAGGAGAGGGCGCTCCGTCTTCCCCGGAGGAGGAGACGCTCCCCGGAGGAGGAGAGGGCGCTCCGTCTTCCCCGGAGGAGGAGACGCTCCCCGGAGGAGGAGAGGGCGCTCCGTCTTCCCCGGAGGAGGAGACGCTCCCCGGAGGAGGAGAGGGCGCTCCGTCTTCCCCGGAGGAGGAGGCGCTCCCCGGAGGAGGAGAGGGCGCTCCGTCTTCCCCGGAGGAGGAGGCGCTCCCCGGAGGAGGAGAGGGCGCTCCGTCTTCCCCGGAGGAGGAGGCGCTCCCCGGAGAAGGAGAGGGCGCTCCGTCTTCCCCGGAGGAGGAGGCGCTCCCCGGAGGAGGAGAGGGCGCTCCGTCTTCCCCGGAGGAGGAGGCGCTCCCCGGAGGAGGAGAGGGCGCTCCGTCTTCCCCGGAGGAGGAGGCGCTCCCCGGAGGAGGAGAGGGCGCTCCGTCTTCCCCGGAGGAGGAGGCGCTCCCCGGAGGAGGAGAGGGCGCTCCGTCTTCCCCGGAGGAGGAGGCGCTCCCCGGAGGAGGAGAGGGCGCTCCGTCTTCCCCGGAGGAGGAGGCGCTCCCCGGAGGAGGAGAGGGCGCTCCGTCTTCCCCGGAGGAGGAGGCGCTCCCCGGAGGAGGAGAGGGCGCTCCGTCTTCCCCGGAGGAGGAGAGGGCGCTCCGTCTTCCCCCGGAGGAGGAGAGGGCGCTCCGTCTTCCCCCGGAGGAGGAGACGCCCCCCGGAGGAGGAGAGGGCGCTCCGTCTTCCCCGGAGGAGGAGGCGCTCCCCGGAGGAGGAGAGGGCGCTCCGTCTTCCCCCGGAGGAGGAGAGGGCGCTCCGTCTTCCCCCGGAGGAGGAGAGGGCGCTCCGTCTTCCCCCGGAGGAGGAGACGCCCCCCGGAGGAGGAGAGGGCGCTCCGTCTTCCCCGGAGGAGGAGGCGCTCCCCGGAGGAGGAGAGGGCGCTCCGTCTTCCCCCGGAGGAGGAGAGGGCGCTCCGTCTTCCCCCGGAGGAGGAGAGGGCGCTCCGTCTTCCCCCGGAGGAGGAGACGCCCCCCGGAGGAGGAGAGAGCGCTCCGTCTTCCCCCGGAGGAGGAGACGCCCCCCGGAGGAGGAGAGGGCGCTCCGTCTTCCCCCGGAGGAGGAGACGCCCCCCGGAGGAGGAGAGGGCGCTCCGTCTTCCCCCGGAGGAGGAGACGCCCCCCGGAGGAGGAGAGGGCGCTCCGTCTTCCCCCGGAGGAGGAGACGCCCCCCGGAGGAGGAGAGGGCGCTCCGTCTTCCCCCGGAGGAGGAGACGCCCCCCGGAGGAGGAGAGGGCGCTCCGTCTTCCCCCGGAGGAGGAGACGCTCCCCGGAGGAGGAGAGGGGGCTCCGTCTTCCCCGGAGGAGGAGAGGGGGCTCCGTCTTCCCCGGAGGAGGAGACGCTCCCCGGAGGAGGAGAGGGCGCTCCGTCTTCCCCGGAGGAGGAGACGCTCCCCGGAGGAGGAGAGGGCGCTCCGTCTTCCCCGGAGGAGGAGACGCTCCCCGGAGGAGGAGAGGGCGCTCCGTCTTCCCCGGCGGAGGAGACGCTCCCCGGAGGAGGAGAGGGCGCTCCGTCTTCCCCGGCGGAGGAGACGCCCCCCGGAGGAGGAGAGGGCGCTCCGTCTTCCCCCGGAGGAGGAGACGCCCCCCGGAGGAGGAGAGGGCGCTCCGTCTTCCCCCGGAGGAGGAGACGCCCCCCGGAGGAGGAGAGGGCGCTCCGTCTTCCCCCGGAGGAGGAGACGCCCCCCGGAGGAGGAGAGGGCGCTCCGTCTTCCCCCGGAGGAGGAGACGCCCCCCGGAGGAGGAGAGGGCGCTCCGTCTTCCCCCGGAGGAGACGCCCCCCGGAGGAGGAGAGGGCGCTCCGTCTTCCCCCGGAGGAGGAGACGCCCCCCGGAGGAGGAGAGGGCGCTCCGTCTTCCCCCGGAGGAGGAGACGCCCCCCGGAGGAGGAGAGGGCGCTCCGTCTTCCCCCGGAGGAGGAGACGCCCCCCGGAGGAGGAGAGGGCGCTCCGTCTTCCCCCGGAGGAGGAGACGCCCCCCGGAGGAGGAGAGGGCGCTCCGTCTTCCCCCGGAGGAGGAGACGCCCCCCGGAGGAGGAGAGGGCGCTCCGTCTTCCCCCGGAGGAGGAGACGCTCCCCGGAGGAGGAGAGGGGGCTCCGTCTTCCCCCGGAGGAGGAGACGCTCCCCGGAGGAGGAGAGGGGGCTCCGTCTTCCCCCGGAGGAGGAGACGCTCCCCGGAGGAGGAGAGGGGGCTCCGTCTTCCCCCGGAGGAGGAGACGCTCCCCGGAGGAGGAGAGGGGGCTCCGTCTTCCCCCGGAGGAGGAGACGCTCCCCGGAGGAGGAGAGGGGGCTCCGTCTTCCCCCGGAGGAGGAGACGCTCCCCGGAGGAGGAGAGGGGGCTCCGTCTTCCCCCGGAGGAGGAGACGCTCCCCGGAGGAGGAGAGGGGGCTCCGTCTTCCCCCGGAGGAGGAGAGGGGGCTCCGTCTTCCCCGGAGGAGGAGACGCTCCCCGGAGGAGGAGAGGGCGCTCCGTCTTCCCCGGAGGAGGAGACGCTCCCCGGAGGAGGAGAGGGCGCTCCGTCTTCCCCGGAGGAGGAGACGCTCCCCGGAGGAGGAGAGGGCGCTCCGTCTTCCCCGGAGGAGGAGACGCTCCCCGGAGGAGGAGAGGGCGCTCCGTCTTCCCCGGCGGAGGAGACGCTCCCCGGAGGAGGAGAGGGCGCTCCGTCTTCCCCGGAGGAGGAGACGCTCCCCGGAGGAGGAGAGGGCGCTCCGTCTTCCCCGGCGGAGGAGACGCTCCCCGGAGGAGGAGAGGGCGCTCCGTCTTCCCCGGCGGAGGAGACGCTCAACGGAGGAGGAGAGGGCGCTCCGTCTTCTCCCGGAGGACACGACGCTCACCCGGAGGAGACGACACTCGAGACACTCCATCTCCTCATACTCATCAGTTTGTATTACGGGCAACAGTATGAGATGGGGAAATGCCGACCGTAACGTGCCGCAAACTGACAACACACAAAACTGCTGGAAGAAAAACCTTTGGCGCCAATGTGCTGCCCCTAGTTCTGCCTAGGTCCAATGGACCCAGCGGGACCCATGGTAGGGCTGGCCCTGTTAGCAGCGCTGTACAAGTACACAGATACTTAGGTTGTAAGCTCTAACGAGTTTGTTACGCCAAGTAAATAGATGCTTAACATGTCATGCTTTATAATTGCGCACACTCGTTTAATGGTGGCAAACGAGGGTGATTAAAACATTTTTTACCGATTACCTGTTTAGAGTTAAGCCTCGTACACACACACCGATTGTTGGCCGTGAATTTTCACGGCAAACGTCCGATCAGCCGATTGTCGGCTTGTTAGTATGATGCTTCCGACAACCGACTGCGACTTTTCGGCCGAACAAAATCTGGTGTGCATGCTATAAAATTTTTGTTGGCCGTCAACAGAACGGCCGATTGTTCTTCAGTCAGTACAGATTTCGGCAGACAAAAATCAGATCTGGGCATGCTCAGAGAAGAAAAAACACACGGAAAGTTAACCAGCACATGACATCACTTCTGAAGTTGGTTGTTGTTGGCCGATAAAATTTGTGTGCAGTCTACCAACACAACAACACTGGACAAAAAGACGGCCAATCGGCCGGCCAACAATCGGTGTGTGTGTGTACGAGGCATTACAGAGGAGGTCTTGTGCTAGACTTATTGCACTTGCTCTAACAATCGCGGTGATATCTCACATGTGTGGATTAAACGCCATTTACACATGCGGGTGCAAGTTACATATGCGTTCGCTTCTGCACGTGAGCACAGAGAACCAGGGCGCTTTACATTTTTATTTTTACTCTGTCCCTTTTAAAAAAAAAAAAAAAAAAAAAATGTATCACTTTTATTACTGTCACAAGGAATGTAAACATCCCTTGTGACAGTAATAGGCAGGGACAGATATTCTTTATGGAGGGATCTGGGGTCTAAAATACCCCAAATCCCTCCTCTGCACTTAAAAGCATTAAAAAAAAAACAAGTTTGGCTATTTTAAATACTGTTTTTTTTTTTTTTTTATCTGGCGCCTTTAAAGCGGTTGTACACCCAAAAAAAAAACCTGCAAGACAAAGGCATAATGAGCTAGTATGCATCGCATATGTATTACTTACCTTACCTTAGAACGAAGCCCCGACACGGACCCCCGGACATCGATGTGGGCGCTGCCATGATCCCTCGGCGTCTCTTCTGGGTTCGGCGGCTCCTGCGCTGTGATTGGCCGGAGCCGCGATGACGTCACTCCCGCGCATGCGCGCGGGAGTAATTTTCCGGCAAGCAAAACTGAAGGTCCCCACGGACCTTCAGAGCGTATGTGCCGCTCGCATGCTCACTGCACTGCTGGGAGCGTGCTCACTGCACTGCAAATAAAGATATTAATTGTACCTACAGGTAAGCCTTATTATAGGCTTACCTGTAGGTAAAAGTGTCAAAAAGCGGGATACTACCGATTTAAAGCTTTAGTAACCGGAAGTGGGTTTCTAGATTGGAGACCCGATCAAAGCCAAATCACAAACAGAGTGGTACAGGTTTTGCTCAAGAATATCCCTGTATTTAGCACCATCCACCTTTCCTTCAACTCTGACCACTTTTCCAGTCCCGGCTGCTGAAAAACATCCCCACAGCATGATGCTGCCACCACCACCATGTTTCAGTGTGGGGATGGTGTTCTGTGGGTGATGTGTTGGGTTTGCACCAGACCTAGGTGTACGTTTAGTAACTGGTGTTAAACAGGTGTTAAGTGGTGTTAAGCTTTATCACAGTGAATCAGGGTGGTAATTCCCTAAGACATGTTTAGTAAACCGTGTTAACTAAGGTAGGAACCAAATATCACATCTCTTCACCTTACGGTGTTGTCTCTGTGATAACTACAGTGTTAGTATAGGAATGTACCTGTTTAGTAACCCGTGGTGGCTAAGAAGAGTCTTAAAACCTGTGTAAACTTGGTGTTAAATCACCTGGATTTAACACCTAGTCAGTCCAGGTGTTAAAGCGGAGTTCTGGCCTCGGAATCATTTTTTAGATAAAAATACCCCCGGGACAGTCTGGGCTAGTGCATTTCATAATGGATAGCCTCTGAACTGTACCAGGTTGCACTTACCTTTTAGAAGAAATACTTACCTTTTGAAAATGTCTTGTCCAGCGCTGCCAACTTTAGTGTGGGCAGCTGAAGCCAGGGCGTCCTCTTCGGTCCCAGAATGCCCTGCACTGGCCCCGCTCGTCACTTCCGGTTCAGGCGCGTCATCCCTGCACAACTTCTGGGCATGCCCAGAAGCTGTTTAGCAGGGAATAACGTGCCTGCACTGGAACTGACGAGCGATGCCGGTGCAGGCGCATTGATTCCTGGTAACGATGACGTTCAGCTCCCAGGAGTCAACGCAAGCAGGAAGTGACGGCGCGGGCCACAGCCGCAGAGGGAGGAAGTGGAAGGAAGATAAGTATATTTTCTTCAATAACAAGGTAAGTAAACAAAAACAAAAAAAGAATCGGGACTATCCGTTTCTTTTTCAGGTGATTGTCAGCAAGTGGATGGCCCAAAGTGGTTTTTGAGGCCGGAACTCCGCTTTAAGGCCTTTTTTCAGTGTAGAAGTGGAATTTCACTGCTCATTGTGGTCAGTAAGTGCTTCAGGATAACACTATTGTAGACTGCAGGGTATGTGTTCATCTAGAACCCGGTGTCTGCAGCACTCGCATATTGTCATATATAATGGCAAAGTAGAGTGAACATCTATGCTGAGAAAGGAGAGCAGTAGACCTTAATGACAGAGGTGAATAAATTCTTACTGCTTGAGACCACTATCTTAAGCCAGTTGTACATTGATCGAAATTTGGCTGGTTCAGCACAGACCGACTGAAATTCCATCAATGTATGGGCAGGCTGGTTGTACAGAAGTAGATTGGTAGATCGACTTCTGTACAACCAGCCTGTCAGGTTTATCCCTGATCAATAAGTGCTGCCAGGTATAGCCTGCAGTACTGATCAGTATTCTGACAGAGGGGAAGTATCCCTGTCGTCAGAACACAATAGCTCAGTGGAAATGATTCCCCCATCCACATAAATCGAGTGTGTGAATGGGTGAATGAAGTCATTTTTTCATTTAACTCGCTGGTTGGAGAAAAAAAAAAAAAAAGATTAATGTATGGCCAGCCTTAGCATGTCTGATGCTTGGCAGCTGACACGTATGATTGATATGTACTTTTTCTAAGGGTCGGTTCACACTATGCCAGCACATGAATCACACAGAAATGCACTAAGAGTTGCTGTGCGATCAGAATGCATGCAAAATGCACTCCATTTGCGATCTGCAGTGGGTGTCAATAGAAAGGTAACGATACCCCAAATGCAGGTTGAAAATGCAGTGCGTTTGCCTGCACCAGATCGCATGGTACTTTTGTACCATGTGATCTGGTTACAGTGCGGTTTAAAAAGTAGTGCATGCACTACTTTTGGTGCAGCGTAGTGTGATTTTTAGCCCATTCAGGGCCAGTTCATACTATGCCTACATATGAATCGCACAGAAAGGAGCTGTTCATTCCTGTGCGATTTACATGTGGTTCTATGCCGTGCGATTTCAGCCCATTCGTTTTGAATGGGCTAAAATCACACCATGCTGCACCAAAAGTGAAAAGGGGAAAATGCAATGCGTTTTGCAACCTGCGTTTGGGGTGTCATTAACTTTCTATTTACACCCGCTGCAGATCGCAAATGGAGTACATTTTGCATGCAGTCTGAATTGCATAGGAATGCATTTCAGTACATTTCTGTGCGATTCATGTGTGGGCATCGTGTGAACCGGCCCTCAAAGAGAAAAAGAAATGTGTCTGGAAATTATTGCAGTTAGCTAAGGTGGGAGGGATGGCAGGGTAATATTAAAAAAATCGTTATTATTTTAATAAAGGTGTGTGTGTATATATCCTTGGATGACTCGCAGCCTCATTGACAGTCAATATTTAACTGTAAGTCATTTTTACCATAAATCTAGGTATACCCCCTCCCCCACTTTTTCGGATACAGTATCACTCATGCATATGTGTCCCTTTCAGATACCGAAATCATGCTTGCTCCTGATGAAGTGAATCTATTTCACGAAACGCGTTGAGCTTAAGGAGGCAATCTACAATTGCAAGCTCTACTATATATCTTCTGTTTTTCGAAAATATTCTTCAAATTATATACTCACATTAATTATTTTATTAATTGGACAATCTTTTCATTAATTACCCTGATTATTGTGTATCGTTTTATTATACAATTTACAAAAATCTTTTATGTGTCTTTTATTCAGATGTACTGACGTTACCTGCTATGGATCTGTTAATAAATACATGATGTTAATTAATTTACTTTTCTTTGTGCTTACTAGCACATGTTTATGTATTTATTATTATCATTATGTGTACACTGGGCACACCTCATACAAAGTCCCAATCATTTTGAACACTACAGGGATGGAGACTCAATTGCACGAGTCTTATATAAAGTCCCACAATCCCCCTTCCCCCTACCCCCTTTTTTCCTCCTATATTATAAAGGTGTGTATAGGTTTTTAAATGTTGTGTGTTTTTTTTTTGTTTTTTTTTGTTTTTTTAATTATTTGTTATATTTTAACCCCATAACTCAGTTCTGAGGATTAACCTATGATCCTTGAGAGCCCATTCACACTAGCGCGACTTGTGAGGCAACTTGTGTTGCCCCAGGTCGCTTGACATAACAAAAGCAATGTTAATCAATCAGTGCCGTCTTAATTGGCACTACTGAAGTCGCTCCGACTTCCGAAAAGGGTCCTGTACTACTTTGAGGCGACCTGTGATCCGACTGTCCCATATACTTCAATGGGAGTCGCCTCCTTATCTTAATTGACACGACTTGTTATCAGACTTTCCAGGAAGAAGAAAGAGATTAGCCAGGCATTCCCCACAGACAAAGTTGCCTGTCTCTTCCAAGTCTCTTCCAAGTCTCTTCCAAGTCTCTTCCAAGTCTCTTCCAAGTCTCTTCCAAGTCTCTTCCAAGTCTCTTCCAAGTCTCTTCCAAGTCTCTTCCAAGTCTCTTCCAAGTCTCTTCCAAGTCTCTTCCAAGTCTCTAAACAAGTCTCTTCAAGTCACGGGGCAACATTCTGGTAGTGGTAGTGTGAACCAGCTCTTAGTGCCGGTTCACACTGGGGCGACCTGTGAGGCGACCTGGTCGCCTCACAGGTCGCCGCAGGTCGCCTCCCATAGGGAAGCTGCGGACCCGTTCTAATAGGAGCGACACAAGTCGCTCCGACCTAGAAAAAGGGTCCGGAGCTTCTTTGGGGCGACCAGGAGGCGACCGCCATAGACTTCAATGTTATGAAGTCCGTGGCGGCCGCTCCGAGGTCGCGGCGCGCTGCTCGCACCGCGATCTCGGAGGGCGCCCCTGCAAGTAGCGTCGCGGTAATGTGAACCGGCGCTAAGGGTGAAGGATGGTAGAGGAATAGTAGTTTAAAAAAATAATATATGTAAATTTATACTTTATAATATTAGTCAGGGTGTGTATGTGCTTTTATATGTGTTTATTATTTATTTTTTAACAGCTCTGAGAAATAATCAAAGTTCTTTTACTGTGGATCATAGGTTTTCTCACACAGGATGTCTGCTGTGCAGCTAGTTAAACCTTCCCCACATTCCTTTTACTCTCTAACACAGTGCTAACACGCTGCTAGCTAACACCGCTTATCACCGACCTGGAGTCAACACAACACGGTTTACTAAACAGCCTCAAAGCAGGTGTAAAAATCAGCAGTGTTAGGAGAACGGTGATAATGCAAGAATTAATACCGGTTACTAAACGTACACCTTAGCGTTTTCTTTGATGGCCGAAAAGTTCAGTTTTTCCGTAGCAGGACTGACTATTAAAGAAATTCAAAAATAAACCAGTATTTTGTGCCTGGATATAGGAAACAAGTATGGGGTGCATACCAGGGCTCAAATATGTTTTTAACCACTTAAGGACTGCCCGCGGCAGTTTTACTGCGGCAGGCTGGCCTTCCTGCGCGAACCGACATAGCCCTACGTCAGACGCACGCCAGCTGCTAGAAGGCGAGCACGCTCCCCGCTTAGAGAGAGCAACGGTCAGCTGTTGTAAACACAGCTGACCGTTCTTCTCTCTGGAATGATTACAGAGTGCCTGTGATCCTTCTATATAGCAACACAGGTCTCTGATCATTTCAAAAGCCCATTTCCCCCCCCCCCCCCCCCCACAGCTAGAAACACTCCCCTAGGCTTACATTTAACCCATTAACCCCTTCCCTGCCAGTGTCATTATTAAAGTAACAGTACATATTTTTAGCACTGATTACTGTAGTAATGTCACCAGTCCCCCCCAAAAGTGTCATAAATGTCAGGGGGTCCGATCTGTCTGCAGCAATGTCGCAGTCCTGCTAAAAATCGCAGATTGCCGCCATTACTAGTGTAAAAAAAAAAAAAAACTATACAAATGACATAAATCTTTTCCGAAGTTAGTAGGCATGATAACTTTTGCACAAACTAGGGATGCACCGATCCGATATTCGGATCGGAAATCGGGCCCGATCCGGACAAAATAGCTGGATCGGAGATCGGTAAAGTTCAGCCGTCCCACGGCCGATCCGGTTTTTGCTGAGTAACGGCTCAGCCATCCCTTACTAGGTGCAGTAGTAGTATGGGATGGGAGCCGCTACTTCCTGTTTAGGTCCGGTGTAACGTTAAAAAACCATAGCCCGTGAAGAAACCATACCCTCGTCACTTCCTGTGTGAAACAGCTGAGCAGCGCAGCAGTGCGCCTGCTCAGAGCCCCGGATACCTAATTGAACATCAAAAATTTGAGAAGTGCGCATGCTCGGAGGGCATGAAATAATCACGGCACTGTGTGAAATGTTATACTTGCGGCGGGTACATTAAAACAGTTCGGCTGCAACATCAATCATCTCCTCTCCTATCGCTGTCACTTCCCTGATCTCCCCTAATAAATATAAAAGCGGCGGGTGTATGAGATGTAAATGACGGCGATCGCGGCTCCGTCATCCGCTTTTATATTTATTACCCGAGATCAGGGAAGTGAGAGGGGAAGGAGTGGAGATGATTTATGTTGCAGAGGAGCTGTTTTAATCTAACCGCCGCAAATGTAACTACCGTGAGAAATCCATACCCTCCGTAGGTGCACCGGAAGTGACGAGGGTATGGTTTTCTCACTGGTATGGTTTTTTCACGGAACACCGGCTCACAGGCGGAGTGATATCAGATGCACTCCGCCTGTGAAGCAGCGGCTTTGCTCTGTACTGCAGCCGCTTGCTTTGTGTGTAGCTCCGGATCGGTTCCGTATCGGTATCAGCGGTTTCACCTCGCCAGATATCGGTATCGGCTCCAAAAAAACGGATCGGTGCATCCCTAGCGCAAACCAATCAAATTACGCTTATTGCAATTTTTTTTTTCCAAAAATATGTAGCAGAAAACAAATTGGCCTACAATGTTAAAAAAACTTGACTTTTCAATTTTTTTTTTTTTTTTTTTTTGTTTATAGCGCAAAAAATAAAAATCGCAGAGGTGATCAAATACCACCAAAAGAAAGCTCTATTTGTGGGCGCAATTGTCCTTTAAAGTAACGCAGTGCCGAATCTCAAAAAATGGTCTTAAGGGGGAAAATCCTTCCGGTCCAGAAGTGGTTAAAGTTTAATGTAGAAAAAAAAAACAGGAAAAATCATGTCAAATGAGGGTTTCATTTTCTTATTACAACCTAAAAAAAAATAAATAAAAATGTCTCTGGATTATAATTGTGTGGTTCTGTCATAAAAATTGACAACTTACTCAACTTTTCTTTTTTTTTTTCTTCTTTATTGCAGGTTTCTCAAGTTTTAGGGTTGCCACCGGAAAAACTGATACCACATATTCATGCAATTCAAGTTCACAGAAAACAGTAAGACATTTATTTTTTTCTTTGTACCTGGCTTACCTCATTCCTGACTAGAACTTGGTGTATTTATCTACCGCTTTTAAGCACTCTAAATACTGCAGCTAATTTTAACTTGCCTTTTTATAATAATGTAGTTAATAGTTTATACATGCTGTCCGTGGCTTGGTCTTAATCATTAATGGAAAACTTTTTTTCTCATGATGAAATAATTGAAGTGTATGGAAAAGAGAATCTATTACTCCGCTTGTCTGCTTGCTCCCCCCGCCCACCTTCGCTGCCACATCTGGCACCCTATGGTGCGGGTACTTGATTTTGACCGCGGCAGACTGAGCCCGATAGTCGGCCCTCTACTCTTTCCCCGCAGCCTTCTGGGACATTTCACAGGTCGAAGTAGACTACAACCCATTCACAAAGCGCAGTGTGCTTTGTGCATGTAAAGTAGGAAACCGGCTGTGAAGCCGCAATGCTTCACTGACCATTCCCCTTAGTCAGGATGACAGTGCCAGCACCCGATGGCCGATTTGAAGAATCGGCTTGGGTGAGGACACCGCTGGATGCCTGGACAGGTTAGTGCCCTAATATTAAAAGTCAGCAGCTGCTGACTTAAACATTTTTGGCGAGGATCCTGGACCTCCTTTTTAAAGTTGCTGTGCCGTTCCTTCAGAGCCCTGTCCCGTGAACAGCGACTCTTGAGCACATGCACAGGAGTGGGCTCCAGTCCTTTGAATGAACCCGGAAGGAAGACCGGGTGAAGATGAAAGCTCTGTCTGTCTGTGAAAGTGCGTCATTCATTTTAAGGTAAGTTTCACTAGTATGCGATGCATACTAGCACATTATAACGTTGCCTAGCAGGAGGATTTTTTTTTTTTTTTTACCACATTTAATACCACTAATAAAACAATTATAGTGTTCAGTAAGTGAAAGACTTACATAAACTCTTTGCCTTTTTATTTTATCTTCAGAGACACCCCTGATTTTCAGCTTTATGTAAATTCTGTGCCAGGAGGCCACTTTGATGCAGCGTGTCAAATGGAGAATGCACAGAAGCTTGCATCTAAGGTATTGGCGTGATGTTTGTTTAAATATTTCTTGACTGTAGGGTATTTTTTTTTTACTAATTATGTCATTAGGAATCTCCTTTTTTTTTTTTTTTTTTTTTTTTTTTTTTTTTTTTTTAATATGGGTCTTTGTGAAAAACTTCTGGGTCTGGAGAAATGGTCATTGCACGTCCTTTCTTGCATCGCCTTAGGTCTGTGTTTTGTGTTTAATCACTTGCCGACCGCCCACAGTATATTTACTGCAGCAGTCAGCCCCTCCTGGGCAAAGCGATATAGTACTACGTCACTCGCCCAGGAGCCTGCAGGGGGCGAGCGCGCTCCGGCCCCCGCTCATTCATGGCCATCCCCGCGCGTGTGACCGGGGGCTCCGATGTCCGCCGGCCACTCGCGATCTCCCGCTGGCGAGGGAGAAAGGCAGGTGGCTGATGTAAACAAAGCCACCTGTCATTCTCCCTGGTGTAACTGCAGAGATCATACGATCCTGCTATGTAGGATCGTATGTCTCTGTGGTTACATCACAAGCCACACCCCTTTACAGTTAGAATCACGCCCCTGAGGACACACTTAATCCCTTGATCACTACTAATAAAGTTAACCCCTTCCCTGCCAGTGTCATTTTGACAGTAACAGTGCATATTTATAGCACTGATTACTGTAGTAATGTCACTGGTACCCCCAAAAGTGTCAAAAATGTTTAGTCAGGGGTCCGATCTGTCCGCCGCAATGTCGCAGTCCTGCAAAAAAAAAATCGCAGATCGCCACCATTATTAAAAAAACAAAAACAATAAAAATGACATAAATCTTTCCCTTAGTTAGTAAACGCAATAATTTTTGTGCAAACCAATCAAAATACGCTTATTGTGATTTTTGTTTTTTAACCAAAGATATGTAGCAGAAAACAAATTGGCCTAAAATGTTAAATTTTGATTTTTTAAATTTATTTTTTTGGGAATTTCATAGAAAAAATGTGAAAAATATTCTTTTTTTAAAATTGACGCTCTTTTTTTGTTTATAGCACAAAAAATAAAAATCGCACAGGTGACCAAATACCACCAAAAGAAAGCTCTGCTTGTGTGAAAAAAAGGACGTCAATTTCATTTTGGTACAGCGTCGCACGACCGTGCAATTGTCCGTTAAAGTCACACAGTGCCGAATCGCAAAATAGGCCCTGGTCTTTGAGCAGGAAAGTCCTGCGGGGCTTAAGTGGTTACATGATAAGAAAGACAAAGGGAGTTGTCAAGAAACCACCATTGACTAAAAATAATTTGAAAACTTGTTTAAGGTTTGCTAGAATGCACATCTATGCTTACTGGGACTTCAGCAAGAATGTATCAATGTTTGTAATTTTTTAGCCACTTTGTATGTTGTAATTTTGCAAGAAAACATTTCTGCCAGTGATCACACATTGTTTTAGCACTGTGATGATCTTTGCTGCTTTAGAACTAGAGAACTAAAGGAACCACACAAATCTGGATTCTCAAAGTAAATGTTTTGCACATAACCTCATTTACGGAACAGCAATGCAGTTTGGTAATTTTTTGTGTGGGAATCCACAAAACAAAACATGAACAATTTCTGGTGGCACTTAAGGACAAATTTAGAAAACCCTGCTTAAAGAGATTATTTAAACAAAACCCCTTTTCAGGTATAAAGTGTAGACATTTGGAGGTGCCTGCGTATAAATGCAGCAGCCTCTAAGATCCAGGCTGTTCTGGAAGGCAAAACTTCTTCTATACTCCCTGATACTGTTGGAGATTTCCCATTCAGCTGAGGTTTTTACTACAGTCAAGGAAGATTTTTTTTTTTTTACCTAAATTGCTGAGTTAGACATCTTTCACATGGGCGGGCCAATCAGGCCTATGGAGCAGCAGATGCAAACGGACATGTGTCCATTTACCCCCGCCGACATCCGATCCTTTCTGCTCCGCTAAATATAGACAGATGGATCCGTTCCCCATCCATTGATCCTATCAGATGACATTTGGATGTAACCAGACAGGCGATCCATTTTACATTTAACTGCCTATAGAAGGAAAGCGGTCTGTATCTGCTTATGTAGAGCACACCCAGACCTGCCATCCTCCTGCTCAGTGGGGATCAGCAGAGAGATGCCCTCCACCAAGATACCACCAAGCCTCTGACTGATGAGCTTGCCCCTGAGGAGTATACTGCTATTACTCCCAAAAATTAAGAGAGACTCCTACTGGTCTTATTGATGCAGTGTTCACCATTCTGAAACCAGGGAATCAACCTGTTGTTTCTACCACTACTGTTTGGGTCATTTAAAACCCCTCAGGTTGCAAAGACTTTCCGTTTGCACCTTCTTTTCCAACTGTTTCTCTATGGAGATTGGAAACACCCCAACATAACCTTAAACGTTTAATAACCTTAAATCTGTTTAGTGATAATTTTATGCAGAAGTGTTCTAATCCAACTGTGGATCTGGCAGTGTCCCGCTGTTTTCTATTCCAGTAGAGAACTGTCCTATCTTTAAGCAGTTGGAATTTTTTTCTACAGGTTGCTTTTTTTTTTTTTTTTTTTTATTGGTGGGCCCTTCCTCTGATTCTGCCCTTGTTTTATCAGACTATGTCTGACTGGTCATAATCCCTTAAAAGAGATCTAACTGTTCCTGGAAATGTGTTTTTTTTTTTTTTTTTTTTTTTTTTTTTTTTTTTTTTTGGATTAAGGTGCTGGGTTAAAAAACCTTGCGCAAAAAGCATTTGGTCAACATGGCCTTCAGGCCTTCCATGACAGCATCTCTCTGGACCAGCTCTTGACAACCTCATCAAGGATAGCACTATTGGCAAGAGCCCTGTACTTAAAGGAAGAAACCTAAGGAACAGAAACATCCCTTTTAATTTCTCCTTTTTTATTTTCTCCTCTCCCTTGACCCCCTGTGCATTTACTTGGTCTGGAAAATACTGAGACAAGCTGTATTTGTATGAAGGTGCACCCCCAGTTTCTAGAATAGGATAACATTTGCTAACTTTTGTACACACTTGGATAGCTTGCTTCTCAAGGCTCTTGGATGCAGAAGGTGGTATCCAATAGCTACAAACTAGAGCTTATCTCCCTGCCCCCTCCTTGGTTTCTCACTTTTTAACCATCCTGTGGCACTGAACAGATTAGCAGACCTCAATTGAGACTTCTCCAGTTATTCTGATCAAGGTGTCATTGCTCCGTTCCCATGGAAGAACAGTTCCAGGGGTTTTATTTCAACCTGTTAGCTGCTCCCAAGCCTAAAGGTGGCATTCACCACATTCTGGATCTCAAAGCTATGAATGTCTTAATTTAATTCCAAAATGTTGTCGGATTGTTTCTTCCACTAGAGAAATTTCAAACAATCTGGGCTTAGATTCAAACTTCCCACTTTGGGTTTTGGGACCCGAAAGGAAGTGAAGACTGCTTTAGTGATTTCAGGCTCCTTGTTCCTCACTGATAATTGATGTACGCCACTGCTGGGGTATGGTCTGATTCAATCCAGATCACATGACTTCCCAGTAGTATGGTCCAACACAGTAGAGACAGCCAAACTGTCCAAGTTACAGGATGTTATCAGGAGATGAGAATTGTCTGTGTTCAATGTCCCCTGCACCCACATGGTGCCCAGTTCTTTTCCCCAACCACCCAACAGGTCGGTGTTTTGAGGATCCTCCAAAAGATTGAAAGGAAAGACTTCCGACTCCAGTGCTGGATTTCCAAGCCACCAGGCTAGGGACAGCCTGGTTCTCTGTGATTGTTTTTTCCAGAGATGTGATTGCCTTATTGCACAACATGTTTTGTAGAAGTCTGGAGTGAACCTGGTCAAATGAGACTACCATCGGACCTAAAGACTCTAATGCAAATGAGGAGAGTTGCTCCAGGAGCGGCTGCTCTCTTGCATTTTGCAGGAGGTCGGCCACCTGGCACAGGCTCCATTCAAAAGATGCTTTGCAAGTGTTTTCTAAATGGACATGGTGGTGATACATTGGAGTCTATTGAGAGACATGGGTCCCAGTCCTCTGTCTTTATGATGATGCTCTTGGAAAACAAGACAAGGACATTTTTTTTTACAAGAAAAGGGTTTCTTTCTTCACATGCTGTGTCGATTTTGTGGTTCAGCAAGCCATTCGATTTTTAATACTATTGCAGAGAGTAAAAAGTTATGAAATATAGAATGTTCTCAGTGTAACACACTTTTTTTTTTTTTAAGTTAATTTACTACATTGTGTGTGTGTGTTTCCCCCCCCCCCGTGGATTTATAGCAGTGATCGGCCGATAAATACCGATATTTTGCCGATCGCATATCGGCATCGGCCAATATTTTCACACATGTAAAAGTTTCCCAAAAAAACACATCTCTTAACAAACATGTTAATCTTTATTAGCATTTTTAACATTAAGTGCTCGCTCTTCACACCTTAACTGCATAAAAACTAATAGGAAAACTTCAATTGCAAGGAGTTGGACATTAGCATTTCACATCATCTGATTGTGCATTATGTATAATAAAGTGCTGCAGTAGTGGACTCACTCACTGCAATATAAAAATTTTAATTCACTACTGCAGTGCAGTCAGTGCAAAACTGCTAGGAAAACAACTAGGCAATAGCTACACAATAAAATACACACTGCACAACTGCTTTAAAAAGAGCAAGGCAACATTGGATTGGACTGGAGTCAGTGGAGGACCACCTCTGTGTGCAATGTACAGGCAGTGCAATATTGCTAGAAGAAAAGCAAGGCAAGTAGGCAACAGCTACACATGTCACAGTGGATTGGCCTGGAGTCAGTGGAGGACTATCTGCACTGCAGTATGGCACTTATTGCAACTACTGCAGTGTGCAGTCAGTGCAATACTGCTAGAAGAAAAGCAAGGCAAAAGCTACACATGTCACAGTGGATTGGACTGGAGTCAGTGGAGGACTCACTGCAGTATGGCACTCACTGCAACTACTGCAGTCAGTGCAATACTGCTAGAAGAAAAGCAAGGCAACAGCTACACATGTCACAGTGGATTGGACTGGAGTCAGTGGAGGACTATCTGCACTGCAGTATGGCAATCACTGCAACTACTGCAGTCAGTGCAATACTGCTAGAAGAAAAGCAAGGCGACAGCTACACAGTGGATTGGACTGGAGTCAGTGGAGGACTATCTGCACTGCAGTATGGCACTTATTGCAACTACTGCAGTGTGCAGTCAGTGCAATACTGCTAGAAGAAAAGCAAGGCAAAAGCTACACATGTCACAGTGGATTGGACTGGAGTCAGTGGAGGACTCACTGCAGTATGGCACTCACTGCAACTACTGCAGTCAGTGCAATACTGCTAGAAGAAAAGCAAGGCAACAGCTACACATATCACAGTGGATTGGACTGGAGTCAGTGGAGGACTATCTGCACTGCAGTATGGCAATCACTGCAACTACTGCAGTCAGTGCAATACTGCTAGAAGAAAAGCAAGGCGACAGCTACACAGTGGATTGGACTGGAGTCAGTGGAGGACTATCTGCACTGCAGTATGGCAATCACTGCAACTACTGCAGTCAGTGCAATACTGCTAGAAGAGAAGCAAGGCAACAGCTACACAGTGGATTGGACTGTGTACTACCACTGCAGTAGGGCACTCCCTCACTGGAATAATTTGAAATCACTACTGCAGTAGGGATTTAAAATTATTGCAACAGTGAGTGGCGTTCTACTGCAGCAGTAGTCCACTGGCACTGACTCCAATCCACTGTCTATGTCTATTTTTTTTTTTCTTTCTATCACTTTTGCACTGACCGCAGCGCATTCAGTGCAAAACTGTTAGAAAAAAAATAGATAGACACAAGCTAGACAGTGGATTGGACAGACTCAGTGGACTGGTGGACAGACACTAGTATAGACTACCTACACTTTCAAATCAATACTCCCAGTTAAGTAGAACAATATTATATTGCAGAAAGCATAACATTTCAGCATGTTCACCAGTTAAACTGCTTCTTTTCTTTTCATAAATTGCTGCCATTCACTAAAAAACACGCTCACTTGGTACCGAGGAAGGAGGAGCAGAAAGGTATCTTCTAGCATGAGAAGCAAGTCTTTTGTAGCGTGCCTCATTTTCTTTCCACCACTGAAGAGGATCACTTCTTCTGTCAACTACTGGTTCCTTCAAATAGAGATGAAGTTCATCATCCAGGCTCATTATTGCCGATTCTGATGAATCCTCTGCATGAGGCCCCAATAAAACGCTGAACATTGCATCCATTTGACCACGATTAATTTTCTCTTCTGTCCATTGTCTTTTGGGACATTTTTCTCCTGTATCCTGCTCCTCCACATCAGAAACCTTCTCTTCTTGTCCTTGACTTTTCTTTTCATCAGGAGGAACCTCCTGCACCTTCTGTTGAATATCTTCTTTCAGCCATTGCTTTGCCTTGGCCAATACATCATCAGAAGAGAAAGGATGGTTCTTGCATCGAGGATCCAAAAGATAAGCAAGCACAACATTTTTATTCTCTTCATGCTTCTCAAACCTTTTGGTGAGGCTGTCCCTCATGGTCTGCCTACATGCTTTGATGCCACGTGTGTTGGGTCCTTCATTCTGTTGAAGAAGCATCTTCAGGACTCTCACACATGGGATCACAGAGGAAACAGATGAGACGTAATGACTGCCCTCCAGTGTCACTTCCTCAATGGGTACGAGCGTCTCTATAATGTTGCCTACTATGTCCCACTGATCTGCAGTAGGGCAAGAATGTCCTCCAAGTCCATATTCACCAGAATATATAGTAAGAGCTCACTTCTGCTCCAGCATCCTCTGTAACATGTGAGTTCCATCGTATTGGAACAGCCTGTATCAGGTTGTTTTTGGGTAGGCCAAGGTCTTCATGAATGCACCCCAGTCGCTGCTTGGCAAGAACAGAATGGTGGAAATGGCCTGCGCACTTCTTCAGCATGGTAATAATGTCACGGCAAAGCTTTTTGGTGTGACAGACCATCATTTACCACCAGTTGGAGGGTGTGTGCCATGCAACTGAGGTCTGACACTTCAGCAAGTCTCATACCTTTTAACCATGTTCGCTCCACTGTCTCGCAGCACAAGCATCACTCGGTCTTTGCTGATTCCCCATTCTTCTAGCATGCCTAGAAACATTTATTTAATGTACTTCCCAGTGTGGGGTACTTTTGTATTCAACACCAAATGCCTTCTTGTCCATCCGCTGTCAATATAGTGGCATGTAAGACTCATTCGTGATTCTGTTTGTCCTGACCAGCAGTCCGTCGTGAATGAGAGTGAGTTGCCAGCATTCCCTGGTTGCAGCATAGTCTTATCTTTGTCAACGACCGTTTGGTTAATCTTTTGCAGCATTTCAGTTCGATTAAAACTTGTCACTCTTCAGTGTGTACCTTGGCTCATTTATGGACATCAACCGCTTAAATCCAGAGTTAGACACTATTGTAAATGGTTGGTTATCAATGACCATCATCTCAGTGATTACTCTGTCCAGCAGTTGTGATCTTCCATCAGATTTTAGCCACCTGTTTTTTTTCTGAAATATATCTGTTATTGTTGCCTGGGATAGGGATGATTCAACTTGTGATTCATTTTGTTTTTTCTGTCCTGCATGATACAATTCAAGCTGATGAACTCTTAGATGGGCCCAAAGATTAAACACATTTTTGTTTTTTGCAGTTATTGATCCCATGCTCACATTGTATTTGCATGTGTTGCACAGTGCTACTGATTTTCCTGGCGATGGAGAAGAGAAATACTCCCAGACCACACTTTTAATTTTTTTATCTCCATTGAAACAAGAAAGAAAGATTCAGAGTCAGACACTAATTTAGGCTTACACAAAGTGGCTGGCTGGCACCCTGTTGTGGGTGGCTGCCTGGCAGACAGGCACCGTGTGGTGGCTGGCTGGCACCCTGTTGTGGGTGGCTGTCTGGCTGGCAGGCACCGTGTGGTGGGTGGCTGTCTGGCTGGCACCCTGTGGTGGGTGGCTGTCTGGCTGGCACCCTGTAGTGGCTGTCTGGCTGGCACCCTTCGGTGGGTGGCTGGCTTGCATATCGGCCCCCGATATATTGGTGTTGCCGATAATCGGTTGATCTCTAATTTATAGCACATTCTTTCATAGAAATACTTATTGCCTAACTGGTATATTGTTACGCATTGTTTTCGTCATCACTAACCTGTCAATTCTATGAATTTCAGCTGGCTAGAAACTCTGTTATAAGTGAAATCGGTACTGGTCGGGGATCTGTTACCTTCAGAATCAACAGAGATTTATTAACAAAGGTGAGTTTTCTGAGTGGATTACAAATAGAGGAGTATATATTTAATACAATAACTTTTATAGTGTTAAAATATAGCTTTTTCTCTTTCTCTAATGCTCCTCTGAACTTTTAACGTGGCCTCTTTGCTACAACTGGATTACCTCCTTCCATTTCTAACCTATAGTTTTCCTGGTTTAAATTCAACATAATGGGTGTGTCAGCTGACATCACATAAGGTGCCAACAGCTTCTTTGACAAAAGAAATCTAGTACTTATGGACAGACTTGATACATGAAGATATACACATAATGCAATCCAGTGACATGCTGTCCAACAGCTGACAGTTTTTTGAAGCTTCTGACTGTGGCCTTTCACTCTTGGAAGATGACTGCCAGTTTGATTTTTTTTTATCTGTTACCACTGTGTATGTATCTGCAGATATACCTAAATAAAGAGTTATCAATGAAAATTCTAGGGCTATATACAGTATGTATTTAATAGAATTTTGAGCCAGTTGTATTTGTTTGGTTTATGACATGTCATGGATGATTGGTTTAACTATTGCTAGTTTGCGATATTTCACATTTTTTAAAGCTAAGTTAAGGAAATAATGAGCTCTGAGCAAAATTAATATACTGGCAACATCACCTGCTTCCTTTTTGCCTCTGTGGTCTCTCCATGTCAAGACCGAGAAATACCCACATATGTAGCAGTAAGGATATGTTCACTAGTGTCACACAACATGCTGAGGCAATGGGGTACTTGTATCTTTCTCATTCTAACATGCAGGGGACACCATGTGTGTTTTGCACTTCCATGTTATGAGACTCTAATGAACACTGTTCTACCTTATTAGTAGAAAGTAAAAAGAAGGAGAGGTCTAACGCTCGTATGTATCTGAGTAAAAAGGCTTCCAATGAGCCCCAGGTTTGTCATGGTTTTACATTTATAAGACCCATTTTAAATATTTTAGTTAAAACACAGGTGTCAAAGCTTGAAAATAACAATATATCTTGCAATTTGTAATCCTTTAATTTTATTTACAAATATTTCCTAGACAATTTTGAGAAAAATTAACCAAGATGGCTCCTCATTTGGAATGAATTCTGAGCTTCTGTCTAACACCCCTAGGGGTCTCACCCTTGTGGATTACAGGTACATTTATTGAAAGCTCTCTTCTTTCATATTACATGTATATTTTATTTGAAGTAAACACCCCTATGCATTAAGTATGCACAATACATGACAACAATTTCCTTTCTAAAAATGACTCTTGTTCTCTTCAGCCGTGTGTAAAACAGTCTAGATGTTGGGCATTTAAAATAAATGTTCTTGAAAATGTCAACATTTTGTGATCAGTGTCGTGTGTGTGTGTGTGTATATATATATATATATATATATATATATATATATACAGTGCCTTGCTAAAGTATTCGGCCCCCTTGAACTTTGCGACCTTTTGCCACATTTCAGGCTTCAAACATAAAGATATAAAACTGTCATTTTTTTCTGAAGAATCAACAACAAGTGGGACACAATCATGAAGTGGAACGAAATTTATTGGATATTTCAAACTTTTTTAACAAATAAAAAAGTGAAAAATTGGGCGTTAAAAATTATTCAGCCCCTTTACTTTCAGTGCAGCAAACTCTCTCCAGAAGTTCAGGGAGGATCTCTGAATGATCCAATGTTGACATAAATGACTAATGATGATAAATAGAATCCACCTGTGTGTAATCAAGTCTCCGTATAAATGCACCTGCACTGTGATAGTCTCAGTGGTCCGTTAAAAGCGCAGAGAGCATAATGAAGAACAAGGAGCACACCAGGCAGGTCCGAGATACTGTTGTGGAGAAATGTGGCAAAAGGTCGCAAAGTTCAAGGGGGCCGAATACTTTCGCAAGGCACTGTATGTATGTGTGTGTGTGTGTATATATATAATATATTTATTATATTCTTATTAAACTTTTTTCTCTTGACACAACCAAAGATGCTTAATAAGTAGAAAGCACAAATCTGCCATTTTCTATTTAAAAAAATCCTAATGCTCAGCTGGCTGTTAAAAGTGAGCCAATGAGATGCCACTGTAAATGTTTTCTTTTTTTACTTATCTGTCGTCTTGGCGTCATGTGACAGTGAGACTTTTCAGGTGTGACTGGATTCATGCTAGCTCTAGGTCAGTGATTTACTAGGTAGGGAAGCTAGACAACAAAAACTTGACAGGGTTTCTAACCCCTATCTGCCCAAAACTTAAAAAAAAAAAAAAATTGTCTGAAGTTATGTTGTAAAAGTAATAATAAAAAAAAAAAAAAAACACTTTGAAAATCTGTATAAGGACAGCTTGAATACCATGTGTTCACAATGTGAGTGTTATTGGATACATCAAGTAAGTTGTCATTTTTGCTTACAATTGCAGTTCACCCAATATTGCCAAAAAATTTCATGTTGGACACTTGCGTTCCACAATAATTGGTAAGAAACACTTTTGTTTAATTTCCAATCAAAATTGTTTTGATTTGAGATGGCTTGGCTTTCTTTTTAAATCTATCATTTCCAGGCTCAGCTCTTTCATCCTCTTCTGCACCAAATGAAGAATGTCTGAACCTGAATGGGTTTTTCTGTTTCCAGGAAACTTTATTGCTAATCTGAAGGAGGCAGTTGGTTGTAAAGTTATAAGAATGAATTACCTGGGTGACTGGGGATTTCAGTTTGGTGAGTGTTACTAAGCATATTCAAGCAATGAATAGGTTTCTGTGATAAATCTATACCTATTGAATAACGTGTTATGTTTAAAGTCGCTTACTACTTGAAAGGACTACAGACAGTTGTGTGTTCTAACATAAGAGGGATTTCCAACGTGTAGTCAAAGAAAAAAAAAAACAATTTCAGTGCTCAAGTGTCAGTGGCAGGTAATTATATCCATCATCATGCAGCAGACTCTCTGGCTCACTTTTATATCTTCCAGGTAATTGGGTAAGCTCCAGGCCTTGCTGCCCTCTTGGGGTCTATTTAATATGAGGTAACTAGGCATGTGTTAAAGGAGTGGATCTGTCATGTCCACTATATTATGAAAGAGCAAAAATCGTATGCAGAGAACTCCATCAAAGACCCCTCATGGACTTTACAGACAGACCAACATAGTAAAAAACTGTTTTCTCTTTCGTTCGTTGACGGACCCCGTTGCGGATTCTTCTTATCCATTGGGTTATACTGCCCCCTACAGGAGTAGGACACTAGCCAGGAAATAGCTTGACTATGCCTATGGGCAGTCCCCCTTGGTATACACCCACACTACGCTATAGGCACTCCGTTTTTTTTTTTTTTTTTGCCTGGTCAGGAGTAAGGACCTAGTTCCTAGCTGGGATCTCTGGTCCTGACAATTCTTTTCCTTTTTTAAATGGATTTTTTTCCTATCTTTGTTATTTTGTTCCAGTGAGAATCTATCAACTGCCGGATTGGGCAATGGACTGGATAATCTAGATCCAGAAGCTCCCCCCGTGTTCCCCTCCCTCCCAGCTTTCTAAAAATTCGGTGGTCACTGCGAGTCTTCTAAGAAGGCCTTATCTGATCTCCCCTTTGTGGGGGAGTGCCTGTTTGGAGCTTCCTTGGATGACATCATTAGTAGACCTGGGCCATTCTTCTTGGCTCATAAAGAGGCCTTTTTCGTCTCTCAAGGGATAAAAGTTCTTCAGGGCCTCCCCTGGAGGTTCCAAGAGGACTTGGTCTGGCAAGCCACGAGGGGCTCTTCCAGACCTGCAGACAAGGCTTCCTTTGCATCAAGGGGTGCCCTCACCCATATCTGGTGTAGGGGGACGTCTTCTCTGATTTCTGGATCCATGGATCTCTGGTACAGATCAAGTAGGTCCACAAAGTCATTCGGTCCAGCTACAAGATCGAGTTTCTGTCTTTTCCTCTGGAAAGGTTCTTCCCTTTCAACCTGCACTTGTCCCCAGATCGCTTACGGGGTCACTTTGGGGCATTACAAGACTTGTTACTTCATGGGGTGATTGTCCCGATTCCGGCTTCAAAATATTTTCAGGGGTTTTACTCAAACCTGTTTACAATTCCCTGGAAGGAAGGCAAGGCACTTCCAATTCTGGACCTAAAGGCGCTAAACTGCCTGGGGTACCTGGGCGATCTTCTTCTGCAAACAGAGTCTCCGTCTGCTCTGATCAACAGCAAGGGATTCCGGTATTTCTAGTGGCTCCAGACTGGCCTCGCCTCTCTTGGTATGCCGATCTGGTACGGCTAGTCACTGATGCCCCTTGGAGACTTCCTCTCAGGGATGAACTCCTGCCCCAAGGGCCAATCTTCCATCCTGCTTTACTGTTTTAACGGCTTGGCTGTTGAAAGCCAGTTGCGGAAGGATAGAGGTTTGTCTGAATCCGTGATTCCTATGCTGTTAAAGGTTTGAAAATCTACCTCTAGGAAGATCTACCATCGTACTTGGAAGACGTACGTTGCGTGAGTCTTCTTGGGTTCTCCCTCGCTTCTTTTTGGTGGCTCGGATCTTGGCTTTCCTCTAACGGGGGGGATTAAGCAGCGCCTGGCCTTGAGTACCATCAAGGGTCATGTTTCAACCTTGGCGGTTTTCTTTCCTTGGTGTGTATCTTTATCCAGGGAGCTCAAAACTTGGTTCCTCCAGTGCGGTTACATTACCTCCGTGGGTCCTCAAATTGGTGTTGTCAGTTATCCAGGAATCTCCCTTCAAAAATATCAGGAGGTTCCCCTGCTTACGTTGTCCCAGAAGGTGGCCTTTTAGGCGGCGTTGTCTTGTCATTCACCTTACCTATTGGTTTACAGAGCTAAGGTGATTCTTCCTCCTTGTCCATTGTTCTTTTCAAAGGTCGTCTCTGATTTCCATTTGAATGAAGACATTGTGTTGCCTTCCCTATGTCCCAGGCCTAAACATTCTCTTGATGTGGTTTGGGCAATCGGGGTGCAATCAGCTAAGGAGTCATTTAGGGAGTCAGACTCACTATTTATACTCATGGTTGGACCTCAAAAAGGGTTTCCTGCTTCTGCTCCACCCATTTCCAGATGGATCAGACAGACAGGGATTCAGGCCTATTCAATTAGGGATCAGGTTCCTCCTTTCCCTGTTAAGGCAGACTACTTGGGCGCTTAGTGCCTCTTGGGCTTTCCGTCTTCAGGCATCAGTGATGCAGGTTTGCAGGCGGCCATCTGGTCATCTGTGCACACATTTATAAAATGGATGTGTTGGCATCTGCAGATGCTTCTTTTGGCTGCAAGGTTTTGCAGGCTGCTGTTTAGAATACCTGGTCCTCTTTGAGGGTGTATTGTTTTTTCAGGTGAGTTCCCACCCCTCATGTTTGACTCTGCGTTGGGACGTTCCAATGGTTAAGAAGAATCAGGAGCTGTGTCCGTCAATGAACGAAAGAGTAAATGGGATTTTTGACTTACCGTAAAATCCATGTTCGTCCACCCTCCAAGCTGGAGTGCAAACAGTTTTGCACAGTTCTGTTTGCACTCCAGCTTGGAGCGCAGACGGGACGGTCTACGATGCATCGGTGGTGGCCTGGCACATCTGGCAAAATTCGCTGAGGGATCCTCTCTAGACGCGGCTCGTTGCCAGGACAACGAGCGTGTCTACAGTTTTACACCAGCGGCCGGCTGAGTCACATCGCCAATATGCTTAATTAGTGTTAATTATCACTGAGGGTAAGACATATAACCATCACTCCCCAAAGGTCAGTCCAAACTGCATGGAGTCTATGGTGGATGGTACTGCTGAACAAACATTGGTGTGACTTAAGAGACAGGTATGATCTCACTACATTTTAAACCCCCCCCCCCCTTTCTACGGTTCTTGAATTTTTATTATGGCTATTCCATAGGTGGAGATGGTTACCTGTATAGGTGCTAACACTCCCTTTGCAGCCATTAAACCTGTTTTACCTTTCAGTAAGATGCAGAATATGTATCTATTACTTTTATATCCAGCTGATCTTTTTGATTCCCCCCCCCCTCCCCTTTTTTTTTTTTCAAGAGCCTTTTTTTATTGCCAATATATATTTTTTATAGGGGATACAGGCGGTTTATCTGCTTCTAGGCCCTAGTGACTGCGGCTCCGCTCTTCCTGGGACCTGCTCGTTTACACCTACAGGGGGTTCTCGGTCATGCATATCCACCCAGTGGTAGCCCTCCTGAGAAAAAACTGTAAAAAGGGCCCACCAACCTTGTGCATTGCCAAAATTACCATTTATTGAACTGAAGAAAATATTATACTGTAGAGGTCAATTACCAGAGAGACCAATTTTATTGCTATTCCCTGCTCATCCTACCAAAAACAGCTCCTAAAGCCTTATCAATATGGGCAGGTTCCCAACTTTTGTGAAGGTTTTTGTAAATGTTCTTACATACTGGGCTTGTTAAATGCATCAGATTTCTGTGGTGCACTCTTTATTTAGTGAAAAGGAAAACTATTGTTTGGGAGCGCCGTCTTTTCTTCCATAAACCATCAAGATGAAAACCAGCACGCAGCTGGGAAAAAGACTGTATTTTCTTTATTTATTTTTTTTGTAAATCTAACCCAAACTGGTGTATAATATTTAGTGTGCCTGGGAAAGTTTTTTTAATCTGGAAACTATGGTGTGTGTGTGTGTGTGTGTGTGTGTGTGTGTGTGTATATATATATATATATATATATATATATATATATATATATATATATATATATATATATATATATATATATATATATATATATATATATATATAATATATATTAGAAAATTTATCAGTCCTGTTATACTGACTGCCCATCTAATTTCTTGAAGCCCTAAAATGCCAGGACAGTACAAATGCCCCCAAATAATCCATTTTTATTTGTCACAGTTTTTGGAAAATTTTAAATTTAAGAAAAAAAATGTTCACAATGTTGTCATTTTAACAAGTAATTAATCACATACAGCATAGGCATACTTATAACTACACACCAAAACACATTCTGCTATGCCTCCTGAGTATGGGTGTACCACATGTGTAAAACTTTTTTTGTTTGCACAGCCAAGATGCATAGAGAGGCCCAAAATTAAAGAAGAACCTTTGGGCTTTCAAGGAGCATAAATCGTGCATCTAATTTCCTTTTTTGGAGACGTTTGAGCACCAGGACAGTGGAAACCCTCACAAAATGGGACTATTTTGGAAAGCAAACGCTCCCTAGTTATTTTCTGAAAGGCATAGTGAGTCTTTTGATTACTGTATGTAATTTTTTTGCCACAAACTTTTGGAAAATGCAGGGAAGAAAATGAAAATGTATTTTTTTTTTATGCAAGTTGTCAATTAATAAGATATTTTTAACACTCTTTATAGGCATACTTGGAATAACACCTCAAAACACATTTTGCAGTTCCGATGTGGCGATACCACATGCGTTACACTTTTTCATAGCCTAGATGGGCCCAGAATTGGAGCAGATTCGAGCATTCCAGGCACATAAATATGTAGCTACAAAATAAGATGTTCTATCACATTTCTGGATGCCCTGGAGCACTTGGACAGTGAAAACACTCACAAAATGACCACATTTTGGAAAGTACCACATTTAAGAGGCCTAGTGAGTCTTTTGAAGGCTTCATTTTTTTTTTTTTTTTTTTTTGCCACAAGTTTTAATAAAATCCTAAAAGGAGATGATTTTTTTTTTTTTTTTTTTTTTTTTTTTTTTTTTTACGCTAAGTTGTCAATTTAATAAGATATTTCTCACGCACAGCATGGTCATACTTGGAGTTACCCCCCCAAAACACATTCTGCTATTCCCGAATACCACGTGTGTGAGACTTTTGTTTCTGTTCAGATTATGTACCAGGCATTATATCTCATGTATCAAACAAATCAACAATTGTGTCAAAACCAATGTGCTGTAATTGTCTCCTCTGTACGAGGGATCAGGGAATATAGCTTAGTGTAATGTCACCTATAGCAGTCCCAGTTTCTATAAGCCAAGCACAGCAGGCTGAAGAAAGGAAGAACAAAAGAGTTCCTGTGGTTCCAGGGGTGCAGTTGTCTGCAAGGGATGGCCTGGACTGGTGTCTCGCAGGAACATAGTCAGAGGGATGTGTAGATGGATCAGTTCAGGTGCAGGCAGACATATGGTCAGCAACAGGCAAAGGACTGGTCCAGGCAGCACGCAGAAGTGTAGTCAGTAAACAGGCCAGGGTTAGTATAGACAGCAGGCATCGGTAACAAACACTACACTGGCATGGCGGTGATCAGGAACATTGTTGAAGACATACACTGGTCTGGTGACACACTGACAGGATTTGTTGGTGATAAAGGACACTGTAACTGGTGTGGAAGTGATTAGAGATAATATGACTGATGTAGCGGTGATTAGGGAAAATATGACTGGTGTGGCGGTGATTAGGGACAATATGACTGGTGTGGCAGTGATCAGGAGCACTAACTGGTGCAGCGGTGATTAGGGACAATATGACTGGTGCGGTGGGCGGTGGTGATTGGGTATACTGACTGGCAGCACTGGTCTAGTGACACTGTACTGCAGTGATATTAGAGTAGCCAGCTATTTCACATGCTCACTGCCACAGCAGTACGAAGTCACCATAGTGCCACAGTGCTTGCTCTAGTGACAGTATGGAAAAAAAAAAATATTTACATATTGTCACCAATATGTATTGTTTGTTCCTTAGTTCCTGGTTTTTTTTTTTTTTTTTTTTTTTTTTTTTTTTACACTTATTGCTTATACAGTGATCATCACTGTTATAAACAATCGTTTCTATTCTGCATTTGGCATCTATTCATGACATTGTTTACTAATGTGATTGGCAACACCTATCACATGGTACAGGGCTGCTGTGATTGGCCATGAACCGTGTGATCATGGTGACCAATCACAGAGATCACTGTAGTAAGCCATGAATGACAGCCATTGTTTACTACTTTTCATGTGATCGCTGTGATTGGTCACAACGATCGCATGATACCAGGACCAATCACAGCTACCCTAGAGCGGAGCATGAGTGTCAGAAGTGGGAGGAAGCACAGGATGAGATGTGGTTAATCTTGGTTAATTGGTCTGTAGCACCAACTAAGAGTAATGATGATTTTGACAGAAAACAAGGAAATGGAATATGTAACCTTTTCCTAAAAGTTTTCAAACCTCTTTTAATCTAGGCCTATTGGGTGCTGGATTCAGCAAGTATGGATGTGAAGAGAAACTTAGAGCTAATCCTTTACAACACCTTTTTGAGGTAAGTTGCATTTCCAATAAATCATAGCTAGTCCATATACTCCAAAGGGCAGTTAGATGTTTAGCTGCTCTGAGACATCTGTGTTTGCCACCATTTTGTCTTTTGAGGAGCAGCCAGTGGTGTCTGGTAGATGTTAAATTTATTGCTGATCCTGCTGGAAACTGGGAGTAGAAACCTATATCATGAGGTCAAACACCTCTAAGAAGCCTTTGCAGGAAGCTTGACTTACAAGAACTAGTGTGTTGTTTTTTTGTGTTTTACTATCGTTTGGGCTCTGTTTACTGCCCTAGATCTAGAATGAATTTAGAATTCCATTTGTAAATCTTGGAATAGCTTTTTCCATCAGATGCTTCAGAGACATACGATTCAAACTCTATAAGTTCAGGGCTGCAGGCATGTGATGAATTCTGCAGTGAATTGTAAGAATCCTTTTTTTTTTTTTTTTTTTATTGGGGCTGGTGGAGTAGTCCCAAAGACTGGAGGTAATACTCAAGTAATTAAAGGTGAACACCAGGCATATATAAAATACACAAATTAATACATCATTAAATGTATTTCTTAAACGCTGATTCACATTATCCCAGCTGATTCACAAAGGAATGCGGTCTGCATTTCTGTGATTCCTGTGCGGCTGTGGATCGCAAAAAAAGTAGTGAATGCTCTACTCTTAAAAAACACACTGCACCAAATCACATGGTACCATGCGATCCTCCTGTGCAAGCAATCACCCTGATTTGCGATCTGCATTTGGGGTGTTACATAGTTACATAGTTACATAGTAGGTGAGGTTGAATAAAGACAATAGTCCATCCAGTTCAACCTGTGTAGGTGTGTGTGGCTGTAATTATCTCGCATACCCCTGAATGTTCTGATCCTTGAGATGTACGTCTAAGAGTCTTTTGAAAGCCACCATACTACCTGCAGAAACCACCTCTTGTGGTAGAGAATTCCACAATCTTGAAGCCCTAACAGTAAAGAACCCCCCACGTTGCCTGAGGTTAAAACGCTTCTCCTCTAATCGCATTGTATGCCCCCGAGTCCTCATGCAATCCCTGCGACTGAACAGCTTTTCTTCTAGGCCTAGATCCCCATTGAGATATTTAAAAATTGCTATCATGTCCCCCCTCAGGCGTCTCTTCTCCAGGGAGAATAAATCAAGCGATTGCAGACGCTCCTCATAATCAAGGTCCTCCAATCCCCTAATTAGTTTAGTTGCCCTTCTCTGGACCCTCTCCAGCTCCAACACATCCCTTCTGAGGACTGGTGACCAGAACTGGACAGCATACTCCAGATGCGGTCGGACCAGAGTTTTATAAAGTGGAAGGATTATAGTCTTATCTCTGGAATACATCCCTTTCTTTATGCATGCTAATATTCTGCTGGCTTTGGCAGCTGCCGCTTGACATTGCATGCTGTTGCCTAGTCTATCATCCACCAATACTCCCAGATTCTTCTCCATTTTTGATTCTCCCAGGGGTTCCCCTCCTAACGTGTATTGTGCTTTTATGTTGCTAGTCCCCAAGTGCAAAACCTTACACTTCTCCACGTTAAACCTCATTTGCCAAGTCGTTGCCCACTCCGTTATTTTGTCCAGGTCATTCTGTAGGATATCTGCTTCATGCTGTGCTGTTATTGCCCTGCCTAATTTTTTGTCATCTGCAAAAACTGATATTGAACTACATATCCCGTCCTCAATGCTGTTTATGAATAAATTGAACAAGGTTGGTCCTAGGACTGAGCCTTGGGGGACCCCGCTTACTACCTCAGACCAGTCTGAGTAGGCGCTGTTTATTACCACCCTTTGGACACGCCCTTTTAGCCAGTTCCGTATCCAAGAGCAAACCCTGCCGTCGATACCTGCAGACCTTATTTTATAAATTAAGCGCTTATGGGGAACTGTATCGAACGCCTTAGCGAAATCCAAGTACACCACATCCACTGGTCTGCCCCTATCTAGCTCACAGCTCACCTCCTCGTAGAATGTTAAGAGATTGGTTTGACAAGAACGCCCATTTGTAAACCCCTGCTGGTTACTACTAATGATGCTGTTGTTATTAGCAAACTCTACGATATAGTCCCTTATCATCCCCTCCAGAAGTTTACATACTACTGATGTCAGACTGACAGGCCTATAATTTCCCGGGATATGCCTCTGACCCTTTTTGAATATCGGAATCACGTTAGCTTTCCTCCACTCCCCTGGTACATCTCCTGTTCTAATACTGTCCGCAAAGATCAGGAACAGTGGTCTATAACCTTACTGAGTTCCTTGAGTACTCTCGGATGTACGCCATCCGGGCCTGGTGATTTGTTTGTGTTAAGTTTATCCAGCCTTTCCCTGATTTCACCCTCTGTTAGCCATAGTGGCAAGTCCTGTGTATTACTACTAACCATACAGTTATGGTCAGTGTACCCCTCCTTTTCCTGTGTAAAGACTGACGAGAAAAAAGCATTCAGCATGGTTGCTTTTTCAGTGTCTTCTGTAACCATCCTCCCATCATCGTTAATTATGTGTGCAATATGCTCTGCCCTAGTTTTTTTGCTGTTGATATACTTAAAGAATTTCTTTGGGTTTTTTTTTACTATCCTCCGCAATTTGTCTCTCAAAGTCTATTTTAGCCATCTTGATTTCGTGTTTACACTTCTTATTTGCCTCCTTGTATTGGTCGAAAGCCAATACTGTGCCTTCTGATTTATATTTCCTGAAGGCCAATTTTTTTCCCCTAATAAGATTTTTAACACTATGGTTTAGCCAGCCTGGTTTGGCTTTGTCTCTTCTAAATTTATTTCCCATAGGAATGCACTGCAAGATGCCTTTGCTTAATATATTCCTAAAGCATTCCCATTTTTCCTCTGTGGTCAGGGATCCCAGGGTTCGGTCCCAGTTTACCCTTTCCATCAACGAGTACAATTTTGGAAAGTCTGCCCTTCTGAAGTTAAGGGTTCTTATGTTCCCCACTTGCCTTGCTATATTGTTATTTACGCTAAATGTGATCATCCTGTGATCGCTAGAGCCCAGGTTGTCCTGGACCCCTACCTCCGAGATTAGGTCTGGGTCATTAGTGATCAATAGATCCAGGATTGCGTTTTCTCTAGTAGGAGAGTCCACCAGCTGTGACATGTAATTATCCTGTAAGGTTTCCGTGAATAGCCGGGCCTTCTGTGAGTGTGTATACACACACTCACTCACACTAACAGTGTTGTTACAAACATATTGACACCCGCAAAAGTTCGCACACTCCGTACATTTTAATCTCGGCGCAGAAAATGTGCACGGAACATGGGTTTCCTGTATTGCATTCTGGGGTAAACAGACCCTCAAATATAAGAAGTGTTAGTATCTAAATTGGACTTGGTATTTGCCTCTTGCAATATCCTGTACAGTACAGAAGACCACAGACTGGCAAAGAAAGAAGCAGCACAAGGAGACAATCAGTTGCGTGCTCATGTGCTAACGGGACATGCAGAGTGACAAAGAAATTAGCTCATCAGTCTGCTGCTTCTCTCCTTTCACTGTCAATTTACAAGTTGGGGGAAGGGACAACCCAGGACCCTGCATTGACTATATCTGGTCTCCCACGGTACACAACATGGAAATGTAATTATCTTAGTAAATATAAACTGCTAAATACCTTTTCTCATCAGCAGTATATAGCAGTCTTATGACTTCTATCAGCGTCTGGTTAAAGTGCTGTGCTGACTGGGCCCGTGCTGATCACATGCACCCTCTCAAGAAAAAAAAAAAACTCTAGCAATACATACCACACTGAGCATGTGCAGAGTGTCCCCAAGGCCCTGTACTATCAGGAGGTTTATTGGGGACAATGGAAGAAGTAGAGGATCGGCAAAGACAGGATCAAACAGCCTTTTTACACACAGGATTAACTCCTTAGGTTCCACAGTGAGTAACAAGCATGCTTTACTGAATATAGTAACACTTTAACTGCAGCAGAGAAAAAGCAGTTGCTCTGTCTGCCAGGCAGGTCTGTACTGTGTGGCATAGTTGTGCTAATCTCAGGACTGTATGTTCTGTAAAGAAGTACAAATCCTTTGGCAGTCAAAACTGTGTGTGTATGTATGTATGTATGTATGTATATAATTATATATGTGTATAATTCTATATCTCTCAGTATCTCACATACAACACTGAAGAAATTACACTTTGCTACAATGTAAAGTAGTGAGTGTACAGCTTGTAACAGTGTAAAATTTCTGTTCCCTCAAAATAACTCAACTCGCAGCCATTAATGTCTAAACTGCTGGCAACAGAAGTGAGTACACCCAATTTGCCATTTTCCCTCCCCGGTGTCATGTGACTCGTTAATGTTACAAGGTCTCAGGTGTGAATGGGGAGCAGGTGTGGTAAATTTTGTGTTATCACTTTCACTCTCTCATACTAATCACTGGAAGTTCAACGTGGCACCTCATGGCAAAGAACTCTTTGAGGATCTAAAAAAAAAGAATTGTTGCTCTACATAAAGATGGCCTAAGCTATAGGAAGATTGCCAAGACCCTGAAACTGAGCTGCAGCACGGTGGCCAAGACCATACAGCGGTTTAACAGGACAGGTTCAACTCGGAACAGGCCTCGCCATGGTCGACCAAAGAAGTTGAGTGCACGTGCTCATTGTCATATCCAGAGGTTGTCTTTGGGAAATAGACGTATAAGTGCTGGCAGCATTGCTGCAGAGGTTGAAGGGGTGAGGGGTCAGCCTGTCAGCCACACACTGCATCAAATTGGTCTGCATGGCTGTCATCCCAGAAGGAAGCCTCTTCTAAAGATGATGCACAAGAAAACCCACAAACAGTTTGCTGAAGACAAGCAGACTAAGGACATAGATTACTGGAACCATGTCTGGTCTGATGAGACCAAGGTCAACTTATTTGTTTCAGATGGTGTCAAGTGTGTGTGGCGGCAACCAGGTGAGGAGTACAAAGACAAGTATGTCTTGCCTGGAAGAGGACTTCAGTGGAAACCTGTGAAGCTCTGGTGAACTCTGTGCCCAAGAGGGTTAAGGCAGTGCTAGAAAATAATGTTGGCCACACAAAATATTGACACTTTGGGCCCAATTTGGACATTTCCACTTAGGGGTGCACTTACTTTTGTTGCCAGCGGTTTAGACATTAATGGCTGTGTGTTGAGTTATTTTGAGGGGACAGCAAATTTTACACTGTGAGTCCCCGTTCACACTGGGGCGACCTGTGAGGCGACCTGTTCGCCTCACAGGTCGCCGTAGGTCGCCTTCCATAGGGAAGCTGCGGACCCGTTCTAATAGGAGCGACACAAGTCGCTCCGACTTAGAAAAAGGGTCCGGAGCTTCTTTGGGTCCGGAGCTTCTTTTGCGGCGACCGTCATAGACTTCAATGTTATGAAGTCCGTGGCGGCCGCTCCGAGGTCGGTCACCTCGGAGGTCGCCCCGGGAAGTCGGATCGCCCCAGTGTGAACGGGGCCTTATACAAGCTGCACACTCACTACTTTACATTGTCGCAAAGTGTAATTTCTGTTCATTGTTGTCACATGAAAAGATATAATAAGATATTTACAAAAATATTGAATGTAGTGTGTATGAATATTCTACTGTACAAAAGTTCTGTAAATTAGGAATGCTTTCAGAAATGGATGTGTTAATACTTTTGTTTTTATCAATTAACAAAATGGGGAAAAAAAGTGGAATATTTGGGAGCATTGGCTAATTTAATAAAAACCAGCCAACATTCGGCCCGTTGTGCAGCAGCCGGTCTGGCAGAAGCTGGTCAAACAGGGGCATAACTGAAAAAGGTCTGCCAGTCAGCATCTGATCAGCTCTCTCAGCCAGTGGAGCTGACCAGTGTGTTGTGGTGGGGAAAGTTGTCCCCTTCTTAGAAACAATAGCATAATGGGGGAGATTGCTGTACTAACATCAGATTGTTAGTACAGTGACTCCTCCTGAGTGCTTCAGTTTTATTTTTATTTTTTTTTTTTGTTTTTTCATTCAGCTCACTGGGTTGAATGAAGAAGAAAAAAAAAACTAGTACAGTAGTGTGTACTAGGATTACGTGAACGGACGAGAAATCCAAATCAAATGAATATTTGATGTGACCATCCTTTGCCTTCAAAACAGCATCAATTCTTCTAGGTACACTTGCACACAGTTTTTGAAGGAACTCAGCAGCTAGGTTTTTCAAACATCTTGGAGAACTAACCACAGATCTTCTGTGGATGTAGGCTGCCTCTAATCCCAGACAGACTCGATGTTGAGATCAGGGCTCTCTGGGGTCCAAACTATAACTTCCAGGACTCCTTGTTCTTTTTGGTGAAGATAGTTCTTAATGACATTGGCTGTATGTTTGAGGTCATTGCCCTGCTACAAAAATAATAATTTGGAGCCAATCACACCGCTCCTTGATGGTATAGCATGATGGATAATTATCTGCCTGTATTTCTCAGCATTGAGGACACCATTGATTCTGACCAAATATCCAACACCATTTGCAGAAATGCAGCCTCAAACTTGCAAGGAACCTCCACCATGCTTCACTTTTGCCTGCAGACACTCATTATTGTACCGCTCTCCAGCCATTCAGTGAACAAAATGCTTCCTGCTACAGCCAAATATTTCACATTTTGACTCAGTCCAGAGCATTTGCTGCCATTTTTCTGCACTCCAGTTCCTATGTTCTCATGCATAGTTGAGTCGCTTAGCCTTGTTTCCATGTCAGAGGTATGGCTTTTTGGACGCAATTCTTCCATGAAGACAGACTTCCCTCCGAACAGTAGAGGGGTGTACCTGAGTCCCACTGGTTTCGGCATGTTCCGGCGCTCCTGGACATCTGATGTCATAAGGAAGTAAGCATGATGTCTCTTTTTATTTGCTGCACTGCACTCAAAATAGTTTGAACAGCACATCTTGAAACCCTTGCCTCCTTTGAAATGTTTGCCTGGGAGAGACATTGCTGATGCAGTATAACTACCTTGTGTCCTGTTGCTGTGCTCAGTCTAGCTATGGTGTATGACCTGTGACATGAAACTCTTCCACAACCTCACCTTAGTTGGAGAGTGTAGCCGTTCCTCACCCAGTTTTAAGCCTTCTACAAAGCTGTTTCTGTTTCAATTAATGAATGTGTTTCAACCTACATAGGAAACTGATGATCATTAGCTTCCTCTTGATATATTTGGTTAATCATACACCTGACTCTAGTCCTGCAAAATCCCTGACTTTGTGCAAGTGTAAGAATTGATGCTGGGTTGAAGCCAAAGGGTAGTCACACCAAATATAGATTTGATTTTTCTTCTGTCTGTTCACTTTGCATTCTGTAAATTGAAAAAAATAAAGAATCGAACAATTAAAATATATATTTTTGAAAGCATTATTTAATTTACAGAATTTCTTCACACCTGCCTAAAACCTTTTCTCAGTAAAATATGTATGTATATACATATACTGCTCAAAAAAAAAAAAAAAAAGAACACTTTTTAGAGTATAGCATCAAGTTAATTAAACTCCTGGGATATTGATCTGGTCAGTTAGGTAGCGAAGGGGGTTGTTAATCAGTTTCAGCTGCTTTGTTGTTAATGAAATGAACAGGTACATTAGATGGGCAACAATGAGACCACCTCCAAAACAGGAATAGTTTTACAGGTGGAGGCCACTGGCCCTACTCATCTTTTTCGACTGTTTTTTTTACTAGTTTTGGCTTGGCATTTGGCTAGGGTCAGTGTCAGTGAGGCGATACCTGCACTCTATATACTGTAGGTTGCACAGGCAGTCCAACTATTTTAGCTAGGATCAGTGTCCCTACTGGTAGTGACACTGATACCTGGATCCTTTAGAGGTTGCACAGGCAGTCCAAGTCCTCCAGGATGGCACATCAATACGTGCCATTGCCAGAAGATTTTCTGTGTCTGTCAGCACAGTCTCAAGAGCAGGGAGGAGATTCCAGGAGATGGGCAGTTACTCTAGGAGAGCTGGACAGGGCTGTAGAAGCTCCTTAACCCATCAGCAGGACCGGTATCTGCTCCTTTGTGCAAGGAGGAACAGAATGAGTACTGCCAGAGCCCTACAAAATGACCTCCAGCAGGCCACTGGTGTGAATGTCTCTGACCAAACAATCAGAAACGGACATCCTGAAGGGGGCCTGAGGTCCTCTAGTGGGCCCTGTCCACACTGCCTGGCAACGTGGAGCTTGATTGGCATTAACCATTGAACACCAAAATTGGCAGGTCCACCACTGGTGCCCTATGCTTTTTACAGATGAGAGCAGGTTCACCTTGAGCACATGTTACGGATGTGAAAGGGTCTGGAGAAGCCGGGGAGAATGTTATGCTGCCTGTAACATCGTTCAGCATGACCGCTTTGGTGGTGGGTCAGTGATGGTCTGGGGAGGCATATCTATGGAGGGACGCACAGACCTCTTCAGGCTAGATAATGGCACCCTGACTCCCATTAGGAATCGGGATGAAATCCATTGTCAGACTCTACGCTGGTGCAGTGGTTCCTTGGTTCCTCCTGATGCACAACAATGCCTGGCCTCACGTGGCAAGAGTATGCAGCCAGTTCCTGGAGGATGAAGGAGTTGATACTATTGAATGGCCCCAACGCTTGCCTGACCTAAATCTAATAGAACACCTCTGGGACATTGTTTCGGTCCATCCAACGCTGCCAGGTTGCACCTCAGTCTGTTGAGGAGCTCAGTGATGTCCTGGTCCAGATCTGGGAGGAAATACTCAAGGACATCACCCATCGTCTCATTAGGAGCATGCCCTGATGTTGTCAGGCATGCGTAGAAGAACATGCGGGCCATACAAACTACAGAGTATCATTATGAGTTGCTGCAATTAAATTTCAGCAAAATGGACTAGGCTGCTGCATCGTTTTTTCACTTTTATTTTCGGGGTGTCCTTGAATTCAGCCCTCTGTAGGTTGATAGTGTGTGTGTGTGTGTGTCACACTCTCTGCTCAAAACAATTAAAGGAACACTTTAAAAGCACATCAGATCTCAAGGGGGAAAAATATCATGCTGGATATTTATACTGATATGGACTGGATAATGTGTCAGAAACAAAAGGATGCCACATCGTTCGATGGAAAGGAAAATTATCAACCTACAGAGGGCTGAATTCAAAGACCCCCTCGATAATCAAAGTGAAAAAATGATGCAGCAGGTTAGTCCATTTTTCTGAAATTTATTTCCAGCAATTCAAAATGGTACTCAGTAGTTTGTACAGCCCCCGCGTGCTTCTATGCATGCCTGACAATGTCGGGGCATGCTCCTAATGAGACGATGGATGGTGTCCTGAGGTATTTCCTCCCAGATCTAGACCAGGGCATCACTGAGCTCCTGAGCAAACGTATGTGCAACCTGGTGGCGTCAAATGGACAAAAACATAATGTCCCCGAGATGTTTTATTGGATTTAGGTCAGGCCAGTGTGAGGGTCCTTCAGTGGTATCAAATCTTTCATCTTCCAGGACCTGGCTGCATATTCTTGCCACATAAGGCCGGGCATTGTTGTGCACCAGGAGGAACCCAGGACCCACTGCACCAGCGTAGGGTCAGACAATGGGTCCAAGGTTTTCATCCCGACCATCAGACCATCACTGACGCACCACCAAATCACCACGGCTTCTACAGACCCTTTCACATCTGTCACATGTGCTCAGGGTAAACCTGCTCTCATCTGTGAAAAGCACGGGGCGCCAGTGGCAAGCCTGCCAATTCTGGTGTTCAATGGCAAATGCTAATCAAGCTCAACAGTGCCGGGCAGTGGGCACACCCTTATGACGTCTGTTTCTAATTGTTTGGTTTAGAAACATTCACACCAGAGGCCTGCTGGAGGTCATTCTGTAAGGCTCTGGCAGTGCTCATCCTGTTCCTCCTTGCACAAAGGAGAATATACCGATCCTGCTGTTAAGTTAAGGACATTCTACGGCCCTGTCCAGCTCTCCTAGAGTAACTGCCTGTCCCCTGGAATCTCCTCCATGCTCTTGAGACTGTGCTGGGAGACGCCGCAAACCTTCTGGCAATGGCACGTATTGATGTGCCATCCTTGAGGAGTTGGACTCCATGTGCAACCTCTATAGGGTCCAGGTATCAGTGTCACTACCAGTAGTGACACTGACCCTAGCCAAAATACAAAAATAGAGAAAAACAGTCAGAAAAGATGAGTAGAGAACCAAAATGTCAGTGGCCTCCCCCTGTAAAACAATTCCTGTTTTGAAGATCGTCTCATTGTTGCCCATATAGTGCACCAGGTAATTTCATTAACCCCAAAGCAGCTGAAACTGATTAACAACCCCCCTCTGCTACTTACCTGACTAAATCAATATCCCAGGAATTTATTTGACTTGATGCTATACACTGATTAAAAAGTGTTCCTTTAATTTTTTTGAGCAGTGAATATATAATTTTGGCTGGCGTGCAGGCCTACATGGTACCTAATTCCCACAATGTACAAAGATCTGATAAAAGCAACCTTTTGGCCCTGATAAAGAGGATAAAATCAATTAATCAGCAACAGTACAACATGCTAATTTTTCCACATGAGATTTTTTTGAATTTGATACTTCAATATAAATCTATATCTACTGGTATGATTGGCTAACCGCCAAATTTAATATGCATGCATTCATGTGGTTTGGGAGAACTGCTAGTATTTGTTTTCAGTTAAGCTACTTCTTGACTGGCTGAAAGAACCAGTATTTTGCATTTAGAGATCAGAGAGTCAAATGAGAATGAATAGAAGAAAATTTTCACTAATTTATCTTGTTATACCTACCTAGGTGTACGTGAAAGTCAGTGCTACAGCAGAAAAAGATGAAGATATGAAGCAGTCTGCACAGGATTTTATGCAGAGACTTGAGAATGGACATCCGGAGGCTCTTTCCCTGTGGACACATTTTAGAGATCTGAGCATTGAGGAATATGCCAAAGTCTATAAAGTAAGCTTCACAAGTGGATTAGCAAGGCCTAAAGCTGCCTATGTATCAGCGCTTCTGGCCTCTCAACTTAAGCTTAGACAGCTGAGTTTTTAAAGATATTTTGCAGCAAATGCTTGTGGCTGTCTAAAGAATGTAAGTATTTAGCTCCCACGTTACCTTTCCCATTTAAAAAATAAATAACAAAACAAATATAAATGACAAAATTATTTGTGCAAAATACCTCCTTCAGATCTTTGCACCCAAAATAAATCCGTGTGGTCATTTCTAGGACATTCCAGTTTCAGAAAAAAAAGTAGAACATGCTGCATTTTCTCTACACTAGACTGTACTGGAACATGGTAAAACACATCAAAAGTGCACTGGAACGCATCTAAAATGCACCGAACCCCCCCCCCCCCCCCAATGCAGTTAAAAGAAAAGCAAAAAAATTTTCTTCTGGGATGCATCCGCAAAAGCAATAAAACCCTCGTGCAGAAATGCATCAACAATGGATCTAGAGTGCGTTTTTGTGGTGTGAACCAGCCCTTATATCAAATAAAGATATTGTAAAATATATTTTAAAAATGTTGGCAAAACAATTTGTTTCCTGCCTATTTTTAGCGTCTTGGTGTGGAGTTTGATGAATACTCTGGTGAGTCCTTTTACAAAGAAAAAGCTCAAGATATTCTGAAGTTGCTTAAAAGCAGAGGCATTCTAAAGACAGCAGGGTGAGTTTTTCTCTTCTAGTCTGTCATCAACCAAGGAATTATATGGTTATAATCATATTTTCATTCTTGATTGATTCAGGCCATACACAAATTGATCTTCAATAAATTTTTTTTTTTTTTTTTTTTCTTAGTGATGGTAAAGTAGTAGTGGATCTTTCAGAGCAAGGGGATCTTTCCACTTACTGTACTGTGATGCGTAGTGATGGGACATCTTTATATATTACAAGGTATGATCATTGATTCAGTGGTTTGCAGTGTTTACAATTCATTATTTTGCATAAAAATTCTGTAAACAAAAGGGAAGAGAGCGGTAGTGTGATAACATTTATTAACAGGGATAAACTCAAACTATGAGCTGAGGAAGGAGGCCACTCCTCTGAAACGCATTGTCATAGCAACCTCATGTGTAGACTGTCTGCACCCTCCTCCTCACTTACATCGCGGCTGGGTCTGATGTCTCACAGCGATGGGTGCCCGGGCACATGCGCGGTACAGCGGGGCACTGTAGCTAGTCCTGGCGGCACTCATCCCTGTACATCTTATCGGGACAGGCCGAGAGGAAGCATATTGATTACATGTGCGACCATCAAGTCTCCTATTGTGACCGTATTAGCTCATAGTTTATTTTTAACCTTTGTTAATAAACTTTTATCAGATTAGAGCAGATGTGCCCTCTCTTGCCTTTTGGTTTTGTTTACAGGCACTATTCCACCTCCCTGTGGACGTTGAAGGGAGCTGCAACACCTTAGTATATGAGGATTCACGTGCATAGGCCTGTTCCCGAATAATATGAAGTGTCTTTGGGATCAGCGCTAAACTGGTGTTGCTTTGCTTTTTGCATAAAAATTCTAACATACTTTTTAAGGGTACTAATGCATTTTGATTAAGCCATCACAAAACCAACCAAAAACCTGCCATCAAAAATGATTTTAAAAACATCATTAGCCATGTAATAGGCACGGTTTGGTTTTTTGCCATCTTGCTTTTTTTCCTCTTTTACTTCAGCCCTAATTTTGAACTTTTGTCAAACCACTAAATACTTTAATGAAAACTTTTATGTTGGAGCTATTTTTACCTGCCAATGGATTCCCAGTTGTAAGATTTACACAGCTGTGCCACACCACACAGTCCTATCTGCCAGGCCAGAAGACTGTTTGTTTTTCTCTGCTGCAGTTAAAGGAGAAGCAGACCCAAAGCTCTTTTGGCCCTACCTCTTCTGGGATCACAGGAGTTCACTTCATTTGGCACTCCTGACGTCACTCAACTGGTCCAGGCTCTGCAAGGATCACAACTTTGTCAGGATCCATCCAGATCTCTGGACCGGCAGCTGCTTCAGCCTCTTAGCCAGCCACTGAGAGCCTGAGCCAGCTACTCCCAACCCTCCACAGCTCAGCGCTCCAGCGTGAGAGCACCAGGGGAGAAGAGCATATAGCCGATGCCTGACAGTCTATGAGAATCAAGCGATAAGTGGTCTTTGATCACTCAGTTCTCAGTGCAGAGGTGTACTTTTTTCATATCCAGACTTTTTCTTTTAAATAACACTTGACTAGACAGTGGAAGAAGCAGCATGAGGATGTCTCTTTTCTCCTCTTCTTTTTTTCTCAGCATGCTCCTTGTGTCTTTTTTATATCTGCTTGAAGGTCAGCTTTCAGCCTCGTGTACACGGGATGTTTTTTTCAGCTGCTCCTAGGGGCGTTTGGCGTTTTTTTTAACCTACCTGCATATTGGCCTATGTGTCCATGCACATGTTTAGAAGAAAAACAAAAAAGGGACATCCAGTCTGTCCAGAAGCAGCAGAATTTTGGCAGAAAAACTGCTTGATGTGTCTTAATGCAATGCGCAAGTTTACAAGTGTCAAACTTTTTTTCTGCCAAAACTCTGCTGCAATGAGAAAACGAGTCTAGGAGAATTGGCAAAATGTCCTGTGTGCACGAGGCCCTAGTTTCCCCTATTCCTAAAAACTGTCTCTACTGCAGTGCTCAATAAATTGGAGTACTGCACCAGAAAAAGTATTCCCCTAAACAGATTTTTTTTTTCCTGCCAGTTCAGTAAATTCTTAGTGTGACATAAGCACGTTAACTTTGGCATCTTCATGACTGCTATGTGTAGCCATATTTTTACAAAATACAATACTGAATTGTTACTATCAAGTTTCAGTTCTCTGACATCCATGTGCTCCTCACTATCAACTTGTGGCAGTTTTTTAGGATGTAAGAAATTATCAATTGTTAGTTAAATTTGTATTTGGTCATGTGATTTTATTATCGGCAAACATTTAGAAATATCACAGATAACAAAAATCATTCATCTTACTTTTTGTTTTTCATGTTTTAAACATTCTTTTTACTGTTTTGCTTATTATTATTATCGTTATAGGGATATAGCAGCTGCAATTGATCGCATGGAGAAATATACCTTTGATGAAATGATCTATGTGGTATGCAATTACACTTCTTTACACAAGTACCAGTTTTATGTCTGAGTTTTTGTAAATGTTTTTATAAATGTTTAGTAGTATCTAAATAGGGCTAATTGGAAATAAAGAAAAACATTTTTGAGAGAAATGAGGAAGATAATGAATGCAGCCAGCACATCTAAGTACTGGTGAACTGCAATATATTACATTTTTGGTTTTGGTTTTAGATACTCTAAGGCGGGGGTCGGCAACCCATCAATCGTGATCTACTTGTTGATCACGGCCATCTAACGGGTAGATCACGACCTGACATGCTGACAGTTCCTGACCAAGCCTGCCACCTCTCAGATAAGAGCGGCGATCTACAACATGCAAAGCAGCAGCTGCCTGAGAATAGAAAGCGATTAATGGCCAAGGCTTTAGATATAAACAGGCAGCTGCTTGTTACACACCACTGACTGTTGTCTGTGCCTTATGTACATCTGACCTCTGCTAACATTCCACTTACCCTGCGCTCTGTGTTACTATATACCTTTTGACCTCTGACCACTGTCCTCTGCCCTGGTGATGTCTGAACACTTGCCTACATACCACTGACCTCTCAACACTGCCCTACATACCACTGACCTCTCAACACTGCCCTACATACCACTGACCTCTGAACACTGCCCTACATACCACTGACCTCTGAACACTGCCCTACATACCACTGACCTCTGAACACTGCCCTACATACCACTGACCTCTGAACACTGCCCTACATATTGCTGACCTCTGTACACTGCCCTACATATTGCTGACCTCCTGTACACTGCCCTACATATTGCTGACCTCCTGTACACTGCCCTACATATTGCTGACCTCCTGTACACTGCCCTACATATTGCTGACCTCCTGTACACTGCCCTACATATTGCTGACCTCCTGTACACTGCCCTACATATTGCTGACCTCCTGTACACTGCCCTACATATTGCTGACCTCCTGTACACTGCCCTACATATTGCTGACCTCCTGTACACTGCCCTACATATTGCTGACCTCCTGTACACTGCCCTACATATTGCTGACCTCCTGTCTACTGCTAACCTCTCTACCTCTGACCTACCTACTAGTGATCTGTCTACACTGCAATACAAACTCCAACATGAGACTTGTGGGGGTGAACAATTACTCTCCGAACATCTAAAAACTGTGAATGAAAGTGGCAAGTTTATAACTAAAGCTAGCTTCAGTAGGCTTGTGTTTTTTTTTTTTTTTTTGTTTTTTTTTTAGTAGCTGGCTCAGAAATGTTTTGTTTTTATCACTATTTTTTTTTTTTTTTTTTTTATATATGTTTTCTTCAGGTCCTTTTTTAATGGGGCCTTGCTAGTTAATTTCTTTTAAAAAAAGATGCTGCGCCCCGGTGATCTTTAATCCCTTCCATGTAGCCATGTAGGGTAGATTTTTACCTCTCAAAGATTGCCTACTCCTGCATTAAGGAAAAGACTTTGATGAATGTTGTTTTTGCATAGACAAAGCTTAAACTAGCCACAAATGCATTTTAACACAAAATTCAAATAAACATTTTGTGTTTTATTTTTATGTTTTGTTTTGTCTCTTTTAAGACAGATAAAAGTCAACAAACACATTTTGAACATTTGTTTAAAATATTGGAGCTTCTTGGGAAAGAACATGTAGGCAAGTAAGCAAAACATTTTCTAGCTGCTTCTTTCCCTATGCTTATGTATTGTACCCGTGTATTACCACTAATATACTGCCTAAGGGTACATTTACACCAGATGTGGTGAAACTGCATTGGGTAGCTATTGCAATACAGTCCCATTTGTATGACAAGGCGAAGTGTGCAAAACAGTGTGTGTGTGCTTGCAGCGACTGGTGTGAATGGACCCCTAGGGCTTGTTTATGCTTGCTTCAAAATGTGGCATTAGACACACTTTTTTAAAGCACTCTGAATGCCAATCAAAGCACCTGTCACTAAATAAAATGGTAACCATACAGTCCTGTTCATACGTGTTTTCTTTGCTTTACTTCAAAAATGATACCCCATGTCACTTTTTTGACGCTTTAAAGCGTCTCCTAAGCCTCCATAGAAGTTTGACAAAGCTCGCTTACAGTACCTGAAGCTTTTGAAAGGCTTTTATTCATCTTTAGCTTTGCTTTGCTTTGTTTTTGAGGTATTGCAGATATGAGATATCCCAGAATGCATTGGTAAACCAACAAGTAAATCGGAAGTATGTCATCAGCAGTCACTTCAGGTTCATGTGTATATATTCTGGAAGTGTCTGGTGCAGACGTCCCATCTGGCATGCAGTGTGGAGCAGCAGGAAGGTGAGCAGGGTCCAGATTGAAGTGAACAACTAGCAGACGGCAGATGTGTTGTGCAACATAGGAACACTATAGCGGAAGGTAACTGGGACTGAAGAGTGGGGACTGAGTATCAGAGGATCAGCAGAACTGGTAAACCAGAGCAGGACAATTTAGCAGATGTCACTCATTGTGTGCAGCATGGGAGCATCATAGCAGGAGTTGAGTGGGAAGAATCAGAAAACCAGATGATCAGCAGAGCTGGGGGTTACTACTGAGTGGGGGATCAGCAGAGTTAGTTGTTACTACTGAGTGGGGGAACAGCAAAGCTGGGGTATAACTGAGTGGGGCATCAGAAAAGCTGGGGGAACTACTAAACAGGTGATGGGTACTAATAAGTTGGAGATCTGCTGAACGAGGGTATTAATAGGCTGTGGATCTGCTGAATAGGGATACTAATGGCTTGGGTTTCTGCAGAACCAGGGGTACTAATGTCCTGGGGTTCTGCAGAACAGGGGTACTAATAAGCTTGGGTTCTACTAGGCCTCTTTAAAACAAATAGAAAATCAACACACACACTTGTCTTTGGCCAAGTATCACCGAAGCATCAAAAACACCACATGTTGAAGCGATAGGTGCTTTAATGTGTGTTAAAGTCGAAGCAAGTGTAAATGAGCCCTAAAGGTAACAAATGCTGCATCCATAGCCTTAACTGTGATTTGTGTTTTTGTGCGGATATTTTACATTATACAGTGATATTCAAATTCCAAAATATACAAAAGTTTCTCTATTTCAAATAGACTTTACTAGAGCTTATTTTTTAGACATTATGTAAGTATCATGTTTTACCCAATAATTTGATTGTCTGGCATCTAAACCAACACCTGGGGAGTTCTAATCTGGCCATAGACGTCTTCGCCGATTCTTGATAAATCGGAGTTCAGCTCATGGTGATCTACATAGGTGCATTAGAAGAACATTTGAAGATAATACATGTGGTCTAATGGTTACCTTGACAAAATGTAAAATTGACTTATGCTTACCGGTATAAGCCGTTCTTTTTTGTACCTGGTAACATTGCTTTGTTCTTCATTTTCTTAGTTGTCAACATGTTAAATTTGGACGTGTACAGGGAATGCAGACAAGAAGAGGAGATGTTATCTTTCTAGAGGACGTTTTGGATGAAGCCCGTTCTAGAATGCTGCACAATATGGCAAATAGTGAGAGTATGTGCCCAAAATTTTCCAAGTGAAACTTGTAGTGATTTTCCTTTGCTAGTTGATGGTAGAGTGCCTAATGAAAAAATGTTAGTATGCATATGTTGTGCTAAAGGCAACAATTTTTTTTTTTTTTTTTAATGAAATGGAAGTGATATAACCATTTTGTGAAGTGGCTTCTACCACAACCAGAACCACCCATGTGTGTGCACTCAACATCCACTTGCTATGGGTTGTCCTGGATTCCCTGAATCCTGGAAATGCTCTAGTATCCTTCTATATTCTTTCTCAATTGGATGGATATAAACCCCAGCCTCCTAAGCCAATTCATTGATCAGGGAAGCTTACTGTCATAGTGATAGGCCAGTGAAGTTTAGTTGGTTGCAGGGTCTAGGGCCAGAGCTTTTGAATTAAAATGACCAACAATATAGCTGTCATAAGATCATATTATCAATAATTGTGAAATATACACCAAGTCTTGTGAAAAATTAGAATTTTTTTCTACTACTTACCTGTAAAATCCATTTCTTGGAGCACATCACAGGACATAGAGCAGGCTATAGAAAAATTACTATCTGAGTTAAGTCCCCCTCTATATAACCCCTCTCCCCAGGAAGCCCTTCAGTTTTGTAGCAAGCAATGAACTTCTAAGTAGAGGGGCATGAACTCTGTGTCCCGCGATGTACTCCAAAAAATGGATTTTACAGAAAAGCAGTAGAAAAAAATCCAATGTTCTTGATTGTACATCACGGTTTACAGAGCAGGCTATAAAAAACATTACGATCTGGGACATCCCAGAGCAATACCTTTGAGGGGAGGGAAACGGTAATTTAAGAACCAACAACAGCCGAAGACCAATACTGCCGCCTTTAAGACACTATGGCCAAGTGCAGTATCTTCTGCTGTTCGAACTTCAATGTGGTAGAACCTAGTGAACGTATGTACTGAAGACCAGGTAGCGGCCTTGCGAATCTGAGCCATCGACGCTTGATGGCGAATTGCCCAAAAGACTCCTACCCCCCTGGTAGAATGTGCTTTTACCCTGAAGGGAGGAGCTCTACCCTTCAAGCCATAGGCCTGAATGACCAATTGCCGAATCTAATGGGAAATGGATGCCTAGGATGCTGCTTTCCCCTTCTGGCAATACAAACAAGAAATTCAATTTCCAGAACTGTGCCAACCTCTTCAGATAAACTCTCACTGCCCGCACCATGTCCAAAGAATGCAGCAATTTTTCTGCCGTTGAACGCGGTTGACAGTGGACCCCCGTGGGCAGCAATTTCAGTGGTGGGAGCCCCTCCTTTTCCCTGGTTCTGACTACTGGATCATTTAGCTTCCTGATCCCCGCACGTGTACTGAAGATTCTCCTGGTGATTGCAGGTGCTTGTGTTGGCGGGTGGTGAGTCTCGTGGGGTCCTTTCTCTCTCTCTCTCTCTCTCTCTCTCTCTGTTGAGGATCGCTCTGTGCCTTGTGCTTGGCGACCAGGTGGTGCAGGCAGCATGGTGGAGGTTGTCCCTTAGCAGTGTGTTACACTTTTTGTGGGGTCTCCCTGGGGACTCATGGAGTCTTTGGAGCACGTTTCCACACCTGATCCCCTCTCTGAGGCAGCGCGGGCACTCTGGGTCCCAACAATTCATCCATGCACTAACGGCGGTCCTGGAGTCCCAGGTGGAGGCAGCTTGCGGGCGTCAGGCTAGCAAAAAGTGCCCCCCGCCTTCCTCTGCCTCATCTGTCTTCAGATCCTGAATCTGATTCTGCCACCGTGGACATGGGTCACTCTGCCAGATCTGCGACCATGCCCCTGGAATCCTCTGATAGTGGGAATAATTTCTTCACATCTGCGACTGTGCACGAAAAGGCGCTGGTAGATGCACGGATTCTATCTGTGCATGAGACCTTGAAGATGGAGGATGCAGCTGAAGCTGCGACGGAGGCACAGGTACCTTTTGGCACTCACAAGCCATCTAGAGCTGCAAACAACCAAAGTGTCCCCGTGGGGTTCCTAATTGCTTTACCCCTATGAGCAGTCCCTTCTTAAGAAGTGGACTGTGCCACCGGTGGTGGACCCTCTGGTTTCCAGATTAAACAAGACCACCATGATTCCGGTGGAAAAGCCCCCGGCCTTTAAGGATCCTGCTGACCGGAAGGCAGAGGCTGAGGACTGCATTATGTTCACCTTAGCTGGTTTGGTAATGAGACCAGTGTTTACCATTGCCCTAGTGTCGCAAACTCTGACTGAGTTGGCTAAGCTCCTACGCCGTGACCTGGAGAGTGAACATCTCCCTTCTGCCTTTGCTGAGCTGGCGGACCAGCTGGTCCAGGGGCTTAAGTTTATCTGTGATATCTCTTTGGATACGGCTCCCCTGATGGCTTGCCTCTCTGTTTTGGCAGGGGTCCTTCGGCATATCTTTTGGCTCCAATGCTGGTCTGTGGACCAGATTTCTAAAAAGGCCTTGACTGATCTTCCCTTTCAAGGAGATCGTCTGTTTGGAGCTACGTGGACCTTCCTTCTTGGCTCATAAGAAGTTTTCTCATCCCTCAGGGTTGACTGACAAGGGCTCGAAGCTTTTCAGGGCCGCCTCTGACCCTGGTCTGACAAGCCGAGAGCGGGTTTCTCCAGGCTCTTTCTGCATGAAGGTGCGCCCTCACCTGTATGGGGGGTGGGGGGACGTCTTTGCTGGTTTCCGGACCCGTGGACCTCCCTGGTGCAAGACAGGTGGGTCCATTAAGTCATTCAGTCCGGTTACAAGATCCCTGCGTCAGGGGGATTTCCTCGCTTTCATAGATATCAAGGATGCCTATCTTTGCATTCCAATATGTACCAGTCACCAGCATTTTCTCCACTTTGCTGTGGGAGAGGAGCATTATCAGTTTGTGGCGTTACCCTTTGGTTTCGGCTCGGGTCTTCACAAAAGTGTTGGCTTCAGTGCTAGCCTTGCTATGCCAACGGGTGATCACGGTACTGCGCTACTTGGACATTCTCCTTCTGCGACCCGAGTCTCCCTCTGCTCTGGTGGAGAACCTAGAGATCACAATACAAACTGCGGGAGTTCCGCTGGATTCTGAATTTTCTGAAGTCTGCTCTGGTTCCGTCCACAAAGCTGGACTATTAGGGCCTGACTCTGGACTCAGCCATAGCCAGAGGGCTTCCTCTGGACAAACTCCAGAAATTGCAGGCTGCAATTCGCCTCCTGCTGTCCAACAACTGGGCCTGATGGTATCTACCTTCAAGGCGGCTACGTTTGCACAGTTCCATATGAGATCCCTGCAAAGGGAATTCTGACCAAATGGGACAAGATTTCGCAGTCTCTGGACAGTCGGATTCGGCTGAGACGGGGAACAAAGGTGCCCCTGATATGGTTGCTTTGCTCCCCAGCGCTTCGGCTGGGAAAATCCTTCCTCCCCTTGTATTGGACAGTGGTCACCACGGATGCCAGCCTGTCTGGCTGGGGAGGTGTCCTCGGCAAGCATTCTGCTCAGGGGATCTGGACGCTGGAAGAGTCCAGACTACTGATCAATGTCCTGGAACTCAGAGCGATCAGACTGTCTGGATCATTTGATGAATCGTCTTCAGGGATACCCAGTGCGCATTCAATCAGACAATGCTACGGCCGTGGCTTATGTCAATCACCAAGGGGGCACAAGAAGTGCCCTGGCAGCTCCTAGAGGTAGCTGGCATTTTAAGGTGGGCGGAACGGTTCATTCCAGCCCTCTCCACCGTGCACGTTCCCGGCGTAAAAATTTGGTAGGCGGTGTTTCATCAGCTGTGTCTCCAGTGGGGTACCCCCAAGGTGGATCTGTTGGTGTCTCAGCTCAACAGAAAGGTGCAGAGGTTTGTGGCTTGGTCAAGGGATCCTCTGGCGGACGCCACAGACGCGCTGGTGGCCCTGTGGGGTCAGAATTGGCTGATTTACGCCTTCCTTCCTCTCAAGCTTCTGCCCAGACTCTTACGCAGGATTGAGGCAGAAGGGATTCCGGTTATCTTGGTGGCTCCGGACTGGCCTCGCTGGGCCTGGTAGGCCGATCTGGTGCAGCTGGTACTGGACGTTCCTTGGAAGCTTCCTCTCAGGGAGGATCTGCTGTCTCAAGGGCCGATCTTCCACCCTGCTTTACAGTTGCTGGCTTTGATGGCTTGGCTGTTGAATGCCAGGTGCTGAAAGATAGAGTTTTTTGTCTGAGCTGGTGGTTCCTACGTTGTTAAAAGCTAGAAAATCTACTTATAGGAAGATCTACCATCGTACGTGGAAGACGTACATTGCGTGGTGTGAGTCTTTTGGGGTTTATCCTTGCTCCTTCTCGGTGGCTCGGATCTTAACCGTTTTTTTGGTGTTTTTCATACCAAAGACCCTTGGCCACACACTCCCTGGTGCGTACTTTTCTTTAGGGTGTCCAACATTTGATTCCTCCAATGCTGGCTCCGTTGCTGCCTTGGGATCCTAATAATGTGCTTTCAGCTCTACAGAAGCCTCCCTTTGAAAATATTCGGGAGATTCCCCTACTTGCGCTGTTGCAGAAGGTGGCCTATTTGGTGGCTATCACTTCTGCGTGCAGGGTGTCGGAACTGGCGGCGTTATCCTGTCGTTCACCTTATTTGGTGATTCACAAGGATAAGGTGGTGCTTCGCCCCTGTCCGTCATTCCTTCCTAAGGTGGTCTCGGACTTTCATTTGAATGAAGACATTGTGTTGCCTTCCATGTGTCCCAGGCCTAAATATCCTAAGGAAATTGCCTTGTATGCCTTGAATGTGGTCCAGGCAATTAGGGTGTACCTGGCAGTTATGGAGTCTTTTAGGAAGTCAGACTCTCTATTTGTGCTCAGGAATGGACCTCGCAAAGGGTTGTCTGCTTCCTCTGCGACCATTTCCAGATCAGACAGATGGTGGTTCAGGCCTATTCCATCAGGGGTCAGGTTCCTCCTTTCCCTGTCAAGGTGCATTCTATTAGAGCCCTTAGTGCCTCCTGGGCCTTCCGTCATCAGTGATGCAGGTTTGCGAGGCAGCCACCCGGTCGTCTGTGCACACTTTTATAAAATGGATGTGTTAGCTTCCTTTTGGCCGCAAGATTTTGCAGGATGAGGTTAAGAGGATCTGATCCTCTTTGAGGGTGTATATTTGTTTTTTTTTTTTGTTTGTTTTTTTTTTTAGGTGGGCTCCAGTTGTTTTGGTTGAGCCCCTGTTGCCTGGTTGGCTAATGTTTAGCCTTGGGAATTTTTTGCTGTTTCCCACCCCTCATATTTGACACTGCTTTGGGGCGTCCCAATCGTCAATAATGACAGGAGCTGTGTCCGTCAATAAATGAAAGAGAAAATGGCATTTTTGACTTACCGTAAAATCCATTTCTCTGATGTTCATAGACGGACACAGCACCCACCCCTCTGTGGAGTTATTCTACTGACACTTCTTATAACAACTGAGTGACTGTAGCAAGGAGAGGGAGTATACCCCCTTGTACTGCCCATGGGTGTAGCCAGAAGTGTTTTTCTGCCTAGTGTCCAAATCCTGTAGGGGGTAGCATAACCCAATGGTCAAGAATGACAGGAGCTGTGTCCTTCCATGAACATCAGAGAAACTGATTTTAAGGTAAGTCAAAAATCCCATTTTGTCATACAAACAAAAGGTCTTTTAATTCATGTTAAACATATGGTAATTTATAAAGCCGTGTTACCCTATCATAGGCGTAATGTGCAACAAATTATAGAAGTAGTAATTTGTTAAATGAATTTAAAGTAGCAAAAATACATACTTGCTTAAGCTTTTTGTTTACTTTTTTTCAGCAAGTAAAGCAACCGAAAACCCTGCTGACACAGCTGAAAAGATTGGGATTGCAGCTCTAATTGTACAGGTATACCACCCCCTCAAGATATATTGTGTTTTGTAAGATATTCTTTATTGTATTGGAAATAGGAAGTTGTGTATATGATACCAAAAAAGTACACCCCATTCAAATGATGCCTTAAACTGTACACAGGGAAAACCATCTTCCTACATGTTCCCTGATCTGGAAAACGCCTTTTCTTAATAATCCATTGAGGGACACAGTAATTCAGTAATTAATAAACATTTGGGATATACAGACGACTGTAGAAGGTTTGTTCGCTGGCAAACAGAAAAATGTTAGACTAGCCCCAGTATAACCCCACCTTCAACTGTCATGTTTCAGTATGTGCTTGTGTCCTAGGAGATTGGATTATTTTTCTTCAGCTCTGCTGGTACAAAACAGGTCTAATTTTTTTTTTGTCAGGCTTTTTTTTTTCTTCTACAATCTGCATACTTAATATACTGTACCCACACTTGCACTGCTGTCAAATTGGGAGCAGTAACTGTCTGTGCAGCCACAGTATCCCAATTGAAATGCATCGGACTGTGCCTGCATAGGGATGCACAGAACACTAGTGCATTCTCATGCAGGCAAACCCGACCCTCACACAGGTGTATGCTATAGTACGCCTATGTAAACTAGGGCCTATTGGAGGAATCTGTAAGGAGATTCTAAGAGTTCTCCAGCACCATCCGCCACAGGATCTACATCTTACCCTTTTTGGACCTTCACCTATAAGTGCACATTAGGCTCCTATTATTATCCGTGATTCAGATTGGGGGCTATCAGTCTACTCTTCAAAAGACTGTATTTGAGCAAGTTCTGTATGAATGACACTGATTAGCTCTAACTAAATAGAATTAATACAGGACATTCTACCTTGCAGTTGGAGTTTCTCCCCCCAGTAACTGACTGGATCACTTACTCCCTGCACTTGAAAGTATTTAGATATGTAATTTTGTGTCCACATTGTTTCCTATTTGGGGTCAAGTTTTTGACCTCTGGATTTCTGCATCCGATGTTGCCACACTTTTAGGAGCGAGAGTTCTATGGGTGAGTGTATCTTACTTCTTTCTATACTTACCTGGAGGGTCAGCAGACAGAACTCCTTTCCTTTTTACAATTCCAGTAAGAGAGGGACAGTGCAATTCCAGAGGCTTTAGTAGGTCCTAACTATTCTGTGACCAACTCTGATCTTAAATTAAGTTTTTCCTTACATTCCTTCCTCTTCCTACTCTTACCAAGCTAATATTGCTAGTCCTAGGATTCCTGCCTCTAGCTCCTTTTTAGATTCTTTTTTTTATAGAAAAATGTTTTTGAGTCTAAAAAAATCATATATTAACCATTAAGCAGGTTTGCAGTGAGGATTTTGCACCTTTTGGTGTGAGTTGGAATGACTTATTTTTCAATCTTCTGGTTCTAATTTCATTATGCCAACATATTCTCACTCCCGTCTCTAACCTTTTTTTTTTTTTTTTTTTTTTATGCAGGTGTAGCTGACCTTCTTACTAAATGGTATCAGGGTTACTATCCGTCTGTCTTTTTACAGACCTCACTTACTTTAACCTGGATTAAGGTTATTCTATTTGGTTCTATTCAAGCATCTAGCTGATTGATGAGTTAACTCTGACCAGGCTTCCATCCCGTAAAGTTGAGGATTAGGTGTTTTGGGCTTCATCCTTACCCTAGTGAACCTTTATTTTTGTTGGCCAACTTAGCTGTTGGTCCAAGTTTGTTTTCCCTCTTTCAGATAATTTGATGTTCTACTGAAAATTTGAAGGATTGTTTTCTCGTCCACATTGCTTTTCAGCCCCATTTATTCTTTCAGGTAACAGTTTTACATTAGTGGTGACTATCTGTTCTGGTCTGGAGCACAAGATTTATTCTTGATACCCTTCTTGGTTGTGAATTTTTTTCATATTTGGATTGATGTAGATTGCCTAGCCTTTGTTCAAGGATTGAGCATTTCTGATACTCCTGTAGTAGTATAATTTCCAAATCTTTTGGTTCTCTCAGCGACTGTTGCCCACCCCTCAGTTGGACTGATTTTGGATGTTCCAAATGTCTAAGAAGTAAAAATTAAAGCCACTTCCATGAAGATCTACCATACCCGGTAAGTCCCAAGTTCACTTATGTGGGATGACAGACATCGCTTGTGATTTGGAGCGCACTGATTTGCAAATTGCATGCAATGTCTGTGCAATGCGAATTCAGCCATACAGATTGTATGGCTGAATTTGCATCGCATTCAAACACAACTCGCACAGGACCCTTGTTTGGGTTCGCACCAGAATCGGATTGCATGGGTGTTCACCCCTATGTGGGCCGATTCATGTCCGAACTGACAGTTTGCTTTGCGATATGCAAACTGATCTGGGGGTGTCGTTAACTTTTGTATTGACACCCCCAGCGATTTGCATATGGCAGTTTGAACTGCCTGCGAGTTGAATGCGCTGTGGGAACCTGCAGTGGATTTGCAGGGTTCCCGCATCGCATATATGTGAACCACTCCTAACTCTTTTTTGCTTGGTGAGAACACACACTTCAATACCAGAGAAAACTGTGCCTCTCATTTGGGCCTTCCTTCAGGTCCTTCCTATCAGGTCTTGACCAGCACTTAGTCTTAAGCACTTTCAGGAAAACAGGTCTCAGCTTTGTCCATTCTATTTCAAAGACCTTTTGACTTTACTCCCTTTTTGTAAGAACTTTTCTTTAAGGTGTAGCTTACATTAAAGCCTGTATACCTACAAAAAAAATACAAAATTTCAGTGTGCCCCTCTGTTTCCCTTTTAGTTCAGTAGAAAACTTCCATTCTTTTTTTCCAATATCCTCCACCCCAGCAATCTTCTGGTGAACTTAAGTAAACATAGGCTTTAAGTCACCGTTGTAGTATTCTGTGCTTTTTTGGAATCTCAGTTTGGTTCTTTGTGCCTTGCAGAAACAACTCTTTAGAACCCATCTGGGATATTCTCTTAGATGACCTCTCCTGCAAAGTAGCCTTTTTTGGTTGCTATCATACAGGCAAGTTTGTCTTAAACCCAAGAACATCCTTTTTTCTAAAGGTGGAATCCTTCAACCTTTAGTGAGGGATATAGTCCTGCCATTCTTCTCTCCTGCTCCCAAGAATTTGAAGGACATTTCTCCTCATTGTCTGAATGTATTCGGAGCCATTAGTGTTGACCTCAAAGGTACAGCTTCTTCAATCAGAAATATGGATTACCTATTTGTCTTATTTTCAGGCCCCTGCAAGGGACACCCTGTGCTAGTTGCACCACCCTAAGATGGATAAGAAATCGAATCACCCTCAAGGACAATTTTCCTCCTGCACATTAATGCGCCTATTCCACCAGATTGGTCAGCGTTTCCTGGGCATTTCAGCACCAGGCCACTGTAGCCCTAGCTGTTTTGTTCCCAAACAAATTTAAACAATTACAACTTGCAATAGAAGACTGATTACTTGCCTCTCTAATGAGAGGCAAGTCCAAACTCCATCTTCCACCACCATAGTCTCCAGCAAATTCTTCAACATTCATTACTTTTGGATGTTTTGAATGCCCATACCCACACCACACACACACTGGTTCTTCCTGCTGGCCCCCACATCACTGCGGAGTCCTGTGGTGATGTAGGGGTCAGAGGAGAGAACCACTGGGCTTGGTGGGAATGAAGGCATTTACCTTTTCCAACCATTTCGAATGAAGACTGCCCGAGGCAGAAGAGTTCATACTTGCTTTTTCCAAAAAAGCAACAGTGTCACTTTAACATTTTACTACCATGGATTCTGTAAAATACCAGTTAAGATAAACTGAGTAGACATCCTGACTTCAGCCTAATTGCAGTGTTCCTAGGGTGTTGATAACAGTTCATTCATTGATTTTACTTCTTACATAGTTAAAAGGAATGTTTTAGAATAGATAAGGCACAAGACGTTGTTGTGTATATTGTATATGTAGCTTGCGGAAGTATAAAAAGGCAGCTGTTGAAACGATCATAATTAGAATTGGCAGCCTTAGAACTAGTTTTATATATGTGGGCCATTGCTGTTGGGTATAGGATTTTTTTTTATAGCTCATTTTGTATGCAGAAGGAAAAAATAAAGTGGTTGTAAACCCTTACCTATACCCAGTGAAGTGACTGGTCTCAAGTGGTGCACAGAGATGAAACCAATCCTCCTACATAAGTTGCACCTGTTTATCTACAACCATCTTTTCCCTACATCCATTCAAAGTGCAGAATTTACACAAGAACTCTCGACTCTGAAAATCAGGGAGCAGAGAGCTGAAGTTGAATCAGAGAGGGGAGCTTTGAGAGCTGATTGGAGGCAAGGTATACCCCCCCCCCCCCCTTCACACAGGTACAGAGTTGAGGCTGTCAATCACAGGTTGTGCCCTCCCTTGTCACCGTTTTCTCCTGGGTAAGGAAAACTCATCAGAAGTGACACATACAGATGGCAGAGGAACGAGGCAGCGGGCAGAAATGACACCTAGTGTTCTGGTTTGAGACAAGCGCCCATTATACAGGGATATGTTTTGTTCATATTTCATGTCTAAGGTTTACAACCACTTCAAGAATTGGTACTTTTTCAGCAATTTTCATTATTACAATTTAGGTAAAGCTTTCTTGTATTCGTTCACCTTTTTGGTGATTGGACACCTGCAGTTCAAAGCTACTTTCATTGTTCAGGACTGGATAGAACCATCAATGAACGCTCTTAAATATTGACTTAGTGATGCTTTATATTTTATTTCAGGATTTTAAGGGTCCACTTTTGTCAGATTACCAATTTCAATGGGATCAAGCATTGCAGAGCTGTGGAGATACTGGTGTCTTTTTACAGTACACCCATGCGCGGTTACACAGGTGAGTCTTTTTCTACTAAAATTGTTATCTGTATTCTTACATACGAAACCCAGAGTATCTATCCAGTTAGGATTTTCAGGGGCCTAATTTTTTTACGATTACAACAATATACAGTTCTCATGACACAACAAAATTGTCTCCGGTTTTTCCCTGATACAACATAATCCTATAGAAAATAATACAATCTGTGTCCACATTGGAAAGATATGCTATCACTATGCTTGTGACACCACTTGGAAAGAGGTCTTGTCACTTACTGTTCTTCTGAAACTGTCATCAGGAGAGGAAAAATATTCCTAGTGAGAACACAAGGAAATAAAAAAAAAAAGCACAGAAAATAAATTGACAATCTATCTACCCACTCTTCCAGAACTAAAATAAACATTTTAGCCTTGGGTTTGAGCTTTAAGGTTTCAGAGTAATATTTTTACCAGCTTGCAGTGCCTTTTTTGTTTTTAGTGCTTGAATACAAATGGGAAATGTTAAAGCCACACCAATGGGCTAGTTGTAACATGTAAAATATCAATGGAGTTACCACAAGCACTTTCAGAGGCTTACACACAGATTCAAGGTTAAACTACAACCTACCTGCATGCGTGATCCAAAAAAAAAAAAAAAAAGGTATGGTGGTGATTGGATGCCAAATCATGTAAATAAACTACTTGTGCTTTTCACCAAAAGTAAAATGTGAATGATAAATAACAGATGAATGTGTACCCCTATCTGTGTCAAACACAAGGCCAGCTGGCCATATCCGACCCTCCAGGCCATTTCATGTGGCCCACGGACTTCTCCTGCAGCTCCCAGTTTGTCTCTTCCTTCATCTTGTCTCTGCAGTTGGAAGCAGAGCGGAGGACAGAACTCCTCCTACAGATTATGTGCTTCTCTGTGCAGCCACAGCTCCTCCTGGTCTCCGCTTCCCCTTGTCTCAGCATTCAGCAGACTCCAGCCCTCCTCCCCCAGCTTCTTTCTGGCAGCAGCACAAGGGATGTGCACGGTGATATAAGGGAGGCTAGAGGACTCTTGACATCTGATGTAAAAGGGTGTGGAGTGCTTTGGACATCTGCTTATAATTATTTTGAGAATAATACAGTTCTATGCAAGTTGAAAAGGAGGTCACACACGGCCGGTATCATCCACAAGGAACGTTATTGGAGACTGCTCAATGTACGGTTAAAAGCAAACACACACACACACATCATAGGTTGAACTGGATGGACTGATGTCTTTTCTCTGTCACTCATTGACAGACGTAGTCTTCTTGATTCACAAGAACTGGGTTATGCTGCCCTCTACAGGAGTAGGACTAGGCAGAAAGAAAAAATGTTCTGGCTCCACCCTAGGGGCAGTCCCAGAGGGTATATCCTCTTCCTGTCTGCTACAGAGAATCAGTTTTTTTCTGTCTAGTCAGGAGTAAGGACCTAAGTTCCTTGCTGGGATCTTTTTGGTCCTGGCAAGATTTTTTTCTTTAGAAAAAATATTTTTTAGGTAGTTTTCTCCAGTGTTTTTTTCCTGTGAGATCTTCAAGCAAAAACGCCGGACTGGGCGACACTAGTGGTCACCCCAGCCGGCCTACGAGCGCGCGCAGACCATTGCATTGCGCTTGGTCGGCCGCGACACATTCAAGTAAGTATGCGGGGCCGGGCGACGGGCTGGATGTTGAGATCCAGTGGTCACCCCGGTTTCTGCCTACGAGCGCGTGCAGACCAGAGCTCCGCGCTGGGTCGGCCGCGACGGAGTCCCATTGGAGGGACTGACCTTGCGAGTTAAAAGTCTCGCTTGGACGCCAGGAACCACAGAGTCGAGGCGTCCGGAGTGGTCCACAACCCCCCACCCCGGTGGAGAGGGTATTGTGAAGAGAGGGTGCCTGTCGGTTCGGTATGGTGAGTAAACGTTCCCTTTTTTCCTCGTTATGAGGCAGTATGAATTATGGGCCCCTCCATACATGGTCAGTATATATCTGACACTAAAAGTCCCCCTTGTAAATACAGTATGTGTTTGGTGGGAAGTGGACTTGGTTTGAGAGCTAACACTCTACCCAGCAGACTGTAGTATTACAGCAGACATAGGAGGTATAATCCTACCTTAATTGTAGTGTACCTCCTGCAGATCGATAAACCGCCACTTAGCAGAGATGCAGGTGGATTTGCTGGGAAAAACGATTTCGGCGGTCCGCCGCCATTTTGCCGTAGACCAGGTGCATGTATGTCCTCAGGTCACGCCGGCCACCATGTTTTTGGAGTCTATTGTCTCCTGTATGGGGGCGGCCATGTTTGATGAGCCCAGCTACCTCGTGGAGAGCTGGGAACGCCCGAAGGCGTACACAGGGGGCGGAGCCACGTCCTTCTACCCGGGAAAACGAACACAGCTCTTTCCAGTCTGTAAAAGACAGACGCTGACTGCAGTTGGTTGGAAACTTCTCTGCATCGGGTGGTGAGCCTTGGGGGTCCCTCTCTCTCTCTGTGGGGATCGAGAAGCAGGTACTCTGAGGGGCGCTATTGCGCTAGGGGGAGACACATAAAAAAAAAAAAAAAAAGAGGTATTTTTTTTTATTTAAAAAAAAAAAAGAAAGTTTTTTGTTTTTTCTGGCAGAGGTGTCCTGAATTAACATGGACCCTGCCACTCATGTATCTCCACCGGATCCCCTCGAGGTGTCTGCAGGATCCTCCAGCACCCCACTGATGGTTGAATCATTGTCAGCTATTATGGAAACTTTTGTGTCCCGGGTGGAAGTGGCTTGTCATTGACAGGGCACAAGAAAGCGACCCCCGCCTAACCCCTTATTATCTGAAACTTCGGATTCAGACTCTGAGCCTATTTCTGCAGTTGCAGGTACTTCATCTGGGATTGGTGTCTCGGGTACTGTCTCTTCAGACAGTGAGGAGGATGTTTCGGCATCAGCCATAGCCCGAGAGGAAGCGTTGGTAAACGCACTCCTTGTATCTGTTCTAGAAACCTTAAGATTATAAGGTATTCCGTCGGAAATAGCTGAAACTGTAATCCCTTTTGGGACTAAAAAACGCATGAAAATGGCGAAGGTTTTTCCATTGCCCAAATGTTTTTGGCAATCCAATCAAAGAGGAATGGAGTCTGCCAAAACGCACCTCTGCTATTTCTAAACGCATTAACTGGCGTTATCCGTTGAGGAAACCCTCATTAAGAAATGGACAGAACCACCTGTGGTGGATTCACCAATTGCTAGATTGAATAAAGCCACGGTTATTCCTTTAGAAGACGCTCCGTCTTTTAAAAATCCAGTGGATAGCAAGATAGAAGCTATGTCTCGCACCTTATTTTCCTTGATTGGATCAGCTTTCAGACCAATAATTGCTATTGGTCTGGTTTCGCAGACTGTAACTGAATTACGCCGGGACTTAGAAGAGGTCCCTCAGGCGGTATCAGATTTGTTGGAACAAATGATACAGGGGTTACAGTTTGTGTGTGATGCAGCGTTAGACGCCACTCCATTATTGGCGCGAGCATCAGTTTCAGCAGTGGTTCTCAGGCGTACACTGTGGATAAAAGGTTGGTTAGCCGACCAAGGTTCCAATAAAGCATTGGCTAATATCCCCTTTTTAGGAGAGCGTCTATTTGGAGCCAACTTAGATGAGATCATTAAGGATCTCACGGGTGGAAAGAGCACCTTTTTACCGCAAGATGTTAAGGGTAAAGGAACTCGTCAAAGACGAGGGCCTTCTTTCTCTGCTCACAAAAAAGTTTTTTCGTCCCGCGGGTGAAAAAATTAAGTCCTCCAAAGCTCCTTCAGGAGGCTTCAGGGGACGTTGGTCGGGCAAGCAAAAGCCCGCCCCCTCCAGACCTGAAGATAAATCGTCCAAAGCCTGAAGGTGCGCCCCCACCCATAATTGGGGTGGGGGGACGTCTTCGCCGGTTCCCGGATCCATGGCTTTCCAGAATCCCGTACAAGTGGGTTTGCGAAGTCATAAGGTCAGGGTACAAGATCGAGTTTCGATCTCTCCCACTGGCGCGATTCTTCCCTTCCAATATCCGACTATCCCCGGATCGTTTAGAAGATCTGCGGAGAGCAGTCACGGATTTACTACAACAAGGAGTGGTAGTCCACATTCCTTGGACAGAACGTTTTCAAGGGTTTTATTCAAACCTATTTACAATACCCAGGAAAGAGGGCAAAGTGCGTCCAATTCTGGACTTAAGGGCACTCAATTCCTTTCTCGACATAAGGAAATTCAAGATGGAATCCATTCGCACAGTAGCAGCTTTCCTGCATCCAGGGGATGTCCTAGCGTCCATAGACATCAAGGACGCCTATCTTCACATGCCCATTTTTCGCAGGATATCAGCGGTTTCTACGCTTTTCCGTAGAAGAGAACCACTATCAGTTTGTGGCGTTACCTTTCGGTTTCGCCACGGCTCCTCGGGTCTTCACGAAGGTGTTGGCCCCAATGTTGGCACTACTGCGCCAAAGAGGCATATCAATTCTAGGTTACCTAGACGATCTCCTGCTTCATGCAGAGTCTCCTCAGACCCTGCTACAAAACATAGAAATTACTATAATTTCTTTACAGGAATTCGGGTGGCTGGTGAACCAGCAAAAGTCATTTCTGGTTCCCACCCAGAGGCTCGAATATCTGGGTCTAATTCTAGACACAGTCAGGACAAGAGTTTTCCTTCCGGTAGGGAAACTCCGAAAGATTCAATCAGCAGTCCAGTTGTTACTATCCAACAGCTGGTCTTCCCTTCGGACTTGCATGAGGGTTCTGGGGTTGATGGTGGCTTCCTTCGAAGCAGTCCCATTTGCCCAGTCCCATACCCGAATTCTTCAGCAAGAGATTTTTCTCAGATGGAATCGGAATCCAGAGTCCCTGGACTATCGGATCCAATTGAGCAAACAGACCAGAGAGTCTCTGGTCTGGTGGCTTCGGTCTCCGATGCTCAGCCAGGGAAAGTCATTTCTGCCAATATATTGGACGATAGTGACCACGGATGCCAGCCTATCCGGATGGGGAGGAATTCTCGGTCAGTTATCCGTTCAGGGACTTTAGTCCCCGGAAGAATCCAGGTTACCGATAAATGTATTGGAACTGAGAGCGATCAGACTTTGTCTGATTCACTGGACCGAGCAGCTCCAGGGCAGCCCGGTTCGGATCCAGTTGGACAACGCCACGGCCGTGGCTTATGTCAATCACCAGGGGGGCACCAAGAGTGTCCGAGCGGCCAAAGAAGTGGCTTGCATTCTTCGCTGGGCGGAACGATTTGTTCCAGCTATCTCTGCGGTGTTCATTCCGGGGGTGGAAAATTGGCAGGCAGATTATCTCAGCCGTCAGACTCCGGATCAGGGGGAATGGTCCCTCCATCCAGAAGTTTTCCACCAGTTGTGCCTACGTTGGGGCACCCCGGATGTGGATCTGTTGGCATCACGATTCAACAGAAAAGTACAGAGATTCGTGGCTCGCTCCCGCGATCCTCTAGCAGAGACCGCAGACGCACTGGTCACCCCGTGGGGGCAATACCAGCTAATGTATGCCTTCCCTCCTCTTGGGTTACTGCCAAGACTTCTTCGCAGGATAGAGGAGGAAGGAATTCCAGTAATCCTGGCAGCTTCGGACTGGCCTCGTCGAGCTTGATACGCCGACTTGGTCAGACTGGTGGCGGACGTCCCGTGGAGACTTCCTCTCAGGGAGGATCTACTGTCTCAGGGACCGATCTTCCATCCTGCTTTACGATCGCTGGTTTTAAACGGCCTGGTTATTGAGACCCAGGTGCTGAAGGACAAGGGATTGTCAGCTTCAGTTATTCCTACTCTAGTTAAAACTAGGAAAGCGACTTCCAGAAAGATTATCATCGTACATGGAAGTCTTATATTGTGTGGTGTGAATCCCTTGGGTTCCATCTACATCTTTATTCGGTAGCCCGAATATTGGCTTTTCTGCAACAGGGAGTTGAGCAGAAGCTGGCCTTGAGTGTTATCAAGGGTCTGGTTTCAGCATTTGCTATCTTCTTTCAGAAGCCTTTGTCTACTCATTCCTTGGTGCGGAATTTCATCCAGGGGGTGCGACACCTGGCTCCGCCAGTGCACGCGCCGTTACCATCCTGGGATCTTAATTTGGTGCTGTCGGTTCTTCAGACACCTCCCTTTGAAAATATCAGGGAGATTCCCTTGCTTACTTTATCCCAGAAGGTGGTCTTCTTGGTGGCTATCACTTCTGCACGCAGGGTGTCAGAACTGGCTGCATTATCCTGTTGTTCCCCAGATCTGGTGGTTCATAGGGATAAGGTTGTTCTTCATCCGAATCCATCCTTCCTTCCTAAGGTGGTTTCAAAGTTTCATTGAATGAGGACAGTGTATTGTCCTTCCTATGTCCTTAGCCCAATCATCCTCGAGAATTTGCATGGCATTCCTTGGATGTAGTTCGGGCGATCAGGATATATTTGAATACTACGGATTCAATTTGTAAGACGGATTCACTGTTTGTGATCACGGATGGCCCTAAGAAGGGGTTGCCTGTTCTGCTGCGACCATCTTTAGATGGATCAGACAGACGGTGGTATAGGCTTATTTTATCTAAGGGTCGGGATCCCCCGTTCCCTGTTAAGGCGCATTCTACTCGGGCGCTTAGAGTTTCCTGGACCTTCCGCCATCAGGCATCAGTGGTTCAGGTTTTCAAGGCGACTGTTTAGTCGTCGGTTCATACCTTTACAATATTGTATAAGGTTTATGTGATGTCATCGTCAGATGCCTCTTCTGGCCACAAGGTTCCTGCAGGCCACTGTTTGAGGAGACTGTTGGTCTACCTCGAGGATTTGTGGGGTAGGTCTCATCTGTTTACTCGATGATTCCTTTGATACTTCTGGTTGGCTCCGGTTGGGCCTTCTAGTTTGGATTTTGATTTCGGTCAATCCCACCCCTCATTTGTGGCACTGCTACTGGATGTCCCAGTTCATGTGAATCAAGAAGACTACGTCTGTCAATGAGCGACAGAGAAAATCGGATTTTTGTAAGATCTTACCGTAAAATCCTTTTCTCTTAAGCTCATTGACAGACGTAGTACCCGCCCCTCTATCATTGAGTTGGGTTGGGTTAAATTCTCTGTTGCTGCTTTGGGACAGAACTGATTCTCTGTAGCAGACAGGAAGAGGATATACCCTCTGGGACTGCCCCTAGGGTGGAGCCAGAACGTTTTTTCTTTCTGCCTAGTCCTACTCCTGTAGAGGGCAGCATAACCCAGTTCTTGTGAATCAAGAAGACTACGTCTGTCAATGAGCTTAAGAGAAAAGGATTTTACGGTAAGATCTTACAAAAATCCGATTTTTTCAACCTCACTAACTATGTAAGACAGAACACCATGGCAGGCAGAATCATGTTCTGTCTGAGCAGTCTCCAATAAGGTTTCTTGTGGATTATACCAGTGGTGTGCAACCCTCCTTTTCAGACTTGCATCATCTATTACAGGAGTATGAGTTGGCTCCGTGCTGGTCTGCACCTGCCCTTCACAGCTTAAGTAACAATACTAAAACCAGTATTAATACAGTCTTACAGATACAACTGGCCCCTTGAGGGCAACCATAATGCTGATGCAGCCTTCAATGAAATAGAGTTTGACCCCCATTGTGCATGCAATATAAGCATAAAATATAGCATTAATATGTATTTACTTATGTGGATTCAGCAATGTACCTGTTGTGTGTTGCCAGTTTACTGAATCTGTGGGAAACAAGAGAGAAAGAAGAGTTTGATGCAAACTGCTTAAAAGACCCTTCTGTATCATCAACCTTGCGACACTTTCTCAGGTATTTTATTTTTACCTTCATTAATACATGGATCGTACACACTGTGATTTTAAAAACTGGAGGTCAATAAATATATCCATCCTTTATACATGTGATCATATATAATTTACTTACAAAGGAATATTAAAGTGGCAAACTTGTTTAACTGATGTATACTTGGTGTATCAATACATTTCACAAACTCTCCAGTGTGATTACCGTTTGAACTCTATTCACACTTGTGCGACTTAGAAATTTGGCAGTTTCCAGTGCGACTGTACATTCCAACTTTGATGCAACTTCTGATGGCTTTGATGTGACTTTGGATGGGTGCAACTTGGATGTGACTTATGGTTAAAGAGCAGGCGGCTGCTGGTGTCCTTAACCAGTAAATAGCGGGTTGTTAAGGAGCAGGCAGCTGCTGCATCCTTAACCGGTGACTCATCAGCTGTTGAATGTAAACAAAAGAATGCCGGCATTAAAAAAAAAAAAGTAAAAACTGTGAGGTTTGCCCCCCCCCCCCCCCCCAATCCATACCATAACCTTAAGGTCTGATACCGATTTTGAGGGGAACCCCATGGCAAAGGTAAAAAAAAGAAAAAACGGCATAGGGGTCCCCCCAAAATTTATACCAGATCCCTATTCGACCATGCAGCCTTGCTTGTGCCTTGTCCTCCTGAACTTTACCAGCCCTTATGCCCTCAATATTGGCAGGTGCTTTGGGTAGGAGCCCCCCCCCCCCAAAGCACCTAGTCCCCATGTTGATGAGGACAAGGGCCTCTTCCCCACAACCCTGACCCGGTGGTTGTGGGGGTGCAGGTGGTGACTTATGGGAATCTGGAAGCCCCCTTTAACAAGGAGGCCCTAGATTCCTGCTCCCTATGTGAATGAGTATTGGGGTACTCATTCACAAAGAAAAAAAGAGTAGTGAAAATAAAGACAGGAGTCAGTCCTTTTTATCAAAGCGGTTGTAAACCACCGATGTTCAAAAAAAGAAATAAAACTGCATATGCATCGCATACTAGCATATTATGAAATACTCACCTTGGAATGAAGCCCTCCAGCGCTGTAAAGTCACTGCTGAGAGGGCTGACATGTTTATCCGGTTTGTTATCCAGGTTTGCGAGCTCCAGCTAAGTGATTGGTTGGGGCCCCAATGACATCACTCCCACGCACATGTCATCGGTTCCGGCACAAACCTCTGACGTTCCGGCACAAACCTCTGACGTTCCGGCAAGGTATCACCAGTGATGTCAGGCTGCATGCAGTGTAAATATCACCTAAACGGTGTACGTTTAGGAGACATTTATTTTATCTATGTCAGCCTTTTTATAGGCTTGTTGATGTTCAGTCGTTAAGTCATCTCCGGCTCTTCGTGACCTCGTGGACCAAAGCTTGCTTAACTTCATGTTGATTGTTTCCATAATATAGGTTTACCTGTAGGTAAAAATTACCAAGTGGGCTTTAAAAAAAAAAAAAAAATTAATTATCCTACGGTGTGGCTCTATCATTAGTCACGATCAACACCACTCCGTTGACCCGCATAAAAGAAAAAAAAAAAAGGTCCACACCTGACGCTGGTTCCTGCCATCTAATAAACTAAGTGGCGGGGCCGAGTGAAGGGGCAGTGAACTGGCTCCTGTCTTTGTTTACATTACACTTTTTTTTTTTTTTTTTCTTTCTTTGTGAATGAGTAGATAAGGCATCCCCACAACCACCATGCCAGGGTTGTGGGAAAGACTCCCATCCCCCCCCCCCCCCCTCCAAAGTCGGACAAAACTGTCGCATGTAAAACATTCAGGTGCGACTATAGTGCGTTTTTTTGGGATTAACATTGAAGTGCACGAACGATTCATTGGAAAACCTAGGGTGCGGCTTGTCATACAATTTTGATGTCCAAGTTGCATGACAAATTGCACAAGTGTGAATGGAGCCTTAAGTAGTTTAATTCACAAACTTTCCTTTAAGAAAGAAACCGTTTGCCATTGTATAGTTGAATAATGCTAATTGGCCTATATTTGTAACTATATGGGAAAAAAAAAAAATCCCTAAGGGCTCTTTCACACGGGCGGTCCGATCAGATCCGCCTGTCAGTTTTTTAGGCGGATCTGATCGGATCCTCCATGCAGCTCTGTGGGGCAGCGGATGTCAGCGGAGACACCAACACTGACACCCGTATCCGATCCTGTCCGTGAAATCTGGACGGATGGAAACTCTATTTTTCCATCCGTTCAGGTATCGGATCGAATGAGAGCGGACAGGCGGTCCGCTCTCATCCGATCCCCCATAGAGAACAGCGGGGGCTGTGACACCTCCCTCTCCGCACTGCAAGCAGAGACGGAGCTGTCATCCGCCGGCTCAGCGGGGATCGCGGATCGATCCCCGCTGAGCAGCACGGATCCGCCTACGGAGGCGGACCGTGTGAGAGAGCCCTTACTTTTACTAAATATGCAAATGTCTTTTTGTGGAAGGGTGCTTCAAATGGTCTATTGTTAGTGGTTTTTAAGCATGTTCTTGTTGCATAGGTATGATGAAGTAATTCACAAGACACTGAAGGAGCTTCAGCCACGATACTTGGTTTCTTACCTCATGAGCCTAGGGTAATTATACAGTAAACAACTCTAATGCTTCTTTGTATACTGCCTGTTTACGTATTGTATATTCAAGAGCAGAGTAAGCCTTGCTTCACAATGTTCTTTAAGAGGACACTCCCAGTAACTTAAGTGCAGCAGCAGAACTGATTTTTCAGCGTGGAAAAAGCCAGTACATGGAAAGTTTCTGCAATTTAGTAATATGGGAAATTCCAGCCACGTCTCTAATGTTAATGTCTCTGCACTAATAGCTGTCCTGACTTAAGCAGTAGAACAACATTTTAAGTGATCCATTTCTGTAGATAAGCATAAAGGGTCTGGATCCAACCCCTCCTAAAACATAAAAAAAAATAAATAAAAAAGCACCTTTCTGCTATGTTTTAGGAGGGTCTGGATCCAGCCCCTCCTAAAACATAGCAGAAAAGTGCTTTTTTATTTATTTTTTTAACGGAATATATATATTTTTTTGAGCTTTATACAAGTACTTTAACGTAAGACAGCATAGACATAGAAACAGAATATCAAGAATCAGGTTCTAGCCCAAGATGATAATACAGAAAGTACCTGCACAATTTATATGTAGAAAAATTACAAATACTTTAACCAGTTCCCATCCGCGCTACAGCCTATATACGGCTGCAGCGCGGACTTGAATTTTCAGGAGGCCGTTTTTAAACGGCCTTCCAGTGACACGCTCCCGCGAGCGCACATCGGGGAGAATCTGTGTCGGCCGTGTCCCTTGGACACAGCCGATCACAGATCGTGGTGAATGGCCAATCACAGCGGCCATTCACCACGTGATCAAGCCGTCCAATGAGAGATGGTCTCATATGTAAACATATGAGATCATCTCTCATCGCCGGCGCTCCTTCCTCACACGGACCTGCAGTGTGAGGAAGGAGGGGGAGCCGTTAGCTGCCGGGGACACACAGGAATGTAATCAGGGCACTGATCACCAGTGCCCTGATTACTAAAGGTAAAACACATACACAAATTGCCACCATCAGTGCCCGCCATCAGTGCCCCCCATCAATGCCCACAATCAGTGCCCATAGTGCTGTCAGTCAGTGCCCATCAGTGCCTGCTCATCTAGGCACTGATGAGCACTGACTGGCAGCACTATGGGCACTGAGTGTGGGCACTGATGGTGCTGCCCATCAATGCTCATCAGTGCTGCCCATCAATGCTCATCAGTGCCACCCGTCAGTGTCCATCAGTGCCATCCGCCACTGCCCATCAGTGCTGCCTCTCAGTGCCCAGCAGTGCCACCTCTCAGTGCCCAGCAGTGCCGCCTATCAGTGCTCATCAGTGCGGCATATTAGTACCTCCTCATCAGTGCCCATAAGTGCCACCTCATCAGTGCCCATCAGTGCAGCCTATCAGTGCCCATCAGTGCCGCCTCATCAGCGCCCTTCAGTGAAGGAGAAAATTTTATTTTCAAAATTTACTCGCAGAAAATAAGAAAAACTTTTTTTTTTTTTCAAAATTTTCTGTCTTTTTTTTCTTTTTTTTTTGTAAAAAATAAAAAACCCAGAGGTGATTACATACCACCAAAAGAAAGTTCTATGTGTGTGAAAAAAATGATAAAAATTTCATATGGGTACAGTGTAGCATGGCCGCGCAATTGTCAGTCAAAGTGTGAGAGCGCTGAAAGCTAAAAATTGGTCTGGATGGGAAGTAGGCAAGTAGTTAAATACAAATGTAGCACTGCCCCCTAGAGGGCTGCTGAGAATAATGCCTTGGGGGTCCCCTGCGTTACCATTAGCAACCGATAGCAGGCAAAACGGCATGCACAGCTTTTGGCTCAGACAATAATCAGATGTTGGTTTTTGTGTTTATATTTGGAACTGGGATGGGAGAAGGGATGAGTGGGATACTCTGACTATGAACTATGCACAATTCTGAGGACACTAGCTGCAATGTGTGCAGCAAGGCCGCTACTTCACCCTGCCTCTGAAGTGAAGATAAAAAAGTATGATCCTGTTTTGAGTTTCTCTTCAGGGTCTAACTTGGCACCCCCTTTCTAAATTGCTGTGTGTGCTGAACTCCTGTCCACTGATACTCTTCTGGAGTGGTCCCCTTTCCTGGGCAGACCCCTGGCAAGCTTCCCAGTACTACTCACGGACACTGTTTTTCCCAAGGTTGCTTCTGCCTCATCTCCGCTTGTCAGTCTCCTGGACCTCCTGGCTCAGCACCACACTCCTGGTCCACTAGGCCGACTGCCTGTGACCACTTTCCAAAACCAACAGGAGGAGAGACAGCTGTCACCCTCTTCCTGGGACCTGGCTTCCCCCCCAAAGACATCCTGTCACATGTGCCCTTGGCTTTTATAACATATCCCAGGATGCACCACTGTTTGTGCCACCCACTGGGATAGTTACAAAAGCCTGTGTGTCACAGGTTTCCTCCACTATCCAACAGGATACAGTGGGGACATTCCCTCAGGCCAGATGAATCACACATGGACACATGCAACAGGCCTAACTAACAAGCAGGCTCTCCTGATAAGCAGACAGAGCAAACTATATTTTACCTGCCTAGCACCTATCTAGGAGGGTGCTACATATTTCTGAGGATTCATTTCAACATTGAACAACTACAGTGCTCTTGGTCAATCCAAAATATTAAACCTCAAACCTGAATATTTAAGTTTAAAAGTGAGGTTTTGGCTTTCTTTGAAGAATATCTATGTGTGCACATTTTTTTGGGCAACTATTAGCATGCAGAATTATTATATAACTAAATGAAAAACAAACATTTTCCTATCTCACGTGTTTATTTTCATCTGAGACTAATAAACACACAACTCAAAATTTACAAATAAACATTTCTGACATTTCGAAAAAAAAATGCAGATCAGTGACCAATATAGCCACCCTTCTTTTCAATAACACTCCTAAGCCTTCCATTCATGGAGTCTGTCAGTTTCTTGATATGTTGTTGATCAACTTTTTGTGCAGCAGCAACCACAGCCTCCCAGACACTGTTCAGAGAGGTATACTGTTTTCCTTCACCAGGCATTCTCCTGCAGATGGACACACTAGGCTTTTACCTACCTAGCACCTACCTAGGAGGGTGCCACACAAAAAAGCAACCTAGATTGTTATATGTATCGTTCTTTGATTATTTTTTTTTTCCCCCCAAACCTTGGAATAATAGAACAGTCTCATCAGGAAGAACTATGTTAAATAAAGCTGGGATTATGAAATTAATAGGGGATAATGTGGGAATCCGAAAGACCCAAGATAAAAGTTAATAAAACTTTATCAGATGCTCTTTGTGACATTCACAAATCATGCAAGCATTTAGTAATCTCATTTAGGAGTTTTGTGATTGCAAATCTGTAAGCATCTCTTGTTTCTTTTAGTACAAACCTCATGCAGAATTGAGGCTCTTTCACACAAGTAAACGTTTTCCATGTGTGCCTTCCTGCGAGCTGCTGTTGGATGCATGCTTATGTATAGCTGATGCTTACAATTTGCTCTATGGTAATCAAAGGCTGTACATGCACATTGGGCGCAGCAATACATTATCTTGAGTACAAACTAACCAATACAAAATAAGCTTAACCACTTGACCTCAGGAAGATTTGACCCTCTTCATGACCAGGCCATTTTCTGCTATTCCGCACTGTTAGTTAACTAGAATTTGTGCAGTCTTGAACACATTAAATTTATATCATTTTTTTCACACAAATAGAGCTTTCTTTTGGTGGTATTTTGGCACCACTGGGTTTTTTGTTTTTTTTTTGCAATAAGAATAGATGGAAAAGTTTAAAAAAATAACCAAAAAAACACTTTCTCTTACGTCCTCCGACAGTCGCCGCCCACTTCATATTCATCACCAATGGGGTTATGTCCTTTATTCCGTAGGAGTAGCTAGGCAATAGAATATGTTAGTACAAAGACTTTTAACATATCCCACCCCCAGGGGGTGGTCCCCTCAGTACATAACCCTCCACTTCCTGTATCCAACTCAGTTTCATTTGTCTAGCTGTCAGGAGTAGCTGGAAGTTTCTGTGCTGGGGCACTTGTCTCAGCTCTCTTTCCTTTCTTTGGATTTTATTTGAGTTTTTTCTCTCTTTCTTGTTAGCTGTTATTTTACCAGCGTTAGTTAGTTCTTCTGATGAAGAGGATCATGCGGGCTGCGTCTCCGGCTGATCCCCCTGGTAGCAGGCTGTGGGTCAGTGGCTTCTCAGCCCGCCATCGAGCGTTCAGTCAGGTATCGCTCCTTAGTTATCTGAACGACCCATCCCTGTTCCGTGCAGGGATGCTAGGTGAGGTGGCTACCTCACTGGACGCTGTGCGGTTTCTCAACCCACCTTCTGATGCGTCCTGGATGCGACTCTCCCTGCCTCATGTGCAGCGGTTTGTTCGCCTGTGCGGGTCCCCCACGCCATGTGAGAGGTAAGTGCATTTATGTGGGGACCTGTCTGTCTGGGGGGTGTCAGTCTGGGACTGTGTACCTTGCCCTGTGTTCACACTATTACGTTTTCCCTATCTCTCACATTGCAAGCTGTGGGCTGCAGGAGGGGGGGCTGGCTGCACTCTGTGTCAGTTTTCTGTTTGTGTGAACGGCTGTGTGCTGTGGGGCTTGAGGTTCTCATGCTTGGGGCACATTACAGCGCCGCTGCGGCGTTTTACCATGTTCCTTTTTTGGGCAGATGGTGTGTTTTACTTCTCCCTCATGGGGTGTGGGAGCGGCAGTTTCGGCGCCAAACGGCGCCATTTTGACTGCGATCGCTCCGGCCGCATGTTTTACATGCATGGCGGCCATTTTCCTGTAGCCTCCATAGGCTTTCATAGAGCGCCCTGTATGCCAGCATTTCCTTTCCTTCAGGAGCACCGCAGGCAGCAGCAGCACCACCGATCTCTCCAGGTTCATTTCTTTTTATTTTTATTCCCTGTATCCTGCCTTGGTATACTTGTCCCTGTGGGGGTCCCTTGTGTGGGATGCTTAGTGTGAGTGGGCTACGATCGCAGCGCTCTCTTAAAGGGGCGGTCACCCATTTATTTTTGCTGCTACAAGGGCATGGATTTTCAGGAATGCTAGTTTCCTGCCAATTTAGGGGGAAGCCAGGGGACTGCGGTTTCCCCCCCCCCCCCCCCGGGGGGGGGATTTGGCTGCGATTGTGGCTAGCCTTGCGACTCAGGTGCAAATGCTGGTGGTTGCTCAATCCTCTAACAGGCCCAGAGTTTTCAATTTCCTCTGTTTCAAGAGGGTGATGGTACTGGGGCTGCTGGGGCAGAGATCTCCTTATCGGGGTCTCGTTCCTCCCGGGACCTTATAGGGTCAGTAATGGAGGCTGAGGTAGAGGGGGTTGATAATTCTCCCCCTGGCTCGTCTGAAGAGCTTGCGCTCATGGATGAATTGGTTGCTTCTATCAAGCAAACTCTGCGTTTGGAGGAGGAAACATGTCCTCCTGCTGCCTTGGCGGCTTATGGGACGCAGAAAAGGCGCATATCATCGCAGATGTTTCCATGCACTGATGATTTTCAGCGCGCTGTGAAAGAACGATGGCGTAATATACGCAAACCTTTTGCTGTACCAAGTAGGTTTAAGCTGCGCTATCCTTTTACGCCCGCTACTGATGGGCGTTGGTGTGTCCCACCTCCGGTGGACCAGGCGTTAGCAGTTTTGAACAAGTCCACTGCGATTCCTGCTGCAGACACCCCGGTGTTCCGGGATGCCACGGACAAGAGGATGGAGTCCTTTGCCCGTCGTACCTATTCTATTATGGGTTCTGTGTTGAAAGCTTTATTGCTTCACTTATGGCGGCCCAGGCGGTCGCGAACTGGACGCAGGTGCTTAGGCGTGTCCGGGTGGCTGATTCTGCCCCCCAGGCGACTTTGGATATGGTGGATCAAATCCACCAGGGTGTCATGTATTTGTGTGATGCGGACCTGGATATGGTTCCGTTGGCTGCACGTGTACACAGTGTGGCGGTGTTATCTCGCCGCCTGGTTTGGTTGAAGGGTTGGTCTGTGGATCAATATTCACGTAAGACCTTGGCCAATCTGCCGTTTGATGGTTCTCGCCTTTTTGGCGAATCCCTGGATGCCCTAATTAAAGGGGTCATGGGGGGTAAGAGCACGCTCTTACCTCAATCCCACTAGACTAAGACGGCTCCTGGAAAACAGAATGATTTCTTTCGGCCCCCTCAGGGGTCCTTTCGTGCCTTTCGGTCACATTTTGGGACAAGCCGTCCAAGGGTCAAGGCTCCCGCAAGAAGCCGTGGGCAGGTAGGCAAAAGTCCGGCCATTCCGGTTCTGCGGCCCACAACAGTGCGGCCTGAAGGGGCGCCCTCACCCACTTCACAGAAAATCGTTCGATCTGGCCACTAGATCGAGTTTCTCGGCCGGAGAGCAGATTTTTTCCCTCAAGTCTTCTGTTATCCCCGGAGCGTTTGCGGGACCTGCATCTAGTGGTGCAGGACCTGAGGGCTCAGGGAGTGGTGGTCCCGGTGTCTCATCGGGACAGATTTCGGGGGTTCTATTCCAATCTGCTCACCGTGCCCAGGAAGGAGGGCAAGGTGCGTCCGATTCTGGACTTAAAGGCGCTGAACCGCCTTGTGCGGGTGCGCAGGTTCCGCATGGAATCCCTGCGGTCGGTGGTGGCTGCCCTGGTTCCGGGGAAGTTCATGGCTTCCATCGACTTGCAAGATGCGTATCTTCACATCCCGATTTTCGAGGGTCACCAGAGGTACCTTCGATTCGCCATAGCGGAAGATCATTACCGATTTGTGGCGTTGCCTTTTGGTCTCGCCTCTGCTCCAAGGGTGTTCACCAAAGTGCTGGCACCGGTTCTGGCTTTGTTGAGGGCCCAGGGCATTTCGGTTCTGGGGTATCTGGACGATATTCTGGTTCGGTCTGCGACCAGCCAGAGTCTGGAGAAGGATCTGTCCATCACGTTGCAGACTCTGCAGGAGTTTGGTTGGACGATCAAGTTTCCAAAGTCGACATTGTGCCCATCGGTTCGGATTTCTTACCTGAGTATGATTCTGGACTCTGTCCAGGCGTAGGTCTTCCTGCCGGAAGAAAAACTCGCAGCTCTTCAGGAGGCAGTCAGGTCCCTCAGGGACGTTCCATCTTCATCCATTCGGACGTGCATGCGGTGTCTGGGATTGATGGTCTCTGCTTTCGAGGCGATTTCCCTTCGCCCAGTTTCACACGCGGGATCTCCAAGCGGAGATATTGTCCAAGTGGGACGGGCGTCCGCAGTCTCTGGATCTCCAGATGTCATTGAGTTCTCAGACCAGAAGGGATCTTCTGTGGTGGCTTCTATCCCCTTCAGTATCGGGGGGCAAGTCTTTTCGTCCCCTTTCGTGGACGGTGATCACCACGGACGCCAGCCTGTCGGGCTGGGGTGGTGTTCTGGGCGTTCTGTCCACCCAGGGTGTTTGGTCGACGGAGGAATCCTCCCTTCCGATCAACGTTCTGGAACTGCGAGCGACGGACAATGCCACGGCGGTGACTTACATCAATCACCAAGGGGGCACCAGGAGTGCCCGGGCGGCTCGAGAAGTGGCCGCGATTCTGTCTTGGGCCGAGACGCATGTCCCGGCAATATCGGCAGGTCACATTCCGGGGGTGAAAATTTGGCAGGCGGATTATCTGAGCCGTCGAACCCTGGACCAGGGAGGATGGTCCCTTCACCCGGCTGTCTTCCAGATGTTGTGCGCGAGGTGGGGTCTTCCGGAGGTAGACCTGTTCGCGTCTCGTCTGAACTACACAGTACCACGGTTCGTGGCAAGGAGTGCGATCCTCGGGCAGACGCGTCGGACGCGTTGGTTGCCCCGTGGCATCAGTACCAACTGATGTATGCGTTCCCGCCGATTCAATTGCTGTCCAGGTTCCTTCGCGGAACCGACCACGGTGATTCTTGTGGCACCGGACTGGCCTCGCTGGTCCTGGGACGCAGACCTCGTAAATCTGGCAATCGACGCCCCGTGGCGTCTGCCTCTTCGAGAAGATCTTCTGTCACAAGGACCGATCTTCCATCCTGCTTTACAGTCGCTGGCCTTGACGGCCTGGCTGTTAAAACCGAGGTCCTGAAGAACAGGGGTCTTTCCCCTGAGTTCTTTAACACCTTAATAAATGCGAGGAAGTCTTCCTCGGGGAAGGTTTATTACCGTACTTGGAAGGCGTATTTTGCCTGGTGCGTATCCAGGGGTTTCTCTCCTGACACTTATCGGTGTCTAGGGTGTTGCCCTTCCTTCAGACGGGTGTTGACCAGCGTCTGGCGCTGGCCACGATCAAGGGTCAGGTGTCTGCTTTGGCCGTTCTTTTTCGACGGCCTGTGGCATCTGATTCTTTGGTTAGCACTTTTGTGCGGGGGGTACGTCATCTGATCCCTCCTAGGAGGGACCCTCTTACCCCTTGGGACTTGAATCTAGTTCTATCAGTATTGCAGCGTGCTCCTTTTGAAAGGTTCAGGGAGATCTCGCTGTCTTTGTTATCCAAGAAGGTCGCCTTTTTGGTGGCTATCACCTCGACTCGTCGAGTGTCTGGGCTGGCAGCCTTGTCCTACAAGTCTCCGTGTCTGGTTGTGCATTTGGACAAGGTGGTCTTGCGACCTAACCCTTCTTTTCTTCCAAAATGGGTTTCGGACTTTCATCTCAATGTGGACATTGTCAAACCTTCGCTTTGCGCGAAGCCGAAGCATCCGACGGAGGTGTTGCTTCACTCCTTGGATGTTGTCCGGGCGATTAGAGTCTATTTCACATCGACTGAGTCTTCTCGCAAGTCGGATGCCTTGTTTGTCCTTCCGGGAGGTCCTCGGAAGGGCATGGCGGCGTCGGCTTCTACAATCGCCAAATGGATCAGACGGACCATTGATCAGGCCTATGCTTTGAGGGGGAAAGTTCCCCCTGTACCTGTGAAGGCGCACTCTACCAGATCTCTGAGTACGTCTTGGGCCTGTCGTCATGGGGCCTCTGTGGCCCAGGTGTGTGAGGCGGCGACTTGGTCGACCGTACACACTTTCACGATATTCTACAGAGTAGATGTTCAGGCATCGGCTGATGCTTCCTTTGGCCGCAAGGTTCTTAGTGCGGCAGTTTCCTAGAGCCCTTGTTACGGGTTCTTTGGCTTTTTGGGATTTTTGTTTTTTCCCTGGGTTTTCTTGCTCCTGTTGAGCGAGTGTTTTGTTCTTATGCCCAACTGGTTTCCTTCCTTTGGTAAGGTTCCTTTCTCTGATGGGGAGACGGCGTTGCCTTGGGCGCGGCTGTGTTCTTCCCACCCCTCATGTTTACACTGCTTTGGGACATCCCCATTGGTGATGAATATGAAGTGGGCGGCGACTGTCGGAGGACGTAAGAGAAAACGGAATTTTTGTAAAATCTTACCTGTAAAATTCCTTTCTCTGAGTCCTCCGACAGTCGCCGCCCCCGCCCCTCTTTTGGGGTTTTGATGTACTCTCTACTGCTATTCCACTGAAACTGAGTTGGATACAGGAAGTGGAGGGTTATGTACTGAGGGGACCACCCCCTGGGGGTGGGATATGTTAAAAGTCTTTGTACTAACATATTCTATTGCCTAGCTACTCCTACGGAATAAAGGACATAACCCCATTGGTGATGAATATGAAGTGGGCGGCGACTGTCGGAGGACTCAGAGAAAGGAATTTTACAGGTAAGATTTTACAAAAATTCCGTTTTTTTATTTTCTACTATAAAACCTATCCATTAAAATAATGTAAAAATAAATATTTCTTCATGAATTTAGACCAAAATGTCTTCTGGTACATGTCTTTGGTTAAAAAGATACTGGATTTTTTTTTTTTTTATACTAGTAATGGCAGTAATCAGCAACTTATAGTGGGACTCTGATAGTATGGGAGGCAATCTGACACTAGCTGACGCTGGCTGGGGGGTACACAGATATCAATAGTGTCACTAATACTGTGATCAGTGCTAATACTATACACTGTCACTGTACTAATGACATTGGCTGGGAAGAGCTTATCAAAGGGTTAAATATGTGCCCAACTATGTGTAATATGTGTGTAATGTGGTGCTTTTACTAAGCGGTCTTGCGTTTTTGTTTTTTTTTGTTTTTTTTCTTTCCCCGCTCAGTGTTCAGAGCTCTGTGTTGTTTCACAGAACTCCCTTCCTTGTAGTGACAGAGCCGATCAGCAGGTGCCAGCGATCACTTGTTTCCGACACCCTCTGATCGGCTTGTGCTGTGACAAATCGTAGCACTTCTGGACCAGGGGGTGCACACAAGCGCCCCCTACCTGGAAGGGCTGGATCATGTATCAGATACGTGATCCAGCGCAGAGTGGCCGCCCTGCCTCAGTATATCTGTGTGGGGCGGTCAGCAAGTGCTTTTAAGGTAAAAAATATACTGAAAAATAAAGAATGATGTACAGATTTTTTTTTTTTTTGACAGGAAGAGAGTGTTTCTTCTCTGCCAAAACACAATTTTCTTTTCTTTTAACAATGCATTCATATGCACAGTGCTATTTACAACCCCAATTTAAAAAATGTTAGCAAACTGCACCATCAGTACTTAAAGATATATCCAGGTTTTAGAGCCGCAGATGACCCATCAAGACATCTTTTTCAGGGAAGGCCTTGCATATTTCAGCAAGACTTTGCTAAACCACATACTGTATCTATTACAACAACTTGGCTTCATAGTAGGAGAGCCTGGGTGCTTAACTGGCCTGCCTGCAATCCAGACCTTTCACAAACTGAAAGTATTTATTGCATCTTGAAACCAAAAAATACGTCAAAAGACCCAGTACTGTTGAATCCTGTATCAGGCAAGAATGGGACAACATTCCTCTCTCAAAACTCCAGCAACTGGTCCCCTCAGTTTCCAGACATCTACATAATGTTATTAAAAGGAGAGAGGATGCAACACTGTGGTACACATAGGCCTGTCTCAGCTTTAATTATTTGAGACATGTTTCTGCCATCAATTACGAAATTACCTTATTTTTTTCTTACAATGGTACATTTTCTTAGTTTGAACGTTTGATATATTTTCTATTGTAAATAAAATATGGATTTATGAGATTTGCAAACCATTGCATTCTGTTTTTATGTAGATTTTACACAGCCTCCCAACTTTTTGGTAATTGGGGTTATACATTCCCAGCATCTGGCAGATGCCAGAGAGCAGAGGCTAGTGCCATGATAGAGCAGCACCCTCACACGTGAGTGTTGCGCGCCCCCCCCCATCAACAGATGAAAGGGACATCAGTAGAGGATAGAAGCTGCAAATATATCACCATGGTGCTCTCTCGAGGGGCACATTTCATAATATTGTAACTGCTTTCCTGACCTACTCTGCTTTTTATTAGGTATATTTATATGTGGGTGTTAACATCAAATCTGCTAGCCTTCTAACTGATTAACAAGTAAAAATAAAATAGCCATTTGCATATGGCAGGGCCACATAACTCATTCTACTGAAGCACAAATGGAAACTCCTCTTATCAGTCTAAAGACTGCCTAAAGACATTCATTCAGTCAGTTTAAAGCTTTCTATTTGTTACTCAGCAATGATTTTCTGAAGTTCCCCAGAAATATTATATTGCTGCTTGTAGAAGCATTTAGTTACTCTTTCTTGTGTCATTTTCCAGATGTGCTATTACATTTTGCAGCATAATGCTTTTATTGCCACAAACCGTTTTAGTTTAATTGGTTAATGATTATGTGTGCTTTTTTTATTTATTTATTTTTTAAATAGTCATTTAGCGAACGTGGCACATCACTCTCTTCACGTCAAAGGAAGCAGCCCAGATGTGGCACATGTAAGTCTTAATATATTACTTTTGTTTACTGAACTTTAATCCTGAACTTAATGCTCAAAATCTTCAACTGAAATATATTCCTCAGCCACAAAGGATATAAATCCTTTGTGTGTACTGAATGCCTTTGAAAACCCGCTAGTACCTTGTAAAAGTAGCAGTGACCCTATCACAGTGCTGTACATATCCTGAGCAGGGAGGGGTGGGACAGACTCAGCATGTCCTCCCATTACAGGCTGCCTGCAGAAAACTACAGGAAGGAATGGATACAAGACCAATTATCCTGCACAAGGAGAGAGTGCAGCAGTGACCAATCTCGATTACAGGGAAATCCTGCACAGAGACAAAGTTACTGCAGAAATCTGGAAGAAATATGCAAAGCATACCAATATATTCACCAATGAGCTATACCTTTGACAGGTTAAAGTGGTTGTAAAACCCCCTTGTGTGTTTGTACCGATCGGTAAGCCGATAAGCTTTACCTATAGGTACTGTAAATATCTCCTAAACTTGCACAGTTAAGGAGATATTTACTTTTATAGTGTGCCGATGATGTCATTGGCACATGTGCTCTGAAGGAACGGCCACCCATGCCATTTCTTCAGGGCCCTATGCCGTGACCGGTGGCTCCCGGCACAGCCAGATACTGCGGACCCAGAAGGAAGACTTTTGAAGATGGATGCGGCCCCCAGCAGGGACGACAAGGGATTCATTTGGAGGTATGCGATGCATACTAGCACATTATGCCTTTACTTTTCAGGTAACAAAAAGAAAAAAAATTACTTTACTTCCTCTTTAAGTGAATTTCACTGATTATCTCATTACAATAGCATCTGCTTGCTGCCAAATCCATCTCCCGGCAACTTTCAAATATGTTGTTCCTGAAGTTAATGGTTTAAATGCAGAAAAATGAGCAGTTTGTTGTGTATGGGGGCTGCATAGGTGCCTAGGCTAACCTGTGTCCACAGCCAAAGGCCCTTACAATGGGCATGTGAGCATCAGAAGTGCACCATGGAGGAAGAGAGCCTGGTCTGATGAATCACGTTTTCTGTTACATAATTTAGATTGCCGGGTGAGTGTGCATCGCATGTGCAAGAGATGGCACGAGAATGGAAGCAATGTCATGCTTTTAGCAATATTCTGCTGGGAAACATTGGGGTCCTATCATTCATATGGATGTTACCGGGCATGTGCTACCTACATAAACTTTTGCAGTGGCCTCTTTCAGCAGGGTAATGTGTCCTGCCACACTGCAAAAATTGGGTCAAGGAACATGATTTTGAGGTGTTGACTTGACTTCCAAATTCTGTAGATCTCAACCCATTGAGCATCTGTGGCATGTACTGGAAAAACAAGTCCAATCCATGTAAGCCCCACCTTACAGCTTAAAGGATCTGCTACTGGCGGCTTGGTTCCAATATCACAGCATATTCTCAAGATTCCAGTGGTGTCCACAATATTTGCTTAACTTAAACGTTCACCATCAAACGTTTTTCCCCCTTATACGAGTCCTGGGAAGAAAGTCCTGTATGAGGGGAGCACTGTGTGTGTGTGTACATAATCTCACAAAAGTGATTAGAAAGGTGTCAGAACCTTCCATGTTTTTATTATCGTGTCCCTCTGGGGCTTCAAAATAGAGAAGGGAAATTCCACTTCCTAAGCCATTAACTGGACAGGAGGTGATGGGAATGCTGCTAGGGCTACACTGGCTATTCATTCTCTTTGCTGCTCAAAAGTCCTCTTAATTGTATCACACTGAAAGCAATGTGAGGTTGATGAAAATGATAATTCCAGTAAGTCATTGAAACGTCCAGTAGCAAGGACATTTTGAATGCTGATGCTGTAGCTTTTAACCTCAGTACGGGCAGGGAGCTGGAGAAAGAGTATGCAAGGAGCCTGGCATTGTACCCACGATTCTCTGAAGAAAAAATGAAATACATAACAGTAAAGTATTTTTGTTTTATGGTACTAATAGCCAGAGGTGGGGGACTCGAGTCACATAACTTGACTTAAGTCAGACTTAAGCCACCAGTTTGAGGACTTGAGACTTGCTTGAATAAAATTAATAAAAGACTCGACTTGACTTTGACTTGGTATTCATGACTTGAGACTTGACTTTGACTTGAGACATATGACTCAAAATTACTTTACTTTTTTAAGTTAGAAACATAACGGGCACATTCATTTTGCTTTAACACATCTTGAGAAAATGCAAATATTTAATGACACCACAGTAACTTAAAACACCTCAGTGTGTTCTGATTTTTAGGACACTGGCTGTTTAACAATGGAAATACTTAACCTGTTTTTAGTGACTGTGGTGCTGAAACATGACCGGACGAAGGATTTTGAGCTGTTTGGGCGTTTTTAAAGTGTTTCTTTAATATGCCAAGAAAAAAGTATTAGGCAGTTTTGTTAATGTTGAAAATGAAACAAAACCTTTCCTGACCACTGACTTTTAACTGATTTAAAGGTGAAAATCAGTATTTTGACTTGACCAAAATAAATGACTTGACTTGCTTGACTTCTAGCAGGGACTCGACTTGACTTGCTTGCTTTTCGCCACAGTAACTTGGGACTTGCTTGATACTTGAAGGTTAAGACTTGAGACTTGCTTATGACTCGCACATGTGTGACTTACTCCCATGTCTGCTAATAGCCATTGTAGCCTTGTATTGCAGGGAACAGACAATAATAAACAACTGACAAGTTCTAACTTTTCCCTATGCTGCCAAATAAAGCTGGGTACACATGGGCCAAATGTTAGGAGACCACAGCCGCTAAAAAAAAAAACTGGCTGACATTCAACCCGTGTGTATATCTGTGTTTCTGATAGAAGCCGGCCGTGCATGCTGGAAAACCAGCATCCGATCAGCGCTCTCAGCCAATGGCAGAGAACTCTAATCGGAGTGTTCTGGCATTGGGGCTATCCCCCCTGTCAGAACACAACAGCTCAGCAGGGGATCGCTGAACTAACCTCACATGGTTAGTACAGCAGTTCTGACTGGAGCTGACGTATTTTAATTTTTCGTTCAACCCATGGGGTTGAATGGAAAAAAACTAATGGTGTGTACCAGGCTTAACAAAAAATTGTGTTTTTCAGAGATCCCATGCAAGATAGGGGAACACAGTAATAAAAATTTGGCAGATATTCATGTTTCACCCAAAACTGCAAAAATGTTCCAATGGGTGCATTTATTTAGCCATTTTACAACTGTTTGTTGTATTTTTATGTACAGAAATGTGTAATTTTTTTTTTTCTTTCTCCACAGGCTCGGCTTCTCTTTTTCAACAGTATACATGTAGTTTTGGCTAATGGAATGAGACTTTTGGGAATTACCCCACTTAATAAAATGTAGTTTAAATACCATGTCGGGAGGCTGTTTTTAATAAAAACTGAAAAAAATATATATAATTTTTTCTCTTTTGCCCGTTCATTTGATATTTTAGTAGCCATGGCTCATTGGTTCTGAAACCACAATAATGTTACCTGCAAATGTGTTAATGGGGGGGAGGAGAAGAATACTTAAAGCAATTTTTTTTTTATACCATTCTCACTGCACTCTGTCCACTGCCACAGGCCCTGACAGAAGTAATGTTAAATGACTACTCAGTGGTATGTTTTTCTAAGCAAGCATATGTCAATAGAAAAAATTTTTGCAGTCCATATCTGCAGTTCATGCACATTTTGCAATTTTTTTTTCTCTTTCAGGGCCCTTAAGCTTTGTACAAAGGGGGAGTGTTTTTTTTTTTTTTTTTTAGTTATGCATGCTGAAAAACAGAGGTTGCCGTACTAAGCGATGTTAGTGCGGCGATTTCCCCCTGTGCTATTGTGTTCTGACAGGGGGACTGCACCGCCACGACCCCCCTCCCCACCAGAACACACTGATCAGCACTTGCTAGTTTTCCAGCATGCTCATTCAACAGAAGCAGGTTGTTGAACCAGCTGCTGTACACACTGGCTGAATGTCAGACAGTTTCTGTTGAACCTGTCGATGTTTGGCCCATGTGTACCAGCCTTTAAAGAAAAATGCCTGTTGTGCTGCCAGGAATGCATTCAGCTCTAAATTTCTTATTGTGGGCTGAGCATTCAAAGCCACAGCCATTTTTTCTTTTGATGAACTAGTTTATCCAACTGTGTTCATCTCTAATGCAATGGACAATAAAACAGACTTGCAGTCCCATGATGAGAACTGGGTGGGCTGACAGTGAGATCACCCAGGAAGCGTGCACAGGACAGCTTTGAATTTCTGACAAGATCCACAAGCTTCCTTTTTCACATTTTTAAAATGGATATAAACAAAATTCTTTCAATTTTACAGACCAAAATGAATCAAATAAAGTTTACCTATAAACAATAACTTATTTTCCGCGCTGTGATGTATATTTTGGTGAAAAAATAATGTATAAAACCTGAAGCTGCTGCTCACTAGGTAAAATACCAGAAAAAACTAAAAACATAAATAGACAGCGCTAACAGGTGACAAAATGTAAAATGAATTATAAATATATATAAATGTGCTACAATAATTAATTGGTGCCCTAAAACATTGATGCTCTAAAAAATTGATTGGTACAACCAAAAAGTGTATTTATAAACAATACATATATAATAAATAATAAAGTGCTAAGATTAAGTGTCCATAATATAACCATTAAGGTGCAAAGTGATTTGTTAAGGTGCAGTCCAATGAATGCTTCTTCAACAGAAAACTAAAGTGCCAAACAGGTGCTCGAATCCATAAAAGTGCCCAAGTGCTCTTCAGGAAAAAGGCCCCCAATGGGGATGCACTCACCAGATTTTGGGTAAAAATGAGCCTTGAACATGTATAATGTTCCTTGATCGGATCACAGGATCAATGCAGCTACCCTAGCATATGAGATATCCCTCAAACGGATGGATGGATGACATGCACCTCATAGACTGGCTCCTTAATAATTCGTCTCCTCTCTCTCTCCCATGTGTGTTTCAAATATAAAGAGAGAAGCCATACATAGTGAAGCCCGTAATATTTATTTGAAACAGAATGGTAAGAATAATACTCACAAAGTATCTTTAAAAAATCGGCAGTAAACAGCATTAAGCAGCCTAGCACAGTCAATCCTCCAATTTCCGTGTCGCTGCCGGCGTGCGTTCCACGGTGGTTAACAGGAAATGACGCTGCAAAAGCTCCGCTGCCCGGAAGTGCGTCGACGCGTTTCGTCCGCCTTAATGGGCGTTTGATAACGCCCATTAAGGCGGGCGAAACGCGTCGACGCACTTCCGGGCAGCGGAGCTTTTGCAGCGTCATTTCCTGTTAACCACCGTGGAACGCACGCCGGCAGCGACACGGAAATTGGAGGATTGACTGTGCTAGGCTGCTTAATGCTGTTTACTGCCGATTTTTTAAAGATACTTTGTGAGTATTATTCTTACCATTCTGTTTCAAATAAATATTACGGGCTTCACTATGTATGGCTTCTCTCTTTATATTTGAAACACACATGGGAGAGAGAGAGGAGACGAATTATTAAGGAGCCAGTCTATGAGGTGCATGTCATCCATCCATCCGTTTGAGGGATATCTCATATGCTAGGGTAGCTGCATTGATCCTGTGATCCGATCAAGGAACATTATACATGTTCAAGGCTCATTTTTACCCAAAATCTGGTGAGTGCATCCCCATTGGGGGCCTTTTTCCTGAAGAGCACTTGGGCACTTTTATGGATTCGAGCACCTGTTTGGCACTTTAGTTTTCTGTTGAAGAAGCATTCATTGGACTGCACCTTAACAAATCACTTTGCACCTTAATGGTTATATTATGGACACTTAATCTTAGCACTTTATTATTTATTATATATGTATTGTTTATAAATACACTTTTTGGTTGTACCAATCAATTTTTTAGAGCATCAATGTTTTAGGGCACCAATTAATTATTGTAGCACATTTATATATATTTATAATTCATTTTACATTTTGTCACCTGTTAGCGCTGTCTATTTATGTTTTTAGTTAAAGTTTACCTATAACATAACCCTCTGCTCAGGTCATGATTTGGGTGGCTGCAAGTGTATTACACTTGTCTTATTCCTACTTCTGGGTATATTTATTATTAAATGTGTGTGTGTATATATATATTTTTAGTTTTTTTTTTTTTTTAATCTCACATTCTGATTTTAATCTTACATTCTGATGATATGTACCAGATTCAACCTCTAAATATCAGGGCAGTAGGCAACCTTTTGAGCATAATGTGCCAGAAAATGTTTTCAAAGAAACAGAGTGCCGACTACATAAAAATAAATTTCAATTTTAATGTTATTTCACACTCTCAATTCTGAAAAGGAAATTTTATAAAGTAAATGCTGTAAACTATTTGAATAAGTGATGAACACACATATAAATAGATACAAATGCTGATAGCATTGTCAAGGCTACCTTCACACCTCAGATCAGCCCAAATCCTATAACTTCAGCCCTCATGTGAGCCCAAATCCATGCACCTTTACACCTCATACCAGGCCCAATTCCTGCACCTTTAGATCTCAAATGAGGCCCAATTCCTGCACATTCACACCTCAGATCAGGCCCAATTCCTGCACATTCACACCTCAGATCAGGCCCAATTCCTGCACATTCACACCTCAGATCAGGCCCAATTCCTGCACATTCACACCTCAGATCAGGCCAAATTCCTGTACCTTTAAACCTCAGATTCAACCAAATTTCTGCACCTTCAGATGTCAAACCATAATTTATACACACTTTAGTTTAGGCCCAATTTCTGCCCTTCCAGATCTCAGATCAGGCATGATTTTCACACCTTCAGATCTCATAAGTCCCAATGCATGCACCTTCACACCTCATATGAGCCCTAATGCATTCACCTTTCACTTCAGATCAGGCCCAGATCTTATGAGACCCAGTTTCTGCATCTTTAACCACTTGCCGACCGCCGCACGACTATCTACGTGGGCGGTCAGCCCCTCACAGGCAAAGTGACGTAGGTCTACGTCGCTCGCCTGTGAGGGTTTAGGGAGCGAGCGCGCGCCGCCGGAGGCGCGCTCCCGCGTGGTCACGGACCCCCCCGCGCGCGTGACCGGCGGACCCGATCGCCGCCGGCCACTCTGCGATCGGCGGGGGAGAGGGAGATAGTCAGGCAGCTTGTGTAAACAAGCTGCCTGTCATTCTCCTCTCTGTATGAGAGCTGATCACATGGATCTACTATGTAGATCCATTGATCACTCTGCATACAGTTGAAGCCACAGCCAATCACAGTTAGAATCACGCCCCTAGGGACACACACAGCCCCTCCCTCTCAAATAAAGTTAACCCCTTCACTACCAGTGCATTTTTACAGTAACAGTGCATATGTATAGCACTGATTACTGTAGAAATGTCACTGGTAACCCCAAAAGTGTCAAAAATGTCAGTCAAGGGTCCGATCTGTCCGCCGCAATGTCGCAGTACCGCAAAAAAAATCGCAGATCGCCGCCATTACGCGTTAAAAAAAAAAACAACAAAAATGACAAAAATCTTTCCCTTTGTTAGTAAACGCAATAACTTTTGCGCAAACCAATCAAAATACGCTTTTTGCGATTTTTTTTACCAAACATAGGTAGCATAAAACAAATTGGCCGAAAATATTAAAAAATTTTGATTTTTACATTTTTTTTTGGGGGAATTTCATATAAAAAAAAGGGAAAAATATTGCTATTTTTGCAAAATTTACGCTCTTTTTTTGTTTATAGCGCGTGATCAAAAAATCGCACAGGTGATCAAATACCACCAAAAGAAAGCTCTGTTTGTGGGAAAAAAAGGACGCCAAATTCGTTTCGGTACAGCGTCGCACGACCGCGCAATTGTCCGTTAAAGTCACGCAGTGCCGAATCGCAAAATGCCCTCTGGTCGTTTAGCAGCCAAATCCTCCGGGGCTTAAGTGGTTAAACTTCAGATCAGGCCAAATTTCTGTATCTTCACACCTCAGATTAGGCCTAATTTCTGCACATTCAGATCTCATGAGCCACAACATCTTCGCACCTCATATCTGACTTCTGCACCTCTAGATCTCAGATTAGGCCTGAGTTTTGCACATTCGGATCTCACATGAGCTCCAATGCATTCACCTTCACACCTTAAATCAGGTCAAATTTCTGCACCATCAGATCTTATACGAGACCCAGTTTCAGCATCTTCACACTTCAGATCAAGCCAAATTTCTGCACCTTCGCACCTCAGATCAGATCCCATGTGAGCCCCAGTCCATAAACTTTCACATTTCAGATCAGGTCCAACTTCTGCACCCTCACACCAGATCTCTGATTGGACCCAATTTCTTCACCTTCAGATGTGCCATAAATACACCTTCACTCCTTAAATCACACACAATTTCTGCACCTTCACACCTCCAGATCAGGCACAATTTCTTCACTGTCAGATCTTATGTGGGACGCAGTGCATGCACTTTCACATTTGAGATCAGGCTCAAATTCTGTACCTTCACACAAACCAAGCCCAACTTGTGCATCTTCACACCTTAGATTAGACCCAATCTCAGAACTCAGATCAGGTCCAATTTCTACACCTCCAGATCTCAAATGAGCCCCAAATTCTGCATCTTTAGACCTCAGCTCCAATTCCTGCAGCTTCGGAACCCCTTAAGCTCTAATTGATACAATTTTGGGCACACATTTTTTATATTAAAGCTGAACTTCAGGAAAAAAAATGTATTGTAACTATTACTTTACAACAGCTATTTGTAACTGACTGCATGTCCAGTGTGGCTTTTTTTTTTTTTGGATCCTGTAAAAAAAAAAAAAAAAATGTTTCATAAATGCAAAAGTACAGTAGCTTAGCCCTATTAATAAGTACAAGAGGTGTGTATGGCTGCTGCCTAATGCAAAATTCATACTTAGCTAAAAGCCAGCTACTACAAAAAAGGCTGTATTTTCATGTGCTGTGGGGATAAAAGCAGCAGCTGTGACAGTGGCACCCCCTCCCCCACACTTCTTTGATTTATTAATAGGGCTAAGTTACTGCACTAGTGCATTTTTTTTTTTTGAACTTATGAAAAATGAAGACCCTATGTTCCCCAATAGTCCCACTGGAAATGTATCTAGGACTGGTTCTCACAGGATTTAATGGCAATGCGTGGGTTCTCACACGTTCCCAACCTGTGTGTTTTGATAGTCCATTCATTTGAATGGAATGCAAAATACACCAGACCACGCATTAAGTAGTGCACAGGATTGTGCAAAAAAAAAAAAGAACTGCACTTGGTACTGCAGCACTGTGTCTCCAATCCACGCTTGGGGTGCCTTTAACAATATGTAGGCACCCAGCAGAAGGAACTACTACTTTGGAATTTCTATTGGTTCCATGTAGAAGTTTCTGAACCTTGTTCTAAAGTAGTAGTTCCCAATAACTAGTTGTGTCCCAAAAGTAGACCAGATCCCACAGCTACCTTAAGTCCCTTTTAATGCTGCTGCAGCCGAGGAAGATGAGTGGCTTGAGCAGGCAGGCTCAGCCAAAAGGAGTGCTGCAGTCCTGTAATTACCTGTTCTAAGGCAAAGCAGGTAGCCTGGGCTGTTGGTCTCAACACTGCTTTAGGCTCAGTGCAGAAGAGTAGTGAATGGACGGGAGCTGAAGTGGGAGGTCCAGAGCTGAATTGGGCAGGCAGGAACAGTAGCTGGCTGGAAGCATCCCTGCTGTTTTCTATACGGGTGGATGGGAACTGTGGCCGGCGGGAGCCATCTGTGCCACCTTCTATGCATAGAACTGCAGGCCCTGGACAGCTTTGTTGTGTGAGAGATATCTTTGCACGCTAAGGAAAACCTGGGATACCTAAGTGCAGCTGCATGCCAGCAATTGCAGACCCCTTGTGTATATACTGGATCTCGTCTGTTATTCTCAGAGGGTATTAGATATTTTGTTCCCCAACCATATCTAGCTGGATATTTATATTTACCACTGCGTATAGCTATTCAAGAATAACATTTTTAAATTGTACATCACACTTTGAGGTTTTTTTTTTCCGATCAATTATGAATACAACCATTAGCTGCAGCCTTAGAAAAGTTCATGAATTATAGATTTACATAGGATGCATTTGTTAAGGACATTTAAAAGTTTGACACAAATTTGCTGCAAAGATCATTCATTTTCTATTGCAAAAAAACTGATATATCACCTTAGTGGATGCATGACCTTATGTATCTGCTGTTGTACATAGTCTAGAAAAAAAAAAGTCAAGACTTTAATAAAATGTTTTATTAAAAAAAAAAACATTCATCTCTTCCCTGTCTATACAAAAAAAAAACACTTAAAATAAGTGCAAAATAAATTATTGTGGTATCTTCCAAGGTAGTACTGCTTAATCATTGGTAAATGGTGGGAAGAATAATAAAATCGGGGAAATTGTAGTCTTTAAACAACTGAGGATTATTTGTAAGCAGACATCCAGAAAGTCTACACTGAATCAATGTAGAATAGCTCATTGTTTAGTCCTTTCTAGACTACAACACTTTTCTTCAAAGCCTGTTCGTTCCACTTCAAAACTGGAATGTATAGTCCATTAATTAAACAAGTCAGATCATTATAATATACAAAATCACTTAAGACAGTATGAGAAACTATTGATTGACTTTTGTGTAAAATGGCACTGCATATATTACATTCACTGGCAGATGTGCTTTCCATAGCTGAGCAGTAGCAGTATCTCCTGTACTACAATGGCCCCTCTGAACTGAAGCATCAATAGATACATATATTACATGGCCTTCACAGTCACATTCTTTTTTTGAGTCAGATGTTGATCGATTTTTCATTGGAGTTACTGCTGGGATGTATTTCAACCTTGGTTGTGTCTTTCCTGGGTAATCCATAGGTATATATGGACGCACACACAAGCAGAGCACCGATCGAAAATGTTAACGCTAGGGGGAAAAAAAAAATACTTTAAGTTTAAAGACTGACCCTTTTATCAATACTTATATATGAGCATATGCCTGCAAAATTGTCAAAAAGCAATTAACAAAAGATACAGATACTTGTAGGGAATTTTTATTTTCATAACTGATCTGCATGAGCTACATACTACAAATGGCACAGCTCAAAAGCAAGGACTGCACTGCTTGCAGCAAAGCTGAAGAGAGCCTATCAGGCTTTCAGTACTGGTATTTAAAAGTTTCCTACAGAAAAAAAAAAGTAATTTCTTTATGGTCCACCAAGGGAAAAGAGGAATAGGATGTCGGATCATACAGCTGCCTTTAGAAGGTTGGGAAACTGGCAAAGGAAAAAAAAAAAACATTATAAACCAGAACCAAACTCGCCGATTTCCCAGAAAGTATACATTCAAGGAATGCTAAAGGCCCCTTTCACGTTTTTCTCAGCGGGGGATCGAGCCGCCGATCCCCCCACTGAGAAGCAGGAGGACAGCTGTGTCTCCGCGCTGTGTGCGGAGACACAGCTGACAGTTCCCCATGCATCTCTATGGGGGAAATCGGATGTCAACGGACCATCAGTCCGTTCTCACCCGATCCCATCCGATCCGATCCGCTGGACGGATGGAAAATAGGGTTTCCATCCATCCAGATTTGACGGATCGGGTCGGATGTCAGCAGACATGTCTCCGCTGACATCCGATGCCCCATAGGAATGCATGGGGGGACCGTTCAGATCCGCCAAAAAAACAGACAGGCGGATCTGAATGGTCCGCCTGTATGAAAGGGGCGTATGACTCCATTCACACTACTACAACTTGTCAGGCGACTTGGTCAGCCTGGCAAGTCGCGGTCCACTGTGTGGTACAGGAACGGTTCTAATAGGAGCGACACAGGTCGCTCCGACTTAGAAAAAGGTGCCTGTACTACTTCGGGGCGACTTGCATAGACATTCATTTTATGAAGTCCGTGCAAGTCACGCTGCACGCGACTTCACAGGTCGCCCCCGAAGTCGTGCCGCTGCAGTGTGAATGCGGTGTTAAATAAATGATAAATGATACATTTACTAGTGTGCACAGCTAGTAGTAGCTCTCAACCACGCTGTCAAACCATCAAATGGCTGGTGTAGCTAATCACACGTACGGCAACAAAAGAGAGGCTAAGATGGCAGATTCCTTGGCTGCAAGGGATAGAAGGGAATAACTCCACTTCCAACTATCAAGCCTCAGGTTTTTTGCTAGTGTCCTAGGCGGCTAATCCTGTGAGCACAGCAGAGAAGAGACAATGCTCCCAATTGAAGACTGCAACTCCTACCAAAGGGCATGGCAGTGTCCAGCCTACCAACTTAAAAATTGCCATTACTTTTTTTATTTTTTTTTTACATTCTGCTTTGACTTCACTGGGGCTTGGATTTAGCACCTGAACTTTAGTAACCCATCTTGAATTTGCTCATCCCCCACCAGTCATCTTTCACATAGAGAGAGAAGAGCACCAAATGGTCTTAATTAAAAGGAAGCTCCTGTACAGGGGTAAAGTTTCCCACTGAATTACTGCACTATCTAAAAGCAACACACAAAGCACACCAAAATTCAAGGACATTTGCAACACTGGAAAGAGAATATCGTGAAGTCCTTGTTGAAAACAGAGGAAGGGGAGGTGTGTGGCAACATTTTACCATGGTTTACAATCAGGCTCGATCTGACCTCCTGTAATTAATGGGTCAATGGTGAGAAGATTGTGATCACAGGACAGTGTGGTGGTGTTTTGAGCACAGAGGAGTCATCAAATCAACAGCCATTTCTAAAGGGTAGTTGACTGCCTGGAGGAATCTTATGCTTCTAAAGCCAAACTAGAAATAGAAAGGCATGTTGATTTGGTGAGTTGCTAATGGGTGTTGGTCACTGAGCACAGAAGGAACATGTTTATGTGTGAAAATTGCATTACCATATGAACTTTTACAGCACGTAAGCACTTCATAGCATGGATATTTTGTATGCATGAATGAATGGACAATGAATTTATCATTTACTGTACTGATTTTTATTTTATATTGTGATCACTGCATAACTATTTTTTTTTTTTTTATTTAATAGTAGCAGAGAAATCTGCTTTTGTTAGACAGGCCACATAATGCATGCCTGAGAGTAAGCAGTGTCAAATTAGGGCATTGCTCTGGGGCAAAAGACAAGAACCACACTAATGCCTCGTACACACGCATCGATTATAGGCTGGGAATTTTCGGCCAACGTCCGATGGGCCGATTTTCGGCTTGTTAGTATGATGCTTTCGACAACCGACTCCGACTTTTCGGCTGAATAAAATCTGGTGTGCATGCTATAAAATTTTTGTTGGCCGTCAACACAGTGGCCGATTTTCCGTCAGTCAGTACAGATTTTGGCAGACAAAAATCTGATGAGCAAGACTGGGCATGCTCAGAGAAGAAAAAACACACGGAAAGTAAACCAGCACATGACATCAATTCTGAAGTAGATTTTTGTTGGCCAAGAAAATTTGTGTGCAGTCTAGGCACATTTCAACCAACAAAACACAACTCTGGACAAAAGGTCGGCCGATAATCGTTGCGTGTGTACAAGGCATAAGGGTAATAGGGGTTTCCTGTAGGCCATCTGTGGAACACATGCTATTAGTTCCTTTTGTCCCAACATCCTTTGTACCTGTGAACCACCACTGTTAGTGAGGGGATCCCCAGAGGGGTACTCAATTCATAAGAGAAAAATGGATGAGATTTTGCCTGTCCAGAGAAGAAGCCGCTATAATGCAGAAACTAAGGGGTTGATTTACTAAAACTGCATCGAAACTAATCAGCTTCCAGGTGTTATTGTCAAAGCTTATTCTAACAAGATGAAGTTAGAAGCTGATTGGCTACCATGCACAGCTGCACCAGATTTTGCACTCTCTGGTATTAGTAAATGAACACCTAAGAGTTTCTATTGCTGTGTCTCTTTAGAAGATGAACACGGAAATGCAGCAACGTATTGAATGCATTCGCGGTGGAAATAAATCAGCTGGAAGAGGTGAGGCAGTTACCTCATCCTTCTCAAACTATAGTTGATCATACATGGATCAAAATTTGGCTTGTTCAAAGGGAGCAGCTGAATTTCGATTCATGTGTGGCCACTGTGATTTAACGGCCCTGTTGGTATATTTCCACACGATCAGCGCTGCAGGAAATAGGCTGCAGCGCTGATCTGTGTATTCTGACTGTACAGGAGTCTCCATGCTGTCACAACAAGGAAGATTTCCGCATCCATGTTTAATTTGTGGATGGGGGAATCGGGTCCATTTTTTGTTCAACCAGTATGTTAAACCATACTGGATAGCCAGCTTTGATCTAAATAGGGAGAAAAATGTCAATTTCAAAAGTGCTTAGAAATGTTAGACAAAAAAATGTCAGAGGGTGCCACAAGTAAATAAGGGCCTCAACCAACTAAGAGCTACGGCCTGTGGAGAGTGTTGTTACAGCCAAACACGAGAGTACATCTACAGGGAAACCCGGTCTTACTTTGTCCACAACCCTGCACCATAATAAATCTCCAGGCTTCTCCTGTCACGGTGGATACACCCAAAGGGGTCTTTAAAGTCTGGGAATCACATAAATTGTCCAGTGCTGGACCTGTATAGCACCCTACATCAAATTGTACAGGTTGCACTTCATGTCTAGGTGAATGCCTAATACAGGATCCAATGTCCATAAAAATTATTACAGGCCGACCTCAACCAGTGGTATGCTGGTACAGTCCCCAAGGTCCACACCTTGGGTAACCGATCTGGAAACTGACAGGTAGCACAAGGCAAGAAGTAGTCAGGTGATTAATAGAAAGGGCAAGTTCACAGGGGGCACAGGAAACTGCTATGGGGGGGGGGGAGAGGACACTATGGGAGTGATGTGAAGGGGGGGCAGACACTGCTATGGGGTACAGAGGACACTGCAATAAGGGAAGGGACCTATTCGGGAGCCAATATCCCCTGGGGATGGAGACCCCCCCCTCTCTCCAGACCATGCTGGCTGACATCAGCCACCCTTGGGTGCCAGGAAGGGGGCAGTAAAATCTCCAGCCACATGCTCCCTCAGGGTGAACTGGCTTTGTATTAGTGAAACACCTTAAAGTGAGGTAAACCTGTACTGTTATTATTACTATGTTAGATATATTATCTTCATTTTTTAGCAGGCGAATGCGGCCCTCCATGCATTCACATACAATGAATTCGGCCCCTAAGTGGAAAAAGGTTGCTGACCCCTGCTCTAGGAGCAGCTCCAGCAAAAGTTTTTGCAATTATCTAAACACCTAAAGGTAGCAGCATATAACCCATGGTCTATGAATACCAGTTCTGAGTCCTGTGCTGTATGATTAGGATAAATCCATGAGTGTTACTTAAAAAGATTGCTTCTTATTCTTTTGATGTGGTTGTTTTTATGCCAGGTACAATATATCCTCATACATGCCTACCTTTTTAAACAGGTGGTGTTTAACTCCTCACCCGCTTTGAGAAGTATTTAGGGTTAACACCCTTTGGTTTTTTTTTGTAAGCTAAGGGTCCTTTCCCATCTCTTCATTTTATGATGTGAAGGCCCTCTCCTTGATTAGTTGTCCATCAGGTACTGTCCTATCTTTCTATAGACCTTTCTCTCCCTAAAGTCAAGGGGCAGGAATATTCAATATAACATATGCTATTAACCAGTTGATCTTTTACTGGGACATCTGCTATATTTCCAAGCTTCCTTTCCCAGAAGTTAGGGGTTAGATATGCTAGGCCTTTGCCTTGCCTGAAGTTGTCCACTATTTTATTTTTTTTTCGCTATTGAATATTGTGTGGTCTGCTTTTACTCTGTGGCTGTTTCCAAACCTGTTGTTTTTTTTTTCCCCTATCTATGCTTTTTTCCAGGTACAGATTTCTTCAGATATTTTTACAGTATGATCTCCACGTTGCAAGATTTCAAAGTGGCTTTTGCCCACCCCCTCAAATGGACTGCTTTTAAATGTCCTTGACTGTTTAGGAACTTCTAGAGTTCTTGTGTCCCTCAGATAATAAAGAAATAAGTAAAATCCTTCTTGAAGTCTATTAACAGGGATAGGTCCCTTGCCTCTGTGTTACTGGCCTTATGTGCTGCATGCTCACAAAACTTAGGCATAACACAGTTAGACGCAGGATTTTACAGGGGCTAGCTTAATGTCTTGTTTGTCACAGTCCCAACCTCCTGAAGGTGGCAATATAACCAGAATGGATTTAAAAAAAATGATTTTTGGCAAGTACAAAAATGTTAAACTGCAGATTACCAGTCCTTCGACAAGGTGGCTGCATTTGGTTCTTTTCCCTCTTATTTTCCACCCAATGATTCTTCCAGTAACACATTTCCAGTTCCAAGGCAGCAACACTCTTACTGTACTGTATCTAAATAGAAGCAGCATTGTCACCCCAGGACAGGACTACAAAAATCTTCCCCTTGCCTCTTCCTCATAATATGGAGACAGCTGGGAACAGTGTAATTGGTTAGACAGCACAGGTAGTTAGGCGACAAGATTTCCGTCAAGATAAACAGGGACTAAATAAGATTGTTAGTGTTGAGGAATAACACCACTTCTGCAAAACTGTGTGACAAAATTGTGAGAAATATTGCTGTACAAGACCAAAGATGCCATATTTAAAATTGCATATACAAATGATCTGATAACTAACCGCAAGGAAATCTCGTTTATTTAGCCAATGGAATTAAGTGCGTTATACTGTTTAGAAACACACTATAATAAAGAAGAAAGGAAGAAAATTTGCGTATTTCAAAAAACATACTTATCTGTAAGCCGAACAGCAACACTGATGCAATGGTTGATATGACAATTGCTGCAGCTGCAGAGAAGCCCTTCATTATGTTATCTGTGTATTTTACAACAACCGAAGTATAAAGGCCACCAACACTAGCCAGAACTGTGAGAAGAACATAAAGAACTCAGTTATCAATTGTGGATTATAATCATATCATTGCGATAAATGAAAAAAAGGTCAGAAAATGTCTAAGAAACAGAAGGAAAAAAAAAACACAGATTGAATTACATTTCACAGGATTACTTGCACTTTACAATACTGATATTATGTCTATAAGAATACTGACAAATGACCACTGAACATGTTATAAAGCAGGCCTCATTACTCATGCTACAGCTTATGATGTGTGCCAAGGCCTGAAATTGTTTGAAATTATACATCTTATCGTTACATCAGTTCACATAACTAACCATTTGGCCTAGAGGCTAAAAACATTTTCCAAACCGCTGAATCATTTTCTTTGTTAAATATGAAAAATTGAACTTCTACAGGCAGTACTATTTAATGAGATGTATTGGTAGTGTAAGATGGTGTTACTTACATATTACAAACCAGACAAGGTAATTGTAGCCATAGAAAAATCCCTTTTCCATAACACCTTCTCTTTCAGATAGAAAGACACCAGCTAGTGTAACTATGATGCCAGAGATATACATCTGGATGTTCCTCACCCATAGGGATGTGTCCGAACTTTTCAACACCTTCTCAAAATACACTCCTGGAAAATACAAATTAGTCAACAGAACAAAAGGTTCATCAGGCAGGTCTATTCGTTTATTTTCTATAGTCTCAGCATTCTTACCATTGTTAAAGGTTCAACATTTCCTTTTGTTCACCCCCCTTCTCCAAGCACCCCACTATAGCCCATCAATACATTCAGCTTTGCCAACACCTGCTTCTCCTAGCAGGACCACATTTAACTTATTTGAAGGCTGTAGCCTCCTGCACTGTTTGCAGCTCAACTGGTAAAAATCTGGTGAAGGTACACTAATGTCCCAACACATGAATGGGCCTTACACCTACACCTACCTACAGGGGAGGACTGGGCCAGGGGGTAAGGGGGCAATTGATGTCCTATAAAAAGGCTGCACCACTTCTGTCACAGACATGCCTAAAGGATTCCTGGTGGAGAGAAGTAAAAAGTCCCTGCCAATGACCTACTGAGTGCGGGTTGAAGACAAGGACAGGCCTCTCACCCCAGCATGAATGGTGTAAGCTGTGTCTGAGCAGAGGCCGGTTCCATGCCCCACTGGAGACTCTCCTCCCCTGGCCAGTTTCAACTGAGCTTTCCCAGCTCCCCCCAACTGCCCCCTGCTGGTCAGGTTGGGAACCCAGATTCAGCCGGTGAGTAGAGAGTTCCTGGAGCAGGGTTTCAGTCAAGAATGGGGGTCAGGAGGAGGAGGAGAAGAGGGAGAGTGGGAGGTGTCCAAGTCTCTGCACCATGGCCCTATGGTTTGTACTTGCCCCCTGGGCCGAAAGTTGCCAGTCTGCCTACCTATCTACCTACCTACAGACGAAAATACCATTTTGGTCAATAGTGCATTAGTGTGTAGTCAAATGCAGCTCTATACTAGATTCATACCAGTTGGGATGTAGACAACACAGGTACCACAACCATCAGAGGAGGCAACTATGGTTCTGCAGGGAGGAAGCATTTTAGAACAAATATGAGCTTGTTCTTCAACTTTTCTGTTACACTGAAATGCCTCAAATGACAAATCCACCCAAAACTGACAATTTTATTTTGGCTTGATAACAATGACCTGAGTTACCACTGGTCTCTATTATTTAAGTCAGTAGAGGACTGTCTTGCAAGCCAGTAGGTATTTAAGGTAGAAATGACTATGTTTTTGCTGAAATAAAAGCTTTTTCCCTGTCTGCAGTCATTTATCGGACAACCCTGGCATCTGTAAGATGGCTAAAGGATGAAGTAAATCCAATGCACATGTGTGGGAGTTAGATCATCCCAGTTTATAGGAAAGAAAGAAAATTCCGGACATGAAAGATACACTGGAGAAGAAGCCAGCAGTGGGGATGGAGGAGAGCATCACATGGAAGCAAGTTAATAAGGTAATTTGCAAATACACAGTGATGTTTGCACTTTGGCACATTGGCAAGAGCTTATTGGAGCCCCAAACATGAAAGTTCCACTTTAAAGGGAACCTATCAGAATAAAATTATGGGAGTTACCATTGCTACCCTAAAGATTAATATCCTGATCCTGTTATGTAGTTGTGTCAGACTTTTCAAATTTCACTGGCTGCACACTTGTCCCAAGTCAATTACTCATAATTTTGGTGAAGTCTGCACACACGTCAGCCCCTGAGCCTGCACATAAAAAAAAATGAGAGTTGCTAATGTGGCTTTATTTTTCCAGTAGATGTTATTTTTGAATATCTGTTCACTGAACATAGATTCTCTGTGTTTCTATCACGTAGGACAGATGAGCCAGGTAGACAGTAAAAAACATTGGCACAGCTCAAAAAAAAAAAAGCATAGGAGAGTTTTGTACATTTGACCCTAAACATAGACAGAGGATCATAACTAATCAGTATAGCAAATACTAAATTTAACTTATATTTCTATTCTTTATTGCAATGGGTAGTCTCGCTAACCAACAGGGAGGCACAGGAACTAAAGCTAGAGTTTTGCAGGTAAAGTTCAGATCTGCTTATTGGGTTGGCATGCCACTTTCATTCAAGGGGACTTCTTTTTATGCTCCTATTTCCCATTGCAAGCGGTGTCTGAAACCTGTTACGGTTTTGTAACAGGTTTATTTTAAACAAATTTAGCTATAGCTAGTCCCCCCTGTTCAGTAACAATGTAAGTAGTATTTCTGCCATTTTCTGGTGGAACAAAAATCTAGCCCCCCGTGACCAAAGGGAAGAATTTAGGATGATTCTGCATTGCCCCATGCTGATCTTGTTCACATTCCTCAGAAGAACTGTAGGAGGAAAAAGCATAGGCTAGCACCAACTCCCGCTGGTGGGATAGCACATCTTACCCCACTTGATTCCTTTGTGGGTTCAAACAGAATTTTTTTTTTTACACTATAAAATTTTTGCCATAGTAAATAGGCCCACTTGGAGAGTTCCCTAATTAAGAGCTGAAACACCTTTGGGTGCAGGGCTCATTCTTGTCTGAGTTGGTTCTGACTCAGTAAGTCCCCCAGTAAGTCTGACCCCAAGATTAGCCAACATCAGGCTGCCTAAAATAGACATTGCTTTCCTTGTTGATAGTGTGTAGAAATTTCATGGATACTGTCAGGCCCAAAATCTTGGACATCTGCTGTTCTCTGAGTAAAGTCTTCTGTGTGGTTGAATCCAGTAGGTAACCCAAAAAGATTGCAGTTTGCTTTAGACATAAATCTGACTTCTATTTCAAAGTCTTCCCCATATCGTAAAGAAAATCTGTGGTCTGAACCTAAAACCTAACTAAACCTGCATCTTTCATACAAAGCAGAAAGGCAGTTACACAGGTGAAACCAAAAATGTATATACATAGTAACCCAATTTATTAAGCACCCTCGCAACTGTCTGAAGTCTTAAGGTCAACAAAAGCTAATTCAACCCCCTAACCTCAAAATCCCCATTATCTCTTTGAGAGTTACAACTTCACCTGGCCCAACTATTTGCCCTAAGCATTTTACCAAAACATGCCTTAACTGGACTCTGAACTCAAAACCCCTGGGAAGCTCTGCTGTATAGGCCAGTCTCTGGCTTCTCTAAATGCGAAAGAAAACTGTCTCACCAAAAATTCTTGGTTTCTTAACCTCCCTGGCGGTATGATTATGTCAGGAATTACATACCAAAAGCGGTACAATTCTTTTCATGGAAATTTGGAGTTATGCATTATAGGCCTACAATTCTTAGTTATTACTGACTTAAACCTGACCAAAACAAGACTCTAGTAGACATCCCAGATGTGATAAATTTGAAACACAAACGCATGAATTATAATCGAATAATATTATTTTATTATTTAATATATAATATATATAATAAAATTATATTATTGATTAGATTATAATTCATGCATTATATTATATAGATATATATGTGTGTGTGTGTATATATATATATATATATATATATACACACACATATATAAACGCATGAATTATAATTGAAGTGTGTGTGTGTGTGTGTGTGTGTGTGTGTGAAATGTGTTTTGTGCAACGTTTTTTTTTTTTTTTTTTTTAATTTCCCTCCCTAGTTCCGCTCCCATGCAGCATTGCTGCTGCAGGGAACGGAACTAGGAAGTGATCACACCGACTGAGGACGGAGGAGCGGCGGGACTCTCGGCTGGCGGTCACAGCAATGAGAGATCATCGCTGGATCGCCAGGACAAGGTAAGAGAACACCGCTGCGCTCTCTGCACATCCACCCCGAGCGTGACTCGGGGTTACCGATCCTGCAATGAAAAATCCACCCCGAGTCACGCTCGGGATTACTGCCTAGGTGGTTAAGAACACCATTACTTCAAACATTATCTTCATGAAAATTTTTGGTGCTAAGAATCAGCCTAGGAAGAGCTCGTGAACCTGAAATTGTTACGCCTTCTTTGACTCCCTGACTGAAGTGTAGAAGTTGGTGGTGGTCCCAATGGATGGGGATGTGTAGATACTGTAGGCATCCTTTATGCTTAAGGTTGCCATGAATAAGTCTGGGGGAAGATTTCTCACTGTATATATACACACTCTTAATTCTGAAGCTTCTGTACCTCACTGATTTAAAATTTCCCTAACTTGATTAATAGACAAAACTTTTGAGGGTTTCTTTTAAAGAAATATATACGAGAATACAAGCCCTTCTCTTTCTGGTCCTCTGATCCAGCCCAAAGATCAGCTTCCTGTCAAATAGAAGGCCACAGCATCTGCCTTTGGAAGCTGCTTTGCCTGCCCAAACCTTTCTGGCATTTAGAGTTTACTAAGGCAGTGTTTCAGGTCCATGCATACTGTCTCTGCTGTAGCGTCTGCAATAAATGATTCTGCTTTGGGGATTAACCGGATTGACTTGGAGTCCCTGGAGCACGTGTCACCACCTGACCCTCTCTCTGAGGTCCCAGTCCGCCTTGTCTGCTATGACGGCGGTCCTGAAGTCACTGGTGTCTAAAGTAGATTTGGCCCTTCAAAATAGGAGTAAAAAGTGTCCTCTGCCTTCACCTGCCTTCTCAGATTCTGAGGTGGATTTGGCCTCTGCGGACGCGAGTCACCCTACTGGGACTGCGTCCACGCACCCTGAGTGCTCAGAGGAGGATTCCTCTTCCACTGCAGTCACACATGAAAAGGCACTGGTGGATACATTGATTATATCAGTGTGGGAAACTTTCAAATCGGAGGGAGGATGCAGCTACCACTGCGTCGGCTGCAATAGTGCAGTTTGGTACTCGTAGAACCTCCAAGGCAGCAAATGTATTCTCCTTTCTTGCCTATTTCGACAACATTGTAGCAAGTCAGTGGGGTTCTCCCACACTGTCAGGGTCCCTAAGCGCTTTGCTAGAAGGTATCCGTTTGAAGAGTCCCTGCTAAAGAAACTGACAGTACCACCCGTGGTGGACTCTCAGGTTTCCAGGTTGAATAAAGCCACCCTCCTTACGGTGGAGGACTCTCCGTCCTTTAAGGACCCCTTTGACAAGAGAGCTGAATATCTGGTACAATAACTTTTCACCATGGCAGGATCCATTCTGTGGCCAGCGTTTGCCATAACCTTGGTTTCACATACACTAACGGAATGGGCTAAGCTCCTGTGCCAGGATTTGGAATGTGGAAAACCTCCTCCTGAACTGGCAGACCAGTTGGTCCAGGGGTTGCAGTATATCTGTGATGCCTCCCTGGATGTGGCCCCCTTAGCCTGTAGGGTGTCCGTAATGGCGGTGACTCTGCGCCGCATGATATGGCTGAAATACTTGTCTGCCGACCAGGCTTACAAGGAGCTATTGACCGATCTCCCTTTTGTAGGAGACCACTTGTTCGCAGCTTCCATGGAGGAGATCATTAAGGGTCTTACAGGAGGTAAGAGTACTCTGCTTCCGCAGTCTGCCAGGAGTAAAGAGACTCGTTGCAAGCGTGGTCCTTTCGTCGTTAGGGATCTAAGGACCAGGGATCAAAATCCACCCGTAACCCGGCAGCAGGCTACAAGAGGCCCTAGTCGGGTAAGTTAAGAGCAGGCCCCTCCAGGACCGCCGGCAAGCTCGCTTCTGCCTGAAGGGACACCCTTACCCATACTTGGGGTGGGGGGGGGGGGGGATGTCTTTGCTTCTTTCTGGATCCGTGGACCTCCTGGATTCAAGACAAATGTGTCCACGGGTTAATTGGGTCCAGGTACAAGATCGAGTTTTGGTCCTTGCTGTCAGCAAGATTCTTTCCTTCCAATGCCAAGATGGTGGGTGATCTGCCTGATATCAAGGACGCTTACCTTCATATCCCAATATATGTAAGGCATCAGAGTTTCCTTTGCTTTTCCGTGGGCGAGGAGCACTAGCAATTCATGGCATTACTCTGGTCTCGCCTCGGCTCCTCGAGTGTTTACAAAAGTGTTGGTCCCGGTGTTGGCTTTATTGAGGCAGAAGGTGATTGCGGTGCTGGGGTACCTAGATGATCTCCATCTGCGAGTAGAATCTCCGAATGCCCTGAAAGACAATCTGGACATTTTGGTGCAAACTTTGCAAGAGTTCGGATAGAAACTGAATTTCCAAAAAATCTGTTCTGGTTCAGTCCAAAAACTGGACTATCTGGGCCTGACCCTGGACACAACCTTAGCCCGGATGTTTCTTCCGGAGGTGAAACTCAAGAAGTTGCAGGATGCGACACGGCTCCTGTTGTCCAACCAGCGATCATCCCTCAGGACTTGCATACAAGTGCTGGGCCTGATAGTCTCCCCCTTCGAGGCGGTTCCATTTGCTCAGTTCCATACCAGGTCTCTACAGACAGAGATCCTTGTCAAATGGAACAAGAACCCACAGGCTCTGGACAATCTGATCCTTTTGAGGAGCATCAAGTTACTAAACGCTTAGATTTGAATGGGGCCTTATAGAGCCCATCAAACCTGTAAAACAAAAAAAGGCTCTGCCCACACAACTTTTTCGAGACAGGACTGTGCCAGTTCTTCCACAAGCTTGAGAACAACAACTTTCACGTCTCTTTTTGGTCTCCCCAATGGTCTGTAAGACAGCAAGGAGACACAGCAAAAACAGCCCTTGGTACCTAACCCACAGGCAGGGGTAGGATGGGGAAGGAGCTGAGAGGAGATCACCACTATCTGGTGGCTCCGCTCTCCACAGGGAAAATTATTTCACCCCTGTACTGGACGGTGGTCAAAACGGATTCCAGCCTCTCCGGATGGGGAGGTGTCTTGGGTATGGACCTGGCTCAGGGAGTTTGGACCCTGGAGGAGTCCAGACTGCCGATCAATATTCTGGAAATTCGGGCGATCAGGCTTTGTCTAATTCATTGGACGGTTTGCTTGCAGGGACGCTATGTGAGGATATAATCGGACAATGCCACGGCTGTGGCATATGTCAATCATCAAAGGGTCACCAAAAGTGCCTTGGCGGCCTGGGAAGTAGCTGGCATTCTAAGATGGGCAGATTCCAGGGGTGGAAAACTGGCAGGTGGATTACCTCAGTCGGCAGAAGTTGGATCAGGGAGAATGGTCATTCCACCAGGAGGTGTTTCATCAACTGTGCCTCAGGTGGGGGACTCCAGATGTGGACCTGTTGGCCTCTCATCTCAACAGGAAGGTGCTGAGGTTTGTAGCAAGGTCTCGCTCTTGTAGTGCACCAACCCCTAAATACGCCTACTGACCAATTCCACAAAGGGGGGGGGGGGTCTTCATTACTATGAAACGAATAGTCAGTTTTGCAGGAGCTGCTGCTTTTGGTTCCTCTATCGCTGAAAGCATAACAGTGGTGGAGGCAATCTGGACCACCTAATGTCCCTGATCCTGCAAAGTCACTTAAGACTAGAATGTGTGATTGCACCTCAACAAAACAAGACCCACGGCAAAATGTACACCTCCTACCTTCCTCCTGTCCATTTGCACTGGAAGTGCATCAGGTGTGAGTGCCTATGTGCTCTAGCCTGGATGGCACTATCCCACAGAAATCCCTTCCGGACACCGTCACCCTCAATCCTAGGACCCACTGGCAGTGTATCATCGGTCCGCGTTAATGGGGTCTCCCACCTCTGCCAGCAGGAGGAACCAGCAGGTACTGCTGCATGATTCCAGGGCCCTCCTACAGCAAGGAGAGACCAGGCCACCACTGTGTGCTCCCCCAGGGGGAATGCTTTCAAAGAGCACTGGGTCAAGGTCAGGTATCTATGCAAGTCAAAACCCAAACCACACACAAGCACTCCCCAGTATAGGAGCTAGAAGAGCTGGATGGGACAGAGGTCCATAAGCCCTGAGAAGGCCGTGTACACAAGAGGCAGGTACTGCCCACAAGCAGGCAGAAAGTCTGAAAAAAGTCATAAGAGAAGAAAGCTATAGGGTGTGACCTCCTTTCCTCCATCCCCACTGCCTTAGGACTTCTAAGTCCCAGAGGCTTGCAATCCTAGCCTTCAGCTGTCTGACCTCTGCAGCTGACCCACTGAAGAGAAAAAAAAAATCAAACCAGGTACATGGAGTGTTTAATGGAGGCAGGAAACACAAGAACAGATTGTGATGGCTCGAGAGACTTTTAAACTCCCTGATCTTTTGTTTCTTGGTGGGTGGAGCTATTTCTCCAACGCACTGCCCTGGAGGAAAATTTGATAAACTGTAAATGCGGTATGTGAGGTTATGCCTTTGCATATGATACACATACTGTACCAATTATGCAGTGTATATGCTTTTATTAAAAGAAGTAAAAATAGCCAGTTAGGGCTGGTTCACATCAGAAGAGGTGGGACTGCATTGGGCAGCTATTCCGGCACAGTCCTACTGCATGGACAAGGTAAAATGGACAGGAAAACAGTGCGATCTGCCAAATTCAGCGCATCATCTGCGCTAAACAGATCACACAGTACACCAGCCTCATGAGCAAAAATGTTCATATGATAACTGGGCAACATTTCCCCAAATTGTCTTCCTGTACAGAGAAAAGATACATGTCAATACTAAATGTAAATTCAGAACATGTATGAAACAAAATTAAACCATACCCTGGAATGAAAAATATCAACACACAAAGTCTTAGAGTTACAAGAGATAAAACTGCAAATGACATATACCAGCAAATCCTGAGCATATCACCGCAACAGCCACAGCAGCAAATCCCAACAAATGATTTTGTTCAATCTGTGAAATGAGAAAATGTAAAATTCACTATACTAATTATACTGTAAAGGTACTCTAACTCAGATATCACCATAACATCACTGCTTTATGTCACTTAAAAATATGTTGACTATACATATATATTATATATACATTAAACATTTTCATGAGCTGGCAGAAAGTACAGGTAACCTATATCATATTGCACCAACAGCCAAAACTTTTGCATTTTGAATACAGCTGATGATAACAAAAACACACTCCCCAATAACCCAAGGTAAAAAAAAAAAACCACAACCCACAGTCCACACATAGAATGTCTTTTTGCATCACATCTGCCCTACTCCCCTCCAGTCAATTATATCTCACAGGCAGACCCCCATGAAGGGGACAGAAATCTTTTAAAATGTTTAGGTCACACACATTGTCCAGCCCCATTAAATCCTATGTAACTGTTCACACCGCAGATGAGCTGTGCTTTGAAAAGCCCTGCAAGCTGCTTCTTTGGTGCAGTTTTTCAAAGGTGCACCAAAAATGCATCTTCCATTGTGCGTCAATGAGAACACATCAAAAGCACATCAGTGTGAATGGGTCCTAACAGATTCCTCCATCCATGCTATTTGTATTCGGACAGTTAGTCCCACCCTGAACAGATTGGATGCAGACACTTAAGCTGTGAATTTTCCAACCAAACAATGAGGACAGAAGGGTGCCAACAGGCCATCCACAGAGTGAATTTTCAGCAGGTTCATCAGTATAGGCGTATGGCCAGCGTAAAGTGGAGTTCCACCCAAAAGTGGTAACTTCTGATTATCTGACTGCTCCCCTTCTCTGGTGCCACATCTGGCACCTTTGGGGGGGGTTACCTGCTTTTGACAGGTACCTGTTCCCACTTCCGGGGGACTTGGCCGCGGTGAAGTACGTCATAAATCCACCCCTCCTCCTTCACCCGCCGCATCATTCAGAAAGTGCAGCACACCTTGAGCATGCGCAGTAGGGAACCGACCGTGAAGCCGCAAGGCTTTACGGCTGGGTTCCCTTACCGGCAATGGTGGCGGCAGTGGGGTGCCGACATCACTGGATTCCAGGACAGGCCCTAATATTAAAAGTCAGCAGCTACAGTATGTGTAGCTGCTGACTTAATTTTTTTTTCTGGGAGCGAAAAAACTCTAAGTAGCAAAATAGTGGACTAATTTAGTCCATACACATACAAGTTTACCAGATCGGATAGAAAGCAATGGGAGCTATTAAATTCATAGTATGACTGTGTACTCAGCATTACATTTTTAATCAAGTACAGCCTATAAGTCGCATATATATATATAAATAATGCACCTCTTTGTTCAATATAAAATAACTGTTTCTGACGTTGTGGATATGCTGGATTGTAATATATCATTATTCCATGAGTCAACTAATTAGATAACCCATTTTGAAATTAGTGGAATGTGTGTCCACCCTATCCCAAAAAACTTTGGGAAGCAAGCCAAAACTATGACATTTATTACAGTAGTGTCACTGTTCCTTATACATGGAGAGACAAAGCAAGGCAGGATACACCTGGAAATTGTATCCTTAACAATTAGTGTAATAAAGCTGAGAACTGAGTTCTAAACAGTTATATTTTGTTGTGTTTGGTTTAAGTTACAGTTGTGTCCCAGAGTTAATATTTGGCTTCATGCAATACTCACAGTACATTGTGATTTGACATAACTAAATGCATAAAACATACACAGAATAAACTAGTAAAAGGTTCATTTGTTGAGGTTAAGTGTTTTTACTGCCCTTAGTTAAAGCTTTGAGTTAACAATTCAGTTCCTGCTATGGAACAGGACACCCGGGAATAGTCACCACACCTTCTATATAAACACGGCAACGTCTATGCACAGGCATTTTAAGTACACCTGTCATCAGAACATTTCTAAGCTGCCATTGCTGACCTCTACTTTTGAGAATGATAGTTCCCTGGCTATCCTACTTTGATTAACCACTTCTGGACCGGAAGGATTTGCCCCCGGGTCATTTTTTGCGATTTGGCACTGCGTTACTTTAACTGACAATTGCAAGGTCGTGCGATGTTGTACCTAATTAAAATGTATGTCCTTTTTTTCCCCACAAATAGAGCTTTCTTTTGGATGTACTTGATCATCCGTGCAATTTTTATTTTTTGCGCTGTAAACAAAAGAATAGCGACAATTCTGAAAAAAAAAAAAAAAAAAAAAATATTTTTCACATTCTGCTATAGAACATTCCCAATAAAAAAAAAAATTTAAAAATCAAAGTTTTTCATCTTTTTAGGCCAATTTGTATTCTGCTACATATTTTTGGTTAAAAAAAGAAAAATCGCAATAAGCGTATTTTGATTGGTTTGCGCAAAAGTGATCACGTTTACAAAACTAGGGGAAAGATTTAGGTCATTTTTTATTTATTTTTTTACTAGTAATGGTGGCGATCTGCTATTTTTAGCGGGACTGCAACATTGCGGTGGACAGATTGGACCCCTAACTGACATTTTTGACACTTTTGAGGGGACCAGTGACATTACTACAGTAATCAGTGCTAAAAATATGCACTGTTACTGTAATAATGACAATGGCAGGGAGGGGGTTAACCTAGGGGTGATCAAAGGGTTAAGTGTGAGCCTAGGGGAGTGTTTTCTAACTGTATGTGGGAGGGACTTGTGAAATGAACACAGAGACCTGTGATCCTATATAGGAGGATCACAGGTGCTCTGATCATTTCAGAGAAAACAATGGTCTGCTGTGTTTACAACAGTAAACTGTCCTCTCTCAGCGGGGAGCGATCGCGGGTGCCCGGCAGCAATCGCGCCCACTGGCCCCGTGGATCGGCAACTCCACTGCCTAGTGGCGGCGCGCACTTGCCCTCAGGACCACTCCCACGAACCGACGTAGCCATACGTCAGTTCGCGCAGCCGATCCAGCCTGCCGAAGTATATCTGCGCCGGGCGGTCGGCATACGGTTAAATAACCCAGGACAAAAAGAACAAGAGTTCTGATACTTTTGTTAAATCATTTACAACATACTTGCTCAAGGATTGTGACTAAAATACATTAAATTTAGGCATAGCCAGGCGACTAGCATTTTCAGGAGCAATGGCAGCTCCTGTCTCTGATAACGGGTTTACTTTAAAGTGTCACTAAACCCACATCATAAAAAACCTATCAAATGCTGTATTACATGCTGTTCATACTCAGTCACTAAGAGATTTATTTCTGTATTCTGCAAAAAACCTGGTTGATCCTGCTGCTCTCTATCTCCCACTTCTGTTTATGTCCCCAATTCAGCTAGGGAATTTGTAGAGCTGTGTTGGCAACTCTGCACATGCTCAATTTTCCATGAGTTTCTTTGCTGCGCATTTCCTCCCTATCACAGCTGAGCAGCCCATGTGACTATAGTGTCACACAATCTCTCTCATCACACTCGTCACTGCACGCTAAACCTGAAAGCTTCAGAATACACTAGATATTCTCCCATTAATGAACAACACAGGACACTGGAGGGGTGTGGTGGGGTTGGGCAAATGTTTCAAAACCAGTACTAACAATAATGGATATACACTTCAAAAAGCATAGTGGTCCAGCCTATAGATCACCATTTTTTTCAGAATAAAACTCTGATGCTAGTCATACAAATCTGTAGGCAATTGTAAACACTCTGAACTAGATTTTGATTGGATCTCGGCAAGCTAACAACAACTTTAATTGCATTGACAGAAGCTGTTGGTGGTAGGTTACATTCATCCATTTGGTCACTTTTGAGATTTAAGGAGAAGCTCAGCTTCAGAAACATGTTCCACCCATTTTTTAAGGGTGGAACATGTAAAATTCTCCTGCAGTGGCTTGGCGATCTGCTGCCTCTGTGTGACAGCAGTACGGGGAGAAGTTCCCCAGACAAGCGGTCACTTTTTGAAAAGAGCACAGGCATGCGGGGCTCCGCCCCACATATTCGCGTCATTCGCCTTTGAGGCTGACAGCTTGTAGTTCTCAATGAACTACCAAGGCGCTGTTGAGCGCAGTGGTAGCTCATTGATTTTTCCTGTCAGTGTGAAACTGCTTGCCCACAGACAGCTCACACTGACAGTCTGCAGGAGATCTGTGGATTGCTGATGCCATGCTTTCCAGGCACCCAAAAAAAAAAAATGGGATTTTAGACTTACCATGAAATCCATTTCTCTGATGTAAATCTTCCTAACCATTGGGTTATACTGCTCATTACAGGAGTAGTTCACTAGGCAGGAAAAAGATGGACTACGCCTATGGGCAGTCCCAGGGAGTATACACCCACACACAGCTATAGGCACTCAGTTTTGTTTCAAGCAGTGTCAGAAGAAAGCTGTGCTGTGTCCGTCAATAAACATCAGAGAAATGGATTTTACGGTAAGTCAAAAATCAAATTTTCTCTTTCGTTCATTGACGGACACAGCTCCTGATTCTTCTTAATCATTGGGACGTCCCAAAGCAGTGTCAAACATGAGGGGTGGGAAAACAGTAGAAAAAAATTCCCAAGGCTAACCATAGCCAACCAGGTAACATCAAGCTCAACCATGACAACTGGAGCTCACCTGAAAAAAACGATACACCCTCAAAAAGGACCAGGTCTTCTAAACAGCAGCCTGCAAAACCTTGCGGCCAAAGGAAGCATCCGCAGATTCCAACACTTCAATTTTAAAAAACTTTGTAAAAGTGTGCAGAGACGCCCAGATGGCCGCCTGCAAACCTGCATCACTGATGCCCAATGACAGAAGGCCCCGGAGGCACTAAGCACCCGAGTAGAGTGTGCCTTAACAGGGAAAGGAAGACCCTCATCCCTAATAGAATAGGCCTGAATAACTGTCTGTCTGATACATCTGGAAATCATCACAGCAGAAGCGGCCAACCCGTTTCGAGGTCCAACTGTGAGTACAAATAGTGAGTCTGACTCTCTAAAAGACTCCGTAGCTGCTAGGTACACCCTAATTGCCCGAACCACATCCAGAGAATGCAGAGCAATTTCCTTACGTTGTTTTGGCCTGGGACATAGGGAAGGTAACACAATGTCTTTATCCAAGTGGAAATCAGAGACGACTTTTGAAAGGAACAACGGACAGGGACGAAGAACCACCTTAGCTCTGTAAACCAACAGGTAAGGTGAATGACAAGCCAACGCCGGCAGCTCCGACACCCTGCACGCAGAAGTAATAGCCACTAAAAAGGCCACCTTCTGGGACAACGTAAGCAGGGGAACATCCTGATATTTTCGAAGGGAGATTCCTGGAAGACTGGGCACACCAAATTGAGGACCCACGGCGGTAATGGAGACCGCACTGGAGGAACCAAGTGTCGACCTCCCTGGATAAAGGATACGCACCAAGGAGAGAAAACCGCCAAGGCCAAAACCTGGCCCTTGATGGTACTCAAGGTCAGGCACTACCCAACACCCCCCTCGTTGGAGGAAAAGCCAAGATCCAAGCCACCGAAAAGGAGTGGGGGAGAACCCCAAAAGACTCACACCATGCAATGTACGTCTTCCAAATACGATGGTAGATCTTCCTAGAGGTAGCTTTTCTAACATTTAACAGCGTAGGAATCACTGATTCAGACAAACCTCTATCCTTCAGCACCTGGCTTTCAACAGCCAAGCCGTTAAAACTAGCGACTGTAAAGCAGGATGGAAGATTGGCAATTGGGATAGCAGATCTTCCCTGAGAGGAAGTCTCCAAGGTGACCAGCCGTACCCGATCAGGGTACCAAGACCGGCGAGGCCTGAAGCCACTAGAAAGACCAGAATCCTTTGCCGCCTCGATCCTGCACAGGAGTCTTGGCAGACGCTTGAGAGGGGGAAAGACATAAATCAGACGCTACTGATGCATCTGCTGTGTCGGCCAGGGGATTCTCAGACCCTGCCACAAACCTCTGTACTTTCCATGGATTGTGTACAGCAGAGAGGGCTGGAAAGATCATTCTGCCCACCTTAGAATGCGTGGAAAGATCGTTCTGCCCACCTTAAAATGCCGGCTACTTCCTGATCTGCCAGGAGGCTTCTTGTTCCCCCATGGTTATGGACATAGGCCACAGCCGTGGCATTGCCAGACTGAATTTGTACCAGACACCCCTGAAGACGAATTGTCCAATGGCCCAGACAAAGACTGATCGCTCGGAGTTCCAGTACATTGATCGGCAGTCTGGACTTATACCAAGTCCTGACCCCCTGAGCACAAGCTGTGCCAAGGACACCTCCCCACTAAGACAGGCGGGCATCGGTGGTGACAACTGCCAAGTATGGGCAGAGAAGGATTTCCCTGTCGAATCCCAGAGAACGAAGCCACCTCTAGAGACTGTGGATTCTTGTCCCATGTCACCAGAATCTCTTTTTGCAGAGATCTTGCGTGGTACTGTGCAAACAGAACCGCCTCAAAAGGAAAACACAATCAGGCCTAGCACCCACATGCAAGCCCGGAGGGATGACCCTCTGCTGGACAACAGAAGCTGAATTGCCTCCTGCAGTTTCTGGATTTTTTCCAGAGGAAGCAACACTCTAGCTGAGGCAGAATCCACCCAGATAGTCCAGTTTTGTTGAACGGAACCAGAGCAGACTTCTGAAGGTTCAGAATCCAACCGAACTCCCTCAGAGATATCAGAATAATCTCCAGGGCATCCATCAGAGCAGTCGGAGACTCTGCTTGTAGAAGAACATCCAGGTACCCCAGTACCGCGATCCCCCACTGACGCAACAATGCTAGCACTGGGGCCAACACTCTGAAGACCCACAGTGACCACCGAATTTTAGAGGGCTGGGGGGTGGAGGGGAACTCAGAGGTCCCAACATCCACCCCAAAACCTTCCAGGGGTCGTGGTACTTACCATACCAGGAACAGGGTGGGCACCGCTCGGCCAAGAGGAATGCTGAGACTCAGGCCAAGACCAGGTCGTATGCGCCCTCGCGAGACGTTTTAACTCGCAGGCCAGCCCCCGTCCAGTGGGGCTGTGTCGCAGCCGACCTAGTGCGGAGCTGAGGCCTGCGCGCACTCGCTGGGCAGACTGGGAGGACTCTCTGGATCTAGATTATTCAGTCCGTCGCCCCGTCCGGCAATTGATAGCAGATTCTCACAGGAACAAAATAACAAAGATAGGAAAAAAAAATTAATTCCCAGCAAGAAACTAGGTCCATGCTTATTGACTAGGCAGAAAAAAAAACGTGCCTATAGCCGAGTGTGTGTGTATACCCCCTGGGACTGCCCATAGGCATAGTTAAGCTTTTTCCTGCCTAGTGTCCTACTACTGTAGGGCGCAGTATAACCCAATGGTTAAGAAAAATAAGGAGCTGTGTCCGTCAACAAATGAAAGAGAAATGTGCATTTATTATTTTTTTTTAAAAAAAGTGAACTTATCTTTTAAAGTGGAAGTAAAGGCAAAACCAAACTCTTAACCTACACCCACCCCCATTCTAAGTCTGATCTAGCTAACCCTGTAAAGAAAAGTTCGCTATACTTCCCTATTCTGAAGCCGCTCCAGTCCAGTCTCCAGCAAACACTCCCTGTGTGCAGGAGAAAGCAGATAACAGCTGGGAACTGCCTGGGAAGTGACATCACCCCCAGACTTACTATAGGGCAGGGGTCTCCAAACTGCGGCCCGAGGGCCAGATATGGCCCTTTGCTAGTCTTTATCTGGCCCTTGGGGGAAATATTCCTCCCACTGATATGAGGCACTATTCTTATAATTCTTTCACCGATACCAATGATGGGATACTATTCCCCCTACTAATAGGGGCACTGCTCATTTCTCCTATTGATTACCAAACCTGAGGCCATATTTATTCTCATTGATGCCGAGCCCGGGACATTTACTGCCCCTGCGGGCCACATTCCGGCCCTCCTAAAGTCTGAAGGAAAATAAACTGGCCCTTTGTTTAAAATATTTGGAGACCCCTGCTATAGGGCATCGTCAGCTGCCTCTCTTTCACACTGAAGCCGCCACTGACAGCTCAGCCTGGGACCGGATCGGCTCCAGAGTAGGTAAATCACAGATCTTTTCTTTACAGGGCTGGGAGGATTAGGCTTAGAATGTGGGTGGGAGTAGGTTTAGAGTTAGCTAGGATTTGCCTTTACTCCCACTTTAAAAAGCTGCTTAAAGTGGTTGACATTGCCTGAAAACTACTGTGTGAGTAAACAGAATTCTACTTTAGCATTACAATACTTTTGTCTATGTTTTTGTGAACACATAGTATTAGTATCATCATCAGTATAGAAAATATTAATTTGTGAATATATTATTTTTTTCTCCCTAAAAATTTAATATTTTGCTGTTGGTACACATTTAGGCCCTGTTCACTCCTATGCTTTAAAACACATTACATGGCATCTCATTGTTTGCAATGGGTCTGATTTACATATATGCACTGAAGTACCGCATGTAAAATATCCAGGTACATTTTTTTATGGCAGTGTGCAGCAAGGGTCAGAAATTGGAAGATAATGGGAGCACATGAAAACGCACAATACATACTTTGTTATGAGCTGCAAATGTATGGTTACCGAGACCTGCTCCTAGGAACAGCCATGTCCTCTTACCCTAGCTACATTTGGAAAAGGATGCAGAATGCACTTAGATGCATGAAAGCACATAGATTTAAATAAAGCCAACTTACATAAAATAGGAACATAGCAGAACATAATATTACTCAAATTCTCACATCTATAATTGTAATTTAGTCTGAGATGTACACCTATGAAGGCATATGTCAAACATTTGGAGGTCCCAATGGATCATCATTATGTTGGGCTGCCTCGCTGGCCTATAAGAATGTGTGGGAGGCAGGAAGGCAAACTTTGACACTACCAGAAACGTAAGAGCTTTGCCCGCCAGAAGGGCTTGGTATTCAACTGTTTCTTTGGATAAGTTCACTTATTTTGAGTGTGTATGTTAACAAACATGAACAGGTTACACGTTTTGCTGACCCAGTATATCTGTGCTCTAATATACAGTATATTTTTATTGTCTGTCTTCTAGCTAAAAACACTCAATGTGTTTAATCTAAGAACCAGGGACAAATTAAGCAGTCTATCAAATGTAAGCAATGTTTGAAAAATAAATAATACTATAAATCTCATTCAGCATGTTAAAGGAAAGTAAATCATTATAAATAAGAACAAGTGAAGATACTTGCCTGAACCTTGGTAGTCTCTGCTGGACTATACTGGACTAGAGTAACCCCTCCACACAGAATGAAAACAGAAAACCACTGAACTTTGCTTAAAGTGCGGTTTAACATTAAAACTGTACATAAAGCTGTGCAAGGGATTTTCAACTGATAAGTCACCTAAAAAGATGGAAAAATACAGGGGGGGTAAAACAAGTTTAGAATTTTGCTGCATACTTTCCTAAAAGGATAAGCTCACCTTTTAAAGCATTACATGTTCCATCCATATTTAGGTGGACTTCATCAATGGGGGTCTACCCCACAAAAAGATGTGCATTTATTTATTTTTTTAAGGTGAATTTATCCTTTAAAGGTCAAATTGTACTAGAAAATGCATTTATTACTCTTCTAAGCACCTTCTATCACTACTTACCTGGTACACAGCTGCATCAAGATTACTAAGAGCCAAAAAGGCCATATTGTTCTGCAAAGCATACACCAGGGAAGGTATAGCTAACTTCATCATCTCCATTGGACTTTCCAACACATTCTCCTTTAAAGAACTGATCAGTCTACTAGCACTGCCCGTTTCTCTATTGAAAAAAAAAAAAAACAGTATAATATTTAATTTTCTGCAGCAATGATTGGAAAAATATCAGTTTTACTAAATTATATGTGGGTCTCATTCCTCAGATGTTTAAAAGTGGAACTAAAAAGTAAAACTTTTTTTTGGTGTTGGATAGAGTGGAGATGGATTAGAACCCCTGCACCTCAGGCATATATCCCAGCTCAATGGCCGTTTAGCGCCACATGCATCATCAGGAGCTCCTGATGATGGGCATGGCGCGAAATGGCCGTTGAGCAGGGATATATGCCTGAGGTCCAGCCGTCATTCTAGGTTTATTTGTTGGCACCCGCAGTAAGTGTATTGCAATTTTTATGCACTTTATGGACTTTTCTTATTGCACTGAACTGCCAGTATCTTGCACTTTGACTGGTATTTAGTTCTATGTGAGCCTAAGTTTTTATTTTGTTTTATTTTATTAATTTATACTTTTTGGTTAAAATAAATTAATATACTATGAGAATTGAATCTCTTCTCATGCGTGATGATTCATCCTGCTTGACTGAAAAATTCTTTGATGGTTCCATCTTAATGTGTGGGAGTACCACCGGATTAGTCGGTTCAAACAGCGATTTCCAGAGAGGAAAGCATTCATATCTTAACACGCGATTACTGTCCTAGAACAGACAGCAATCAGTTCTGGTGAGTTTGCATTTTTATTGTGGCAAGACACCATGATTGACACTTCAGATCAAATCATGCACTGGGCAACCTTGTACTTCATTTTTTCGTTTTGCAGGTGGATTTAATTCAATGGACAATTTTTTGCCAGGTGCGCACTGCGAATGCCTGTCCACTCAGGACGCGCAATCTTGTGGGACCCGTGACGTGGCCCAGAAAATTGCAGGGAGTGAGGGGAGAGGAGAACTTCTGCCCAAGCGGGAGTGGGTGTCTGCCAAATCTAGGTTCCCTCTCCCCCCCCTCTCCCAAAAAAAAACAACATGCCAAATGTGGCATGTCAGGAGGTCAGGAGGCCTTAAAGCGCAAGTTCCAGTTTTGGGTTTAACTCCGCTTTAAAAAGTGATCACACTGTACAGCAGCCACAATTGTTGTGCCATTAGAATGAGTAGACCAAATTATTTCAATCCAGCTCCTTTTAGGAACTATTACATTTCTCAGACAGAAAGATGAAAGTAGCACAGCACACACTTGCGTGACATGAAGTAGCAGACCCAGCCAAAGTGCCTACAATTGTACCATATTGATTTGAACACAAAAAATAAGGGGCAAAATATTGAATGAATGGGAAGAAATAAAAATTGAACAGGTTACATAAGAGAGAGGCATGGAGCTCATTGAAGTGCATTGTATGTGAAGGAATAGCACAACACTTCAGAAGACGCTCTGTAGGAGGGGCGAAACCAATAAAGCTTCCTGTCATACGTCTGACGCCATTTCCTTTTCCTGCGGTTGGAGCACATGCTGGCTATGGCGTACACTCTACCAGGAAACATTGCTTTTAACAAGTTTGTGAGTGTTTTATTTGCTATTTAATAAAAAGCTTAGTTTTAACTTACTACATTATGGAAGCATGTTCTTTTATATGACGGCGAGAACGAGGAGATGTGGAGGAGATTACCCTGGAGTATAAGATTAAATAGTTGGAGTGTCCCCTACCCCTGGAAGGAGGTGCAAAACTACCCCTGTGGATATTTTAAAGGCTTGAACCCTGCCTACCTTTGGTAAGTAGGGAGGAGAGAGGGGAGCACGGTGTGGAACACTGATCACAGTGAGATCACGAGTGGAACTGAATTACACATTGGACACTGGTCACTTTATGATTCATATGAACTGTATTGCACAAGGACTATTGAGCAGATGAAGGAAGATATTTGAAAAGTCACGTTGGCACTTGTCACTTTTTATTTATTTATTCACAGATTTTTAAATTTACATACATTTTTTAATTTACATAATTTATGTTTATTTATGGATATATTTAGCACAATTATTTATTTAGATTGATTATACAATATATGGAAACCATATGATTGCTAGACACAGCACGCTGAGCACTTTATAATTTATGTATATTGATTTTATCTATATATTTATTATAAGCGCTTTTTAGGGTGTTAATATGCAAATACTGACACATCCTCTTAATAGATTGTTTAAGAACACTTTATAAGCTATTTCAAGGCAGCACTGATTCATTTGCACTCAATAGCACAACACTGACTAAAAGATTCTGACTGTAATTAGGAGACACTTTACAAATTAACGTGTTCAGTGTGTGTTAACACAAGCACTACCGTATGAACAGGTCCCGATAAACATTAACCACTTGCCGACCGCCGCAAGTACATATACTGTGGCGGTCAGCCCCTCACAGGCAAAGTGACGTATGGGTACGTCACTAGCCTGTGAGGCTCTGGGGAGCGAGCGCGCGTGTGCCCGGCGGACCCGATGCCTGCCGGGCACTCGCGATCGTCCGTGACAGCGGGAGAAAGGCAGGCGTCTGATGAAAACAAGCCGCCTGTCATTCTCCCCTGTGTAAGAACAGTGATCATACGGTTCTACTATGTAGGACCGTTGATCACTGTTCCTACACCTCAAGCCACAGCCAATCACAGTAAGAATCACGCCCCTAGGGACACACACCACCCCTCCCTCTCAAAAAAAGTTAACCCCTTCACTACCAGTGTCATTTTACAGTAACAGTGCATATGTATAGCACTGATTACTGTAGTAATGTCACTGGTAACCCCAAAAGTGTCAAGGGTCCGATCTGTCCGCCGCAATGTCGCAGTCCCGCAAAAAAAAAAAAAAAAAAAAAAAAAAAAAAAAAATCGCAGATCGCCGCCATTACGCGTTAAAAAAAAAAAACAACAAAAATCTTTCCCCTTGTTAGTAAAACGCAATAACTTTTGCGCAAAGCAATCAAAATACGCTTTTTGCTATTTTTTTTTACCAAAAATATGTAGCATAAAACAAATTGGCCTAAAATGTTGCACGTGTCGCACGACCGCGCAATTGTCCGTTAAAGTTACGCATTGCCGATTCGCAAAATACCCCCTGGTCAGGAAGGGGGTAAAATCTTTCGGGGCTTAAGTGGTTAAAGGTGTGCCTAAAATGCAGGATGCACTTGTCCGAAACCGAAAATGACAGTTTTTAACAATATACCTACATTTTTAAATAAAATTGTAATATATTAAACTTTAATTAACCACTTACGAACCGCCTGCCACAGTTTTACGTCGGTACTTTGACGTTAAATACCGGGGTTATGGCAGCAGATAGCTGCCATAACCCAGGTATTTTGTTAAACTGCGGGCGGTCCACTTTAACATAAGGGTGGTCACAGCGACGGATTCGCCGCAGGATCACCCATTATGGGCCGCGGGAGAGGTGCCCCCCGCCACTTCGTGGTCGTTTTCCTCGCTTATCGGACCCGCCGATAGTGGGGAAAACAATCCGGTCTGCTGTCCCCTCAGGCAGGAAGTTGAGTGAGGGCAAGATGGCCCCCACTAGACTCCATGGCTTTGGTGGACCGGAGCGACGTCATACGTCGCTTCCCAGCAACAGATATTAAAGAGCCCATTTTTTTTTTCATCATTAAAAAAAAAAAAAAAAAGAGATAAAATAAATAGGAAAAAAATAAATTAAAGCGCCCCCGCATCCATTAGCTCGCGCACAGAAGCGAACATATACGCAAGTCGCACCCACGTATGTAAACAGTGTTCAAACCACACATGTGAGGTATCGCCGCGATCATTAGAGCGAGAGCAATAATTTGAGCCTTAGATCTCCTCTGTAACTCTAAACTGGTAACCTGTATACAATTTTAAAGTGAAGCCTATGGGGATTTTTAAGTACCAATGTTTGTCGCCATTCCACGAGCGTGCGCAATTTTGAAGCATGACATGCTGGGTATCTATTAACTCAGCGTAAAATTATCTTTCACATTATAGAAAAAAAAAGGGCTAACTTTACCGTTTTCTTATTTAAATAATTGCGTTTGTAAGACTGCTGCACGAATACGGTGTGATAAAAATAATTACAACGATTATATATATATATATATATATATATATATATATATATATATATATATATATATATATAATGTTTGGGGGTTCTAAGCAATTTGCTAGCAAAATAAAAATGATTTTAACTTGTAAACAAGTGTCAGAAAAAGGCCTGGTCCAGAAGTGGTTAATATCATGAATTTAAATGAATATAAATTTATTGTCAGCCATTATTGGCAATTTTAGCGCAAGAAAAGCTCAAGAAAAATGCATCCCTTTAAATTCTATGTAAGTCTTCTCACTGGTACATTGTGCTTCCGTTGTGGTGTATCTCTCTGCATTTTGGGTCAGTTAAAAAACACCAAAAACACACCTCCCCGTTGAAATGCATTGAAAGCACAGCAAGAATGCATCAATACACACCTGTGTTCAATTTATCATGTGGTTTTTAAATCAAATGACCTATACAAAAATGCACCATAAGCACTGTAAAATTGCTGCGAAATTCAGGTAGATTCGCATGCAAATTACGCGCCATTATCGCCAATCTTTTTCCTTACTGGCAAAATGCCAAAAAACACCAATTGCGGCACATCTCCAATTAAAAAGGTGCACGATTTCAATTTGAATTCTAAGTATGGCAAGTGTAAAAATTATACATATTTTCACTCAGACAGATACAAACTACTCTGCAGAACAATAATTCCAAAATATAATATGTGTAGTAAGGAGAACCCACTGATATAGGGGTTAATCCAGTTCCAAGGATGCAGGTTATAAGCATTTAATGTACTCAAATGATCTCTGTAGGAGGCTGGAAAGTAATATACGGTAGTTACAGATTACCTGCAGCGTAAGAAGTTCAATCAGCTCATGTATGATTAGCAGAAACTGGCCTTTGAACTGAGAAAGGCAAGACATACCAGTTGATCAGCATTATGAAATATAGCATTTGTGTGCAAGGATTGATTTTTTTTCAAACATGTAACTGCAAACTGCTACATGTGCAAAGAGATATACTTTCCAAACCTATAAGGCCTCTTTCACGCGGCCGCTCCGGTTTTTTGCTCCGCTGCGGTACTTTTTTTTATTTTTTTTCACGGAGCGGATGACACTTGTGTCATCCGCTCCATATGTCCGCATATCATCCCATCCGTTTGCGGATGATATACGGACATAATGTAAGTCTATGGGCATTGCGGATATCAGCGGATGACACCGCTGACATCCAACTTTGCTTCCTTTCCGTTTTTTGAACGGAGGAAAAATAGGGTTCTGTTCCGTTCCCAAAAACGGAACAGAACTGAAAGGAAGAAAATCGGATGTCAGCGGATGGTATTCCGCTGACATCCGCAATGCCATTGACTTACATTATCTCCGTAAATCATCCGCAAAAAAATAGAAAGATTTGCGGACATACGCAGCGCCTGTGTGAAAGGGCCCTAAAGATGCCCACACAGATGCAGTAGAAAAAATATATCAACAGCACCCCTTAATCAATTAAATAACATTGGGGAACATATGTCCATTGGATTGTGACTCCCACCGTATGAATGATGATCAGTTCAAAATGGTGGCAAAATCCTGCACAGGCGCCTGTGCAAAATAATCTGTTTCCATCTACATATTACAGGAGAAATAAGGGAGGAAAGGAAACCGAGAACATTATAGGGTATACACAATGAGCAAGCTTGTAAACTAGGCTCTCTTTTACCTAAATTATTTTATTTCTGTATGTAACCAATAGACCAGGGGTGCTCAACCTTTTGAGCAGCAAGGGCACTTAAGTGATTTGGTAGCCGATCGCAGGCCACAGTGAAATGAAATGGTTCAGAATTTTGGCATTTTTATTTTGAACAACATAATGAAGTTTTTCCTCCTGCAGCCGCTAAATTTGGTTGGAGGGAGACGAGGAATAGGGGGCTTTCAGCAGTTGCAGGAGGACAATTGAAAGGATCAGTTCCTGTATATGCCACCCCCACAGCCCCTCCTGTACAAGTGTAAAACAGAATGTGACAGGGGAGGCCGCATGGGCCCCCTGGGGCATAGGTAGGGTCGCCACTGCGACCCCTGACGTTACACCAGTGGTTAGGGGGACATGTTAAAAAAACACATATCAACTATGGGGTTTTGGCACCCCGCAAACATAAATCAGCCCTTACTGTCCTGAGCCCCTATATGGCTGCTTTCATACTATTGTGCTGCATTCAGGAATTTTGGTGCTCTTTCAGAAACATCCCAAACCTGCAGAATATAATAAAAAGTCTATGGCTCAATGCAGCTAACCGCTAGGAAAGCTGCAGGTGCAGCATAAAGACTCCCTTTTCTTCTTTTGTTTTTTTTTATATAAAGCCTTTGCAAAACTATGATGTTTAATGCATAAGATTCCCATTGCTAAACTTTGATGTTTAATAAACTGACCTTATATCTTTCAGTTCAGTGCTGGCATCTCTGGCTGTTAAAAAAAAAAAAAATTCCTGTCCCAGGCAGAATGATACAAAATGCATTTCGCCTGGGACAGGAGTCAGCGCTATAGAGGAAGCATGAGCCTTTGTGGTTCCTGCTCCCTCGGGCGCCGGCTCCATCCACTCTTTGACCAGGGTTACTTTCAAAATTAGTAGTGTTACTAAATACATATTTAATTCTATTATCTGTCCCATGTACGATTACACTTAAGATTCAGTTTTTTTTTTCTTATTTGCAATAAAAAAAAAAAATAAAAAAAAATCAGTGCAGTGCAAGTGAAGAGGAGGGGTTTAAAGTGGTTCTAAAGGCATACAGCTTTTTCCTTCATGCATTCTATGCTATTAAAAAATTATTTTAAACAAAAAATGTCGTGGGGGTCCCCCCCAAAAGACATACCAGACCCTTATTCGAGCATGCAGCCTGGCAGGTCAGGAAGGGGGGGGGGGGGGTGACGAGACGAGCGAGCGCCCCCCCCCCCCCCCATTCTGAACCATACCAGGCCACATGCCCTCAAACATGAGGGGGGTGCTTTGGGGCAGGGGGATCCAGGCCCCCCATGTGAATAAGTATGGGGTACATTGAATGTACCCCTACTCGTACCAAAAAGCACAGACAGCTTTAGACAATTCCTTTATTAAAAATCTAAAAAACCCCAATGTAAATCTATCAATCACGTCGCCCGCTGCTCCTAAAAAACAAAAAAAAACCTCTCTGCACTTATTGACAGCTGACCGCCAAATGCCTACTCCATTGTTTGACAGTTCTTCTATATAGGTAAGGGCAGCCCCCTTGTGACATCACCGACACAGCATGCACCAGTTCTTTCCTATATGAGAACTGTCAAGCGGCAGAGAAGGCATTCGGCAGCCAGCCTTCATAGTGTTGAGAGTTTTTTTCTTTTTAGGGTGCGCAGGGGGTCCTGATTGATGATGGATTAACATCGGGGGACGCAGTTTATTTATTAATATAGAAATTGTCAAAAACAGTTTCTATTACTTTTTGACACATTTTTGGTGAATGGGTAGGGGTAATATATACCTCAATCACATGGGGGGGCTGGGATTTTGGGACCTCCTGCTTTCAAAAAGGCCCCTGCCCGCAGACCCACACAACCACAGCCCAGGGTTGTGGGGAAGAAAACCTTGTCCGTCTCGACATGTTGAGGGCATGTGGTCTGGTATGGTTTGGGGGGGGCGCTTGTGCTTTTTTCTTTCACACTACTTTTTATTCAGCTGTCAGCGGGGAAGCCCATTGACAGGTGAGGACTCATCGGTTGTTAACGACGCCACGGCCGACTTTCTGGTCTCGCTCCTTTAACAACCAGCTTTTACTGCGCCCGGTTTGGGCAAAGCTTTGCCTAATCAGGGCGTAGAGTGCACTGTGCAGCACAAACTCTCTGCAAATTCGGGTGTTCGGGCCGAACCGTTCGCCCAACCTTAAAAACAAGCATGCTTTACGGCATCTATACAACCTGTTTTTACTGTTGTGGGTTTAGTGACACTTTAATGCAGCTTGCAGACAATCTGCAAGTGTATTTTGTACACAGGAGTGGTTGCATTTTAGCTGCTATTTTTTACATTGCTGATAATAGCTACGGAAGAGAGAAGCAGGGTGCAGAGGATACGCCCTAGAAATTTCATTTACACACATTTACATGCAGCTATTTTGTGATTTAGTCCTGCCACACCGCACAGTCTGAAACTACTGATATTAGATATGGAATATCTTTCTGGGCCACTGCCCTAGAACAAGTATGTGCCTTCTTCCTTTAGAAACTATCGCAACACTTTTAAAGCATTTATAAACCATTCTCTAACTCTAATTCATCACACCTAGATCAAGCAAAATCGTTTTTTTGTTCGCAAATAAAAACACCACATTATTGTGGATAGCATAACAGAATAATAAGCACTGGGGGACTTACTTTGCCAGGATAACCACACTCAGTGATAACTTTATAACTTCAGTCACACAAACAGCCGTTGTAGAAAAGTACATTTCCGTTGTTACTGTTCTTGTGTATCGTAGGGCTACAGTGTATGCGGCAGCCACCAGAGTCATTACCAACAAACAATACAGCTTAAAAAGCAAGCTGACATTCTCTGAGGAAAAGGGAAAAAAAAACAATGAAATGAGAAACACTGAAATCACATTATGATGAATACATACTGTATACTTGACTTGTAAATTCAAAGGTACAAAGGCCTTTTCTTGAGCCTTCCAGGCTATAAATCTACAAAGCAGAAGTTGATCCAAAAAGATGGAGTATTGCTTCCTGACCTTGGAGATTACGTCTATGCTTGGTGTGACTGATAACCAGTAGCTAAGTTATAGTGGATCCACAAAGCAATACACCAGCGATTAATTTCAAGACGAATTGAACCTGTGGAAGCTATGAAAAAATTGTCACCTGAGCAAGAAGAAAGGGAAAATCCTTGACTTTAGAGAGATTCCCTCTCATTCCTGGTTGCGTTTTTAGGACAGAAAGTGAAGGTCAATCCCCATTGTGGGACAGAAAAAGCAAAAAAAGAAAAAATTATAGATTTTTTTTATAACCCTTCCTTACTATTTTTCTTAAACATTCACTGAATTATCCCTAAACCACACATACTCCAGCAAATGCAGTCTTGCCCTGCTGTTCTGGCACTCAGGTCCCATGTCTTAATTTTCTTTGCAGACATCACCAGGAGCCGGCTGTCTCTTCCAGGTTCTTGCAGCCAACCCACAAAACCATGTGTTGGCGCATGTGCACCTGAACCAGATAGTGTGGAAACCTCCTGGGATCCGTAATGCAAGTGTCTTAGGTGGCTATGGGCATAAAGTGGGAGTACTAGGAAGAGCACATGTTCCAAAAGTGATGCTGCCACCATGTTAGGATTCCCGCAACATGCTTCTCCGGCTGCACCAAAGGTGAAGCATTCCAGAAGCCTAAGGCCTCGTACACACGATCAGATTATCGGACGAATTTTCGTCCGTTTTTTGTTGCATGCTAGTCTCACATAAAAAGTGAAGAGGTTACTGAACATACGAAAATTAAACTTCAGAAGTGATGTTATATGTTGAATTGTTTTGTATGTATTCTTTCGTTTCCAAGCATGCGTAGTCTTGCTCTTACGTTTTTTTTTTTTTTCGGATAAAAACTGTACTAATTGAAATTAAAATTGGACTTTGTGTTCACGTATGGTAAAAACCTTATAGCCTGCACATTCAGCTTTTGTCGTATGAAAATTCGTAATAGGGTGTTGAAAGCACTGTACTAACGATTCGAAAAATGGGCAGATCATTCGGACCAAATTCTACTTCTGATTTTCTTATCGTGTGTACGGGCCTTTAGTCGACAGACGGGCTGCGGTAGTTGCCTTTCAAACCTGAAGGCAAGTGTAAAAGGGGAATCCTTCTAGCATGAGGCAGGCAGACTCCAGGCACACACCCCGTCTCGATACACAAAACAACAAGGTGCAAAAGGAGGGGAGGGGCCTTTCAAACTCTGATTTGTGTTTCCTGTAGAGAGCAAGCCAATCATCTTTCCAAGTAACCTGTCCTGAAGGATGAAGGGGGAAAAAAAAAAAAAACTACTACTGCCAGGTTTGTCAACTGTCGCCCACCAGCAGGATTGCAAACACAGCTTTGCTGATCCTTAAGCCTCCCCGACTCTCATCTTAACCAGCAGAGCAGAGAGCAAGAGGCAGCACAGTACTAATGAGGGCGGGAGCTGCAGCGGTCAAAGTATAAGTCCACCTTTGGGAACATGTTATGTTTTAGGGTGAAACATGCAACATGTTCCTGCAGCCGCTCCCCGATTACCCCCCCCCCCTCCCCTCTGGGGATCTTCCCCCCTGCACCCTCTGTCACTATTTGAAAAGCGCGCAGCCACATGGGGTTCGGCCCACACGGCCGCGTCTAATTCATTCACAGAGTTCTGTGGATGGATGAATGAACTACAAGTCCTGACATTCATGTAGTAAAGTAAATGTACATTTTGTTACCTGCAAAAAAATTGCATTTATTTTATTTTTGTTTAGAGGTTAACCTATTATTATTATACAGGACTTGTATAGCGCCAACAGTTTGCGCAGCGCTTTACAAAATGAAGGCAGACATTACAGTTACAATACAATTTGGTACAAAAGGAATCAGAGGGCCCTGCTCGTTAGAGCTTACAATCTAAAATTCTTTAACCTTTCAATTTAACCAACAGATGATTGTTGTTAATATGAGAAGTTAATTTCAGCTCCCACTTCCGCCCTCTGTCCAGTACTGTGCTGCCTCTCACTCTCTGTTCTGCTGTACAGCCCTTGTAAAGGTAGAAGAGAGCTACCTACACTTTGCTCATGCCTACAGCCATATATGTAAGACAGGGCTTGTTTTAGAGTTTTTTTTTAAAGTGAACACTTTAGAGTGTACAGCTGGTCATACACTATACCAGGGGTCCTCAAACTTTTTAAACAGGGGGCCGGTTCACTGTCCCACAGACACTGTTGGGGGCCACACTATTGTCTGAAAAAATATGAACGAATTCCTATGCACATATTTTATTTGTAATGCACAAAAAACATTACAATATTTAAAACCATGGCCTCAGGAACTAAAGTGCAAGCAGTGCAGACAAGTCCCTGTATGAAACCTAAGCTCTAAGGGGTTACATTCTTAAATCTCAGGGGCTCATGCTGGGACTAGTTGGTGGAGGGGGGCTGTCATGTCCTCAGCTCTGATGGGTTCATGCTGGGACTAGTAGTCCTTCACTTTTGGGGGGTGGTTACATTCTTAGATTTCAGGGGGTCATGTTGGGACTTGTAGTCCTTCAGTAGTTAGGAGAGGGTGTCACATCCTCAGCTCTGCGGGGTTCATGCCGGAACTTGCAGTCCTTCACTTTTAGGAAAATCATACCTCCTAAAATTAATGGACTTCAAATCCCAACATGAACCACTGAGATCTAAGGATCAATCCAGAGTCATCAGTGCACATCAATGCAGCCTCAGCAGTGTCCATCAATGCAGCTTGATCAGTGTCCATCAATGGAGCCTTACCAGTGCCCATCAGAGCAACCTCATCAGTGCTCATCAATGCAGCCTCAGCAGTGTCCATCAATGGAGCCTCACCAGTGCCCATCAGTGCAGTCTGATCAGTGCCCATTAGCTCAGCCTCATCAGTGCCCATCAATGCAGCCTCACCAGTTGGTCCTGCAGGCTGCTGGCCTGTAAGTTTTGCTGGGAGCTAGCCATGGCCTGTGGGTCCTGCTGGCCGCTGGCCTGTAAGTTCTGCTGGGAGCTAGCCATGGCCTGTGGGTCCTGCTGGCCTGTAGGTTCTGCTGGAAACTGGCCATGGCCTGTGGATCCTGCTGGAAACTGGCCATGGCCTGTGGATCCTGCTGGAAACTGGCCATATACATATATATATTTTATAACATTTATTTCAATTGCCAACATTTATTATTCCAGGTTTTAGCTTATTGATGTACTTTTAATATTTTTAATATTGTTAATTATGGTATGAGATTTTGTGAATACGTGTTTTAGTTGTTTTAATGTAAACCAGAGAGGTATCTGCGCCACCACGCGATCTCCACAATGTGCAATAGTAATTTGATCAATGTCCATACATTAAAATTGCCCCATTAGCGATATGAGCCAGTGACACCGCCGTAAACATGCCTGGTTCGGAGGTTCAGATGTCCTGTTGTGAGCTATGAGCGGGGGGAGGGACTGAGATCTGCTGGCCAATCCACCTGAGTGTTGATGTATTTAAAGTGAGGCTTGGCACGCACTAGCCACCCCTACCGAGGAAGTCAAAGGAGCATTACGCTCGACGTAACGCGTATAGGGGGACGGAGCGTGCGTGGCCGACGCAGAGTCTCTCTCTGGTAACAGATCGCTGACATCGCTTATACAGCAGGCACGGCTGAGTGCCCAACAAATGTGAGTTGATCTGCCTTTCTCTAATAAAGCACACCCTTATTAGTAAGCAGAGAGCACTAGATTTCTTCATCTGTTTTTTATATGTCCCGGGATCCCTCGAGGTGCAATACAGTGTGGCTCTTTCCTGGAAGTCTGATCCATGATACATGTGATGGCTGGCTCGTTTGGGTCCTTTAGGAAGGTGAGAGGCTAATTCACCTGGTGGAGGGATTCACCAATTGGTGTATACAACTTGTTTTCATCACTGGATTTTCTTCAATTGGATACGGGGACACTCTTCATATCACTTTATTGGAAGCACACACATTGCTATGTGCCTTATGAACTGGATATGATTTATTGTATTTAAAGTCATCACTTTTTTATTATATTTCTGGCGCATCACATTTTGGTAGGATTTATAGTTTATTGTGATTTGTGAAACACGATTGGTGTATGCTGCCGGATACCACTTATATACTTTCACACACCTGATTTATGCACAGTGAATTGAGGTTGAGTTATTTTATCACATATATTGGGTTTGCGCTGATAGTTTTTTTGTATTTCATTGGGTTCAGGACCCTGGCGGGCCGGATGTGGCCCGCGGGCCGTAGTTTGAGGACCCCTGCACTATACAATCCAATTGTACAATCTCTGTAATTGATATATCAAGACTATATAGCATAAGGAAGCACAGTGGCTAAGTGGTTAGCACTTCCAACTTGCAGCATTAGGGTCATTGGTTTAAATCCCAACCACAACACTATCTGCATGGGGTTTGCATGTTCTCCTTGAGCCTGTGTGGGTTTCCTCCCACACTCCAAAGACATGCTGGTAGGTTAATTGGCTCCTGTGTAAATTGGACCTACTACTATATATATGTATGAATGTGAATTAGGGACCTTAGACTGCAACCTCCTTGAGGGCAGGGACTGATGTGAATGTACAATATATGTAAAGAGCTGTGTAAATTGATGGCGCTATACAAGTACCTGTAACAACTAGTGGTGCACCGAAATTTCGGCAACCGAAAATGGGTTAAAGATTCCGAAATTAATACTGGCCGCCGCGGGCGTAGCGCAGATTTAAAAAATCCTGCCTCTGGCCGGCAGCCCGCATCCCGGTGATGTCACTACTACGACTATGAATGAACTAACACACCGGGCAGGCGAGCGGCCGCTAATAGCTGTGACTAAGTGAGCCCTTCACTTCCCTGTCAGGCGGGTATCTCTGCTGACAGGGAAGTGAAGGGCTCACTTAGTCACAGCTATTAGCGGCCGCTCGCCCCCCCGGAGTGTTAGTTCATTCATAAACATAGTCGTAGTAGTGACATCACCGGGAGGCGAGCCGCCGGCCAGAGGCAGGATTTTTGAAAGAAAGGACACAGGAGGAGCGGAGAGTTTGCCTGCCTGTGACACGGAGGTGCCGATAAGTAAGGAGATTGCCATCATGGGGGGGGGGGAGGGGGGGAAGGTTACCAATGGTATTTGTATTATGCAGCATGAGGGGGTTAATGTATTGCCACTGGTAACTGATGCTTTAGTGACCTACCAGTGGCAGTTAATTAACCCCTTTGTGCTGCATTAGTGCAACCAGTATTAGTGTCAGTGCAGCCAGTGTTAATTACCACTGACACTGGTTGCACTAATGCAGCACAAAGGGGTTAATTAACTGCCACAGGTCGGTCACTAATGCATCAGTGGCAATACATAAACCCCCTCATGCTGCATAATACAAATAGCATTGGTAAGAAAATTAACCACTTGCCAACCCGTCACAGTACATATACTGCGACAGGGTGGCAGCTACAGGTGTACATCGCTGCCTGTTTCTGGTGTATGCCTGTTCTATTTATTTTTAAATCATTTGGGGGACAAAAAGTAATTTTCGGTTTCAGTTTTCGGCCAAAGGCATCCTGCATTTTCGGTTTCGGCCCAGAATTTTCATTTCGGTGCATCCCTAGTAACAACTAATAAATGAGGACAAACCTAAACAATCCATTCAGACAGTATCAAATCATCACTACATAGTTTATGGTAAATCAAAGGCCCCCTACATTAGTGGAGAAGGGCCCCCTTATATGGGCACTCAGAGGCCTAAAGGTCCTTGTACAGCGGTACTCAGTAAAGAAATCCCTCCCCCCTTACATTGGTGTTCAGTGGGAAAAAAGCCACCTTGCAGGCTTGCACTGTTGATTAGTGCAGATGTGACCCCATACATTTGATGTCAGTGGGAAATTGCACCCTTAAAGCTAGACTTTACCCACAACAACTTGATAAAAAATAATCTTTAGCATGGAACATACATTCCACATAAATCCATACATCAATCATAAAGTGGAACTAAACCTATCAATTTAACAGTTTCAAAAAACAGTTACATTCCTGGAATGCCGGGACTGCCAACTGTCACAATTGCTTGTGCTCTTAACCACTTAAGCCCCGGAATATTTTACCCCCTTCCTGACCAGGCCCTATTTTGCGATTCGGCACTGTGTGATTTTAACGGAAAATTGCACGGTCGTGCGGAGCTGTACCCAAATTAAATTGACGTCCTTTTTTTCCCACAAACAGAGCTTTCTTTTGGTGGTATTTGATCATCTGTGCGATTTTTACTTTTTGCGCTATAAACAAAAAAATAGTGTAAATTTTGAAAAAATAACAATATTTTTCACATTTTTTATATGAAATTCCAAAAAAAAAAATGTAGAAATCAAATTTTTTTTAACATTTTCGGCCAGTTTGTTTTCTGCTACATATGTTTGGTAAAAAAAAAAAAAAAAAATCGCAATAAGCGTATTTTGATTGGTTTGCGCAAAAGTTATTGCGTTTACTAACTAAGGGAAAGATTTTTGTCATTTTTGGTGGGTTTTTTTTTTTAACGAGTAATGGCGGTGATCTGCGATTTTTTTTGCGGGACTGCGACATTGCAGCGGACAGATCGGACCCTTGGCTGACACTTTTGGGATTACCAGTGACATTACTACAGTAATCAGTGCTATACATATGCACTGTTACTTTAAAAATGACACTGGCAGGGAAGGGGTTAACTTTATCGGTGATGCAGGGGTTAAGTGTGTCCCTAGGGGCGTGCTTCTTACTGTAAAGGGGTGTGGCTAGTGATGTAACCACAGAGACATACGATCCTACATGGCAGGATCGTATGATCTCTGCAGTTAGATCAGGGAGAATGACATGCGGCTTTGTTTACATTAGCTGCCTGGCTTTCTCCCTCTCCATGGGGAGATCACGAGTGACTGGCGGACAGTGGGTCCACCGGTCACACACGCGGACATGTTAGGGAAAGAGCGGGAGCGCACCTCCGGCGGCGCGCGCTCACCCCCTACAGGCTCACAGGCTAGGGACGTAGTACTACGTCACTTTGCCTGTACAGGGCTGACCGTCGCAGTAAATAGTCGTGCAGCGGTCGGCAAGTGGTTAAAGCGGAGTTCCACCCAAAAGTGGAACTTCCGCTTTAGGTAGTACTAATCCCCTGACATGCCACATTTGGCATGTCATTTTTGTTGGGGGGGGGGGCGGTCACCTAGTTTTGACAGGTACCCGCTCCCACTTCCGCTCGGAGGGCCTGAGGCGCCCTGAGCAGAAGTTCTCCTCTCCCCCTCCCTTACTGCAATCTTCTGGGACATGTCAGAGGTCCCAGAAGATTGCCGGCCAATCAAGACGCGCAGCGCAACTCGCGCATGCGCAGTGTGTACCCGGCTTTGAAGAAGCAAGCTGTCACAGCCGGGTGCCCACACCAGTGATGCCGGCGCCGCCGAGACCAGAGGGATTGGATCGAGGCTTCGGGCGGCCGCATCGCCGGACCGGGGGACAGGCGAGTATGTGTTTATTAAAAATCAGCAGCTACACTTTTTTGTAGCTGCTGACTTTTAATAAAACACAGAAAAGGCTGGAACTCCACTTTAACCAAACTGTCAAACCATCAAATGGCTGGTGTCAAAACTGATCACATGTTTAGCATCATGGCAGTTGCAGATCAAACAGAAGCAGCTTCACCAGCTATAAAGGATAGGAGGGTTGAATTTCACTTTAGAGCTGTCAGCAGATCGGCCTCTACAAATTCGGCAGTGCCTAAAAACGAGAGCAACTAAGCATGTGCAGAAAAGGGTGACACAGTGTATTACCGGATTTTAAACAATCAAGACACTTATTTTAAATGTTTTACATAGCAATACCTGCAAAAGGGGCCAGCCTGAAAGGATCTAGCAGGACCTTATTTTCTGAAAAAAGTTCAATTTTAACCACTTCCCAACCGCGCTATAGCCGAATGACGGCTACTGCGCGGTTGCACATTGCTGGGAGGGTGTCACATGATGTCCTCCCGTGATCATGCTTCCCCACGCACCCCCTGCTGCGTGTATCGGCAGTGATCTGTGATTGCTGTGTTTTCTGGACACAGCTGATCATAGATCAGGGTAAAGAGCCAATCACAGTGGCTCTTTACCATGTGACCAGTTGTGTCCAATCACAGCTGATCACAGTGTAAAGAAGATTTGCCGACTATCGCTAATCCTCTCCTCATGCTGACAGTGAGTAAGGAAAAGAAAGCCGATAGGTGGCAGAGATGGGCTTGGGCTTGTTTGAGTCCCCACATGCCCGATCCCACCAGGAAGCCGACACTGCACTCTGCTGAGCACAGGCAGTGAGACATTTTCTTGACCTGTAGCTGCACAGATCCAGAAATGTCTCATGGTCTGTGATTAGCAGAGTGCAGTGTTGGCTTCCTGGTGGGATCGGGCATGTGGGGACTCAAACACGCCCGAGCCCATCTCTAATAAGCAGTAATCCACACAGCGGACATCTTTATCGATAATCAGGGCACTGATCAGTGTCCTCATAATCACTGGCAGCAACAGTGCCCACCAGTGATACCAATCTGTGCAGCCTCACCAGCGCACACCAGTGAAGGAAAAAAATGACTTATTTACAAAATGTTATAAACCGAAACTAAGAAAAACATATTTCTTATTTTTTACATTTTCGATCTTTTTTCGGTGGTTTAGCAAAAAATAAAAAACGGAATTTTTGTAAAATCTTACCTGTAAAATTCCTTTCTCTGAGTCCTCCGACAGTCGCCGCCTCCTCTAAGTCATCACTATTAGGTATTGTCCACCTATCCGTAGGAATAGCTAGGCATATAGACTTAGTCAAAAGACAGGGGCTGTCCCATCTGGTCAATACCCCCCCTGCATCACCACTCCCAACTCAGTTTGGTAGCATAGCAGTAGGTAATAAGAACCCCAAAAGAGGGGCGGGGGCGGCGACTGTCGGAGGACTCAGAGAAAGGAATTTTACAGGTAAGATTTTACAAAAATTCCGTTTTCTCTTACGTCCTCCGACAGTCGCCACCTCCTCTAAGTCATCACTATTGGGATGTCCCAAAGCAGTATAGACATGAGGGGTGGGAGACGCAACCGTAGAACAGGCAACGCAGTACCCACATCAGAGAAAGGAATCTTACATGCACCGTAAGAACCAACTGGGAAACAGAAAAAAACAATGCTCAACAGGAGCAACAGCCCAGGAAAGCAAATGCCAACAGCCAGGGACCCAGAGAAAAAAATGCAAGGGTCCATCATGGCACAGCCGCACTGAGAACTTTGCGGCCAAAAGAAGCATCAGCTGATGCCAGAACGTCTACTTTGTAGAACTTGGAAAAAGTGTGCACCGACGACCAAGTCGCCGCCTTGCACACCTGGGCCACCGAGGCCCGATGCCAACAGGCCCAGCAAGTACTCAAAGACCTGGTAGAGTGCGCCTTAACAGGGAAGGGCAGAACCCGTTCCTTCAAGGCATAGGCCTGCTCAATGGTCTGTCTGATCCACTTGGCAATAGTTGCTGCCGATGTAGCCATGCCCTTCCGAGGTCCCTCAGGAAGGACAAAGAGAGAGTCCGCCTTCCGAAAGGATTCCGTAGACTTCAGGTAAACCCTGATTGCCCGGACAACATCCAAGGAATGCAAAGCAATCTCCTTTGGATGCTTAGGCTTTGTACAAAGCGAAGGCAGGACAATTTCCTCATTAAGGTGGAACTCAGTGATCACCTTGGGAAGAAAGGACGGGGGTGTTCTCAACACCACCTTATCCTTGTGAATTATCAAGTAAGGGGAGCGGCAAGACAACGCCGCCAGCTCCAACACTCTGCGAGCCGAAGTGATCGCCACAAGAAAAGAAACCTTTTTCGACAGCAGAGGCAACGATATCTCCCTGATATTTTCAAAAGGAGCACGCTGCAAAGCGGACAGGACTAAGTTCAGGTCCCATGGAGGTAAAGGCTCCTTCCTAGGAGGAGCCAGATGTCGCACACCTTCAATGAACGTGCGCACCAAGGAATGAGATGCCACAGGGCGTTGGAAAAGGACCGCCAGTGCTGACACCTGGCCCTTTATAGTGGGCAGCGCCAGGTGCTGATCCACCCCAGACTGGAGGAAAGCCAAGATTCTCGACACCGAGTAAGAACGAGGGGAAAACCCCCTGGACTCAGACCAGGTGAAGTAGGCTTTCCAGGTACGGTAAAAGATCTTACCAGAGGAAGATTTCCTAGCCTTGATCAGGGTAGGGATAACCTCAGAAGATAGACCCTTGTCCCTCAAGACCTGGGTCTCAACAGCCAGGCCGTTAAAGCCAGCGACTGTAAAGCAGGATGGAAGATCGGACCCTGAGACAGGAGATTTTCCCGCAGAGGCAGACGCCACGGAGGCGCTACTGCCAGGTGAGCAACGTCGGCGTACCAAGACCGGTGAGGCCAGTCCGGCGCCACCAGAATCACCATGTGCGGTTCCGAGACCAATCTGCGAAGGAACCGGGATAGTAACTGAATCGGAGGAAAGGTGTACATCAGACGATACTGATGCCAAGGGGCCACCAACGCATCCGAGGCGTCCGCCAACGGGTCGCGCGTTCTTGCCACGAACCTTTCCACCTTTCGGTTTAGCCGGGATGCGAACAGATCCACGTCTGGGGATCCCCACTTCGCACACAGCATCTGAAAGACCTCCGGGTGTAGGGACCATTCCCCCTGGTCCAGGGTCTGGCGGCTCAGATAATCTGCCTGCCAATTCTCCACACCCGGAATGTGAACTGCCGAAATCGCCGGGACATGAGTCTCGGCCCAAGACAGGATGTCGGTCACCTCCCGGGCTGCTCGAGCACTCCTGGTGCCCCCCTGGTGGTTGATGTAAGCCACCGCGGTAGCATTGTCTGTCTGTACGCGAACAGGCAGGCCCTGGAGACGGTCCGACCACTGGAAGAGACAGAGTTTTATCGCTCGTAGTTCCAGCACATTTATCGGGAGGGAGGATTCCTCCTCCGACCAAGTGCCCTGGGCAGACAGGGTGCCCAGGACTCCACCCCAGCCCGACAGGCTGGCATCCGTGGTAACCGCTGTCCACACCAACGGGCGGAAGGACTTGCCTTCCGCCACCGACGGGGACTGGATCCACCACAGAAGAGTCAATCTGGTCCGGCGACTCAAGGAGACCTCCAGATCCAAGGACTGAGGAAGTCTGTCCCACCTGGCCAGGATCTCAGTCTGGAGAGCCCGTGTGTGGAACTGGGCATAGGGAATCGCCTCGAAGGCCGACACCATCAAACCCAGGCCCCGCATGCAGGCCCTGAGTGACGAGGACGGATTGTCCCTGAGGGACCAGATTTCGTCCCCCAAAGTCCGGAGCTTGTCCTCCGGTAAGACTACCTTTGCTTGAGCAGAGTCCAGAACCATTCCCAGATAGGGAAGGCGAAGCGACGGAGACAACGCTGATTTTTGAACGTTGATGGTCCACCCGAACTCCTGGAGCGTCTGTACCGTGATGGACAGATCGCGCACAAGGTCCTGACTGGCACGCGATCTCAGAAGCAGATCGTCCAGGTACCCCAGGACCGCAATGCCCTGGGCCCGCAGCAGGCCCAGGACCGGTGCCAACACCTTGGTAAATACCCTGGGTGACTAAGCGAGACCGAACGGTAACGCCACAAACTGGTAGTGGTCCTCTGCGATAGCGAACCGAAGGTACCGCTGATGACCCTCGAAAATGGGGATGTGCAGGTACGCATCCTTCAGATCTATCGAAGCCAGGAATTCTCCTGGACTGAAGGAGGCCACAACCGAACGGAGAGACTCCATTCGAAACTTCCGAACACGCACAAAGCGGTTCAGCGCTTTCAGGTCCAGAATAGGAGGCACTTTGCCCTCCTTCCTGGGCACAGTGAACAGATTTGAATAAAACCCCCGAAACCTGTCCCGATGAGGCACCGGGACAATCACCCCCTGAGCAAGCATGTCCTGCACCACTTGATGCAAGTCCTGCAGACGCCCCGGAAGCAAATGGAGATTGGAGGGAAAGAATCTGTCCGCCGGCCTGGAAAGGAATTCGATCTTGTAACCTGATCGAACGATTTCCTGGACCCACCTGTCCGAGATCCGGAGCAGCCAAGGTTGGAGGAAACCGCGCAAACGTCCCCCCACCCCAGAAATGGGTGAGGGCGCCCCTTCAGGCAGAGGCGGAGTGTCCCGCCGAACCGGCATTGCCGGTCTTCTGCTTACCCGCCCAGGGTTTCTTCTGGTTGCCCTGGGCTTTGAAGGGTTTGCCCTTGGATTGGTTCCGAAAGGCACGAAAGGACCCCTGACTAGATTTAGGCGCAGAACCCCGCTTGCCACGGAAAGACTTGTTCTTCGGGTTCTAGGGTAGCATGGTGCTCTTACCCCCCGTGACGCCTTTCACCAAGGTATCCAACGCCTCGCCAAAAAGGCGAGAGCCAGCATAGGGAAAATCAGCAACAGTTTTCCGCGAGGACTGGTCGGCCGACCAGCTCTTCAGCCATATCAGTCGCCGGTTAAGTACCGCGACATTCGAGAGGCGAGCCACCAAGGGGGCCTCATTAAGGGCTGCATCACACAGATACATGACTCCTTGATGGATCTGGTCCACCATTTCCAGTCGTGCAGGCAGCACGTCATCGGACACTAGGTTGCTTCTAAGCACCTTAATCCAATCAGACACCGCCTGAGCCACCATAACGGATGCGAAAATGGGTTTGAGCAACGAACGCGCCACCGTATAGGAATGGCGGGCTAGAGACTCCAACCGCCGGTCCGTGGGATCCCGGAAAACCGGGGTATCCTCAGTAGGAACCAAGGTAGCTTTGTTCAGCACGGCCACAGTGTGATCTACCTGTGGAGGCACACACCATCGTGATTCCGTAGCCAGCGCAAAAGGATAAAGCAATTTGAACCGACTAGGTACCAGGAATGGACGTTTTAACGTGCGCCACATTTCATTAACAGTGTAATGGAATTCCGCCGGGCAGGGAAAAACCTGCGCAGACTTGCGGGTCCTGTGCGTCCCAAATGAGGACACAACGCCCGGAGGGCAGGGCTCATCCTCTAAAATGTAAGGTTTCCTTAACAGAAACAATCAACTCATCCATGGTCGCCCGTTCTTCGGGTGACCCTGGGGAGGATGTATCAACACCCTCCACCTCAGCCTCCCCCTCAGACCCCGGGGGGTCTAAGGATGAGCGGGACCCTGAAAAGGGCACGCTCGCAGCAGCATCCATATCCCCATCTGAATCAGAAGAGAGAGACAGCCTTGGCCGTTTTCTCGCAGCCCGTTCAGACATCAGCATTTCCATATTTGCCACTAAAGTCGCAACTACAGCAGCCAGATCAGGTCGCAGCGGGGCCACAGGAGAACTGGGGCCCCCCACTAAAGCTGGAGGAAACTTGCTTTCCTGAGAATCCATGGCTCAAGATAATGAAAAAACTACAGTGCAAAAAAAGTAGTGTACTGTCCCCTTAAATAGCGCTGCGGACTGCGCAGCCCACCGCTACTGTCACAGCTATGAAGACCCCCAAAAGGAGAAAGAAAACTGAGCCAGAAGCAGTATGCAGAAGAAGACCGTTGCTACCTGTGTCTGTGCTGTCTGAGAGGAAAAGGAAATGCTGCTGGAGGGGGCTGGCCATAAGCCAGACCCCAGGGAAAATGGCTGCCCCATAGGGATGCATAGGAGGCTTCGCCAAGATGGCCGCCGACATGCGGCCGAACCGATCGTTTCACCGCCCACAAAATGGCGGCGGATGGCGCCAAAATGAGCTGTATACTCGCCCCAGAGGGGCTATACACGTGTGCACAGTAAAAACATGGTGGACCGCGCAATTTTTCCCGCAGCGGTCGCCGCACAACACACAAGTCTGTACCCCCAAACATGCACCTAAGGTGACACAGGGACAGGGACCCCCGGCAAACATACAGATCTGCACACAGCGAACCCCGCAGGGATCGCACAGGGAGTCACACAGGCACAGACATGGGGACACACAGCAACACAGACTGCCACCCCAAACAGAGGCCCCACACAGAAAAGTACTTACCTGTACCCGATGGCGTGGGGGAGCCTCTATGCACGGATAAACCTCTGTCCTCATCTGACAGGGAGTGCCGTGAGCCAGGGACAAGACGCTGCAGCAGCGCAGACGAGTCCTGTGAGGTAGCCACCTCACGGCTGCATCCCTGCAGCGAACAGGGATGGGTCGTTCTTAATGCCAGGGCGAACCATGGTGGTCTTGGGGTCCATCTGACCCTCTGTGCCCTGGAGAACCAGGGCGGCCAGTCCGAATCCCAGCACCGCATGATCCATCTTCATCCGAAGAATAAACTAACACTAAAGCTGACAAAATAAACAGCTAGTAAAGTGAGAGAAAAAAACTGACATTTAAAAGAAAATCAAATAAAAGATCTAGGAAGGCTGAGACTGAAGCCCCAGCACAAGGTAGCCTGAACTATTCCTGATGTTAGGCAAACTAAAACTGAGTTGGGAGTGGTGATGCAGGGGGGGTATTGACCAGATGGGACAGCCCCCGTGGGTGTGTATATGCTAATGCCTTTTGTCTTTTGACTAAGTCTATATGTCTAGCTATTCCTACGGATAGGTGGACAATACCCAATAGTGATGACTTAGAGGAGGCGGCGACTGTCAGAGGACGTAAGAGAAAATACAGTAGTGATTACATACCACCAAAATAAAGTTTTGTCAGAAAAATAAAAAAAAATGATAAAAATTTAGTTTGGGTGCAGTGTTACATGACCGCCCAATTGTCATTCAAAGTGTGACAGCGCTAAAAGCTAAAAATTGGCTTGGGCAGAAAGGGGGTAAAAGTACCCAGTAAGTGGTTAAGGTGACCATGCTATCTCTATATCTCAGTACCCTACTGCAATCTCCTTTAGACCTCAAACTGAATGGATTGTTTAGGTGTGTATTCCTATTGCATAGTCTTGGAAAATCTAAAGGAGATTGTGCAATCAGACTGTATAATGTATAGTTAGCTTTACATTTGGTGTCGTAATCGGAAGATCAAGCTGTCATTGTTCAGGGAAGCCTTGGTAACCTCTGGAATAACCCTTGTTGATAAAGATTGCTAAAGCATGATGGCACACTTCCATGTTCTCCGGTATTAGCATAGATTTCCTTTTAGAAACCTGGCACGTAATTGTAGGTATGTGTGTCCACTATCAAACATTACACTCTATGCACATTCTAACAGACTAGAGTGCAGGATCTATGGGTTTTGCAGATTTTCTCAGTATATCTCCCCATATCGATCCCAGATTATGGAAGAACACACATTGGGGTTTATTTACTAAAGGCAAATCCACTGTGCAGGTACAATAGGAAGTGCAGTCGCTGTAGATCTGAGGGCGACATGCAAGGAAAATAAAAAGCAGATCTCATACATAGACTTAGATATGTATGACAGATCTCATACATAGACTTAGGATAAGAGCCCTATGATGAGATCTGACAGATCTCATACATAGACTTCGGATAAGAGCCCTATGATGAGATCTGACAGATCTCATACATAGACTTCAGATAAGAGCCCTATGATGAGATCTGACAGATCTCATACATAGACTTCGGATAAGAGCCCTATGATGAGATCTGACAGATCTCACCCACAAAAAGAGATCAGCCATGTACACCAATAGAAGTCTCTTTACTGATCCGCCAGACTATTACCATTCCAGCACCAAAGTATTGCAGTAACACTCAACTTCACTGCAGCACTCCCTGTGTGTCTATGAAGAAAGCTCATTGCACCATAAAGCAGCAGTCAGCCTTCTCCCCTGTACGCCCAGCCATTCACACACACTACTTGTGACTGCACGTTTCCATGGAGTGTATGCTCTCATGAATTCCACGTCCCACACACTCTATAAATAGACACTACAGTTACTTCATATAGCGTGTTCTGTCCCAGCACTGGGAGTATAGATAGAACTCACCCCGGGCCGCCATAGCAATGTGCTGTGTACACCACGGCACTCACTTCATATGCACACACTCACATCAGCTGAACAGCGTAACCCGGAAGTGACGTTCTCAGTGCTGCGAGCCTATGCTCTGCCTGAGAGGCGGAGGGATACTCAGCTGTGGGCGGGGTAACAGTTACTATAAATGGAAGCGGAAATAGCGGTGTCTGTGAATGAGAGGTTTTACTAAGCTTCCATACCGCTAACTGCCTAATATCAGGGCTTGGGGACGCATCACGGATTGTTAGTTTAATGTAAGCAGTGAGTTGTGGATTGATTAAAGAATAAAGGTACCCCTGAAACATAGAGTTGCTTCGGTACACAGTGAGAACAATGCTAGATTTGCTGGTGCACAGTGACAGCACTATATATTTGTTCTGGTGCACAGTGACAACGCTACATTTCTTCTGGTGCACAGTGACAACGCTACGTCTTTTCTGGTGCACAGTGACAACGCTACATTTGTTCTGGTGCACAGTGACAACGCTACGTCTTTTCTGGTGCACAGTGACAACGCTACATTTGTTCTGGTGCACAGTGACAACGCTACGTCTGTTCTGGTGCACAGTGACAACGCTACGTCTGTTCTGGTGCACAGTGACAATGCTACGTCTGTTCTGGTGCACAGTGACAACGCTACGTCTGTTCTGGTGCACAGTGACAACGCTACGTCTGTTCTGGTGCACAGTGACAATGCTACATTTGTTCTGGTGCACAGTGACAACGCTACATTTGTTCTGGTGCACAGTGACAACGCTACATTTGTTCTGGTGCACAGTGACAACGCTACATTTGTTCTGGTGCACAGTGACAACGCTACGTCTGTTCTGGTGCACAGTGACAACGCTACGTCTTTTCTGGTGCACAGTGACAATGCTACATTTCTTCTGGTGCACAGTGACAACGCTAAGTCTTTCCTGGTGCACAGTGACAATGCTACATTTGTTCTGGTGCACAGTGACAACGCTAGATTTGCTGGTGCACAGTGACAGCATTATATATTTGTTCTGGTGCACAGTGACAACGCTACATTTGTTCTGGTGCACAGTGATAACGCTACATTTGTTCTGGTGCACAGTGACAACGCTACGTCTGTTCTGGTGCACAGTGACAACGCTACGTCTGTTCTGGTGCACAGTGACAACGCTACGTCTGTTCTGATGCACAGTGACAACGCTACATTTGTTCTGGTGCACAGTGACAACGCTAGGTCTGTTCTGGTGCACAGTGACAATGCTACGTCTGTTCTGATGCACAGTGACAACGCTACATTTGTTCTGGTGCACAGTGACAACGTTACATTTGTTCTGGTGCACAGTGACAACGCTACATTTGTTCTGGTGCACAGTGACAGCACTACATATTTGTTCTGGTGCACAGTGACAACGCTACATTTGTTCTGGTGCACAGTGACAACGCTACGTCTGTTCTGGTGCACAGTGACAACGATACGTCTGTTCTGGTGCACAGTGACAACGATACGTCTGTTCTGGTGCACAGTGACAACGATACGTCTGTTCTGGTGCACAGTGACAACGCTACGTCTTTTCTGGTGCACAGTGACAATGCTACGTCTGTTCTGATGCACAGTGACAATGCTACATTTGTTCTGGTGCACAGTGACAACGCTACGTCTGTTCTGGTGCACAGTGACAATGCTACGTCTGTTCTGATGCACAGTGACAACGCTACATTTGTTCTGGTGCACAGTGACAACGCTAGGTCTGTTCTGGTGCACAGTGACAACGTTACATTTGTTCTGGTGCACAGTGACAGCACTATATATTTGTTCTGGTGCACAGTGACAACGCTACATTTGTTCTGGTGCACAGTGACAACGATACGTCTGTTCTGGTGCATGGTGAGAACGATACGTCTGTTCTGGTGCACAGTGACAACGCTACGTCTTTTCTGGTGCACAGTGACAATGCTACGTCTGTTCTGGTGCACAGTGACAATGCTACGTCTGTTCTGGTGCACAGTGACAATGCTACGTCTGTTCTGATGCACAGTGACAATGCTACATTTGTTCTGGTGCACAGTGACAACGCTACATTTGTTCTGGTGCACAGTGACAGCACTATATATTTGTTCTGGTGCACAGTGACAACGCTACATTTGTTCTGGTGCACAGTGACAACGCTAGGTCTGTTCTGGTGCACAGTGACAACGTTACATTTGTTCTGGTGCACTGTGACAACGCTACATTTGTTCTGGTGCACAGTGACAACGCTACGTCTGTTCTGGTGCACAGTGACAACGATACGTCTGTTCTGATGCACAGTGACAATGCTACGTCTGTTCTGGTGCACAGTGACAACGCTACGTCTGTTCTGGTGCACAGTGACAATGCTACGTCTGTTCTGATGCACAGTGACAATGCTACGTCTGTTCTGATGCACAGTGACAACGCTACATTTGTTCTGGTGCACAGTGACAACGCTACATTTGTTCTGGTGCACAGTGACAGCACTATATATTTGTTCTGGTGCACAGTGACAACGATACATTTGTTCTGGTGCACAGTGACAACGCTAGGTCTGTTCTGGTGCACAGTGACAACTTTACATTTGTTCTGGTGCACTGTGACAACGCTACATTTGTTCTGGTGCACAGTGACAACGCTACGTCTGTTCTTGTGCACAGTGACAACGATACGTCTGTTCTGATGCACAGTGACAATGCTACGTCTGTTCTGGTGCACAGTGACAACGCTACGTCTTTTCTGGTGCACAGTGACAATGCTACGTCTGTTCTGATGCACAGTGACAACGCTACATTTGTTCTGGTGCACAGTGACAACGCTACGTCTGTTCTGGTGCACAGTGACAATGCTACGTCTGTTCTGGTGCACAGTGACAACGCTACGTCTGTTCTGGTGCACAGTGACAACGCTACGTCTGTTCTGGTGCACAGTGACAATGCTACATTTGTTCTGGTGCACAGTGACAACGCTACATTTGTTCTGGTGCACAGTGATAACGCTACATTTGTTCTGGTGCACAGTGACAACGCTACATTTGTTCTGGTGCACAGTGACAACGCTACATTTGTTCTGGTGCACAGTGACAACGCTACGTCTGTTCTGGTGCACAGTGACAACGCTACGTCTTTTCTGGTGCACAGTGACAATGCTACATTTCTTCTGGTGCACAGTGACAACGCTAAGTCTTTTCTGGTGCACAGTGACAATGCTACATTTGTTCTGGTGCACAGTGACAACACTAGATTTGCTGGTGCACAGTGACAGCATTATATATTTGTTTCCGGTGCACAGTGACAACGCTACATTTGTTCTGGTGCACAGTGACAACGCTACATTTGTTCTGGTGCACAGTGACAACGCTACGTCTGTTCTGGTGCACAGTGACAACGCTACGTCTGTTCTGATGCACAGTGACAACGCTACATTTGTTCTGGTGCACAGTGACAACGCTAGGTCTGTTCTGGTGCACAGTGACAATGCTACGTCTGTTCTGATGCACATTGACAACGCTACATTTGTTCTGGTGCACAGTGACAACGTTACATTTGTTCTGGTGCACAGTGACAACGCTACATTTGTTCTGGTGCACAGTGACAACGCTAGGTCTGTTCTGGTGCACAGTGACAACGTTACATTTGTTCTGGTGCACAGTGACAGCACTATATATTTGTTCTGGTGCACAGTGACAACGCTACATTTGTTCTGGTGCACAGTGACAACGCTACGTCTGTTCTGGTGCACAGTGACAACGATACGTCTGTTCTGGTGCACAGTGACAACGCTACGTCTTTTCTGGTGCACAGTGACAATGCTACGTCTGTTCTGATGCACAGTGACAATGCTACATTTGTTCTGGTGCACAGTGACAATGTTACATTTGTTCTGGTGCACTGTGACAACACTACATTTGTTCTGGTGCACAGTGACAACGCTACGTCTGTTCTGGTGCACAGTGACAACGATACGTCTGTTCTGATGCACAGTGACAATGCTACGTCTGTTCTGGTGCACAGTGACAATGCTACGTCTGTTCTGATGCACAGTGACAACGCTACATTTGTTCTGGTGCACAGTGACAACGCTACATTTGTTCTGGTGCACAGTGACAGCATTATATATTTGTTCTGGTGCACAGTGACAACGCTACATTTGTTCTGGTGCACAGTGACAACGCTAGGTCTGTTCTGGTGCACAGTGACAACTTTACATTTGTTCTGGTGCACTGTGACAACGCTACATTTGTTCTGGTGCACAGTGACAACGCTACGTCTGTTCTGGTGCACAGTGACAACGATACGTCTGTTCTGGTGCACAGTGACAACGCTACGTCTTTTCTGGTGCACAGTGACAATGCTACGTCTGTTCTGATGCACAGTGACAACGCTACATTTGTTCTGGTGCACAGTGACAATGCTACGTCTGTTCTGGTGCACAGTGACAATGCTACGTCTGTTCTGGTGCACAGTGACAACGCTACGTCTGTTCTGGTGCACAGTGACAATGCTACGTCTGTTCTGATGCACAGTGAAAACGCTACATTTGTTCTGCTGCACAGTGACAACGCTACATTTGTTCTGGTGCACAGTGACAACGCTACATTTGTTCTGGTGCACAGTGACAACGCTACGTCTGTTCTGGTGCACAGTGACAACGCTACGTCTTTTCTGGTGTACAGTGACAATGCTACATTTCTTCTGGTGCACAGTGACAACGCTAAGTCTTTTCTGGTGCACAGTGACAATGCTAGATTTGTTCTGGTGCACAGTGACAACGCTAGATTTGCTGGTGCACAGTGACAGCATTATATATTTGTTCTGGTGCACAGTGACAACGCTACATTTGTTCTGGTGCACAGTGATAACGCTACATTTGTTCTGGTGCACAGTGACAACGCTACGTCTGTTCTGGTGCACAGTGACAACGCTACGTCTGTTCTGGTGCACAGTGACAACGCTACGTCTGTTCTGATGCACAGTGACAACGCTACATTTTTTCTGGTGCACAGTGACAACGCTAGGTCTGTTCTGGTGCACAGTGACAATGCTACGTCTGTTCTGATGCACAGTGACAACGCTACATTTGTTCTGGTGCACAGTGACAACGCTACATTTGTTCTGGTGCACAGTGACAACGCTACATTTGTTCTGGTGCACAGTGACAACGCTACATTTGTTCTGGTGCACAGTGACAACGCTACGTCTGTTCTGGTGCACAGTGACAAAGCTACGTCTGTTCTGGTGCACAGTGACAATGCTACGTCTGTTCTGGTGCACAGTGACAACGCTACGTCTGTTCTGGTGCACAGTGACAACGCTACGTCTGTTCTGGTGCACAGTGACAATGCTACATTTGTTCTGGTGCACAGTGAAAATCGCTACATTTGTTCTGGTGCACAGTGACAACGCTACATTTGTTCTGGTGCACAGTGACAACGCTACATTTGTTCTGGTGCACAGTGACAACGCTACGTCTGTTCTGGTGCACAGTGACAACGCTACGTCTTTTCTGGTGCACAGTGACAATGCTACATTTCTTCTGGTGCACAGTGACAACGCTAAGTCTTTCCTGGTGCACAGTGACAATGCTACATTTGTTCTGGTGCACAGTGACAACGCTAGATTTGCTGGTGCACAGTGACAGCATTATATATTTGTTCTGGTGCACAGTGACAACGCTACATTTGTTCTGGTGCACAGTGATAACGCTACATTTGTTCTGGTGCACAGTGACAACGCTACGTCTGTTCTGGTGCACAGTGACAACGCTACGTCTGTTCTGGTGCACAGTGACAACGCTACGTCTGTTCTGATGCACAGTGACAACGCTACATTTGTTCTGGTGCACAGTGACAACGCTAGGTCTGTTCTGGTGCACAGTGACAATGCTACGTCTGTTCTGATGCACAGTGACAACGCTACATTTGTTCTGGTGCACAGTGACAACGTTACATTTGTTCTGGTGCACAGTGACAACGCTACATTTGTTCTGGTGCACAGTGACAGCACTACATATTTGTTCTGGTGCACAGTGACAACGCTACATTTGTTCTGGTGCACAGTGACAACGCTACGTCTGTTCTGGTGCACAGTGACAACGATACGTCTGTTCTGGTGCACAGTGACAACGATACGTCTGTTCTGGTGCACAGTGACAACGATACGTCTGTTCTGGTGCACAGTGACAACGCTACGTCTTTTCTGGTGCACAGTGACAATGCTACGTCTGTTCTGATGCACAGTGACAATGCTACATTTGTTCTGGTGCACAGTGACAACGCTACGTCTGTTCTGGTGCACAGTGACAATGCTACGTCTGTTCTGATGCACAGTGACAACGCTACATTTGTTCTGGTGCACAGTGACAACGCTAGGTCTGTTCTGGTGCACAGTGACAACGTTACATTTGTTCTGGTGCACAGTGACAGCACTATATATTTGTTCTGGTGCACAGTGACAACGCTACATTTGTTCTGGTGCACAGTGACAACGATACGTCTGTTCTGGTGCATGGTGAGAACGATACGTCTGTTCTGGTGCACAGTGACAACGCTACGTCTTTTCTGGTGCACAGTGACAATGCTACGTCTGTTCTGGTGCACAGTGACAATGCTACGTCTGTTCTGGTGCACAGTGACAATGCTACGTCTGTTCTGATGCACAGTGACAATGCTACATTTGTTCTGGTGCACAGTGACAACGCTACATTTGTTCTGGTGCACAGTGACAGCACTATATATTTGTTCTGGTGCACAGTGACAACGCTACATTTGTTCTGGTGCACAGTGACAACGCTAGGTCTGTTCTGGTGCACAGTGACAACGTTACATTTGTTCTGGTGCACTGTGACAACGCTACATTTGTTCTGGTGCACAGTGACAACGCTACGTCTGTTCTGGTGCACAGTGACAACGATACGTCTGTTCTGATGCACAGTGACAATGCTACGTCTGTTCTGGTGCACAGTGACAACGCTACGTCTGTTCTGGTGCACAGTGACAATGCTACGTCTGTTCTGATGCACAGTGACAATGCTACGTCTGTTCTGATGCACAGTGACAACGCTACATTTGTTCTGGTGCACAGTGACAACGCTACATTTGTTCTGGTGCACAGTGACAGCACTATATATTTGTTCTGGTGCACAGTGACAACGATACATTTGTTCTGGTGCACAGTGACAACGCTAGGTCTGTTCTGGTGCACAGTGACAACTTTACATTTGTTCTGGTGCACTGTGACAACGCTACATTTGTTCTGGTGCACAGTGACAACGCTACGTCTGTTCTTGTGCACAGTGACAACGATACGTCTGTTCTGATGCACAGTGACAATGCTACGTCTGTTCTGGTGCACAGTGACAACGCTACGTCTTTTCTGGTGCACAGTGACAATGCTACGTCTGTTCTGATGCACAGTGACAACGCTACATTTGTTCTGGTGCACAGTGACAACGCTACGTCTGTTCTGGTGCACAGTGACAATGCTACGTCTGTTCTGGTGCACAGTGACAACGCTACGTCTGTTCTGGTGCACAGTGACAACGCTACGTCTGTTCTGGTGCACAGTGACAATGCTACATTTGTTCTGGTGCACAGTGACAACGCTACATTTGTTCTGGTGCACAGTGATAACGCTACATTTGTTCTGGTGCACAGTGACAACGCTACATTTGTTCTGGTGCACAGTGACAACGCTACATTTGTTCTGGTGCACAGTGACAACGCTACGTCTGTTCTGGTGCACAGTGACAACGCTACGTCTTTTCTGGTGCACAGTGACAATGCTACATTTCTTCTGGTGCACAGTGACAACGCTAAGTCTTTTCTGGTGCACAGTGACAATGCTACATTTGTTCTGGTGCACAGTGACAACACTAGATTTGCTGGTGCACAGTGACAGCATTATATATTTGTTTCCGGTGCACAGTGACAACGCTACATTTGTTCTGGTGCACAGTGACAACGCTACATTTGTTCTGGTGCACAGTGACAACGCTACGTCTGTTCTGGTGCACAGTGACAACGCTACGTCTGTTCTGATGCACAGTGACAACGCTACATTTGTTCTGGTGCACAGTGACAACGCTAGGTCTGTTCTGGTGCACAGTGACAATGCTACGTCTGTTCTGATGCACATTGACAACGCTACATTTGTTCTGGTGCACAGTGACAACGTTACATTTGTTCTGGTGCACAGTGACAACGCTACATTTGTTCTGGTGCACAGTGACAACGCTAGGTCTGTTCTGGTGCACAGTGACAACGTTACATTTGTTCTGGTGCACAGTGACAGCACTATATATTTGTTCTGGTGCACAGTGACAACGCTACATTTGTTCTGGTGCACAGTGACAACGCTACGTCTGTTCTGGTGCACAGTGACAACGATACGTCTGTTCTGGTGCACAGTGACAACGCTACGTCTTTTCTGGTGCACAGTGACAATGCTACGTCTGTTCTGATGCACAGTGACAATGCTACATTTGTTCTGGTGCACAGTGACAATGTTACATTTGTTCTGGTGCACTGTGACAACACTACATTTGTTCTGGTGCACAGTGACAACGCTACGTCTGTTCTGGTGCACAGTGACAACGATACGTCTGTTCTGATGCACAGTGACAATGCTACGTCTGTTCTGGTGCACAGTGACAATGCTACGTCTGTTCTGATGCACAGTGACAACGCTACATTTGTTCTGGTGCACAGTGACAACGCTACATTTGTTCTGGTGCACAGTGACAGCATTATATATTTGTTCTGGTGCACAGTGACAACGCTACATTTGTTCTGGTGCACAGTGACAACGCTAGGTCTGTTCTGGTGCACAGTGACAACTTTACATTTGTTCTGGTGCACTGTGACAACGCTACATTTGTTCTGGTGCACAGTGACAACGCTACGTCTGTTCTGGTGCACAGTGACAACGATACGTCTGTTCTGGTGCACAGTGACAACGCTACGTCTTTTCTGGTGCACAGTGACAATGCTACGTCTGTTCTGATGCACAGTGACAACGCTACATTTGTTCTGGTGCACAGTGACAATGCTACGTCTGTTCTGGTGCACAGTGACAATGCTACGTCTGTTCTGGTGCACAGTGACAACGCTACGTCTGTTCTGGTGCACAGTGACAATGCTACGTCTGTTCTGATGCACAGTGAAAACGCTACATTTGTTCTGCTGCACAGTGACAACGCTACATTTGTTCTGGTGCACAGTGACAACGCTACATTTGTTCTGGTGCACAGTGACAACGCTACGTCTGTTCTGGTGCACAGTGACAACGCTACGTCTTTTCTGGTGTACAGTGACAATGCTACATTTCTTCTGGTGCACAGTGACAACGCTAAGTCTTTTCTGGTGCACAGTGACAATGCTAGATTTGTTCTGGTGCACAGTGACAACGCTAGATTTGCTGGTGCACAGTGACAGCATTATATATTTGTTCTGGTGCACAGTGACAACGCTACATTTGTTCTGGTGCACAGTGATAACGCTACATTTGTTCTGGTGCACAGTGACAACGCTACGTCTGTTCTGGTGCACAGTGACAACGCTACGTCTGTTCTGGTGCACAGTGACAACGCTACGTCTGTTCTGATGCACAGTGACAACGCTACATTTTTTCTGGTGCACAGTGACAACGCTAGGTCTGTTCTGGTGCACAGTGACAATGCTACGTCTGTTCTGATGCACAGTGACAACGCTACATTTGTTCTGGTGCACAGTGACAACGCTACATTTGTTCTGGTGCACAGTGACAACGCTACATTTGTTCTGGTGCACAGTGACAACGCTACATTTGTTCTGGTGCACAGTGACAACGCTACGTCTGTTCTGGTGCACAGTGACAAAGCTACGTCTGTTCTGGTGCACAGTGACAATGCTACGTCTGTTCTGGTGCACAGTGACAACGCTACGTCTGTTCTGGTGCACAGTGACAACGCTACGTCTGTTCTGGTGCACAGTGACAATGCTACATTTGTTCTGGTGCACAGTGAAAATCGCTACATTTGTTCTGGTGCACAGTGACAACGCTACATTTGTTCTGGTGCACAGTGACAACGCTACATTTGTTCTGGTGCACAGTGACAACGCTACGTCTGTTCTGGTGCACAGTGACAACGCTACGTCTTTTCTGGTGCACAGTGACAATGCTACATTTCTTCTGGTGCACAGTGACAACGCTAAGTCTTTCCTGGTGCACAGTGACAATGCTACATTTGTTCTGGTGCACAGTGACAACGCTAGATTTGCTGGTGCACAGTGACAGCATTATATATTTGTTCTGGTGCACAGTGACAACGCTACATTTGTTCTGGTGCACAGTGATAACGCTACATTTGTTCTGGTGCACAGTGACAACGCTACGTCTGTTCTGGTGCACAGTGACAACGCTACGTCTGTTCTGGTGCACAGTGACAACGCTACGTCTGTTCTGATGCACAGTGACAACGCTACATTTGTTCTGGTGCACAGTGACAACGCTAGGTCTGTTCTGGTGCACAGTGACAATGCTACGTCTGTTCTGATGCACAGTGACAACGCTACATTTGTTCTGGTGCACAGTGACAACGTTACATTTGTTCTGGTGCACAGTGACAACGCTACATTTGTTCTGGTGCACAGTGACAGCACTACATATTTGTTCTGGTGCACAGTGACAACGCTACATTTGTTCTGGTGCACAGTGACAACGCTACGTCTGTTCTGGTGCACAGTGACAACGATACGTCTGTTCTGGTGCACAGTGACAACGATACGTCTGTTCTGGTGCACAGTGACAACGATACGTCTGTTCTGGTGCACAGTGACAACGCTACGTCTTTTCTGGTGCACAGTGACAATGCTACGTCTGTTCTGATGCACAGTGACAATGCTACATTTGTTCTGGTGCACAGTGACAACGCTACGTCTGTTCTGGTGCACAGTGACAATGCTACGTCTGTTCTGATGCACAGTGACAACGCTACATTTGTTCTGGTGCACAGTGACAACGCTAGGTCTGTTCTGGTGCACAGTGACAACGTTACATTTGTTCTGGTGCACAGTGACAGCACTATATATTTGTTCTGGTGCACAGTGACAACGCTACATTTGTTCTGGTGCACAGTGACAACGATACGTCTGTTCTGGTGCATGGTGAGAACGATACGTCTGTTCTGGTGCACAGTGACAACGCTACGTCTTTTCTGGTGCACAGTGACAATGCTACGTCTGTTCTGGTGCACAGTGACAATGCTACGTCTGTTCTGGTGCACAGTGACAATGCTACGTCTGTTCTGATGCACAGTGACAATGCTACATTTGTTCTGGTGCACAGTGACAACGCTACATTTGTTCTGGTGCACAGTGACAGCACTATATATTTGTTCTGGTGCACAGTGACAACGCTACATTTGTTCTGGTGCACAGTGACAACGCTAGGTCTGTTCTGGTGCACAGTGACAACGTTACATTTGTTCTGGTGCACTGTGACAACGCTACATTTGTTCTGGTGCACAGTGACAACGCTACGTCTGTTCTGGTGCACAGTGACAACGATACGTCTGTTCTGATGCACAGTGACAATGCTACGTCTGTTCTGGTGCACAGTGACAACGCTACGTCTGTTCTGGTGCACAGTGACAATGCTACGTCTGTTCTGATGCACAGTGACAATGCTACGTCTGTTCTGATGCACAGTGACAACGCTACATTTGTTCTGGTGCACAGTGACAACGCTACATTTGTTCTGGTGCACAGTGACAGCACTATATATTTGTTCTGGTGCACAGTGACAACGCTACATTTGTTCTGGTGCACAGTGACAACGCTAGGTCTGTTCTGGTGCACAGTGACAACTTTACATTTGTTCTGGTGCACTGTGACAACGCTACATTTGTTCTGGTGCACAGTGACAACGCTACGTCTGTTCTTGTGCACAGTGACAACGATACGTCTGTTCTGATGCACAGTGACAATGCTACGTCTGTTCTGGTGCACAGTGACAACGCTACGTCTTTTCTGGTGCACAGTGACAATGCTACGTCTGTTCTGATGCACAGTGACAACGCTACATTTGTTCTGGTGCACAGTGACAACGCTACGTCTGTTCTGGTGCACAGTGACAATGCTACGTCTGTTCTGGTGCACAGTGACAACGCTACGTCTGTTCTGGTGCACAGTGACAACGCTACGTCTGTTCTGGTGCACAGTGACAATGCTACATTTGTTCTGGTGCACAGTGACAACGCTACATTTGTTCTGGTGCACAGTGATAACGCTACATTTGTTCTGGTGCACAGTGACAACGCTACATTTGTTCTGGTGCACAGTGACAACGCTACATTTGTTCTGGTGCACAGTGACAACGCTACGTCTGTTCTGGTGCACAGTGACAACGCTACGTCTTTTCTGGTGCACAGTGACAATGCTACATTTCTTCTGGTGCACAGTGACAACGCTAAGTCTTTTCTGGTGCACAGTGACAATGCTACATTTGTTCTGGTGCACAGTGACAACACTAGATTTGCTGGTGCACAGTGACAGCATTATATATTTGTTTCCGGTGCACAGTGACAACGCTACATTTGTTCTGGTGCACAGTGACAACGCTACATTTGTTCTGGTGCACAGTGACAACGCTACGTCTGTTCTGGTGCACAGTGACAACGCTACGTCTGTTCTGATGCACAGTGACAACGCTACATTTGTTCTGGTGCACAGTGACAACGCTAGGTCTGTTCTGGTGCACAGTGACAATGCTACGTCTGTTCTGATGCACATTGACAACGCTACATTTGTTCTGGTGCACAGTGACAACGTTACATTTGTTCTGGTGCACAGTGACAACGCTACATTTGTTCTGGTGCACAGTGACAACGCTAGGTCTGTTCTGGTGCACAGTGACAACGTTACATTTGTTCTGGTGCACAGTGACAGCACTATATATTTGTTCTGGTGCACAGTGACAACGCTACATTTGTTCTGGTGCACAGTGACAACGCTACGTCTGTTCTGGTGCACAGTGACAACGATACGTCTGTTCTGGTGCACAGTGACAACGCTACGTCTTTTCTGGTGCACAGTGACAATGCTACGTCTGTTCTGATGCACAGTGACAATGCTACATTTGTTCTGGTGCACAGTGACAATGTTACATTTGTTCTGGTGCACTGTGACAACACTACATTTGTTCTGGTGCACAGTGACAACGCTACGTCTGTTCTGGTGCACAGTGACAACGATACGTCTGTTCTGATGCACAGTGACAATGCTACGTCTGTTCTGGTGCACAGTGACAATGCTACGTCTGTTCTGATGCACAGTGACAACGCTACATTTGTTCTGGTGCACAGTGACAACGCTACATTTGTTCTGGTGCACAGTGACAGCATTATATATTTGTTCTGGTGCACAGTGACAACGCTACATTTGTTCTGGTGCACAGTGACAACGCTAGGTCTGTTCTGGTGCACAGTGACAACTTTACATTTGTTCTGGTGCACTGTGACAACGCTACATTTGTTCTGGTGCACAGTGACAACGCTACGTCTGTTCTGGTGCACAGTGACAACGATACGTCTGTTCTGGTGCACAGTGACAACGCTACGTCTTTTCTGGTGCACAGTGACAATGCTACGTCTGTTCTGATGCACAGTGACAACGCTACATTTGTTCTGGTGCACAGTGACAATGCTACGTCTGTTCTGGTGCACAGTGACAATGCTACGTCTGTTCTGGTGCACAGTGACAACGCTACGTCTGTTCTGGTGCACAGTGACAATGCTACGTCTGTTCTGATGCACAGTGAAAACGCTACATTTGTTCTGCTGCACAGTGACAACGCTACATTTGTTCTGGTGCACAGTGACAACGCTACATTTGTTCTGGTGCACAGTGACAACGCTACGTCTGTTCTGGTGCACAGTGACAACGCTACGTCTTTTCTGGTGTACAGTGACAATGCTACATTTCTTCTGGTGCACAGTGACAACGCTAAGTCTTTTCTGGTGCACAGTGACAATGCTAGATTTGTTCTGGTGCACAGTGACAACGCTAGATTTGCTGGTGCACAGTGACAGCATTATATATTTGTTCTGGTGCACAGTGACAACGCTACATTTGTTCTGGTGCACAGTGATAACGCTACATTTGTTCTGGTGCACAGTGACAACGCTACGTCTGTTCTGGTGCACAGTGACAACGCTACGTCTGTTCTGGTGCACAGTGACAACGCTACGTCTGTTCTGATGCACAGTGACAACGCTACATTTTTTCTGGTGCACAGTGACAACGCTAGGTCTGTTCTGGTGCACAGTGACAATGCTACGTCTGTTCTGATGCACAGTGACAACGCTACATTTGTTCTGGTGCACAGTGACAACGCTACATTTGTTCTGGTGCACAGTGACAACGCTACATTTGTTCTGGTGCACAGTGACAACGCTACATTTGTTCTGGTGCACAGTGACAACGCTACGTCTGTTCTGGTGCACAGTGACAAAGCTACGTCTGTTCTGGTGCACAGTGACAATGCTACGTCTGTTCTGGTGCACAGTGACAACGCTACGTCTGTTCTGGTGCACAGTGACAACGCTACGTCTGTTCTGGTGCACAGTGACAATGCTACATTTGTTCTGGTGCACAGTGAAAATCGCTACATTTGTTCTGGTGCACAGTGACAACGCTACATTTGTTCTGGTGCACAGTGACAACGCTACATTTGTTCTGGTGCACAGTGACAACGCTACGTCTGTTCTGGTGCACAGTGACAACGCTACGTCTTTTCTGGTGCACAGTGACAATGCTACATTTCTTCTGGTGCACAGTGACAACGCTAAGTCTTTCCTGGTGCACAGTGACAATGCTACATTTGTTCTGGTGCACAGTGACAACGCTAGATTTGCTGGTGCACAGTGACAGCATTATATATTTGTTCTGGTGCACAGTGACAACGCTACATTTGTTCTGGTGCACAGTGATAACGCTACATTTGTTCTGGTGCACAGTGACAACGCTACGTCTGTTCTGGTGCACAGTGACAACGCTACGTCTGTTCTGGTGCACAGTGACAACGCTACGTCTGTTCTGATGCACAGTGACAACGCTACATTTGTTCTGGTGCACAGTGACAACGCTAGGTCTGTTCTGGTGCACAGTGACAATGCTACGTCTGTTCTGATGCACAGTGACAACGCTACATTTGTTCTGGTGCACAGTGACAACGTTACATTTGTTCTGGTGCACAGTGACAACGCTACATTTGTTCTGGTGCACAGTGACAGCACTACATATTTGTTCTGGTGCACAGTGACAACGCTACATTTGTTCTGGTGCACAGTGACAACGCTACGTCTGTTCTGGTGCACAGTGACAACGATACGTCTGTTCTGGTGCACAGTGACAACGATACGTCTGTTCTGGTGCACAGTGACAACGATACGTCTGTTCTGGTGCACAGTGACAACGCTACGTCTTTTCTGGTGCACAGTGACAATGCTACGTCTGTTCTGATGCACAGTGACAATGCTACATTTGTTCTGGTGCACAGTGACAACGCTACGTCTGTTCTGGTGCACAGTGACAATGCTACGTCTGTTCTGATGCACAGTGACAACGCTACATTTGTTCTGGTGCACAGTGACAACGCTAGGTCTGTTCTGGTGCACAGTGACAACGTTACATTTGTTCTGGTGCACAGTGACAGCACTATATATTTGTTCTGGTGCACAGTGACAACGCTACATTTGTTCTGGTGCACAGTGACAACGATACGTCTGTTCTGGTGCATGGTGAGAACGATACGTCTGTTCTGGTGCACAGTGACAACGCTACGTCTTTTCTGGTGCACAGTGACAATGCTACGTCTGTTCTGGTGCACAGTGACAATGCTACGTCTGTTCTGGTGCACAGTGACAATGCTACGTCTGTTCTGATGCACAGTGACAATGCTACATTTGTTCTGGTGCACAGTGACAACGCTACATTTGTTCTGGTGCACAGTGACAGCACTATATATTTGTTCTGGTGCACAGTGACAACGCTACATTTGTTCTGGTGCACAGTGACAACGCTAGGTCTGTTCTGGTGCACAGTGACAACGTTACATTTGTTCTGGTGCACTGTGACAACGCTACATTTGTTCTGGTGCACAGTGACAACGCTACGTCTGTTCTGGTGCACAGTGACAACGATACGTCTGTTCTGATGCACAGTGACAATGCTACGTCTGTTCTGGTGCACAGTGACAACGCTACGTCTGTTCTGGTGCACAGTGACAATGCTACGTCTGTTCTGATGCACAGTGACAATGCTACGTCTGTTCTGATGCACAGTGACAACGCTACATTTGTTCTGGTGCACAGTGACAACGCTACATTTGTTCTGGTGCACAGTGACAGCACTATATATTTGTTCTGGTGCACAGTGACAACGCTACATTTGTTCTGGTGCACAGTGACAACGCTAGGTCTGTTCTGGTGCACAGTGACAACTTTACATTTGTTCTGGTGCACTGTGACAACGCTACATTTGTTCTGGTGCACAGTGACAACGCTACGTCTGTTCTTGTGCACAGTGACAACGATACGTCTGTTCTGATGCACAGTGACAATGCTACGTCTGTTCTGGTGCACAGTGACAACGCTACGTCTTTTCTGGTGCACAGTGACAATGCTACGTCTGTTCTGATGCACAGTGACAACGCTACATTTGTTCTGGTGCACAGTGACAACGCTACGTCTGTTCTGGTGCACAGTGACAATGCTACGTCTGTTCTGGTGCACAGTGACAACGCTACGTCTGTTCTGGTGCACAGTGACAACGCTACGTCTGTTCTGGTGCACAGTGACAATGCTACATTTGTTCTGGTGCACAGTGACAACGCTACATTTGTTCTGGTGCACAGTGATAACGCTACATTTGTTCTGGTGCACAGTGACAACGCTACATTTGTTCTGGTGCACAGTGACAACGCTACATTTGTTCTGGTGCACAGTGACAACGCTACGTCTGTTCTGGTGCACAGTGACAACGCTACGTCTTTTCTGGTGCACAGTGACAATGCTACATTTCTTCTGGTGCACAGTGACAACGCTAAGTCTTTTCTGGTGCACAGTGACAATGCTACATTTGTTCTGGTGCACAGTGACAACACTAGATTTGCTGGTGCACAGTGACAGCATTATATATTTGTTTCCGGTGCACAGTGACAACGCTACATTTGTTCTGGTGCACAGTGACAACGCTACATTTGTTCTGGTGCACAGTGACAACGCTACGTCTGTTCTGGTGCACAGTGACAACGCTACGTCTGTTCTGATGCACAGTGACAACGCTACATTTGTTCTGGTGCACAGTGACAACGCTAGGTCTGTTCTGGTGCACAGTGACAATGCTACGTCTGTTCTGATGCACATTGACAACGCTACATTTGTTCTGGTGCACAGTGACAACGTTACATTTGTTCTGGTGCACAGTGACAACGCTACATTTGTTCTGGTGCACAGTGACAACGCTAGGTCTGTTCTGGTGCACAGTGACAACGTTACATTTGTTCTGGTGCACAGTGACAGCACTATATATTTGTTCTGGTGCACAGTGACAACGCTACATTTGTTCTGGTGCACAGTGACAACGCTACGTCTGTTCTGGTGCACAGTGACAACGATACGTCTGTTCTGGTGCACAGTGACAACGCTACGTCTTTTCTGGTGCACAGTGACAATGCTACGTCTGTTCTGATGCACAGTGACAATGCTACATTTGTTCTGGTGCACAGTGACAATGTTACATTTGTTCTGGTGCACTGTGACAACACTACATTTGTTCTGGTGCACAGTGACAACGCTACGTCTGTTCTGGTGCACAGTGACAACGATACGTCTGTTCTGGTGCACAGTGACAACGCTACGTCTGTTCTGGTGCACAGTGACAACGCTACGTCTGTTCTGATGCACAGTGACAACGCTACATTTTTTCTGGTGCACAGTGACAACGCTAGGTCTGTTCTGGTGCACAGTGACAATGCTACGTCTGTTCTGATGCACAGTGACAACGCTACATTTGTTCTGGTGCACAGTGACAACGCTACATTTGTTCTGGTGCACAGTGACAACGCTACATTTGTTCTGGTGCACAGTGACAACGCTACATTTGTTCTGGTGCACAGTGACAACGCTACGTCTGTTCTGGTGCACAGTGACAAAGCTACGTCTGTTCTGGTGCACAGTGACAATGCTACGTCTGTTCTGGTGCACAGTGACAACGCTACGTCTGTTCTGGTGCACAGTGACAACGCTACGTCTGTTCTGGTGCACAGTGACAATGCTACATTTGTTCTGGTGCACAGTGAAAATCGCTACATTTGTTCTGGTGCACAGTGACAACGCTACATTTGTTCTGGTGCACAGTGACAACGCTACATTTGTTCTGGTGCACAGTGACAACGCTACGTCTGTTCTGGTGCACAGTGACAACGCTACGTCTTTTCTGGTGCACAGTGACAATGCTACATTTCTTCTGGTGCACAGTGACAACGCTAAGTCTTTCCTGGTGCACAGTGACAATGCTACATTTGTTCTGGTGCACAGTGACAACGCTAGATTTGCTGGTGCACAGTGACAGCATTATATATTTGTTCTGGTGCACAGTGACAACGCTACATTTGTTCTGGTGCACAGTGATAACGCTACATTTGTTCTGGTGCACAGTGACAACGCTACGTCTGTTCTGGTGCACAGTGACAACGCTACGTCTGTTCTGGTGCACAGTGACAACGCTACGTCTGTTCTGATGCACAGTGACAACGCTACATTTGTTCTGGTGCACAGTGACAACGCTAGGTCTGTTCTGGTGCACAGTGACAATGCTACGTCTGTTCTGATGCACAGTGACAACGCTACATTTGTTCTGGTGCACAGTGACAACGTTACATTTGTTCTGGTGCACAGTGACAACGCTACATTTGTTCTGGTGCACAGTGACAGCACTACATATTTGTTCTGGTGCACAGTGACAACGCTACATTTGTTCTGGTGCACAGTGACAACGCTACGTCTGTTCTGGTGCACAGTGACAACGATACGTCTGTTCTGGTGCACAGTGACAACGATACGTCTGTTCTGGTGCACAGTGACAACGATACGTCTGTTCTGGTGCACAGTGACAACGCTACGTCTTTTCTGGTGCACAGTGACAATGCTACGTCTGTTCTGATGCACAGTGACAATGCTACATTTGTTCTGGTGCACAGTGACAACGCTACGTCTGTTCTGGTGCACAGTGACAATGCTACGTCTGTTCTGATGCACAGTGACAACGCTACATTTGTTCTGGTGCACAGTGACAACGCTAGGTCTGTTCTGGTGCACAGTGACAACGTTACATTTGTTCTGGTGCACAGTGACAGCACTATATATTTGTTCTGGTGCACAGTGACAACGCTACATTTGTTCTGGTGCACAGTGACAACGATACGTCTGTTCTGGTGCATGGTGAGAACGATACGTCTGTTCTGGTGCACAGTGACAACGCTACGTCTTTTCTGGTGCACAGTGACAATGCTACGTCTGTTCTGGTGCACAGTGACAATGCTACGTCTGTTCTGGTGCACAGTGACAATGCTACGTCTGTTCTGATGCACAGTGACAATGCTACATTTGTTCTGGTGCACAGTGACAACGCTACATTTGTTCTGGTGCACAGTGACAGCACTATATATTTGTTCTGGTGCACAGTGACAACGCTACATTTGTTCTGGTGCACAGTGACAACGCTAGGTCTGTTCTGGTGCACAGTGACAACGTTACATTTGTTCTGGTGCACTGTGACAACGCTACATTTGTTCTGGTGCACAGTGACAACGCTACGTCTGTTCTGGTGCACAGTGACAACGATACGTCTGTTCTGATGCACAGTGACAATGCTACGTCTGTTCTGGTGCACAGTGACAACGCTACGTCTGTTCTGGTGCACAGTGACAATGCTACGTCTGTTCTGATGCACAGTGACAATGCTACGTCTGTTCTGATGCACAGTGACAACGCTACATTTGTTCTGGTGCACAGTGACAACGCTACATTTGTTCTGGTGCACAGTGACAGCACTATATATTTGTTCTGGTGCACAGTGACAACGCTACATTTGTTCTGGTGCACAGTGACAACGCTAGGTCTGTTCTGGTGCACAGTGACAACTTTACATTTGTTCTGGTGCACTGTGACAACGCTACATTTGTTCTGGTGCACAGTGACAACGCTACGTCTGTTCTTGTGCACAGTGACAACGATACGTCTGTTCTGATGCACAGTGACAATGCTACGTCTGTTCTGGTGCACAGTGACAACGCTACGTCTTTTCTGGTGCACAGTGACAATGCTACGTCTGTTCTGATGCACAGTGACAACGCTACATTTGTTCTGGTGCACAGTGACAACGCTACGTCTGTTCTGGTGCACAGTGACAATGCTACGTCTGTTCTGGTGCACAGTGACAACGCTACGTCTGTTCTGGTGCACAGTGACAACGCTACGTCTGTTCTGGTGCACAGTGACAATGCTACATTTGTTCTGGTGCACAGTGACAACGCTACATTTGTTCTGGTGCACAGTGATAACGCTACATTTGTTCTGGTGCACAGTGACAACGCTACATTTGTTCTGGTGCACAGTGACAACGCTACATTTGTTCTGGTGCACAGTGACAACGCTACGTCTGTTCTGGTGCACAGTGACAACGCTACGTCTTTTCTGGTGCACAGTGACAATGCTACATTTCTTCTGGTGCACAGTGACAACGCTAAGTCTTTTCTGGTGCACAGTGACAATGCTACATTTGTTCTGGTGCACAGTGACAACACTAGATTTGCTGGTGCACAGTGACAGCATTATATATTTGTTTCCGGTGCACAGTGACAACGCTACATTTGTTCTGGTGCACAGTGACAACGCTACATTTGTTCTGGTGCACAGTGACAACGCTACGTCTGTTCTGGTGCACAGTGACAACGCTACGTCTGTTCTGATGCACAGTGACAACGCTACATTTGTTCTGGTGCACAGTGACAACGCTAGGTCTGTTCTGGTGCACAGTGACAATGCTACGTCTGTTCTGATGCACATTGACAACGCTACATTTGTTCTGGTGCACAGTGACAACGTTACATTTGTTCTGGTGCACAGTGACAACGCTACATTTGTTCTGGTGCACAGTGACAACGCTAGGTCTGTTCTGGTGCACAGTGACAACGTTACATTTGTTCTGGTGCACAGTGACAGCACTATATATTTGTTCTGGTGCACAGTGACAACGCTACATTTGTTCTGGTGCACAGTGACAACGCTACGTCTGTTCTGGTGCACAGTGACAACGATACGTCTGTTCTGGTGCACAGTGACAACGCTACGTCTTTTCTGGTGCACAGTGACAATGCTACGTCTGTTCTGATGCACAGTGACAATGCTACATTTGTTCTGGTGCACAGTGACAATGTTACATTTGTTCTGGTGCACTGTGACAACACTACATTTGTTCTGGTGCACAGTGACAACGCTACGTCTGTTCTGGTGCACAGTGACAACGATACGTCTGTTCTGATGCACAGTGACAATGCTACGTCTGTTCTGGTGCACAGTGACAATGCTACGTCTGTTCTGATGCACAGTGACAACGCTACATTTGTTCTGGTGCACAGTGACAACGCTACATTTGTTCTGGTGCACAGTGACAGCACTATATATTTGTTCTGGTGCACAGTGACAACGCTACATTTGTTCTGGTGCACAGTGACAACGCTAGGTCTGTTCTGGTGCACAGTGACAACTTTACATTTGTTCTGGTGCACTGTGACAACGCTACATTTGTTCTGGTGCACAGTGACAACGCTACGTCTGTTCTGGTGCACAGTGACAACGATACGTCTGTTCTGGTGCACAGTGACAACGCTACGTCTTTTCTGGTGCACAGTGACAATGCTACGTCTGTTCTGATGCACAGTGACAACGCTACATTTGTTCTGGTGCACAGTGACAATGCTACGTCTGTTCTGGTGCACAGTGACAATGCTACGTCTGTTCTGGTGCACAGTGACAACGCTACGTCTGTTCTGGTGCACAGTGACAATGCTACGTCTGTTCTGATGCACAGTGAAAACGCTACATTTGTTCTGGTGCACAGTGACAACGCTACATTTGTTCTGGTGCACAGTGACAACGCTACATTTGTTCTGGTGCACAGTGACAACGCTACGTCTGTTCTGGTGCACAGTGACAACGCTACGTCTTTTCTGGTGTACAGTGACAATGCTACATTTCTTCTGGTGCACAGTGACAACGCTAAGTCTTTTCTGGTGCACAGTGACAATGCTAGATTTGTTCTGGTGCACAGTGACAACGCTAGATTTGCTGGTGCACAGTGACAGCATTATATATTTGTTCTGGTGCACAGTGACAACGCTACATTTGTTCTGGTGCACAGTGATAACGCTACATTTGTTCTGGTGCACAGTGACAACGCTACGTCTGTTCTGGTGCACAGTGACAACGCTACGTCTGTTCTGGTGCACAGTGACAACGCTACGTCTGTTCTGATGCACAGTGACAACGCTACATTTTTTCTGGTGCACAGTGACAACGCTAGGTCTGTTCTGGTGCACAGTGACAACGCTACATTTGTTCTGGTGCACAGTGACAACGCTACATTTGTTCTGGTGCACAGTGACAACGCTACATTTGTTCTGGTGCACAGTGACAACGCTACATTTGTTCTGGTGCACAGTGACAATGCTACGTCTGTTCTGGTGCACAGTGACAACGCTACGTCTGTTCTGGTGCACAGTGACAATGCTACGTCTGTTCTGGTGCACAGTGACAACGCTACGTCTGTTCTGGTGCACAGTGACAACGCTACGTCTGTTCTGGTGCACAGTGACAATGCTACATTTGTTCTGGTGCACAGTGACAACGCTACATTTGTTCTGGTGCACAGTGACAACGCTACATTTGTTCTGGTGCACAGTGACAACGCTACATTTGTTCTGGTGCACAGTGACAACGCTACGTCTGTTCTGGTGCACAGTGACAACGCTACGTCTTTTCTGGTGCACAGTGACAATGCTACATTTCTTCTGGTGCACAGTGACAACGCTAAGTCTTTCCTGGTGCACAGTGACAATGCTACATTTGTTCTGGTGCACAGTGACAACGCTAGATTTGCTGGTGCACAGTGACAGCATTATATATTTGTTCTGGTGCACAGTGACAACGCTACATTTGTTCTGGTGCACAGTGATAACGCTACATTTGTTCTGGTGCACAGTGACAACGCTACGTCTGTTCTGGTGCACAGTGACAACGCTACGTCTGTTCTGGTGCACAGTGACAACGCTACGTCTGTTCTGATGCACAGTGACAACGCTACATTTGTTCTGGTGCACAGTGACAACGCTAGGTCTGTTCTGGTGCACAGTGACAATGCTACGTCTGTTCTGATGCACAGTGACAACGCTACATTTGTTCTGGTGCACAGTGACAACGTTACATTTGTTCTGGTGCACAGTGACAACGCTACATTTGTTCTGGTGCACAGTGACAGCACTACATATTTGTTCTGGTGCACAGTGACAACGCTACATTTGTTCTGGTGCACAGTGACAACGCTACGTCTGTTCTGGTGCACAGTGACAACGATACGTCTGTTCTGGTGCACAGTGACAACGATACGTCTGTTCTGGTGCACAGTGACAACGATACGTCTGTTCTGGTGCACAGTGACAACGCTACGTCTTTTCTGGTGCACAGTGACAATGCTACGTCTGTTCTGATGCACAGTGACAATGCTACATTTGTTCTGGTGCACAGTGACAACGCTACGTCTGTTCTGGTGCACAGTGACAATGCTACGTCTGTTCTGATGCACAGTGACAACGCTACATTTGTTCTGGTGCACAGTGACAACGCTAGGTCTGTTCTGGTGCACAGTGACAACGTTACATTTGTTCTGGTGCACAGTGACAGCACTATATATTTGTTCTGGTGCACAGTGACAACGCTACATTTGTTCTGGTGCACAGTGACAACGATACGTCTGTTCTGGTGCATGGTGAGAACGATACGTCTGTTCTGGTGCACAGTGACAACGCTACGTCTTTTCTGGTGCACAGTGACAATGCTACGTCTGTTCTGGTGCACAGTGACAATGCTACGTCTGTTCTGGTGCACAGTGACAATGCTACGTCTGTTCTGATGCACAGTGACAATGCTACATTTGTTCTGGTGCACAGTGACAACGCTACATTTGTTCTGGTGCACAGTGACAGCACTATATATTTGTTCTGGTGCACAGTGACAACGCTACATTTGTTCTGGTGCACAGTGACAACGCTAGGTCTGTTCTGGTGCACAGTGACAACGTTACATTTGTTCTGGTGCACTGTGACAACGCTACATTTGTTCTGGTGCACAGTGACAACGCTACGTCTGTTCTGGTGCACAGTGACAACGATACGTCTGTTCTGATGCACAGTGACAATGCTACGTCTGTTCTGGTGCACAGTGACAACGCTACGTCTGTTCTGGTGCACAGTGACAATGCTACGTCTGTTCTGATGCACAGTGACAATGCTACGTCTGTTCTGATGCACAGTGACAACGCTACATTTGTTCTGGTGCACAGTGACAACGCTACATTTGTTCTGGTGCACAGTGACAGCACTATATATTTGTTCTGGTGCACAGTGACAACGCTACATTTGTTCTGGTGCACAGTGACAACGCTAGGTCTGTTCTGGTGCACAGTGACAACTTTGCATTTGTTCTGGTGCACTGTGACAACGCTACATTTGTTCTGGTGCACAGTGACAACGCTACGTCTGTTCTTGTGCACAGTGACAACGATACGTCTGTTCTGGTGCACAGTGACAACGTTACATTTGTTCTGGTGCACAGTGACAGCACTATATATTTGTTCTGGTGCACAGTGACAACGCTACATTTGTTCTGGTGCACAGTGACAACGATACGTCTGTTCTGGTGCATGGTGAAAACGATACGTCTGTTCTGGTGCACAGTGACAACGCTACGTCTTTTCTGGTGCACAGTGACAATGCTACGTCTGTTCTGGTGCACAGTGACAATGCTACGTCTTTTCTGGTGCACAGTGACAATGCTACGTCTGTTCTGATGCACAGTGACAATGCTACATTTGTTCTGGTGCACAGTGACAACGCTACATTTGTTCTGGTGCACAGTGACAGCACTATATATTTGTTCTGGTGCACAGTGACAACGCTACATTTGTTCTGGTGCACAGTGACAACGCTAGGTCTGTTCTGGTGCACAGTGACAACGTTACATTTGTTCTGGTGCACTGTGACAACGCTACATTTGTTCTGGTGCACAGTGACAACGCTACGTCTGTTCTGGTGCACAGTGACAACGATACGTCTGTTCTGATGCACAGTGACAATGCTACGTCTGTTCTGGTGCACAGTGACAACGCTACGTCTGTTCTGGTGCACAGTGACAATGCTACGTCTGTTCTGATGCACAGTGACAATGCTACGTCTGTTCTGATGCACAGTGACAACGCTACATTTGTTCTGGTGCACAGTGACAACGCTACATTTGTTCTGGTGCACAGTGATAACGCTACATTTGTTCTGGTGCACAGTGACAACGCTACGTCTGTTCTGGTGCACAGTGACAACGCTACGTCTGTTCTGGTGCACAGTGACAACGCTACGTCTGTTCTGATGCACAGTGACAACGCTACATTTGTTCTGGTGCACAGTGACAACGCTACGTCTGTTCTGGTGCACAGTGACAACGCTACGTCTGTTCTGGTGCACAGTGACAACGCTACGTCTGTTCTGATGCACAGTGACAACGCTACATTTGTTCTGGTGCACAGTGACAACGCTAGGTCTGTTCTGGTGCACAGTGACAATGCTACGTCTGTTCTGATGCACAGTGACAACGCTACATTTGTTCTGGTGCACAGTGACAACGTTACATTTGTTCTGGTGCACAGTGACAACGCTACATTTGTTCTGGTGCACAGTGACAGCACTACATATTTGTTCTGGTGCACAGTGACAACGCTACATTTGTTCTGGTGCACAGTGACAACGCTACGTCTGTTCTGGTGCACAGTGACAACGATACGTCTGTTCTGGTGCACAGTGACAACGATACGTCTGTTCTGGTGCACAGTGACAACGATACGTCTGTTCTGGTGCACAGTGACAACGCTACGTCTTTTCTGGTACACAGTGACAATGCTACGTCTGTTCTGATGCACAGTGACAATGCTACATTTGTTCTGGTGCACAGTGACAACGCTACGTCTGTTCTGGTGCACAGTGACAATGCTACGTCTGTTCTGATGCACAGTGACAACGCTACATTTGTTCTGGTGCACAGTGACAACGCTAGGTCTGTTCTGGTGCACAGTGACAACGTTACATTTGTTCTGGTGCACAGTGACAGCACTATATATTTGTTCTGGTGCACAGTGACAACGCTACATTTGTTCTGGTGCACAGTGACAACGATACGTCTGTTCTGGTGCATGGTGAGAACGATACGTCTGTTCTGGTGCACAGTGACAACGCTACGTCTTTTCTGGTGCACAGTGACAATGCTACGTCTGTTCTGGTGCACAGTGACAATGCTACGTCTGTTCTGGTGCACAGTGACAATGCTACGTCTGTTCTGATGCACAGTGACAATGCTACATTTGTTCTGGTGCACAGTGACAACGCTACATTTGTTCTGGTGCACAGTGACAGCACTATATATTTGTTCTGGTGCACAGTGACAACGCTACATTTGTTCTGGTGCACGGTGACAACGCTAGGTCTGTTCTGGTGCACAGTGACAACGTTACATTTGTTCTGGTGCACTGTGACAACGCTACATTTGTTCTGGTGCACAGTGACAACGCTACGTCTGTTCTGGTGCACAGTGACAACGATACGTCTGTTCTGATGCACAGTGACAATGCTACGTCTGTTCTGGTGCACAGTGAAAACGCTACGTCTGTTCTGGTGCACAGTGACAATGCTACGTCTGTTCTGATGCACAGTGACAATGCTACGTCTGTTCTGATGCACAGTGACAACGCTACATTTGTTCTGGTGCACAGTGACAACGCTACATTTGTTCTGGTGCACAGTGACAGCACTATATATTTGTTCTGGTGCACAGTGACAACGCTACATTTGTTCTGGTGCACAGTGACAACGCTAGGTCTGTTCTGGTGCACAGTGACAACTTTGCATTTGTTCTGGTGCACTGTGACAACGCTACATTTGTTCTGGTGCACAGTGACAACGCTACGTCTGTTCTTGTGCACAGTGACAACGATACGTCTGTTCTGGTGCACAGTGACAACGTTACATTTGTTCTGGTGCACAGTGACAGCACTATATATTTGTTCTGGTGCACAGTGACAACGCTACATTTGTTCTGGTGCACAGTGACAACGATACGTCTGTTCTGGTGCATGGTGAGAACGATACGTCTGTTCTGGTGCACAGTGACAACGCTACGTCTTTTCTGGTGCACAGTGACAATGCTACGTCTGTTCTGGTGCACAGTGACAATGCTACGTCTGTTCTGGTGCACAGTGACAATGCTACGTCTGTTCTGATGCACAGTGACAATGCTACATTTGTTCTGGTGCACAGTGACAACGCTACATTTGTTCTGGTGCACAGTGACAGCACTATATATTTGTTCTGGTGCACAGTGACAACGCTACATTTGTTCTGGTGCACAGTGACAACGCTAGGTCTGTTCTGGTGCACAGTGACAACGTTACATTTGTTCTGGTGCACTGTGACAACGCTACATTTGTTCTGGTGCACAGTGACAACGCTACGTCTGTTCTGGTGCACAGTGACAACGATACGTCTGTTCTGATGCACAGTGACAATGCTACGTCTGTTCTGGTGCACAGTGACAACGCTACGTCTGTTCTGGTGCACAGTGACAATGCTACGTCTGTTCTGATGCACAGTGACAATGCTACGTCTGTTCTGATGCACAGTGACAACGCTACATTTGTTCTGGTGCACAGTGACAACGCTACATTTGTTCTGGTGCACAGTGACAGCACTATATATTTGTTCTGGTGCACAGTGACAACGCTACATTTGTTCTGGTGCACAGTGACAACGCTAGGTCTGTTCTGGTGCACAGTGACAACTTTGCATTTGTTCTGGTGCACTGTGACAACGCTACATTTGTTCTGGTGCACAGTGACAACGCTACGTCTGTTCTTGTGCACAGTGACAACGATACGTCTGTTCTGATGCACAGTGACAATGCTACGTCTGTTCTGGTGCACAGTGACAACGCTACGTCTTTTCTGGTGCACAGTGACAATGCTACGTCTGTTCTGATGCACAGTGACAACGCTACATTTGTTCTGGTGCACAGTGACAACGCTACGTCTGTTCTGGTGCACAGTGACAATGCTACGTCTGTTCTGGTGCACAGTGACAACGCTACGTCTGTTCTGGTGCACAGTGACAACGCTACGTCTGTTCTGGTGCACAGTGACAATGCTACATTTGTTCTGGTGCACAGTGACAACGCTACATTTGTTCTGGTGCACAGTGATAACGCTACATTTGTTCTGGTGCACAGTGACAACGCTACATTTGTTCTGGTGCACAGTGACAACGCTACATTTGTTCTGGTGCACAGTGACAACGCTACGTCTGTTCTGGTGCACAGTGACAACGCTACGTCTTTTCTGGTGCACAGTGACAATGCTACATTTCTTCTGGTGCACAGTGACAACGCTAAGTCTTTTCTGGTGCACAGTGACAATGCTACATTTGTTCTGGTGCACAGTGACAACACTAGATTTGCTGGTGCACAGTGACAGCATTATATATTTGTTCTGGTGCACAGTGACAACGCTACATTTGTTCTGGTGCACAGTGACAACGCTACATTTGTTCTGGTGCACAGTGACAACGCTACGTCTGTTCTGGTGCACAGTGACAACGCTACGTCTGTTCTGATGCACAGTGACAACGCTACATTTGTTCTGGTGCACAGTGACAACGCTAGGTCTGTTCTGGTGCACAGTGACAATGCTACGTCTGTTCTGATGCACATTGACAACGCTACATTTGTTCTGGTGCACAGTGACAACGTTACATTTGTTCTGGTGCACAGTGACAACGCTACATTTGTTCTGGTGCACAGTGACAACGCTAGGTCTGTTCTGGTGCACAGTGACAACGTTACATTTGTTCTGGTGCACAGTGACAGCACTATATATTTGTTCTGGTGCACAGTGACAACGCTACATTTGTTCTGGTGCACAGTGACAACGCTACGTCTGTTCTGGTGCACAGTGACAACGATACGTCTGTTCTGGTGCACAGTGACAACGCTACGTCTTTTCTGGTGCACAGTGACAATGCTACGTCTGTTCTGATGCACAGTGACAATGCTACATTTGTTCTGGTGCACAGTGACAATGTTACATTTGTTCTGGTGCACTGTGACAACACTACATTTGTTCTGGTGCACAGTGACAACGCTACGTCTGTTCTGGTGCACAGTGACAACGATACGTCTGTTCTGATGCACAGTGACAATGCTACGTCTGTTCTGGTGCACAGTGACAATGCTACGTCTGTTCTGATGCACAGTGACAACGCTACATTTGTTCTGGTGCACAGTGACAACGCTACATTTGTTCTGGTGCACAGTGACAGCACTATATATTTGTTCTGGTGCACAGTGACAACGCTACATTTGTTCTGGTGCACAGTGACAACGCTAGGTCTGTTCTGGTGCACAGTGACAACTTTACATTTGTTCTGGTGCACTGTGACAACGCTACATTTGTTCTGGTGCACAGTGACAACGCTACGTCTGTTCTGGTGCACAGTGACAACGATACGTCTGTTCTGGTGCACAGTGACAACGCTACGTCTTTTCTGGTGCACAGTGACAATGCTACGTCTGTTCTGATGCACAGTGACAACGCTACATTTGTTCTGGTGCACAGTGACAATGCTACGTCTGTTCTGGTGCACAGTGACAATGCTACGTCTGTTCTGGTGCACAGTGACAACGCTACGTCTGTTCTGGTGCACAGTGACAATGCTACGTCTGTTCTGATGCACAGTGAAAACGCTACATTTGTTCTGGTGCACAGTGACAACGCTACATTTGTTCTGGTGCACAGTGACAACGCTACATTTGTTCTGGTGCACAGTGACAACGCTACGTCTGTTCTGGTGCACAGTGACAACGCTACGTCTTTTCTGGTGTACAGTGACAATGCTACATTTCTTCTGGTGCACAGTGACAACGCTAAGTCTTTTCTGGTGCACAGTGACAATGCTAGATTTGTTCTGGTGCACAGTGACAACGCTAGATTTGCTGGTGCACAGTGACAGCATTATATATTTGTTCTGGTGCACAGTGACAACGCTACATTTGTTCTGGTGCACAGTGACAACGCTAGGTCTGTTCTGGTGCACAGTGACAACGTTACATTTGTTCTGGTGCACTGTGACAACGCTACATTTGTTCTGGTGCACAGTGACAACGCTACGTCTGTTCTGGTGCACAGTGACAACGATACGTCTGTTCTGATGCACAGTGACAATGCTACGTCTGTTCTGGTGCACAGTGACAACGCTACGTCTGTTCTGGTGCACAGTGACAATGCTACGTCTGTTCTGATGCACAGTGACAACGCTACATTTGTTCTGGTGCACAGTGACAACGCTACATTTGTTCTGGTGCACAGTGACAACGCTACGTCTGTTCTGGTGCACAGTGACAACGCTACGTCTTTTCTGGTGTACAGTGACAATGCTACATTTCTTCTGGTGCACAGTGACAACGCTAAGTCTTTTCTGGTGCACAGTGACAATGCTAGATTTGTTCTGGTGCACAGTGACAACGCTAGATTTGCTGGTGCACAGTGACAGCATTATATATTTGTTCTGGTGCACAGTGACAACGCTACATTTGTTCTGGTGCACAGTGATAACGCTACATTTGTTCTGGTGCACAGTGACAACGCTACGTCTGTTCTGGTGCACAGTGACAACGCTACGTCTGTTCTGGTGCACAGTGACAACGCTACGTCTGTTCTGATGCACAGTGACAACGCTACATTTTTTCTGGTGCACAGTGACAACGCTAGGTCTGTTCTGGTGCACAGTGACAATGCTACGTCTGTTCTGATGCACAGTGACAACGCTACATTTGTTCTGGTGCACAGTGACAACGCTACATTTGTTCTGGTGCACAGTGACAACGCTACATTTGTTCTGGTGCACAGTGACAACGCTACATTTGTTCTGGTGCACAGTGACAACGCTACGTCTGTTCTGGTGCACAGTGACAACGCTACGTCTGTTCTGGTGCACAGTGACAATGCTACGTCTGTTCTGGTGCACAGTGACAACGCTACGTCTGTTCTGGTGCACAGTGACAACGCTACGTCTGTTCTGGTGCACAGTGACAATGCTACATTTGTTCTGGTGCACAGTGACAACGCTACATTTGTTCTGGTGCACAGTGACAACGCTACATTTGTTCTGGTGCACAGTGACAACGCTACATTTGTTCTGGTGCACAGTGACAACGCTACGTCTGTTCTGGTGCACAGTGACAACGCTACGTCTTTTCTGGTGCACAGTGACAATGCTACATTTCTTCTGGTGCACAGTGACAACGCTAAGTCTTTCCTGGTGCACAGTGACAATGCTACATTTGTTCTGGTGCACAGTGACAACGCTAGATTTGCTGGTGCACAGTGACAGCATTATATATTTGTTCTGGTGCACAGTGACAACGCTACATTTGTTCTGGTGCACAGTGATAACGCTACATTTGTTCTGGTGCACAGTGACAACGCTACGTCTGTTCTGGTGCACAGTGACAACGCTACGTCTGTTCTGGTGCACAGTGACAACGCTACGTCTGTTCTGATGCACAGTGACAACGCTACATTTGTTCTGGTGCACAGTGACAACGCTAGGTCTGTTCTGGTGCACAGTGACAATGCTACGTCTGTTCTGATGCACAGTGACAACGCTACATTTGTTCTGGTGCACAGTGACAACGTTACATTTGTTCTGGTGCACAGTGACAACGCTACATTTGTTCTGGTGCACAGTGACAGCACTACATATTTGTTCTGGTGCACAGTGACAACGCTACATTTGTTCTGGTGCACAGTGACAACGCTACGTCTGTTCTGGTGCACAGTGACAACGATACGTCTGTTCTGGTGCACAGTGACAACGATACGTCTGTTCTGGTGCACAGTGACAACGATACGTCTGTTCTGGTGCACAGTGACAACGCTACGTCTTTTCTGGTGCACAGTGACAATGCTACGTCTGTTCTGATGCACAGTGACAATGCTACATTTGTTCTGGTGCACAGTGACAACGCTACGTCTGTTCTGGTGCACAGTGACAATGCTACGTCTGTTCTGATGCACAGTGACAACGCTACATTTGTTCTGGTGCACAGTGACAACGCTAGGTCTGTTCTGGTGCACAGTGACAACGTTACATTTGTTCTGGTGCACAGTGACAGCACTATATATTTGTTCTGGTGCACAGTGACAACGCTACATTTGTTCTGGTGCACAGTGACAACGATACGTCTGTTCTGGTGCATGGTGAGAACGATACGTCTGTTCTGGTGCACAGTGACAACGCTACGTCTTTTCTGGTGCACAGTGACAATGCTACGTCTGTTCTGGTGCACAGTGACAATGCTACGTCTGTTCTGGTGCACAGTGACAATGCTACGTCTGTTCTGATGCACAGTGACAATGCTACATTTGTTCTGGTGCACAGTGACAACGCTACATTTGTTCTGGTGCACAGTGACAGCACTATATATTTGTTCTGGTGCACAGTGACAACGCTACATTTGTTCTGGTGCACAGTGACAACGCTAGGTCTGTTCTGGTGCACAGTGACAACGTTACATTTGTTCTGGTGCACTGTGACAACGCTACATTTGTTCTGGTGCACAGTGACAACGCTACGTCTGTTCTGGTGCACAGTGACAACGATACGTCTGTTCTGATGCACAGTGACAATGCTACGTCTGTTCTGGTGCACAGTGACAACGCTACGTCTGTTCTGGTGCACAGTGACAATGCTACGTCTGTTCTGATGCACAGTGACAATGCTACGTCTGTTCTGATGCACAGTGACAACGCTACATTTGTTCTGGTGCACAGTGACAACGCTACATTTGTTCTGGTGCACAGTGACAGCACTATATATTTGTTCTGGTGCACAGTGACAACGCTACATTTGTTCTGGTGCACAGTGACAACGCTAGGTCTGTTCTGGTGCACAGTGACAACTTTGCATTTGTTCTGGTGCACTGTGACAACGCTACATTTGTTCTGGTGCACAGTGACAACGCTACGTCTGTTCTTGTGCACAGTGACAACGATACGTCTGTTCTGGTGCACAGTGACAACGTTACATTTGTTCTGGTGCACAGTGACAGCACTATATATTTGTTCTGGTGCACAGTGACAACGCTACATTTGTTCTGGTGCACAGTGACAACGATACGTCTGTTCTGGTGCATGGTGAAAACGATACGTCTGTTCTGGTGCACAGTGACAACGCTACGTCTTTTCTGGTGCACAGTGACAATGCTACGTCTGTTCTGGTGCACAGTGACAATGCTACGTCTTTTCTGGTGCACAGTGACAATGCTACGTCTGTTCTGATGCACAGTGACAATGCTACATTTGTTCTGGTGCACAGTGACAACGCTACATTTGTTCTGGTGCACAGTGACAGCACTATATATTTGTTCTGGTGCACAGTGACAACGCTACATTTGTTCTGGTGCACAGTGACAACGCTAGGTCTGTTCTGGTGCACAGTGACAACGTTACATTTGTTCTGGTGCACTGTGACAACGCTACATTTGTTCTGGTGCACAGTGACAACGCTACGTCTGTTCTGGTGCACAGTGACAACGATACGTCTGTTCTGATGCACAGTGACAATGCTACGTCTGTTCTGGTGCACAGTGACAACGCTACGTCTGTTCTGGTGCACAGTGACAATGCTACGTCTGTTCTGATGCACAGTGACAATGCTACGTCTGTTCTGATGCACAGTGACAACGCTACATTTGTTCTGGTGCACAGTGACAACGCTACATTTGTTCTGGTGCACAGTGATAACGCTACATTTGTTCTGGTGCACAGTGACAACGCTACGTCTGTTCTGGTGCACAGTGACAACGCTACGTCTGTTCTGGTGCACAGTGACAACGCTACGTCTGTTCTGATGCACAGTGACAACGCTACATTTGTTCTGGTGCACAGTGACAACGCTACGTCTGTTCTGGTGCACAGTGACAACGCTACGTCTGTTCTGGTGCACAGTGACAACGCTACGTCTGTTCTGATGCACAGTGACAACGCTACATTTGTTCTGGTGCACAGTGACAACGCTAGGTCTGTTCTGGTGCACAGTGACAATGCTACGTCTGTTCTGATGCACAGTGACAACGCTACATTTGTTCTGGTGCACAGTGACAACGTTACATTTGTTCTGGTGCACAGTGACAACGCTACATTTGTTCTGGTGCACAGTGACAGCACTACATATTTGTTCTGGTGCACAGTGACAACGCTACATTTGTTCTGGTGCACAGTGACAACGCTACGTCTGTTCTGGTGCACAGTGACAACGATACGTCTGTTCTGGTGCACAGTGACAACGATACGTCTGTTCTGGTGCACAGTGACAACGATACGTCTGTTCTGGTGCACAGTGACAACGCTACGTCTTTTCTGGTACACAGTGACAATGCTACGTCTGTTCTGATGCACAGTGACAATGCTACATTTGTTCTGGTGCACAGTGACAACGCTACGTCTGTTCTGGTGCACAGTGACAATGCTACGTCTGTTCTGATGCACAGTGACAACGCTACATTTGTTCTGGTGCACAGTGACAACGCTAGGTCTGTTCTGGTGCACAGTGACAACGTTACATTTGTTCTGGTGCACAGTGACAGCACTATATATTTGTTCTGGTGCACAGTGACAACGCTACATTTGTTCTGGTGCACAGTGACAACGATACGTCTGTTCTGGTGCATGGTGAGAACGATACGTCTGTTCTGGTGCACAGTGACAACGCTACGTCTTTTCTGGTGCACAGTGACAATGCTACGTCTGTTCTGGTGCACAGTGACAATGCTACGTCTGTTCTGGTGCACAGTGACAATGCTACGTCTGTTCTGATGCACAGTGACAATGCTACATTTGTTCTGGTGCACAGTGACAACGCTACATTTGTTCTGGTGCACAGTGACAGCACTATATATTTGTTCTGGTGCACAGTGACAACGCTACATTTGTTCTGGTGCACGGTGACAACGCTAGGTCTGTTCTGGTGCACAGTGACAACGTTACATTTGTTCTGGTGCACTGTGACAACGCTACATTTGTTCTGGTGCACAGTGACAACGCTACGTCTGTTCTGGTGCACAGTGACAACGATACGTCTGTTCTGATGCACAGTGACAATGCTACGTCTGTTCTGGTGCACAGTGAAAACGCTACGTCTGTTCTGGTGCACAGTGACAATGCTACGTCTGTTCTGATGCACAGTGACAATGCTACGTCTGTTCTGATGCACAGTGACAACGCTACATTTGTTCTGGTGCACAGTGACAACGCTACATTTGTTCTGGTGCACAGTGACAGCACTATATATTTGTTCTGGTGCACAGTGACAACGCTACATTTGTTCTGGTGCACAGTGACAACGCTAGGTCTGTTCTGGTGCACAGTGACAACTTTGCATTTGTTCTGGTGCACTGTGACAACGCTACATTTGTTCTGGTGCACAGTGACAACGCTACGTCTGTTCTTGTGCACAGTGACAACGATACGTCTGTTCTGGTGCACAGTGACAACGTTACATTTGTTCTGGTGCACAGTGACAGCACTATATATTTGTTCTGGTGCACAGTGACAACGCTACATTTGTTCTGGTGCACAGTGACAACGATACGTCTGTTCTGGTGCATGGTGAGAACGATACGTCTGTTCTGGTGCACAGTGACAACGCTACGTCTTTTCTGGTGCACAGTGACAATGCTACGTCTGTTCTGGTGCACAGTGACAATGCTACGTCTGTTCTGGTGCACAGTGACAATGCTACGTCTGTTCTGATGCACAGTGACAATGCTACATTTGTTCTGGTGCACAGTGACAACGCTACATTTGTTCTGGTGCACAGTGACAGCACTATATATTTGTTCTGGTGCACAGTGACAACGCTACATTTGTTCTGGTGCACAGTGACAACGCTAGGTCTGTTCTGGTGCACAGTGACAACGTTACATTTGTTCTGGTGCACTGTGACAACGCTACATTTGTTCTGGTGCACAGTGACAACGCTACGTCTGTTCTGGTGCACAGTGACAACGATACGTCTGTTCTGATGCACAGTGACAATGCTACGTCTGTTCTGGTGCACAGTGACAACGCTACGTCTGTTCTGGTGCACAGTGACAATGCTACGTCTGTTCTGATGCACAGTGACAATGCTACGTCTGTTCTGATGCACAGTGACAACGCTACATTTGTTCTGGTGCACAGTGACAACGCTACATTTGTTCTGGTGCACAGTGACAGCACTATATATTTGTTCTGGTGCACAGTGACAACGCTACATTTGTTCTGGTGCACAGTGACAACGCTAGGTCTGTTCTGGTGCACAGTGACAACTTTGCATTTGTTCTGGTGCACTGTGACAACGCTACATTTGTTCTGGTGCACAGTGACAACGCTACGTCTGTTCTTGTGCACAGTGACAACGATACGTCTGTTCTGATGCACAGTGACAATGCTACGTCTGTTCTGGTGCACAGTGACAACGCTACGTCTTTTCTGGTGCACAGTGACAATGCTACGTCTGTTCTGATGCACAGTGACAACGCTACATTTGTTCTGGTGCACAGTGACAACGCTACGTCTGTTCTGGTGCACAGTGACAATGCTACGTCTGTTCTGGTGCACAGTGACAACGCTACGTCTGTTCTGGTGCACAGTGACAACGCTACGTCTGTTCTGGTGCACAGTGACAATGCTACATTTGTTCTGGTGCACAGTGACAACGCTACATTTGTTCTGGTGCACAGTGATAACGCTACATTTGTTCTGGTGCACAGTGACAACGCTACATTTGTTCTGGTGCACAGTGACAACGCTACATTTGTTCTGGTGCACAGTGACAACGCTACGTCTGTTCTGGTGCACAGTGACAACGCTACGTCTTTTCTGGTGCACAGTGACAATGCTACATTTCTTCTGGTGCACAGTGACAACGCTAAGTCTTTTCTGGTGCACAGTGACAATGCTACATTTGTTCTGGTGCACAGTGACAACACTAGATTTGCTGGTGCACAGTGACAGCATTATATATTTGTTCTGGTGCACAGTGACAACGCTACATTTGTTCTGGTGCACAGTGACAACGCTACATTTGTTCTGGTGCACAGTGACAACGCTACGTCTGTTCTGGTGCACAGTGACAACGCTACGTCTGTTCTGATGCACAGTGACAACGCTACATTTGTTCTGGTGCACAGTGACAACGCTAGGTCTGTTCTGGTGCACAGTGACAATGCTACGTCTGTTCTGATGCACATTGACAACGCTACATTTGTTCTGGTGCACAGTGACAACGTTACATTTGTTCTGGTGCACAGTGACAACGCTACATTTGTTCTGGTGCACAGTGACAACGCTAGGTCTGTTCTGGTGCACAGTGACAACGTTACATTTGTTCTGGTGCACAGTGACAGCACTATATATTTGTTCTGGTGCACAGTGACAACGCTACATTTGTTCTGGTGCACAGTGACAACGCTACGTCTGTTCTGGTGCACAGTGACAACGATACGTCTGTTCTGGTGCACAGTGACAACGCTACGTCTTTTCTGGTGCACAGTGACAATGCTACGTCTGTTCTGATGCACAGTGACAATGCTACATTTGTTCTGGTGCACAGTGACAATGTTACATTTGTTCTGGTGCACTGTGACAACACTACATTTGTTCTGGTGCACAGTGACAACGCTACGTCTGTTCTGGTGCACAGTGACAACGATACGTCTGTTCTGATGCACAGTGACAATGCTACGTCTGTTCTGGTGCACAGTGACAATGCTACGTCTGTTCTGATGCACAGTGACAACGCTACATTTGTTCTGGTGCACAGTGACAACGCTACATTTGTTCTGGTGCACAGTGACAGCACTATATATTTGTTCTGGTGCACAGTGACAACGCTACATTTGTTCTGGTGCACAGTGACAACGCTAGGTCTGTTCTGGTGCACAGTGACAACTTTACATTTGTTCTGGTGCACTGTGACAACGCTACATTTGTTCTGGTGCACAGTGACAACGCTACGTCTGTTCTGGTGCACAGTGACAACGATACGTCTGTTCTGGTGCACAGTGACAACGCTACGTCTTTTCTGGTGCACAGTGACAATGCTACGTCTGTTCTGATGCACAGTGACAACGCTACATTTGTTCTGGTGCACAGTGACAATGCTACGTCTGTTCTGGTGCACAGTGACAATGCTACGTCTGTTCTGGTGCACAGTGACAACGCTACGTCTGTTCTGGTGCACAGTGACAATGCTACGTCTGTTCTGATGCACAGTGAAAACGCTACATTTGTTCTGGTGCACAGTGACAACGCTACATTTGTTCTGGTGCACAGTGACAACGCTACATTTGTTCTGGTGCACAGTGACAACGCTACGTCTGTTCTGGTGCACAGTGACAACGCTACGTCTTTTCTGGTGTACAGTGACAATGCTACATTTCTTCTGGTGCACAGTGACAACGCTAAGTCTTTTCTGGTGCACAGTGACAATGCTAGATTTGTTCTGGTGCACAGTGACAACGCTAGATTTGCTGGTGCACAGTGACAGCATTATATATTTGTTCTGGTGCACAGTGACAACGCTACATTTGTTCTGGTGCACAGTGACAACGCTAGGTCTGTTCTGGTGCACAGTGACAACGTTACATTTGTTCTGGTGCACTGTGACAACGCTACATTTGTTCTGGTGCACAGTGACAACGCTACGTCTGTTCTGGTGCACAGTGACAACGATACGTCTGTTCTGATGCACAGTGACAATGCTACGTCTGTTCTGGTGCACAGTGACAACGCTACGTCTGTTCTGGTGCACAGTGACAATGCTACGTCTGTTCTGATGCACAGTGACAACGCTACATTTGTTCTGGTGCACAGTGACAACGCTACATTTGTTCTGGTGCACAGTGACAACGCTACGTCTGTTCTGGTGCACAGTGACAACGCTACGTCTTTTCTGGTGTACAGTGACAATGCTACATTTCTTCTGGTGCACAGTGACAACGCTAAGTCTTTTCTGGTGCACAGTGACAATGCTAGATTTGTTCTGGTGCACAGTGACAACGCTAGATTTGCTGGTGCACAGTGACAGCATTATATATTTGTTCTGGTGCACAGTGACAACGCTACATTTGTTCTGGTGCACAGTGATAACGCTACATTTGTTCTGGTGCACAGTGACAACGCTACGTCTGTTCTGGTGCACAGTGACAACGCTACGTCTGTTCTGGTGCACAGTGACAACGCTACGTCTGTTCTGATGCACAGTGACAACGCTACATTTTTTCTGGTGCACAGTGACAACGCTAGGTCTGTTCTGGTGCACAGTGACAATGCTACGTCTGTTCTGATGCACAGTGACAACGCTACATTTGTTCTGGTGCACAGTGACAACGCTACATTTGTTCTGGTGCACAGTGACAACGCTACATTTGTTCTGGTGCACAGTGACAACGCTACATTTGTTCTGGTGCACAGTGACAACGCTACGTCTGTTCTGGTGCACAGTGACAACGCTACGTCTGTTCTGGTGCACAGTGACAATGCTACGTCTGTTCTGGTGCACAGTGACAACGCTACGTCTGTTCTGGTGCACAGTGACAACGCTACGTCTGTTCTGGTGCACAGTGACAATGCTACATTTGTTCTGGTGCACAGTGACAACGCTACATTTGTTCTGGTGCACAGTGACAACGCTACATTTGTTCTGGTGCACAGTGACAACGCTACATTTGTTCTGGTGCACAGTGACAACGCTACGTCTGTTCTGGTGCACAGTGACAACGCTACGTCTTTTCTGGTGCACAGTGACAATGCTACATTTCTTCTGGTGCACAGTGACAACGCTAAGTCTTTCCTGGTGCACAGTGACAATGCTACATTTGTTCTGGTGCACAGTGACAACGCTAGATTTGCTGGTGCACAGTGACAGCATTATATATTTGTTCTGGTGCACAGTGACAACGCTACATTTGTTCTGGTGCACAGTGATAACGCTACATTTGTTCTGGTGCACAGTGACAACGCTACGTCTGTTCTGGTGCACAGTGACAACGCTACGTCTGTTCTGGTGCACAGTGACAACGCTACGTCTGTTCTGATGCACAGTGACAACGCTACATTTGTTCTGGTGCACAGTGACAACGCTAGGTCTGTTCTGGTGCACAGTGACAATGCTACGTCTGTTCTGATGCACAGTGACAACGCTACATTTGTTCTGGTGCACAGTGACAACGTTACATTTGTTCTGGTGCACAGTGACAACGCTACATTTGTTCTGGTGCACAGTGACAGCACTACATATTTGTTCTGGTGCACAGTGACAACGCTACATTTGTTCTGGTGCACAGTGACAACGCTACGTCTGTTCTGGTGCACAGTGACAACGATACGTCTGTTCTGGTGCACAGTGACAACGATACGTCTGTTCTGGTGCACAGTGACAACGATACGTCTGTTCTGGTGCACAGTGACAACGCTACGTCTTTTCTGGTGCACAGTGACAATGCTACGTCTGTTCTGATGCACAGTGACAATGCTACATTTGTTCTGGTGCACAGTGACAACGCTACGTCTGTTCTGGTGCACAGTGACAATGCTACGTCTGTTCTGATGCACAGTGACAACGCTACATTTGTTCTGGTGCACAGTGACAACGCTAGGTCTGTTCTGGTGCACAGTGACAACGTTACATTTGTTCTGGTGCACAGTGACAGCACTATATATTTGTTCTGGTGCACAGTGACAACGCTACATTTGTTCTGGTGCACAGTGACAACGATACGTCTGTTCTGGTGCATGGTGAGAACGATACGTCTGTTCTGGTGCACAGTGACAACGCTACGTCTTTTCTGGTGCACAGTGACAATGCTACGTCTGTTCTGGTGCACAGTGACAATGCTACGTCTGTTCTGGTGCACAGTGACAATGCTACGTCTGTTCTGATGCACAGTGACAATGCTACATTTGTTCTGGTGCACAGTGACAACGCTACATTTGTTCTGGTGCACAGTGACAGCACTATATATTTGTTCTGGTGCACAGTGACAACGCTACATTTGTTCTGGTGCACAGTGACAACGCTAGGTCTGTTCTGGTGCACAGTGACAACGTTACATTTGTTCTGGTGCACTGTGACAACGCTACATTTGTTCTGGTGCACAGTGACAACGCTACGTCTGTTCTGGTGCACAGTGACAACGATACGTCTGTTCTGATGCACAGTGACAATGCTACGTCTGTTCTGGTGCACAGTGACAACGCTACGTCTGTTCTGGTGCACAGTGACAATGCTACGTCTGTTCTGATGCACAGTGACAATGCTACGTCTGTTCTGATGCACAGTGACAACGCTACATTTGTTCTGGTGCACAGTGACAACGCTACATTTGTTCTGGTGCACAGTGACAGCACTATATATTTGTTCTGGTGCACAGTGACAACGCTACATTTGTTCTGGTGCACAGTGACAACGCTAGGTCTGTTCTGGTGCACAGTGACAACTTTGCATTTGTTCTGGTGCACTGTGACAACGCTACATTTGTTCTGGTGCACAGTGACAACGCTACGTCTGTTCTTGTGCACAGTGACAACGATACGTCTGTTCTGATGCACAGTGACAATGCTACGTCTGTTCTGGTGCACAGTGACAACGCTACGTCTTTTCTGGTGCACAGTGACAATGCTACGTCTGTTCTGATGCACAGTGACAACGCTACATTTGTTCTGGTGCACAGTGACAACGCTACGTCTGTTCTGGTGCACAGTGACAATGCTACGTCTGTTCTGGTGCACAGTGACAACGCTACGTCTGTTCTGGTGCACAGTGACAACGCTACGTCTGTTCTGGTGCACAGTGACAATGCTACATTTGTTCTGGTGCACAGTGACAACGCTACATTTGTTCTGGTGCACAGTGATAACGCTACATTTGTTCTGGTGCACAGTGACAACGCTACATTTGTTCTGGTGCACAGTGACAACGCTACATTTGTTCTGGTGCACAGTGACAACGCTACGTCTGTTCTGGTGCACAGTGACAACGCTACGTCTTTTCTGGTGCACAGTGACAATGCTACATTTCTTCTGGTGCACAGTGACAACGCTAAGTCTTTTCTGGTGCACAGTGACAATGCTACATTTGTTCTGGTGCACAGTGACAACACTAGATTTGCTGGTGCACAGTGACAGCATTATATATTTGTTCTGGTGCACAGTGACAACGCTACATTTGTTCTGGTGCACAGTGACAACGCTACATTTGTTCTGGTGCACAGTGACAACGCTACGTCTGTTCTGGTGCACAGTGACAACGCTACGTCTGTTCTGATGCACAGTGACAACGCTACATTTGTTCTGGTGCACAGTGACAACGCTAGGTCTGTTCTGGTGCACAGTGACAATGCTACGTCTGTTCTGATGCACAGTGACAACGCTACATTTGTTCTGGTGCACAGTGACAACGTTACATTTGTTCTGGTGCACAGTGACAACGCTACATTTGTTCTGGTGCACAGTGACAACGCTAGGTCTGTTCTGGTGCACAGTGACAACGTTACATTTGTTCTGGTGCACAGTGACAGCACTATATATTTGTTCTGGTGCACAGTGACAACGCTACATTTGTTCTGGTGCACAGTGACAACGCTACGTCTGTTCTGGTGCACAGTGACAACGATACGTCTGTTCTGGTGCACAGTGACAACGCTACGTCTTTTCTGGTGCACAGTGACAATGCTACGTCTGTTCTGATGCACAGTGACAATGCTACATTTGTTCTGGTGCACAGTGACAATGTTACATTTGTTCTGGTGCACTGTGACAACACTACATTTGTTCTGGTGCACAGTGACAACGCTACGTCTGTTCTGGTGCACAGTGACAACGATACGTCTGTTCTGATGCACAGTGACAATGCTACGTCTGTTCTGGTGCACAGTGACAATGCTACGTCTGTTCTGATGCACAGTGACAACGCTACATTTGTTCTGGTGCACAGTGACAACGCTACATTTGTTCTGGTGCACAGTGACAGCACTATATATTTGTTCTGGTGCACAGTGACAACGCTACATTTGTTCTGGTGCACAGTGACAACGCTAGGTCTGTTCTGGTGCACAGTGACAACTTTACATTTGTTCTGGTGCACTGTGACAACGCTACATTTGTTCTGGTGCACAGTGACAACGCTACGTCTGTTCTGGTGCACAGTGACAACGATACGTCTGTTCTGGTGCACAGTGACAACGCTACGTCTTTTCTGGTGCACAGTGACAATGCTACGTCTGTTCTGATGCACAGTGACAACGCTACATTTGTTCTGGTGCATAGTGACAATGCTACGTCTGTTCTGGTGCACAGTGACAATGCTACGTCTGTTCTGGTGCACAGTGACAACGCTACGTCTGTTCTGGTGCACAGTGACAATGCTACGTCTGTTCTGATGCACAGTGAAAACGCTACATTTGTTCTGGTGCACAGTGACAACGCTACATTTGTTCTGGTGCACAGTGACAACGCTACATTTGTTCTGGTGCACAGTGACAACGCTACGTCTGTTCTGGTGCACAGTGACAACGCTACGTCTTTTCTGGTGTACAGTGACAATGCTACATTTCTTCTGGTGCACAGTGACAACGCTAAGTCTTTTCTGGTGCACAGTGACAATGCTAGATTTGTTCTGGTGCACAGTGACAACGCTAGATTTGCTGGTGCACAGTGACAGCATTATATATTTGTTCTGGTGCACAGTGACAACGCTACATTTGTTCTGGTGCACAGTGATAACGCTACATTTGTTCTGGTGCACAGTGACAACGCTACGTCTGTTCTGGTGCACAGTGACAACGCTACGTCTGTTCTGGTGCACAGTGACAACGCTACGTCTGTTCTGATGCACAGTGACAACGCTACATTTTTTCTGGTGCACAGTGACAACGCTAGGTCTGTTCTGGTGCACAGTGACAATGCTACGTCTGTTCTGATGCACAGTGACAACGCTACATTTGTTCTGGTGCACAGTGACAACGCTACATTTGTTCTGGTGCACAGTGACAACGCTACATTTGTTCTGGTGCACAGTGACAACGCTACGTCTGTTCTGGTGCACAGTGACAACGCTACGTCTGTTCTGGTGCACAGTGACAATGCTACGTCTGTTCTGGTGCACAGTGACAACGCTACGTCTGTTCTGGTGCACAGTGACAACGCTACGTCTGTTCTGGTGCACAGTGACAATGCTACATTTGTTCTGGTGCACAGTGACAACGCTACATTTGTTCTGGTGCACAGTGACAACGCTACATTTGTTCTGGTGCACAGTGACAACGCTACATTTGTTCTGGTGCACAGTGACAACGCTACGTCTGTTCTGGAGCACAGTGACAACGCTACGTCTTTTCTGGTGCACAGTGACAATGCTACATTTCTTCTGGTGCACAGTGACAACGCTAAGTCTTTCCTGGTGCACAGTGACAATGCTACATTTGTTCTGGTGCACAGTGACAACGCTAGATTTGCTGGTGCACAGTGACAGCATTATATATTTGTTCTGGTGCACAGTGACAACGCTACATTTGTTCTGGTGCACAGTGATAACGCTACATTTGTTCTGGGGCACAGTGACAACGCTACGTCTGTTCTGGTGCACAGTGACAACGCTACGTCTGTTCTGGTGCACAGTGACAACGCTACGTCTGTTCTGATGCACAGTGACAACGCTACATTTGTTCTGGTGCACAGTGACAACGCTAGGTCTGTTCTGGTGCACAGTGACAATGCTACGTCTGTTCTGATGCACAGTGACAACGCTACATTTGTTCTGGTGCACAGTGACAACGTTACATTTGTTCTGGTGCACAGTGACAACGCTACATTTGTTCTGGTGCACAGTGACAGCACTACATATTTGTTCTGGTGCACAGTGACAACGCTACATTTGTTCTGGTGCACAGTGACAACGCTACGTCTGTTCTGGTGCACAGTGACAACGATACGTCTGTTCTGGTGCACAGTGACAACGATACGTCTGTTCTGGTGCACAGTGACAACGCTACGTCTTTTCTGGTGCACAGTGACAATGCTACGTCTGTTCTGATGCACAGTGACAATGCTACATTTGTTCTGGTGCACAGTGACAACGCTACGTCTGTTCTGGTGCACAGTGACAATGCTACGTCTGTTCTGATGCACAGTGACAACGCTACATTTGTTCTGGTGCACAGTGACAACGCTAGGTCTGTTCTGGTGCACAGTGACAACGTTACATTTGTTCTGGTGCACAGTGACAGCACTATATATTTGTTCTGGTGCACAGTGACAACGCTACATTTGTTCTGGTGCACAGTGACAACGATACGTCTGTTCTGGTGCATGGTGAGAACGATACGTCTGTTCTGGTGCACAGTGACAACGCTACGTCTTTTCTGGTGCACAGTGACAATGCTACGTCTGTTCTGGTGCACAGTGACAATGCTACGTCTGTTCTGGTGCACAGTGACAATGCTACGTCTGTTCTGATGCACAGTGACAATGCTACATTTGTTCTGGTGCACAGTGACAACGCTACATTTGTTCTGGTGCACAGTGACAGCACTATATATTTGTTCTGGTGCACAGTGACAACGCTACATTTGTTCTGGTGCACAGTGACAACGCTAGGTCTGTTCTGGTGCACAGTGACAACGTTACATTTGTTCTGGTGCACTGTGACAACGCTACATTTGTTCTGGTGCACAGTGACAACGCTACGTCTGTTCTGGTGCACAGTGACAACGATACGTCTGTTCTGATGCACAGTGACAATGCTACGTCTGTTCTGGTGCACAGTGACAACGCTACGTCTGTTCTGGTGCACAGTGACAATGCTACGTCTGTTCTGATGCACAGTGACAACGCTACATTTGTTCTGGTGCACAGTGACAACGCTACATTTGTTCTGGTGCACAGTGACAACGCTACGTCTGTTCTGGTGCACAGTGACAACGCTACGTCTTTTCTGGTGTACAGTGACAATGCTACATTTCTTCTGGTGCACAGTGACAACGCTAAGTCTTTTCTGGTGCACAGTGACAATGCTAGATTTGTTCTGGTGCACAGTGACAACGCTAGATTTGCTGGTGCACAGTGACAGCATTATATATTTGTTCTGGTGCACAGTGACAACGCTACATTTGTTCTGGTGCACAGTGATAACGCTACATTTGTTCTGGTGCACAGTGACAACGCTACGTCTGTTCTGGTGCACAGTGACAACGCTACGTCTGTTCTGGTGCACAGTGACAACGCTACGTCTGTTCTGATGCACAGTGACAACGCTACATTTTTTCTGGTGCACAGTGACAACGCTAGGTCTGTTCTGGTGCACAGTGACAATGCTACGTCTGTTCTGATGCACAGTGACAACGCTACATTTGTTCTGGTGCACAGTGACAACGCTACATTTGTTCTGGTGCACAGTGACAACGCTACATTTGTTCTGGTGCACAGTGACAACGCTACATTTGTTCTGGTGCACAGTGACAACGCTACGTCTGTTCTGGTGCACAGTGACAACGCTACGTCTGTTCTGGTGCACAGTGACAATGCTACGTCTGTTCTGGTGCACAGTGACAACGCTACGTCTGTTCTGGTGCACAGTGACAACGCTACGTCTGTTCTGGTGCACAGTGACAATGCTACATTTGTTCTGGTGCACAGTGACAACGCTACATTTGTTCTGGTGCACAGTGACAACGCTACATTTGTTCTGGTGCACAGTGACAACGCTACATTTGTTCTGGTGCACAGTGACAACGCTACGTCTGTTCTGGTGCACAGTGACAACGCTACGTCTTTTCTGGTGCACAGTGACAATGCTACATTTCTTCTGGTGCACAGTGACAACGCTAAGTCTTTCCTGGTGCACAGTGACAATGCTACATTTGTTCTGGTGCACAGTGACAACGCTAGATTTGCTGGTGCACAGTGACAGCATTATATATTTGTTCTGGTGCACAGTGACAACGCTACATTTGTTCTGGTGCACAGTGATAACGCTACATTTGTTCTGGTGCACAGTGACAACGCTACGTCTGTTCTGGTGCACAGTGACAACGCTACGTCTGTTCTGGTGCACAGTGACAACGCTACGTCTGTTCTGATGCACAGTGACAACGCTACATTTGTTCTGGTGCACAGTGACAACGCTAGGTCTGTTCTGGTGCACAGTGACAATGCTACGTCTGTTCTGATGCACAGTGACCATGCTACATTTGTTCTGGTGCACAGTGACAACGTTACATTTGTTCTGGTGCACAGTGACAACGCTACATTTGTTCTGGTGCACAGTGACAGCACTACATATTTGTTCTGGTGCACAGTGACAACGCTACATTTGTTCTGGTGCACAGTGACAACGCTACGTCTGTTCTGGTGCACAGTGACAACGATACGTCTGTTCTGGTGCACAGTGACAACGATACGTCTGTTCTGGTGCACAGTGACAACGATACGTCTGTTCTGGTGCACAGTGACAACGCTACGTCTTTTCTGGTGCACAGTGACAATGCTACGTCTGTTCTGATGCACAGTGACAATGCTACATTTGTTCTGGTGCACAGTGACAATGCTACGTCTGTTCTGGTGCACAGTGACAATGCTACGTCTGTTCTGATGCACAGTGACAACGCTACATTTGTTCTGGTGCACAGTGACAACGCTAGGTCTGTTCTGGTGCACAGTGACAACGTTACATTTGTTCTGGTGCACAGTGACAGCACTATATATTTGTTCTGGTGCACAGTGACAACGCTACATTTGTTCTGGTGCACAGTGACAACGATACGTCTGTTCTGGTGCATGGTGAGAACGATACGTCTGTTCTGGTGCACAGTGACAACGCTACGTCTTTTCTGGTGCACAGTGACAATGCTACGTCTGTTCTGGTGCACAGTGACAATGCTACGTCTGTTCTGGTGCACAGTGACAATGCTACGTCTGTTCTGATGCACAGTGACAATGCTACATTTGTTCTGGTGCACAGTGACAACGCTACATTTGTTCTGGTGCACAGTGACAGCACTATATATTTGTTCTGGTGCACAGTGACAACGCTACATTTGTTCTGGTGCACAGTGACAACGCTAGGTCTGTTCTGGTGCACAGTGACAACGTTACATTTGTTCTGGTGCACTGTGACAACGCTACATTTGTTCTGGTGCACAGTGACAACGCTACGTCTGTTCTGGTGCACAGTGACAACGATACGTCTGTTCTGATGCACAGTGACAATGCTACGTCTGTTCTGGTGCACAGTGACAACGCTAGGTCTGTTCTGGTGCACAGTGACAATGCTACGTCTGTTCTGATGCACAGTGACAACGCTACATTTGTTCTGGTGCACAGTGACAACGCTACATTTGTTCTGGTGCACAGTGACAGCACTATATATTTGTTCTGGTGCACAGTGACAACGCTACATTTGTTCTGGTGCACAGTGACAACGCTAGGTCTGTTCTGGTGCACAGTGACAACTTTACATTTGTTCTGGTGCACTGTGACAACGCTACATTTGTTCTGGTGCACAGTGACAACGCTACGTCTGTTCTTGTGCACAGTGACAACGATACGTCTGTTCTGATGCACAGTGACAATGCTACGTCTGTTCTGGTGCACAGTGACAACGCTACGTCTTTTCTGGTGCACAGTGACAATGCTACGTCTGTTCTGATGCACAGTGACAACGCTACATTTGTTCTGGTGCACAGTGACAACGCTACGTCTGTTCTGGTGCACAGTGACAATGCTACGTCTGTTCTGGTGCACAGTGACAACGCTACGTCTGTTCTGGTGCACAGTGACAACGCTACGTCTGTTCTGGTGCACAGTGACAATGCTACATTTGTTCTGGTGCACAGTGACAACGCTACATTTGTTCTGGTGCACAGTGATAACGCTACATTTGTTCTGGTGCACAGTGACAACGCTACATTTGTTCTGGTGCACAGTGACAACGCTACATTTGTTCTGGTGCACAGTGACAACGCTACGTCTGTTCTGGTGCACAGTGACAACGCTACGTCTTTTCTGGTGCACAGTGACAATGCTACATTTCTTTTGGTGCACAGTGACAACGCTAAGTCTTTTCTGGTGCACAGTGACAATGCTACATTTGTTCTGGTGCACAGTGACAACACTAGATTTGCTGGTGCACAGTGACAGCATTATATATTTGTTCTGGTGCACAGTGACAACGCTACATTTGTTCTGGTGCACAGTGACAACGCTACATTTGTTCTGGTGCACAGTGACAACGCTACGTCTGTTCTGGTGCACAGTGACAACGCTACGTCTGTTCTGATGCACAGTGACAACACTACATTTGTTCTGGTGCACAGTGACAACGCTAGGTCTGTTCTGGTGCACAGTGACAATGCTACGTCTGTTCTGATGCACAGTGACAACGCTACATTTGTTCTGGTGCACAGTGACAACGTTACATTTGTTCTGGTGCACAGTGACAACGCTACATTTGTTCTGGTGCACAGTGACAACGCTAGGTCTGTTCTGGTGCACAGTGACAACGTTACATTTGTTCTGGTGCACAGTGACAGCACTATATATTTGTTCTGGTGCACAGTGACAACGCTACATTTGTTCTGGTGCACAGTGACAACGCTACGTCTGTTCTGGTGCACAGTGACAACGATACGTCTGTTCTGGTGCACAGTGACAACGCTACGTCTTTTCTGGTGCACAGTGACAATGCTACGTCTGTTCTGATGCACAGTGACAATGCTACATTTGTTCTGGTGCACAGTGACAATGTTACATTTGTTCTGGTGCACTGTGACAACACTACATTTGTTCTGGTGCACAGTGACAACGCTACGTCTGTTCTGGTGCACAGTGACAACGATACGTCTGTTCTGATGCACAGTGACAATGCTACGTCTGTTCTGGTGCACAGTGACAATGCTACGTCTGTTCTGATGCACAGTGACAACGCTACATTTGTTCTGGTGCACAGTGACAACGCTACATTTGTTCTGGTGCACAGTGACAGCACTATATATTTGTTCTGGTGCACAGTGACAACGCTACATTTGTTCTGGTGCACAGTGACAACGCTAGGTCTGTTCTGGTGCACAGTGACAACTTTACATTTGTTCTGGTGCACTGTGACAACGCTACATTTGTTCTGGTGCACAGTGACAACGCTACGTCTGTTCTGGTGCACAGTGACAACGATACGTCTGTTCTGGTGCACAGTGACAACGCTACGTCTTTTCTGGTGCACAGTGACAATGCTACGTCTGTTCTGATGCACAGTGACAACGCTACATTTGTTCTGGTGCACAGTGACAACGCTACATTTGTTCTGGTGCACAGTGACAACGCTACATTTGTTCTGGTGCACAGTGACAACGCTACGTCTGTTCTGGTGCACAGTGACAACGCTATGTCTGTTCTGGTGCACAGTGACAATGCTACGTCTGTTCTGGTGCACAGTGACAACGCTACGTCTGTTCTGGTGCACAGTGACAACGCTACGTCTGTTCTGGTGCACAGTGACAATGCTACATTTGTTCTGGTGCACAGTGACAACGCTACATTTGTTCTGGTGCACAGTGACAACGCTACATTTGTTCTGGTGCACAGTGACAACGCTACATTTGTTCTGGTGCACAGTGACAACGCTACGTCTGTTCTGGTGCACAGTGACAACGCTACGTCTTTTCTGGTGCACAGTGACAATGCTACATTTGTTCTGGTGCACAGTGACAACGCTACATTTGTTCTGGTGCACAGTGACAACGCTACATTTGTTCTGGTGCACAGTGACAACGCTACGTCTGTTCTGGTGCACAGTGACAACGCTACATTTGTTCTGGTGCACAGTGACAATGCTAGGTCTGTTCTGGTGCACAGTGACAATGCTACGTCTGTTCTGATGCACAGTGACAACGCTACATTTGTTCTGGTGCACAGTGACAACGTTACATTTGTTCTGGTGCACAGTGACAACGCTACATTTGTTCTGGTGCACAGTGACAGCACTACATATTTGTTCTGGTGCACAGTGACAACGCTACATTTGTTCTGGTGCACAGTGACAATGCTACGTCTGTTCTGGTGCACAGTGACAACGATACGTCTGTTCTGGTGCACAGTGACAACGATACGTCTGTTCTGGTGCACAGTGACAACGATACGTCTGTTCTGGTGCACAGTGACAACGCTACGTCTTTTCTGGTGCACAGTGACAATGCTACGTCTGTTCTGATGCACAGTGACAATGCTACATTTGTTCTGGTGCACAGTGACAACGCTACGTCTGTTCTGGTGCACAGTGACAATGCTACGTCTGTTCTGATGCACAGTGACAACGCTACATTTGTTCTGATGCACAGTGACAACGCTACATTTGTTCTGGTGCACAGTGACAATGCTACGTCTGTTCTGGTGCACAGTGACAATGCTACGTCTGTTCTGGTGCACAGTGACAACGCTACGTCTGTTCTGGTGCACAGTGACAATGCTACGTCTGTTCTGATGCACAGTGAAAACGCTACATTTGTTCTGGTGCACAGTGACAACGCTACATTTGTTCTGGTGCACAGTGACAACGCTACATTTGTTCTGGTGCACAGTGACAACGCTACATTTGTTCTGGTGCACAGTGACAACGCTACGTCTGTTCTGGTGCACAGTGACAACGCTACGTCTTTTCTGGTGTACAGTGACAATGCTACATTTCTTCTGGTGCACAGTGACAACGCTAAGTCTTTTCTGGTGCACAGTGACAATGCTAGATTTGTTCTGGTGCACAGTGACAACGCTAGATTTGCTGGTGCACAGTGACAGCATTATATATTTGTTCTGGTGCACAGTGACAACGCTACATTTGTTCTGGTGCACAGTGATAACGCTACATTTGTTCTGGTGCACAGTGACAACGCTACGTCTGTTCTGGTGCACAGTGACAACGCTACGTCTGTTCTGGTGCACAGTGACAACGCTACGTCTGTTCTGATGCACAGTGACAACGCTACATTTTTTCTGGTGCACAGTGACAACGCTAGGTCTGTTCTGGTGCACAGTGACAATGCTACGTCTGTTCTGATGCACAGTGACAACGCTACATTTGTTCTGGTGCACAGTGACAACGCTACATTTGTTCTGGTGCACAGTGACAACGCTACATTTGTTCTGGTGCACAGTGACAACGCTACGTCTGTTCTGGTGCACAGTGACAACGCTACGTCTGTTCTGGTGCACAGTGACAATGCTACGTCTGTTCTGGTGCACAGTGACAACGCTACGTCTGTTCTGGTGCACAGTGACAACGCTACGTCTGTTCTGGTGCACAGTGACAATGCTACATTTGTTCTGGTGCACAGTGACAACGCTACATTTGTTCTGGTGCACAGTGACAACGCTACATTTGTTCTGGTGCACAGTGACAACGCTACATTTGTTCTGGTGCACAGTGACAACGCTACGTCTGTTCTGGTGCACAGTGACAACGCTACGTCTTTTCTGGTGCACAGTGACAATGCTACATTTCTTCTGGTGCACAGTGACAACGCTAAGTCTTTCCTGGTGCACAGTGACAATGCTACATTTCTTCTGGTGCACAGTGACAACGCTAGATTTGCTGGTGCACAGTGACAGCATTATATATTTGTTCTGGTGCACAGTGACAACGCTACATTTGTTCTGGTGCACAGTGATAACGCTACATTTGTTCTGGTGCACAGTGACAACGCTACGTCTGTTCTGGTGCACAGTGACAACGCTACGTCTGTTCTGGTGCACAGTGACAACGCTACGTCTGTTCTGATGCACAGTGACAACGCTACATTTGTTCTGGTGCACAGTGACAATGCTAGGTCTGTTCTGGTGCACAGTGACAATGCTACGTCTGTTCTGATGCACAGTGACAACGCTACATTTGTTCTGGTGCACAGTGACAACGTTACATTTGTTCTGGTGCACAGTGACAACGCTACATTTGTTCTGGTGCACAGTGACAGCACTACATATTTGTTCTGGTGCACAGTGACAACGCTACATTTGTTCTGGTGCACAGTGACAACGCTACGTCTGTTCTGGTGCACAGTGACAACGATACGTCTGTTCTGGTGCACAGTGACAACGATACGTCTGTTCTGGTGCACAGTGACAACGATACGTCTGTTCTGGTGCACAGTGACAACGCTACGTCTTTTCTGGTGCACAGTGACAATGCTACGTCTGTTCTGATGCACAGTGACAATGCTACATTTGTTCTGGTGCACAGTGACAACGCTACGTCTGTTCTGGTGCACAGTGACAATGCTACGTCTGTTCTGATGCACAGTGACAACGCTACATTTGTTCTGGTGCACAGTGACAACGCTAGGTCTGTTCTGGTGCACAGTGACAACGTTACATTTGTTCTGGTGCACAGTGACAGCACTATATATTTGTTCTGGTGCACAGTGACAACGCTACATTTGTTCTGGTGCACAGTGACAACGATACGTCTGTTCTGGTGCATGGTGAGAACGATACGTCTGTTCTGGTGCACAGTGACAACGCTACGTCTTTTCTGGTGCACAGTGACAATGCTACGTCGGTTCTGGTGCACAGTGACAATGCTACGTCTGTTCTGGTGCACAGTGACAATGCTACGTCTGTTCTGATGCACAGTGACAATGCTACATTTGTTCTGGTGCACAGTGACAACGCTACATTTGTTCTGGTGCACAGTGACAGCACTATATATTTGTTCTGGTGCACAGTGACAACGCTACATTTGTTCTGGTGCACAGTGACAACGCTAGGTCTGTTCTGGTGCACAGTGACAACGTTACATTTGTTCTGGTGCACTGTGACAACGCTACATTTGTTCTGGTGCACAGTGACAACGCTACGTCTGTTCTGGTGCACAGTGACAACGATACGTCTGTTCTGATGCACAGTGACAATGCTACGTCTGTTCTGGTGCACAGTGACAACGCTACGTCTGTTCTGGTGCACAGTGACAATGCTACGTCTGTTCTGATGCACAGTGACAACGCTACATTTGTTCTGGTGCACAGTGACAACGCTACATTTGTTCTGGTGCACAGTGACAGCACTATATATTTGTTCTGGTGCACAGTGACAACGCTACATTTGTTCTGGTGCACAGTGACAACGCTAGGTCTGTTCTGGTGCACAGTGACAACTTTACATTTGTTCTGGTGCACTGTGACAACGCTACATTTGTTCTGGTGCACAGTGACAACGCTACGTCTGTTCTTGTGCACAGTGACAACGATACGTCTGTTCTGATGCACAGTGACAATGCTACGTCTGTTCTGGTGCACAGTGACAACGCTACGTCTTTTCTGGTGCACAGTGACAATGCTACGTCTGTTCTGATGCACAGTGACAACGCTACATTTGTTCTGGTGCACAGTGACAACGCTATGTCTGTTCTGGTGCACAGTGACAATGCTACGTCTGTTCTGGTGCACAGTGACAACGCTACGTCTGTTCTGGTGCACAGTGACAACGCTACGTCTGTTCTGGTGCACAGTGACAATGCTACATTTGTTCTGGTGCACAGTGACAACGCTACATTTGTTCTGGTGCACAGTGATAACGCTACATTTGTTCTGGTGCACAGTGACAACGCTACATTTGTTCTGGTGCACAGTGACAACGCTACATTTGTTCTGGTGCACAGTGACAACGCTACGTCTGTTCTGGTGCACAGTGACAACGCTACGTCTTTTCTGGTGCACAGTGACAATGCTACATTTCTTCTGGTGCACAGTGACAACGCTAAGTCTTTTCTGGTGCACAGTGACAATGCTACATTTGTTCTGGTGCACAGTGACAACACTAGATTTGCTGGTGCACAGTGACAGCATTATATATTTGTTCTGGTGCACAGTGACAACGCTACATTTGTTCTGGTGCACAGTGACAACGCTACATTTGTTCTGGTGCACAGTGACAACGCTACGTCTGTTCTGGTGCACAGTGACAACGCTACGTCTGTTCTGATGCACAGTGACAACGCTACATTTGTTCTGGTGCACAGTGACAACGCTAGGTCTGTTCTGGTGCACAGTGACAATGCTACGTCTGTTCTGATGCACAGTGACAATGCTACGTCTGTTCTGATGCACAGTGACAACGCTACATTTGTTCTGGTGCACAGTGACAACGCTACATTTGTTCTGGTGCACAGTGACAGCACTATATATTTGTTCTGGTGCACAGTGACAACGCTACATTTGTTCTGGTGCACAGTGACAACGCTAGGTCTGTTCTGGTGCACAGTGACAACTTTACATTTGTTCTGGTGCACTGTGACAACGCTACATTTGTTCTGGTGCACAGTGACAACGCTACGTCTGTTCTGGTGCACAGTGACAATGCTACATTTGTTCTGGTGCACAGTGACAACGCTACATTTGTTCTGGTGCACAGTGACAACGCTACATTTGTTCTGGTGCACAGTGACAACGCTACATTTGTTCTGGTGCACAGTGACAACGCTACGTCTGTTCTGGTGCACAGTGACAACGCTACGTCTTTTCTGGTGCACAGTGACAATGCTACATTTCTTCTGGTGCACAGTGACAACGCTAAGTCTTTCCTGGTGCACAGTGACAATGCTACATTTCTTCTGGTGCACAGTGACAACGCTAGATTTGCTGGTGCACAGTGACAGCATTATATATTTGTTCTGGTGCACAGTGACAACGCTACATTTGTTCTGGTGCACAGTGATAACGCTACATTTGTTCTGGTGCACAGTGACAACGCTACGTCTGTTCTGGTGCACAGTGACAACGCTACGTCTGTTCTGGTGCACAGTGACAACGCTACGTCTGTTCTGATGCACAGTGACAACGCTACATTTGTTCTGGTGCACAGTGACAATGCTAGGTCTGTTCTGGTGCACAGTGACAATGCTACGTCTGTTCTGATGCACAGTGACAACGCTACATTTGTTCTGGTGCACAGTGACAACGTTACATTTGTTCTGGTGCACAGTGACAACGCTACATTTGTTCTGGTGCACAGTGACAGCACTACATATTTGTTCTGGTGCACAGTGACAACGCTACATTTGTTCTGGTGCACAGTGACAACGCTACGTCTGTTCTGGTGCACAGTGACAACGATACGTCTGTTCTGGTGCACAGTGACAACGATACGTCTGTTCTGGTGCACAGTGACAACGATACGTCTGTTCTGGTGCACAGTGACAACGCTACGTCTTTTCTGGTGCACAGTGACAATGCTACGTCTGTTCTGATGCACAGTGACAATGCTACATTTGTTCTGGTGCACAGTGACAACGCTACGTCTGTTCTGGTGCACAGTGACAATGCTACGTCTGTTCTGATGCACAGTGACAACGCTACATTTGTTCTGGTGCACAGTGACAACGCTAGGTCTGTTCTGGTGCACAGTGACAACGTTACATTTGTTCTGGTGCACAGTGACAGCACTATATATTTGTTCTGGTGCACAGTGACAACGCTACATTTGTTCTGGTGCACAGTGACAACGATACGTCTGTTCTGGTGCATGGTGAGAACGATACGTCTGTTCTGGTGCACAGTGACAACGCTACGTCTTTTCTGGTGCACAGTGACAATGCTACGTCGGTTCTGGTGCACAGTGACAATGCTACGTCTGTTCTGGTGCACAGTGACAATGCTACGTCTGTTCTGATGCACAGTGACAATGCTACATTTGTTCTGGTGCACAGTGACAACGCTACATTTGTTCTGGTGCACAGTGACAGCACTATATATTTGTTCTGGTGCACAGTGACAACGCTACATTTGTTCTGGTGCACAGTGACAACGCTAGGTCTGTTCTGGTGCACAGTGACAACGTTACATTTGTTCTGGTGCACTGTGACAACGCTACATTTGTTCTGGTGCACAGTGACAACGCTACGTCTGTTCTGGTGCACAGTGACAACGATACGTCTGTTCTGATGCACAGTGACAATGCTACGTCTGTTCTGGTGCACAGTGACAACGCTACGTCTGTTCTGGTGCACAGTGACAATGCTACGTCTGTTCTGATGCACAGTGACAACGCTACATTTGTTCTGGTGCACAGTGACAACGCTACATTTGTTCTGGTGCACAGTGACAGCACTATATATTTGTTCTGGTGCACAGTGACAACGCTACATTTGTTCTGGTGCACAGTGACAACGCTAGGTCTGTTCTGGTGCACAGTGACAACTTTACATTTGTTCTGGTGCACTGTGACAACGCTACATTTGTTCTGGTGCACAGTGACAACGCTACGTCTGTTCTTGTGCACAGTGACAACGATACGTCTGTTCTGATGCACAGTGACAATGCTACGTCTGTTCTGGTGCACAGTGACAACGCTACGTCTTTTCTGGTGCACAGTGACAATGCTACGTCTGTTCTGATGCACAGTGACAACGCTACATTTGTTCTGGTGCACAGTGACAACGCTATGTCTGTTCTGGTGCACAGTGACAATGCTACGTCTGTTCTGGTGCACAGTGACAACGCTACGTCTGTTCTGGTGCACAGTGACAACGCTACGTCTGTTCTGGTGCACAGTGACAATGCTACATTTGTTCTGGTGCACAGTGACAACGCTACATTTGTTCTGGTGCACAGTGATAACGCTACATTTGTTCTGGTGCACAGTGACAACGCTACATTTGTTCTGGTGCACAGTGACAACGCTACATTTGTTCTGGTGCACAGTGACAACGCTACGTCTGTTCTGGTGCACAGTGACAACGCTACGTCTTTTCTGGTGCACAGTGACAATGCTACATTTCTTCTGGTGCACAGTGACAACGCTAAGTCTTTTCTGGTGCACAGTGACAATGCTACATTTGTTCTGGTGCACAGTGACAACACTAGATTTGCTGGTGCACAGTGACAGCATTATATATTTGTTCTGGTGCACAGTGACAACGCTACATTTGTTCTGGTGCACAGTGACAACGCTACATTTGTTCTGGTGCACAGTGACAACGCTACGTCTGTTCTGGTGCACAGTGACAACGCTACGTCTGTTCTGATGCACAGTGACAACGCTACATTTGTTCTGGTGCACAGTGACAACGCTAGGTCTGTTCTGGTGCACAGTGACAATGCTACGTCTGTTCTGATGCACAGTGACAACGCTACATTTGTTCTGGTGCACAGTGACAACGTTACATTTGTTCTGGTGCACAGTGACAACGCTACATTTGTTCTGGTGCACAGTGACAACGCTAGGTCTGTTCTGGTGCACAGTGACAACGTTACATTTGTTCTGGTGCACAGTGACAGCACTATATATTTGTTCTGGTGCACAGTGACAACGCTACATTTGTTCTGGTGCACAGTGACAACGCTACGTCTGTTCTGGTGCACAGTGACAACGATACGTCTGTTCTGGTGCACAGTGACAACGCTACGTCTTTTCTGGTGCACAGTGACAATGCTACGTCTGTTCTGATGCACAGTGACAATGCTACATTTGTTCTGGTGCACAGTGACAACACTACATTTGTTCTGGTGCACAGTGACAACGCTACGTCTGTTCTGGTGCACAGTGACAACGATACGTCTGTTCTGATGCACAGTGACAATGCTACGTCTGTTCTGGTGCACAGTGACAATGCTACGTCTGTTCTGATGCACAGTGATAACGCTACATTTGTTCTGGTGCACAGTGACAACGCTACATTTGTTCTGGTGCACAGTGACAGCACTATATATTTGTTCTGGTGCACAGTGACAACGCTATGTCTGTTCTGATGCACAGTGACAACGCTACATTTTTTCTGGTGCACAGTGACAACGCTAGGTCTGTTCTGGTGCACAGTGACAATGCTACGTCTGTTCTGATGCACAGTGACAACGCTACATTTGTTCTGGTGCACAGTGACAACGCTACATTTGTTCTGGTGCACAGTGACAACGCTACATTTGTTCTGGTGCACAGTGACAACGCTACATTTGTTCTGGTGCACAGTGACAACGCTACGTCTGTTCTGGTGCACAGTGACAACGCTACGTCTGTTCTGGTGCACAGTGACAATGCTACGTCTGTTCTGGTGCACAGTGACAACGCTACGTCTGTTCTGGTGCACAGTGACAATGCTACGTCTGTTCTGGTGCACAGTGACAATGCTACATTTGTTCTGGTGCACAGTGACAACGCTACATTTGTTCTGGTGCACAGTGACAACGCTACATTTGTTCTGGTGCACAGTGACAACGCTACATTTGTTCTGGTGCACAGTGACAACGCTACGTCTGTTCTGGTGCACAGTGACAACGCTACGTCTTTTCTGGTGCACAGTGACAATGCTACATTTCTTCTGGTGCACAGTGACAACGCTAAGTCTTTCCTGGTGCACAGTGACAATGCTACATTTCTTCTGGTGCACAGTGACAACGCTAGATTTGCTGGTGCACAGTGACAGCATTATATATTTGTTCTGGTGCACAGTGACAACGCTACATTTGTTCTGGTGCACAGTGATAACGCTACATTTGTTCTGGTGCACAGTGACAACGCTACGTCTGTTCTGGTGCACAGTGACAACGCTACGTCTGTTCTGGTGCACAGTGACAACGCTACGTCTGTTCTGATGCACAGTGACAACGCTACATTTGTTCTGGTGCACAGTGACAACGCTAGGTCTGTTCTGGTGCACAGTGACAATGCTACGTCTGTTCTGGTGCACAGTGACAACGATACGTCTGTTCTGGTGCACAGTGACAACGATACGTCTGTTCTGGTGCACAGTGACAACGCTACGTCTTTTCTGGTGCACAGTGACAATGCTACGTCTGTTCTGATGCACAGTGACAATGCTACATTTGTTCTGGTGCACAGTGACAACGCTACGTCTGTTCTGGTGCACAGTGACAATGCTACGTCTGTTCTGATGCACAGTGACAACGCTACATTTGTTCTGGTGCACAGTGACAACGCTAGGTCTGTTCTGGTGCACAGTGACAACGTTACATTTGTTCTGGTGCACAGTGACAGCACTATATATTTGTTCTGGTGCACAGTGACAACGCTACATTTGTTCTGGTGCACAGTGACAACGATACGTCTGTTCTGGTGCATGGTGAGAACGATACGTCTGTTCTGGTGCACAGTGACAACGCTACGTCTTTTCTGGTGCACAGTGACAATGCTACGTCGGTTCTGGTGCACAGTGACAATGCTACGTCTGTTCTGGTGCACAGTGACAATGCTACGTCTGTTCTGATGCACAGTGACAATGCTACATTTGTTCTGGTGCACAGTGACAACGCTACATTTGTTCTGGTGCACAGTGACAGCACTATATATTTGTTCTGGTGCACAGTGACAACGCTACATTTGTTCTGGTGCACAGTGACAACGCTAGGTCTGTTCTGGTGCACAGTGACAACGTTACATTTGTTCTGGTGCACTGTGACAACGCTACATTTGTTCTGGTGCACAGTGACAACGCTACGTCTGTTCTGGTGCACAGTGACAACGATACGTCTGTTCTGATGCACAGTGACAATGCTACGTCTGTTCTGGTGCACAGTGACAACGCTACGTCTGTTCTGGTGCACAGTGACAATGCTACGTCTGTTCTGATGCACAGTGACAACGCTACATTTGTTCTGGTGCACAGTGACAACGCTACATTTGTTCTGGTGCACAGTGACAGCACTATATATTTGTTCTGGTGCACAGTGACAACGCTACATTTGTTCTGGTGCACAGTGACAACGCTAGGTCTGTTCTGGTGCACAGTGACAACTTTACATTTGTTCTGGTGCACTGTGACAACGCTACATTTGTTCTGGTGCACAGTGACAACGCTACGTCTGTTCTTGTGCACAGTGACAACGATACGTCTGTTCTGATGCACAGTGACAATGCTACGTCTGTTCTGGTGCACAGTGACAACGCTACGTCTTTTCTGGTGCACAGTGACAATGCTACGTCTGTTCTGATGCACAGTGACAACGCTACATTTGTTCTGGTGCACAGTGACAACGCTATGTCTGTTCTGGTGCACAGTGACAATGCTACGTCTGTTCTGGTGCACAGTGACAACGCTACGTCTGTTCTGGTGCACAGTGACAACGCTACGTCTGTTCTGGTGCACAGTGACAATGCTACATTTGTTCTGGTGCACAGTGACAACGCTACATTTGTTCTGGTGCACAGTGATAACGCTACATTTGTTCTGGTGCACAGTGACAACGCTACATTTGTTCTGGTGCACAGTGACAACGCTACATTTGTTCTGGTGCACAGTGACAACGCTACGTCTGTTCTGGTGCACAGTGACAACGCTACGTCTGTTCTGATGCACAGTGACAACGCTACATTTGTTCTGGTGCACAGTGACAACGCTAGGTCTGTTCTGGTGCACAGTGACAATGCTACGTCTGTTCTGATGCACAGTGACAACGCTACATTTGTTCTGGTGCACAGTGACAACGTTACATTTGTTCTGGTGCACAGTGACAACGCTACATTTGTTCTGGTGCACAGTGACAACGCTAGGTCTGTTCTGGTGCACAGTGACAACGTTACATTTGTTCTGGTGCACAGTGACAGCACTATATATTTGTTCTGGTGCACAGTGACAACGCTACATTTGTTCTGGTGCACAGTGACAACGCTACGTCTGTTCTGGTGCACAGTGACAACGATACGTCTGTTCTGGTGCACAGTGACAACGCTACGTCTTTTCTGGTGCACAGTGACAATGCTACGTCTGTTCTGATGCACAGTGACAATGCTACATTTGTTCTGGTGCACAGTGACAACACTACATTTGTTCTGGTGCACAGTGACAACGCTACGTCTGTTCTGGTGCACAGTGACAACGATACGTCTGTTCTGATGCACAGTGACAATGCTACGTCTGTTCTGGTGCACAGTGACAATGCTACGTCTGTTCTGATGCACAGTGACAACGCTACATTTGTTCTGGTGCACAGTGACAACGCTACATTTGTTCTGGTGCACAGTGACAGCACTATATATTTGTTCTGGTGCACAGTGACAACGCTATGTCTGTTCTGGTGCACAGTGACAATGCTACATTTGTTCTGGTGCACAGTGACAACGCTACATTTGTTCTGGTGCACAGTGATAACGCTACATTTGTTCTGGTGCACAGTGACAACGCTACATTTGTTCTGGTGCACAGTGACAACGCTACATTTGTTCTGGTGCACAGTGACAACGCTACGTCTGTTCTGGTGCACAGTGACAACGCTACGTCTGTTCTGATGCACAGTGACAACGCTACATTTGTTCTGGTGCACAGTGACAACGCTAGGTCTGTTCTGGTGCACAGTGACAATGCTACGTCTGTTCTGATGCACAGTGACAACGCTACATTTGTTCTGGTGCACAGTGACAACGTTACATTTGTTCTGGTGCACAGTGACAACGCTACATTTGTTCTGGTGCACAGTGACAACGCTAGGTCTGTTCTGGTGCACAGTGACAACGTTACATTTGTTCTGGTGCACAGTGACAGCACTATATATTTGTTCTGGTGCACAGTGACAACGCTACATTTGTTCTGGTGCACAGTGACAACGCTACGTCTGTTCTGGTGCACAGTGACAACGATACGTCTGTTCTGGTGCACAGTGACAACGCTACGTCTTTTCTGGTGCACAGTGACAATGCTACGTCTGTTCTGATGCACAGTGACAATGCTACATTTGTTCTGGTGCACAGTGACAACACTACATTTGTTCTGGTGCACAGTGACAACGCTACGTCTGTTCTGGTGCACAGTGACAACGATACGTCTGTTCTGATGCACAGTGACAATGCTACGTCTGTTCTGGTGCACAGTGACAATGCTACGTCTGTTCTGATGCACAGTGACAACGCTACATTTGTTCTGGTGCACAGTGACAACGCTACATTTGTTCTGGTGCACAGTGACAGCACTATATATTTGTTCTGGTGCACAGTGACAACGCTATGTCTGTTCTGATGCACAGTGACAACGCTACATTTTTTCTGGTGCACAGTGACAACGCTAGGTCTGTTCTGGTGCACAGTGACAACGCTACATTTTTTCTGGTGCACAGTGACAACGCTAGGTCTGTTCTGGTGCACAGTGACAATGCTACGTCTGTTCTGATGCACAGTGACAACGCTACATTTGTTCTGGTGCACAGTGACAACGCTACATTTGTTCTGGTGCACAGTGACAACGCTACATTTGTTCTGGTGCACAGTGACAACGCTACGTCTGTTCTGGTGCACAGTGACAACGCTACGTCTGTTCTGGTGCACAGTGACAATGCTACGTCTGTTCTGGTGCACAGTGACAACGCTACGTCTGTTCTGGTGCACAGTGACAATGCTACGTCTGTTCTGGTGCACAGTGACAATGCTACATTTGTTCTGGTGCACAGTGACAACGCTACATTTGTTCTGGTGCACAGTGACAACGCTACATTTGTTCTGGTGCACAGTGACAACGCTACATTTGTTCTGGTGCACAGTGACAACGCTACGTCTGTTCTGGTGCACAGTGACAACGCTACGTCTTTTCTGGTGCACAGTGACAATGCTACATTTCTTCTGGTGCACAGTGACAACGCTAAGTCTTTCCTGGTGCACAGTGACAATGCTACATTTCTTCTGGTGCACAGTGACAACGCTAGATTTGCTGGTGCACAGTGACAGCATTATATATTTGTTCTGGTGCACAGTGACAACGCTACATTTGTTCTGGTGCACAGTGATAACGCTACATTTGTTCTGGTGCACAGTGACAACGCTACGTCTGTTCTGGTGCACAGTGACAACGCTACGTCTGTTCTGGTGCACAGTGACAACGCTACGTCTGTTCTGATGCACAGTGACAACGCTACATTTGTTCTGGTGCACAGTGACAACGCTAGGTCTGTTCTGGTGCACAGTGACAATGCTACGTCTGTTCTGATGCACAGTGACAACGCTACATTTGTTCTGGTGCACAGTGACAACGTTACATTTGTTCTGGTGCACAGTGACAACGCTACATTTGTTCTGGTGCACAGTGACAGCACTACATATTTGTTCTGGTGCACAGTGACAACGCTACATTTGTTGTGGTGCACAGTGACAACGCTACGTCTGTTCTGGTGCACAGTGACAACGATACGTCTGTTCTGGTGCACAGTGACAACGATACGTCTGTTCTGGTGCACAGTGACAATGATACGTCTGTTCTGGTGCACAGTGACAACGCTACGTCTTTTCTGGTGCACAGTGACAATGCTACGTCTGTTCTGATGCACAGTGACAATGCTACATTTGTTCTGGTGCACAGTGACAACGCTACGTCTGTTCTGGTGCACAGTGACAATGCTACGTCTGTTCTGATGCACAGTGACAACGCTACATTTGTTCTGGTGCACAGTGACAACGCTAGGTCTGTTCTGGTGCACAGTGACAACGTTACATTTGTTCTGGTGCACAGTGACAGCACTATATATTTGTTCTGGTGCACAGTGACAACGCTACATTTGTTCTGGTGCACAGTGACAACGATACGTCCGTTCTGGTGCATGGTGAGAACGATACGTCTGTTCTGGTGCACAGTGACAACGCTACGTCTTTTCTGGTGCACAGTGACAATGCTACGTCTGTTCTGGTGCACAGTGACAATGCTACGTCTGTTCTGGTGCACAGTGACAATGCTACGTCTGTTCTGATGCACAGTGACAATGCTACATTTGTTCTGGTGCACAGTGACAACGCTACATTTGTTCTGGTGCACAGTGACAGCACTATATATTTGTTCTGGTGCACAGTGACAACGCTACATTTGTTCTGGTGCACAGTGACAACGCTAGGTCTGTTCTGGTGCACAGTGACAACGTTAGATTTGTTCTGGTGCACTGTGACAACGCTACATTTGTTCTGGTGCACAGTGACAACGCTACGTCTGTTCTGGTGCACAGTGACAACGATACGTCTGTTCTGATGCACAGTGACAATGCTACGTCTGTTCTGGTGCACAGTGACAACGCTACGTCTGTTCTGGTGCACAGTGACAATGCTACGTCTGTTCTGATGCACAGTGACAACGCTACATTTGTTCTGGTGCACAGTGACAACGCTACATTTGTTCTGGTGCACAGTGACAGCACTATATATTTGTTCTGGTGCACAGTGACAACGCTACATTTGTTCTGGTGCACAGTGACAACGCTAGGTCTGTTCTGGTGCACAGTGACAACTTTACATTTGTTCTGGTGCACAGTGACAATGCTACATTTGTTCTGGTGCACAGTGACAACGCTACGTCTGTTCTTGTGCACAGTGACAACGATACGTCTGTTCTGATGCACAGTGACAATGCTACGTCTGTTCTGGTGCACAGTGACAACGCTACGTCTTTTCTGGTGCACAGTGACAATGCTACGTCTGTTCTGATGCACAGTGACAACGCTACATTTGTTCTGGTGCACAGTGACAACGCTACGTCTGTTCTGGTGCACAGTGACAATGCTACGTCTGTTCTGGTGCACAGTGACAACGCTACGTCTGTTCTGGTGCACAGTGACAACGCTACGTCTGTTCTGGTGCACAGTGACAATGCTACATTTGTTCTGGTGCACAGTGACAACGCTACATTTGTTCTGGTGCACAGTGATAACGCTACATTTGTTCTGGTGCACAGTGACAACGCTACATTTGTTCTGGTGCACAGTGACAACGCTACATTTGTTCTGGTGCACAGTGACAACGCTACGTCTGTTCTGGTGCACAGTGACAACGCTACGTCTTTTCTGGTGCACAGTGACAATGCTACATTTCTTCTGGTGCACAGTGACAACGCTAAGTCTTTTCTGGTGCACAGTGACAATGCTACATTTGTTCTGGTGCACAGTGACAACACTAGATTTGCTGGTGCACAGTGACAGCATTATATATTTGTTCTGGTGCACAGTGACAACGCTACATTTGTTCTGGTGCACAGTGACAACGCTACATTTGTTCTGGTGCACAGTGACAACGCTACGTCTGTTCTGGTGCACAGTGACAACGCTACGTCTGTTCTGATGCACAGTGACAACGCTACATTTGTTCTGGTGCACAGTGACAACGCTAGGTCTGTTCTGGTGCACAGTGACAATGCTACGTCTGTTCTGATGCACAGTGACAACGCTACATTTGTTCTGGTGCACAGTGACAACGTTACATTTGTTCTGGTGCACAGTGACAACGCTACATTTGTTCTGGTGCACAGTGACAACGCTAGGTCTGTTCTGGTGCACAGTGACAACGTTACATTTGTTCTGGTGCACAGTGACAGCACTATATATTTGTTCTGGTGCACAGTGACAACGCTACATTTGTTCTGGTGCACAGTGACAACGCTACGTCTGTTCTGGTGCACAGTGACAACGATACGTCTGTTCTGGTGCACAGTGACAACGCTACGTCTTTTCTGGTGCACAGTGACAATGCTACGTCTGTTCTGATGCACAGTGACAATGCTACATTTGTTCTGGTGCACAGTGACAACACTACATTTGTTCTGGTGCACAGTGACAACGCTACGTCTGTTCTGGTGCACAGTGACAACGATACGTCTGTTCTGATGCACAGTGACAATGCTACGTCTGTTCTGGTGCACAGTGACAATGCTACGTCTGTTCTGATGCACAGTGACAACGCTACATTTGTTCTGGTGCACAGTGACAACGCTACATTTGTTCTGGTGCACAGTGACAGCACTATATATTTGTTCTGGTGCACAGTGACAACGCTACATTTGTTCTGGTGCACAGTGACAACGCTAGGTCTGTTCTGGTGCACAGTGACAACTTTACATTTGTTCTGGTGCACTGTGACAACGCTACATTTGTTCTGGTGCACAGTGACAACGCTACGTCTGTTCTGGTGCACAGTGACAACGATACGTCTGTTCTGGTGCACAGTGACAACGCTACGTCTTTTCTGGTGCACAGTGACAATGCTACGTCTGTTCTGATGCACAGTGACAACGCTACATTTGTTCTGGTGCACAGTGACAATGCTACGTCTGTTCTGGTGCACAGTGACAACGCTACGTCTGTTCTGGTGCACAGTGACAATGCTACGTCTGTTCTGATGCACAGTGAAAACGCTACATTTGTTCTGGTGCACAGTGACAACGCTACATTTGTTCTGGTGCACAGTGACAACGCTACATTTGTTCTGGTGCACAGTGACAACGCTACATTTGTTCTGGTGCACAGTGACAACGCTACGTCTGTTCTGGTGCACAGTGACAACGCTACGTCTTTTCTGGTGTACAGTGACAATGCTACATTTCTTCTGGTGCACAGTGACAACGCTAAGTCTTTTCTGGTGCACAGTGACAATGCTAGATTTGTTCTGGTGCACAGTGACAACGCTAGATTTGCTGGTGCACAGTGACAGCATTATATATTTGTTCTGGTGCACAGTGACAACGCTACATTTGTTCTGGTGCACAGTGATAACGCTACATTTGTTCTGGTGCACAGTGACAACGCTACGTCTGTTCTGGTGCACAGTGACAACGCTACGTCTGTTCTGGTGCACAGTGACAACGCTACGTCTGTTCTGATGCACAGTGACAACGCTACATTTTTTCTGGTGCACAGTGACAACGCTAGGTCTGTTCTGGTGCACAGTGACAATGCTACGTCTGTTCTGATGCACAGTGACAACGCTACATTTGTTCTGGTGCACAGTGACAACGCTACATTTGTTCTGGTGCACAGTGACAACGCTACATTTGTTCTGGTGCACAGTGACAGCACTACATATTTGTTCTGGTGCACAGTGACAACGCTACATTTGTTCTGGTGCACAGTGACAACGCTACGTCTGTTCTGGTGCACAGTGACAACGATACGTCTGTTCTGGTGCACAGTGACAACGCTACGTCTTTTCTGGTGCACAGTGACAATGCTACGTCTGTTCTGATGCACAGTGACAATGCTACATTTGTTCTGGTGCACAGTGACAACGCTACGTCTGTTCTGGTGCACAGTGACAATGCTACGTCTGTTCTGGTGCACAGTGACAATGCTACGTCTGTTCTGATGCACAGTGACAACGCTACATTTGTTCTGGTGCACAGTGACAACGCTAGGTCTGTTCTGGTGCACAGTGACAACGTTACATTTGTTCTGGTGCACAGTGACAGCACTATATATTTGTTCTGGTGCACAGTGACAACGCTACATTTGTTCTGGTGCACAGTGACAACGATACGTCTGTTCTGGTGCATGGTGAGAACGATACGTCTGTTCTGGTGCACAGTGACAACGCTACGTCTTTTCTGGTGCACAGTGACAATGCTACGTCTGTTCTGGTGCACAGTGACAATGCTACGTCTGTTCTGGTGCACAGTGACAATGCTACGTCTGTTCTGATGCACAGTGACAACGCTACATTTGTTCTGGTGCACAGTGACAACGCTACATTTGTTCTGGTGCACAGTGACAGCACTATATATTTGTTCTGGTGCACAGTGACAACGCTACATTTGTTCTGGTGCACAGTGACAACGCTAGGTCTGTTCTGGTGCACAGTGACAACGTTACATTTGTTCTGGTGCACTGTGACAACGCTACATTTGTTCTGGTGCACAGTGACAACGCTACGTCTGTTCTGGTGCACAGTGACAACGATACGTCTGTTCTGATGCACAGTGACAATGCTACGTCTGTTCTGGTGCACAGTGACAACGCTACGTCTGTTCTGGTGCACAGTGACAATGCTACGTCTGTTCTGATGCACAGTGACAACGCTACATTTGTTCTGGTGCACAGTGACAACGCTACATTTGTTCTGGTGCACAGTGACAGCACTATATATTTGTTCTGGTGCACAGTGACAACGCTACATTTGTTCTGGTGCACAGTGACAACGCTAGGTCTGTTCTGGTGCACAGTGACAACTTTACATTTGTTCTGGTGCACTGTGACAACGCTACATTTGTTCTGGTGCACAGTGACAACGCTACGTCTGTTCTTGTGCACAGTGACAACGATACGTCTGTTCTGATGCACAGTGACAATGCTACGTCTGTTCTGGTGCACAGTGACAACGCTACGTCTTTTCTGGTGCACAGTGACAATGCTACGTCTGTTCTGATGCACAGTGACAACGCTACATTTGTTCTGGTGCACAGTGACAACGCTACGTCTGTTCTGGTGCACAGTGACAAAGCTACGTCTGTTCTGGTGCACAGTGACAACGCTACGTCTGTTCTGGTGCACAGTGACAACGCTACGTCTGTTCTGGTGCACAGTGACAATGCTACATTTGTTCTGGTGCACAGTGACAACGCTACATTTGTTCTGGTGCACAGTGATAACGCTACATTTGTTCTGGTGCACAGTGACAACGCTACATTTGTTCTGGTGCACAGTGACAACGCTACATTTGTTCTGGTGCACAGTGACAACGCTACGTCTGTTCTGGTGCACAGTGACAACGCTACGTCTTTTCTGGTGCACAGTGACAATGCTACATTTCTTCTGGTGCACAGTGACAACGCTAAGTCTTTTCTGGTGCACAGTGACAATGCTACATTTGTTCTGGTGCACAGTGACAACGCTAGATTTGCTGGTGCACAGTGACAGCATTATATATTTGTTCTGGTGCACAGTGACAACGCTACATTTGTTCTGGTGCACAGTGACAACGCTACATTTGTTCTGGTGCACAGTGACAACGCTACGTCTGTTCTGGTGCACAGTGACAACGCTACGTCTGTTCTGATGCACAGTGACAACGCTACATTTGTTCTGGTGCACAGTGACAACGCTAGGTCTGTTCTGGTGCACAGTGACAATGCTACGTCTGTTCTGATGCACAGTGACAACGCTACATTTGTTCTGGTGCACAGTGACAACGTTACATTTGTTCTGGTGCACAGTGACAACGCTACATTTGTTCTGGTGCACAGTGACAACGCTAGGTCTGTTCTGGTGCACAGTGACAACGTTACATTTGTTCTGGTGCACAGTGACAGCACTATATATTTGTTCTGGTGCACAGTGACAACGCTACATTTGTTCTGGTGCACAGTGACAACGCTACGTCTGTTCTGGTGCACAGTGACAACGATACGTCTGTTCTGGTGCACAGTGACAACGCTACGTCTTTTCTGGTGCACAGTGACAATGCTACGTCTGTTCTGATGCACAGTGACAATGCTACATTTGTTCTGGTGCACAGTGACAACGTTACATTTGTTCTGGTGCACTGTGACAACACTACATTTGTTCTGGTGCACAGTGACAACGCTACGTCTGTTCTGGTGCACAGTGACAACGATACGTCTGTTCTGATGCACAGTGACAATGCTACGTCTGTTCTGGTGCACAGTGACAACGCTACGTCTGTTCTGGTGCACAGTGACAATGCTACGTCTGTTCTGATGCACAGTGACAACGCTACATTTGTTCTGGTGCACAGTGACAACGCTACATTTGTTCTGGTGCACAGTGACAGCACTATATATTTGTTCTGGTGCACAGTGACAACGCTACATTTGTTCTGGTGCACAGTGACAACGCTAGGTCTGTTCTGGTGCACAGTGACAACTTTACATTTGTTCTGGTGCACTGTGACAATGCTACATTTGTTCTGGTGCACAGTGACAACGCTACGTCTGTTCTGGTGCACAGTGACAACGATACGTCTGTTCTGGTGCACAGTGACAACGCTACGTCTTTTCTGGTGCACAGTGACAATGCTACGTCTGTTCTGATGCACAGTGACAACGCTACATTTGTTCTGGTGCACAGTGACAATGCTACGTCTGTTCTGGTGCACAGTGACAATGCTACGTCTGTTCTGGTGCACAGTGACAACGCTACGTCTGTTCTGGTGCACAGTGACAATGCTACGTCTGTTCTGATGCACAGTGAAAACGCTACATTTGTTCTGGTGCACAGTGACAACGCTACATTTGTTCTGGTGCACAGTGACAATGCTACATTTGTTCTGGTTCACAGTGACAACGCTACATTTGTTCTGGTGCACAGTGACAACGCTACGTCTGTTCTGGTGCACAGTGACAATGCTACGTCTGTTCTGGTGCACAGTGACAATGCTACATTTGTTCTGGTGCACAGTGACAATGCTACATTTGTTCTGGTGCACAGTGACAAAGCTACATTTGTTCTGGTGCACAGTGACAACGCTATATATTTGTTGTCACTGTGCACCAGAACAAATGTAGCATTGTCACTGTGCATCAGAACAGACGTAGCATTGTCACTTTGCACCAGAACAGACGTAGCGTTGTCACTGTGCACCAGAACAGACGTAGCGTTGTCTCTGTGCTACGTCTGTTCTGGTGCACAGTGACAACGCTACGTCTGTTCTGGTGCACAGTGACAACGCTACGTTTGTTCTGGTGCACAGTGACAACGCTACGTTTGTTCTGGTGCACAGTTACAACGCTACATTTGTTCTGGTGCACAGTGACAACGCTACGTCTGTTCTGGTGCACAGTGACAACGCTACGTCTGTTCTGGTGCACAGTGACAACGCTACGTTTGTTCTGGTGCACAGTGACAACGCTACATTTGTTCTGGTGCACAGTGACGACACTATATATTTGTTCTGGTGCACAGTGACAACGCTACGTTTGTTCTGGTGCACAGTGACAGCACTATATATTTGTTCTGGTGCACAGTGACAACGCTACGTCTGTTCTGGTGCACAGTGACAACGCTACATTTGTTCTGGTGCACAGTGACAACGCTACGTCTGTTCTGGTGCACAGTGATAACGCTCCGTCTGTTCTGGTGCACAGTGACAACGCTACATTTCTTCTGGTGCACAGTGACAACGCTACGTCTGTTCTGGTGCACAGTGACAACGCTATGTTTGTTCTGGTGCACAGTGACAGCACTATATATTTGTTCTGGTGCACAGTGACAACGCTACATCTGTTCTGGTGCACAGTGACAACGCTACATTTGTTCTGGTGCACAGTGACAACGCTACGTCTGTTCTGGTGCACAGTGACAACGCTCCGTCTGTTCTGGTGCACAGTGACAACGCTACATTTGTTCTGGTGCACAGTGACAACGCTACGTCTGTTCTGGTGCACAGTGACAACGCTACGTTTGTTCTGGTGCACAGTGACAATGCTACATTTGTTCTGGTGCACAGTGACAACACTATATATTTGTTCTGGTGCACAGTGACAACGCTACATTTGTTCTGGTGCACAGTGACAACGCTACGTTTGTTCTGGTGCACAGTGACAGCACTATATATTTGTTCTGGTGCACAGAGACAACGCTACGTCTGTTCTGGTGCACAGTGACAACACTATATATTTGTTCTGGTGCACAGTGACAACGCTACATTTGTTCTGGTGCACAGTGACAGCACTATATATTTGTTCTGGTGCACAGTGACAACGCTACATTTGTTCTGGTGCACAATGACAACGCTACATTTGTTCTGGTGCACAGTGACAGCGCTACATTTGTTCTGGTGCACAGTGACAACGCTACGTCTGTTCTGGTGCACAGTGACAATGCTACATTTGTTCTGGTGCACAGTGACAACACTATATATTTGTTCTGGTGCACAGTGACAGCACTATATATTTGTTTTGGTGCACAGAGACAACGCTATGTCTGTTCTGGTGCACAGTGACAACGCTACGTCTGTTCTGGTGCACAGTGACAACGCTACATTTGTTCTGGTGCACAGTGACAATGCTACGTCTGTTCTGGTGCACAGTGACAGCACTATATATTTGTTCTGGTGCACAGAGACAACGCTACGTCTGTTCTGGTGCACAGTGACAACGCTACGTCTGTTCTGGTGCACAGTGACAACGCTACATTTGTTCTGGTGCACAGAGACAACGCTACGTCTGTTCTGGTGCACAGTGACAACGCTACATTTGTTCTGGTGCACAGTGACAACGCTACGTGTGTTCTGGTGCACAGTGACAACGTTACGTCTGTTCTGGTGTACAGTGACAACGCTACGTCTGTTCTGGTGCAAAGTGACAACGCTACGTTTGTTCTGGTGCACAGTGACAACGCTACATTTGTTCTGGTGCACAGTGACAACACTATATATTTGTTCTGGTACACAGTGACAGCACTATATATTTGTTCTGGTGCACAGAGACAACGCTACGTCTGTTCTGGTGCACAGTGACAACGCTACGTCTATTCTGGTGCACAGTGACAACGCTACATTTGTTCTGGTGCACAGTGACAATGCTACGTCTGTTCTGGTGCACAGTGACAACGCTACGTCTGTTCTGGTGCACAGTGACAACGCTATGTCTGTTCTGGTGCATAGTGACAACGCTATGTCTGTTCTGGTGCATAGTGACAATGCTACGTCTGTTCTGGTGCACAGTGACAACGCTATGTCTGTTCTGGTGCACAGTGACAACGCTATGTCTGTTCTGGTGCACAGTGACAACACTATATATTTGTTCTGGTGCACTGTGACAATGCTACGTCTGTTCTGGTGCACTGTGACACACTATGTCTGTTCTGGTGCACAGTGACAACACTACGTCTGTTCTGGTGCACAGTGACAACGTTACGTCTGTTCTGGTGTACAGTGACAACGCTACGTCTGTTCTGGTGCAAAGTGACAACGCTACGTTTGTTCTGGTGCACAGTGACAACGCTACATTTGTTCTGGTGCACAGTGACAACACTATATATTTGTTCTGGTACACAGTGACAGCACTATATATTTGTTCTGGTGCACAGAGACAACGCTACGTCTGTTCTGGTGCACAGTGACAACGCTACGTCTATTCTGGTGCACAGTGACAACGCTACATTTGTTCTGGTGCACAGTGACAATGCTACGTCTGTTCTGGTGCACAGTGACAATGCTACGTCTGTTCTGGTGCACAGTGACAACGCTATGTCTGTTCTGGTGCATAGTGACAACGCTATGTCTGTTCTGGTGCATAGTGACAATGCTACGTCTGTTCTGGTGCACAGTGACAACGCTATGTCTGTTCTGGTGCACAGTGACAACACTATATATTTGTTCTGGTGCACTGTGACAATGCTACGTCTGTTCTGGTGCACTGTGACACACTATGTCTGTTCTGGTGCACAGTGACAACACTACGTCTGTTCTGGTGCACTGTGACAATGCTACGTCTGTTCTGGTGCACAGTGACAACGCTACGTCTGTTCTGGTGCACAGGGACAACGCTACGTCTGTTCTGGTGCACAGTGACAACGCTACTTCTGTCCTGGTGCACTGTGACAATGCTACGTCTGTTCTGGTGCACTGTGACAACGCTACGTCTGTTCTGGTGCACAGTGACAAAGCTACGTCTGTTCTGGTGTACTGTGACAATGCTACGTCTGTTCTGGTGCACAGTGACAATGCTACGTCTGTTCTGGTGCACAGTGACAACGCTACGTCTGTTCTGGTGCACAGTGACAATGCTACGTCTGTTCTGGTGCACAGTGACAATGCTACGTCTGTTCTGGTGCACAGTGACAACGCTACGTCTGTTCTGATGCACAGTGACAACGCTATGTCTGTTCTGGTGCATAGTGACAACGCTATGTCTGTTCTGGTGCATAGTGACAATGCTACGTCTGTTCTGGTGCACAGTGACAACACTATATATTTGTTCTGGTGCACTGTGACAATGCTGCGTCTGTTCTGGTGCACTGTGACAATGCTACGTCTGTTCTGGTGCACAGTGACAACGCTACGTCTGTTCTGGTGCACAGTGACAATGCTACGTCTGTTCTGGTGCACAGTGACAACGCTACGTCTGTTCTGGTGCACAGTGACAACGCTATGTCTGTTCTGGTGCATAGTGACAACGCTATGTCTGTTCTGGTGCATAGTGACAATGCTACGTCTGTTCTGGTGCACAGTGACAACGCTATGTCTGTTCTGGTGCACAGTGACAACACTATATATTTGTTCTGGTGCACTGTGACAATGCTACGTCTGTTCTGGTGCACTGTGACAACGCTACGTCTGTTCTGGTGCACAGTGACAATGCTAATTTTGTTCTGGTGCACAGTGACAGCGCTACATTTGTTCTGGTGCACAGTGACAGCATTATATATTTGTTCTGGTGAACAGTGACAATGCTACATTTGTTCTGATGAACAGTGACAACGCTACGTCTGTTCTGGTGCACAGTGACAACGTTACATTTGATCTGGTGCACAGTGACAATGCTACATCTGTTCTGGTGCACAGTGACAAAGTTACGTCTGTTCTGGTGCAGAGTGACAACGCTACTTTTGTTCTGGTGCACAGTGACAACGCTACGTCTGTTCTGGTGCACAGTGACAACGTTACATTTGATCTGGTGCACAGTGACAATGTTACATCTGTTCTGGTGCACAGTGACAATGCTACGTCTGTTCTGGTGCACAGTGACAACGCTATGTCTGTTCTGGTGCACAGTGACAACGCTACATTTGTTCCGGTGCACAGTGACAAAGTTACATCTGTTCTGGTGCACAGTGACAACGCTACATTTGTTCTGGTGCACAGTGACAACGCTACTTTTGTTCTGGTGCACTGTGACAACTCTACATTTGTTCTGGTGCACAGTGACAACGCTACGTCTGTTCTGGTGCACAGTAACAACGCTGCATTTGTTCTGGTGCACAGTGACAAAGTTACGTCTGTTCTGGTGCACTGTGACAACGCTACTTTTGTTCTGGTGCACAGTGACAACGCTACTTTTGTTCTGGTGCACAGTGACAGCGCTACCTTTTTTCTGGTGCACAGTGACAGCATTATATATTTGTTCTGGTGCACAGTGACAACGCTACATTTGTTCTGGTGCACAGTGACAGCACTATATATTTGTTCTGGTGAACAGTGACAATGCTACATGTGTTCTGATGAACAGTGACAACGCTACATTTGTTCTGGTGCACATTGACAATGCTACGTCTGTTCTGGTGCACAGTAACAACGCTACATTTTTTCTGGTGCACAGTGACAAAGTTACGTCTGTTCTGGTGCACTGTGACAACACTACTTTTGTTCTGGTACACAGTGACAACGCTACCTTTGTTCTGGTGCACAGTGACAGCGCTACATTTGTTCTGGTGCACAGTGACAGCATTATATATTTGTTCTGGTGCACAGTGACAACGCTACATTTGTTCTGGTGCACAGTGACAGCACTATGTATTTGTTCTGGTGAACAGTGACAATGCTACATGTGTTCTGATGAACAGTGACAACGCTACATTTGTTCTGGTGCACAGTGACAACGCTACGTCTGTTCTGGTGCACAGTGACAACGCTACATTTGTTCTGGTGCACAGTGACAACGCTACGTCTGTTCTGGTGCACAGTGACAATTCTACATTTGTTCTGGTGCACAGTGACAATGCGACATCTGTTCTGGTGCACAGTGACAATGCTACGTCTGTTCTGGTGCACAGTGACAACGCTATGTCTGTTCTGGTGCACAGTGACAATGCTACATTTGTTCTGGTGCACAGTGACAATGCTACATCTGTTCTGGCGCACAGTGACAACGCTACGTTTGTTCTGTTGCACAGTGAGAATGCTACGTCTGTTCTGGTGCACAGTGACAATGCTACGTCTGTTCTGGTGCACAGTGACAATGCTACATTTGTTCTGGTGCATAGTGACAATTAGGGTTGAGCGGACACCTAGATGTCCGTGTTCGACGGGTTCGGCCGAACTTTAAAAAAAAGTCCGGGTCCGTGTCCCGGACTTTTACCGAACTTTTCCCGGACACCGAACCCCATTGAAGTCAATGGGGACCCGAACTTTAAGGCACTAAAATGGCTCTAAAACACCAAAGGAAAGGGCTAGAGTGCAAATGGCAGCAAAACGTAATTAAGAGCATGGCAAGTGCTCTGCAAACAAATGTGGATAGGGAAATAACTTAAAACAACAAAAAAAAAACAGAAAAATAAAACAATGTTCTTCTTCATCTCTGAAGGACGAGGCCCATATGGAGTAGGAGGGAGGTTGAGGTGGTGGTGAATGTGGCGGTGACATAGGCATGCGCACAGGGTGTGCCGGGTGTGCCTGGGCACACCCTAATCACCTAGGGCACATAGCATTGCCAGTGAGGAGATGGGAAAGATCTCCCTCGGACCTGCTCTGCTCTATTTCTCTTTGCCTACAGGTACATGGCCCCGATACATTACTCTCCCTGCTGGCAAACACATGCATGTGTATTTCAACTTTGGGGTGCACACCTTAATGCAATAGGCTGCGCACACCTATGGGCGGTGTAGGTGGAAGCGGCGGTGGAGGAGGACCAGGGCCGGATTAAGAGCATCATGGGCTTGGTGCTGAGGATTTTGAAGGGCCTTAAGGGCCGTGCCTTGCCATGCACCCAAAGGAGGAAGGGTGCAGCCATGCATGCCTAATTCAACATGGGATGCTGTCTCTGAAGCCCATAAACACATCCATGCATCGGCAACTGTCCCTCCTTGTCCGGCCTTCGCGCTGTGTGGGGAGGTTCTGAGGGTGCTGCCTGGGGAAGCGAGCATAGAAGCCAGACTTCTGTGTTTACAAGTGACAGAAGAGCGGTAACAGTGAATATGGCCAACCCGGGGCCTATATAAAAGGTAGGGGCCTGGAGCTGCAGCTCCAATAGCCCCTACGTTCATCTGGCCCTGAGGAGGAGGACGAGGTAGCCAACACTGCTTCTTTTCACAAATTTTAAATGAGGGTACACCCCAAAAGAGTGAGAAAGAGCAAAAATGGAACAATGGCTGGGTAAGGTCGGTATCCATTGCTATTCTGCATAAGGTACGGAAAAGTCCCGTGGGATCCATGCCTGGTTCATTTTAATGAACGTGAGCTTGTCCACATTGTCTCTGGACAGGCGGCTGCTCTTGTCTGTTATAACGCCCCCAGCCGTGCTAAATACCCGTTCAGATAATACACTGGCTGCAGGGCACGCCAGCACCTCCAAGGCGTAAAGGGCAAGCTCAGGCCATGTGCCCAATTTGGAGACCCAGAAGTTGAAGGGGGCAGACCCCTCATTCACTACATGTAGGTGTGTGCACACATACTGCTCCACCATGTTGGTAAAATGCTGCCTCCTGCTAAGACGTTCCATCTGTGCTTGTACTCGCGCATCTTGCGATCGCGCTCCAGTGAGTGAATTAAGGACGGTACGTTGTCCTTGTAACGGGGATCCAGCAGCGTGGCCACCCAGTAATCAGCACAAGTTAGAATGTGGGCAACTCGGCGGTCGTTGTGGAGACACTGCAGCATGTAATCGCTCATGTGTGCCAGGCTGCCCAGAGGCAACGAAAGGCTGTCCTCTGTGGGAGGTGTATCGTCCGTGTCCTCTGTATCCCCCCAGCCACGCACCAGTGATGGCCATGAGCTGGCCTGGGTGCCACACTGCTGTGAACATGGTTCCATCTCCTCCTCCAGCTCCTCCTCCTCCTCATCCTCCTCATCCTCCAGAACTGTGCCCCTGCTGGACAATTGTGTCCCTGGCGTTTGTGTGTGCAGGAACCCACCCTCGGAGCCCCTTGCGAATGACTGCCCTGAAAGCCTTGGAAATGTTACCTCTTCATCCTCCTCCTCCTCCTCATCCTGTGCCACATCCTCTTCCATCATCGCCCGAATTGTTTTTTCAAGGAGGCATAGAATTGGGATAGTTAAGCTGAGAACGGCGTCATTGCCACTGGCCATGTTGGTGGAGTACTCAAAACAGCGCAACAAGGCACACAGGTCTCGCATGGAGGCCCAGTTATTGGTGGTGAAGTGGTGCTGTTCCGCAGAGCGACTCACGCGTGCGTGCTGAAGCTGAAACTCCACTATGGCCTGCTGCTGCTCGCACAGTCTTTCCAGCATGTGCAAGGTGGAGTTCCACCTTTTGGGCACGTCACATATGAGGCGGTGAGCGGGAAGGCCGAAGTTACGCTGCAGCGCTGCCAGGCGAGCAGCAGCAGGGTGAGAACGCCGAAAGTGCGCACAAACGGCCCGCACTTTCTGCAGCAGCTCTGACAAATCGGGGTAGTTTTTAAGGAACTTCTGCACCACCAAATTCAGCACATGCGCCAGGCAAGGGATGTGCGTCAAACGGGCTAGGCCCAGAGCTGCTATGAGATTTCGCCCGTTATCGCACACCACCAGGCCGGGCTTGAGGCTCGCTGGCAGCAACCACTCATTTGTCTGCTGTTCCATGCTCCTCCACAACTCCTGCGCGGTGTGTGGTTTGTCCCCCAAACAGGCAAGTTGTAAAACTGCCTGCTGTCGTTTACCCCTGGCCGTGCTGAAGTTGGTGGTGAAGGTGTTACGCTGTCCGGATGAGGAGGCGGTAGAGGATGAGGAAGCGGAGTAGGAGGAGTTAGGAACAGGAGGCAAACTGAAGCGCCCTGCAATCCTCGGTGGTGGAAGGACATGCGCCAAATTGCTATCCGCCTCAGGCCCATTCGCCACTGCATTTACCCAGTGTGCCGTTAGGGAAATATAACGCCCCTGACCGTGCTTACTGGTCCACGTATCGGTAGGTAGGTGGACCTTGGCACAGATGGCGTTGCGCAGTGCACACCTGATTTTTTCCCCCACTTGGTTGTGCAGGGAAGGGATGGCTTGCCTGGAAAAGTAGTGGCGGCTGGGCACGACGTACTGTGGGACAGCCACCGACATAAGGTTTTTAAAACTGTGCGTCTCCACCAGACGGAATGACAGCATTTCAAAGGCCAATAATTTTGAAATGCTGGCATTCAGGGCCAGGGATCGCGGGTGGGTAGGGGGTACTTCCTCTTCCTCTCAAGTGTTTGGGAGATGGAAAGCTGAACGCTTCCACGGGACATTGTGGAGATGGTTGTTGGTGACCCAGGTGGTGGTGTTGCTGACAGATCGTCTGTTTGCGGGGTGGCAGGTGCCGGTATCACTACAGATGTGGCTAGAGCGGCCGAGACTGCAGCAGAAGAGGAAGCAGGATGAGCCAGAGACGTTTCTTGGTTTTGAAGGTGTGTACTCCACTGCAGCTCGTGCTTTGCACTTAGATGCCTGATCATGCAGGTTGTGCTCAGGTTGAGGAGGTTTATGCCTCGCTTCAAGCTCTGATTGCACAGGGTGCAAACCACTCGTGTCCTGTCATCAGCACATTTTCTAAAGAACTTCCACGCTAGAGAACTCCTTTGAGCTGACTTTGGTGCGCTCGTTCCCTTGCTGCGTTGGGCAGTAGCGGGCGTAGTGTCTAGGGCACGGCCGCTCCGCTTCTGCGCCCTGCTCCCTCTTCTGCTGTGCTGGTGGCTCTGTGCGACCACCGCCTCTTCCTCCAAACTACTCAGGTCACCTGCATGACGTTCATTCCATGTGGGGTCGAGGACCTCATCGTCCTCCACATCATCTTCCATCCAGTCTTCACCCCTGCCCTCCTTGTCGGTCTCCACAATGCTGAACGCCGCAGCAGTTGGCAACTGCGTTTCGTCATCATCGGAGACGTGCTGCGATGATCCTTGCATGTACTCATCTTGAGAAATAAGTGGTTGGGCATCGCTGCACTCAATCTCTTCCACTTCTGGGGCAGGGCTAGGTGGATGGCCCTGGGAAACCCTGCTGACAGAGTCATCAAAAAGAAGAAGAGACTGCTGTATGGCTTGGGGCTCAGACTGCTTGCCTGATTTGCAAGGGGGTGAGGTGAAAGACGGTTGGACATCGGCTGCAGGTGCCAACTGTGACCTTTCTGCAGTAGACTGGGTGGGAGACAATGTGAAGGAACTGGAGGCACTGTCAGCAGCAAACCAATCTACTATCGCCTCCACTTGTTCTGGCCTCATCACTTCTAGGGGCGTATGATGCCCTACCAAATACTGATGCAGGTTCTGTCGCCTACTCACACTTGAGGAAGGTGTTTCACTTGTGCGTGTAGCTGGCACAGATCGACCACGTCCTCTCCTTGCAACAGGAGCTCTACCAGCAGCACCACGACCCAGGCCACGGCCCTTATTTGACGGTCTCCTCATATTTCTGTAATTTAAGATCTTGCCCTAGAAAGGTTTTTATTGAATAGCGGAATAGGAAATATGATCCAAAAAAGTGTATGTATCTCGCACGTACAAAACCACACTAGGCCCCCAATTACTATTGTTTCTACCCCTAAAAGGATGGATGAGGAGTAGGAGGAGTATGGAACAGACAGCACCCTCAAATCTTCAGAAGTATGAGATGAACCTCAAAAACTTGGAAAGGTGGATCTCACACGTACCGACACAGACTATCCCGCAATTCAATTGATCCTCAAAGGTTTTTATTGAATAGCGGAATAGGAAATATGATCAAAAAAAGTGTATGTATCTCGCACGTACACCACCACACTAGGCCCCAATTACTATTGTTTGTACCCCTAAAAGGATGGTTGAGCAGTAGGAGGAGGAGTATGGAACAGGCAGCACCCTCAAATCTTCAGAAGTATGAGATGAACCCCAAAAACTTGGAAAGGTGGATCTCACACGTACCGACACAGACTATCACGCAATTTAATTGATCCCCAAAGGATTTAATTGAATAGCGGAATAGAAAATATGATCAAAAAGAAAGTGTATGTATCTCACACGTACACCACCACACTAGGCCCCAATTACTATTGTTTGTACCCCTAAAAGGATGGTTGAGCAGTAGGAGGAGGAGTATGGAACAGGCAGCACCCTCAAATCTTCAGAAGTATGAGATGAACCCCAAAAACTTGGAAAGGTGGATCTCACACTTACCGACACAGACTATCACGCAATTTAATTGATCCCCAAAGGTTTTAATTGAATAGCGGAATAGAAAATATGATCAAAAAGAAAGTGTATGTATCTCACACGTACACCACCACACTAGGCCCCAATTACTATTGTTTGTACCCCTAAAAGGATGGTTGAGCAGTAGGAGGAGGAGTATGGAACAGGCAGCACCCTCAAATCTTCAGAAGTATGAGATGAACCCCAAAAACTTGGAAAGGTGGATCTCACACGTACCGACACAGACTATCACGCAAAGGATTTAATTGAATAGCGGAATAGAAAATATGATCAAAAAGAAAGTGTATGTATCTCACACGTACACCACCACACTAGGCCCCAATTACTATTGTTTGTACCCCTAAAAGGATGGTTGAGCAGTAGGAGGAGGAGTATGGAACAGGCAGCACCCACAAATCTTCAGAAGTATGAGATGAACCCCAAAAACTTGGAAAGGTGGATCTCACACGTACCAACACAGACTATCACGCAATTTAATTGATCCCCAAAGGTTTTAATTGAATAGCGGAATAGAAAATATGATCAAAAAGAAAGTGTATGTATCTCACACGTACACCACCACACTAGGCCCCAATTACTATTGTTTGTACCCCTAAAAGGATGGTTGAGCAGTAGGAGGAGGAGTATGGAACAGGCAGCACCCTCAAATCTTCAGAAGTATGAGATGAACCCCAAAAACTTGGAAAGGTGGATCTCACACGTACCGACACAGACTATCACGCAATTTAATTGATCCCCAAAGGATTTAATTGAATAGCGGAATAGAAAATATGATCAAAAAGAAAGTGTATGTATCTCACACGTACACCACCACACTAGGCCCCAATTACTATTGTTTGTACCCCTAAAAGGATGGTTGAGCAGTAGGAGGAGGAGTATGGAACAGGCAGCACCCTCAAATATTCAGAAGTATGAGATGAACCCCAAAAACTTGGAAAGGTGGATCTCACACGTACCGACACAGACTATCACGCAATTTAATTGATCCCCAAAGGTTTTAATTGAATAGCGGAATAGAAAATATGATCAAAAAGAAAGTGTATGTATCTCACACGTACACCACCACACTAGGCCCCAATTACTATTGTTTGTACCCCTAAAAGGATGGTTGAGCAGTAGGAGGAGGAGTATGGAACAGGCAGCACCCTCAAATATTCAGAAGTATGAGATGAACCCCAAAAACTTGGAAAGGTGGATCTCACACGTACCGACACAGACTATCACGCAAAGGATTTAATTGAATAGCGGAATAGAAAATATGATCAAAAAGAAAGTGTATGTATCTCACACGTACACCACCACACTAGGCCCCAATTACTATTGTTTGTACCCCTAAAAGGATGGTTGAGCAGTAGGAGGAGGAGTATGGAACAGGCAGCACCCTCAAATCTTCAGAAGTATGAGATGAACCCCAAAAACTTGGAAAGGTGGATCTCACACGTACCGACACAGACTATCACGCAATTTAATTGATCCCCAAAGGTTTTAATTGAATAGCGGAATAGAAAATATGATCAAAAAGAAAGTGTATGTATCTCACACGTACACCACCACACTAGGCCCCAATTACTATTGTTTGTACCCCTAAAAGGATGGTTGAGCAGTAGGAGGAGGAGTATGGAACAGGCAGCACCCTCAAATGTTCAGAAGTATGAGATTGAGTTCACTGTACCCCACAAAGATTGTGTTCACTGCACCCCACAAAGATTGTGTTCGCTGCACCTCAAAAAGGATTTTGTTCACTGCACCCCACAAAGATTGTGTTCACTGCACCCTAAAAGGATTTTGTTCACTGCACCCCAAAAAGATTGTGTTCACTGTACCCCCCAAAGATTGTGTTCACTGCACCCCACAAAGATTCTGTTCCCTGTACCCCACAAAGATTGTGTTCACTGCACCCCACAAAGGATTTTGTTCACTGCACCCCAAAAAGATTGTGTTCACTGCACCCCAAAAAGGATGTTGTTCACTGCACCCCAAAAAGGATTTTGTTCACTGCACCCCACAAAGATTGTGTTCACTGCACCCCACAAAGGATTTTGTTCACTGCACCCCAAAAAGATTGTGTTCACTGTACCCCCCAAAGATTGTGTTCACTGCACCCCACAAAGGATTTTGTTCACTGCACCCCAAAAAGATTGTGTTCACTGTACCCCCCAAAGATTGTGTTCACTGCACCCCACAAAGATTCTGTTCACTGTACCCCACAAAGATTGTGTTCACTGCACCCCACAAAGGATTTTGTTCACTGCACCCCAAAAAGATTGTGTTCACTGCACCCCAAAAAGGATTTTGTTCACTGCACCCCAAAAAGGATGTTGTTCACTGCACCCCAAAAAGGATTTTGTTCACTCCACCCCAAAAAATTGTGTTCACTGCACCCCACAAAGATTGTGTTCACTGCACCCCAAAAAGGATTTTGTTCACTGCACCCCAAAAAGATTGTGTTCACTGCACCCCACAAAGATTGTGTTCACTGCACCCCACAAAGGATTTTGTTCACTGCACCCCAAAAAGATTGTGTTCACTGCACCCCACAAAGATTGTGTTCACTGCACCCCACAAAGGATTTTGTTCACTGCACCCCAAAAAGATTGTGTTCACTGTACCCCCCAAAGATTGTGTTCACTGCACCCCACAAAGATTCTGTTCACTGTACCCCACAAAGATTGTGTTCACTGCACCCTAAAAGGATTTTGTTCACTGCACCCCAAAAAGGATGTTGTTCACTGCACCCCAAAAAGGATTTTGTTCACTGCACCCCAAAAAGGATGTTGTTCACTGCACCCCAAAAAGGATTTTGTTCACTGCACCCCAAAAAGATTGTGTTCACTGCACCCCACAAAGACTGTGTTCACTGCACCCCACAAAGGATTTTGTTCACTGCACCCCAAAAAGATTGTGTTCACTGCACCCCAAAAAGGATTTTGTTCACTGCACCACAAAAAGGATGTTGTTCACTGCACCCCAAAAAGATTGTGTTCACTGCACCCCACAAAGATTGTGTTCACTGCACCCCACAAAGGATTTTGTTCACTGCACCCCAAAAAGATTGTGTTCACTGCACCCCAAAAAGGATGTTGTTCACTGCACCCCAAAAAGGATTTTGTTCACTGCACCCCAAAAAGATTTTGTTCACTGCACCCCAAAAAGGATGTTGTTCACTGCACCCCAAAAAGATTGTGTTCACTGCAGCCCAAAAAGATTGTGTTCACTGCAGCTCACACACAGAAAAATGGATGTGGATCACTGACACCTGCCTATCTCCTATCCCACACCACACAGCAATATCGATTGTAGTTTGTAGAACACAGTTTCCCTAAAATTCAGCAGCAGCAGCCTCTCCCTAACAGGATTGAGAAGAGATCGTAGATCAGGATTGAGTGCAGAGTCACCCCACCCCCCACACAGCAATATCGATTGTACTTTGTAGAAGACACTGACCCTATAATTCAGCAGACTCTATCCCTAAAATGCCTACAACTCGCCCTGCCTAAACACTCCGACCTGTCCCTCAATTCTATCCGGACACAAATGGTTTTTTCCTGCCTGTCTTTCCCTAATCAGCAGCCAGCACGTTGATGTGTGCTCTGTCCCTGATCTAAGCAGCAGAATGAAGACGCTGCGGCTGTCTGGAACTTATAAAGACTTGGTCACATGCTTCAGACGGCCAATCACAGCTACTGAGACATTTGCAGGCATGGCTGGGATGGCTTAAGGCACACCAGTTAAACGATTGTTGATTGGCTGTTGAAAGCCCGCCATGAAAAGAGCGCCAAAGCATGCAAAACCCGGAAATAAAACGACCGGATTTTTACCCGAACATACAGTAAAGTGTCCGTGTTTGGGTACAAAAAATCCAATTATTCGGTACGAACACGAATAATACAGTCCGTGTTCGCTCAACACTAGTGACAATGCTACGTCTGTTCTGGTGCACAGTGACAACGCTACGTTTGTTCTGGTGCACAGTGACAAAGTTACATCTGTTCTGGTGCAGTGACAACGCTACATTTGTTCTGGTGCACAGTGACAACGCTACTTTTGTTCTGGTGCACTGTGACAACTCTACATTTGTTCTGGTGCACAGTGACAACGCTACGTCCCGGAGAGCAAGCCGCTAGAGCAACTCAGAATTGTGGATGGTAAGTTGAAACATTTTAATTGTAGAAATGTCAAATCTCTAATCAAATTTCACAGAGCCCCCTTTACATCAGAGTCTCCAGACTCACTACACTGTAAGAGGGAAGTCTGAAGACTCTGATGTAAGGAGAGTTCAGGGAACCCTGATTTGAGGGGGGAAGCTGGGGACTCTGGTTTAAAAGGGAACTCTGTGGTCACCAAAGCTCCCCCATGCATCAGAGCTTCCAGAGACCCCCTTACACTTCCCTTCCTCAGTCCACCACAGTCTAGGCACGACAAGTCCCACTGCAGAAGGCTACCATACCTGAGTCCCCACAGAGGTGACTGTAAATTCCAGTATAGTGCACAGCCATTCCTCCCTGAGGAATCGAAGCCTGCTATGCTTGGACTTGTACTGCTCTCTGTAGGGGACTGAGGAACTACTGCCTGCTATGCTAAGACTTGTAGTGCCCTCTGTGGGGACTAAGGTTTCTAAACATGGTCAATGCATCTCATTGGTATAAGTGCACTTCCTGCTATTCTGGAACGTGTAGTGCCCTCTGTTAGGGACTGAGGATTCCTCAGTCCTCCACATTCTAGGGCACTATAAGTCCCAGCATAGCGGGCTGTCATTCCTCAGTCCCTCACAGCTCTGGGGAAAAAACAACAGAGTTAAACATCTAAAGGACAACTCCAACCAAAACTACCAATAATGTACAGAGTCCATATGATATATAATGTCAAAGACCCGCTACCCCTCACCTTCCACCTCGGGTGCTGTCATTGTGTAGGGCAAAGTGCTCCAGCTCCACCATGTTTGGCTTTGATGTCAGATATGCAGGACTTGCTCAGATCCACTCTCTTCCCTTGCAACTAACTCTGGCGTCATGGGGGCCTCTCCTCCTCTCGAAAACACCCAGGGGCCCTCTCCTTCTCCCCCAGCCACCCAGGGCCTTCATTTTAATAACAACTCAATTTATTACACATATATTGGCAGCGCCAAACACTTCCCCCTTTTTTTGAACAACCAATGATAGTAGAGTGAGCTAACCGGGCAGTCACTTCCTACTGGTGCAGGTAAACGCCCACCGATTCCTCCACATTTTAGGATTACATGATCAGACGGCCAATCCCCAGGCAGAGAAGGTGGGGTAAGTGTCAGCGGACAACAGACACCTGGCAGCCGCAGTGAAGGGACTGCAGCACACTGCTGCAACTTTTATATCCGAGGATTTTAAACAATCTTTTACTTGGGAGATTTCCCTGACTGCGCCCTTCTAAATGTTGTTGCTCCGCCACTGGCCGCAAGGCCCCTGTAGGTGCCAGGCCTTAAGCGACCGCCTAATTTGCCTAATTAGGGAGACGCCTATGGTGGCCTCCTGTTTCTAAACATGGTCAATGCATCTCATTGGTATAAGTGCACTTCCTGCTATTCTGGAACGTGTAGTGCCCTCTGTTAGGGACTGAGGATTCCTCAGTCCTCCACATTCTAGGGCACTATAAGTCCCAGCATAGCGGGCTGTCATTCCTCAGTCCCTCACAGCTCGGGGGAAAAAACAACAGAGTTAAACATCTAAAGGACAACTCCAACCAAAACTACCAATAATGTACAGAGTCCATATGATATATAATGTCAAAGACCCGCTACCCCTCACCTTCCACCTCGGGTGCTGTCATTGTGTAGGGCAAAGTGCTCCAGCTCCACCATGTTTGGCTTTGATGTCAGATATGCAGGACTTGCTCAGATCCACTCTCTTCCCTGGCAACTAACTCTGGCGTCATGGGGGCCTCTCCTCCTCTCGAAAACACCCAGGGGCCCTCTCCTTCTCCCCCAGCCACCCAGGGCCTTCTTCTCCTCCTCCTCCACCAACCATTTTAGGACTCTTCCAACTTCCCTGGGGATACTCACCCCCTTTGCATAGTAGACACCACAAATCTATGACCAGCCTACAGAGTGACATGTCCGGGCCTGGTTACCTGTATGCTCCTGGGCCAGGGCAGAGCTCTCCTCCCAGAGCAACAACCAATGATATATTATAGAAAAATCCGCGCTTAGGATAGAGAAGGGTAGTAGGGTAAGGGCACTAAAAAAGATCAATCGGCTGCAGCCCACTTCGGAATATAATCCCGAAGGATTATACACTGAATATGCAAAAAAAGGGGGAAGTGTTTGGCGCTGCCAATATATGTGTAATAAATTGAGTTGTTATTAAAATGATATAACTGGTGTGTTATTATATGGTAAAAGTGCAGTAGTGTAGCAAAAAATCACATAAAACTCATAATCATATGAAACAGCATTGAATAAATATAAAATATATAAAAACACTGTAAATGGATAAAACTTGGTGCCTCTCAAGTGCAGGTGAGAAAAGTGATGTTGTGATACGTACAGTATGAGTGGTAAGCACCACCCAAACTAAATGGAGAAAGAAAATGTGCCCACGATGATTGAAGTATACAGATGTATATAAAGTGAGCAAAAATAAATAAATAAATAAATATGGTGCAGAAAATCACTTTACAGTGAAACAAGAACAAAATAAATCCGGGTTCCAATACCTTTTACTATACTTTTTAAGGTTTTTTTTTTTCTCTTGTTTCACTGTAAAGTGATTCTCTGCACCATATTTATTTATTTTTGCTCACTTTATATACATCTGTATACTTCAATCATCGTGGGCACATTTTCTTTCTCCATTTAGTTTGGGTGGTGCTTACCACTCATACTGTACGTATCACAACATCACTTTTCTCACCTGCACTTGAGAGGCACCAAGTTTTATCCATTTACAGTGTTTTTATATATTTTATATTTATTCAATGCTGTTTCATATGATTATGAGATTTTTTGCTACACTACTGCACTTTTACCATATAATAACACACCAGTTATATCATTTTAATAACAACTCAATTTATTACACATATATTGGCAGCGCCAAACACTTCCCCCTTTTTTTGAACAACCAATGATAGTAGAGTGAGCTAACCGGGCAGTCACTTCCTACTGGTGCAGGTAAACGCCCACCGATTCCTCCACATTTTAGGATTACATGATCAGACGGCCAATCCCCAGGCAGAGAAGGTGGGGTAAGTGTCAGCGGACAACAGACACCTGGCAGCCGCAGTGAAGGGACTGCAGCACACTGCTGCAACTTTTATATCCGAGGATTTTAAACAATCTTTTACTTGGGATATTTCCCTGACTGCGCCCTTCTAAATGTTGTTGCTCCGCCACCAGCCGCAAGGCCCCTGTAGGTGCCAGGCCTTAAGCGACCGCCTAATTTGCCTTATTAGGGAGAAGCCTATGGTGGCCTCCTGTTTCTAAACATGGTCAATGCATCTCATTGGTATAAGTGCACTTCTATATAGTGAAAAAACTATCAGCGCAAGACTAAGTGAAATTCAAATGTGTATAAAATGTGCTAGAATAAATCAATATATAAATCCGGCTGCATACACAAATTGTGTCCACACCTCACAACAAAAACATAAAAATCAAAAAACGTGCTGCGCCAGAAGTGCACAAAAATAATTAGTGATTACATGAATCAACAAGTGTTATCAACAAAATATGGTGTCCATCATATGTGCTCTGATGAAACATAAATGTTCATATAAAGTGCTCCAAAGTAATGATTAGTATATCCAGGTGATGACAGGACAGCCTCAATCCCTTGTGAATCAAGCAGGAACCACCAGTGTGTGAACTCCCTCCACCAGTAAGATTTTAAACAATCTTTTACTTGGGAGATTTCCCTGACTGCGCCCTTCTAAATGTTGTTGCTCCGCCACTGGCCGCAAGGCCCCTGTAGGTGCGAGGCCTTAAGCGACCGCCTAATTTGCCTAATTAGGGAGACGCCTATGGCGGCCTCCTGTTTCTAAACATGGTCAATGCATCTCATTGGTGTAAGTGCACTTCTATGTTCTGAATTGTAGGGGCATTGAGTATGGTGCTAGCATGATGAGAGGTTGCTGCCTATTTGTGTCCATAAATAGTGTATAAATCGTGATGGTTTTTTTTTTAGAAACCAGTGACGAGGAGCTGGAGGCTCAGCCTTCTCAGGCCCACTGTAAGTAATGTGGATGTGCTGGTGTGTTGTGTATTAGGTCTAACTTGGAGGAATGATTGTTTGTTTTGTTTTCTTTTGTGGTTGATGTAGCTTCAGCGAGAGAGGAGCCTGAGCAGGCAGGGCCAAGTCATTTGGACCCGGGGCAGGACCAGGAGGAAGTGGGTGGGCAGGAGCAGGCCGATTTGTCCCTCAGCGACATCAGCTCTCCTCAAATGGGAAGTAAGTATTCTACATGTGTTTGTGTGTTCAATGTGTCCTTGGAAATATAAGGGCTGGAATATATATATATTTTGCTATTGGGGTTATGTAGCAGCTGACATTGAGGATGTTTGTTGTTGAGGACTGGGGAAGAGGGGCCGCTGCTTACCCAGTCCACTGTAACTACTACCTTCAATGTTTAGGGACTACTTTCTGTGTGCCTTTATAAAATAGCTGTTGTTCAAGGATTGTATTCTTGTCTTTGTGTTTCTAGGATCTCCAACACCATCACCCCATGCAGGGTCTCCCCGATCCTCCCCCACTCCAGGGGTGGACGCTGATTACTCCACAGTTGTGTGTGGCTCCCCTGAACTAGACTGTAAGTACATTAAATGTGATTATCACATGTATTGTGTGTGCTAGGATGATGTGTATCTGTGATAATGTAAGTCGTAGTCAAAGCAAGTGCAGTTTTGCTACATGTGACAGGAAGGTTGGTCACTAAACACTCTTGCTTAACCTTCATGTTTGGAAGGTGGTATTGGGGAGCATTACTGGACATGTTAGTATTTTTAAGCTTTCTCAAGCCACCCTCCTCTAAATTTGTGTTAGTTTCCCTACATTGGAAATGGTGTGCTTTGGACCTCTAAATTATTTGGGGCCATGTTAATTAACTCATGTCCTGATTTAGTCAACACTGAAAATGTGTGTGGCTTGGCTTGAACATTGTGTGTGTTTCACAACCTTTAATAAATACTCTTCCCCGGTAATGTCCCACATTCCAGTTCACAATTTGTGTTATTTTTGTGCAGCTTCTCATGACCAAATGCCATCAGGCTCTGTGGGCCCAAAAAACATTGTTGATGGTAAGTTATGTGTGCTTTTGCTGTAATGTGTCTACTTAGTAAGTGGAGAAATGCTACATGTGTATGTCCCCGATCAGGCTTCAAGTTGTTCTAAAGGCAGCAGGTTCTTTATGTGAATGCATTCTATGCATTAGTATTCCAAGTGATAGGTGAGCATATTCCCCCTTAGACTTACCGGGCCCATTTTATTACTGGCCAGAATTTCGGCCAAATACTTGTCTGGTCCGGACTCCCCCTCCTCCTTAGCTGAGGTGACAGCATGCCAATATTGCCTCCTGATGCTGTCACTCCTAATCATTGAGACCATCGGAAGGGAGGGGGGCCAGGCTGGCTCACAGCCTAGTGCCTGAACAGGCACAGCGTGCTTGGCTTCATCTCATGTGCCTCCATAGCAAGCTGCCTGCTGTGGGGTCAATCAACAGGAGGGAGGTGCCTAGAGGGGTGTACAGGGGCCATATTAAGAGGAGGATCATGACTGCTCTCGTCCCAAAAAAGCTAGAGCGGGTAAGTTTAACCTGATTTATTTTGCCCAGCCATCCAAAAAGGAGATGTTACCAACACTTTGAACAGGCAGGGCTGAGGCAGAAACAACACCTGAGAAACACAATCAGCACAAAAGCATGGAGTATGTATCCTTAAGGCTACAAGCTTCACCCAGAAGCATGAAGCTTGCACTGTACAAATCTGCATCACCACCGTATCAATGTCTAAATAAAACTTTCAGGGAAGTGTGGAGGGGAAGGAGTGGGTGTTAGAGCGTTTTCATGACTGCCTATCATGACTGCCTAACCTACAGTTAGCGTGAGTCCATTCTTTGAGAAACTTTTTATTCTCTCTTAACACAGCTGTTTAATTCCAATGGGTGAGTCTCTACTATGTGTCTGTTTCAATCTATAGACAGTAAGAGGGAGAGAGAACTCTACACAAATTCCGATGGTGATAGAGATAAATGTGTGCACATGTATCGTGTTGACCAATTGAACACAACACCTTACATTCTTCAAAATGATTGGTTGTGTTGACATGAAAAGCCTTTTACTTAGCTTTGGTGGAACTGCTACTAACATTCCAAGCCATCTTGTGTAACCTTTTGAACAATTTGCTGTGGAAGTTTGAGTTCAAGGTTTACAACAGCAATTTAGCATATTTGCACCAGAGTGTTGAGAAAAGCCACCCAATAGACTCCAAAGCATATTTGTTGAGGCACATTAATTACAATCCTTGTTTGGATCATTTTGCATAAAACTAATTTTCATGTCTTTTTCTACCTAGGGCACACCCACCTCACCATGGAGGTGGCCATTAAGTATCTAAGGTGATGTGCGGCTCGGATAGCCCTCTTGGAGTGGCAGTTGGGGGTTGATCCTGACCCTTTAGAGCCCTTTGTTCGGAACTACACCCCATTGGAGTGATGTTTGGTCTTATTTTGTTTTTATGTTGCACGTTGCAACCCAAGTTTTATAACTTTATATATTGAAATAATATATTTTGAATGCCAACATTTTTATATACCTACATTTTGTAGTAAAATAAATATTTATGTTTTCTTACAAATTAGTTTTTTTGGTGTACACATCGAATCTCTTTTGTGTTGTATTTGTTTAGTCGATTCTGAGTGGTGTGGTCTGTAATTGTTAGCATGTTGGCTTTGGTTTATGTTATCCATGAGACTTGTTTTGAGGCTAAGTTTGAAGGGAGACCTTTTCTTGGGTCATTATGTGAACATTGAGTTTTGAAAATGTAAATGAAACCATATGTTTGGAGATAGAGAAGCACGTGTGTAGAAACGCCTACATTAACCAGGGCCCTTACTTGGCCACCAACACTCCCCAAAAAACAAAGATCAAACACAAACGAATCATTTTCAAGATAATTGTATTGCATCTCAAAAAAATCACAATAAGAAATCATATCCTGCCACCCTCAATTTAAACCAAAAAATGACCCCACAGTTTGGCCAATGGTCACATGTATCAATCACTAATATATAACAAAAATATCACAAATCAATAAAACAAAGATAAAATTAAGGTGGTGGTGGTTGATGCGGTGTGGTGGACCCTGGAAAAGTTCCTGACAGCAACTGTTGGGCCAAAAGGACGGTCTGCTCCGGTGTCAGCCTCAGACTTTGGGAATATTGTGCCATTAGAAGAAGGTGTTGTGGCTGAGGCTGTTGCTGCGGCTCTGGCTGTGGCTGCTGCACCCAGGCTACTTGATGCTGCTGGTGGTGCAAGGGTTGTGAAGATGTGTGTGGACTTGTGCTGGATTCTTTGATGGTGTGGGCCACGGTGCGGGGGGAAGTGAGATGTGTGTGTGGTACCAAATGAGGGCAATGTCCTGGGGAGGAGTGAAGCGAGAAAGGTGAGGGGGGATGGTAGCCGGTTGGAAGGGGTATTATGGAACCAGTTCCCAAAGAGGTGGTGCAGGAGGATTGCTCATTTAGGGGTGTGAGATTTGGAAGGGAGTGTGAAGTGCTGGGAGTGGCTACAGGAGGAATTGTCCCCTCCCCAGCTGCCTGCCAAGTGGCCGACACTGGCATCTCCCCCCCACTACCACAACCTGCAGTGGCAGGTGATTGTGATGTTTGGGAGGGCTCTGCCAATGGGGCATCTTCAGCTCCAACCAGGCGTTGGCGTGTGGCCAGCACCTGAGTGTCGACACTTTGCTGATCCCGTTGATGCTGGTCTGCTAACCTTAGCAAGCAGTCACGCATATCCTGTTGAACCTGTAACAAATTTGTCTGATTTCTGGCCATCGTTGCTACAGATTCCTGTATGAGCCCTAGCAACCGTACTAACTCTCGAGATTGATCAGTAGGCCTTCTTGACTCATTTTGGAGCCGATACTCGGCAAGCAGCATCTGGGCCACATCCAGCCGAGATGGAAGAGGTGGGGTAGGTGACAATCCCGCTGCATCCAAGGCTGCCTGAAATCAGAAGAAATATACCAAATCTTTAGAAAACATCATTACTAAATAGTTCAGATTATTTTGACAACTTAACACCCCAAGCAGAACTTAGAAAAGTTGGATGTGCTTCTAATAAGTACTTGTTCATTGTAATATTATCCAAGCTAGCAACACTTCTGATAATGTGTACATATTATGTTGGTATTACTAATATCACAAAGGCCAAACAGTTTCGACATGAAGCTGTTCACAATTAACCCTGGTCTGGTAGGTTTTTTCTGGTTTTTTTAAGTCTGTTACTACACCAATGACTTTCAACATCTACGTATGTTGTATAAAATCTTGCCATATTTCGGCTACAGGACAACCCAACAAAACGACACACATGAATTTGGACATGGAAAATCAAAGACTGGCCGGACTTTAAAGGTCCAGGATGTTTTTGCCACGTTTGTGGCACCCCAAATTATACAATAATTCCCTGACGTTCAAGATCTAACTCTTGTTGTGCTGGTGCATCTTCAGAATGTCCTTGCACAAATTTAACACAGACAATGTAAGCCACATCTAGGCCAAAAACAGTACTACCATTGAAATGTTACATGTGCACCTTGTTCCCTTATATCACATACCCCAGCATTGAATGCAGAATCGTCGCCAGCTCCTGATCCAACTCCAGCTGCTCCTTCAAGAGGGGCCTGATGTTATTTGAAAAGAAATAAAAAAACAGGTTTAGTACATAACCTTATGCAGTAATGATTAGGGCCATATTTCCCTCCTAGCTTCAGGAATTAAGCATTGAGGCCAAACATTCAAAAGTGCTTTCCTGGGCTCATAGGACACTTGCTAAAACCCTCCCAAAGGTTAAGAAGGCATGGACTGAATACTAATTACGGCACCTATTAATGCTGACAACGGTGTTTTGCAGGGTAAACATCTAAAAGGCAACACTCTTTCTAAAGAAAAGACATGTGCGTTAACTGGGTTAATAAGATTCCTAAAAAGATACATTTGCTATACATACCAACACCTTCCTCCAGGCCTTGCTGCACTGGGGGGGTTCCCTGCTGCTGATCTTCTGTAAAGAGGACATAGCAATATGAGCTATCTTGGAAAGGATAAAATATACATCTACATTGTTTGGCACAGTACGATATGGGACCTGCCAGGAGGAGGGTCATCACTGATGTCAGCAGCCGTGAGTCCGTCTGGGTCGCCAAGCTGCATGGGCTGTGGAGGGGCTGAGATCCGTGCTACAGATGAACAAATTGCAGGTTGGGGAAAAGAAAAAAGGACAATTGGAAGGCCAAGTATAAAAGTCTATTCATGTCACACATAGGATAGTAGTTCATCTTTTCACAACAAGTTACACAATTGACATCCAAGTTAATATCCTACCTTGGCGCAAAGCATCCGAATCGACGCCCTCTCTGGAAAAGATGGTTTCGGGGCCAAGAATCCTCAAAAAAGGTAATTCGTAATTCCAGACAAAAGCTTGTGCACTTGGATCCAGCCGACCTTGTCGGTCATAAAGACCCTCCGCAGCCCATGCAGTTAGCTTATTCCGAATGGACCCACGGATGTCGTTGACCCTCTTCCGCACACTGTCAGTCGGGTGACGTTGACCACCCAGTGCATTTACGGCATCCCGGATTTCATCCCACAATCTTCGCCTCTCAGTGATAGAGGTAGTCTGGGCCCTGGTCCCATGTATACGATCATTTCTGGCCATATAGGCCTGGACCAGTACCCAGCTCTGATTGGTGGAGAAACGGGGAAGCCGGGGGATTATGGACAAGCTGCCTCTGGTGGAAGGACCCTCTCCAGGACTACTGGGAGAAGAGGCAGCTTGTCCACTTGGTGTGTTAACACCTCCCCCGGCTTCCTCCTCCGGGATGGAGACGGTGGTCTCCCTCCTGGATACAGCTGGAGCCTCCCTCACACCAGAGCCAGACGATCTGCCCCCCCTGGTCACCCTACCCGCTACCCTACTACTTCTCCTAGGCCTTCCAGTGGGTGGGGCCATGGGAGCACGAGGTGGGCAGATAATCTGGCTGTCCAGCAGCAGCAAATAGCCAAAAATGCCACAATCTGAAATTAAAAAAGAGAAAAAAGGAAAGAGAAGAGAAAACAGAAAAAAACATGAGTTGCAGAATGCTCTAATATACAGTATAATTAGTGAACAGTTACAGAACACACTTACCAAAGCTAGCCACTGCTTGGTTTCAAAGCCGTGTTTTTGGTGGTGGTGGTGGTGGTAGGGGCAAATGTGAGCCTAGGAGGCTGCAAAGAAAAAAAAAAAAAAACAATTACAAAACGCATATGGTCAAACATCACACGAGGCCCTCCAAACACTTACCTAACAGCACAAATGAGGTCTATTGGTGGTGGTGGTGGCAAATGTGAGCCTAGGAGGCTGCAAAGAAAAAAAAAAAAATTAAAAACGCATATGGTCAAACATCACACGAGGCCCTCCAAACACTTACCTAACGGCACAAATGAAGTCTATTGGTGGTGGTGGTGGTGATGGTGTTGGTGGTGGCAAATGTGAGCCTAGGAGGCTGCAAAGAAAAAAAAATTAAAAACGCATATGGTCAAACATCACACGAGGCCCTCCAAACACTTACCTAACGGCACAAATGAAGTTTATTGGTGGTGGTGGTGGTGGTGGTGGCAAATGTGAGCCTAGGAGGCTGCAAAGAAAAAAAAAAAATTAAAAACGCATATGGTCAAACATCACACGAGGCCCTCCAAACACTTACCTAACGGCACAAACGAAGTCTATTGCTAGTGGTGGTGGTGGTGGCAAATGTGAGCCTAGGAGGCTGCAAAGAAAAAAAAAAAACAATTACAAAACGCATATGGTCAAACATCACACGAGGCCCTCCAAACACTTACCTAACGGCACAAATGAAGTCTATTGGTGGTGGTGGTGGTGGCAAATGTGAGCCTAGGAGGCTGCAAAGAAAAAAAAAATTAAAAACGCATATGGTCAAACATCACACGAGGCCCTCCAAACACTTACCTAACGGCACAAACAAAGTCTATTGCTGGTGGTGGTGGTGGTGGTGGCAAATGTGAGCCTAGGAGGCTGCAAAGAAAAAAAAAAAATTAAAAACGCATATGGTCAAACATCACACAAGGCCCTCCAAACACTTACCTAACGGCACAAATGAAGTTTATTGGTGGTGGTGGTGGTGGTTGTGTTGGTGGTGGCAAATGTGAGCCTAGGAGGCTGCAAAGAAAAAAAAAAAAAATTAAAAACGCATATGGTCAAACATCACGCGAGGCCCTCCAAACACTTACCTAACGGCATAAATGAAGTCTATTGGTGGTGGTGGTGGTGGTGGTGGTGGCAAATGTGAGCCTAGGAGGCTGCAAAGAAAAAAAAAAAAATTAAAACCGCATATGGTCAAACATCACACGAGGCTCTCCAAACACTTACCTAACGGCACAAATGAAGTCTATTGGTGGTGGTAGTGGTGGTGGTGGTGTTGGTGGTGGCAAATGTGAGCCTAGGAGGCTGCAAAGAAAAAAAAAATTAAAAACGCATATGGTCAAACATCACACGAGGCCTTCCAAACACTTACCTAACGGCACAAATGAAGTCTATTGGTGGTGGTGGTGGTGGTGGTGTTGGTGGTGGCAAATGTGAGCCTAGGAGGCTGCAAAGAAAAAAAAAATTAAAAACGCATATGGTCAAACATCACACGAGGCCCTCCAAACACTTACCTAACGGCATAAACGAAGTCTATTGCTGGTGGTGGTGGTGGTGGTGGCAAATGTGAGCCTAGGAGGCTGCAAAGAAAAAAAAAACAATTACAAAACGCATATGGTCAAACATCACACGAGGCCCTCCAAACACTTACCTAACGGCACAAACGAAGTCTATTAGTGGTGGTAGTGGTGGGAGATTTTAGAGGCAAAAGGAGGCTGCAAACATTAAACTTACATGAGAAATCGCATGACCTACATACGTGCACATAATAAATTACAGTTAGCAGGAAAACAAAAATGGGGTCTTTGGAAGCTGGGAAGGTAAGGGGGCAGGTTTAGACGCCAAATCTAGACTGCACACCTTTACCAAACATGAGAAAACACATGTAAAAACCACATGCACATGGGGCCAACTGACAATGATTAAAAGACACTTGAGGGGTTCCTAAGGTATTGTGGGTTGGAGGGGATTCACCATAGACAACTAAAGCACACCCAAGATAAGTACAAATTATCTCCTTCAGGAAACAATAACGGTGAGCAAGACCACACAGACAGACATATATATATATATATATATATATATATATATATTTTGAGAGAGAGAGAGAGAGAGAGAGATACAATTGTCTTACCTAAAGATAATGGACGTTGTGGGTCACAGGGTCTTGCTAGCAGATAACATCTATAACATCCATCTATAACATCCATCGATAACTCTATAACATCCATCAGCCATATTGGCCATGTGCTCATTTTATAGCTGGCTCACAGGTGTGGCAATTAACGGCCGTTTCTATATATATCTGCGCATGTGCGAATTACCGCGCTCAAAATGGAGAACCAAAACCCAAGCGTTTTAGAAGGTGCGATGTTAGCCTTTATCGGTGCCCTGTTTGAGGAGGCCATAGCACAGGAGGCAGCAGAAGGTGGGGAAGCAGGTGCTGGGGAAGCAGCTGCAGCAGCACCTCCAGTCCATGTGCCCTTACCTCGCCAGCCACGCATTTTTGCTCCAAGGATATATTTGGACAAGCTGCGGGATTCTGATGTCAGGAGGAAGTTCCGGCTCGAGCGAGGAACTATTCTACACCTCTACCAGCTGATAGAGAACAAAATTGCAGCGGACACACAGCGTGGCCAATGCGGTGCCCGGCATGGCCAGATTGCTGGCCACTTTGTATATCTTAGGGCGTGGCAGCTTCCAAGCCACTTATGGAAGTATAATGGGCATTAGCCAGCCCACAGTTTCAAGGGTGTTCATGTTGGTCATTGATGCCATAGTGGATATAGTGCCCGATTTTATCCACTGGCCACAGAATGAAAATGAGTGGAATGAAGTGAAGTTGGGCTTCTACCAGCAGGCACAGATGCCGCAAATCCTAGGGGCAATAGATGGCACCCACATAGCCATCAGGCCACCAAGGAGCCACGAAATGGAGTACCGGAACCGCAAACAGTACCACTCCCTGAACGTCCAATTGGTGTGTGACGCCAAACAGCGCATAATGAGTGCCAACACTGGTCACCTAGGGTCGTGCCATGATTCCGGGATGGTACAAAACAGTACTCTGTACCAGGAGTTTGAAAGGGGCCAAATGCCAGAAGGGTGGCTTATTGGTAAAGTATTATTTTGTGACAACAACATAAACTGTAAGGTTACATAGACATATGAATAAGCTACATAGGTGTACACCCTGATTTAAGCAAAGCCTACATAAAATGTATGTGTTATGAGTTGGCAGGCTGTTTGCACACAACCAGATCATCAGCCTACCAGCTCACAACAGAAAAATTTCCAAAGTTGTCTTTGAGTCAAATGAAGGTGGTTAACCAATGTGTAAATGGGGTCCTAAAGCCACACAAGCAAAACATAAAAGTGATTCCAATGGTATTGCCATATCCCAAAAGTACTTTGCATAAGTGAGTCAATATTGTTTTCATCACTCTAGTTTAAGATATATTCCAGAAGTAATGCCTATGCTAATGTAATAGGAACAAAATATGGGAAAAGTTGGAACTTGCAAGAGAAACACACCACTTTGTGTGTCCTTTTTTCCATTTGTATTAGTGATTTAGCCAGTTAGACAGAGTTGAGATGTTTCATATGAGTTTTTGCACACAGATGAGCAGGTTGTTTAGAAAAATGCATCATTGTCTCACATTTTGAGGAGTCATCTAAAGTCACATTATATGAAGAACTAATGTATATTTATTTTTGTTTTCAGGGGATGCTGGTTACCTGCAGCTGACGTGGCTGATGGCTCCAATCAGGTACCCCCATGTCACGGAACCATGAACCAGACGTACAACAACAGATAAGTGAAAATAAGAAGGCTTTATTGAAAATCAAGCTGTAAAGCAAAAGTCCAAACGGATGGCGAAACCGAGGCAGAGTCCTTGCGAAGCCAGGATCATGAACCAGCAGGGTAGTCAGACGAAGCCAGGATCAGGAACCAGCAGGGTAGTCAGACGAAGCCAAGATCAGGAACCAGCAGGGTAGTCAGACGAAGCCAGGATCAGGGACCAGAAGCAGCAGCAGTCTAGAAGCATGTGAACACAGGAGGACCAAGCAAGGAACTGAAGCCACAGACCTCCTATATATATGAGCTAGGCATCCAGCTCCTCCCAGTGGGAAGGAGGAGCCGCAGGGTGGGAGGCTACAAGAAACCCAGAAACCAAGATGGCCACCAGCACATGTCAAACGAAGGAGAACAGCAAGAAGGTAAGACCATGACAGTACCTCCCCCTCAAGGGCCCCTCCTCCGCGGAGTAAAGAACGGTTTCTGAGGGAAGCGTGCGTGGAAGGCTCGGAGCAAGGCAGGAGCATGGACATCTGCGGAGGGAACCCAGGAACGCTCCTCTGGACCATAACCACGCCAATGAACCAAAAACTGCACCCGACCGCGGACCAGGCGTGAGTCCAGGATATTGCTCACCTCATACTCCTCACGATTGCCCACTTGGACCGGACGAGGCCGAGGAACCGAGGAAGTGAAACGATTACACACCAGTGGCTTCAACAGGGAGACATGAAACACGTTGGAGATCCGCATGCCAGGAGGAAGCGCAAGGGCATAGGCTACCGGGTTTACCCTGCGAAGCACTCGGAAGGGACCAACAAAGCGAGGCGCCAGCTTGGGAGTGGGCACTCGAAGGTTGAGGTTGCGGGTGGACAACCATACACGGTCTCCGGCCTGGTAGGAAGGAGCAGGCGCTCGTCTGCGATCAGCTTGGAGTCTCTGGCGCTGCGCAGAGACCTCAAGGGACTTCTGGATCTGTACCCAAGAAGCACGTAGGACGGAAAGGTGATCCTCCACAGCCGGAATATCCTGGGGAGAGAATACCTCCGGTAACACGGCAGGTTGGAACCCATAATTGGCCATGAAGGGAGACGTCCCAGAGGAAGAGTTCACCGCCGTGTTCCTGGCAAACTCAGCCCAAGGCAGGAGGTCAACCCAATTGTCTTGGTGATCGGAGACATAGCAACGAAGGAATTGCTCCAAGGCCTGATTGGATCATTCTGCGGCCCCATTGGACTGAGGGTGGTAGGCCGAGGAGAAGGAGAGATGAATCCCCAACTGGGAGCAAAAGGCGCGCCAGAACCTGGACACAAACTGACTCCCCCGATCCGACACAATCTCCTTGGGCAAACCGTGCAACCGGAAGACCTCCCTGGCAAAAATCGTGGCCAACTCCTGTGCAGAGGGTAACTTCTTGAGAGGAACACAGTGGCACATTTTGGAAAATCGATCCACAATCATGAGAATGACCGTATGGCCTCGGGATGCAGGGAGGTCCACAATGAAATCCATCCCCAGGTGTGACCATGGGCGCTCCCCGGTGGCTATGGGTTGCAGAAGGCCCAACGGAAGGTGCCGAGGGGACTTACTCTGGGCACAAACGGAGCATGCCGCTACATATGCGGCGATGTCGGAACGTAGGGAAGGCCACCAGAACAGACGTGAAACAGCCCAGGACAGCTGATTCTTTCCAGGATGCCCCGCGGTCTTGGAGTTATGGTAGGTTCGCAACAACCGAGTGCGCAACTCCTCAGGCACAAAACATCTGCCGTTGGGTCTCCCAGAGGGAGCACCAGATTGAGCCGCCAAAATCTGCTCACCCAGGGGAGAGGTCAGGCTGGTGCGAATGGCGGCCAGGATCTGATTCGGAGGTATGACCGAATCGATTCCTCCCTGGACAGGTCGGAGTACTGCCGTGATAAGGCATCCGCCCTGATGTTCTTGGAACCGGGTAGGTAGGAGACCACGTAATTAAAACGTGACAAGAACAGAGCCCATCTGGCCTGACGTGGTGTCAATCTCTTGGCCTCAGAAAGGTAGGTCAGATTCTTGTGGTCCGTCAGGATGAGGACCGGAACCACCGAACCCTCAAGCAAGTGCCTCCATTCTTTAAGGGCCTGCACGATGGCCAATAACTCCCTGTCACCAATCTGATAGTTGCACTCCGCGGAAGACAGTTTCCGGGAGTAAAACCCACAAGGAAGCAGAGGACCCTCTGGTGTTCTACGCTGAGACAGAAGGGCGCCTACTCCCGTCTCAGACGCGTCCACCTCGAGGACAAAGGGCAACCCAGGGTTGGGATGCGACAGAATCGGAGCCGACACAAAGGCGGACTTTAGAGCCTCAAAAGCTCGGATGGCCTCGAGCGGCCAGACCTGGGAATTACTGCCCTTCCTGGTCAGATCCGTGAGAGGCTTGGCTAGCATGGAAAAGTCCCTGATGAACTTCCGATAATAATTGGCGAAGCCCAAAAAGCGCTGCAGGGAGCGAAGACCACTGGGCTGGGGCCACTGTAAGACAGCCGAAACCTTCTCAGGATCCATGGAGAACCCCTCAGCGGAAATGATGTAACCTAAGAAGGTTACCTGGGATCTGTGAAATTCGCATTTCTCAAGCTTACCGAACAGCTTGTTCTCACGTAACCGTTGCAACACTCGTCTGACATCCAGAATGTGGGTCTCCATGGATTCAGAATATACCAAGATGTCATCCAAATAGACCACCACACACTGCTGCAACAGGTCACGGAAAACATCGTTAATGAATTCCTGAAAGACTGCGGGCGCATTGCACAACCCAAAGGGCATAACCAAGGATTCATAATGACCGGTCCTGGTGTTAAACGCGGTCTTCCACTCATCGCCCGCCTTGATCCTTACGAGGTTATATGCCGCCCTCAGGTCGAGTTTGGTAAAGACCGTGGCCCCTTTAAGGCGATCGAACAGCTCGGAAATCAAGGGTATCGGGTAAGCGTTCTTGATCGTGATGCGATTGAGACCCCTGTAATCGATGCAAGGCCTCAACTCACCGCCCTTCTTTTTCACAAAGAAAAATCCAGCCCCTGCCGGGGACGAGGATTTGCGAATGTGTCCGCGTGAAAGCGCCTCCTTCACGTACTCCTCCATGGCCTCATTCTCCGCTACCGACAGTGGATAGACCTTGCCACGAGGAGGAACGGCACCAGGTTGTAACTCGATGGCACAATCGTATGGGCGGTGCGGAGGTAGGGCAACCGCGCGCACCTTATCGAATACATCCCGGTACTCCTCGTATTCAGGAGGCAACAGAGAGTCCGAGGAAGTACACAGCAACTTGACAGGCCCATGGAAGCAACTAGCCCCACACTGCGGTGACCACGAGAGGATCTCGGCCGATCTCCAATCGAAAGTCGGATTATGCCTCTGGAGCCAGGGGTACCCCAAGACCACCGAGTAGTGTGGAGACGAAATAACCTGGAAGCAGACCGACTCTCTGTGAACGGCACCAATGGCTATCCCCACTGGAAGGGTCTCATGAGTCACGTGTGGCGGCAGAAGGGGTCTGCCGTCTATCGCCTCAAGAGCCAGTGGAGAACCTCGGGCCTGCAGAGGAATGGAATTGGCGGCAGCGAACACACTATCAATGAACAAACCACCAGCACCAGAGTCCACCAACGCCTGGGTCGTCACTGAGCCCCCGACCCAGGAGAGGACAACAGTGATCAGTGGTTTGTCAACACGGGAAACCGGGGACGAGGAGACTCCACCCAAGATCTGCCCCCGACAGGATCTCAGGTGCGAGCGTTTCCCGGACGGTTCGGACATACCAACCGAAAATGCCCACCGAGACCACAGTACATGCATCGACCCTCGCGTCTTCGGAGTACCCTCTCCCCCTCGGACAGGCGAGCAAAGCCCAGCTGCATGGGTTCACCCCCAGCCAAGTCATCCCCAGGAGGCGTGGGAGGAGAGGGAGGCACGGGTGGGACAGCAAAGGTAGGCGCCAATCTGTTAGGAGGCCTCCGCAGACTCTCCTTAAAGGAAGGTCTCTCCCTGAGTCTGGTGTCAATCAAAATCAAGAAAGAAATAAGAGACTCGAGCTCCACTGGTAGGTCCTTAGCTGCAACCTCATCCTTCAAGGCATCCGAGAGACCATGAGAGAAAGCAGCGACCAGAGCCTCATTATTCCAGCCCACCTCTGCTGCCAGCGTACGAAACTCAATGGCGTATTCAGCTACGGATCGTGAACCCTGTCTGATGGACATAAGGAGCTTCGCAGCAGAGGCAGCACGAGCCGGCACATCGAATACCCTCCGAAGAGAAGCAACAAAACCGGAAAACTCGGCAACCACCGGATTGTTGTTCTCCCATAAAGGGCTGGCCCAGGCCAAGGCCTTGTCCGAGAGCAGCGAAATTAAGAAGCCCACCTTTGATCTCTCAGTAGGAAAGGCATGTGGCAGCAACTCGAAATAAATGCCCACCTGGTTAAGGAAACCTCGGCACTGAGTTGGCTCTCCCCCAAAGCGCTGTGGAAGGGGGGCAGAACCGGTCATACCCCGAAACACCGCAGGCGCATTAACAGGTGTCGGGGTAGACTCTGGCGCAACAACCGGAGCGGCAGTAGGAGCGGACCCAGGAGCGACAACCGACCCATCGGCAACGGGAGCGAAATGAGCCGTGCGTTCAAGCAGGGTTTGCAACGCCACGGCGAACCGACCCAAAAGGTGATCCTGCTGATCAAGTCTGGCAACCAGCGTGGGTAGCGAGGATGGCCCTGTACCGTCAGAATTCATGGCTTGGTCCTAATGTCACGGAACCATGAACCAGACGTACAACAACAGATAAGTGAAAATAAGAAGGCTTTATTGAAAATCAAGCTGTAAAGCAAAAGTCCAAACGGATGGCGAAACCGAGGCAGAGTCCTTGCGAAGCCAGAGGTCAGGAACCAGGAGGGTAGTCAGACGAAGCCAGGATCAGGAACCAGCAGGGTAGTCAGACGAAGCCAGGATCAGGAACCAGCAGGATAGTCAGACGAAGCCAGGATCAGGAACCAGCAGGGTAGTCAGACGAAGCCAGGATCAGGAACCAGCAGGGTAGTCAGACGAAGCCAGGATCAGGGACCAGAAGCAGCAGCAGTCTAGAAGCATGTGAACACAGGAGGACCAAGCAAGGAACTGAAGCCACAGACCTCCTATATATATGAGCTAGGCATCCAGCTCCTCCCAGTGGGAAGGAGGAGCCGCAGGGTGGGAGGCTACAAGAAACCCAGAAACCAAGATGGCCGCCAGCACATGTCAAACGAAGGAGAACAGCAAGAAGGTAAGACCATGACACCCCAGGGCCGAGCAGAACTGAACTACAACAGGGCCTTGCGGAAAAGCCGGAGTATCATTGAGTTGACCATAGGTCTTCTAAAATCCCGGTTTCTCTGCTTGGCCGGGCCTGGGGGGGAACTCCTGTACTCTCCTGCAAAGGCTTCCAAGATCATCCTGGCGTGCTGCGTTGCACAACATGTGCGTTGCCCGGGATGAATTCTGGGAGCTGACGGAGGAGAGGGAGCCAGAGGTCCGTCAGCTGGCGGCCCCCAGGCGGTGGAGCACCGCTGCAGGTATTGCCACCCGGAATACCCTGGTTGCTAGCCACTTTACATGTAAGTACTGTAACCGGTCGAGATACGGCATGTGTATTAACTTGCTAGTTTGCAGAGGTGCCACTCACAGGGAGACAGATGGTAATTATCATCTGCCAATGACACTTGCCATTGTAGATAAAGTGTAGTCAACATTTGTAAACTGTGTTACTTGAGCAAGAACATGCACCTCTAACCATAAACATGTTGGTATTGTGAATAGTGGAAAGGGCTGAGAAGAGCTGGCAGGTGTTCAGTTGTGTCTATGCCACCTGTGTAGTTATTGATTACATGAACGGCTGCTTGGTATCTTATGGTGTCCTAATTTTTCAGAATCTGGACATCTTATATTGGAATCATGGCACATACCATGAGAAGCTTGTGGTGATGGGCTGTCTGGCGTCACAGGTGTGTATTCAAATGTTTGCATTAATGATTTCTGGTTTGTGTAAGTTGTGAGAAAATGTTTTATTTCACTCGTGATGTAGAAATTAAATGAAGTTCAGAATGAAGCAAACGGGCATTAAGATGTGATTTTCATGATGAAATGGCTTATCCTTTGCTTTATTTTTCCAGGAGTGGTACTGCTTGCGGTTGTAGCTGGTAGAAACCCACCTTCATGTACTCCACTCGTCTTCATTTGTGGTCAGTGTATATTTTGTGAGGCACATGGCCAGAACTGGCATAGATGACCAACATGAACACCCTGGAACTTCCGAAGTGGCTTGGAAGCTGAACAGCAACCTTGCCATGCCTGTCCTCTATGAGCTGGTAGAGGTGCAGAATTGCTTCTTGACTCTGCATGAAATTGCTGAAGATATCAGAATCCCGTATCCTTGCCTAATGTAGCCATGGAGCAAAGATCGTGGGCTGGCGCTATAAAGGCACACGGACTAGAGAATGTCAATATTACCTTGCCGCATCCCTCCTTATGCTGTAATTCCATGAACAATAAATACTTTTGAACGGAACATGTGGTTTTTTTTTGTGGGTGGCTACAGACTAAAGGGCCATACACACTATAAGATTTTGAGAAGACTTTTTCCTTCAGATTTACCTTTTCTATGTAGTGCAAGGGCCTGCCAGATTGCATACAAATTGAGAGTGTTTAGGTTTGAACTCATATTATATGGTTTTGGTAAGTCTAAAGGAAAAAGTCTGGAGAAATTCTTATAGTGTATGGCCCATTAAGCTGCCAAAGCCGGAGCTTTGCACTTTGCATGCTGCTTGTACTGGTGATGTGAGGGGTTGGAATGTAGGGTAGGGATGGGACAGTGTTGTGTTGAGGTGTGAGGCAAATGTAGTGTTGGACTATGAGGGTCTGTGTTGTTCAAATATGGAGAGAGTCCAATATCAGACACATATGTTTATTGGTCCCGAAATTGTAAGAACCATGGTAAATGTGTAAAGAATTGCAGCTCCAGAAAAATAGGACCACACTCATAGAATTAAAATTGTGTTGGTTCCATTAATGTGCTGGAAATTTGGGTAGAACACCTACCCCCAAAATTAGATATTCTTTAAAAAATATATAAAATTAATGAAAATAGATCCCAAGTGTAGTGATTGTTGGGATTTGAAACCATGACGTTGTTAACTGCAGTGAAGTTGCAAAGCACTTAGCTATTGTGCAGAATAGAGCTGTTTGGTGAAAAAAAAGGAGTGTGTTAAAGCTAAAAAGAACATATAGCTAAAGTACTAAACATTGTATGGAATCTAGGAAGAAGACCATAGAAAAATTGTGAGGTTTAATGTTGACCTGAAGTGGTGTAGTGGTTTGATGACTTGGCTTTGCAACATGGAATCATAAGATTGATTCTACAGACAGACGAGATCATCAAATCACTTAAGATGATGTAAGTTTGCAAGCGCTTCTGGGTGTAACATTATTTAGCAATATATATGATCCAATCCGTTGTAGTTTTTTAAAAATAAAAAATAAATGAGAAAAGAAGCTAGGTGGAGATGGTGAGCCTCGAACCTACATCAGAGGGAGATGAATTACAGACGATGTGTGCACAAACCCACTAGAGCCGCGATCGTAACTGAATGCCGCTGACGGCGGGATTCATTGTTGCTGTCCCTCTGTCCAATTCGCTAGTTAATTGATTTGAAAGCGGCGAGTCTTAAACAAGCCAAAGGAGTCTGAAGCTGCAGTTTTTTTAAATTCGGCTCAAAGTGACAACAACACTACATTTGCCTTGGTGCACAGGGACAACACTTTATTTGCTTTAATGCACAGTGACAACACTGCATTTACTTCAGTGCACCATGACAACAATGCATTTGCTTCAATGCACAGTGACAACAGTGCATTTACTTCAGTGCACAGTGACAACACTGCATTTACTTCAGTGCACAGTGACAACAGTACAGTTGCTTCAGTGCACAGTGACAACACTACATTTACATCTGTTCACTGTGGCAGCACTACATTTGCTTCCATGGAAATTGACATTAGGGGATTTTAGAACCCATAATGCCCCTTTCACATGGGCAAGATCCATTTTTTTCTTCGCCAATCCCCTGCTCAGCTGAGCCGAGCAGCCAGATGACAGGTCTGCCCTATGGGACTGTCTGTTCACACCCGACTGTTGCACACCCGACTGTTGTCTGATCCAATCCGGCCAGACAGGGGGGAACGTATTCCCTTCCGTTTGTTTTTGCCAGATCAGATCAGAGGTAGCAAGGTGTAAAGGGACACAAGTCCTTTTAAATCTAACTGACCATGGAGGAAAATAGAAGGTCTGTCTGAAAAATGGAGATGCAGACCCGATCAGATCTCCCGTGTAAAAGGGGCCGATTGCACCCAAACAACAGCAACAAAAACAACCTAAAATGAAAAGCAAGTTAAAAAGGATGACAGCCATCTTGAACAGTCAGCAACAATCCCAGAATGAGTAGTCAGTCTCACCCGCGGTCACTATTACCTCAGAGAGAGGATCGCAGCCATCTTTAACAGTCAATAAAGCTGTCAGTTTTACTTCTGGCCACCATTATCTCAGAGAGAGGATAGCAGCCATCTGTAACAGTCAAAAAAGCTGTCAGTTGCACCTACGGTCACTTTTACCTTAGGGAGAGGACAATCTCCATCTTTATCAGTCAACAAAGCTATCAGTTTTACTTTTGCCCACTATTACCTCAGAGAAAGGACAGCATTCATCTTTAACAGACAACAAAGCTGTCAGTTTCACCTGCGGCCATCATTACCTCAGAGAGAGGATGGCAGCCATCCTTAAAGCGGAGTTCCGCCCCCCCTTAAAAAAAATAAAAGTCGGCAGCTACAAATAATGTAGCTGCTGACTTTTAAATAGTAGAACTTACCTGTCCAGGGAGCACGCAATGTCGGCACCCGAAGCCGATTTACGTATCGGCACTCGGGTGCCGCCGCTGCCATCCAGTGTAAGGGAACCCTGGCAGTGAAGCCTTTCGGCTTCATTGCTGGTTCCCTACTGCGCATGCGCAAAGTGCGGCGGAGGAAAAAGAAGGGGCTGAACTTCCGAGGGACAGCGCTGTCCCCCCTCCCCTCTCCCCCCCTGAAAGGTGCCAAATGGGGCACCAGGGGGGGGGGGGAGCAGATCAGCGGAGTTCCACTTTTGAGTGGAACTCTGCTTTAACCGGTTGCCGACCGCCGTACGACTATATACTGTGGCGGTCAGCCACGGCCAGGCAGAGTGACGTAGGGGTACGTCACTCGCCTGTCACTGACTTGTGAGCCAATTGCGGGCGGGCACGCACCCGCCGAGGCATGCGCCCGCCCCGGCTCGTTCACTGACAAGTCAGTGCGTGTGACCGGCGGACCCGATCGTCCGTCGGTCACTCACGATCGCTCCGGTGAAGGGAGAAAGTCAGGCGGCTTATGTAAACAAGCCGCCTGCCATTCTCCCTGGTGTAAAAATGAAGATCAGATGGTTCTACTATGTAGGACCGTTGATCTTTGTTTTTACACCAATAGCCATGTCCCTTTACAGTTAGAATCACGCCCCTAGGACACACTTAACCCCTCCCTCTCCAATACAGTTAACCCCTTCCCTGCCAGTGTCATTTTTGCAGTAACAGTGCATATGTATAGCACTGATTACTGCAGTAATGTCACTGGTAACCCCAAAAGTGTCAAAAATGTCAGTCAAGGGTCCGATCTGTCCGCCGCAATGTCGCAGTAGCGCAAAAAAAATCGCAGATCGCCGCCATTACTCATTAAAAAAAAAACACCAAAAATGACAAAAATCTTTCCCTTTGTTAGTAAACGCGATAACTTTTGCGCAAACCAATCAAAATACGCTTTTTGCGATTTTTTTTTACCAAACATATGTAGCATAAAACAAATTGGCCGAAAATGTTAAAAAATTTTGATTTTTACATTTTTTTTGGGGGAATTTCATATAAAAAAATGTGAAAAATATTGTTATTTTTGCAAAATTGACGCTGTTTTTTTGTTTATAGCGCATGATCAAAAAATCGCACAGGTGATCAAATACCACCAAAAGAAAGCTCTGTTTGTGGGAAAAAAAGGACGTCAAATTCGTTTAGGTACAATGTCGCACGACCGCGCAATGGTCCATTAAAGTCACGCTGTAAAAAATCGCAAAATACCCCCTGGTCTTTTAGCAGCCAAATCCTCCGGGGCTTAAGTGGTTAACAGTCAACAAAGCTGTTAGTTTTACATGGGAACATAGGCATCACTTTCCTTAACATACAAATAACTTTCTAATACTCAATAAAACAGACACTTTACATTTTTGGATTTGAAATGGCCGTGGCCCTTTTATTGGTATTTAATTAAAAACCACCTTTACTTATAACCAACTGTATATAATATAACACAGGTAATTCACCAAATACACTTTTATACACTTTTAACTCGGCCATAACAGCTCGAGTTATACCAACACATGTCCATGTATATAAATAACTGTCCCATACGCCAAGGCTCATGAAACAGGTGTCTGGCACCCCACCCCCACCGATCAATACAATTTTGCATATCCAAATTAAAAATATCTAAAGCCACATTGGACAAATGAACTGCGTCAGACCTGTATAAACCCATCATTCCGTCTTCAAGATTTATATGGCAGTAAGAAATCCCATTAATAGAAGGCATAAATTTGGCAATACCCCAGTTGATTATCTTATTAATTTTTTCACAATGCCGCAAAGCAGGTCCCTCCAGCCAAAGCAAACGAGGGACAATCTAAGAAAAAATTAGTACAGTTCTGGGTAAAAGTGAATTAAGATGTAAAAAATCAAATTTTAATTGGGAAATTATATCTAATGTGTGTCTATTGGCAATATTTCCTGATATATGAAAAATGACAATTTACGGACATGGCCAAGAACTGTATAAAAAAGGCAAAGTCTGACGCACATCATTTAATCTCATGCCGCGCAACCCATACCACCATATATGAAAATGCTCAAGGGGAAAACCTAAATTTGAACCATACACTCTAACTAAAGCCCAGTGATAAGCCCAGAATATGTAAGAATGGCCTATGATCCACACGTTACACTGGATACCTGGAATTCAAACAGAAACATTAGACTGGACATAAAACTGATAACAATTTGAATTCCATCTACCTATACTTTTAATCATTGTTTCAGACAGACCAAAGTAGGCAGCAGTTGTAGCAGCACCTATTCGAAACGAGTGGGAAGAGATAGGGGGGTGGCCCAAACCCAAATGTATCAGACATTTCTTCAAAACAGAACAAAAGTGATAGCGCGCGAGGGGCAAACCAGAACGATGGATCAAGAGATGCATTGATACGTCTGTGATAACGCCTAGGAGGAGGGCGAAACGCGTCGACGCATTTTCCGGTCCCACGTTTGCTGTGACGTCAGTTCCGGTAGCGGTGGAACGCACGCCAGGACCAGGGGAGCCCACAGCACACCGCGATCTTTGCGATCGGTTATACCAATCCAATGACTGTAACAGCCTGCTTTTAACCATGGAAATGTGAGTGATCCATTTATGTTCTTAATAAACGTGTATTGTAGCAATCTTACACTATTGTGAGCTTCTCCTTCCGCATATGGTTCCATCCCGCTGAGTCCATTGGAGGTCCCTAGGTGGTCCCAATCAGCCACAAGGATTATTGCCTGGATTCCTTACTGGACTTAGCCTGTGCGACTCTTACACAGTATTGTCTAGGGGTCCATTCCGTCCGGTAAGTGTAACATCCTGGGGGAGAGGAAAAGTCACCTTTTTTCACTACACCATAGCAGCATGACTTTGCACGGAATTTCTAGCACCTGAGCACTTTTTCTCGATGGATTACTTTTCACTGGCTACTTGCTGAAGCACTTTTGAATTTTGATTGACTTTTATTATAGTATTTATGGACTTACACTTTTATTAACTTTATACACTCACTGCACAGGGTGTATGATAGTGCTTTTTATTGACAGTTGTTTTGTATTTGCACAAGGTTTTTAGGCATACGTGTCTCCTATATTTATATTTATACATATTCATTTATTTATTTATTAATTTAAGGCACTTTGGTGGTTCGTCACCATATTGTATGCCAATCACAACCAATTTGCGCTGTCCTTTTATATTGTCATGTGCAAAGAGAGATCACACAAATACTTAAAAGTATAACATTTATTAAAAGTAATGACAGATACAGATAAAGATAAAGAAAATATAACAACAATACTTAACTAAAGTTGCTTGCTTCCACGTAGTCCCCTATAACCATTTTAAGACCGGAGGATTTTCCTGCTTAACGTCCAGACCACTTTTTTCAACTTGGCACTGTGTGAATTTAACTGACAATTGCACGGTCATGCAATGCTGTACCCAAAGGAAATTTACGTCCCTTTTTTCCCACAAACAGAGCTTTCTTTTGGTGGTATTTGATCACCTCTACACTTTTTATTTTTTGCGATATTAATAAAAAAGAGCAATAATTTTGCCAAACATTGTCATTTTATACTTTGACAATTACAAAATATCCAATATATTAAATTTTTGTCATATATTTAGGCCAAAATGTATTTAGCTACATGTTTTTGACGAAAAAATTCTCAATGAGCGTATTTTTATTGTTTTTTCGCAAAAGTTATAGCGTCTACAAACTATGGTGTAAATACTGGAATTTACGCAGCTTTTATTTCTGACTGCCTATCTCAATTCTTGAAGTGCTAAAATGGCAGGGCAGTACAAACCCCCTCCCCCCCCCCCAAATTACCACTTTTTGGAAAGTAGACATCCTAATGAATGTAGTGAGAGGCATGTTGAGCTCATTGAATATTCAGGTGTTTGAAAAATGACTAAAAAAAAAAGTATTTTTTTTTACAAAAAGTTGTCATTGAAATGATATATTGCTCACGCATGCCATTGGCATATGTGTAATTACACCCCAAAATATATTCTGCTGCTTCTCCTGAGTACAGGGATACCACATGTGTGAGACTTTTTGGGAGCCTAGCCTGTGTACAGGACCCCGATAACCAATCATCATCTTCAGAATTTCAAAGGGCGTTGATTATTTCTGGCGAAACAGAAGTCATGAAATGCTCGTAGCCTCTGGTATCTTAGGCCATAGAGATGATTGGAGCCATTCTCATCTCCAATCAGCTCTATGGTTAGATAAATGAACCACCGGCTGAACTCTCAGGTTAACCGGTGGGACAGGAGAGCCCGAGAAAAAACGCAGAAGGCGGTGGGAGGGGGGGGGGAGTCCCCTCCCACTGCTTGTAAAAGCAGTCTAGCGGCCTATTATCCGCTAGGATTGCTTTTACATGTAAGCCGACCGCTGGCTGTAAAAAATGATACCAAGATAATGCCTAAATCTGCAGGCATCATCCTGGTATAACCACTCAAAGTCCAGCAACGTACCAGTACATTGCTGGTCCTTGTTTGGCATATAGTGTAGGTTTTATTTTTTTTTTTCATGCAGCCTGTGGGCTGAACAAAAAAAAGAGAACCTAACAGAAATCTCCGCAGGAAAATTGTGTAGTATACGCACCATTAACCGCCCAAACGTCCAAAACCACTTATTTAAAGGTGGGTATAAGCAGGCTCTCTCCCCCGGACTCAGTGGGGCATTTACTAGCCATTGGGGGAAGCCTCAGCGATTAGATCGCACAGTGCCACAAGCGCCAATTTGTAATTGAAAGAGGTGTCTAAAAAATGGCACGCTCAAATAAAAATTGTCTACGTACAAGTGGTACCTCTTTCTGAATAAGGGTGACACCGAGTCCCAAACTAGCTTACCGCTGCTCCCTATGTAGTCAGGGCAGTCGGGGGGGCTCTACAGTGCTATATTTTCCCTCATAGACACGGAAAGTAACTGTATAGCCTGTGGCCCTGTCACAGAACTTATACAGTTTGACCCCGTATCTGGCACGCTTGCTGGGGAGATACTGTTTGATAGCAAGGCGGCTAGTAAACTTTATCAGGAACTCGTCAACGCAGACATCTTGTTCGGGGGTAAACAAGGCTGCAAACCGCTGATTGAAGTGGTCTACGAGGGCCCGAATTTTGTGGAGCCGGTCATATTCAGGGTCGACCTGAGGACGACAGAGTTCATTGTTGTTGAAATGCATGAACCAAAATATTTGTTCGTATCGAGCCCTGGACATAGCAGCAGAGAACACGCGCATTTGGTGAATTGGGTCAGTAGACCAATATAACCGCAATTCACTCTTTTTTGTAATGCCCATGTTGAAGGATAGGCCCAGAAAGGTCTTAAATTTGGAAACCATTATAGGATTCCAGCCGAATTCTCTGGCAAGGGGCGAATTTGGATTGGTGGTAATAAATGGACTAGCATACAAATTACTTTGATCCACAATAGATCTGTAAAAATCTTCAGTGAAAAACAGCTCAGAAAAATTAAGGGGATTAAAACCAGATGTTTCCACTCGAATTCTGGGTTGGGCAGTGAATGGGGGAAGTACGGGCACTGTACAATCTGTGGGCTGCCAATTAGGATATGCCAGCGCTTCAGGGAGGGCACTATGGGCTCTACGGGCCTGTCTACGAATACGCGGTGGCTGCGGGCCACTACTCGTGCTAGCCACCGCACCAGCTTCAACTGCACTTATGGAACTCGCCACGTCACCAAGTGTTACTGCAGTGCTGGTTGTTCTAGGTCCAGGGTGTACTAGGCCGCTCGTGCTTGCCAGATCACGAGAAGTGTGAGCGGCACTAGTACTGGCACTCTGCTGCATACGAGAAACATCCGGTTCTTGCATCTCAGCAACTCCAGAATGGGGTCGGGTACGCCTGACCTTAGCAGGGAACCATCTGTCGTCGGAGCTATTTGTCAGGGAGCCGCTGTTCTCTAAAGGTTTGTATACTGACCCTGATTCTGCCAGTGAGGCTTCCCCATCGCTCTCATCTGACATGGTCAGTATACTGTAGGCCTCTGCACTACTGTACCACTGTTTGGACATTTTATCAACTAAATTTAGAGGTACAGTAGTGTGACTAACAGGTAAAAAAGCACCTGGTTGTCAAGGACTATTTGGTCGCTACAAAAATAACTGCTAGTGCTAGCAGAGATCAGGCCTGACTCTGCTAACGCAGTGGTTTTGTGTGATTTGTGTGTTTTAGAAGTGACAGTAATATATTGATTACTGCACTTGCCTGGGTAGGGTGGGCTGGGTGGAGGGGCTGAACGCAGGTGCTGGCAGGAATCAGTGCTGATCGTGCAAACACCGCGTTTTGGGAAACCCAAACTATGGGGACGCTAGTATAGTTCTGATCAGATCAGATATTGATCTGTTCAAACACTATACTAGTAACGGAGGTGTATGTATGTATGTATGTGTGTGTGTGTGTGTGTGTGTGTGTGTGTGTGTGTGTGTGTGTGTGTGTGTTAGTGTAATTGACTCTAACTGACGCTAAATAACGGTGATGTGGTGGGACCCTGACACTAACTAGCCTAACTAGCTTCACCCGTGACACTAATACAGTGATCGGTAATCACTGTATATAGAGAACACTGTGACAGGGCAGTGAAGGGGTTAACTGGGGGAGATCAAGGGGTTAAACTTTTTTAGGGGATAGATGGCGGGTGGCCTAAACCTATTTGGGCCTAGCGCAAGCGCGATTTAGGGTCACAAGTGACACTAAATACAGTGATCAGTAAAAGATCTGTATACCACTGTATAAAGTGTACACTGTGAGGGGTTTGGGGGGTGATCAAGGGTGATCAAGGGGTTAAATGTGTACCTATGTGTGTTAGTGTCAGTGTAGTGTTGGTGGAACTCACGTTTAGCTATCTCTCCTTCTTCTCCTGGAACCGAAAGCGCTCCAGGAGGGAAAATTACATCACTTCCCCTGCCTGTGTTTACATTAAACAGGCAGGGGACACAATGCCTTTAGCCAGAACCAATCACCAGATCCAGACCAAAAATCATTGGTCTGCATCTGGTGACTGATCGGTTCTGAGCCGAATCAGACCAGGATCGGCTTGCAGGGCGCGCGCGAGCCGTGAATGCGCCTGACGTAGGTCTATGTTCCTGGACCTAGCCGAGCCGCTCTGCTGCAGTAGCAGCAACATGAGCGGTTGGCAAGTGGTTAACGGACAATTGCGCGGTCGTGCGATGCTGTACTTAAATTAAGTTTACTTCCTTTTTTTACCCCAGAAATAGAGCTTTCTTTTGTTGATATTTGATCACCTGTGCGGTTTTACATTTTTGAAAAAAAGAGCGACAATTTTGAAAAAAAAACAATATTTTTCACATTCTGATATAACATTCCCCAAAAAAAATGTACAAATCAAAATTTTTTAACATTTTAGGCCAATTTGTTTTCTGCTACATATTTTTGGTAAAAAAAAATCACAATAAGCGTATTTTGATTGGTTTGCGCAAAAGTTATTGTGTTTACTAACTACGGGAAAGATTTATGTCATTTTTATTGTTTATATTTTTTTTACTAGTAACGGCGGCGAGCTGCGATTTTTTTTTGCGGGACTGCGACATTGTGGCGGACAGATCGCACCCCTATCTGACATTTTTGACACTTTTGGGGGGACCAGTGACATTACTACAGTAATCAGTGCTAAAAATATGCACTGTTACTGTAATAATGACACTGGCAGGGAAGGGGATAACACTGTTGGTGATCAAGGGGTTAAATGTGTGCCTCATGCTTACTGATGTGTGTGGGGGGAGGGGATTGTGTGACACAGACACAGATCGCAGGTTCAGCTATGCTGAATCTTGTGATCTGTCCCTGCTGTCACAGAGGAGATCTGCCCGCTTTGTTTACACAAGCGGGCGGATTTCCTTACTTTTTCCCGACAATCATGGAAGAGAGGCGGTGATCACCACCTCTCCTCCCCTGGCCCGACAAGCCTCCGGTGGCGCAGAGGGGGGCGGGATCCAGCGACGTAAGTTTACATCGCTGGACCCAGGAGAGCCACTTTGCCGCAGTACCCTCCATGTGAGCGGTCGGCAAGTGGTTAAGGCGTGGACAGGTAATCAAACCAGATGTTTGCATGTTACATGATGCTGCTCCGGGCAGTGGTATTTAGACTTGTATATAAGGAATATACCACCCCCAAGCCAACTCCCTTTGCAATATGACCTCTCAAGGACTTGACCAGTTAACAATAACATTCCTTTGGTATATGGTAAAGCTACGCTTATGTCCTTATATGTCTCCTAGACCAGGATTTGGAGGCCTAGAATGCATTAGTGAGCCACTTTATTAATAAGAAAATATGTAATGAACAATTTCCCCAACGCTGCAATCTGTTGGTTTGGCCACCGCTGAAGCTATGGCAACATGTTTATTATGATCACTGGCGTGTCCGCTTTTGAGAAAAAGATCCTGTGGCAAAGCAGCTGCTGAAGAAGACTGTTTTTTAAAACAGCGGGATGCCGGATGAGTCCCAGCACAATGTGCATATTTGTGCTTATATTTGCAAGAATGGGGCTATTTACATAGACCTTCATTAACCACTTCTGGACCTGAAGGTTTTACCCCCTAATGGCCTGGCCATTTTTTTGCGATACGGCACTGCATTATTTTAACTGACAATTGCGCGGTCCTGCGATGCTGTACCCAAATAAAATTGATGTCCTTTTTTCCCCACAAATAGAGCTTTCTTTTGGTGGTATTTGATCACCCCTGTGATTTTTATTTTTTGTGCTATAAACAAAAAAATAGCGACAATTCTGAAAAAAATAAAAAAAAAAGACAATATATTTTACTTTCTGCTAACATTCCCAATATAAAAAAAATTCAAAATCAAATTTTTTCATCATTTTAGGCCAATTTGTATTCTGCCACATATTTTTGGTAAAAGAAAATCCCAATAAGTGTATATTGATTGGCTTGCGCAAACGTTACATACTAGGGGAAAGATTTATGTAATTTTTATTTATTTTTTACTAGTAATGGTGGCGATCAGCGATTTCTAGCGGGACTGCGGCATTGCGGCGGACAGATTGGACACCTAACTGACATTTTTGACACTTTTGGGGGACCAGTGACATTACTACAGTAAATGTACAGCTAAAAATATGCACTGTTACTGTACTAATTACACTGGCAGGGAAGAGGTTAACACCAGGGGCAATCAAAGGGTTAAATGTGTCCCTAGGGGGTGCTTTCTAAATATGGCGGGGGTGGGAATGGGCTTTCTTCATGAACACAGAGACCTGTGTTCCTAAATAGGAGGAACACAGAATCCCTGTGTTCATTGTGTTCATAACTAGTGTTGAGCGAACACGGACTGTATTATTCGTGTTCGTACCGAATAATTGGATTTTTTGTACCCGAACACGGACACGGACACTTTACTGTATGTTCGGGTAAAAATCCGTGTTCGGTCGTTTTATTTCCGGGTTTTGCATGCTTTGGCGCTCTTTTCATGGCGGGCTTTCAACAGCCAATCAACAATCGTTTAACTGGTGTGCCTTAAGCCATCCCAGCCATGCCTGCAAATGTCTCAGTAGCTGTGATTGGCCGTCTGAAGCATGTGACCAAGTCTTTATAAGTTCGAGGCAGCCGCAGCGGCGTCATTATGCTGCTTAGATTCAGGGACAGAGCACACATCAACGTGCTGGCTGCTGATTAGGGAAAGATAGGCAGGAAAAAACCATTTGTGTCCGGATAGAATTGAGGGACAGGTCGGAGTGTTTAGGCAGGGCGAGTTGTAGGCATTTTAGGGATAGAGTCTGCGGAATTATAGGGTCAGTGTCTTCTACAAACTACAATCGATATTGCTGTGTGGGGGGTGGGGTCTGCACTCAATCCTGATCTACGATCTCTTCTCAATCCTGTTAGGGACAGAGTCTGCTGAATTTTAGGGAAACTGTGTTCTACAAACTACAATCGATATTGCTGTGTGGTGTGGGATTGGAGATAGGCAGGTGTCAGTGATCCACATCCATTTTTCTGTGTGTGAGCTGCAGTGAACACAATCTTTTTGGGCTGCAGTGAACACAATCTTTTTGGGCTGCAGTGAACACAATCTTTTTGGGCTGCAGTGAACACAATCTTTTTGGGCTGCAGTGAACACAATCTTTTTGGGGTGCAGTGAACAAAATCTTTTTGGGGTGCAGTGAACACAATCCTTTTTGGTGTGCAGTGAACACAATCTTTGTGGGGTGCAGTGAACAAAATCCTTTGTGGGGTGCAGTGAACACAATCTTTTTGGGGTGCAGTGAACAAAATCCTTTTTGGGGTGCAGTGAACAACATCCTTTTTGGGGTGCAGTGAACACAATCTTTTTGGGGTGCAGTGAACAAAATCCTTTGTGGGGTGCAGTGAACACAATCTTTTTGGGGTGCAGTGAACACAATCTTTTTGGGGTGGAGTGAACAACATCCTTTTTGGGGTGCAGTGAACAAAATCCTTTTTGGGGTGCAGTGAACAAAATCATTTTTGGGGTGCAGTGAACACAATCTTTTTGGGGTGCAGTGAACACAATCTTTGTGGGGTGCAGTGAACACAATCTTTTTGGGGTGGAGTGAACAACATCCTTTTTGGGGTGCAGTGAACAACATCCTTTTTGGGGTGCAGTGAACAACATCCTTTTTGGGGTGCAGTGAACACAATCTTTGTGGGGTACAGTGAACAGAATATTTGTGGGGTGCAGTGAACACAATCTTTGGGGGGTACAGTGAACACAATCTTTGTGAGGTGCAGTGAACACAATCTTTGTGGGGTGCAGTGAACACAATCATTGTGGGGTGCAGTGAACTCAATCTTTGTGGGGTACAGTGAACACAATCTCATACTTCTGAAGGTTTGAGGGTGCTGCCTGTTCCATACTCCCCCTACTCCTCATCTAGCCTTTTAGGGGTACAAACAATAGTAATTGGGGCCTAGTGTGGTTGTGTACGTGTGATATACATACACTTTTTTGGGATCATATTTTCTATTCCGCTATTTAATCAAAAACCTTTGGGGATCAGTTAAATTGGGGGATAGTCTGTGTTGGTACGTGTGAGAGAGATCCACCTTTCCAAGTTGTTGGGGTTCATCTCATACTTCTGAAGGTTTGAGGGTGCTGCCTGTTCCATACTCCCCCTACTCCTAGCCTTTTAGGGGTACAAACAATAGTAATTGGGGCCTAGTGTGGTTGTGTACGTGTGATATACATACACTTTTTTGGGATCATATTTTCTATTCCGCTATTTAATCAAAAACCTTTGGGGATCAGTTAAATTGGGGGATAGTCTGTGTTGGTACGTGTGAGAGAGATCCACCTTTCCAAGTTGTTGGGGTTCATCTCATACTTCTGAAGGTTTGAGGGTGCTGCCTGTTCCATACTCCCCCTACTCCTAGCCTTTTAGGGGTACAAACAATAGTAATTGGGGCCTAGTGTGGTTGTGTACGTGTGATATACATACACTTTTTTGGGATCATATTTTCTATTCCGCTATTTAATCAAAAACCTTTGGGGATCAGTTAAATTGGGGGATAGTCTGTGTTGGTACGTGTGAGAGAGATCCACCTTTCCAAGTTGTTGGGGTTCATCTCATACTTCTGAAGGTTTGAGGGTGCTGCCTGTTCCATACTCCCCCTACTCCTAGCCTTTTAGGGGTACAAACAATAGTAATTGGGGCCTAGTGTGGTTGTGTACGTGTGATATACATACACTTTTTTGGGATCATATTTTCTATTCCGCTATTTAATCAAAAACCTTTGGGGATCAGTTAAATTGGGGGATAGTCTGTGTTGGTACGTGTGAGAGAGATCCACCTTTCCAAGTTGTTGGGGTTCATCTCATACTTCTGAAGGTTTGAGGGTGCTGCCTGTTCCATACCCCCCCTACTCCTCATCTAGCCTTTTAGGGGTACAAACAATAGTAATTGTTGCCTAGTGTGGTTGTGTACGTGTGATATACATACACTTTTTTTGGATCATATTTTCTATTCCGCTATTTAATCAAAAACCTTTGGGGATCAGTTAAATTGGGGGATAGTCTGTGTCGGTACGTGTGAGAGAGATCCACCTTTCCAAGTTGTTGGGGTTCATCTCATACTTCTGAAGGTTTGAGGGTGCTGCCTGTTCCATACCCCCCCTACTCCTCATCTAGCCTTTTAGGGGTACAAACAATAGTAATTGGGGCCTAGTGTGGTTGTGTACGTGCGAGATACATACACTTTTTTTGATCATATTTCCTATTCCGCTATTCAATAAAAACCTTTGAGGATCAATTGAATTGCGGGATAGTCTGTGTCGGTACGTGTGAGAGAGATCCACCTTTCCAAGTTGTTGGGGTTCATCTCATACTTCTGAAGGTTTGAGGGTGCTGCCTGTTCCATACTCCCCCTACTCCTCATCTAGCCTTTTAGGGGTACAAACAATAGTAATTGGGGCCTAGTGTGGTTGTGTACGTGTGATATACATACACTTTTTTTGGATCATATTTTCTATTCCGCTATTTAATCAAAAACCTTTGGGGATCAGTTAAATTGGGGGATAGTCTGTGTTGGTACGTGTGAGAGAGATCCACCTTTCCAAGTTGTTGGGGTTCATCTCATACTTCTGAAGGTTTGAGGGTGCTGCCTGTTCCATACTCCCCCTACTCCTCATCTAGCCTTTTAGGGGTACAAACAATAGTAATTGGGGCCCAGTGTGGTTGTGTACGTGTGATATACATACACTTTTTTGGGATCATATTTTCTATTCCGCTATTTAATCAAAAACCTTTGGGGATCAGTTAAATTGGGGGATAGTCTGTGTCGGTACGTGTGAGAGAGATCCACCTTTCCAAGTTGTTGGGGTTCATCTCATACTTCTGAAGGTTTGAGGGTGCTGCCTGTTCCATACCCCCCCTACTCCTCATCTAGCCTTTTAGGGGTACAAACAATAGTAATTGGGGCCTAGTGTGGTTGTGTACGTGTGATATACATACACTTTTTTTGGATCATATTTTCTATTCCGCTATTTAATCAAAAACCTTTGGGGATCAGTTAAATTGGGGGATAGTCTGTGTCGGTACGTGTGAGAGAGATCCACCTTTCCAAGTTGTTGGGGTTCATCTCATACTTCTGAAGGTTTGAGGGTGCTGCCTGTTCCATACCCCCCCTACTCCTCATCTAGCCTTTTAGGGGTACAAACAATAGTAATTGGGGCCTAGTGTGGTTGTGTACGTGCGAGATACATACACTTTTTTTGATCATATTTCCTATTCCGCTATTCAATAAAAACCTTTGAGGATCAATTGAATTGCGGGATAGTCTGTGTCGGTACGTGTGAGAGAGATCCACCTTTCCAAGTTGTTGGGGTTCATCTCATACTTCTGAAGGTTTGAGGGTGCTGCCTGTTCCATACTCCCCCTACTCCTCATCTAGCCTTTTAGGGGTACAAACAATAGTAATTGGGGCCCAGTGTGGTTGTGTACGTGTGATATACATACACTTTTTTTGGATCATATTTTCTATTCCGCTATTTAATTTAACTGGGCCTCCATGCGAGACCTGTGTGCCTTGTTGCGCTGTTTTGAGTACTCCACCAACATGGCCAGTGGCAATGACGCCGTTCTCAGCTTAACTATCCCACTTCTATGCCTCCTTGAAAAAACAATTCGGGCGATGATGGAAGAGGATGTGGCACAGGATGAGGAGGAGGAGGAGGATGAAGAGGTAACATTTCCAAGGCTTTCAGGGCAGTCATTCGCAAGGGGCTCCGAGGGTGGGTTCCTGCACACGCAAACGCCAGGGACGCAATTGTCCAGCAGGGGCACAGTTCTGGAGGATGAGGAGGATGAGGAGGAGGAGGAGCTGGAGGAGGAGATGGAACCATGTTCACAGCAGGGTGGCACCCAGGCCAGCTCATGGCCATCACTGGTGCGTGGCTGGGGGGATACAGAGGACACGGACGATACACCTCCCACAGAGGACAGCCTTTCGTTGCCTCTGGGCAGCCTGGCACACATGAGCGATTACATGCTGCAGTGTCTCCACAACGACCGCCGAGTTGCCCACATTCTAACTTGTGCTGATTACTGGGTGGCCACGCTGCTGGATCCCCGTTACAAGGACAACGTACCGTCCTTAATTCACTCACTGGAGCGCGATCGCAAGATGCGCGAGTACAAGCGCACGCTGGTAGACGCCATGCTGCTGGCATTCCCATCTGACAGCGGGGCCACAGTGGAAGCACAAGGCAGAGGAGGAGGAGGAGGAGGTCGCCAACGCAACCAGGGCACCGCCAGCACCTCAGAAGGCAGGGTTAGCATGGCCGAAATGTGGAAAAGCTTTGTCAGCACGCCACAACAAACAGCAGCACCAGCAGCTCAGATGGAACGTCTTAGCAGGAGGCAGCATTTTACCAACATGGTGGAGCAGTATGTGTGCACACGCCTACATGTAGTGAATGACGGGTCTGCCCCCTTCAACTTCTGGGTCTCCAAATTGGGCACATGGCTTGAGCTTGCCCTTTACGCCTTGGAGGTGCTGGCGTGCCCTGCAGCCAGTGTATTATCTGAACGGGTATTTAGCACGGCTGGGGGCGTTATAACAGACAAGCGCAGCCGCCTGTCCAGAGACAATGTGGACAAGCTCACGTTCATTAAAATGAACCAGGCATGGATCCCACGGGACTTTTCCGTACCTTATGCAGAATAGCAATGGATACCGACCTTACCCACCCATTGTTCCATTTTTGCTCTTTCTCACTCTTTTGGGGTGTACCCTCATTTAAAATTTTTGAAAAGAAGCAGTGTTGGCTACCTCGTCCTCCTCCTCAGGGCCAGATTAATGTAGGGGCTATTGGAGCTGCAGCTCCAGGCCCCTACCTTTTATATAGGCCCCGGGTTGGCCATATTCACTGTTACCGCTCTTCTGTCACTTGTAAACACAGAAGTCTGGCTTCTATGCTCGCTTCCCCAGGCAGCACCCTCAGAACCTCCCCACACAGCATGAAGGCCGGACAAGGAGGGACAGTTGGCGATGCATGGATGTGTTTATGGGCTTCAGAGACAGCATCCCATGTTGAATTAGGCATGCATGGCTGCACCCTTCCTCCTCTGGGTGCATGGCAAGGCACGGCCCTTAAGGCCCTTCAAAATCCTCAGCACCAAGCCCATGATGCTGTTAATCCGGCCCTGGTCCTCCTCCACCGCCGCTTCCACCTACACCGCCCATAGGTGTGCGCAGCCTATTGCATTAAGGTGTGCACCCCAAAGTTGAAATACACATGCATGTGTTTGCCAGCAGGGAGAGTAATGTATCGGGGCCATGTACCTGTAGGCAAGGAGAAATAGAGCAGAGCAGGTCCCAGGGAGATCTTTCCCATCTCCTCACTGGCAATGCTATGTGCCCTAGGTGATTAGGGTGTGCCCAGGCACACCCAGCACACCCTGTGCGCACGCCTATGTCACCGCCACATCCACCACCACCTCAACCTCCCTCCTACTCCATATGGGCCTCGTCCTTCAGAGATGAAGAAGAACATTGTTTTATTTTTCTGTTTTTTTTTTGTTGTTTTAAGTTATTTCCCTATCCACATTTGTTTGCAGAGCACTTGCCATGCTCTTAATTACGTTTTGCTGCCATTTGCAGCACTCTAGCCCTTTCCTTTGGTGTTTTAGAGCCATTTTAGTGCCTTAAAGTTCGGGTCCCCATTGACTTCAATGGGGTTCGGTGTCCGGGAAAAGTTCGGTAAAAGTCCGGGACACGGACCCGGACTTTTTTTTAAAGTTCGGCCGAACCCGTCGAACACGGACATCTAGGTGTTCGCTCAACCCTATTCATAACTGATGGAACAGCGGTCTGCCGTGCTTCACCAGCTTCAGTGGTTGATGGTCATTTCTTAAAGGGAGTTTTATCTTATATTTCTGTATATGCCCCTTAGCAATTCAAGGTGAGGACTTCAGTCAATTATTGTGACTTCTCCGTGTGTCAAGGCAAATTTTGCCAATCATTACTTGCAGTCTCTACATCTCAGTCCAGACCCGGTGGTCCCTCATCATATCTCATACATCAGGCCAGTCTATCTGCAGTTCCGGCTCTTAACCACTTTACCACCGGAGGATTTTGCTGTCTTACGTCTGGGCCACTTTTTGCGATTCGGCGCTGTGCGAATTTAACTGACAATTGCGCGGTCGTGCGACGCTGTACCCATACGAAATTTACGTCCTTTTTTTCCCACAAACAGAGCTTTCTTTTGGTGGTATTTGATCACCTGTGCGATTTTTACTTTTTCCGCTATAAACAAAAAAAGAGCGTTTATTTTGAAAAAATAACAATATTTTTAACATTTTTTTATATGAAATTCCCCCCCAAAAAAAGTAAAAATCAAAATTTTTTTACATTTTTGGCCAATTTGTTTTCTGCTACATGTTTGGTAAAAAAATCACAATAAGCGTATTTTGATTGGTTTGCGCAAAAGTTATTGCGTTTACTAACTAAGGGAAAGATTTCTGTCATTTTTGGTGTTTTTTTTTTAACGCGTAATGGCGGCGATCTGCGGTTTTTTTTTGCGGGACTGCGACATTGCGGCGGACAGATCGGACCCTTGACAGACATTTTTGACACTTTTGGGGTTACCAGTGACATTTCTATAGTAATCAGTGCTATAAATATGCACTGTTACTGTAAAAATGACACTGGCAGGGAAGGGGTTAATTTTATTGGAGAGGGAGGGGTTAATGTATGCCTGGTGCTTACTGACGTGTGTGGGGGGAGCTGACTGAGTGACAAGAGGACAGATCGCATGTTCAGCTATGCTGAACACTGCAATCTGTCACTCCTTGTCACTTAGGAGATCCGCCCGCTCTGTTTACACAAGCGGGCGGATCTCCAAACTGGATTCCCCGGCGATCGGGGAAGAGCAGCGGCGATCGCCACTGCTCCTCCCCTGACCCGACTCCCGCTGTGACTGAAAACAGCGGGAGCGTGCCTCTGGCGGTGCGCGAGCGCCGCCTACAGGGGGAGGAGTCCAGTGACGTAGGTCTACGTCGCTGGACGGTATCGAGCCACTTTGCCGCAGTACGGTCAACGTGACCGGTCGGCAAGTGGTTAAAGAGTATGTAAACCCAACATTTCATATTCCTGAAATGTGCCTGCTGTACCATGTACTTGTAGGAAAAAGTATCCTGTTCTCTTTGTACTGCTTCCTTTGTGTGAAATCCCTGGTGTTCCTGCTAATCTCTGTTTTCCTATTAAAAACTGACCATACTAAGCATGAGAACACACAATGGTTAATGCTCTAGCTATGCTGGGAACTCAGATTGATATCCTCAAAAGAAAACAGATGTGTCCTGACGCTAAAAACCCTTTAACCACTTAAGCCCCGGAGGATTTTCCTGCTCAAAGACCAGGGCCTATTTTGCGTTTAGGCACTGCGTGAATTTAACAGACAATTGCACGGTCGTACGACGCTGTTTTCAAATGAAATTGACGTCCTTTTTTTCCCACAAACAGAGCTTTCTCCTGGTGGTATTTGATCACCTGTGCGATTTTTACTTTTTGCGCTATAAACAAAAAAATAGCCACAATTTTGAAAAAATAACAATATTTTTCACATTTTTATATGAAATTCCCCCCAAAAAAAATGTAAAAATCAAAATTTTTTAACATTTTAGGCCAATTTGTTTTCTGCTACATATGTTTGGTAAAAAAATTGCAATAAGCGTATATTGATTGGTTTGCGCAAAAGTTATCGCAGCTACTAACTACGGGAAAGATTTATGTCATTTTTATTGTTTTTTTTTAACTAGTAAAGGCGACGATCTGCGATTTTTTTTGCGGGACTCAAACATTGCGGCGGACAGATCGGACCCCTGACTAACATTTTTGAAACTTTTTGGGGTACCAGTGACATTACTACAGTAATCAGTGCTATACATATGCACTGTTACTGTAAAAATGACACTGGCAGGGAAGGGGTTAACTTTATTAGTGATCAAAGGGTTAAGTGTGTCCCTAGGGACGTGATTCTAACTGTAAAGGGGCGTGGCTAGTGATGTAACCACAGAGACATAGGATCCTACATAGCAGGATCGTATGATCTCTGTTCTTACATCAGGGAGAATGACAGGCGGCTTTGTTTACATTAGCCGCCTGCCTTTCTCCCTCTCCACCGGGAGATCGCGGGTGACCGACGGATATCGGAGCTGCCGGTCACTCGCGCGGACATGTCAGGGAACGCGCCTCCAGCGGCGCGCGCTCGCCCCCTAGAGGCTCGTAGGCGAACGACGTAGCCCTACGTCGCTTTGCCTGTACGGGGCTGACTGCCGCAGTAAATAGTCGTTCGGCGGTCGGCAAGAGATTAAAAACAAAGCCTTTTCTGGCACTTTGTTTACAAGTAAAGATTAGTATTTTTTGCTAGAAAATTACTTAAAACCCCCCCAAAATTATAGAGAATAAAATGGCGTTGCAATTTTTATATCATATAATATTTGCGCAGCGGTTTTTCAAACGCAATTCTTTTGGAAAAAAATACAATTAAATTAATTTTAATGCAAAAAAGCACAATATATAGCCCAAATTTTTGGTAAACTATAAAACACTCTATTATGCCGAGTAATTATAAACCTAAAATGTCATGCTTTATAATTTTGCACGCTTAAAATTGTTTACAGTTTACCTGATTAGAGTTATGCTGGCCATACACTATACAGAAAATCAGCCATTTGGACAGTTGTTTTGTTTTTCGGCAAGGTAATGGGCACAAATCGGTAATTGGTTGTGACCTTTTTGAGCCGAAAAAACAAAGGACAAGTTTGGAAATTTTCTGCTGAACGAACGATAAATTGAAAGGTTAATGTGTTTCTCGTCCAAACTGTTTGAACTAGGTATATGTGAAAAAAACAAACAAAAAAATTATTCATTTATGTACATTGAACGATTTATCGGTCATTACATGATGGCACGATCGTTTGCTCTCACGGCCGAGTGTTCCTTTTTCAAAAATGAGTTTGAACAATTTTTCGTATAGCATTACAGAGGAGGTCTAACACTAGAATTATTGAGCTCACTCTAATGTTATGCCATACCTATAATGTGTGGTGTGAACACCGTTTACATATGCATACGTGACTTATGTATACATTTGCTTCTGTGCGCAAACATGGAGGGATGGGGATGCTTTACATTTTTTTTCTTATTTATTTATTTTTACACTGTCCACTTTAATTTGTTTTGATCACTTTTATTCCTTTTACAAGGAATGTAAACATCCTTTGTAATAGAATATGGGATGACAGGTCCTCTATATGGAGAGATTTGGGGTCTATAAGACCCCAAATCTCTCCTCTACCTTTGAAAGAAAAAGATTTAAAAAAATTGGATCTTTTGCTAGAAAAAAAAAAGAATTGTTTACTTCTGCCCTAGACCGGAAGTGACAGGGTGACGTCAGTCCGATTCTCCTAAATCACAGTGGTGATCAGAGATGATCTGGTCCCTGTTTACTTAGTTGGCCAGCCACTTTGTTTCATGAATTTCATTGTGTACTGTTGTGATGAGCTCTGTGATTGGTCACAAGGATCACATGGTACAGACAGGGCCAATCACAGCACATCTGTACCAAGTGATTAGCTGTGGCCAATCACAGCTAATCATAGTTACATAGTCAGTCAGGTTGAAAAAAGACACAAGTCCATCTAGCTCAACCAATAAAAAACAAAACAAAAAAAATAAAACACAACCATACAATCCCATATTCACAATCCTATACCAACAGTTGATCGAGAAGAAGGCGAAAAACTCAAGCAAAGCATGATCCAATTTGCTGCAGCAGAGGAAAAAATTCCTTACTGATTCCTTTAAGAAGCAATCAGATATAATCAACTTTACCTATAAAAGTAAGTACCCAGTTATATTATGTACACCTAGGAAAGAACCCAGGCCTTTTTTTAAAGCAATCTACTGAGCTGCCCAGAACCACCTCTGGAGGGAGTCTATTCTACATTTTCACAGCTCTTACTGTAAAGAAACCTTTCCATATTTGGAGACAAAATCTCTTTTCATCTAGACGTAAAGAGTGCTTCCTTGTCCACTGTGATGAACTTAAAGTGAATAACTCAACGCCAAGTTCACTATATGGACCCCTTATGTATTTGTACATGTTGATCATATCCACCCCTGATCTCCATCTCAAGTGAGAATAAATTCAGTTCCTCCAATCTCTCCTCATAGCTGAGGTCCTCCATGCCTCTTATCAGTTTGGTTGCTCTTCTCTGCACTTTCTCCAGTTCCCCGATGTCCTTTTTGAGAACTGGTGCCCAAAACTGAACTGCATATTCCAGATGAGGTCTTACTAATGATTTGTACAGGGGTAAAATTATATCTCTATCTCTCTCTCAGTCCATGTCTCTCCTAGTACAAGAAAAGACTTTGCTTGCTTTGGAAACTGCAGCTTGGCATTGCATGCTATTATTAGGCTTAGGATCTACCAGAATACCCAGATCCTTCTCCCTTATGGATTCCCTCAGTTCTACTCACCCTAGTATGTATGATGCATGCATATTCTTAGCTCCCAAGTGCATAACTTCACATTTAACAATCTTAAACCTCATTTGCCACATAGTTGCCCAGTAAAACAATGCACTGAGGTCAGTTTGTAAGTTTGAGACATCCTGTAAGGAAGCTATTCCACTGCACAACTTGGTGTCATCTGCAAAGACTGAAATGGTACTTTTAATCCCAGACCCTATATAATTTATAAAGATATTAAAAATTAAGGGTCCCAACACTGAACCTTGGGGTACACCACTGATAAACTTAGATCATTCAGAGTAAGAATCATTAACCACTACTTGCTAAATTCTATCTTTTAGCCAGTTTTCTATCCATTTATAAACTGATCTTTCAAAGCCTGTAGACTTTACCTTACATATTAGCCGTGTGTGGGGAACTGTGTCAAACGCTTTTGCAAAATTCAAGTATACTATGTCTACAGCCACCCCTCTGTCCAAGGTTTTACTTACCTCCTCATAAAAAGAAATCTGGTTTGTTTGATAACTTCAATCTTTCATGAATCCATGCTGTCTGTTGCTTAAAATACTTTTTTTCCAGCAAGAACTCATCTATTTTGTCTTTTAAACTCTCCAGTATCTTCCCAACTATAGAAGTTAAACTAACAGGTCTATAGTCACTTGGTAAAAACTTTGATCCCTTTTTAAATATGGGCACCACATTGGCCTTACGCCAGTCCAGTGGTACTATTCCAGTACTTAACGAGTCCCTATAAATTAGAAACAATGGCTTTGAAATGACAGAGTTCAATTCTTTTAGGATCCATGGGTGGATGGCATCTGGTCCAGGTGCTTTATCTACCTTTATTATGTCTAAATAGTTCTGTATCATATCACTTTTGAGCCATTGTTTATCATTTGGGGCTGTGTCAATACCGTCCCCATTATGGTCATGAACTCCCCCATGCTCCCTTGTGTACACAGAGCTGAAGAAAGTATTTAATACATTTGCCTTCTCTTTGTCCCCAGTCACCCACTCCAGATTGTTTTGTAAAGGGCCTACATGCTCAAACCTGAAATTTTTACTATTAAAATATTTGAAGGATTTTTTGGGGTTTGTCCTACTCTCTTTTGCAATCTGTCGTTCATTTTGAATTTTTGCGTCCTTGATTTTCTTTTTACATATTCTGTTATATTCCTTGTAACAATTAAACAATGATAGTGTTCCTTCGATTTTATATTTTTTATTTTTTAAAAGCTCTTTTCGTATTATTTATGGTTTTTAACTTTGGCCGTGAGCCACATTGGTTTTATTTTTAGCCTTTTAAACTTATTGCCCATGGGAATATACTTTGCAGTAAATTTGCATACAGTCTTTTTGAAGAATTCCCATTTCTGTTCTGTGTGGATCGATGCCAATATTCCCTCCCACTCCCAGTCTAAGTCTTGGAGAGCAGCCCTCATCTTTGGAAAATGTGCTTTCTTAAAGTTAAGTGTTTTTATATTTCCAATATGCGTTTGATGCTTACAGTTAACATTAAATGAAATCATATTATGGTCACTGCTAACCAGTGGTTCTTATATATGAATATTGGTAATAAGCTCTACATGGTTTGAGATTACCAGGTCCAGCAGAGCATCATTCCTAGTCAAGGCTTCAATAAACTGCATTATAAAATTGTCTTGTAATAGGTTTATACATTTTTGCCCTTTAACTGTTCCAGCTATGCCATTACTCCAGTCAATGTCTGGGTAGTTAAAATCCCCTATTATTATCACTGTCCCAGCCCTTGCAGCTCTTTCTATCTGTGCAAGGAGCTGCGTCTCCACCTCCTCATTAACACTGAGAGGTCTAAAACAAACTGCAATGATAACCTTTGTACTACTCACACCCATGTACATTTCCACCCATACTGCTTTATACTCATCACACTCTCCATCAACTAGGTCCTCTTTTACACTCGCTTTGAGATCACTTCTCACATAGAGACAGACACAACCACCCCTCCATTTTACCTTGTCTTTCTGAAAGAGAGCATAGCCAGGAATATTAATAGCCCAGTAATGTGAAGAATGAAGCCAAGATTCAGCAATACCAATAAAATCATAGTTCTCCTCATGCACCAGAGCTTCCAACTCACCTATTTTGCTTGGCAGACTTCTGGCATTGGTGAACTAACACTTTATTCCATTGCCATTTTTCACACTTATTTTGCATATTTTTTATTGTAGTACAAATAGTACAATTTACAATGGTTGTTTGTAACATGGGAACCTCCTTATCCTCTGCCATAGCTCTCCCCCATCTTTCCCTATTCCACAGACCAATAGTAGCTGACCCATGTCTGACCTGTGTGCCCCATTATACTCAAATACACCCTCCCCCCTTAATCCTAGTTTAAATACTCCTCCAGCCTTCCCATAATCACAATAGTAAACTCTGAATGAATAATATTCATTCAGAAAAAATGGTTGCTTGTCAAATTCACAGTTCTAAGCGATCATAATGTGTAAAAAAAAATCCTGATCAACTCTTTAGAGTAGTACAGTGTTAGTGTACTAGTCACTGTATGTAAAAAAAAAAAAACAATTCAGAATTAAAAAAAAAAAAATAATAAAAAATAAATAAAATTGAAGTGGTTAAAAAAATAGAAAAATTAAAACGGTGCAAATTAAATGTTTACAAAAAAAGGTATTGCCAACGAAAAAGAAACAATTATGTAACAGAAAAACAAAAAGAATGAAAATACTTCACAAAGGCCTGGTTTAGCAAAGTTCAGTCAATGGGCAAGATTTATCAGTGGCTTTCATAAGTCTTGGTTGATGTTACTTGTTTGATTGTAAAAGAGAGCTACAGACTACTGAACGGTCTCTCTTTTTTTGGTCCCTGAGTAGGGTATTGGCAGAAATGACCTGACTAATGGAAAGATCTGAGGAATGGCCAATGGAATGTCACAGCTTTACAATCATTCAGATGTCATGCCCTTAGGTACAGTTTTTTTATAAATGCAATAATATTTTGAGTATACCCCATGTCATGATCTAGTAACCTACATATTATTGTATTAAATGCAATTTCCATTCCAGAGATACTAAATATGATATCTCTTCAGATAGGCAAGTGACCCAGGAGGTGGAAGATGTCCATTCCACTTCCAGTATGTGGTAGCCTAGTAATTTGTAATTTTGATCCATTCAGTATTTTCTTCCACATTCAAATATATAATCAATAGTAATGTAGCTGTATCAAGTCTTATTTCATGAATTATGTGTACATTTTGGAACTGTGAGTTAGAGTAGGGGTCTTTTGCTTGTCAAGTAAGATATCTCATCTACTATATAAAAAACATGTCTGCTACTGATGTACAACATCCATGCTATTTATGACCACAAAAAAAAAAAACAAGTGTGGTAAAACTAAAATATTTTTCAGTTTTACGATGAGCTAATCCTAATTCCCTCAGTGGGATTTGCTAATAACCTTTTGTAGATGTTTATTGCTAACAGACATTGAGATAATATTCAAACTCTGACATACTGAAGTGTTCTGTCCTGATTTCCTGCTGCAGCATTCCATTAGTTATTTACAGATTTAGCAAATCCCCATTTATTAGTTATCTGCTAAACAATGGTATAGCAAAATGGTTAAAAGATATTCCTAAATTGAGATAGCAGGTCCTTTACATTTCCAGACCCTTGTAGAAATGTGACCTAAGGTGAAACTTATGCTTTAGGTCTTCCTACCCCCTCCTCCCCCCCCCAGCTCTTCATCTGCAGTTTTCTGAAACACTCCACAGGTCCCAGAAGGCTGGGGGGGGGCATTCACAAAGGGCAGTGTGGGTCGTACATGGGCAGTAAGAAACCGGCTGTGAAGCCGCAAGCTGTCACAGCCGGCATCCCACATTAAAGATGCCGGCACCAGGAGAAGTAAATAACTAGCCTGGGTGACGATGGCTGTCACGTACCTGGTAGGTAGAGCCTGAATGTGCTGAGGAAGGCCTCTCTTACACCTCTGACTCAGAGCCCCTGATAGAGTAAACAGGAGGCTTAAGAGTGCGGAGAATCGCACGAGTGCCGGTGGACGTGCAGGCTGCAGGACTGCTGGTAGAGTAGAGTTCCAGAAGGAGGCAGGTGTCCTGGGAGTAGTTGGACCAATGCAGAAAACTTGGAAGCCTCTGGAAATACTGGAAGATAAGCAGAGTCAGACAATCCGGGTCATACACAGAGAGGTCAGATCAGGTACAAGTGGAGAGACTGGTGAATGGTCAAAGAACAGGCTGCGGTCGGTGCAGGCAGAGAATTGGAGTAGTCAGAGGCAAGCTGGGTCAAGATTTCAGGAACAAACACAGATAACAGGACTGGCACGGGACGCTGTAGATGAGACAGCACTGATCCTGGGAGCAGATCCAGCTTAAATAGCCCTTTTGGCGCCTAAACTGTCATGAGGTGCACCACGCACATTAGCGTGCGCATGCGCACTCAATTTCGCATCCCGGCACTTCTGCGTTCGCCATTGCGCCAATTAGTGCGTGCTAACGCATTGGCGCTTGCTAAGTGCACCTCTTCTTTGGGAGAATCGAGGGGCAGGACCTTGCCTGCGGCTGCCAACTTGTCCTCTGGCAGAACCTTCCTGACAATGGCGATGAATCCTTAGACAAGTAGGTGTCCTTATTTTCAAAGTATTATATACAGTATTTGTAGCTGCTGGCTTTAATTTTTTACAGAGTGAAGAACCTATTTAAGTTAAAAGGTTATGGGGTTATGGAAAGGGGATCACTGCTGTTAAGTTGTCATTGCTGACCTATGAATTCTGAACAACATGGCTGCCCTGGCCCTCTCAAACAGCTTTTTGGGGTGCCCAGTCCGCATTATCATCACATAACCAGTCCATTAATATATTTACGCACATTATCCGCCCACAATATCACCAACAAAGCAATGACTAAGGAAGGGAAGGCAGGACAGCTGAACTTGATTGAAGAACAATCTGCTGACAGGGGCCCTAGAAAAGAAAACATTTAAAGGAGAGTCTGATCCATGATTAGTTGCCAGGTTTTCCCTCCAAAAGTCCAGAGCCTATCTGAACTGCTAGGAGGTCTACCTGGTGACAGCTGTTAAGCAACTTCCAGCCTGAAGACAGTTAACAAGGGGTGGCCTGAAACAGACAAAAGGAACAACCAGAAATTGCCAAATACAAAAACTCCTCTGGAACAGCCTTTACTTAGCTTAGCCTTGTAGGCAGGATGCCTACAATGTGGGTTTTGTGTTAGCAAGTTAGCCTGCTCAGGCTGGGAAAACGTTTACTGGGTTGGATTCCTTTCCCAGGCTTTTTGGACCCTGCCTTCCTTTTCTGTGATTTAAAAAGAGGGGGAAGGCCAAGTACAGGGCTCCTGGCCACAACTGCACATGGGATACTGGGAAGGGGCTGTTGCATCCTGTAGTCCAATGGAACACCAGAACATTGGAAGAATCTACCAAGTTTTTGGAAAATGCCAATTATGAACTTTCACCTTCCGCATAGTCGATTAAGGTTGAGAATGTATTATGTTGTTATGGACTTTGCCATGAGAAATTCTTAGTAATGTTTTAAAACGTTCTAAGCCTGGTCAATTCAAGGGGTTACTCAAGGGGTGCATGGTAGAATATGGTGTATCAGAAGAACAGGGTCTGTAAAGCATGGACGGGGTATGAAGCAAGGCCATTAAGAAAGGTTAACTTGGAAGGAGAGTTGGAGAGCAGTTGCTACAGGTAACCATAAACTGGTGGGAAGTGTATAGCAGCTGGTCATAAAGTGTGGTACCTGGCCTGGGTGACAGATCCTCAGGTAGCGAGGGGGTCAGTGATCTGGCTTCCGCCTAGCAGTCAGTTACCTCGAAGTATCTGGAACCGAACCCACGGTATGGAGACCCTATGTACCTAGCCACATGGTACGGGGGAGAATAGGAGTTAGGTGAGAGCATGAATGAGATCCACGCTAGTGCTCAGTGGGACCCTATTCTGTCACTGGGAGTGGGGTGGCAGAGGTAAGCTAGACAGATGGAGAGGGCACATGTACAGCTCATATATAAGTTGGGGTACCCCCCCCCCCCCCGCACAGCCTTTTAATGGAAAGATCAGTGTGCTTTTGCTTCTCCTCCCCCAGCTTTATTGCAGCATAAAACAGAGGGAATGTAATCAGTTAATAAAATGGAATAGAATGTAATAATGTTTTTTTTATATATCTATACACAAATGTTTATCCTTTCATTTCTATTTTAAACTGAATAGGTTGTTTTACAAGATGATAGTTTACAATCACTTTAGGGAGGAACTCCTTAGTGGCACTCAAGAGCCTGTGTCCACCTTTCACAAAGAACCTCTACCAGTGTCCTGGGGAGATCTTGTCTTTGAAAGCAGTGAGAAGGAGCTGGCACCTCCCCAACATTCGCCATATTATCAGAATCAAGTAAATACGAAGGCGCCTGGCCCTTTCCAAAGATACTAATAACCTGCTGCCCTTTTAATTGTTAAATAACAATAAAAAAGATGAACGAGTGGTAAAAAGGCGCTGGTGATCTTAAGTGTAACAATATCAGACCTATTAATCTGATATAAAATTGTTTAAAAGGTTTTTTTTATATGATCCTATATAAAACCTACTAAAAACTCACATAAATTAATATAAATACTGGTGGCACATATATGTACAATGCATATATTATAAACTTTAAAATTGATGATATTTAAAGTGCAAGTGACATACAACGTATTGTGCAAAATCAAATAACGTGCTTATATGTGCAACAATGGATATATTATATACCATATATTAATATAAACTGTAAAACACAAAAAATAGTGACCTCTATTTAAGTGCTTGAGTGCTTTTAAAGTGCTTATAAAGATATTATAGTCCAAGCCAATTCATGCAGGAAAAAATAAATAAATAAATATATTGTTGCTTGGATCTTGTGTGCTTCAGTGATTGGGTGTGCCACTCTTTGCTTCTTACCGAATTAAAGCAGGTCGCAAGGACCCCCAACGCCTGCGATCCCTTTATATTAGGTGGATCAGACCTTACGAACTCCTCCTTTTTACTTTAAACAGAATATACTGCTCCTTTCTCCTACTTCTCCATTATTTGTACTCATACGGATGAAGGTAGAGCCCATATATAGGAAGACACATAAACAGCCAACATAGTGTAATACTGTTGATTTAATTCATATAAATGCTAATTACAAAGATTGGCTCCTTACTTTTAGTTGTGCCCCCCTGGCACTGGGCAATGCGCATTGGTTGTTGCGGGTAACAGGAAAGATATATGGGGATCTGCAGTATCCTATCTGTAGTTCCTTTCCCCTTTGTGGCATGCGGCGGTCGGCGTGCGTCCCAGCCTGCGCTCCAATGCTATTTCTCACTACTTCCGGGTTTAGCAGAGACCACAATGCATTTCGCTATGCTTGCGTCAGCATAGACGTAGCGGCCACAGCAATGTTTTAGAAATTTTGTTGCAAGCCGCCATGGTAATACCTTCCCATACGTCTCAGAAGTCTGAGTTTATCCAGCTGGAGGAAGAGCGACCTAAAATTTACAGCCAAGCCATCTGGGAGAAGCTGAGGATACCGGAGCACCTATGAGATTTCCGCCCCCAGAATGAGTTCATTGAGGCGAAGTACCACTGGGATTTATTATTGACGGGCACATATACATGGATTGGATTGAACTTATAAAGCCCCGCTACTACTACACTGTGGTTCATCAAATTGGGTGAAAGCACCTGGTGTCGGGATGCATTTCCTATCCGGATCCAGGATTGTGTGTAATCACCAGTAAAAAACTCATGTTTGCATGTTTCAAGTTAATATATTTGCACTTTAACTCAAAGTTGATATTTTTGCCATTCCATATTCATGTTATGTGTAAACTGTTATTTTAGCAGCATTGCCAGCAAGACAGGACGACTTGCGAAAAGTGGAGGGCAAGTGTAGGCAGGTTGCCTACACTGTGAATTTTGTATTAGCAAGTTAGTTAGCCTGCCCAGACTAGGAAAGGGGTTAACTGGTTCAGACTCCTTTACCGGGCTTTTTGGGCTATCCCAGCCATGACCGCACATAGGATACTAAGAAGGAGCTGCTGCGCCATATAGTTTCACAAAACACCGGTATATCAAAAGAATCTACCAAGTGTCTGGAGAATGCCAATTATGGAGTTTCATCTTGTTAAGGTACACCTAGGCAGCCTCAGCATAGTCAGTTAGGGTTTGAAAATGTATTGCACTGTTATAGACTTTGCAATGAAAAGTTCTCAGTAAAGTTTTAAAATGTTCTAAGCCTGTTCTGAAGTTTTTTAAGGATTACATGGTGGAATATTGCGTATCAGAAGAACAGGGTCTGGAAAGCATGCACAGCATATGAAGCAAGGCCAATACAAAAGGTTAAAAGAGAAGTTTGGGATTCCTGAAAAAAAATTATACTCACCTAGGTGGGTGCTGCATCTGTCCCCTTGCCAGCTCCAGACCAAGAACTGATTGGTTAAGCACAGATGATCGCTCAGCTGTCGGTTTTTAGGCTACAGAGAGCTGGTACTGTCATTCACTGGCTCTCTGCTCTGCCTCTCCAGTGCTCACTGGAGCACTGGTCTATGGAGGGAGCGGGAGCAGCTGGCTCAGACTCTCAGCAGCTTGCTGGGAGGCTAAGCCAGCCACCTGTCCAGGTATTTGGGTGGTTTCCAATCATATGATCGAGATCTTTTCAGAGACTGGTCTTGTGATGTCAGCTGAAAGCAGGCTTTAGCCCACTGTTGGCTGAAAACAAAGTGCACTCCTGTGATCCATAGGAGAAATATAGCCAAAAAAGCTTTGGCTATACTTCTCCTTTAATTTGACAAGAGAGCTGGAGTTGGAGAGCAGTTGCTATGGGTAGCCGTGAACTGGTGGGAAGTGTATAGCAGATGGTCATAAAGCCTGGTACCTGACCAGGATGACAGGTCCTCTGGTAGCGAGGAGGTCGGTGATCTGGCTCCCTCCCTAGCGGTCTGTTTAGGACCCTTAAGAAGCTCTTTGACAGTTGTTTGATGGCAAAACACCTTGGGCGGGGTTTGACCAGGGACATCATTACGTCCACTGAGTGGATGCCACTGAGACGCTGCTAGATGTGGTTACATGCTGTTTTTATCATACCTTTGTAAGTATTTATCTATTTCCATGAAAAGCGTATGTCAGCGATTTTACACTATGTGCAGCCTCTGTTCCTCTTAATGAGAATGAATGCTGCCCGGCCTGATATGCTGACATATGGAGTCATTGAAGTTTACACTGGCAATTCATTGTGATCATTGATGGATTGCTGGAAGCTTAACACCAACATGCTGATTTGATCTCTGTCATTAAGGTCATTTATATTTGGTAAAAGACCATTGTTTCTTGTGATGGAGAGCACAAGGTGTTTGGTTGTCCATTTAGGATTTATTTACACAAAGGGTGAAGATTTAATAGCTCCATATTATCTGAACTTTTCCTGGTTTGCTTCATAGCACGTGGATGAGATTCACATTTATTGGACTGCATGGTGTTATCATTACTATAAACTTTATTTGTTCATGTATTCAAGATTCATAAACAAATAGCTTGTTTGAGAAGCGTATTTACAGTACATGTATTTATTCAGAATGATTGATGCAACTTTATTCTTGAAATGCGGCATGGCAATTAAAAAGGAATAACATCCCTTCCCTGAATCTAACTAAAATAACGTAATGGCCCAGGCATACCTCTGTGAGGTGAGAGTCCGTGTAGGCATTGTCCATGACTACGATGCTGTGCGTGACTCCCAGGAAATTTCAGCGCCACCCTTGCGCTCAAAGGTGTCTTCACTCCATTCTCCAGCCACCAGCCAACCCGCTGCTGAACCCAAACCCTTGATCTTGACTGTCCCCCTCTTTACATAACAAGTGGGCCCGTCATAATCAAAAGTCCAGGAACTGAGCCAAAACTGTTTGATCCCTTACCCCGTCTGGGCTGGCTGCTACATATATATATAGATTTCAACCTACCCACATGGGCCCTTAGGGAGAATGGGTGTGTATCTCATCCTTTGCACATATTCCCCAAGATTTCTAGGTTCAAAACTGACAGAAACAACTGTCAGAAGTGTTGTGTAATCTTCTTTATTATATGTGGGAAAAGGCAGAGTGCCACAAGTTATTTGTATATACTGGCACTAATTTTATACAGTGTATGGCGAGTGATAATTAGCTATGTTAATCTGTCCTTATCACAGAACATTTCTGATCGAACAAGTTTAAACTACATGATGAGTCAACTTCTATTACACTGAGCATTATGTACATTAGCCAAGAGCCTTGTTCATACCTCTCAACTTTCTGAATGATAAAGAGGGACACCTTTTAGCACACAGTATGGCAAAGGAAAACATACCTGCCACAGCATTGGTTACACAGACCATAAAGATCTAATATGCAGAAAATGTTAAACATAAGAGCTCTTTTGACTCCTACTTTTCCTTTGCTGGTTTTCAAAATAAAAAATGCAGTAATGTAGAGGTGATATAAAAAGTTTATTCCAGCATTGTTACAAATTATGTATATAGCCCTACATACAGACAGTGCACAGTACACGTTGACTTTGCTGCTTAACTGCAGACAGGAAACTTTATTATACGGAGAAAAGATATAGAGCAGGCATCACTAAATGGAGGACTACAGTCCAGATCCGGACCAATCCACTGTTTCATCCGGATCTGTAGTCACACCATTTGAGAGCTGCTTCTTTCCCCCAGTCTCCATTGCTGTTCCTTTAATAGCAAAGCGGAGAGCGGGACTGAGTGTGGGAGGCATAGCATTGAACGGAGTGCGGGAGTTGTCAGGGTTAACTTTTCAAGTTTACCAGCAGGTCTGCAGGGCAGTCCTAGCAGTCAATCACCTGCTGGTTAATGCAAAAAAATTACCCCAGGAGCTTCCTTTCCTGTACTCCATTCAATGCTGTGCCTCCCACACTCAGTCCATAAATGTTCTGCCTTCTGCTCTGTCTAAGGTAGGATAGTGAAGGGGAGTATAGGACACTACTCTGGCTGTGTGTGGTAGGAATGATGTAAAGGGGGCAGTGCTGTGTGTGTGTGTGGGGGGGGGGAGGGATGTCAAGAGGACAGAGCACACAACTGGGGGGCAGTGCTGTGGGATGGTGATGTAAAGGGGGTCAATGCTGTGGGGGTTAATGTGAGGAGGGCAGAGCGTACTGCTATGGGGGAGATTTGTGATGTGAGGGGGAGGCAGTGCTGTGGGGGGGGGGGTGAAGGAGGCACAGTTCTGCTGGGAGGTGATGTAAAGGGGCAGAGGACAATACAACTGTGGGGGATTGATGTGAAGTCAGCAAAGGACAGTACTGTGGGGGAAGGATCTGAAGGGGGCAAAGGACAGTACTGTGGGGCGGGGGTGATTCTTTGAAGGGAGGTTGAGGACTGCTGTGAATTAATGGAGGGTGATGATTTGAAGGGGAGTTAAGGACTGCTGTTAAAAAAGGGGGGTGAGGATTTTAAGGGGGTTCAGTATACTATTGTAAAGAGGGGGTGATGTGCAGGGGGCCTGAGAACACTACTGTGAAAGGGAAAATGATGTGAAGTGGGGGACTGTGATGTGTGGGAGGGACTGAGGACACTGATGTAAGAGATTGTAATATAAGAAAAGTGGGCTGAGATAAATGTAGTTCGGACCTCTGCTGGAAGAAAATTTTACTGGTCAGACCTTTTAAAGGAGTTGTAAAGGCAGAAGACTTTTTATCCTAATGCATTCTTTGCATTAAGATAAAAATATTTCTGTATGTAGCACCCGCCCCAGCAACCCCTAATACTTACCTGAGCTCCATCTGTATCCAGTGATCTCCATGAGTCCCTTGACCGTCCTGGTCTATCCCTCCTGATTGGCTGAGACACAGAAGCAGTGCCATTGGCTCCCGCTGCTGTCAAAGTTGGCCAATTAGGAGAGAGAGGAGGTGGGGCTGAACAGCAGCTTTGTGTCTGAATGGACACACGGAGCTGCAGCTTGGCTCGGGTGCCCCCATAGCAAGCTGCTTGATGTGGGGGCACTCAACAGGAGGGAGGGGCCAGGAGCAGCAAAGAGGGACCCAAGAAGAGGAGGATCTGGGCTGCCCTGTGCAAAACCAACTGCACAGAGGAGGTAAGTATAACATGTTTGTTATTTAAGAAAAAAAAAACATGAGACTTTATGATCACTTTAAATCAATACCTCTGATATATAGTATTATCATAGCTGCAGCTACAAACATGTGAACCCTGCCTTGTAGTTGTTGCACAAAATACAAATGGACATTGTATTCCAACACCCCCACTCAACGGCTATTCCTTATATTAAAAAGAAAAAAGAATATCACTGCGCTCGGGCTCTATAAAGCAACTGGCATAAACTGCTGGCAACAATGATTAAGGTATAAAAAGAAGAAAAGCAGCGCTAAAAAAAACTCATCTGTGCTCACATACACCAGGAAATCCTATAGAAAGTGACACAGGACAGAAAATAAACATTCATAAAAAGTCCATAGATCATAGGGGACCCCAAGGGTGCAGGGCAGGCTGAACTGTGGGTGAACTGATAATCCTCCACTGGGACCACGGCACACCAGGCCTCTTACCCCAAGATATGGACAACTAGATCATGGGTGGTCACAAGCATTCCAGCAATCCTCTGACTTGTCTTTGCTCATTAGTGATAAAGAACGAATGGATCCTGTAGGCCCCTCTATGTTAAATCTCTCCACAGGTCACATAAATCAAAATGAGAAAGAACAACTTCTCATGATGCAGTATATCAAATACGATCAGGAATCTTATTGCAGATAGAACCAGAAAACTCAAATAAAACCATATAAAACAGGCGTGTAATACAGTGGAAAAATTATCAGTTTCCAACCATCAAGATGGCCGCGGCCCGCGCATGTTTGTAAAGTGACATGCGGTAACCATAATCCACCCTATGCGTTTCCTCCAATCAGAACATCGTCAAGGGCTCCCACACATTTTGGATCTCAGTTCTCAAAATCTGTTGCTTGTATGCGATTTCATCAAAGCATCTAATCCACTTTTGTTTCTCATGAGTTGAATATCTTTGTATCTCATCCCATGAATCTGGCTCTGGTTTTAAAGCTACGCAAGCAACAGACATTTGACTGGGTAGCCTTTATTGCTTCTGGTGGATTTCCTGATTGAAGCCTCTTGTGAACTGATTTCTTCTTTTACAATATTTGGATTGCTTGCGTTAATTTCCATTTCTGTGTCACTTTGTTGCTTATCTTCATGTGACACTGATGTGGAATTTCCCTTAGTTTGAAGTGTTTGAGTTAGTTCATGAAATTGTGAACACACGGAAATTTCATCAACAAATACACTTCTACTGATGGTTACCTTGTTTGCGTCTTGGTGAAGAATTTTGTATCCCTTTTGTGATTCACTGTATTCCACAAGTACACCTTCCTTTGCGCAAGCATTCAATTTTGTATGTTTTTCTTTTGGGATGTGCACATAGGCTTTACTTCCCAAAAAATGTAGGTGGTTCAAATTCGGGACCCTTCCATTCCACAGTTTATATGGAGTATTCTCAGTTGATTTTCCTGGTAGTTGATTTTGGAGACAGCATGTGGTCATAATTGCCTCCCCCCAGTATGAGGTTGGCATACAGTATCTGCATCAAATAGTACACTTCTTCCACTCTCACATAGAGTATGGTTCATTCTTTCGGCAGTAGTTTGAAATATTATGCCATTCTTTCTGAGAATTGCCTGGGTGTTATCACCAGTATACTAAGTTCCATTGTCTGTGCGCAATACACTCGGCATATTGCCAAATTTGATGCTTACTTGAGCCAAATACTGCTAAAGTGTCTCTAAAATGTCACTTTTGTTGTGTAACAGATATAATGTAGTATACCTGAAGTAATCATGTATAAAAGTGAGATGCAGCTGGTGCATTTCATTGTCTGATCACATAGACCAATTTTATCCCACTTGCATAGTCATTCTCAGTTAATTTAATTTTATTTTGATTTGCACTGGATATATTTATGGATTGTGTCACCATTATTGTAGTACATTTTGTTCACATGTAGCACGATTTATTTGAGATATTTTCATTTGAATTAGCGCTGATTATTTTTTATTAGTAAAGTGTCCCAGTGCTGCGATAAAAAGTAATAATCACTTGTGAAAGTATATCCTCCACCTTATAGGTACAATTTGCACTCACCAGAGCTCAATGCTGTCTTAATTATCTGTGGGTCTCTTAGTCTTGGAAAACTTGGAAGCTCGAACCAAGCACTGCCGGAGTTCTCCTCCAAAAAGATAAAACGTCTCAACATGCCACATATATGAATCCAAATAGAAAGGTAAGACTCATAGTGTAGTATGAATGTAAATAAAAATTTAATAAAAAGCAAAGCTATAAAAATAAAACACTGACCAAACAGTACAGTGTATACAAACAAGATCTGATGGTATAATAAAAAGATCAGACATGAAATAAGCACTCACATCAAAAGCAATCACTTCAAAAATTGGAGTGATGGCTGGACCTCAGGCACATATCAGTAGCTCAAACACTTACAGTGCCTTGCGAAAGTATTTGGCCCCCTTTAACTTTGCGACCTTTTGCCACATTTCAGGCTTCAAACATAAAGATATAAAACTGTAATTTTTTGTGAAGAATCAACAACAAGTGGGACACAATCATGAAGTGGAACGAAATTTATTGGATATTTCAACCTTTGTTAACAAATAAAAAACTGAAAAATTGGGCGTGCAAAATTATTCAGCCCCTTTACTTTCAGTGCAGCAAACTCTCTCCAGAAGTTCAGTGAGGATCTCTGAATGATCCAATGTTGACCTAAATGACTAATGATGATAAATAGAATCCACCTGTGTGTTATCAAGTCTCCGTATAAATGCACCTGCACTGTGATAGTCTCAGAGGTCCGTTTAAAGCGCAGAGAGCATCACGAAGAACAAGGAACACACCAGGCAGGTCCAAGATACTGTTGTGGAGAAGTTTAAAGCCGGATTTGGATACAAAAAGATTTCCCAAGCTTTAAACATCCCAAGGAGCACTGTGCAAGCGATAATATTGAAATGGAAGGAGTATCAGACCACTGCAAATCTATGAAGACCTGGCCGTCCCTCTAAACTTTCAGCTCATACAAGGAGAAGACTGATCAGAGATGCAGCCAAGAGGCCCATGATCACTCTGGATGAACTGCAGAGATCTACAGCTGAGGTGGGAGAGTCTGTCCATAGGACAACAATCAGTTGTATACTGCACAAATCTGGCCTTTATGGAAGAGTGGCAAGAAGAAAGCCATTTCTTAAAGATATCCATGAAAAAGTGTAGTTTAAAGTTTGCCACAAGCCACCTGGAAGACACACCAAACATGTGGAAGAAGGTGCTCTGGTCAGATGAAACCAAAATCAAACTTTTTGGCAACAATGCAAAACGTTATGTTTGGCGTAAAAGCAACACAGCTCATCACCCTGAACACACCATCCCCACTGTCAAACATGGTGGTGGCAGCATCATGGTTTGGGCCTACTTTTCTTCAGCAGGGACAGGGAAGATGGTTAAAATTGATGGGAAGATGGATGGAGCCAAAGACAGGACCATTCTGGAAGAAAACCTGATGGAGTCTGCAAAAGACCTGAGACTGGGACAGACATTTGTCTTCCAATAAGACAATGATCCAAAACATAAAGCAAAATCTACAATGGAATGGTTCACAAATAAATATATCCAGGTGTTAGAATGGCCAAGTAAAAGTCAAGACCTGAATCCAATCGAGAATCTGTGGAAAGAACTGAAAACTGCGGTTCACAAAAGCTCTCCATCTAACCTCACTGGGCTCGAGCTGTTATGCAAGGAGGAATGGGCAAAAATTTCAGTCTCTCGATGTGCAAAACTGATAGAGACAGACCCCAAGCGACTTACAGCTGTAATCGCAGCAAAAGGTGGCGCTACAAAGTATTAACTTAAGGGGGCTGAATAATTTTGCACGCCCAATTTTTCAGTTTTTCTATTTGTTAAAAAAGTTTGAAATATCCAATAAATTTCGTTCCACTTCATGATTGTGTCCCACTTGTTGTTGATTCTTTACAAAAAATTACAGTTTTATATCTTCATGTTTGAAGCCTGAAATGTGGCAAAAGGTCGAAAAGTTCAAGGGGGCCGAATACTTTCGCAAGGCACTGTACATATATGTATGAGCAGAACATCTTCTATGCTAAGAGAGGTTGTGCTCGGAGCTTTTTGGTCTTTCTCTATCCACTCATCTGAAGGGTGTTCTGATCTGACTTTATTTATACATTTTTACGTACCTTCTATAATTAGTAGCATTTTCATCTTGGATTTCCAAGGCTGATAATTCTGGTTTGTCAGATTTGCAAATTAAAACTTTGTTGCAGCTGTGTTACTAAAAATTTTCTTTAACTCTTTTGCAGTCTTCTTTCTGTTGATGTATCTGCACTTCTTTTGCTGTAGCAGGCTAAAAGTGGGCTATGACTGGGTTGTCAGCTTTCCTCTGGGTGTATGAGTGGGTGTTTGGGCTATGTCTGGGTTTTCTATGCCCGGGCCCATAACCTGTTAGAAATTCTGTATATAGCCCTAAAGAACAGACAAACAGTTCACAGTACACATGGGATTTGCTGATTACCTGCAGCTAGGAACAGGGAAATTCATGTAAGAATATTTAATAATAAATATCTTGCGCTCGTACTTCAGTATGTCAGAATATTTATACTGCTCTGAATATAGCAGTGTATTTATTTATGGTTAATAAGCAAAGATCTGTGAAAAAGGAGAGTCTTCACCTATTGCCATAAATCAATGTCGTGAATTCTTTTTAATTGATTAATTTCTTTTTAAAAGCATATACCAATCTTAGTGAGTACAGTCTACAGTGTGGAATATATATAAAAATATTTATTCGCCAGACATGCAAACACGATATATGATCAAACAAGAAGTGACACAAAACGATAACTCTGCATAAAAATACTAACTTCAAATAATCAATGCAATGTGATGTTTAGCTCAATAATGAAAGTGAAACTAAAACAAAGTGAAACCAAAACGAAAGCAAGATTACCATTTCTTCCCAGGTATAGTATAAGCCATAAATTAATGTTCTATATAAACAGACTACAATGGTCTGCGAATCACAGGGCCCAAAGTCATTCCACTGCAGAAGGAATGAGAATAAGCCATGCAAAACGGAAGACTTAAAATTGCAAATAATGCATTTAATCTGATATTAATAAAAATGTATAAAACAAAAATCAGCTTTTTAGAGAAAAATATACTATGGCTTATACGGCTGGGATTGTAATCTCATTACCCTTAAATATGCAATATATAACATATAAGGAAGGAATAAACAATTGTTGAATAAAATCAAATAACATAGCAAGGCATAATTACCACACTTAAAATAGCCGCTAGCTTCAAATCGTTACCAGAGTCCTAAGATGGACGCCTTTCTTAAGATGGTGGCTTCCCTTCAAGTTTCAGATGAATGATGTGGATCAGGGAGTATGTCTGCATGAGTCTATTGAAAAATGTAATAGCGTGTGTGGTGTAAGTGTGAGGTGTGTTGTCAGTAGTGTAAAGTGTGTGCTCTCTCTCATCTGGGTTGGTCTTTTATATGGTAAGAACAAAGAGCTATAAAAATGACCATAAGTAAAACCCAGAGGGATGAAACATTATCCCAATTGGTTGGGATATTCTATACCTAAACTGATGAGATCATAGACACCTCTTTTGATAATTAACCCCATACTTGGATAATAAAATTAAATGATGATTTCTCTATATGTGAGATTAATCATAAAACACAACATAGAACTTTGTCCAGACTACCAGTACATACATAAATGTCCACCTGTATTTCCATTATTCATCTTGGCAAGTAATGCCATTTCAATAATTATATTATTTAACACAATATAATATTTTTATATTGGAATATCTCAAATTATCTCAAGACTGCACCTGGTATTTTGTCTCCAGAGGGCAGTGTCGTACCGTTCATTAGATTTTGTATTTAACATACTTAGAAACAATTACCATTATGTTATCTGATGACCTACTGACCTGTCGGCTAGTGAATAGCCATTACTTATTTGGATTCTGACATAACTGTCAGGCATCCAGACTAGGATAGGAAGATCTATAGTGTCATAAAAACTTACACCAGACCTACACACAAACTTCTCTGAAATGAGGTAATTAGTAACGAGATACACATGTCTTTACACTTATTAGAAAAAGAATTCTAAGTAAGATTATTACTATAAACCCAAAATGTGATATAATGTTCCTAAATATATATATGTATATGCCTTACATAATATAATGACATAATTATGGCTAATATCTTTTCAAATATAATAATGTACCTTTAACATTTATATTTTATATGTCTGATGAAAAACACTGAGCCATTGTCTATTGTTAAATACTTATAGACAGACTGACACTACCATCCCCTTAACATCTGTTATCTGATAGAGATGTCAATGTATAAGCTTATTTATGACAAAAGAAAATAGAAATGTCTGCTGAAAGTATAGGACCCTATTGTAAGCCTGTAAGAGACATTTTGTTTAACAAGTATATATATGAACTTTGTTTCACTTTAAAAACAAGATGGACGCCATCCTGTTCAGAATCTCTTATGCATAATATGAATACATGGCTTTTAAAATCACTTTTCTTTTTACCTATTATTATTTTAATCAACCCCCAATAACCCCGACATATCCCCCCCCTTTCTTCCCAGTAGACAAGTGAGCAACTTAGGCCTATCTGGAAAGAAAGCTTTTTAAGGAGTAGTGGAAAAAAAAAATGTCTTGTTCTCTTTTTGTAAGAGAATAGTTCATATTGGGAATTGTTCATAACTTTTAAGTAAAGCGCTAAAAAAAAAATTGAGAAAAAAAATCAGTTCAAAATGTCAGTTCGTAGCGACTTTGGTGGTGTTAGCTATGTCACAAAATGTTCCTTATTAGTCTCTTTGAATTCTGATCTCCTGGTAAAGAAACACAAATGTTCCTTGAAATCTGCATCTCCAGTTTGCAAAGTTTTAATGGAGACAGAAATTAACTGCTGCAATGGCATTAGCAACTACCATTCAAAGCGCAGTAAAACAATGTTGGCAATCAGGAATCCGAGAAATCTGTTTGGACATTCAACCTTGGATGTTGGTTGGATAATGAATGGTTTCAGCATGGCCTAGAGTGTTATACACCTAGACTGAGGTTTGCTCACATGTGCAATGCACCATTCTCACATCTCCTTCAACTGAAAACAGGAGGTAGTGCGATTCCTCTTAATGGATTTCCTCGGATCAAATGCACAAAGATCTGTTGAAACAAATCTTCCTCTCCGTCAACAAGAATCTCGCAGCTTGATTCCTGAAGAGGGATCCGATTCAATGAGGGGTTCCGTCCTGAGCTGTGCTCTAAGGAGAGATGACCCATCCGATCGCTGTGTCTTTGGCAAACATCATCGTCTGTACCAATCAAGGACCTGGCATGGAAGGTTAATCTCTTCCTATTGGATGAAACATACGGTATGAATATACATTCTTATCAATTGACATTTCAAGGCGATGTTGGTACCCTAAGCTTTCTCAGAGTTCTCCTTTAATCCACCGTGTGATCAGTCCTTTATATGACCACCAGGGAAGGTGAGACTATATATGCGACCTTTCCTAGGGCGACTGACTTCTGGGGCTTATTAACATGGAGATGTATTTATCGCCATGGATACTACGCATTGGACAATGATACAATGATACAATGTTTGGTTAAAATTTACCTACTACTTAGGAGAAAAAAAAAAAAATATATATATATATCTCCCCCTATGGGGCATCAATGCAATTTATTGTAGGCAATAAAACTACCTGGCATTGAGGATTCCTTCTTGGTTACCGTATACAACCTTTAACCTCTTGACTGCATTACGTCATTAGGGTTTGATCCTCCTTGGTATCACCGTCATTGGCGATTTTTCAAAATGTGTCCGCTTTAAGCGACCTGTTTGAGTCAGAGGGATGAAGTGACCACTGAAAAATAGGAGGGTAGTTATTATCTAACAACCAAGATTCCCATGGCAGGAAATTCAGGATCCTCAATGCTGTGACCTGGGATAAAAGGGTGTTAGAACCTCTGCATCCTATACCTCTATTCAGTGTATCCCTTTGATTCTTGCCATTTGGGCATTTAAGGATTTTATGGCCTTTGGCTGGCTACAGGATTTGTTCCTAAAGAGGAATTATTTTAATTCTGGGCTGCAGTGCCCTGAGTGAACCAAGTGATCAGCTGATCAATTTGGCCTTTACTCAGCTGAAAACTTTTTAGAATTGGATTATTGGCTCCGCCTCCTGCGGTGCCTATGTCTCTCGGGTTCAGACCTATGGGACAGATCCCCATTAGAACCAGTTACTCGGTTCTGGCGTGAGGTCTGGGCCTTAATGTCACTTGATCTTCCCGAGGATTTTGGGGAACCCTAGGATGGGGCAAATCCCTATTTATTTGTGGGCGTCCCCCCCCTTGTTAATGGGATGTCCGGTGTCCTCCTTAAGGTATCCGGTGTCCCCTTGGGGCCTAGGTGGCATATCTTGCTCCTTTGCCAAACTTATTATTATTATGTACATGGGCAATGCATCAAAGCACAGGGATTTAAATTCCGGATGGTTGTACTCAGACCTTCATTGAAGGGTGTTAAGCACTTTTGAGTACAGCAGAAAAAAAAATTCAATGGGGCTTTGGTGCTGTGTACATTTTAAATTGTAGATAACAGCTCTAGCAGCAGTAAAGTTTTGTTATGGGCTGACTTTTAAATGACATCCTGCAGGCACAACACAGACAGTTGTTTTCATAGGCCTCAGGGTGATCAATAATGTCTAAGGACCCCTTATTAACAAAAATCAGGACAGTACTATTTTTAAAAACTTTTAAATTCTGGAGGTATATGGTGTCTTTTTAGGGGTGCTAGTCTTTTTGCAGTGACCTGATATGACTCATACCTATTTATGCATGGCTGCCCAATTTCTGCCCTCCTATATTAGGAATATGGCTGGGGTAGGACATGGACTCTTTGCCTGATTCCCCCCCTTGTCTGGGTCATAACCAACAGACTGGGAGTCATATCTGGGTCTATGAATAATTATTATATTTAATGCAGGATTAATAAAACATTTACCCTTATGCATTTACACCATGACCTTATGGAACTATCCTATGTATTTACTAATGAGTTCCTGTCATTACAATGAACTGTTACATTTTTATTTTATTTATTTATTTTTTTTCAAAATTTTCCACTGCTTATTACTCGGCAACTTTTGCTAGAAAACATTTTTCCTTGCTCAAACTTCCTAAATATTGCATTAATCATTTACATTTCACTTTCAAATGGTTACTTCCATTACAGTTTACTTGATCAAACTTCTTGCCACAGTTCTACTTCATTTTGCAGCTTCACGCTACATTCCCTTAACTTATGTGTCCCAATAGAGGTTACTTTCACCTGCTCAAGGAGGTTCCTAATCTCATACTCTCATTTATTTGGAGTGGAGATTGAAACTTTACTAAACTCCTTTTTTGCTGAGCCTTCTGGTGCAGTTCCTCATAAAGATACAGTAAGATTGGCCATGACTCAAAAAGTATGTGATCACACTTTCCGACGTCTTTTGGTGTTGAATAAGCTATTGGTGAGTTCATACATACAGGTTGTCCTCTACCCATGTCAGATGCCCTTTATTGGCCCGACTTCTGAGGATTTTGATATATGACTCTAACCAGCATTTACATTTTCCACCATTTCAGACTCAGAGAGGTGTTTCCACACATTTATGATCTGTGCCAAATCTACTGGGGTTGTGGCATTACCACTAGGGACTCACACCTTGCCAGAGTTGGCAGCATGAACATTACCTGCTGTTGACATTTTTAATGCATTTCTATCACATTGCAATTAATAAAAAAAAATCCAAAAAAAAAAAAAAATCTTTTTTTTTAAGTTATTGATTATGTCACCTGATCAATATTTATGATTGGCATATGTAAGAAATCAATAATTATCTCACTAGGGCCTCCATTATATGTAAGAATATTTAATAATAAATATCTTGCGCTCGTACTTCAGTATGTCAGAATATTTATACTGCTCTGAATATAGCAGTGTATTTATTTATGGTTAATAAGCAAAGATCTGTGAAAAAGGAGAGTCTTCACTTATTGCCATAAATCAATGTCGTGAATTCTTTTTAATTGATTAATTTCTTTTTAAAAGCATATACCAATCTTAGTGAGTACAGTCTACAGTGTGGAATATATATAAAAATATTTATTCGCCAGACATGCAAACACGATATATGATCAAACAAGAAGTGACACAAAACGATAACTCTGCATAAAAATACTAACTTCAAATAATCAATGCAATGTGATGTTTAGCTCAATAATGAAAGTGAAACTAAAACAAAGTGAAACCAAAACGAAAGCAAGATTACCATTTCTTCCCAGGTATAGTATAAGCCATAAATTAATGTTCTATATAAACAGACTACAATGGTCTGCGAATCACAGGGCCCAAAGTCATTCCACTGCAGAAGGAATGAGAATAAGCCATGCAAAACGGAAGACTTAAAATTGCAAATAATGCATTTAATCTGATATTAATAAAAATGTATAAAACAAAAATCAGCTTTTTAGAGAAAAATATACTATGGCTTATACGGCTGGGATTGTAATCTCATTACCCTTAAATATGCAATATATAACATATAAGGAAGGAATAAACAATTGTTGAATAAAATCAAATAACATAGCAAGGCATAATTACCACACTTAAAATAGCCGCTAGCTTCAAATCGTTACCAGAGTCCTAAGATGGACGCCTTTCTTAAGATGGTGGCTTCCCTTCAAGTTTCAGATGAATGATGTGGATCAGGGAGTATGTCTGCATGAGTCTATTGAAAAATGTAATAGCGTGTGTGGTGTAAGTGTGAGGTGTGTTGTCAGTAGTGTAAAGTGTGTGCTCTCTCTCATCTGGGTTGGTCTTTTATATGGTAAGAACAAAGAGCTATAAAAATGACCATAAGTAAAACCCAGAGGGATGAAACATTATCCCAATTGGTTGGGATATTCTATACCTAAACTGATGAGATCATAGACACCTCTTTTGATAATTAACCCCATACTTGGATAATAAAATTAAATGATGATTTCTCTATATGTGAGATTAATCATAAAACACAACATAGAACTTTGTCCAGACTACCAGTACATACATAAATGTCCACCTGTATTTCCATTATTCATCTTGGCAAGTAATGCCATTTCAATAATTATATTATTTAACACAATATAATATTTTTATATTGGAATATCTCAAATTATCTCAAGACTGCACCTGGTATTTTGTCTCCAGAGGGCAGTGTCGTACCGTTCATTAGATTTTGTATTTAACATACTTAGAAACAATTACCATTATGTTATCTGATGACCTACTGACCTGTCGGCTAGTGAATAGCCATTACTTATTTGGATTCTGACATAACTGTCAGGCATCCAGACTAGGATAGGAAGATCTATAGTGTCATAAAAACTTACACCAGACCTACACACAAACTTCTCTGAAATGAGGTAATTAGTAACGAGATACACATGTCTTTACACTTATTAGAAAAAGAATTCTAAGTAAGATTATTACTATAAACCCAAAATGTGATATAATGTTCCTAAATATATATATGTATATGCCTTACATAATATAATGACATAATTATGGCTAATATCTTTTCAAATATAATAATGTACCTTTAACATTTATATTTTATATGTCTGATGAAAACCACTGAGCCATTGTCTATTGTTAAATACTTATAGACAGACTGACACTACCATCCCCTTAACATCTGTTATCTGATAGAGATGTCAATGTATAAGCTTATTTATGACAAAAGAAAATAGAAATGTCTGCTGAAAGTATAGGACCCTATTGTAAGCCTGTAAGAGACATTTTGTTTAACAAGTATATATATGAACTTTGTTTCACCTTAAAAACAAGATGGACGCCATCCTGTTCAGAATCTCTTATGCATAATATGAATACATGGCTTTTAAAATCACTTTTCTTTTTACCTATTATTATTTTAATCAACCCCCAATAACCCCGACATTCAATATAGAGAGAAAAGATATACAGTATTACCATAGATAGCTCATTACCATAGATAGCCATAGTCATGCAACACTGTACCCAAATTCAATTTTTATCATTTTTTGAGACAAAAATAATTTTCTCTTGGTGGTATTTAATTACCACAGTTTTTTTTGTTTTGCTATACAAACTAAAAAATACTGAAAATTTGGAAAAAAAACTCTTAGTTTATGTCCTAAAATTTTACAAATAAATAACTTTCTTTGTAAAATCAGGCTAAAATGTATTCTGTTACATTTCTTTGGCAAAAGTAAGCCACATCAGTGTATATTATTTAGTCTGTGTGGAAGTTATATAGGGGTTTATTTACTAATGCTAAAGCGGGCAAAATAAGTCACAATTCTGCAGAGAAACCAATCAACTTCCAGGTTTTATTGCTAAAGCTTAATTAAACAAGCTGACATTAGAAGCTGATTGATTTCTCTGCAAAATTGTGACCAATTTTGCCCTTTCTAGCTTTAGTAGGTAAACCTCATAAAAAAGGCCTGGTTTACTATAGATTGTAGACTCTGACACTTATTGTATACATGTATAAATCAGCTTTTTTGCTAGAAAAAAACTTTACCCCCAAACAAAACTTTGACTTTACCCCCAAACATATCTTTTTTTTTAGCAGAGGCCTTAGAGAATAAAATTGTGGGTTTTGCAATTTTGTTTTTTATGTCACATGGTATTTGCGCAGCGTTTTTAAAAAAAATCTCCATAAGCAGTGCTTTAAGAACCTTTACAGGTTGCCAGTGGAGAGTTACAAAGGAGGTCTAGTGCTAGAATTATTGCTCTCGTGAGGTTCGGGGCAATACCTCATTTTATTTTATTCATTTTTTTTTTTACTATTTCTTTAATTTTTTTTAATCACTTTTATTGCTGTCACAAGGAATGTAGACCCTCTTTTTTCCCCTTTTTTCCTTTTTCCCTTCCCCTTCCATTTTTTCTTTTTTCTTCTCTACCCCCCCCCCCCCCACCCCCCACACACTTTTTTTTCCTTTTATCCATTGTGCTCCCTGCTCCTGAGATATCTTCCCCTTTACTGATCTATATGAATATGTGATATATATGCTACTACAATGTAGAGGGTTTTTTTTTTTTAATATAAAAAAGAACATTTTGTATGTTCACATATATATGGATGTTGATTATATATGTTGCTTTATTCACTAAAAGGTGTGTATATATATATATATATATATATATATATATATATATATATTTTGAGAAGGCCTGCGACACATCTGGATCCTGAGGAAGCCCAAAGTATGCGTGAAACACATCAATCCATCGCATTACAGGATGTGCTGCAATACACCTTCTAAATACTGTATTCTCGCATCATGTTTTTACTATCTTGCCTTCAATAAAATTTATATTTTTAAAATCCCTATTTTATCTAATTGATACTCTTGGGTACACTAAAATCTCCATCCACCTTGTCCACACCTCGTCCACAGGGTCCACCTGTAAGTCTTGGTTTACTTTGCCTGAATATATACTGTATATTTGAAAATTGATCAGTTCTGATGTACCAACTGCCTTTCTCATTTCTTGAATAAATAGCCAGGACAGTACAAATACCCTCCAAATGACCCCATTTTGGGAGTCAGGAGATCAAACAGGAATTAAACTGGATACAACAGGTCTCAGGTTCAGGAACACAGGAGAAGCCGCAGACAAGACAGCAAAGTGTAAATGAACCAGCCACCCTTAAATAGACCGTTTGGGCGCCAAGACCAAAAAGGTCATTGCGCGGGCATGCGCATACGCCTACGTGCCCGGGTCACGGCCGCTGCGCATATGTGTGCGCATTGGTAAACGCCTGTTCGCCATTGAATGGGCAAAAGAGAGGTTTGGGCCTGCGCACTTCAGTGCGCACAGGGAGCGTTATTGACACTACCTATAACATTTTTGGAGGCCCTGGACCAGGACAGTGGAAACACCTGAAAAATAGCCCCATTTTGTAAAAAGCAAACACTCTAAGGTATTTTCTAAAAGGCATAATTAGTCTTGTGAAAAAGATAAACGCTTAACCTCTTTAGGTAACCTATTATAATATGTACAAATATGGACATCATGAACAAATGTCAGGTCTATGTGTATTCTGGCTTAAAAATTAGAGATAAAGCAGTTGAGATCTATATCTATATTAACCACTTGCCGACCGCCGCACGCCGATCTACGTCGGCGGTCAGCCCCTCACAGGCAAAGTGACGTAGGGCTACGTCACTAGCTTGTGAGGGTCTAGGGAGCGAGCGCGCGCCGCCGGAGGCGCGCTCCCACGTGGTCACGGACCCCCCCGCGCGTGTGACCGGCGGACCCGATGTCCGCTGGCCACTCTGCGATCGGCGGGGGAGAGGGAGAAAGTCAGGCAGCTTGTGTAAACAAGCTGCCTGTCATTCTCCCCTCTGTATGAGAGCTGATCATATGGATCTACTATGTAGATCCGTTGATCACTCTGCATACAGCTGAAGCCACAGCCAATCACAGTTAGAATCACGCCCCTAGGGACACACACAGCCCCTCCCTCTCAAATAAAGTTAACCCCTTCACTACCAGTGTATTTTACAGTAACAGTGCATATATATATAGCACTGATTACTGTAGAAATGTCACTGGTAACCCCAAAAGTGTCAAAAATGTCAGTCAAGGGTCCGATCTGTCCGCCGCAATGTCGCAATGTCGCAGAAAAAAATCGCAGATCGCCGCCATTACGCGTTAAAAAAAAAACAACAAAAATGACAAAAATCTTCCCCTTAGTCAGTAAACGCAATAACTTTTGCGCAAACCAATCAAAATACGCTTTTTGCGATTTTTTTTACCAAACATAGGTAGCATAAAACAAATTGGCCGAAAATGTTAAAAAACTTTGATTTTTAAATTTTTTTGGGGGGGGGGATTTCATATATAAAAAAGGGAAAAATATTGCTATTTTTGCAAAATTGACGCTCTTTTTTTGTTTATAGCGCGTGATCAAAAAATCGCACAGGTGATCAAATACCTCCAAAAGAAAGCTCTGTTTGGGGGAAAAAAAGGACGCCAAATTCGTTTAGGTACAGCGTCGCACGACCGCGCAATTGTCCGTTAAAGTCACGCAGTGCCGAATCGCAAAATACCCCCTGGTCGTTTAGCAGCCAAATCCTCCGGGGCTTAAGTGGTTAAGCCCCCCAGGATTTAGGGTTCCTAACTGGTAAATCTATTTTGTTTCATTTTGTAAGATTTTTATTCTCTCCCCCCCCTCCGTGGCACTTAATTTTATCTATTCCATAAAAAGCCAAAAGTAAGGGATCTCTCTGGTGGACTTCTTTAAAATGTCTGGAGAGGCTATGTTTGGTGTATCTTTTTTCTTATGTTAACGTGTTCTCTGATTCTGAAAAAGAGTGGTCTAGTAGTTCTACCAACATATGTATGTCAATGTATGTCACATGTGTGCTGGTACAGGTGATCATCTCCTTAATCCTATATTTCTTTTTTGCTACTTTCGATTTGAACAAATCTTTTCTCCTATTATGATTATGATTTGCCTACATGGCAAACATTTCTGACAACTGTAGAATTAATTTAGGTCAGTAAAAAGGCTAATTTCTTTAGGTGGGGGGGGGGGGGGGGGGGGTTTGTTACATTATGGACAAGTTGGTTTCTAAGTGTAGGTGCTTTCTTACAGTTTCTACACTAACTTAGGTCGTTGGGGAAGTATTTTAACTAGGGTTTCTAGGGTTTTGTCTGAACTCAGGATAGGACAGTGCTTTTTCACAAATCTTTCTAATAATTTGTATTGCCTATTGAAAGCAACGAGGAAGGCCATTTCCATGTTATTGCTTGTCCTTCCCTTCTTATTGTCTGTTAAAAGTGCGTCCCTATCCCTCAGGGTTTCTACATTTCTTTTCTGGTAACCTTTTTCTTTAAATCTTTGCATCAGGATCTCCTCCTGTTCTTCATAGTCCTTCAAATTTCTGCAGTTTCTGTGTACCCTCATCACCTGGCCCTCGGCCATGTTCTCCGTCCATTTCAGATGATGATAACTTTTAATGGGTATGTACCCATTTCTCTTTGTTTGTTTGAAGGTCTAGGTAATCAATGCTCTGATAACTTCAACATCCGGTAAAAGAAATACCATAGTCATTTTCAATAATCTCTTCAAAGAAATTTTGCAATGTTTCCTCTGACCCCTCCCATAAAATGACCATACCATCAATATATCATCTGTTAAACCCCAGGTTGTGTCGATTCACAATGTACCATATATTTGTTCCTCCACCCTTTTGTTCATAAATAAGTTGGCTACGCTCGGGGCATATCTTACTCTTATAGCCACTCACTTTGTTTGGACTTATTAGTTGCCTTTGTACCACAAGTAATTACTGTTCATAGCCATTTTCAGGCCTTCCAGTACATACGCTATTTGTTCTTGTTTTAGATCTGTCTCCCTATGTAGTGCCCACTCTGCACTTCTCAGGCCATACTCTTGTAAATGGATGGATAACTACCTCGTTTTTCTCTTCAATACTTTTGATTGTTTTCCAAATGTTTTTGTTCCTTGATTCGTCCACCTCCAACAGCTTGATATCCCCCTCCACCATTTTCTTAAATAGTTCCAGACGTGACACCTTGGGATTGGGATGTACCCTGCCACCCTAAGTTCCTTGGTGGATCCCATCCCCTGGTTGGTCTGGCTGAACCTTAACCTTCCCGGTTTTTTGGCGATCTCCCCCTTCTTTGGCCCCTGGGTAAAAAATCCCTTCTGTAATTGGGTTCTCTATATATGTAGTATCTTGATATGTTTCCACATATCGTAATGGTGAATACATATGGTAGGTATTATTATTACCTCTGGGTGTCCTAGGGGTTCTGGGTGTATGAGTTCATTATTGGTTCCCTCTTTTAGGGCTGCGGTTCTTATTAGTTTGATGTTTTTTAGTTTGTTCTTTGGCCCTATCCCTAGGTCCTGTTTGTGTGGTTCGTGGTGTTCTTTGGTTGTGGTGTTGAACTTCTGTTCCTCTTTTTCTTCCGAAAGCTCCCTAGATTCATCAATCATAGAAGCATCAGTTGTTTCCTCTTTTCCATATTCTTCCTCTGATTGCCAATTGTATACCTGTTAGTTTTTGTAATCCAACACATCTCTGCAGATTTCTTTTTGTTTCTTATTCTGGATATCCCTATCATATTTTGGACAGCCTCCTGAAGGCTGTTCTCCCTATCTTAGGGACTCTCTAGATTCCGCAAAAGGCATTAGCTGCTCCTTTAATTGTAGTATCACTGCTTCAATGTTTCGCTGTTTATGTTGCCTTCTTTTGACTATCAGTTGAAAAAGGTCATTCTCACTCTTGTTGAAAATGTATACCCCTCTTGCATAAGTGTTTTGTCATTTAAACCATCATTAGTGTTTTGTCATTAAACCATTTAAACCATCATTAGGGGATACATCCCATCTCAGTCTTCTCGGTGTAATCTTTTCTGAGATACAGTATACATTTCTAGTGTTGCAATATCCCATCACACCCTCAACAGTTTTTCCATGGTGTGTTTTAGCTGTTTGGATGAACTTTCCATATCTTGTTTGCTAACTACATTTTCCTGGTTGAACACCTCCTCTACATTAACAGCTCTATTGGACACTATATTGTCAAAAGTATTGGGAAACCTGCCTTCACACGCACATGAACTTTAATAGCATCCCAGGCTTTGTTAGAAGGGTTTGACTATTCATACAGAAAACGCATTTGTGAGGTCAGGCAATGAAGTTGGATGAGAAGGCCTGGCTCTTAGGTCAGGACTCTGTGCAGGTTAGTCAAGTTCCTCCACCCAAACTTGCTCACCCATGTTTTCATGGACCTTGCTTTGTGCACTGGTGCTCAGTCATGTTGGAACAGGAAGGGGCCATCCCCAAACTGTTCCTACAAAGTTAGGAGCATGAAATTGTCCAAAATGTCTTGGTATGCTGACACCTTAAGAGTTCCCTTCACTGCAACTATGGGGACAAGCCTAGTCCTGAAAAACTACCCCATACCCTAATCTCCCTTCCACTAAATTATTTGGACCAGTGCACATATCAGGTTTTTACGCAATATTAAAAAGGTCAAGCTTTTTATGTGATATTTATTGGCACATTTTTTTTTTCCGGTAAATACCACATAATCATTTTTTTTTTTTTTGTGTGAATTGGACTTTATTTACTGCATGCAATAATTGATGCTAATAAGTAACCTGATACCCTTATAGCATGCAGTAAAGCTTTGCAAATTGACCCCTTAGTCTCTTATCCTGAGGTAGAGTCTGAATACAGAAAGTGAAATTGGGTGTGGATATGGTTCAACTGCTCAGTGGGTTAACCACTTTCCGACCAGTCACATTGACTGTACTGCGGCAAAGTGGCTCGTTATCGTCCAGCGGCGTAGACCTACGGCGCTGGACTCCTCCCCTTGTGGGCGGCGCGCGCGCACCGCCGGAGGCTCGCTCCCGCTGATCACCGCCGCTCTTCCCTGATCGTCGGGGAATCTAGTGTGGAGATCCGCCTGCTTGTGTAAACAAAGCGGGCGGATCTCCTAAGTGACAGGCAGGGTCAGATTGCAGGGTTCAGCATAGCTGAACCTGCGATATGTCCCTGTGTCACTCAGTCACCTCCCCCACATACGTCAGTAAGCACCAGGCATACAGTAAATCCTCCCTCTCCAATAAAATTAACCCCTTCCCTACAGTGTCATTTTTACAGTAACAGTAACAGTGCATATGTATAGCACTGATTACTGTAGTAATGTCACTGGTACCCCCAAAAGTGTCAAAAATGTCAGTCAAGGGTCCGGTCTGTCCGCCGCAATGTCGCAGTCCCGCAAAAAAAATTGCAGATCGGCGCCATTACTCGTTAAAAAAAAAAACACCAAAAATGACAAAAATCTTTCCCTTAGTTAGTAAACGCAATAACTTTTGCGCAAACCAATCAAAATACGCCTATTGCGATTTTTTTATCAAAAATATGTAGCAGAAAACAAATTGGCCAAAAATTATAAAAATTTTTGATTTTTACATTTTTTTTTGGGGGGGGGGATTTCATATAAAAAAATTTGAAAAATATTGTTATTTTTTCAAAATTTTTGCTCTTTTTTTGTTTATAGCGCAAAAAGTAAAATTTGCACAGGTGATCAAATACCACCAAAAGAAAGCTCTATTTGTGGGAAAAAAAGGACATAAATTTCATTTGGGTACGGCGTTGCATGTCCGCGCAATTGTCAGTTAAAGTCGCACAGTGCTGAATCGCAAAAAGTGGCCTGGACGTAAGACAGCAAAATCCTCTGGTGGTAAAGTGGTTAATACCTGTGGTGTGTTGTGACACTATTGTGCCAAAAAACACGTTAAATTATATTTAATCTAAACTGAATAACATAGTTGATGTGAACCCTCTGAAACACTGAAAAAAACTCATTGCTAGCAGTACCATAAGTAAATAAATGCGCTAGGTGAATATGTATAATAAAGTGCAAAAGTGCATATAACTGATAAATGCACAGTGCTAGCATTACAATAAATTAAATTTAAAAAATAAATAAATACACTAGGTGAACATATGTAAAAAATGCTCTATAACAAAGTGCTGAGAGCATATAACAATCACAAATGCAAGAAATTAGTGATAAAAAAATAAATAATAATAATAATAAATAAAAAATACATTTATGAGTCCATAAAGAAAGTGCTGTCTGTGCTCTGGCATCAGTGCATTCAAGAAAAAAACATGCTGTTTTGCAGGTGTCTCCACTTGTGCTGCCCCTTAAGGTCTGCACTCACCAGAAAGCTCTCCCTGCCCCGGGGGGCAAATGGCATCATACATAGTGACATAGTAAGAAAATAGTCCATTCAGTTCAACCTGTGTAGGTATGTATCCAAACAAAAAAGAACTCGCTGCTCCAGGTGAAACAGGAAGCCTAATGAGGTCACGGGTGCCTGACTCGGCTCGCCTCCGCATAAGATCAACATTAAAGAACTGGCCGCACTCCATGATCCATCAAAATTCTTGTTTAATGAACGAACATCCCGAGTGTTACAAGCAGTACAAATGGTAGATGCGTTTCACACACTAACAGGTGCGCTTATTCATTACCTAATTGTGTATGATTTACCAGTGGCTACTGCATGGATAATATAAACCTAAAATCAACCTCTGAACTAATAATCTTGCTCCAACAACAATACATACTTTATTTAATCTCCCTATTAAATCTATATACAGACATTGGGGTTGTACTCCCTTTACCTCTCCCCTCCTGCATGGAAGAAGAAGTTTTTTCAGTATTTTAGGGGATTCACATCAACTATATTGAATTGATTAGTCACAGTGGTTCACTTTTCATAGGATACTCACTCAGTTGCAATTAATTTATTTATTTGTCTCTTTCGTTCTTTATTAATCACCTTTGGAAAACCACTCAATTGCACCACCATCTTTCATCTTTATTAACTTGGCACATGAGCACTTTGTGATTTTTATTGTATTTTAGTGGATTGATGAAGAGTTTTAATATTTAAAATTGATATTAATTATTTTACATATTATGGTTCACCGATTTTAGAAAATTTGCACGGATTCTTTTATTCCTTTTTTTATCCTGTGTTTAAAAATCCAGAAGGTCTGGCATCCAGATCCAATTTTTCTTAATCATTTCAATAGGGTATTGTGCATGCCTTTGAGCTGGGAAGAGCTGCCTATTTTCCTGTTTTAGCCCACTCCCCTAGGGCAATGAGTGCTTCTGGGTTTTTTTGTCATCAGGCTCTGTATCTCAGATCCATCCAACTATAACTTTGCCTTCTGTACTTACATTCTCTATGTATATGTCTAATGTGTTTGCCTTGACAGGTGCTACTTTTGGTTCAGGGGTTCTGTAAGTGGCTTCTAAATGCAATTCATTTCCTTTTTGTCTGGGTATTCTTTTGCCGGGCTGGTTCATCTGTGTTTGTGTTGGTATGCCCACCCCTCTGCTTATGGATGTCCCTAAGTTGCGTAATTATCATCAAGCTGTGTCGTTCAATGGAGAAAATAGAATTTTAGTAATCCTTCCAAGTGCTGCTCAAAGCTCCTTCTCATCAAACGCTTTTGTTTTCTCTGTGGCCTGCTTGCTACATCTGAGCAGGTAGGAGGAGGGAGGAGTTAGAACCTAAAGGGGGCTGGTTTTCCGTTCTTTATGTGCCTAGTTTCTATTTCTCCAGTAGACGGCAGTAAAACCCTAGGTTGCTTAAAAGTACACTCCATGATAAGCAAATATTGCCTAAATACAAAGAAACCATACTGCCACTTGTATTGAAGAATTAAGTCCTCTTGCTCTCTCTAGCAGCAGACTTGATGCAACCACATTATCTTCAGGACACTCTCTAGCATCCCCTTGACTGATAACCCGTCCACTGACTCTTCTAGCAGAAGGGGTGGCCCTCACAAGACAGGCCCCATGACACAGATCTGTACGCACTGTAGGATCACTATAGAATCAGATACTTTCCAGTGTCTCCCTTCCAGTCAGTTCTGCAGGACCTCTGGGTTCAGCTTTTCTCTGGCTCTCAGGCCCTAAGGCGGACCACCTGAAGCCCTATAGCTGCTTCTACAGAGGAGGGGCAGCCACCACCTCCCTCCGGGACCCTGCTCTCCAGCTGAAAGACTCCAAGCACTTGTGCCCTTGGCACTTATACAGTATCTCAGCATGCACTGAGACACTTTCCTTTGCCAATCACCAGGGCTGTAACAAATGCCTGTGCACTCACTTGTCAGGTTTCCTCCCACTGTCCAATATACCTCCCTATTGGACCAGTGTGAAACATTTCAGACAAGCTGAGCACAAGCCTGAGCACCATGAGCAGACCTCACTATTGGATCCTGCTCTCTGGTAGGCAGGGAGCAACATATATTTACCTGGCAATCTCTCTGGACAGCAGAAGGACCCAAAAACGATACTCTTTCTGTAGCACCTACCCAAGAGGGAGCTACACATATTTGAATCTTGGTGTTTTTTCTTCAAGATCTGCCCAGAAATCCAGCATGAAGCTTTACATGAGTTCCCTGTCATAAAGACCAGTCAATGCTTCTCTGTTTCCTTTTGCAGGGTAACTGGTCATGTGTCTACCTCGTCCTGTCATTTTCTGCAGGCAGCCTTTAGTGGGTGGGGCCTACTGTGTACCTCCCACTATTCTGCTCCCTGCACAGGCTATGTGCAGCACAGTGATGGTGTCACTGCCCCTTACAAGCTAAAAACCGGGTATGCAAAAGCAATTGGTACGCACAAGGGAATTGCAGCGTTTATGGTTATTGGGCCATATACAGTATTTACAATAACGTTTTTGTGCTTGGAGTTTAGTTTAATTATCAGTAAGCGGTGTCCCTCAATAGACTCCAAGAAAATAAGTTTACTGTGAGTACAAAAATGTTTTGTTGCTGTGATCTGACTTCCTGTTAGAGGGTATCTATGTTCGTACTCCATGGTCCCGCTGTATGTAGGAATGCAGCCACCCTTTTTTGCTTGCTCCTGAAATGGACTATAGGATGTGTAGTGTGCATAAAGCAGTGCACATAACAGGAACTAATGTGCATTGCTCATTCCAGAGGAAGTAAGGGAGAAAAGTAGAGGTTTAGGAGCGCATGGAGGCAGAAAAACGCAGTATGAAATGATTTAATGAAAAAGAGATTACAAGCCATTATTCAGTGTATGTGTAAGGATTATATTAGAAAATAAGGATATTGTTTAGTGTCATTTTAGCAGTTCTAATGCTAAGACAATTTAAAGCGGTAATAAACCCCAAACCAAAAATGTACCAGCTTACAGTCATTAGATTTGATGGCTGCATTTGTTTTCTTTTTTAGGCTTTTTCCCTCTGTATTCACCTTGTTACCTGGCCAGTAACACACCTCCTTTTTTTAGAGCCCCCCCCTCTGCATGAAGAAGCAACTGAGACACCTTTGGACAGCAGCAATGTCAGTCTGGAGGAAGGGAAATGTTAGATGCACTAGCAGATTTAAATACACCAACAAACTGAAGTCAAACACCAGCTAATGCTTTATAAGCAGTTACAGCACCGCTTTTGTTAATTTTTTATTTTTTTTTAAAAAGCTGATAAGTATAAGCACCCCTGTCAGGGGTAAATGGTTTCTCTTAGCCCTTTAATTGCTACATCTGCAGGGCAGCTTGTTCTGTTGAAAAACAACAGACTTACTGGCAGGATCACCAGATGAAAATAAAACAAAGAAAACATAAAAAGAAAATGAATGCAGTCATCACATCTAAGAATTGGTAAGCTACAATATACAAGATGTTTGCTTTCCGTAAGCCCAGTTGTGACTGCTTTCATTTAAAGTGGAGTTCCACCCAAAAGTGGAAGTTCCATTTAGGGACTTTTTGTTCCCTTACATGCCACATTTGGCATGTCATTTTTTTTTGGGTGGGGGGAGTGGGTACCTAGTTTTGACAGGTACCCAGCTCCCACTTCCACTTGGGCCGCCTAGGTAACTCGGGCGGAAATTCTCCTCTCCCCCTCCCTCCCTGCAATCTTCTGGGACACATCAAAGGTCCCAGAAGATTGCCTGGCCATTGAAGAGGCTATGAAGCTGCAGGCTGACACAGCAGGGTACCCACACTTGTGCTGCCGGCGCCGGGGAGAGGACCTAAGGGTTTGGGTGGCCGCATCGCTGGATCGTGGGACAGGTGAGTATGTGCTTATTAAAAGTCAGCAGCTACACTTTTTGTAGCTGCTGACTTTCAATAAACACAAAACCAACTGGAACTTCACAGTTAAAAATAAACCTGTTTATCAAGACATATGAGGGCTGCCATTGCTAATCTTCTGAAAAACACTACTTGCCTGCTATGTTGTCTCCCTGGGTTCACTAAAAAGAACAAATATACAGATGGGGAAAGTCACAGTTTATTTAATATCAATATTTATACAGGAGGGTCAAAATGACAATTGGAACATTTTTCAAAGGAGATGTCATAAATAGGAAACGTATATGTTTATTTTAGATAAGTTTAACCCCTTAGTAACTCCTGCAGCCCATTAGTAACCAAAGAAAGTTTATTTATGGCTTAATATGGGGGAGTGTTCCTGCAAAAGACCATAGATTCTTAAATAAAATAAAAAATCACAGGTATTCCTGCTCCACTCCTGCTTTCCACTGCCAGAAATGGGCTGTACTTTACAGGACAAGTCCCGGAGGCATTGGAAGGACAGTAGTTCCAAATGACAAATCTTTCTGCCAAGAATATATTGAATTAGAGATCAACCTATTATCGGCAAAGCCGATATATCAAGGGCCGATCTGCACTTTCCCCAATATATCGGAATTGGCCACCAAGGTGACCTACATTTCGGCAAAGTGCTGTACCGGAGTGATGCCTTGCAACTAGAGGCATCACCCCGGTACCGGCGTCCATAGCCGGCGGTCGGCTGTCTTGTAATGACAACCGATGCGGCTGAGACGCCCCCCCCCTCCCGCCGCCTCCCGTGGCTCGCCCGGGTCTACCGTCCCACCGGGAGACCCGGGCAACCAGCCTGCACGGCCGCCAAAAACCCGGAAGTGATGTCATGAGATCACTTCCGGAAATTCCGGGTACTGGCGCCAGATTTAAAAAAAAATGACAGTATTCAAAACAGCCAAACTTGGCGTTTTGAATGCTTTTAAGTGCAGATCCCTCCACAAGAGTACCTGTAAAGTAAAAAATGTACGAAAATATCGGCCGATATGCAATGACCAAAATATCAGTATCGGTAATGAAAAAACTATCTCGGTCGATCACTACATTGAATACACTGCCTTGTCTTGATATCAGGTTGAAACCAATGTATAATAATGTATAGTATTAGGACTTAAATGAAGTCTTGGGCATATAGCATGAGTTTTATCTGCAAATTTGAAGATAAGAAAACTGAGGATAAACTGTTTATTTTGACACAGGAAATAAGGCCTTTCAGAAATGATAAGGTGGCTTTACAACCATCTGAATCACTTCTATTGACCAGCTAGGAGCTTGCTAAAGTAAATCTAAACATACTTGACCGCAAGTTTGTTTATGACCTGTTACTGTGACATTGCATTCCTACAGCAGCAACATCATAGGGTTGAAGGAACTGCGTGCTCCCTGTGCTTCATTTGTCTTTTGGAATTGTGGGTTTAAACTCAGTGTAAACTCCCTATAGGTCACTGTTGGAGCTTGCACTGGGTTACTGACCTTCTCTCCTTTCCCATATCAGTGTACAGGCTTAAGCACTACATCCTGGGAGGAATTGGACATTCTCCCCTATCCCCAGGAAGCACCAGGAACAGTATTTTAGAGGTCGGTCCAATGAATGGATAAGTGTGGAGCATGGGAAAAGCAAATATCAGCGAGTGGTAGAATGAACTTTTACGAGAACCTGCTACTGCCTCTTTGCCCTCAAGAGAACAATAGTTTAAAAGAAGCAAATGCATCAGTTATAAAAAAAATATCCCAAGCTTTGAACATCTCATAGAGCACTGTTCAGTCCATCATCTGAAAATGGAAAGAGTATGGCACAACTGCAAACCTACCAAGTCATCGCCGTCCACCTAAACTGGCAGGCGTGGCAAGGAGATCATTAATCAGAGAAGCAGCCAAGAGGCCCATGGTAACTCTGGAGGAGCTGCAGAGATCCACAGCTCAGGTGGGAGACTCTGTCCACAGGACAACTATTAGTCGTGCACTCCACAAATCTGGCCTTTATGGAAGAGTGGCATGAAGAGAGCTATTGTTGAAAGAAAGCCATAAGAAGTCCCGTGAGACCAAAATTTAAATTTTTGGCCTAAAAGCAAAATGCTATGTGTGGCGAAAAAATAACACTGGACATTACTCTGAACACACCATCCCTACCGTGAAACATTGTGGTGGCAGCATCATGTTGCTAAGATGGTTTTCTTTAGCAGGGACGGGGAAGCTAATCAAGTTGATGGGAAGATGGATGGAGCCAAATACAGGGGATTCTTAGAAAAAAAAACCTTTTAGAGTCTGCAATAAACTTGAGACTAGGGCGGAGGTTCGCTCTCCATCCAATCTGACAGAGCTTGAGCTATTTTGCAAAGAAAAATGGGCAAACAATTCACTCTAGATGTGAAAAGCTGGTAGAGACATACCCAAAAAGGCTTGCTGCTGTAATTGCAGCAAAAGGTGATTTTACAAAGTCTTTACTCAGGGGGGCTGAATACAAATGCATGTTACACTTTTCAGATATTTATGTAGACATTTTGAAAAGCATTTACCATTTTCCTTCCACTTCACAATTATGTGCCACTTTGTTTTTGGTCTATCACATAAAATCCCAATTAAATACATTTACATTTTTGGTTGTAACATCACAGAATGTGGAGAATTTCAAGGGGTATAAATACTTTCTTAATGCAAAGTAAATTCATATCACATGAGAGGCTGCATTCACACTTGAGCTGAGCGTCTTTGGTCATTTTTACAGGCTTTTTTTTTTCACGTTTTAGCGTTAGTGTTATCTTGCGTTCGTACATTTTTTTTATGTTTTTGCAGGCATTTTTTTGCTTAGGAGTTTTTAATTAAAGTGCTACTAATCCCAGGACCCTGCATTTGCTATATCTGGTCTCCTACAGTACACAGAACATGGAAATGCCATTATTTTAGTAAATATAAACTGCTAAATACCTTTTCTTTTCAGCAGTATATAACAGTCTTGTGACTTCTATAAGTGTCTGGTTAAAGCTTGTAGGACGAGTTTTCATTCTCATCTGACTGTCCTGTGAGGCTGCAGAACCCCTGACCCTCTGTCTGGGCAGTTCTGACTGGCCCTATGCTGATCACATGCACTCTCCCAAGAAAAAAAGAACTCTCTAGAAATACGCACCAAACTGAGCATGTGCCTAGTGACTCCAAAGGCTCTGTCTTATCAGGAGACTGATTGTGGACAGTGGAAGAAGGGGAGGATCAGAAATGATAGGATCAAACAGCCTTTTTACACAGAGGATTAACCCTTTAGGTTCCACAGTGAGTATAACAAGCATGCTTTATTGCATATACAGACTGATTTTACTGTTGTGGGTTAAGTAACACTTTAAATTTTAACCAATGGGAAGCTAGCTACTAGGGAAAAAAAACACAATATGTGCATTTTCAGGCATTCACAATGAAGTCTATTGCCACCACATCGCTTGAGACTTGTAGCTCAAAAGAAGTTTATGTACTTTTTCCAGCAATAAGCATCAAGAAACACTAAGTTCATATAAACAGGTACAACTAAAAACCATGGGATTTAGGAATATGAGAGTTTTGGAACTTTGAGCTACAAACACACAGATGTGAATAGGGCCTTAGGATTCCTCAACATCTCTGGTTAGATTTACTTTAACCATGTTTGTTGACTTTAATAAACCACATCCACGAAGTCCAGCTAGAAAAACTTGAGGCTTAGGGACATTGCTTGAATTGTCCTGTTTTGTCTGCGTGCTCAATTGCTTCGGAAGATAAACCTGTGAAAAGTTCTCTCTTCTCATGTGGCTACTATGAGTCTGCATTGAGTGTGTCACTTTCTGTCGCAAATTGGTCTGCAAGAAACAAAATGTAAACAGTGTGGTCACAACAGCTTTTGAAAAAATGAAATCCAAACTCTAGCCAGAAAAGTTGTATCTGCTCCTGTGAATACCCCAAATATATTAGAAGATAAGACTAGGAGGTATGGCTTCTCAGCTCATAGTAGTAATAGTTCTGCAAGACTGCTTGTGTCAAGATGTAAATGAACACACATTTATTTTTTTAGTAAGTTGTCTTATCCTTGCGTGCAACCACTGCTTTGATATAGCTGGGTGAAACCTTGATTACTGGGTCTAGCAGGAAAGAACAATATGTCAATGGCTAGAAGGCCTGAGCTCTTTCTTCCCTTATCCCCTTACGTCCCTGAGCATTTTTCTAGTCTTGGTTGTGCACCTTACATTTTTTTTTGTTTGTAGTCTACCCTCACATATTATACACTTTTTTTCGGGAGAGATGTGGCTTACATTTTGTAGCAGATTTTGATCCATGTTCACCTTTAGTCACCGTTCACATTAGGTCGCTCCGACTTAGGGGGCGACCTGTGAAGTCTCGTGCAGCGCGACTTCAGCGCGACTTGCACGGACTTCACATAATGGAAGTCATTGCAAGTCGCCTCCAGGTCGCCCCGAAGTAGTACAGGACCCTTTTTCTAAGTTGGAGCAACTTGTGTCTCTCCTATTAGAACGGCTCCTGTACTACACAGTGGGAGTGACGGTGCACGACTTGTCAGGCTGACCAAGTCGCCTGACAAGTCGTACCAGTGTGAATAGAAACGAATTTTATTTCCTATGTTTTTAATTATTAAAAAAAATAGTTACGTTGTTTTAAAAAAACAACTTTTACATAATTTGAATATCGTCACATATTTACCTTAAAATATAACAGAGAAAGTCTTCTAAATTAAAGGATATAAGATAAGTTTGTTTTATTGTACCAGTAGAATGAGAAAGTTCAAGGTAACATTTTGTGTATCAATAAAGACCTTTTTCCCAACTTGATGCTATACTCCAACGCATAGAAGAACAAATCTGTTTGCGTAAATTGTTAGCATAATATTAGGATAAGAGCAAGCTGAGTATGCAGGGATACAGTTTAGCAGGGCTAAATTGCCTCTTGTATATGTAAGCATTTAATGCTTATGCTAAAAACGCTGACCAATCAGCTCCTGAGCAGCCAGCGATTTTCTGCTCTCATGCTAGCTGGGACCTGCAGAATCCTGATGCCTCTTGTAATCAGCACTAGGATCAAAAGCCAATGCCCTAGAGCAGGGGTCGCTTAGTTTACTGTGCTTTAGACTGTAAGGAGGCAGACTAGGGCCAATGGGAGTAGAAAATGCCCTATTTCTGGTGACAATGAGAGGAATAGTGCCCCATCGTTGATGTCAGTGGAAGGAATAGTTCCCCAAGAAATAGTTCCCCATTGTTGGAGTCAGCTGAAGGAATAGTGCCCCATCGTTGTTGTCAATAGAAGGAATTGTGCCCCATTGTTGGTGTCATTGGAAGGAATTTTGCACCATTTTATGGTGTCAGTGGGAGGAATGGTGCCCCACTGTTGGCTTCAGCGACAGGAATTATGCCCCAATGTTAGTGTCATTGGAAGGAATAATGCCCCAAAGGCCAGATAAAGACAAGCAAAGACCTAGAGATGACCACTTTTACTGTAGAAGTGAACCCTAACTAAACTGTGTTGTTAAACCAAGATTTCCCTGCTTGTAAGACTTGAAGCAACAATCTTTCATAAGTAGGGATCCACTTTGTTTATTATCCATTGAGGGACAGGGGAATATAGTAAATTCATAGACATTTGAGCTAAATGCAACTGCCTGCAGGTGGTGGACACTGGCAAACAGAAAAAACATTTCACTTACTATACCCCGCAACTAACCATCATGTCTAAGGTTTTTGCTCATGTCCAAGGAGAATTGAAGTTTTTTTCTTTGCTATTTTTCTTTCTATCAAGATACTCAGTTATGCTTTTTCACTTAAGTCAAGACATGTATTAAGCTGTTTGATCTAGTCTCTATTCAAAAGATATCAAGAAAGGAGGTTGGAGGTTTTACCCTGACCCCACTGGACCAAAGATGTGGGGTCTGCCTGGAATGTGACCTTAAACTGAGCTATGCCTCTGGTGCCCCACTTTTGTTAACCACAGACTGCTTTCCAGTTTCAGAGCAGTGACATTTTGTCCTATCTCTGACTCATTGAGGGTGTGCCTATGCAAGATGCGAATACGTCTTGGTGAGTGACTACATTTATTTTCTGCTATGGTGCAGGCAATTGCAGAGTGCCATACAGGGGCAGAGCAGTGACTCTTACTATCCTGTGCCCATTCTCTGACAGTTTTTTTTTATTTTCTCATTTTTCTTGGGTGTTTTTCCTGGCAGTCCTGTCAGATACAGACAGTGCCGCCATCTAGCATTCTATATCTGCCTCTCAGTGCTTTTTGGGATTCAGTTGCACACAATACTGGCACAAAATTGGGACATATCTCCATTGTGGCCAGTCTTTGTTGCCTTTTCAGTGTTGCAGTTCATTTTTGAGCACTCTCTCCTTGCTGCCATTTATAGGGCAATACTATCCTCTGTCTAATAACCCCTTCTGTTCTAGCAGCTGGAATTTTTGTGAGTTCTTACATTCCTATACATGTGGTTCTTTCCTGTATTTACTTGGCAGCTCAATATGGCGGATCCCAAGTATACTGGGAGCATTCCCCCCCCCTGTGGGTTTCGCTGCCTTACATTCTACTGGCAGCTTGGGGATTGTCTGAAGTGTCCCCCTTAAGGACCCGGCAGAAGACAACCTAGATTATTATCCCCTACTGGAGTCCTTCCCCCTTTTAAGCCTGCATCTTTGCATGTCTGGTGTAGCACCTTCCTCTGTCATTATCCAAGGATATTCCTGCTACATCAGGTGACCTTGTCTTGCTCCCCTACTATTTGTTGTGATCATTCGTTGGTCTCCCCAATAGGAGGCAACAAATGTAAAAAAAAAAATCCTGGGACCCCTTTAAATTCAAGTTTTTCCTCATCATCAGCTTCTTTACCACTACCTGAACCTAAAATCTGTGCTGGATTTTTCATTCTTCTAATCTCTACATACTGTCAGTTTGTGTGTGATTAATGATTCACTAGTTTCTATTGCTACCTCTTCATCAGCAAATACTTCCAAACCCGTTTGTGCTCAACCCTTAAGTATGCCTGAGGCTCCTATCATTTCTGACTACTATTCAGATACATCACAGCTTTTCCAGTGGAATTTTATTTTAATTGGGTCATGGAGGATACGGACATGCTCATTGCTCTGTCTAATCTGGCTGACTATGCACACTCAACCATACCTTAGTGGATTATGTGTTCCCATTTAGGGACTTTACTGATGTTCAGGTAAGCCATGAACTAACTGAATTGTATAAATAACTAACATGTATACCCAACTTTAAGCCCAGAATGCACTACTAGTTTTATTTCGTTCAACCCAGTGGGTTGAACACAAAAAAAAACACAGCTCAGGTCAGAGCCATTGTTCTAACAATCCAATGTTAATACAGAGATCTTCTCTGCTGTGCTATTGTGTTCTGACAGGGGGACGCCCCTCCCCTCCACCGCCAGTACACTGTAGTCAGTGCTTTCAGCCAATGGAGCTGGTCGGCAACACGTTTTCGGTCATGACCCTTCTTTCGGACCCTTCTGTTGAACCGGCTGCCGTACACAGGGGCAGAATGTCTCCCGACATTCCGCCCATGTGTACTAGGCTTTAGAGCCCCTTTTTTAAATCCCAGATTGAGTTAACTGGAACGACTCTCTGCCCACCTGTCACAGTGACTTTATTTTGTAAAACATGACAATGGCTCACATATTTTTTTAAATTCTGATTAACAGTGGCATTCCCAAACCTCCCAATTCTTGCTCTTCACTGTAGGAGATCTATTGATGATGTAGCAGGATCTCAGGTTACATCTGGTACAGCTGTACTGTAAAATCTTTCTCCCATGTGGACTTTCAAAATGATACCTCAACTTTTACCAGTAGGTTATTTTTGTTCTAAGTTCTTATGGAAACTCTTCTGTTCTGCTCAGGTTCATCCTGCAGCTTTTTCTCTGGACCCTGTATTCTGGTATTAGATCTTTGGATTCTTCTTTATTTTCTGGATCTCAGTACCCTAATGTATGTAATCCAAAATTTTGTAAGCTCTCCACACCCTAAGACTTTACTCCCTGATGTTTCTGGAGCCTGCCTTGGGGTAATTTTCCCCCTCTCTTACTTTAGGGTTTCTTGATCTTAAAATATATGTAATTCCTCACCTTTGCAAAACAACCCATTCAATTTAAAATAGAAATGAAAGGCAAAACATTTGTGTATAAATATAAAAAAAGCATGATAAATAACTTTTTTCCCTGTTTTTATAAGTGATTTCATACCCTCTGTTCTCAGCTGCATAAGAGCTGGGGGAGGAGAAACAGCAGCACGAGCTGTCACAAGGGGCGTTAAAGGAAGACCGTCTTTTTTTTTATTTTTAGCGGGTCAGCTGCGATGGAGGAGAAGACATCAACGGAGAGAGAAGATGGAGAAGAAACCATTGGAGGAAGAAGCCAGCAGAGGGAGAAAAAAACACCAGAGAGGAAAGAAGGAGAAGACTGGAGGAAGAAGACATGTTGGAGCTACGACATTCTTCATTTTTAATAAAGAACTTGTAATCGGTTGTTAAGGACGCAGCGGCCAGCTTCCTGGCCCACTCCTTAGCAACCAGCTATATACAGTGTGTTTACAGTGTGTTTAGAGAAAAAAATTAAAATGTATGAAAACTGAATGCAAAACCGCATCAAAATGAGGGTTTAAAAACGCAAAACGCACTGCAAAAGGTAGAATAAGGGAATAATAACCGCGCTAAAGGAACAGATAAATTAGAACAGCAGCAACTTCAAGTGTGACCACACCCTAATAAATATTATACATATAAGTCGCGCTAAATATTAGATGGAGATGTGAAGTCCATAAAAGTCCAAAACAATATTATTGATAAATTCCAGGACCAAACTCCCTTAAGGGTATGTGCTTACCAGATGAAGGTAAGGAAAAGGCAGTCTCGCTGCGTGGAAACTTGTCACCTTGACAGTAGATCCAAGCTTCTATGATCGATCAACTCAGTGGACATGGGATCATGAAAAGCAAAAAAAAGTACCGCAATAGCGTAAAACCCAACAAACAAATTGTGACTATCACCAAAGGTGTGGGTAAATGAAAATTGTGATGTGATATGACCTCCACCACAATAAATGAAATAAATAAATCATGCAAAAATATAGGGAACTTAGGGTGAATAACCCCTACCAGAGAGGTTAAGGGTTGATGCCTTGAGTGATTAATGTGTATCGGTTGGAGTAGCCTCTTACCAAACAAAAAAAATAATGACACAGTGAAGAAAACGTTGAAAAAAAGGTAATCGTGCTGAACCACCACCAGCTGAATTCGCCTCTTACCCTGGATAGATATAGATTAGCCAAAGTGCACTAAACAAATCCAGTGTACCACTCAGGAGCCAGCAATTTCACACCTGTGAGAGTTGCCTCTTACCACATATGAAGTTGTATCAAGCCTGTAGGGTAAATCAAGTGGCCAAAGACCGACCCCAAATTGAATCCAAGCCTGTGTATATACGAATAACCAGGGGATCCGACCAGAGGTGTAGGTAACTGGGTCTCAGAAGTTTCAGCAATATAGGATATCACCACCATAAGAAGAAAGAAAGGGCTCCCATAGCGTAAAACCATAAAAGCATTTTATTCCATAAAAGCAAAAAAACTTACAAAGACCAGGAATGGGTGAGCAATGGAGGTTGCCGCCGGCCGGACGGCTCCGCTCGTCCGCACTCGTGGGTCGCAGTCAGATGACGTCAGTACGCCGTTGCACTGCAAAAGGTGTCTGAAACATGCAGCATGCGCAGCAACAACATGCATCATGTGTGACCCTTGGGACACAATTCCCCCAACCGATACAAGGCACTATTCCTTTTACACCAACAACGGGGCATAATTCTTGTCACTGATACCAACAATAGGGCCCAGAACACTATTCCTCCCACTGACAGCAGTGATGGGAACCTATTCTTCCCACTGTCATCAACTGCAGGGCCTTATTCCTTCCCCTGTCACCAATGATGGGACACTATTACTCTTACTGACACCAACTTCAGAGACCTATTCCTTCCCCTGTCACCAATGATGGGGTACTATTCCTTCCCCTGATACCAACAATGAACATATGTGAAACCAGAGCGCTAAAAACCTCCAACACAGGGGATGGGTATGATGAGTCAATTAAAAAAGCAAGGAGAAGGGGGAGGGGGGGGAGGGGGAGGGAAAGGGACAAAAGCAAAACACTAAATAAAGCTGATGGAATAAATTTACTGTATTGTATGGGATCGACGTGTAGTCAGAAAGGAGTAGTCCATAAACACTGAGCCGCTCTTCCACAGACCAAGAGGAGATTCTGTTAGAGCGCTTCTCCTTTTTGTTTTTTTGCTCTAAGTGTAGACAGTTTAATAATACATAAGAAGCAATGTGTGTAGTAACTCACAAGACATAAGTGAAAGTCAGGCTGTGTAACATCATCAGATCTTTAAAGCATCCTCTGGGGGGAGGGAGGTGGTGATGTCCAATCCAAAAGCGCCGTCCGTGGCTGAGTAGATGTTTAATGGGAGGAAAAAAAGCCGGCAGCCTCCCGCCTCAGTGTACGATGAGCGGTCAGATGGAAGTGACCGACGGCTGCAAGGTTCCGTGGATGGATGGACGCTCTCCCGTCACCAGGGGTGGTGAGTTCAAACAGCAAAGGAACGGCAGGCACGACGCGTTTCTGAGCATGCGCGGGGTCGATGTACCCGGCACGCTCTTTCCTCAGGTGCTGGAGAGCCGTGGACTCTACAAGGTTTATATCTAGCTCAGTTAATTAGTGATTCACCGCAGCTGGAACAAAAGGGGAATGCCTCGGGATAAAAAGGATTTGGAACCAGAGCTGAAAGCAACCAGTTCATGGAAGGACAACAACTTTAAAATCAATTATACTTGAATGTACAGCATTAAAAACATAAACAATTAAAAGCATATGTTAAAGGTGGATTGTACTCGATTGGCTGGCCACAAATTCACATGTATGGGGCTGAAACAATAATTTCTCATAAGAATCAGATATATACCAAAAATGGATGATAGGAGATAATCAGTGATAATATTCAAAGTTAGACGAATGAGCATGAACTGATCATGACTCCTAAACATGATAATAAAGATAAAATTACAAATATATATGTACATGAAAAATCATGACTTTAATGAAATTATGAACGTTTTAGAGGTGAAATACACTCTAAACCTATGGACACTAGGTATGTGGAAGGGGAAAAGGGGGACAAAAAAATTGTGATATTAATGTATTTATGACTAATAGTCCAAGAAGACATCATGTAACATAATAAATTATTATGACATGATGGAACATGCATCAAGCAGCACAATACACAAAAAGTATCGTAAAGGATCTATATAAATCTATAACAACCTATAAATGTAAGGTATGTAAAAAAATATAAATATATAAAAAAATAAAAATATATAAAAATATATATATATATATATATAAAAATGTGAATACATACATCTATGAGAAAACTATCTGGTTGAAAGGGTATAAACGGCTCAAATTAAAAGATCCATGTGTGTAGATGGATAAAGGGAAAAAGAAAACTAATAAAGGCGACATATCATACAAGGGACCCGTCTGTATGTGATTGTTGACAAATAGATATGTCAAAATGGAAGATGTATATATATATATATAAGGTTATCAAAAAAAGGGGGGGGGAAGAGAATAACCTATTGTGCTATTTGGGACAAAAGAGGAAGAGGAGGAAGAAAGGAACCTCAATTATAGAATAGTGTGTACATCTAGTTCCTCGTTCAATCCTCGAGGGGCGAGAACGTCTAGCGTGTATATCCAAAAGGTTTCACGCATACATAATTTGGAAAAACGTTCTCCTTCTGGCAAATCTTTCGAAATGGATTTAATGACCCAAATTTCAAGTCCCTCAGTCGATTTTCCATGGACTTCTGAGAAGTGTCGCGGGACTATGTTGTCTATTGTTTAATATGCCCGTGTCAGTTTCTTTATGTGGGTCGCACCATCAGACCGGTAAGACAGCGGTTTGGAAAACACCGCCGTCTCATTGAAGGTGGGAGTGACCTTCATAGTGTCCCGCGACACTTCTCAGAAGTCCATGGAAAATCGACTGAGGGACTTGAAATTTTGGTCATTGAATCCATTTCGAAAGATTTGCCAGAAGGAGAACGTTTTTCCAAATTATGTATGCGTGAAACCTTTTGGATATACTCGCTAGACGTTCTCGCCCCTCGAGGATTGAACGAGGAACTAGATGTACACACTATTCTATAATTGAGGTTCCTTTCTTCCTCCTCTTCCTCTTTTGTCCCAAATAGCACAATAGGTTATTCTCTTCCCCCCCCCCTTTTTTTGATAACCTTATATATATATATATATATATATATATATATATATATATATATATATATATACATACATACATCTTCTATTTTGACATATCTATTTGTCAACAATCACATACAGACTTGGGTCCCTTGTATGATATGTCGCCTTTATTCGTTTTCTTTTTCCCTTTATCCATCTGCACACATGGATCTTTTAATTTGAGCCGTTTATACCCTTTCAACCAGATAGTTTTCTCATAGATGTATGTATTCACATTTTTATATATATATATATATATATATATATATATATATATATATATATATATATATATTTTTTTTTTTTTTATATATTTTTATTTTTTTATATATTTATATTTTTTTACATACCTTACATTTATAGGTTGTTATAGATTTATATAGATCCTTTACGATACTTTTTGTGTATTGTGCTGCTTGATGCATGTTCCATCATGTCATAATAATTTATTATGTTACATGATGTCTTCTTGGACTATTAGTCATAAATACATTAATATCACAATTTTTTTGTCCCCCTTTTCCCCTTCCACATACCTAGTGTCCATAGGTTTAGAGTGTATTTCACCTCTAAAACGTTCATAATTTCATTAAAGTCATGATTTTTCATGTACATATATATTTGTAATTTTATCTTTATTATCATGTTTAGGAGTCATGATCAGTTCATGCTCATTCGTCTAACTTTGAATATTATCACTGATTATCTCCTATTATCCATTTTTGGTATATATCTGATTCTTATGAGAAATTATTGTTTCAGCCCCATACATGTGAATTTGTGGCCAGCCAATCGAGTACAATCCACCTTTAACATATGCTTTTAATTGTTTATGTTTTTAATGCTGTACATTCAAGTATAATTGATTTTAAAGTTGTTGTCCTTCCATGAACTGGTTGCTTTCAGCTCTGGTTCCAAATCCTTTTTATCCCGAGGCATTCCCTTTTTGTTCCAGCTGCGGTGAATCACTAATTAACTGAGCTAGATATAAACCTTGTAGAGTCCACAAGTCTCCCAAGCACCTGAGGAAAGAGCGTGCCGGGTACATCGACCCCGCGCATGCTCAGAAACGCGTCGTGCCTGCCGTTCCTTTGCTGTTTGAACTCACCACCCCTGGTGACGGGAGAGCGTCCATCCATCCACGGAACCTTGCAGCCGTCGGTCACTTCCATCTGACCGCTCATCGTACACTGAGGCGGGAGGCTGCCGGCTTTTTTTCCTCCCATTAAACATCTACTCAGCCACGGACGGCGCTTTTGGATTGGACATCACCACCTCCCTCCCCCCAGAGGATGCTTTAAAGATCTGATGATGTTACACAGCCTGACTTTCACTTATGTCTTGTGAGTTACTACACACATTGCTTCTTATGTATTATTAAACTGTCTACACTTAGAGCGCTTCTCCTTTTTGTTTTTTTTTTTGTTTTTTTCTGATACCAACAATGGGGCACTGTTCCTCCCAATGACACCAATGGTGAGGCACTATTTCTTCCCCTAATACCAACAACGGGGCATTATTCCTCCCACTAATACCAATGATGGGGCATTTTTTACTCCTATTGATGCCAGGACATTTTCTATTCACATTCGCAACAGCCCGGCCCCCTCAAAGCCCGAAGGACAGTAAACTAGTCATTTGTTCAGAAAGTCTGGAGACCCCTGTTCTAGAAGAATTCTAATACTTTACCTATCACTTTTAATGCATTTTTGTTTACACCAGACAGCTTTAGTGGTCTCATAGTCTATACACTATGGCATGCAGGACTCCACTCATAATCCCTGCTCTTGAATTTCCCTTCCTATTCTGTGAGGGTTGTGTTCCCTATTACAACTTATTTTCCTTTCTCAGAAAATATCCATTTTGTTATTTCTGGTTTTCTATGGAAGTTCAACAGACACAGCACTCAATTCAGAGTTCCCCTAGCTGACAGTCTGCATGTCTGGAGAACCTTAAAGGATCTATTTAATAAAAGAAGATTCCACTGAGGGAGTTTTTCTCTTTGGTGTCCAGGAACGAAACACCTCTTGCAAATGCACAGTGAAGTTCAAGCATCCTGGCTCTACTCTTCAACAATCTGATAGATAATGAGAGTGTACGCCTCACTGCACATGTGCAGAAGGTAGTATTAATTTAAAACACTTTGGCTGGTACAAAAGCAAAGGAGTTTTTTTGGCAGAAGAGATGTCTTCTTCCAAAATATTTGTCCTTCTAAGCAATTTCTGTTTAATTCTACTTTAATATTCAATACAAACCAGTTTAATTGCTTTCCTGCGCAGCTCCCATTCATTCCACTCATATGATTTGACAATGTTGCTTTCCATAAAGTGTGTATCAGTCTGGGTGCCACTGTTACATTTGGTGATTGGTTTCATCAAGAGTTTTTCAGTAGCTTGAGCCTGGATTAAAATATGTAATACCATTAGAACACATGCATGACTAGTGGCTAACTCGCCAAAACACATTTTTTTGTTTATATCGCAAAAAATAAAAAACCCAGTGGTGATCAATTACCACCAAAAGAAAGCTCTATTTGTGTGAAAACAAATTATATAAATTTTGTTTTGGGTACAGCATTGCATGACCACGCAATCGCCAGTTAAAGTAGCGCAGTGCTAAATAGCAAAAAATGGTCTGATCATAAGGGGGTTAAATACTATGAAAGAGCAACATTGTAACCCTAGGCTTGTATTTTAATATGCATAAGGGCTCTTTCACACGGGCGATCCGATCAGATCCGCCTGTCAGTTTTTTAGGCGGATCTGATCGGATCCTCCATGCAGCTCTATGGGGCAGCGGGTGTCAGCGGAGACACCTCCGCTGACACCCGCTGCCATCCGCATCCGATCCTGTCTGTGAAATCCATTCAGTAATCGGATCGGATGAGATCAGACGGTCCGCTCTCATCCGATCCCCCATAGAGGGCAGCGGGGGCTGAGACACCTCCCTCTCCGCTCTGCAAGCGGAGACGGAGCTGTCATCCGCCGGCTCAGCGGGGATTGCGGATCGATCCCTGCTGAGCAACACGGATCCGCCTACGGAGGCGGACCGTGTGAAAGAGGCCTAACACTAAATAGAGTAAGCTTTACCTTCTTTTCTGGTATCTGTCACCTGTTTACAGTTTTTTTTACCTCTTTGTGATTTATTTTTTTTTTTTTCCAAGCTTGCATTATTTCTGGTTTAGATGTATTTCTGAAACTACTTCATCCTTTACATTTAATAAGAAATTTTGTAATTTTTTTTTACAGCATTTTTTGTAAAGTACTAAATCATAATTTCCTTTAATTGTTCAAAAAATATATGGTTTAGAGAATCTTGCATGATCTTTAATGTGTTTATCGACAATTTTATTAGTGCATGTAAGAATAAAAAAAAAAGGAATATTTTGAAAAAAAAACACAAAACAATATTTTTTACTTTCTACTATTAAACATATCCAATAAAAATCGAATTTCTACATAAATTATGGCCAAAATGTATTCTGTTACATATTTTTGATAAAACAAAATCCCAATAAGTATATATTGATTGGTTTGCATGAAAGTTTAAGCGCCTACAAACTATGGTATATTTACTGGAATTTTTTTTTAAACTACTAATGGCAGCGATGGGTGACTTTTAATGGGACTACAATATTACGACGGGAAATCTGACACTGACTAACTGCCACTGACATCACCAGTGACATTAATACAGTGATAACTAAACACTGTCACTGTACTGACACAAGCTAGGAAGAGTTAACATCTAGGACAGTCAAGTGGTTACACACATCACACATAGGCACATATTTAAAGTGTGCTGCATTTACTAACTAATCTCTCACTCAACTGACAGATCGCTCCTTTCGTACAGAGCTCTGTGTTGTTTATCAACACAAAAGCTCTGGGCTGTGCTTGTACACAGCCGATCAGCATGTCCCAGGCGTGAATCATTGGCGGGTACTTGCTGACAGGCTCTAACTGTGTACAATCACATGCGTCCTAAACTCGGAAGTGGGCAGGATTGTATGGGTATGTCATTTTGCCTACAGTGGCCACTCATCCCACTAGTACAGTGCGGGCGGGTGGTCGCTAAGTGGTTTAATACACGTTAACCTAAAAATAATGCCCCAAAGTAATTATGAAACATCCAATGTAAATAAAGGTTACCATTTGACCCCGTTTCCTTGGGCCAGCCCTGCTGTGAGAGGTCTGTCCCTAAAAGACAGGTTGCCGCTAGAGTAGCCTGCGTGAAGATCCATGTTGCTGCTCCAGCCACGCCATTTTGGATTGTCGATTGCACAGTGTGACTTGAGTTGGAGGCGCAATCGGTAAGTTGCTTACTTCAAACCTACCCTTACCCCTGAACTCTGTGCAGTCTTAATCCTGACCCCTGAACTCTCTGCTTCAGTTAATCACGACCCGTGCATTCTGTGTGTTACTTAATCCTGACCTCTGAACTCTGTGTTTTATTTAAAGCAGAACTTTACTCTTTCATTACCCGTTCTTAAAGCGGAGTTCCACCCATTTTTTCATGATCATTGCAAGACAATGTCCACCCGCAGAACAGTGTGTAATGGCAATCATTTTTTTTTTTTTTTTTTGCTAAATACCTTTTTTTGTCTCTGTGCAGTCTGCACCTCCTGTCCGCCTAAGCGATTTCTTTTTTAGGTGATTCCCTAGGGATGGCTAACAATGAAATCTCGTGGTATTTTGAGACAGGAAGTTCTGTGTTGATTGACAGGTTGCCATAACAATGGGGCAGGAAATTTTCGCCGATGCCGATATTATTATGGCAACCTGTAAACAACACACCTCGCTGCACAGTGTCATTACTGCGTAGGCGCAAACCAGCTGCTCGGAATCCCAGAAGCAGATAGGAAGGGGCTTCAGATGCCCACATCATCAATGGTCATTGCCTGCCTTCTGGGATCCCGTGGATAATGTGGACAAATTGGTAAGTACGAAGAAGGTTTACATTTACAGCAGTAACCTAATTATATAGTACAACTAACAAGAATCACGGGGGTGCTTTTTTAAAAAAGATTTGTCAAGGAGGCTGGAACAGCGCTTTAAGACGTATGCTGCTAGCCTTAGTAAATAGGTAGCAAGGTAAATTAAATTTACTCATTTTAAACTGTTGTTTAAAATTTCTTTAGTTGCTTCCTGGCTCCTGGGTTAGGTCAAAACGATGTTATACATCATAGGAGTCTTTTTTTCTTTCATCTTTGTTTGTTTTCAGGGTATGGTAAAAATGGAAGTGTGACTTGATTGTATCAAAAATTGAAGCATGATTTTGTAGACGTGGCTACAAATGAGGGTGTGCTTTAGTTAAAACTGGGAATGGTCAGAGTGTCCCTGAATTTCATTTTGAAAATATGGTAACCTTAAAGTGGAAGTCCACCCTAACACTAAAAATCTCTAAATCTACATGCATCCATGATCTAAGACTAACCTATCCAGCCCTGTAAAGAAGACATTGCTATACATACCTTGTTTGAAGCCGCTCCGGTCCTGTCTCCAGTGGCAGAAGCCCTGCAGAAGAGAAAATTGACAACGGCTGGGAAATGAATGGGAAGTGATGTCACCCATAGACTTACTATGGGGCTTCCGTTGTCGGCTGCCTCCTCTGCACCTGCCAACACAGCGAAGCTGCCGCTGACAGCTCAGCATGGGTAAATCAATTTTCTTAGGTTAGATAGGTTAGTCTTAGATTGTGGATGCCTGTAGATTTTGAGATTTTAGTGTTAGAGTGGACGTCTACTTTAATGAAAACAGAGATTCTTAATTATAACCTGTACCAATTTGGCTTATGCAGGAATCTGAATGTTTAGTCTGTATTTATTATAACTGTCCAGGCTTGCCTATAAGGCCCCTTTCACACATACGGTCCGTTTTTCATCCATCCGTTGACGGATGAAAAATGGAGATCAATGCATCTCTATGTAAAAACGAATGACAACGGATGATCATCCGTTAACATTCGTTTTCATCGGCTTCCGTCAATGTCCGTTTTTTGGAACGGATGAATGCCCTATTTTTCATCCGTCAAAAAAACGGATCAGATGAAAAACGGATTTAAATCGGACAAACGGTCAGTTTTTCATTCGTTTTTTCATCCAGTAGTGGATGTAAGAAAAACGGATGAAAAAAACGGATGAAAAACTGATACAGTTTGATGTGACTGTACTGATGAACTGAAGGGACAGTATGTGTGAAAGGGGCCTAATAGATTTATATTCGCAACTTATTTGTAACATAGTTTATTTGCTTTATTTCAGCCTGACATTTTAGCATTAGTGTCAGGATAGTTGCTGCCTGAAGATGAGAAGCACTGTGTAAAGTCATACAGTTGACAGGCCAGTGACTTTCAGATTTCACCCTTAGCAGCTATCATACATATATATTGACCGATTTCTTTTTATAATCGTATATCTGTGGCCAGTGACCTGTCTATTGAGATCTATTGGCGAGATCTACAGTCCACCAGGGTTTTCTGATTAAAGACACAGGTTTAAAAACAAATGCAGTGTGCAGGTTCCACCTACTGGAGAGACCTCAGCACTACAGGTTTTAGTAAAAAAGCTTGCTGGAGCTCAGGGATGGGGGAAAACAGCAGCAGCATCAGACATTGCCTTATATTTCCTATTACCACAAGGGACCTCTTTTTTTTCAAGTAAACGGTCTGCTTGCAGAGTTTATACCTGTATATTTATTGTTTGCACTGACAATACTGTTCCTTTCCTGTTATACGGTTTGAGTTGACTGACTGCTTAACACCCTTGACGATCATAGATGTACCATACATATTAGAGATACTCCCTCCTATGTGGGTGATGGGAATGGAGGAGCTAAACCAAATCAAAGCCATGAGTTTTTTTCTTTCTTTTAAACAAGCTCAAAGCCTTATTTTTAAATCTAGAGTCCAATTGAATCAATATTATTACTGTAATCCAGTCAGGTTGCATGTAAATAATGAGCCCTGAGTCCAGTCTTCTTCCGGGCTAGGCATCTTCAGGCACCTCGATTGACCAGGCTGGGATTACTTAAATTCCATGGACATGGGAGTTAATTCATCTTAGCACCAAGGCATTAGAGTCTGACCAGTCACAGGATTATCTTCCACATTCATAGATCATGACTTTTTCTCAATGAACAAGAGGGCCGGAGGGGTGTGGCCCCATCAGATTATCTTTAGTGCAGCTAAGTCTAGAGACCAAACCTGTGCCAGACCACAGTGCCGGAAGTTTACCGGCAGGAAGAGGACAGGGCAATTGTGCAGTGAAAGTTTTTACAGAATCCAGAGGCCTGCACATTTCGGGGCATACTTCAATAAAAGTAAACCATGTAACTAAAGCTGTAGAGCAAAAAATGTGGTTTGTCAGCTTTAATTATGTTTCCCACATACTAAAATATTACATACTAACTTGTGCTCATCTCATGGCCTTCCGATTTTTCTTACTAACTGCCTTGCATGATAAAGGTGTAAAACTTTAATTATGTCTCCTACATACCAAATTTTACATACTAATTTGTGGGTGTCTCATGGCTTGCAGATTTTACATACCAACTGCCTTGTCTGATTAAAGGCGTAACATCCTCTGTTTGCCAACTTTAACATACTGACTTGTAAGAAGGGCTTCGTGGTTGGCTGAATTTGGCACCAAGTACCTAACCCTGTGCTAGCCCTGCCAGAACACTGTCCTTCCTGCTGAGGCTAAACCCTCAGCCATCTTGTGTCCTGCTTATTGCCATAGGCTTCCACACATTGCTAGCCATAAAACTTTGTAACCACAAGGAAGGAATGTCCACACATAAACGTAGTGGTGTTTAGGAAGTGGCATTACAGCCACACCACAAGGACATACATTCCAGAGTCTACTGACATTACACAGTCAGATTTAATGGACGGTCTGCATTAGTCACAGGTGAAAGCATATGCAGCACTTTAGCAGCCATCTCCTTTTTAGTCTCTCCTTTGCCCAGGGTCACTAGTACTCACGGGACTCTCTGTAGTCACCTCCTTTCTAGGTACATCTTTCCCAGGGACCCTCCAAGGAAGCATTCGCACCAGGCCCGGACTGGGACAAAAAATAGGCCCGGGCATTTTGGACTGAGCAGCCCAGGAGGGGGGGGGGGCGTGACGGGGGCATGACTGGGGCATGGCGTTCGTCGGGATGGTTGATGACAGAATTTAATGTTCAAGGATGTGTGGATTCGATTACGGTACCTTTTTTAGATTAATCTGATAAATTGGGTCCAATTTAGATCAGAGCTCCCATATGATGCTGGTTTTTTTTTTTTTTTTGTCTTACTTTAAATCCTGTTTTGATGGTTGAGTCCTAAAAATGGTATGAAGCAGCACAAGATGACGGTTACTCTAATCAAGGGGTAGACCACCTTTTTGGGCACAATGTGCTGAAAAATGTTTTCAAAGAAATTGGGAATGCCAGATACATAAAAAACAACTGTCAGCTTCATATAAAGTAACTGCTGTAAACCGCTTGAATAATAGTAAGAAATCAAGTGAGCTTTGCACCTTCACACCTCAGATCACCCCGATTCCTGCACCTTCACACCTCAGATCACGCCAATTCCTGCACCTTCACACCTCAGATCACCCCAATTCCTGCACCTTCACACCTCAGATCACCCCAATTCCTGCACTATCACACCTCAGATCACCCCAATTCCTGCACTATCACACCTTAGATCACCCCAATTCCTGCACCTTCACACCTCAGATCACCCCAATTCCTGCACTATCACACCCTATTAACCGTTGCTGCCTCATATACACCTGTAGGCTGCACTGCACATGCCAAGTACATGTATGGCAGAGAGAGAGAGAGAGAAGAAAACAACACAGCAGACAGCCACATGCCACATTACCTTCCTCCGCAGCGTACAGCACATGAAGGAAGGAGGTGGGTGGAGTGATTCAGTAAAAGGCGCAGAGGACGAGATCCTCCTCTGCTATGTGCATGCTGGGTCTTCTCCCCGGGATGTCACTGGTTGCTAGATGCCATTCGGCCGGCCATCCTAGCAACCAGTGTAGCTCACAATGAAGCGCCCAGCGCCGGCAGAGGATAAGATCGGAGCGGTCAGCAAAGATACTCGGAGATGACAGGGAAGTGAAGGGCTCGGTTTTTACACATAGTAGCGGCCATACATTTTCGGCATCTTTAACTCCTTATCGGCCGAAATGGGATAGGCTAATTTTCGGCCGAGAATATCAGTTGCCAAAATTTCGGTGCATCTCTACTTACATGGCACATGTTCTAGCTGTGACCGTGTGTAGCTGTTTTGAAAACAGCTACACACACACTGTCACTGGCTGCTGCTAGAAAACATGTGCCATGCGGCATGCCAGTTTGCTTGTTACATGTGATGTGACAGCCAGGTGCACATTTTCAAGTTCAAAATGTGCACCTGGCTGTCACATCACATGTAACAAGCAAACTGGCATGCCGCATGGCACATGTTTTCTAGCAGCAGCCAGTGACAGTGTGTGTGTAGCTGTTTTCAAAACAGCTACACACGGTCACTGCTAGAACATGTGCCATGTAAGGAAAGGACACAAAAACAAACACGACAACACCGCTGGGATTTGTGGTTCTGGCCTCCGGCAGAGCATGGTTCACTTCTGGCTTAGCAGCAGGCAGGCAGGCCGCAGGCGTAAAAAACAGATAACAGTCAGCTACACACTGTCACTGCTAGAAAACATGTGCTATGCCAGTTTGCTTGTTACATGTGATGTAACAGCCAGGTGCACATTTTCAACTTGAAAATGTGCACCTGGCTGTCACATCACATGTAACAAGCAAACTGGCATAGCACATGTTTTCTAGCAGTGACAGTGTGTAGCTGTTATCTGTTTTTTACGCCTGCAGCCTGCCTGCCTGCTGCTAAGCCAGAAGTTCCAGACCAGAACACCGCTCTGCCGGAGGCCACCCAGAACCACAAATCCCAGCGGTGACAGTGGTGTGTGGTCTGTGGTGTTGTGTTTGTAAATTGTGCTGCTGCCCTTCTTTCCTTACCTGTTGTTGCTGTTGATGACTTGGCTCCTGTCCTGGTCGTGGGTGGTGGTGTTGTTAATGTTGTCTGAGTCTCAGTCTCACACTCGACTCCAGTGCAGCTCCAGGGCAGGCACTAGTGACACTTGACACCCCACACTCTGACTCTGACACTCAGTCACTGTCTCAGGCAGACTGTCAGTTTCTGTCTGCGGTGCAGTGCGGCGCCGGCGACTATTCACTTCCCGCTTCTTCCAGACCAGTGACAACACACAAGGCAGCATAGGGTCCCCGCCGGCCTCTAGCTCCACCCCTGGCCTTAGTCACCTAACGTTTCACACACAGTCACACGGTCCATCGCCTCCACCCCCTCCTGAGCTACGCTGGATGCCGCTGCGGAGCCGGCTGCCAGCTGAAGTTAGCCAGGAGTGGGGAGTCGGGGACAGCGGCGGGCGGCCAGATTGTGGTATTGCGGGGCCCGGGCAGTCGGGGACAGTGGCGGGGCGGGCAGGCGGCCAGATTGCAGTAATGCGGCGGCCCTCAGACTCCGCGGAATCGGCCGCGGAGAGGCCAGCAGCGGCAACGGCCGGACACTTACATTATAATGCGCCCGGAGGCCTCGGCGGCCCACCGGGCATATGCCTGCTGTGCCCAATGGTCAGTCCGGCCCTGATTCGCACACAGGGATCTCCAGCCTAGCCTAAAAGGACTTTTGCAATCTGCCCTAGCCCCCACTTCCATAAGGGACAGAATGACTACACCTGAATTCTTCTATGTACAGATCCACTCCACCCACCTCCTGCCCTGTCCAGGGCCTACATGTGTTTATTATATCTTTATAGGTGTGGGGGATTTAGATCTAGTGTGTCCCTCACGATCTGACTTATATATGGGTGCTGACTCACCACTGAAATTACTGCAGGAGGGCTCTGCCTAAAAGGGCCCAGCAACCGAAAAAACTGTCTGCTTTAACCAGACACTATTCTGGTACAGAGTCACCTATTGGCAAAGTAGCTAACTGCATCTGCCTACCGACTGATTCACATCTACCGCTTGTTTAAAGTATTCATATCTACTGCCAGTTGAATTTTATTCTTAGCTTCTTCTCTGCTTACTGTTATTAATTAGAAATGGTTTGGTACCTACTAACACATAATTTTAGTCACTGTTGGACTGTTTGAGTATTCTTGAAGGTACACTTTTACCTTTAAACCTTTTTATCACCTTACTTTTTCTTTTTTTTGCACTTTACAAATGTAACAAAGGTGTATATAAAACCATTCTACAGGGTTACCTTTAGTTAGTGAGTCTTACTGCCCTCTGTAGGTCCGAAGAACGGATTTGGTGACTACAAGTCCTTTCATTTTTAGGAAAGTGAACTTTATCACAATTAATTCAAACTGTCACATATAGCCAAGCCAGGCCTAGACAGACCTCGGTCTACTCTCCCTTTTCTTCAAAGCTGAGTTAAGAGTCTTCTAATCCTATCTCCATCCTGCTCTTGCCAGAAAAATAGCTCCATCCTCAGCTTGCTGAGTCCATTTATCACAAGAAAGGATCCAGACGGGTACAGCTATGAACATATATTTTTTAAATACATGCCTTTAAAAGGATTTAATGCTGATTTAATATTAGTCTTGAGGTTTGCTGGTGTGGTTGCCCGTACCACATATGACTCAGATATCAGAAAAAGTGTCAAAATTGCTTTCATAATGCCTAAAAGTATGTAACAACCTTGTGTATCTGTTTAAACCTGTGCTGTATATCATTTGTATTGGTTGCGCTGATGGTAGCATCAGGTCTTAATCTGTGCTATACATTTCTTTACCTGGGAATAGGGTGTGATGGATGCAAACTGCTGGTGCAGCTCCAATAACTGTATGAGCTCTGCACACTGTTTTGCTTTCTCTCCGATTAAACTGATATAGTGATCTGGATCTTGAGCAAACATGAAAGCAGCTTCCTTGGAGCTGAAAATATAATACCTTTCTCTGTGCTTTAGAATGCCAATGTTTGAGTTTCCTGTTAAAAAATAAATATATGAGTAATGCAAACGCAAACATACATTGATTGAAAAATTCAAATTAACTGCACATAAACACATTTACGTAAGTAGATGAATGATACAATATATAACATTGTGTTTTAAATGGCTGTTTACTGAACTGTATGTTATAATGCAAAATCAAATTGCTATTGTAAACGATAATGTGACATTTCCCATAAACAGCAAAACATAACACTTACTTTGAACCTTTTTCCTGCACTAAGGTTAAATTAAATGGAGCAGCTATATTACATTATTCAACCAAACAATATTCATCAACATGCATTTTGCAGCTCTTTTTCCCATAAATAGTTTATATATATATATATATATATATATATATATATATATATATATATATATATATATATATATATATATATATATAAATATAATTTTTTTTGCACTTTTTTTATGGACTTTAGTTGCCCAGATATGTCAATTTAAGATGAGTTCAATACATGTTTAAAGCACTTTTATTGTCTCTTATGTGATTTATTAAATTATACCTAACACAAGGACAGCACACTTTTAATTATCGTTTGGTCGGAGCTTGTTATACATCCTACTTGGATGGATTGGTGATTTTAATGCTGCTGCCTGTTTAATTCAATTACATTTTTTTTTGTTAGTGTTTTACCTAACTTTTTGTCACTAAGGTTTACAGTTTGTTTTGCAAGCGCACTAATATTATCTTGCGTTTAGGAAGGTTTATTACATTACTTACAAATGATGCATTTAATAATGAGATTTGCAAAACATTGCATTCTGTTTTTTTGTAGATTTTACACAGTCACAACCTTTTTGGAATAGGGGTTGTATTTGACACAGTGAGAAATGGTGGAATAGAGGCACTGAGCTAATAATTACATACCAAACTCATCTACAGCTATCATGCAATCCATTATAGGGCAATTCAAAACATATTTCATACTTCTGGGAATTATGAGGGTTAGTGCTAAATCCCCCTTCTGGTCTTCGCTATTGCCCAGGACTCTATAGGTAAAATCACCACCCACTATGGTAAGGCTTTGTTGTGCTGATACTATTGTCACAGGCCTAAGTAAGTTCTCCATACAGATCTATAAAGAATCCACCAGGAAGAGCAGAGTATGAAAATCTATCATGCGGCCTCTAGTAGATATGAAATATATGGAGAACTTACAGTTATTGTTATTGGTAGCTAGATTTTCAGTTAGGCTCCCAGCCTATTACAGTTTTCCTGAGGGTGGGAAGAGAAATCTCTACTAAGGTCCTAAGGCCCAACAGGTAAATAAACCTTGCCATGCTTCACCTAAAATTAGAAATCTGTTTCATTTGGAGTTGTTTTTTACATTTTTCATCAAATCTACTCTGCTATATTTTTTCCTACGAAAGTGGAGTTACTCCTAAATCACCAAATTAAAAATAGAGATCATCTAATATATACTATTGCTACACAAGCTATACTGCAATTTAGTATTATTAAAATTATCTTTCCTTTTCAAACTGTAGTGTTGTAATTTTCTGTAAAATTCAATGCAATATGGCAATCTAGAGGTATACAGAACTTCCCCAGAAATGCCATTTCATGCTTGTGTGACTGGCTCACAGATTTACACAGCAGTCTGCACATAGATACAAGTCAGATTTTAGGTATCTTCTGCAACAAAAATTTATTTTTTGGTGAGATACTCCCAAAGGGTTATTTACTTATTTCCTATGAAAGTCCATACTACAGTCATACATATTCCCATCAGGGATGTGCTACTACATATGGAGACAGTAGATATCTCTGCCACTAGCCTACCTTGGAGGAAACGAATAGTGAAAGACAAGGCCAATCTAAGCTAGCAAGTCAACACTCCTTTTTGAAAAGGTTCAGCCATGGCATATCTGTGAAGGCTGAGGGAACTGATCAGTATCTGTACATCTTAAGGAGTTTTTCCCATTAAATGCAGTATGTATTCATGGTGTACATTGTGAATACATAAGTACTGAATGTCCAAGTTTATCACATTAAAACAGGTCACACCTGGCAACAAGAGGCCATCTTTTGTAGCAACAGTATAGCCACAAAATCCACGGTATTGAATTGGGAGCCGTTCATAATTTGCAGTGTTTTCTGGGAAATACCACTCCTGTGTCGGAAAATCTGATGGAGTTATATGAATGCCTATGTAAAGAAATAAATTGTATTGTTAATAATTTAAATAAATAAAATAGCATTGTTATATACAGTGGCCATAGAACCTATCATAGGATTTTGTTTACAACTGGTTTATGATAAATGGGATTTTGAAAATATATTTTATTTCTATTGATGTATTCATTGAAATGTAGTTATTTTTAAGCTAATTTTAAATACACCAAGCATAAAACTAATAACAGACCTCCATTTGCTAGCAGTATCCCATCAACACTAGTTATACTGTATATAACTGATGAATTGCACTGAAAGGTGTGTTTGTTCTGTAGTATAAGCAAACATATGATTTTATATATTATGAAAAAGCATTACATTTATTTTATCAAATTATTGCAGTGTGCATATTAAATATTATAAATATACAGAAAAGGTTAGCTTGCCATATACAGTCATGTGAAAAAGTCGATAAACCAATTAAAATAATTGACTTTTAAAAACTATGTGAATAGGTAAACATTATATCTTTACTTAGACAGTGTCTACAGATAAAGGCGATGAATAAAAGCACAAGGAATATTGCCTTTTCAAACATTTATTCACCAAAAATATCAACAGATATAACGGCGTACTATGGAATGCAGACATTGCTCCCTTTAGCAAAATTATTTCTTGTTTATATTTTGCATACTTGCCTACCAGTCATTGATATCATCATTTTTGACCACTATTTTGTGCAAAATTCTTTCAGTTGGAGATGTTAATGTGCCTTCCAATCTTAGAGACCTGGAACAGTTGGCAAAAGAAGAGTGGTCCAAAATTCCAGTAGAGAGGTGTAAAAAACTCATTGATGGTTACAGGAAGCAACTGATTTCAGTTATTTTTTCCAAAGGGTGTGCTACCAAATATTAAATTGAGGGTGCTAATAATTTTGTTCAGTCCATTTTTGGAATTTGGCATAGAATGAGCCAGATTTGGCTTATTGTTTCTCCACTTTTTTGTATCATACCAATGCAAACAAAAGAAATAAACAAAAAAATGCCTAAACATTTAGAATTACAAAAATTTTTTGGGCAAAGTGGTGCATTATCGGATAGAAATTCAGGGGGGGCAATTGTTTTAGCCATGACTGTACATGCATTTTGCCACCAACTGTTACAAGAGTTATAGTACATGCAGATCCCCCAATGGACCTTTGAAGTTCTTGGAGAATTCTTTTAGCATCAAAAAATCAGCTCTTGGGCTTAATTTGCTAGGCTGGCCAGTCCTGGACAAATTAGCAGTTGTTTGAAATCAACACTACTTAGAGACTTTTTTCTTACAGTGGAATGATTGATTATAAAATAGTTTAGTGATTATTTTAAAGCCCCTAACAGACTCAGAGGCCTTTGATCACTTAAAAGCGGAGTTCCACCCAAAAGTGGAACTTCCGCTTTAGGGAGTCCTGACCCCCCAAAATGCCACATTTGGCATGTCATTTTTTGGGGGGGGGGGGAGCGGGTACCTAGTTTTGACAGGTACCCGCTCCCACTTCCGCTCGGAGCGCCGCGGCGCCCTGAGCGGAAGTTCTCCTCTCCCCCTCCCTCCCTGCAATCTTCTGGGACACGTCAGAGGTCCCAGAAGATTGCCGGCCAATCACGGCGCGCAGCGCGACTCGCGCATGCGCAGTGGGTACCCGGCTGTGAAGCCGCAAACTGTAACAGCCGGGTGCCCACAGCAGTGATGCCGGCGCCGAGGGAGAGGATCGAGGCTTCCGGCGGCCGCATCGCTGGACCATTGGACAGGTGAGTAAATGGCTGGAACTCCGCTTTAAACAGCAAAGCGAACACCAGACCCGAGATATATGATGTTTAAATAAGATAGGTTCCACCTATATATTCCCTTTGGAATTTGTATTCATTGGCACCTAATCTTGAATGCCTGGTTTTGATTTCATGGATTTGAAATGGTAATAAATGCTGGGGTTGGTTTACTTTTTCTGGATTTGACAAACCTGTATTTTAAGAATTTAAATGATAATGAATATATAATGTCAATTCTGTGAGTCATTTGAGATTATATATATATATATATATATATATATATATATATATATATATATATATATATATATATATATATATATATATATATATATATATATATCACCTTTTTCCATAGGTACTTTTTTAATAAAAGATTTAATGTTTCCTGTCGAAATATGTTAACCAATGTTGTTTAAATATGTTAAACAACTTCTGTGGGGGGTATTTTTTCACATGACTACATAGTATCTATATGTTCTTTATACTTTATCAGCTGTAATAAAGATTCACCCCCCCCCCCCCACCTCATGAGACAATTTTATCCATATATACTGTACAGTATATGCCAGAGATGTTTACACTGCCTGTCTTTCCCAGGGCCATCAGAGTAATTATTTGGTATTCTCAGCAAACTTTGTAATCTGCCATAACAAATAATGGCTGTCCCCTAAATTTGCTTTGCATGTACACCAGGCACATCTATTGCTGGATACACCAGAGAACAGAAGAAGTATCCCAGCCCTGGCAGAAAGGGGAGCCATATTCCACCATCTTCAGCTTGTATTAACAAAATTGCCCTGAATGGTAAATGGGAAAAGGGGTAAGGGGGGTGCAATTTCCTGGGGTTAACTCCTTGGAGTGAAATGCAGATCAAGGTTAGAATGTATGTTTATACATTAATAGTGGATGCTAAAATCTGTTTAATGAATCCAGGCTTTTGTTTGAGCCTCAGTGCAGAAAGTACCCAATTACCTTAAATTGAAAATTCTTTGCAAATAATCTCCCACCTTTCCATGACCCTAACACACTATATACTTGGGAATTACCAATTCTTTCTAAAAATCAGCCTTGAATAGCGCTAGCCCAGATTCTTTCAGGCAGAAGCAGGGACACGATTTGTTTTGCTTTTGTGTACACAGCACACCAGTTTAGTGCAAATCTGACAGCCCCTCTCTAGATTGACAACATTAATTTGGATGCATGTTTTATCTATTCATTTTTTTTTTAAATTGCCAGTGACCTTAGTTTATCAAATTGAAGCAAGAAAAAATAAAACTGGTACATTAATGAGAGTCCATATTTTAGTCCATCAGCAATTAGTGAGTCCATATTTTAGTATTCAGGTGAATTTTAGAGAAAGATGAAACCTGACTGTTTTCTCACCTTCACTTTCTTTATTTCTTTCCTCGTCAGTTTTTATTGTTAAATCACTTAATAATGGCTGGAGGATGTGATCAGAAAAGAGCTCTTCATGGAGTCCTAGAAAGGGCTGCAGGTTTGTAGTCATATTACTAAGAACACTTAATAACACAATTTCATCCTGGAAGCTGTTCCACAGGTTAGATAGTGTAATAAAGAGTGGCTGCAAAAGACACATATAACCTTTAGAGACTGAGAGTTTAGACATAATTTAGTCTTGTTCTCTACTGTACATTGCACAGAATAGGACTAGAGTTATACTAGGTTATAGACTAATACAGTATAAATAAACTGTTTCATGAGGCCAGTTATCACTTCTGATTTCAACATATTATTCTACAGATTAAGCCAGACCAGACATTTTTTGTATGTAGGATGAATTAAACTAACCAGTAAACTCCATTTACTTATGCTGATGTGCCAGTTAAACTAAACACGTCTTGTGATTACTGCCAGTGCACAAGTTAACAACCAAGCAAAAACAGGCACTTGCGTACTGTACTCTCTAAAGTGATATGTAATGTTTGTACTTTATAAATACTGGGGTCTAGCAACTGGGAAAAGGAAAGGTAGACTCCTCTAATAGTTTTAAACCAGATAACTGTCTAACTATTGTAAATCCACAATTTCAAGCACCGCAGAATGTATGTCCAGTGTATTTAAAGCAATTTATAATAAACCTGTTTTCTTTTTGGTCTATTCTTGAGTAAATTTAGGTCTATCAATTTACAATGAGTTGTTTCTAAAGCAGGTCATACATTGGTTAGTTTTTTTTTTTTGTTCAACCATCGGGTTAAATGTAAATAAAAAAAAAAAAACTGACCCGATTCCCCCATCCACACATTCGAGGTGGCTGGGGGAATCACCCCCGCTGATGGCCGTGGAGACTTCCCTGCCCTCAGAAAACACTGATCAGCACTGCCAACTATAGCCAGTGGCACTGACTGAGCGGCATTTATCGGAAAGGGTGATGTGACGGTACTCACTGTCACTGGGAGTGAAAGACAGATATTCAATGGTTTGGATTGCTTCAAATGGGGTCTGTGTTTACACTTATGCTAATGTGTATTGTACTTCAATGTCAGAGACAGGCTCTCCCTATTGTTGTTGTATTGAGGTGTGATGTGGATTCTGTTAAGCCTGTCTGTCCCATTGTTAATGAACTCACATATTGTGTCTGTCCAGATGGCTAGATAATTAGTTCAGGTTAATTCTATTTCTGTATACAATTTCATCTGCATATGATAATGTAATCAGGCAACCCCTGACCTGATGGGGTAATTTGATCAGGAAGGGGATGTGCTCATGTGTGTATAAATTGACTGTGTGACTGTTCAATAAAGCAGAGATTCCAGTACAAGCTAAGTTGTCGGCTAGCTTTGTATGGGGGCGGCTGGAAAATCTGATATCTATGTTCATGACTTGGAGGAAGTCGTATACTGATGGAAGTCCACAAGAACAGTGTGGGTTGCAGTTTAGTTACATTGGTGGCAAGCGATGGGATGCTTCCTGCAGTCTGGGACATCCAAACTTCCACCGGAATCCAAGGTCCGGGGAGCAGAAGAGGAGAGGTAGAGATATCAGCCGCCATGGAAGAGGAATTCGGAAGGAGGTTGCGAGAGATGCGGATACAGCATAGGGGACCAGTGTCAGAGAAGCTCCTCCTAGGATGGCATGATTCAATCCACTTGGAACTCTGGGAGGAAGCGCTAGCCTGTGAGCAGCGACACCAGGGAAAAATCCTCCCCTCCTTCTAGGAAAGGTACTGGTCGCGGTACAAAGTATGAATTGTGTTCGTACAGTGAAATGCCTACTGATGCAAATGTTTTCTCATCTTTATCAGAGTTGTTATGTTCTATTAATACCATGTAACATTGTGACATAATGTGATATTGACAGCTGTCATTACTTACATAGACCTGTGCTGTGGGAACTGCAGACTTTGACCGAACTGTATCCCTTAATATTTCCATTTGTGCCCAGTACTGCTTATCAATTTGATCAACTTGTTTGGCACATGTAATGATATCAGACTAAAAAATAAAAAGAACACACATCACTGTCTAGCATAATAAGTGACCATCCACTAGTGCAATAATATTTTACATTTAATAGTTTCAGAATGAACACAGTGCGTTTTGTGTCAAAGATCTGTGCAAAGTGCATTCATTCGCAGGAATCCACACTTCTGTGGTGTGAACACAAACTTCAAGCTAAAGTTTAGGTATGAATTATTTTTGCATATTTACATTGGTCTGGCTTGGACCTTAGTAAGTTTGCACATGCCATACCTGGCCAAGCCCCGTGGAAGCTGGATACCAATTTAGTAGGCATCACTACTACATTGATCTCCATTGTTTTCGGGGACCTGTGCCGAGCTGCCTCACAGCTTCTTAGTGAACATAGGAGGTTGCTTACTTAGCACAGGCACCAATCAGAGAACACATTGCATTTTCTCAATGTCTGATTGGACAAGGTGAAGACTGTGACATCACGGCCCCACCTTTCCACCTTATTCAATCAGAGAATGCTTTGCTTTCTTAGGGAAAATGCAAAGTTCTTTCCGAATGATGCCCATGCAAGGGACCCAGAAGGCAGCAGATATCACTTTAGTAGCAGTAAATACTACAGTGATTTCCCGTTTCCACAGGGATCCCACAGGTATGGAACATGCATACTTATATTGGTCCAAGCTAGACTAATGTAACAGTCCATACCTAAACATCAGCTTTAAATCAGACTGTTTTCTATGGGTTACTGTATTTTACATGCTAATAAAAATATGTTTTTTCAAAAAAGATTGGTTTTATAGAGAACATTGAGAAAAATAAACAGTATAGCTGGGGCAGGTTTAATCCTACCCACATACTTTCAAGCCAGAATCACACTATTGTATTGCGCAATGCACTACGAATTCATTTTGAATTGCAGCCCTCGCCAACACATTACCCTGCATTTTGTTCCCTAAAAAAATGGTCCGGTGTGAGTTTTACAAATACTAAGATGCACTGACAGCTAAGTTCAAAATATTGGGGTGCCTTAATACAACACACATTAACGTGTGTACATATCACCGCAGATGTATGAACCTGGCCTTAATGTGGAATTAAACCCAAAAGCAAATATTTATATTGTGACTTACCAATTCTTAGATGTGATGGCAGCAACATTTTCTTTTTAGGCTTCATTTCCTTTATTTTCACCAGGTGATCTAACCAGTAAGTCTATTTTCTTTCAACAGAACATGCTGTCCTGCATATGTAGCAGTTAGAAGGTTGAGAAAGACCATTTAACACTGACAGAGGTGCTTACAATGATCAGCTTTTATTAATTAAAGTGAAATCTTTATCCTAAAGGGGAAAAAACTGTTGCTGTAACTGTTTGTAAAGTATTAGTCACAGTTTGGCTTCAATTAGCTAATGTATCCAGATCTGCTAGGGCATCTACGACTCTACTCTCCCTATACTGACAATGCTACTGTCCAAAGATGTCTCTGATGCTCCCTTATCAAGAGTGTAGGCTCCCTAATACAGGAGGTGTGTTGCTGGTCAGATCGCCTGGTGAAAACAAAGGGAAGAAAGCCTAAAAGTGAAAACGAATGCAGCCACTACATCTAATGATTGGTAAGCTGCAATATAATACATTTTTGGTTTTGGGATTAATACAGCTTTAACAATAAATCAAGCAGTCTGATATGGCTTTTTAAAAGTCATGCTGCAATAAAGCCACCAGTAGGGCCGACTTAACAAAAAACTGAACTTTAAATAGACTTTTCTGTAACTTTACACCTCTACTTGGAAAATTATGTACACACAATGGTATACAGCAATATAATATCATTTTTATAATTAAAAGCAGTCCTTGAGCTCTGGTCATGTGAGTTTGCCTAGGCTGAGAAAATGTCATTGGTCCGCTGCAGACATAAAAAAAAAACATTTACTCAGTCTCCATTTCCCCAGTGATCAGAATGCAAAATCATAGCTTGTAGCAAGTCACAAAGTGCGAGGCTACAGCCGGGAGCTAATTTGCGTCTTATTCATAACATTTATGAACACAGCCAATGATTATATCATAATTTACATGGCTGTTTCATCTCTGAGCCAGATTTTCACTCCAAGAAATAGATGCTTATCTTTGAGGATGCTTAAATAAGGATGGTATTTAACCATGCAGTGGGGGTTGTGGCCGCAATGCATGGGTTAACTGCTTGTTTCTGTCCTGGGGATTTCGAAGCGGAGATATACTTACCTAAACAGTTGATCAGAGCGCAAGACTGGTCCCTTCCGCTCCTGCCCCCCTGAACGCTAGCGGTCTTGTGCATGGACTGTTCCTGATGTCATCACGCCCATAGACCGGCTCTGGACGTGAGGATGCCAGGAACAGTCCACCGCTAGACGTGGGTGATGGCGGTTTTCCGGAGGATCAAAGGACCGGGTAAGTACAGATTTTCCTTGTGCCCCTAGACAAAAAAGGAGCAATTAACTCATGCAGTGCAGTCAGAGCCCCACTGCATGGGAGAATACATTTTTTTCAGGGGTTTATGCTTTAAACAAAGATAGTGATGTCCTTCTGGGAAGAAAAGCAGATAAAGTCATTGTCAGGGAAAGTACTGTGATCTTTGTGATAGGAACTTATCATGACAAAATGTAACTGAAGTTAGGCTTACTTTAGAGTGGTTTTAAGGACACTATATACTTTTTATATAATCTTCTCTGTTTCCTAATCCTGTGTGCCCCTGTGTGTGCGTTTTTATAAAAAAAATCCTGATACCTGATGTCAAATCGCTGCTCGGTGCTCACGTGACCGGCAGCCTCTCTCCATCTGACAGCTGCAGGGGGAGGGGCCGAGAATCCCCACTCTGACGTGAGTCAAGAGGAGAGATGTGGCCAGTCACGTGAGCACTGAGCGGCGTTTTGACATCAGGTATAGATGGCATTTTTTTAATAAAACGCACACACAGGGGCACACACAATTCGGAAACAGAGATGAGGTCAGTTTACAGGAGGGAGGGCAGAACCAGGCAGGATCAGCCAGGTATTTCAAGTGATAGAAGGGGCCAAATTACACAGCACAAGCACTATGCTGTATAGCATGCTTTAAAAGAACAGGATCCATTTTTTGTAGGGTAACAAACACTTTAATCAAAAGATTTAAATCAAATCTATAATACAAACATCAATGTAGACCACACAAAGCACTTACCAAAATAATGTTTAAAAATGCCTCATGCTGTCTTGCATTGTAAAGTGCTTCTTTCATCTGGGTCAAATTGACCGGATTGTTTTTTGCCTGTTTTCCATACATCTCCTCCAAGATAGCAGTGTATTTGTATATCATCTCCCGAGATGACTGGAGCTCAGAATCAATGTACTTTGTTGTAGCTGGTATTGCCTCCTTCAGAACAACTGGTACTATCAAGGCAAAAAGTCAGTTTAATGATGAATAAATATTCTGCACTCTAAATAATATCAACAATATCCCACTAAGCAGCCATACAATTATCAAAAAGATATAACCATAAATACATACAGCACTCCGTTAAACATAACCCCTATCCTAATGTTCTACTAGGTGTAAAAACTATAACAAATACAAATAAATGACTAACAAGTGTAGGTCACTTATAAAAATGTAAAAAAATCAATGCATTCACAGTGAATAACCATCCAAAAAAAAAAATCCCCATAAATTCCCTTATATATCCTCAAAAGAAAACAACAATTTACTTCTCAGTAATTGGGGCAAATCCTTCAAAAGCGCTCTTTCCATACATTATGACATTTCCCTTTTGAAAACAAATTCACCAGTACCAACTGACCTCTTGATATCAAACAAATTGATAGGCCAAATAGCGCTGAATTTGTTTACAAGACTGCATAGGGATAATCCTACTCTTTTTAACTTTCAAAGACTCTCAGCCTTTGCTGTCACTCTAAGGCTTCTTCATGTACACTAACCTCCCCTCGATGCCAGACATGGAAAAATGCTAAACACAGCCAAACCACATGTAAACACGTCTTTGCTGTGTTTTGCAGTCTTTGGCCAAACATTCCTAGGTTTTTATTGAGTTGAGTTTAGCGGTCTTTGGCCAAACGTTCCTAGGCTTTTGTTGAGTTGAGTTTAGCCATCTTTGGCCAAATGTTCCTAGGCATTTGAGTTGAGTTTAGTGGTCTTTGACCAAACGTTCCTAGGCTTTTATTGAGTTGAGTTTAGCGGTCTTTGGCCAAACGTTCCTAGGCTTTTATTGAGTTGAGTTTAACGGTCTTTGGCCAAATGTTCCTAGGCTTTTATTGAGTTCAGTTTAGCGGTCTTTGGCCAGATGTTCCTAGGCTTTTATTGAGTTGAGTTTAGCGGTCTTTGGCCAAACGTTCCTAGGCTTTTATTGAGTTGAATTTAGCGGTCTTTGGCCAGATGTTCCTAGGCTTTTATTGAGTTGAGTTTAGCGGTCTTTGGCCAAACATTCCTAGGCTTTTATTAACTGGAGTTTAGGGGCGCCAAAAAAACACCAAAAGCTCCTAAACTCACATTTAGGAGCACCCAGTGTACATGAAACCTTTGAATTAAAAAACTGGACAATGAAGAGGCAATACAGGAAAAGTATTGACATTCTTGAACTTTGTTGTTGGTAAAGAATTCTAAGAAAAATGTAGTCAGCAAGGCAAACAAACAAATGGATCCTCAACAAATCAAGCCCAACTTATCAGTAAAAGCCCAGATGACTGGGGTAAAGCTGTCCTATTTTGGACATGTTACAAGACAGGGGTGTCAAACTCAATTTTATCATGGGCCTCATCAGCATTTTGGTTGCTCTCAAAGGACCAGTTGTATCTGTAAGACTAGGTGTCCATAGCATACCACCTTCAGAAGTCGAGTCCCCCACCCTCCCTTTTAGCACAGTGCACCCCCTTACATTGTTCTGCTTCAAGAAAGAAGTTGGGGGGCGGAGCTGGGAAGAAAAAAGTGCAGGGTCTGGAGGAGAAACAGAGGAGGGCTGGAGTCAGCTGCCAGAGTCTGCTGAATGCTGAGACCAAGGTAGGCAGAGAGGGGTGCTGCAGCAGTACAGAGAGGTGCAGGATCTGTAGGAGGAGTTCTGTCCTTCTCTCTTTTGCCAACTGCTGAGACAAGGTGGGGGCGGAGGTAAAGGGGGTGCCGTAGCTGCAGGATAGGTTTCGAGGGCCACATAAAATGGCTTGGCGGGCCGGATTTGGCCCCTGGGCCTTGTGTTTGACACGTGTTATAAGAAGAACCAACTTACTGGAAAAGACAATTTATGTTTGTAAAAATTGAAGGAAAATTAAGAATATGCTCTTGTGAAAAATTAAAGCAGAACTTTACTCTCACAATCAACATTTTTAATCCTTATGCCGCTAACATTATGCAGGGTGGACATGGACACAGCCCGCTCTGCTTTATGGGCAGAAAGATGTAAATAGACTTAGTATTTAGTTTCTTGGTTCATTTGACACATGCTATTTATAAATTTGCACCTTTGCTGATTGGAGACCAAGCCACAATGTTTTCTTTTTTTTTTTTGCTCTAATTGGCTCCTTCTAGAGTTACCTTTTTCTTGCTAGATTATTCATCACAAACCTCACTGTCGGATATAAGTGCATTTCGGGAGCCACTCAAGAACACCAGCAGCGACATTTGTTAATAAGCCAAGCATAAGAACACAGGGTATGATTGAGTTGAAGAAGTTTGTTGTGCATGTTAACATCCATATAAATAAACAAATAAATTACTTTGTTTAGTGCCGGTTCACATTTGTGCGATGCGGGAATGCTGTGAATATGCAGCGTGATCCCGCTTCGCATCCGCACCCCTGGCAGTTCACACTGCCATATGCGATACGCAGGGGGTGTCAATTAAAAGTTAACGACACCCCCAGTTGCGATCACATATCGCAGTGCGATCTGCAAGTTCGCACAGAATCGGATCGCACTAGTGTGAACCACCATGCGATCCGATTCTGCTGCGGATAAAAAAAAGCCTCATGTGCTAGTTTAGTGCGGATGCGGTGCGAATTCAGCCATACAAAGTGTATGGCTGAAATTTGCACCGCACAGAGATCGCATGTACTTTAGGAGCAGTGCGCTCCGAATTACATGCGATCTCAGTAATCGCACTAATGTGAACCGGGGCTTAAACAAAATAATTATTTGAAAATGAACGCGGATATATTTAAATAGTTTACTTATTTTTTCTTTAAGGCTGGGTTCACACTTAGTGCAGACGTGCCTCATAGCAGGGGTCCTGTTCTCCATGTTAGGGACGAAACAAGCCCAAATTTTTGCCTGAATTCGGACTTGAAACGGAGCCAAAGACGCACATGACCCCTGTGCAATCCACTCCATGGCAGCATCCAATTGGCACTAGTGTGAACCCAACCTTAAGGGGAATAGCACTTTCATTAAAGAAGTAATTTACCATATAAAAATGCTACACAAGCCATTTGGTGGGTTTATTTACTAAAGCTAGAGAGGGCAAAATTAGTCACAGTTCTGCAAAGAAACCAATCGGCTTCCAGGTTTTATTACTAAAGTTTAATTACACAAACTGAGGTTAGAAGCTGATCGGTTTCTCTGCAGAACTGTGACTAATTTTGCCCTCTTTAGCTTTAGTAAATAAACCCCAGTTATTAAGAATTCCCTTTCCATTTCATTCTGAAACTGTTGTAATTTACTAAAACTGTCACAAAATTAGGTGTCTAGTGGCCATTATGCAATATTTGTTTTCAAATACCGTACCTTAACTACTTGCACTAAAACCACTTTCAGTGGGTAAAGTGGATGATGCCCAGTGTTGTGTTCTTTTAGCTGACGGAACACTTTCATGAAAAAGCAATCCTAGAGGCTAAAAAAACCACTGGATTGCTTTTACAAGCGGCGGTAAGAGGTCCTCCCCCACCACCTTCTGCCGACTTTCTGAGCTCTCCCACCAGGGAATTGCGGACTGCAGTCGGCGGTTCCGCTGGATGACCATAAAGATGATTGGGGACCAAAACAACTCTGATTATCTCTATGGTCTAAGAAACCAGAAGTGATGAGTTAATTGGTTTTGCCAGTTGTAAACAAACCATTACTGGTATGCAAAATGCATCTTGGCATAATTCAAAGCTTTTAAGGGCAGAGGAGAAATCTGGGGTCTATTCTCAGTAAAGAGGACCTGTCCCTGCCTATTTCTATCACAAGGGATGTTTACATTTCTTGTGATAACAATAAAAATGGCAAAAAAAAAAAAATCAAAAAAGGTACAGTGTTAAATTAATAAAATAAAATAATTTTTTAAAGTACCCCCCGTGCTCAAATCCAAAAGGTAAAAATGCTTTGGTCCCACGTTGGTGTGTAAAAAGTGATAACACCACACATGTGAGGTATCACTGTGAACGTCAGATCAAGATCAATAATCCTAGCACTAGACCTCCTGTGTAAATCTAAAGAGGTAACCTGTAAAGGTTTTTAATTTGTCGCCTATGGATAATATAATCTAAGTAGTTTGTCGCTGTTCTACGGGCTTGCACAATTTTAAAGCGTGACATGTTTGGTATCTATTTACTCAGCATAACATCATCTTTTACCAAACAATTGGGTATAATGTTGTATTTGTGAGAATTTAAGATCATTAAAGAGTATTTTTTTTTTTAATTGCAATTCAAAAAACTGCTGCACACATACTGTGTGATATAAAAAATTGCAAAACCTACCATTTTATTCTCTAGGGCCTCTGCTTTAAAATATATAATGTTTGGGGGGTTTAAGTAATTTTCCAGCAAAAACCAACCAACAAGTGTCAGAAAAAGGCCTGTTCTTCAAGTGCTAATCAGGAAAAAAAGGAACTTTGGCCACTAGATGGCACTTATGATCACAAAAATGGATTTTTGTAAGATCTTACCGTAAAATCCTTTTCTCTTAGCTCATTGACAGACGTAGTCCTCGGTGATACACCACCTTCGGGTTATGTTGCCTCCACAGGAGCAGGACTAGACAGGAAATTAAAAAGCTCTGGCCACACCCTAGGGGCAGTCCCAGAGGGTATATCCTCTCTCTCTCTGCCTCAGCAAATCAGTTATGTGAAAAAGCAGTCTTTAGAGATTTTAACCCAACCCAACTAAAAAAACAGAGGGGCGGGGACTACGTCTGTCAATGAGCTAAGAGAAAAGGATTTTACGGTAAGATCTTACAAAAATCCATTTTTCTCTAGCGCTCATTGACAGACGTAGTCCTCGGTGATACACCACCTTCGGGACGTCCCAGAGCAGTATCACAAATGAGGGGTGGGAAAATGAAAATCAAATCCCAATCTAGAAGGCCCAACCGGTGCCAACTAGAAGTTTACAATGCTCATCCTTAATGATGAGACTCAACAAAAAAGAGAAAAATTTTTTTTTTTTTTTTTTTTTCTCAAACAGAAAAAACCCTCGAGGTAGACCACCGGTCTCCTCAAATTGCGGCCTGCAAAACCTTGCGGCCAAATGAGGCATCCGCCGATGCCGTCACATCAATTTTATAGAACTTTGTAAAGGTATGTACCGACGACCAGGTGGCCGCCTTACATACCTGGACCACTGACGCCTGATGGCGAAAGGCCCAGGAAGTACTGAGCGCTCGAGTGGAGTGCGCCCTAACAGGGAACGGAGGACTCTGACCCTTAATAGAATAAGCCTGTACCACCGTTTGTCTAATCCATTTAGCAATGGTCGCGGCAGATGCAGGCAAACCCTTTCTGGGGCCATCCGTGATCACAAAAAGTGAATCCGTCTTACGGAATGATTCCGTAGCTTTCAGGTATACCCTGATTGCCCGAACCACATCTAAGGAATGCAACGCATGTTCCCGATGATGCTTGGGCTGAGGACACAAGGAAGGTAGTACAATATCTTCATTCAGATGAAAATCTGAAACCACCTTAGGAAGAAAAGATGGCTTAGGATGAAGTACTACCTTATCCCTATGAATCACTAGGTATGGGGACTGGCATGATAATGCAGCCAGTTCTGACACCCTGCGAGCAGAAGTAATAGCCACCAAGAAGGCCACCTTCTGGGATAAAGTAAGCAAGGGAATCTCCCTGATGTTTTCAAAGGGAGGTTTCTGTAGAACCGACAAAACCAAATTAAGATCCCAGGGCGGTAAGGGCGCGCGGACTGGTGGAGCCAGGTGCCGCACCCCCTGGATGAAATTCCGCACCAAGGACTTGGTAGCTAAAGGCTTCTGAAAGAAGATTGCTAATGCTGAAACTTGACCCTTGATGGTGCTCAAGGCTAGCTTCTGCTCAACCCGTTGTTGCAAAAAGGCCAATATTCGAGTCACCGAATAGGTACGTGGAGGAAATCCTAAAGATTCGCACCACGCAATATAAGTCTTCCATGTGTGATAATAGACCTTGCTGGAAGTCGCTTTCCTTGCTTTAATAAGGGTAGGAATGACTGAAGCTGACAAACCTCTGTCCTTCAGTACTTGGGTCTCAATGGCCAGGCCATTAAAACCAGCGACTGTAAAGCATGATGGTAAATTGGTCCTTGAGACCACAGACACTCCCTGAGACGAAGTTCCCACGGAACGTCTGCGACTAGCATGTCCAAGTCGGACAGGCCGGCTTGAGGAGGCCAGCCTAGAATTTCTAGGACCACTGGTGCTGACTGGATCTGAACCAGGCGTCCCTAGAGCTATCTGGCCCCGACCATCCGAGAAAGTCTGGTCGTTTTCTGTTCCCACACATTTATCAGATACCTGATTGTTATCAGGAAGGGTGATCTTTTCTGGTTGAACCTCAGGGACCGAAGTCACCCGACTAGAGGCTACTTGGCCTATCTGGTCAACCAGATCCGATTCCTGTGAGGTATAGGGACTAATCTTAGGAAAAGGTAAAGGAAAAGATCTATTCAGGGAACGGTAACTACCGCTTCCTGTAGTACTTAAATGTTGGAAGGGAAGAATCGCACCGGTAGTAGTGGTTGATGCTCGATCTAATGTCCTGAATACCGGTGAAAACGTCCCCCCACCCTGAAACCGGGTGGGGGCGCACCTACAGGCTGTGTACTCCTTTGCTTCGGGTTTGGCTGGGTTGGTCCTCTGCTTGTCCGACCAGCCCTTCTTGAACCCTCCTGGAGGAGTCTTGCCTTTCCCGCTTGTACCAGCCGGGCGCCCTTTATGGGCGGTAAAGAAAGGTCCTCGCTTGTTGCGAGGTCCCTTAGCTTTAGCAGCCTGTGGCAAAAAAGTGCTCTTGCCCCCAGTGGCATCCTTAATGATTTCATCTAGGTTGGCCCCAAATAGACGATTCCCCTGAAAAGGGAGATTTGTCAAGGTCTTTTTGGAACCTAGGTCAGCTGACCAGCATTTTAACCACAGCACACGTCTGAGGATGACCGATGACATAGATGCATGCCCTAATAAGGGAGTAGTGTCCAAGGCTGCGTCACAGATAAACTGTAGCCCTTGTATAATCTGTTCCATCAAATCAGATGTCTCCTGGGGAATATCTTTTCCCCTAAGGTCTTGGCGTACCATTCTCGCCCATTCCGTAAGTGTCTGGGAAACTAGACCAATAACAATTACTGGTCTAAATGCTGACCCTATCAGAGAGAAGATGGTGCGGGACTCTGCTTCCATCTTTCGATCCACCGGATCCTTAAAGGATGAAGTGTCCTCTACTGGGATAACCGTGGCCTTATTCAGCCTGGAAATAGGTGGATCCACCACTGGTGGTACCGTCCATTTCTTAATGATGGATTCCTCAAACGGATAGCGTCTAGCAATACGCTTGGAAATAGTAAAGGTACGTTTAGAATGCTCCCATTCTCCTTTAATCTGATTACCGAAACACTTGGCTACAGGAAAAACCTTCACCGTTTTGATGGGCTTATTAGTACCAAAAGGAATCTCTGTTTCAGTTGCCTCTGCCGGTAAAGCCTCAAGTTTTAAGGTTTCCTGCACTGCCACAACTAGTGCGTCCACCAATGCTTCTTCCTGAATTATAGCGGGAGAAGAAACGTCCTCCTCACTGTCTGAGGGGGCTTTACCTGAGACAACAGCCCTTGCAGAGGAACCTGCAACTGCAGTGACCATCTCTGAATCTGAGTCAGAGGTGTCAGATAGTATAGGGGTAGGCGGGGGTCGCTTCCTTGACCCCCGTCCCTGACAGGCCGCCTCCACCCGAGCCACCATAGACTCCAAGATTGCTGTAAATGACTCTACACTCTGTGCACCGGCGGGTCCCGTGGCCCCCTCGAGGGAAACAGGTGGGGGAATATGTGTGGCAGGGTCCATGATAATTCCAGTCACTTCCTGGATAATATAATTCAAAAATAAAAAACTTTTTTTTTTTTTTTTTTTTTCAGACCCCCAGCGCCACAAAAAGCCCCTTAGTGTTACCTGCTAGGGATCCCTATCGATCGAGAGAGAGAGAGATAGACCCCCAGGCTCACCACTTGATGCTCAGAGTCTAACTGCAACAGGTTACAGCGCTGTCTTGACAAACAGGAAGTCTTTTGGCTGGCTGCCCGGGAAGAAAGGAGGCGGCTCCGCCCCTCTGCACGCCTTCCGGCGCCTCCCCTAGCTCCACGAGGTGTTTGTATCACCTCAAACATGGCCGCCCCCATGCTGGAGACACGAGGCTACGCCAAAATGGCGGCTCGTGCGATCCAGCAAAAAAAATGGCGGCGGCCTGTACTGAATAGCGGTGTGCTGCAGGGCACACAACACTCTCTCTGCATGGGGATTTGGCGTGGTTGGCGGTACCGGCCCTGGCGGACCACATGGCCATTCGGGAGGCCTGCTAATAGCTGGAGATCTGATTAGGAAGGCAGTCTACATGTCCGTGGCTTCTGACTGGTAGGTAGCTTATTCTTATCACCGTAAGATTCCCAGAATGCCACTGATTACAATCTTTTTAACATGTATACAATTAGATTGTTAGCTCCCAAACCAAGCCTCCTGGCTTTTTGCACATAAAATCACACTCAAAGTAGGAGGATCTGTGTCATTTATAGGATAGAGAGGGACTCTCTCTTACCATACAGAGAGGGGCCCGCGTTCACCACAAGACCCGTCAGGGGAAAAGGGGGAACATACTACTCACCATACCGGAACCAGGCGGGCACCAACTCCTGACAGTACCCCTCTCCACCGGGGCGGGAGGGCTGTCGACCGATATGGATGCCGTGACTCATGGTCTTTGGCGTTTCAGCGAGACGTTTAACTCGCGGGGTCAGTCCTTTAATGGGACTTTGTCGCGGCCGACCCAGCGCGGAGCTATGGCCTGCACGCGCTCGTAGGCTGAACTGGGGTGACCACCGGATCTCAACATCCAGCCCGTCGCCCAGTTCAGCTTTCTTGCTTGAAGATCTCACAGGAACACTGGAGAAAAAAAGCTGTCTAAAAAATCTTTTTAAGAAAAAAATCCTGCCAGGACCGAAGATCCCAGCAAGGTATCTAGGTCCTTACTCCTGACTAGACAGAAAATAACTGATTTGCTGAGGCAGAGAGAGAGAGGATATACCCTCTGGGACTGCCCCTAGGGTGTGGCCAGAGCTTTTTAATTTCCTGTCTAGTCCTGCTCCTGTGGAGGCAACATAACCCGAAGGTGGTGTATCACCGAGGACTACGTCTGTCAATGAGCGCTAGAGAAAAGATAATTCTACAAAGAATATAGCTAGCTTTGCTGTAGCTAAGCAGATATGTGTCACATTCGTTCAGAAAACCTTTTATACATAGACCCCTGAGGTACATGTAAAATTTTAGGCATAACCTGCAATAGGAATTTCATTTTTATTTAGATACTCCCTAAGGGTTAAATACATTTAAAGGGATGCAGACACTGCAACTTACCTCGTTAGAACACTGAAAGTGCACTTGGGGATTATAATCAACCCAACCCTACCATTCGGGAATTAGTCTGAAAAGGATATAGTGGCCCTAATAGCTTTTTCTTCAGAACAGAAAACAGTAGGAATTTGCTGCTAAGTTTGTAAAAATGGGGGCAGCCTACATAGATGACCCAGTGTCACGGTCTGGGGTCAGGATCAGAGGCCAGTAACTATAGCAGTGGAAAGGCTCACCAGGAACCCACAGGATAAATACACGAGCAGGTCACTCTGGCGGGTGACTTGGTCTCACCCAAGGCATGGGGTCTTAGCACTAGCCGGGCTTCACCAAAGCTCCTGATGGTGGAAATGCATGTTAGTACCAGGTCATAAATCCTCGGGATCACCCCCACCAGGAGGTAAGAAAGTTGAGGGGCCATAGAAGATATAGCAGATGGGAATCAATCAGAAGCATAATTGGTAAATTAGCCAAAGGAGGCTAACAAGTGGTTTCAGGTTGGAATCAAGCAGAAGCATTGTCGAGGAACAATCGAAAGGCTGGTAACAAATGGTAATGAAGATATAGAGGGCAGCAGAAGTGTAAGGAGCAAGATATAGGCTGGAGATGAGCACAACAATCTGGTAAACAGGAAATGCAAAGGCATGGCCTAAATAGGAAGTTCATGGGAGGAGCAAGGAGTTCAAGGTTCACCAGAAACAAGATAGAAAATAAGGTTGTCCAAAGGGTCAGGAAAGGAGCTGTCCAGCATCTCATGTGGCTCAGTAGGGGGCGCTACTGCCATATACAACAGAGGTCATGGTTCAGAGATCAAGGTTCTGACACCCATAGGTTTTTTCTTTCTTAATAGAAGTGAAGTCACACTTTAAAATAATTTGCAAATACTCTCAGCCTGTTCTTTCATTAGCTAAAATTGCAATTTAGTTATGCTGATGTGTGAAGGAGAGTCACAAATATCACAGTCACAGAACATTTACAGTAAACATTATTTCCTGAATACTTACAATCATCGATGCCCTCTCCACCTTTTCCACAGTCTTTGTTAAACAAACGAATGCCAGTGACTATCATAGTGAGTTCCTTCAGTTGACGCTCTTTATCCCTCTTTGCTAAAGACAAAAAGGTGCCCAGCTCTGTGTGTGGGAAGACACTCTGAAGAGCAGCTAAAGGAATACAGGAATTCACATCATAAATAAGAATACATTTATCATGACACTTTTCCATTGACATATATCACATGCACTCCAGTGGGCTCTGTGGCAAACCAGCAGAACTAACATTCTCTACTAACAACTCAATTAATACACTCACAAATATGTTTTATACTATTACAAAATAAAATACTGGATTTACACTCACCGGCCACTTTATTAGGTACATCTGTTCATTTGCTTGGTAACACAAAATGCTAATCAGCCAATCACATGGCAGCAAATCAATGTATTTAGGCTTCTAGACGTGGTGATAATGACTTGCTGAAGTTCAAACCGAGCATCCGAATGGGGCAGAAAGGGGATTTAAGTGACTTTGAACATGGCATGGTTGTTGGTGCCAGACGGGCTGGTCTGAGTATTTAAAAACTGCTCATCAATTGGGATTTTCACACGCAACCATCTCTCGGGTTTACAGAAAATGGTCAGAAAAAGAGAAAATATCCAGTGAGTGGCAGTTGTGTGGAGGAAAATGCCTTGTTGATGTCAGAGGAGAATTGGCAGACTGGTTCAAGATGAAATAAAGGCAGCAATAACTCAAATAACCACTTGTTACAACCAAGGAATGCAAAATACCAACTCTGAACGCACAACACATCCCACCTTGAAGCAGATGGGCTACAGCAGCAGAAGACCACACTGGGTACCACTCCTGTCAGCTAAGAACAGGAAACTGAGGCTACAATTCGCACAGGCTCACTAAAATTGGACAATAGAAGATTGAGAAAATGTTGCCTGGTCTGATGAATCTCGATTTCAGCTGTGACATTCAGATGGTAGGATCAATTTGACATAAACAACATGAAAACATTGATTCATCCTGTCATGTATCAGCAGTTCAGGCTGGTGGTGGTATATTGGTGTGGGGGATATTTTCTTGGCACACTTTGGGCCCCTTAGTACCAGTTGACCATTGTTTAAACGCCACAGCCTACCTGAGTATTGTTGCTGACCATGTCCATTCCTTTATGACTACAATGTACTCATCTTCTGATGGCTACTTCCAGCAGGATAATGTACCATGTCACAAAGCTCAAATCATCTCACCACTGGTTTCTTGAACATGACAATGAGGTCACTGTACTCCAATGGCCTCCACAGTCACCAGATCTTAATCCAATAGAGCACCTTTGGGATGTGGTGGAACAGAAGATTCACACCATGGATGTGCAGCCGACAAACCAGCAGCAACTGTGTGATGCGATCATGTCAATATGGACCAAAATCTCTAAGCAATATTTCCAACCCCTTGTTGAATCTATGCCATGGGGAATTAGGGCAGTTCTGAAGGCCAAGGGGGGTCCGACCCGTCACTAGCAAGGTGTACCTAATAAAGTGGCCAGTGACTGTATATGACACTGGATTTCAATTTATTATGCGGTTTAGTTCCTCCTATGCTTTCATGTTATCACAAACATCACTTAGTAGGTCCCTGCATTATTCAGGATACATCTGCATTTTAGGTTTTAATAAAACTATTGATGGATCTTTTCTTTTACTGACCTGTGGCTTCTCTAACAACTTTGATATCAGTCGGGGAGCCAAGGCCAGATCTGAGGAGCACATAGCTAACAATCTTGCGATACAGGCTTTCCAACTCTTCAGCTGTACGAGCTCGGCTGTCAGTGATCTCCCTGCTCACAGGTGCAAGTCTAGATTCCAGAACGTGATGATGTTCATCTAAAAATTCTCCTGCAAAATATCAAGTGTCTTTTTTTTAAGGCATGTTTTATTAAGTTTTGTTAACAATAACATAGAAACAGGACAACTGAGATAAATATAGTCGCTTCAGTCACCCTGTATATACATTCAATACAGGATGATATTTACAGTATATGTTTTAGGTAGTTGCTTTCAGTTGAGATCTGCCAAAGATATGACATATCTTTTTAATATACATTGATTTTTAGCACAGAAGTCTATTTTTTACATCATTTTTTAGCAGAACTAAACCGTCCTTTCCTTTACAGTCAAGCAAGCGGCCATCTAAAGCCCCGTACACACGCACCGATTGTTGGCCGTAAATTTTCGGCCAACGTCCGATCGGCCGATTGTCGGCTTGTTAGTATGATGCTTCTGACAACCGACTGTGACTTTTCGGGCAAACAAAATCTGGTGTGCAGGCTATATAATTTTTGTTGGTCATCACCAGAACGGCCGATTGTTCCTCAGTCAGTACAGATTTCGGCCGACAAAAGTCAGATGAGCAAGACTGGGCATGCTCAGAGAAGAAAAAACACACAAAAAGTAGACCAGAACATGACATCACTTCTGCAGTTGGTTGTTGTTGGCCGACAAAATTCGTGTGCAGTCTAGGGCACATTTCAACCAACACAACAACACTGGACAAAAGACGGCCGATCGGTCGGCCAACAATCGGTGCGTGTGTACGAGGCTTTAGCCTCTGTTTGATCTGTAGTTGCCTTGGTACTGCATGTGTGATCAATTATGACGCCAGCAATTTGATGACTTGACAATTTAGTGGAGAGCAGAAGCAGCTGTGCTTGTTATCATTCAGAGCATTCCTTGAATATAACGGCTTTGGGAAACCATTAAATTGATGGGTGTAGTTCCACTTTAAATCAATGGGTTTAGTTCCACTTTAGGGGAATCAGTCAGGATAAAAACATGGGCACTACCATTGCCTCTGAAAGTTGTGCTGGCCTACAGACTCTATTAGTAAATCATGGTCATTTCACTTGCAGTCCTTCCTATACTATAAGATGTGGAATAACTTTGCATTGTTACCATAGAAAAATATCAATGATGATAACAATTTTCTACTTTGTGTGCACATGTTTTCTCACATTAGGTCTATATTTTTATCTGTAATCCTATAATGCATTTTGTTTTAAAAACAATACCGTTTTTTTTCTTTTTTTTTTTAAGCATTTTATCACAACTGATATCCTCTAGCCTTTTTCAACCTTTTTCAGCCTTTTTTCACCCTTATTCAGTCTTAATTTCCTTGCTTCACCGGCAGCTGCACATCATTATTCTGGAAAGTCCTCCTGCTAGTGACAATGATAGACTATGGCTGTGCGATGTGTGTGAGCATGGCCGCCAGTAGTCTCCACTAGGGTGATAGCACAACTGTAATACAATTGTCACCCCATAAGGTCCCTCTGCTCAGCCGGGAATCTGTCCGATGATCCCTGCTGAGCAGGCAAATGACAGGTCTGTGTTCGATAAACTTTTGCAGAGCGGGCACGGACATAGCCCTTTTTCCTCTATCGGTGGTCGGATAGAAACAGACCACCTGTCCATTTCCATCCGACTGTCATCCGATCCTCCAGACGGATGAGGAACAGATTCCCCATCTGTCTGTTTTTACCAGATAGGACTGGATGTTGGCGGGTGTCAATAGTGGGCAATGTATTGTCTGATCAGGTCTGCCTAAAAAAATACAAAGGAAAGGAGGCGCATGCACCTAGTGCATTACCCTGGGACACCTTCTAAAAATGTATTGAATGCCAAAGACATACTCACAAACATTAAGAGTAAAATAGCATAAAAAAAATCCACCTCAATGTGGAAAAGGACGTGGCCCTGTGTTAGGAGCAGCGGACGTGGCCCTGTGTTAGGAGCAGCGGACGTGGCCCTGTGTTAGGAGCAGCGGACGTGGCCCTGTGTTAGGAGCAGCGGACGTGGCCCTGCGTTAGGAGCAGCGGACGTGGCCCTGCGTTAGGAGCAGCGGACGTGGCCCTGCGTTAGGAGCAGCGGACGTGGCCCTGCGTTAGGAGCAGCGGACGTGGCCCTGCGTTAGGAGCAGCGGACTTGGCCCTGCGTTAGGAGCAGCGGACGTGGCCCTGCGTTAGGAGCAGCGGACGTGGCCCTGCGTTAGGAGCAGCGGACGTGGCCCTGCGTTAGGAGCAGCGGACGTGGCCCTGCGTTAGGAGCAGCGGACGTGGCCCTGCGTTAGGAGCAGCGGACGTGGCCCTGCGTTAGGCGCAGCGGACGTGGCCCTGCGTTAGGCGCAGCGGACGTGGCCCTGCGTTAGGAGCAGCGGACGTGGCCCTGCGTTAGGAGCAGCGGACGTGGCCCTGCGTTAGGAGCAGCGGACGTGGCCCTGCGTTAGGAGCAGCGGACGTGGCCCTGCGTTAGGAGCAGCGGACGTGGCCCTGCGTTAGGAGCAGCAGACATGGCCCTGCATTAGTTTCCCCATCTGAGGAGAGCAGCAAGCCTACTATTCCCAATAGAGTGAGTGCTTGGGTTATTGAGCCGCCTAAGAAAATGACAGGTGGACTCGATCTGCCTGGTTGTAATGGTTACAAGAAGTGCCTGGATAGGGACCCTAATCGCAGGATCATCAGACATTTATTTTAACAAAAGCTTGAAAAAAACTTTTTTATTTGCATTACCATGTTAAAGGATCTATGGGTGTTGGACTACCATGCAAACAGCATTATACAGCTATATAGTTTGTGTATTCATAACTGTGCAGGAAAAAGCTACTCAATAAAACGTATTTTTGATAAAGAAAAAACGTAGCGCATCATACCGTAGCTCTTTACAATATATTTTTGCAATATCTTTACAGTGAAACGGTTATCTTCTTTAGCGGTAATGTGTAGTATATGGCTGGAAAAGTGTAATGCTTACCTCTACTTGTATAATTCATGTCAAAATACACTTGCATCTTTATTGTTTCCAGTGAAGGACTTCTTGTGTCCAGCAATCTGTCCACACAAAGCTTAAATATAAACAGAAAATAACCAACTAAATCTTAGCACAAAACACAGAGTATTATTCAGACATGTCTGAAAGGTTATTCCATATAAAACAAGCTCTGGGGAGTTGGAGCACATAGTAGATTTTTATATTTCTCAAAAAAGTCAAGATCTACATGCCAGAATTTTCACACCTGCTACTTTTTTTTGCACTTTTCAGGCTGTATTTTCTGCATTGTAAATAAAGCTAGGCAGAAAAAATTAAATATGTAAACCTAATATTTCAAATTCTTGATATGTACTTGTATGAAAAAGTCTCCTGTTCTCTTTGTATTGCTTCCTTTGTGTGAAATTCTTGGTGTTCCTGCCAGGCACTCTGCTTTCCTAAACAAAACTGATCACACTAAGCAGAAGAACACAGCGTGGTCAGTTCTATAGCTGTGCAGGGAACTCAGTGTGCTCTCCTCCAACGATCACACTTGTGCTGACACCCCCCCCCCCCTGCACAGCCATTCACTGGGAAGATCACTGTACTGCTCTTTCACCTCCCCAAGCCCTTATGAAGCTGAGAACACAGGGAATGTGATCACTTTAAAAAAAAAAAAAAAAAAAAGGGGTAAAAAGGTATTTATATCTATACATAAATGTTTTGCCTTTTGCTTCTATTTTAAACTGTTGGTTTACAATCACTTTAAGGGATGCTGCACTCCTCTTTAAATTTCTACCAAGTCAGCCCTGTCGCTGAATTTTTGGAAGCACCTTGTTAATTCAGCCTTACCAGTTCTTCAAGGGAACCTACCATATTTAGCTTCAAAGTTTCATAAAGTTTGGGATATATGGATAGGTTCCCCATCTATGAACAGTGACTCTGCCATGCCCAATTGCTGATGATCAATTTCCTGTGTAGTTGGTGTAGTCAGGGCCGAAACTAACGGATGGGGGCAGGGGGCCATCTGTCCCGGGCACTGCATTGAGAGGGTCACTGCTGACAGGAGCAGTGACAGTGGTATCACCGTCAGCCCAGCTCTTGGAACAAGGAGGAGAGAGCCAGAAGCAGTAAGGACTGTGTTCTCTCTTCCTCTGCTACTCCCTGCCAGATGCCGCCTGTGAAGCTGCTTTGGGTTTGCTCTCAACTTGTAGCCAGAGGCGGACTTCGGGCACCGCCTGGTGGGAGCGTGAATGGAGCACAGGAAAGGAGTGGTGTAAAAAGGCCATCGGGGAGTAGGGGGCTCGGACAGCAGGGGGATCGGTGGGGCAGGGAGGCACAAATGCACAAGGATGCCCTGTACTGGTCTCTTTTCAGCAGCTGAAAGCTGGTTTCTCCCCATCTCCCTCCCACTGGCTTTCAGCTGCTGAAGGGAGACACATAGACATGGCCGGATCTAGAAGGGTGCTAGATTTCAGTTGTGCCCCCCCTCCCCCTGTCCAGCCCTTCTTTGGACGCTATACCTGAGTGGCTGCTGATCTCTCCCTGCCCACACTCAGAGCCGGAACAAGGGATCGGCATCCTGGGGCAGTGAGAGAAGTGGCAAAGTGGAGAGAGCTAGGAGGAGATGCGCTGTGTTGTGCTCTTCAGGCTCTCCCTCCTGTCAGAACAGAACTCCTCCAGCACGAGACAGTAATAATCAAACTGTGTGTGTGTGTACAGTACGATGCAATGTAAGAGCGATCCTGTCACGTGCTGGAGGAGCACTGTTCTGACAATAGATGTAACAACATCCCCAGAGCCTTTGCCAAATGTTCATCAACTTCCTACCTCCACGTGCATGTTGTCACTTTAGTTCCCAATGTTCCTGGAAATTTGTAGGTGTTCTTCACATGACTGAAGGGCAATGCAAAGGGACAATTCAAACTGTGTAAACTGCTGAGAGCCCAAGAGATGTCATGCCTAGTTTCAAAATGATATAACCCCTGTTGGTGCTGCTTTCTACTGACTAGTTCAGTAAAACAATCTGGAGACAATTGGGAAAATGTCCATCAACTCAGCATCAGCGCTCCCACTGAAGCCTAGCAACTACTCTTATATAATAGCACCCCGCAGATAATGGTTAAGGATATGATGGCACCTACATGACAAAAAATAAATGGTTCCAACCATCACTGTAGTACACATGAGAAAACAGTGCACACAATTTCTGTTGTCTGTCATTTTGCTTTGCAGCAACCTTTATGAATAATTTCAGTAAGAGAAGCAAGATGTGTGTGTATGACATTAAATCAATGAAACAAGGCTGAAGGTAAGTGGATTTTGTAGAGAAACCAGTATAATATTTTTTATAGCTATATAACCAGCGCTAGAAAATGATCAAGGCCTCATTTAAACTTGTGGTTGGGGGGCAGTAACAACATGCAATTGAGCCGTGTTTTTCTGCTTCCAACCACTTCCGCCTAAAGTGATTGTAAAATCTTACATATACAGAGTAAAGTGACTGAAATCAGGTGAAACAAATCCTTCTACATAAGTTGTACCTGCTTATCAGCAGTCTTCTCTTCTTTACATCTGTTCAAAGTCTAAAGTTTCAAAAAGCTTGTCTGAGCGTTTAGAAAAAAAGGGGACGGAGAGCTGAAATTACACTCTGCAGAGCTCAGTAAGGAGAGCTCTGAGAGCTGGTCGGAGGGAAGGGACACACCCCCCTTCACACAGCACACAGGAACATAGCTGAGGCTTTCTATCAGCTGGAGGTCCCTCTCCTGTCACCAATTTTCTCTTGGTGTCAGGAAAACTTGTCAAAAGTGATTCATTCTGGTAGAAAGGAATGAAGCAGCAGACAGAAATAAAACTTAACCCTGGGTCACACTGGTGCAATGTGGGAAACCCTGTCATTGTTTGCCGGTTCCCGCATCACACCTGACTCGCACACTGGTTCACATTGGCATCTGCGAACCGCTGGGGGTGTCGATGTAAAGTTAATGATACCCCCAGATCGGTTCGCAGATTGCAGTGCAAACTGTAAAATGGTGCAGGAATCTTATTGCATGGGTGTGAGCATCCATGCAACTCGATTCCATTGCGGTTGCAGACCAAAAAAAAAGGGTCCTGCACACAGCAGGGGTCAGGTGCATCCCTGTTCTCCATTTCAGGGAAGAATCAGGCCCAAATTTTCGGACCTGAAACGGATCCAAAGACGCACGGGACCCTTGTGCAATTCACTCCACAGCCGCCACAGAGATGTGTGAACCGGCTCCATTGAGAGCCGGCCACACTCTCCAGTCATGCGAATTGGATGCAGAGAAACCCACATCTAATTGGCACTAGTGTGAACCCAGCCTAACGGGCAGTGCAAGTGAAAATGAGCCCCAGCTGTGCTACTATGAGAAATGCACACCATACAAGACACATCTGAGGCTGAGCAATAGGAAATAGTTCATTGTTACCCACAGCTACCAGTCCAAATGTCTGTTTAATTATAACACCAGAACTGCAGACACTGTTGGTAGCTGACTGAAATACTATGCTGTCATTTTTTGCTTCTAAAAAAACCCTTTTTACATCAGCCCCTTAAAGGGCATTTCCACTTTTGCACTCAAATTTGAGAAAACCACCACTATATGTTTGATTTTTTTTTTTTTTTTTTTTGAACAGCATATCTAAAATCAGTCAACAGCAGGACTTCAAGTTACATAGTTACATAGTAGGCGAGGTTGAATAAAGACAACAGTCCATCCAGTTCAACCTGTGTAGGTGTGTGTGACTGTAATCATCTAACATAGCCCTCAATCTCCTGATCCTTGAGATGTAAGTCTAAGAGTCTTTTGAAAGTCACCATACTACCCGCAGAAACCACCTCTTGTGGTAGACAATTCCACAATCTTGTAGCCCTAACAGTAAAGAACCCCCCACGTTGCCTGAGGTTAAAACGCTTCTCCTCTAATCGCATTGTATGTCCTCGAGTCCTCATGCAATTCCTTCGAATGAACAGCTTTTCTTCTAAGCTGAGATCCCCATTAAGATATTTATAAATTGCTATCATATCCCCTCTCAGACGTCTTTTCTCCAGGGAAAATAAATCGAGCGATTGCAGCCGCTCTTCATAGGTAAGGTCCTCCAACCCCCTAATCAGTTTAGTTGCCCTTCTCTGGACTTTCTCCAGCTCCAACACATCCCTCCTGAGGACTGGCGACCAGAACTGGACAGAATACTCCAGATGCGGTCGGACCAGAGTTTTATAAAGTCTAAAGGATTTTAGTCTTATCTCTGGAATACATCCCTTTCTTTATGCATGCTAATATTCTGTTGGCTTTGGAAGCTGCCGCTTGGCATTGCATGCTGTTGCCTAATCTATCATCAACTAAGACTCCCAGATCTTTCTCCATTTTTGATTCCCCCAAGGGTTCCCCTCCTAACGTGTATTGTGTTTTTATGTTTTTGGTCCCCAAGTGCAAAACCTTACACTTCTCCACATTAAACCTCATTTGCCATGTCGTTGCCCACTCCGTAATTTTGTCCAGGTCATTCTGTAGGATATCTGCTTCATGCTGTGCAGTTATTGCCCTGGCCAATTTTGTGTCATCTGCAAAAACTGATAACGAACTACTGATCCCTTCCTCAATGCTGTTTATGAATAAATTGAACAAGGTTGGTCCCAGGACTGAGCCCTGGGGCACCCCGCTTACTACCTCAGACCAGTCTGAGTATGCGCTGTTTATTACTACCCTTTGGACACGGCCTTTTAGCCAATTCCGTATCCAAGAGCAAACCCTGCTGTCGATACCTGCAGACCTTATTTTATAAATTAAGCGCTTGTGGGGAACTGTATCAAACGCCTTAGCGAAATCCAAGTACACCACATCCACTGGTCTCCCCCTATCTAGCTCACAGCTCACTTCCTCGTAGAATGCTAAGAGATTGGTTTGACAAGAACGCCCATTTGTAAACCCGTGCTGGTTACTACTGATGATGTTGTTGTCTTTAGCATAGTCTACGATATAGTCCCTTATCATCCCCTCCAAAAGTTTACATATTATTGATGTCAGACTGACAGGCCTATAATTTCCCGGGATATGTCTCTGGCCCTTTTTGAATATCGGAATCACGTTAGCCTTCCTCCAATCCCCTGGTACATCTCCTGTCCTAATACTGTCAGCAAAGATCAGGAACAGTGGTCTAGATATAACCATACTGAGTTCCTTGAGCACTCTCGGATGTACGCCATCCGGGCCTGGTGATTTGTTTGTGTTAAGTTTATCCAGTCTTTTCCTGATTTCCCCCTCTGTTAGCCATAGTGGCAAGTCCTGTGTATTACTACTAACCATACAGTCATGGTCAGTGTACCCTTCCTTTTCCTGCGTAAAGACTGACGAGAAAAAAGAATTCAGCACGGTTGCTTTTTCAGTGTCCTCTGTAACCATCCTCCCATCATCGTTAATTATGTGTGCAATATGCTCTGCCCTAGTTTTTTTGCTGTTGATATATTTAAAGAATTTCTTTGGGTTTTTTTTACTATCCTCCGCTATTTGTCTCTCAAAGTTGATTTTAGCCATCTTGATTTCGTGTTTACACTTCTTATTTTCCTCCTTGTATTGCTGGAAGGCCGATACTGTGCCCTCTGATTTATATTTCTTGAAGGCCAATTTTTTTCCCCTAATAAGTTTTTTAACGCTACGGTTTAGCCAGCCAGGTTTGGCTTTGTCTCTTCTAAATTTATTCCCCATAGGAATGCACTGCAAGATGCCTTTGCTTAATATTGTTCTAAAGCATTCCCATTTTTCCTCTGTGGTCAGTGATCCCAGGGTTTGGTCCCAGTTTACCCTTTCCATCAATGAGTACAATTTTGGAAAGTCTGCCCTTCTGAAGTTTAGGGTTCTTATGTTCCCCACTTGCCTTTTTATATTGTTATTTATACTAAATGTGATCATCCTGTGATCGCTAGAGCCCAGGTTGTCCTGGACTCCTACCTCCGAGATTATGTCTGGGTCATTAGTGATCAATAGATCCAGGATAGCATTCTCTCTAGTAGGGGAATCCACCAACTGTGACATGTAGTTATCCTGTAAGGTTTCCGTGAATAGCCGGGCCTTATGCGAGTGTGCAGTCCCCTCTTCCCAGTCAATGTCGGGATAATTGAAGTCCCCCAATATGATGACTGATCCTAGTTTTGCCGCTTTACCTATTAGTGCTAAAAATTCCAGCTCTACCTCCTCCCCTTGGTTAGGTGGCCTATAGCAAACCCCCAAAAGTGTTTGTTACCCTAAAAAAAAAAAACAAAAAAACAGATCCTGTTACCTTAAAAAATGTTATACAGCACGGTGCTTGTGCTGTGTCATTTGGCCCACTGTATCACCTAAAAGACGTGGTTGATCCTGCCAGTTTCTACCCTCCCCTCTGTAAACTGACCACAGTATATCATGGCTGCTGAGCCCTGACACTGTGGTCAGTTTACATCCCTCCGTCAGCCGCAGCCCTGCTCTCTCCTCTCTGTCCTCCCCTCCCTGCCTGTCTGCTCGTGCCAGTGCCCGCAACCTCCCCTCCTGCTACTCTCATATTTAATATCAAATCATCCCATTCCCTCTGTAATATATCAATAAGTGCCCCTGTGTCGGTTATAGAAAAAACAAATCCAACTGCTGGCTAGATAGAAGACTATATAGTATAAATACAGTTGTGCTCAAAAGTTTGCATGGCGTTGGAGAATCGGGAATAAACAGTATGTACCGTTTTTTTAAGAAAACATGGGTGAGTAGGCAAAACACATTTCTTTTATTTCTTATGGGATTCTTATGCAACTGTAGGTCCTAACAGAATGGGACAATCATAAAAAAACATGGGAACAAGTAAACAAATGAAATAACCCCTGTTCAAAAGTCTGCATACCCTTAGTTCCTTAGACTGTGTATTTCCCCCTTTAGCATCAATGGCTGTAGGTGGTAAAGCTGCTCATTTGTCTTAGCAAAATGCCTCCAGGTCATGCAAAGTCTTAGGTCATCTTGCATAAACCACAAGTTTAAGATCTTCCCGGGGTGGCTCGATGATATTAAGGTCAGGAGACTGTGATGGCCACCCCAGAATCTTCACCTTTTTCCGCTATAACCACTGGAGGGTCAACATGGCCTTCTGCTTAGGGTCATTGTCATACTGCAAAGTCCAAGAGCGTCCTATGCGCAGCTTTCATGCAGAGGACTGCAAAATGTCTGCCAGTATTTTCTAATAACATACTGCATTCATCTTGCCATCATTTTTTATAGGATTATCCGTGCCTTTAGCGCTCAAACGCCCCAAAACATCAGTGAGCCACTACCATGCTTTACAGTTGGGATTGTATTCTTGTCTTGTTGAACCCTATTCAAACTTGGCGCTTATGGTTGTGACCATAAAGCTCTATTTTGGTCTTATCAATCCAAATTACAGTGTGTCAAGGTGTTGCCGGACATATTGGACCCAGGCTTTTTTGTGATATTAAAGTAAAGGCTTCTTTCAGGAACTTCACCATGCAGCTCATTTTTGTTCAAGAATCGTAGTATCGTGCTCCTTGAAATAACTACACCATCTTTTTTCAGAGTATTTCTCCTGAGGATACCTGTGGATTTTAACCACTTCCTGCAAACTGACGTACATGTACGTTGGCTTGAAGAAGTGGTTGTATCGGGATGATACCTGCAGCTCGAGACATCACCCTGGTGCCGTTGTTTTAGAGCTGGCGGTCGGCTTTCTAGAGATAACAACCGATGCGGCTCAGCAGCTGCTCGGCCGTTATCCCAGCGAGCAGGAGGGGACGTTCCCAAACAAAGCCGGATTTGGCTTCTATCGGGTCTCCGTTCATGTAACCTGGAAGCCACAACGTCACTTCTGGTTTATTCAAGTGCAAACGGCGCCGATTTAAAAAAAGTGTCAGTATTCAAAATTGCTGATTTAGGCATTTTGAATACTTTGAAGTGCAGTGGAGGGGTCTAGGGTCTTTTAGACCCCAGATTCCTCCATAAAGAGTACCTGTCACTGCCTATTACTGTCACAAGGGATGTTTACATTCCTTGTGACAGCAATAAAAGTGATCAGATTTTATTTTTTTTTTTAAAAAGTGTTAAAACTAAAATAAAAGTAATAGGAAAAAAAGCGCCCCGTCCCGTAAGCTCGCGCACCAAAGAAAAAGCATACATAAGTCATGCTCGCAAGTGTTTTAATCACATATGTGAGGTAACACCACAATCGTCAGAGCGAGAGCAATGATTCTAGAAAAAGACCTCCTCTGTAACTCTAAACTGGTAACATTTTTTAAAGCATCGCCTATGGAGATTTTTAAGTACTGTAGTTTGTCGCCATTCCACGAGTGTGCATAATTTTAAACCTGAACGTGTTAGGTATCTATTTACTCGGCGTGACATAATCTTTCACAATATACAAAAAAGTTGGGCTAACTTTACTGTTTTTTTTTTTTAAATTCAGTGAAGTGAATTCTTTCCCAAAAAAATTGCGTTTGAAATACCGCTGCACAAATATCGTGTGACAAAAATATTGCAATGACTGCCATTTTATTCTCCAGAGTCTTTGCTATAAAAAATAAAATATATATATATATATATATATATATATATATATATATATATATATATATATATATATATAATGTTATAATGTTTGGGGGTTCTAAGTCATTTTCTAGCAAAAAATACTGATTTTAATTTGTAAACAACATGTGTCAGAAATAGGCTTGGTCCTTAAGTGGTTAATTTGTATCCCGGACAACTCTTCCGGCAGTTGTGGCTGCAATCTTTCTTGGTCTACCTGACCTTGGCTTGGTATCAAGAGATCCACAAATTTTCCACTTCTTAAAAAGTGGTTGAAAAGTATTGACTGGCATACTCAAGGCTTTGGATATCTTTTTATATCCTTTTCCATCTTTATAAAGTTCCATTACCTTGTTACGCAGGTCTTTCAGCTCCCCATGGCTCAGTATCAAGCCTGCTCAGTGCATCCACCTGAGAACTAACAACTCATTAACTATTTATACACACACACACACTAATTGCAATTTAAAAAGCCACAGATGTGGGAAAATAACCTTTATTGCCATTGTCACCTTGTGTGTCTATACCAAGGCCAAACATTCCAGGGTATGTAAACCTTTTATCAGGGCCATTTGCATGATTATATTTTAAAAAGGAGCCACACAACTATGTGATAATAAATGGCTTCATATGATCACTATCCTTAAATAAAACACAGTTTTTTGGTATGATCAGTCATATTTTCAATATCAATGCCAAAATTTCACAACTTCTGCCAGGGTATGCAAACTTTGGAGCACAACTGTTGTGAAATTTCATGTTCACCCGTCTACAAAAGATGTTTTTCTTCCAGTCCTATCTTTTGGTCCTGACCATATTAAAGAATGAAATATAAACAAAACCACACTATAGTCCCTCTGACCAAAGATATACATGTTTTCTGAAAAAACTATATATAACTGCAGTTGTTACCTTAATGAGCTTCTGTACATCATTCTTTGTGAGGACTCGATCCACATTAAAGCCATTTCTTGAGTCTAACACTATAGCCTTTACCTTAAGAATGTTAAAGGCAAACACAAAAAAAAAATTAAATAAAGTAACAGAGTAACAGTTGAAAACACAACACCTTTGGTAAGCTCCAGCTGTACACTGACACTGTACTAATGGCACTGGTTGGGTGACAGGGGTGATTAGGAGGGCAATCAAGGGGTTATTTGTTTAATTAACATTTGAATGCAAGTGTATGTGTGCTGCTTTTACTCTCTGATCTGTCTTGGTTTCTCTCCTTGCTTTTATTTCTGAACAGCAGAGAGAAATCCAGCCAGAGCCTGTGTTCACAAGCCATAGCCGACCAGCTGGTATACAGTCTAAATCAGGGGTCTCCAAACTTTCCAAACAAAAGGCCAGTATACTGTCCTTCAGACTTTGGGGGGGGGGGTGGACTGTGGCCATTGGAAGTAGAAGTCGTCGTTACATCAGTGGTAGTAAACAAATGCCCCATCTTTGGTGTCAGTGAGAGGAATTGTGCCCCGTAGTTTGTGTCATTGGGTGGGAAGAATCATGCCCCATAGTTGGTATCACTGGGAGAAACTGTGCCCCATCGTTGGTGTAATTGGGAGGAATTGTGCTCCTTTTGGTGCCAGAGGATGAAATATTGCCCCAAAGGCCAGATATAAGCAAGCAATGGGCCACATGTGGCCAGGGCCGCTGATATGGCAGTACAGCCAGTCCTGTTGTACCGGGCCCGGCCCTATCAGCTTAACAGGGGGGCCCGGGAACCTTTACACTTAATTTCTGCAAAATGACAAACTGCGCTTTCTAAAGCCCTGTAGGAGCAGAAAATCTCAATATTATCAGATGCTTTGAAGGCTAGAGGGGAGATTTGGGGTCTAATAGACGCCAGATCTCTCCATAAAGAGGACCTGTTATGTCTCATTCTATTACATGTTCTAAACCGGGACAGAGGAGGGGCCAGGGGTGGGGTTAAGGGCAGGTCAAAGGGGCCCTAAAAGGTAGGCTGTACGGGGCCCAATGATTTCTAACAGCAGCCCTGCATGTGGCACCCAGGCGGCAGTTTGGAGACTACTGCTCTCAATGCTTGGCTGTAACCTGCTGACAAACTCGTGCTGTATCCAATCATAGCACAGGTCAGCAGGGGGCTCAAGCACGCGTGACCTAAAATCAGGAAGTACACCACAACAAACAGGTACGTCGCAGTGCCTGGCTGTGCTGCCCGCTCACAGTAAATGTGGGCAGGAAACAAGTGGTTAATCGATTAATACAGTGCACACTGCTATTTAACATCGTTAACATATTTACAAGAGGGAAGATCAGAGGAAAGTCATCAGTGCTTTATTGCCCAATCAAAGTGGATCCTGGACACGGCTGTATTTCTGGTGATTTCTGACAGGTGTGCATAAATCACAAGACAGGCAGAACAAGGACATAAATCCTTTGGCTGGTTAAAAAGGTCACATATATGTATTTCAACTGTGCATTCAGCTGTTTGCTTGGAGTTCCACTTTAATTGTGCAAAATAATAAAAAATTATCAAAATAAAGTTATTTTGACTGCAGAAACAAAATGCGGGTATAGCTTACCACAAATGCTACCATGGTTTCAGATACAGTGTGTCCTTTTTCCGCACATTCTTGAGCAATTTCCCGTATTATATTTTTTATCACACTTTCAGCCTGAGTATGCGACATTCTGAGAGGAAAAACAAAATGTTTAAGAATTAGATCAGAGTCCATAAAAATGTTAGAGACGGGTCATACTGGGGCGACTTGGTCGCCTGACAAGTCGCCGTGGGTCGCCTGCCATAGATTAGCACAGGATCCGTTCTAATAGGAGCGACACAAGCCGCTCCGACTTAGAAAAAGGGTCCTGTACTACTTTGGGGCGACCTGGAGCGACCTGCATTGACTTCAATGATATGAAGTCCGTGCATGTCGCTCCGAGGTCGCGGTGCGCGCTGTGCACCGCGACTTCACAGGTCGCCCCGGCAAGTCGGATCGCCTCAGTGTGAACCAGATCTCTTAAACTCAACTGGCTGCATAAATGCTACAAGATTTATTGGAGAAAGACTTTTAGCTACTTCAAGCTGGAAGACACTTTAGGCTGGGTTCACACTGATGCGAATTGGTCTGGAGGTTTCCACGCATCCAATTTGCATAAAAGTAGACTGTGACCGGCTCCCAGTGGAGTCGGTTCACACATCTCCAGGGCGGTTGCAGAGCGCATTGCACAAGGGTCTTGTGCGACTTTGGCTCCATTTCAGGTCGGAATCCAGGGAAAAAAAAATCAGGCCTGATTTGTCCCTGAAACACAGAACAGGGATGTACTGGACCCCTGCTGTGAGCCACGTCCGCACACAGGGTGAAGCCCAGACAAAAATAAATATTAATCAAGTGCATTTTGATACTTATGGCCCATGGATGAAATATCTGCTTGAGCTTTAAGAGACCCTTCTCAAGAAAATAAAAAAAAAATACAAAAATGCCAAAAAGCTGTCCCTACAAAAGCATAGAAAAAATATTTACCTCTCCGAACACCTCTCCCTTGAAGACAAATACTCCTCTAAATTCTCAGAAACCAACACTGTTGGGAGCATCAATTCCCCGGCTCCCTGATGTACTTAGTGGTTTCCCCTGCCAAATTCCTCCAGTATTCACTCCCTTTATGCACTTGCAATAGAGCTGCACAATTAACCGTTAAAAAATCGCGATCTCGATTCAACCCCCCTCATGATCTTAATTGGCAAATTTTGGCATTTCCATGATTCATCTAACAGTGCAGAGCCGTTCTCTGCTCATTGCGGTCAAAGAAAAAAAAAAATAAACTGCTGGCAAAATTTATCACAACATTGCTCAGCGCTGAGAGATAAAGAAAAACATTGTATCATTTTGTTCTTTTAGATCAAAGGGATGAACTTTGGTCTGCAAATGAGGTCAGTTTAACCACTCAAAGACTAAGCTCTTTATACACATGTGTGACTGGCGTCACCACATCACACTACGCATAATGCATCCCAAAAGCTCAGCCGATTTCGAATTGGTGAATTTTAGGACAGCACTTGCACGGTGTGCATTTTTTTGGCCAAATTGATATATTGAATAGCATTTGCTCTCATTCAGGTAAATGTATGGACAGGAACAAATAGGCTCTATTTTTTCAAAACTGTCCATAAAAAAAGTGATGGTTGGCAACACTGGAACTACATTTGTATTTACGCCTCCCCATCCACAATCTCCTCTAACAATGTAGCAATTACAAATAACTGAAATAAATGCACTGGAGTAAAATTCTCTGTTGGGATATATTCCTTGATTTCCACTGAATTCAGGTTATTTGTGGCATTTGCATGTTTGACCATACAGGATTAACAATTCCCTCTGGCATAATTTCCCCCATGGTCTATGTCCTGTATCTCAAATGCAACAAAGCCTGTACAAATTCCTCCACAAGATTCTCGACCACACAATTTTTGACAGCGCCACTGGAAGAAGTAGCTTAAGTTGTATTTAGTTGAGGAAGCCTACATCTCTCTTGCTGGGCTTTACAGGAGGAGAGTTTTTTTCATTAGACGCTACACACAGAATCAGACCCCGACCACTAAAACCTTGGCAAGCAGACAACACCAGAAGGCTTAAAAAACATAGTTGCACTATTGAGTATCTGTGGTGTAAGACTAAGCCCCGGTAAGACTTCACCCAGTATAAATCTGCCCTCCAAAAATACAATTCCCGCCTCCACACTGCTAAACAGACCTATTTTATCACACTCATTAACACACTCTCATGCAGTCCCCATCAACACTTTTCTGCCTTTAACCCTCTACTGTGCTCTTTGCTGCCTTTACCCACTAACTTATTGTCCAGAAAATGGCAAATCACTTCAAAAATAAGATTGATACAATTAATGATGAGATCTCCACTGTACAGATATCTCCTCCACCTAACATTCTATGTTCACCGGCACGCTTTTTACTTACCTCGTTTAACCCTGCTACTTTAGAGGAGGTCACCAACCTTCTCTAATGTCCACCTAACCACCTGTCCCCCTGGACACCATTCCCTCGCAATTACTAGGGTCTCCAACTCACATCTTCAAACTCTCCCTCTCTATTGGCATTTTACTCAATCCTCTAAAACAGGCACTGGTCACCCCCAATACTTAAAAGCCCTCATTAAACCCCACCAATATTAACAAATAAAAGCCATCTCCTTGCTCCCTTTTACCTCAAACCACATTGAACAGACTTTTTAAATTGCCTATTCTACAACTGTCTAGTCTACACTGAAAATAACCTTCTTGATCCCCTTCAGTCTGGATTCTACCTGCAACACTCCATAGAAATTGCTCTCCTAAAACTTACCAACCATATACTAACAGCTAAAACCAATGGTTACTATTCTGTACTCTTACTCTTGGACATCTCTGCTGCCATTGAAACATTTGACCACCCCTTCTCCTCAAAAAACTCTACACTGTTGGTCTTCTTGACTGGACTCTTTGTTTATTCCCATCTTACCTATTTGACCACACCTTCAGTGTCCTTACACCTCTACCTCCTCTTTTTCTCTTTCTTCTTCTGTCGGAGTCCCCTGAGGCACTGTCTTTGGACCTCCATTATTCTTGATCTACATCTCCTTTATAAGTCAGCTGATAGCCTCCTACAGCTTCTAATACCATTTCTTTGCTGATGACACCCAAATCTATCTTTCTACCCTTAAGCTCACTGCATCAGTATCCTCACACATCACTAATTTACTAACAGACCTATCAATATGGATGTCACACCAGTTCCGCAAACTCAATTTATTCAAAATGTATAATATTTCCTCCCCTACGTGCCCCTTTTGTCGAGATTGATGGCACAACTATCAGCCCATCCCTGCATGCCAGGGTGTAGGTCAGTGGCGGCCAGTGTGTTGGGGGCGCAGGGGTGCTGCCCCCCCTATCCATCTGCATGCGGGGCGCTGGATGCATGGAGTTCAATGGAGCTTTATTTATTTTTTTTTGCATCACCTGATTAGAGCCAGAAGCTCTAATAGGCTGCAGCAAAGGGTGGACCCGGGGCGCAGAGCAGTGCGCCCCGAGCCCACCCATTGTGTGACAATAGCGAATGAAAATTCGCTATTGTCACACGGCACCTCCTCCTGGCCAATCAGGGAGCGGGTATAATACCTGATTCCTGATTGGCCGCAAGGCAAACCCCATGCCATTGGCCGAGGAGGAGGCGGGAGCGGGAGGACTCGAGGGGACGCGCCGGGGGACTGAGAGAAGCCGCCGCCGCCGCTGCTGGTGTAGGTGTAATCCTGGAATCTGAACTCTCTTTTCAGCTTTATATCCAATCACTGTCCAAATCTTGCTGCCTCAACTGCAGCAACATCTCCAAAATACACCACTCCTTAACTAATGACACCACAAAGCTTCTAATTCACTCTCTGGTCATCTCTTGCTTCAGCTACTGCATTTTTCTCCTCATTTGCTTACCCTTACATAGATTATCCCCCCTTCAGTCCATCATGAATGCTACTGCCAAACTCATCCACCTTACCAACTGTTCAGTGTCGCCTACCCCTCTCTGCCGATCCCTCTACTGGCTTCCATTCATCCAGCAAATACAATTTAAAATACTAACAAAAAAGCCATCCATGCCTTTGCCCTCAGCTACATCACTAACCTTGTCTCAAAATACTAGCCAAACTGTTCTCTTCGCTCCTTCCAATACCTCCTGCGAGCTAGCTCTTTCTTCACCTCTTCCCATGCTCGACTATCTCCTACTCTAACCACCTTTCTTCAAATTCCTGAAAACCCATCTCTTTAGAGATGCTTATTCTTCCTCTACCTAACAAATATTTATTTTCTCTACCAGCTTCCCCCTCAGTAATCACCTTTTGTATCACTTGACCCTCCCTTTTAGATTGTAAGGTAACAAGCAAGGCCCTTGGAATCCTCTTGTATTGAATTGTATCATAACTGTACTGACTGCCCTCACCTTGTAAAGCGCTGTGCAATCTGTTGGCGCTTTATAATTCCTGTATAATAATAAGCTGAATTGTCCATTTATGCGTCAATGCTGTTAGTGGGCTCATAAATTGCATCTGTATCACTGATCTCATTATTATCACTCCTGTCATTAGATAAGCACATTATCTCATATGCTTCCAGTGTTGGTACCATATGTCACTGAGTAACCTGATTTGAGTTTTTGGACCATGACTTGCTAACTTCAGTAGCTTTTAAAAGTGTACCTAGTTTAGTGTGTTTAAGGTTCACACATGTCCGGCTGTGGTTTTCAGTCCAGAGTCCGGTGCGATTTTGTTCATCGGTTCTGGTGCGATTCAGGTGCAAATTTTTACTTGAATTTGCACCTAAATCGGACCCAAAATCGCACAGGACCCTTTTGAGAAATAGATCGCGCCTGCCCCGGACATGTGTGAACCGGCTCTATTGAAAGCTTGTCCGATTCACATGTTATGCGAATTGGATGCGGTTAAAACTTTTATACAAGTGTTATATTCTCCATGTGGAACTGCATCAAGTGAGCATATCTTACAATTTAATGTATGAGATAAAAAAAAAACGTTTTGGCAAGGAGCATTGATCTTTTAAAGTCTCCAAGGGTATAATGGCTTTATTTTCAGTAATACCTTCTAAGTTTTTAAATGCCCTTGGATGACCAAATAACTGGATCTGGGAGTATAGCAAACTAAGATCATCTGGTATTTGTTTGAGTATTAGGTGATTGTGGAGTATTAGGTAATAATTTTGCCTTTTTATGAGCATGGCTGAGCTAAAGAGAGGTCCCAGTAGGATCGCTTTTCATAGGGCGCTTCACAGGCCGATAGGAGTTGTAATGTTGCCCTAAAACACCTAACATCTGCATGCGGTTGTGGGGAAGTTGTGGCGCGGTCCATTCACTTGAATGGGTCATGTTTGGTGGGTGGTACTAAATGCAACAGCAGGGATCATTTTGGCGCGCTGGAAATCTTAGTGTAAACTTATCTATAGAGTGACATTTTTATTGTGTGGAAAAGGTTCATGTTGGCCTTTGCCTCATCCCCTCTCTCCTTCCAACCCCCCCCCCCCACCCCTCACAAATGTTACATATATATAGAAATTAATTTATTTGTATCTATAATCCTGTGATTGCCATATAACTTGTAAATAAAAAATAAGAAGAAATTTAGAAAAAAGAAGCATTAAAATGCCCGTTACTTTAGGGTCTAAAATAAAAGAAAGGCATCCTTTAGACAGAGGTGCGGTATAATTTCTTTTTTGTAATAACTGCAGTTCTGCATTCTGTGATCCATACGCCAGCTTGTACTTTCTTCATTCGCTATTGTCACACACTGCTCTGCGCCCCGAGCCCACCCTTTTTTTTAGCATGTGATAGCCTCTGGCTCTAATCACATGGCTAAAAAAAAAAAAAAAAGCCTCATTGAACTCCATGCGTCCGGTGTCCCGCATGTAGATTAGGGGGCTGGACGCATGGATAGGGGGGGGCGGCGCCCCTGCACACCGTATGACCAGCCACCACTGCCCTAACTGCCATTAGGTATCAGGATGAAATCCTTGGACCCATTGTCAGATCCTATGCTGGTGCTGTGGTCCTGGATTGCTCCTGGTGCAGGACAATGCCCGGCCTCATGTGGCAATAGTATGCCGCTAGTTCTTGAAAGATGAAGCAATTGATACCATTGAATGCCCCCCATGCTCGCCTGACCTAAAACCATTAGAACACTTTTGGGACATAGGTCCCCCAGGTTGCACCTCAGTCTGTTCAGGAGCTCAGTGATGTCCTGGTCCAGATCTGGGAGTAAATTCTCCAGGACATCATCTGTCGTCTCATTAGGAACATGCCCCCGACATTGTCAGGCATGCATACATGCCCGTGGGGACCATACAAACTACTGAGTAACATTTTGAGATGCTGCAATTAAATTTGAGCAAAATGGACTAGTCTGCTGCATCATTTTTTCACTTTGATTTTTGGGGTATCTTTGAATTCAGCCCTCTGTAGGTTTATCATTTCCATCAAATGATGTGGCATCCTTTCATTCCTAACACATTACCCAGTCTATATCAGTATAGATATCCAGCATAATATTTTTCCCCATTGAGCTCTGATGTGTTTTTAAAGTGTTCCTTTAATTTTTTTTGAGCAGTATATATGTATATATATTAAATTATATATGCATTAAATGTATATTATGCATTAAATGTATATTATTATGCATTATTATATGCATTAAAGCAGAGCTTCCCCCAAAAGAGGAAGCTTGCTAGTACCCTTACCCTTCCACTGCCACATTTGGCACTTTTTTGGGGTTGAGGCAGGAGTGGGAACCTGATTTTGATAGGTTCTTGCTCACACTTCTTACCACTGCAGCGATCTAAGCTGGAAGTTCGCCCCACAGTCTTATGGGACACATCACAGCCCCCCCCCCCCCCCAGAAGAGGATGGGACCATTGGCAAGGCGTTGTAGGAAACTGGCTGTTTACCTTACTAGAGATGCCGGAGCCTGCACCCTAAGCCGAATGAAGAATCGGTTCAGGTGCTGACATTCCAGGCTCCCTGGACAGATAAGTGTCCTTATATAAAAAGTCAGCAGCTACAGTATTTGTAGCTGCTGACTTTTAATTTTTTTTGGGGCAGCCTGGAGCTACTCTTTAACTGCATTTTTATCAAGGTTTATGATTTTTCATAATAGTGATCCTTTACAGTGGTAATAAACCCAAATGCAAACATTTATTAAATTGCAGCTCACCAATTCTTAGGTGTGTTGGCTGCATTTGTTTTCTTTTTTAGGCTTTCTTTCTTCTATGTGCATCTGGCGATCCAGCCAATAAGTCTGTTGTTTTTCAACAGAACAAGCTGTCCTGCAGATGTATCAGTTACAGGGATGAGACAACTATTTACCACTGACAGGGGCGCTTACAATGATCAGCTTTTCTGTAACTACTTATAACGTATTAACTGGAGTTTAGCTTGAATTCATTAACCCATCTAAATCTGCTAGTACATGTAAAGCTGGATACACACTATCCAACTTTTGTGGTTAGATTTCCTTCAGATTTACCTTTTCTATGTAGTGCAAGGGCCTGCCAGATTGCATACAAATTGAAAGTGTTTAGGTTTGACCTCATATTATATGGTTTTGGTAAGTCTAAAGGAAAAAGTCTTCAGAAAATCTGATAGTGTGTATGGCCAATAATACTCCCCTCTCCCCAGACTGACAGACATTGCTGCTGTCCAAAGGTGTCTCCATTGCTCCTCCATCCAGAGCAGGGTACTAACACATGTATTAGTGTCCCTGCTCTGGATGCAGGATACTTTTTCCTTGCATACCCATTTGGGGGTGATAAGTGAGTGAGGTAGGCTGCTCCTGCTACTTATATCCTAGCACAGAAAAACATCTTTTTTCAAAGTGCAAAGAAAATTACATTATTTTAAATAATTAATAATGCATTTAAAATGTAAAAAAACATTACATTTAAAAGTAGGCAACATTTAGGTAAAATTCTAAAACTGGTCCTTTTGGTTTCCCTCAACAATTAGGTTTGCCTAAAATGCTAGTGAGGGGTTTCTTCTACAAAGTCCAACTAACAGCAGTAAAGTTATGAAAGAATTGGATATGAGCAGACTCATATTATCAGGATATGCAGCCATACTGAGCTATCTGCGATCCTTCACACAGATCTTACCTTGCAATGTACAGAGAAGCCTTCTGTATATGGACGCTGCTTGTTTACACGTTTCCATGGAGACACTCCCGGGCTAAGCTTCCGCACTCCTGTGGTTGGAGGAGCTTACTGTCATGTGACCGGCTTCACTTAAAGGTAAGGAGAGTCTCTTGCAGCTTCGTTTCCTCCACAGAATGTAGCAAGGACTGTATGAGGGAGGGGTTCTGTAGGTGCTTATGCTTACGTACTTGCCTTTGTTTTGTTTGTTTCATACTTTACTGTTCCACTGCCAAACTATTTTTTAACTTTACTTTTACAAACTAAAATGTAAATTTTTGCCTTAACCACTAAAATGTAAATTTTTGCCTTAACCAAGCCCCGGAAGATTTGGCTGCGCAAAGATCAGGGCCTATTTTGCGATTCAGCACTGCGTGACTTTAACGGATGATTGCGCGGTCATGCGACGCTGTGCCCAAATTAAATTGACGTCCTTTTTTTCCCACAAACAGAGCTTTTTTTTGGTGGCATTTGATCACCTCTGTGATTTTTACTTTTTGCACTATAAATAAAAAAAAAAAAAAAGAGCGACAATTTTGAAAAAATAAATAATTTTTCACATTTTTTTATATGAAATTCCCCAAAAAAAATGTAAAAATCAAAATTCAACATTTTAGGCCAATTTGTTTTCTGCTACATATTTTTGGTAAAAACAAAAAAAAAAAAAAAAAAAAAAAAAAAAAAAAAAAAAAAAAAAAAAATCGCAATATGTATTTTGATTGGTTTGCGCAAAAGTTATTGCGTTTACTAACTACGGGAAAGATTTTTGTCATTTTTATTGTTTTTTTTTTTAACTAGTAATGGCGGCGATCTGCGATTTTTTTGGCAGGACTGCGACATTGCGGCAGACAGATCGGACCCTTGACTGACATTTTTGACACTTTTGGTACCAGTGACATTACTACAGTAATCAGTGCTATACATATGCACTGTTACTGTAAAAATGACACTGGCAGGGAAGGGGTTAACTTTATTAGAGATCCAGGGATTAAGTGTGTCCCTAGGGGCGTGCTTCTGTCAAGGGGCGTGGCTTTTGATGTAACCACAGAGACATATGATCCTACATAGCAGGATCGTATGATCTCTGCAGTTACACCAGGGAGAATGATAGGCGGCTTTGTTTAATCAGCTGCCTGCCTTTCTCCCTCTCCTGCGAGAGAGCGCGAGTGACCGGCAGACATCGGAGCCAGCGGTCCGCGTGGGGATGGCCATGAACGAGCAGGGGCTGGAGCGCGCCTCCGGCAGCATGCACTCGCCCCCTGCAGGCTCCTGGGCGAGCGACGTAGTCCTACGTCGCTTTGCCCAGGAGGGGCTGACTGCCGCAGTAAATGTACAAAGTGGAACTTTAATGAAAAAATAGAAAATTGTGGACACAGTAGAAGAGCCATGTCATGTTTCTTCTGCATTTAAAGTATAACTAAAGGCAAAACTTTTTTTTTTTTTTTTTTTTTTTTGGATAGAGTGGAGAGGGATTAGAACACTTGTCAGTTTTTATTGCTGTCTGTAGCCCCGTTAAGGAGATTCACTCTCTCTGTTTGTCTTGTTTGGCACAAAGTGAAAGTAAAAAAAAAAAAAAAAAAAAAAAATCTGCACACGCAGCCCAATATAGAATTTTGGCAATGCCGAGTGACATGCGCAGAAGTGATGTCATCTCAGGCTGGCCAATTAAAACAGCCAGGAATCAATACATGGAAGCTGCCAGCCCGAAGATGTCAGCAGCTGGCAGGAATCATAGCGCTGGGGAACAGGTGAGCATAGTTCAGCTTTAACACCCCCAAATCAGTATTTTAACCACTTCCTGCTCGCCCACCATCAAATAATGATGGAGTGGTGCAGCTCTCCTTCTGAGACAACATTATATGACGGCGCCCCACAACGAGAACAGCGCGTCCCTGAAAATTTGCAAAGATTTATCAAATCTGTATGTTCACCTAAATTAATATTAGTATGCACAAACACAATGTCATTTTCTATTGTTTGTAAAATTTGAAAGATGAGATTGTGTTGGTTAAAGCACACCCTGGTAGAGTTTTCACTCTCCGTTATCGGAACATTTGATTAAAAAATTCTCTTTTTAGTTTCCTTAGGCCAGCCATACACGGTGCAAATTTCTTTCCTGCTACCATGGGTTGCAGGAAAGAAATTAGCATTATTCCCCCATTAACCACTTCTGGACCAGAAGGATTTGCCCCTTAATGACCAGGCCATTTTTGGTTATTTGGCACTGCGTAACTTTAATTTGACAATTGTGTGGTCATGCGACGCTGTACCTTAATAAAATTGATGTCCTTTTTTTTCCCCACAAATAGAGCTTTCTTTTTGCAATTTTTATTTTTTTCGATATAAACAAAAAAAAAGAGCGACAATTCTGAAAAAAAAAAAAAAATTTTTTAACATTCTGCTTTAGAACATTGCCCAAAAAAATAAATAAAAAAAAATAAAGATTTTTTCATCCTTCTATGCCAATTTGTATTCTGCTACATATTTTGGGTAAATTGCAATAAACGTATTTTGATTGGTTTGCACAAAAAGTTATCACGTCTACAAACTAGGGGAAAGATTTATGTCAATAAATTATTTTTTACTAGTAATGGTGGCGATCTGCGAACCGGTGCGGCCGGCCCCGTGGATCGGTATCTCCGCTGCCGACGGCACGCTTTTTCCCCCAGGACCGCTCCCGCGAACCGACGTACCCATATCTCGATTCGCACAGCTGAGCCAGCCTGATGCAGTATATCTGCGTCGGGCGGTCGGCAAGCAGTTAACACAGACAGCAATTTTCTTCTCCTGGCAGGGGGGGCAGGGGCGGGCTGGGGAAACCGTCCCCGTCAGGAGAAGAGAGTGATTATTGCTAGCCGCTGGCGATAATTGCAAGAGAATCCAGTAGGTTGGTTGTACCCAAGTTGATCCATCAACTGGTTACATTCAGCTTGCCCATTAACGGTTTGAATCTTGGCCACTTTAGCAGGATTTGAACCGTGTATGGCTGGCCTGAAGGCTCCATTCACACAAGGAAGGTGCGACTGAGCATGCAAGCTTTTTTTGCATGTTTCTATATGTTGCGTTTAGGGAAGCCCATTATTTAAATTTTGCTAAAAAGGGGTTTGCACCATTTTAATAAGTGGGCCTCACCAAACTGCGGTACCAGGTGTTTTGGTGCACACTAGCAAGAGACATAGGGTTGCCATTAGGAATTATTGGCACTGCCCCGCGTCTGTAAGGCCTACAGCAAACACCTGTTAAAGGGCCATATTTGCATGGGGATGCAAACGTGTTCTGCGGGCAGTCCCATTCATTTTCAGTTGGGATGCAGTTAATGCAAGGACACAGCCACTGCTCGCAAGCTGACAGCTGTGCAGGCGCACTGCTCCTAACACGCACAGTCTGCATTCTGAGCCAGGGACACGCATCAGCAAGGAGCTATGTTCCAGAAAGAGACATCAGAATCGTCACTTTCCGTACCTGATGACGAATTTTCCCACGGAATCGCTATCGCTCAGTTCTTTAAGTAACTCAGTTTCGCTGTCGCTGTTTTCCAGTTCATCTAAAAGCGTTTTTGCACCAAAAAAACGCTTTTTGGACGCCATGGTCGTTCAAAAATTTCCAGGCACAAAGCACAGGCAGGGCACTAGAAAAGTCACCAGGTGCAATCCTGTGCTGAAATGACATGATACAGTGTGATCACAGCTTTGTATCATGTCATTTGCATATTTACACTTGAATTTGCCACCGGTTCCACCCCCCTGCGTCGCAAAGCTCGCAGGGAAGGGAACCAGAAGGCAAGTGCCAGCATCGGCCGTGCACAGAGCGGGGAGAGAGTGTGAGGACGCCAGGGAGGATGGCGGGGAAATCGCAGGGAAGGGGAGTAACATTCTGGGATAATCCCAAGTGTGGCTCGGGGTTACCGCTTTTGGTACTGAAAGTTAACCCCGAGTCACACTCGGAAATACCGCTAGGAAGGCTAATCAATCAGTGTTGCAGCAGACAGGACCAAAACTAATCAAGAGGTTCCCCCGCAGGGGTAAGTAATCACGGTCAAAAAAACAAAAACAAACATTTAGTCTCTTGGCTAGTATTGCGACCACACTGGCTTTCCTCAGCCCGTTTCTTCACAGCCTGCTTGCATCCTTTCTAACACACACTCACTGTCAATCACAGAGAAATAAACTTATACCCAGCCTAGGGAGAGGCATGGCCAGTGCTTAATCCCCTTTATATTTGTAGGCAGGTGCAGGGTGTTGTCTCCACTGCAGGTGGCACTCAACCACAGCAGCAATGCAAAGGGAGAGAAGTCATGAGAAACATGATTCCTCTATGGTTTCCTGGGTCACTGGGGCAGCAATCTGCTTGGATACTGGTGGCCATCTTAGGTGCAGCCTTTTTAGGACCCTGGGTTTGGCACACATTCATGTGTGTATAGTGTAGGGACAGGATTAATAGAAAGGCTCCAATCAAGTAAGGAAAGCTAGGGGCTCCTCACTCTGCTAGGGCACCCTTTCGTTTAGGCTTGGCACAGACAGACTGCCAGTTTGGCTGAAACCTGCTCCACTACACAGTGTTGGTATCCACAAGTGTTCCTGGTTGGGCCTCCTCACACTGGGTTGTTGTGAACGGTTTGGCTTTAATACAAGTTCTACCCTTTGCACCTGGTCTCTGTTATTGGCACCACACCATGCTGCACCAACCGACATATTGCCAGAGATCAATCACTACTGTAAAATTATTTCTTTAACTCTGGGCAACAGTACCCAATATATGCTACGCAATCTAGGTTTACCAATAAACATACATCCTAGCTTTGTGTAAGAGGGCAAGGTCCTTTAAAATGGTTTATTTTATATTGAACACTTTCTTTTAACTTGATTACTAGCGCACGAGGGCTGGCAGGGCTCCTAAGTTATAGGTTTCTGTTGGCGGCAAACCATGTTAATTTTGACTAAAATGCCATTTTAGTTGTATTTTGGTAACATTTTTGTTGACAAGACCACCACTTGTGACAGATCATCTTTACAGAGACAACAGGGCTTTAACATGTCCCCCTCCTTAAAAGGGTGACTTGGTAATGCAGGTTGTGTATTTTTTACTTCCCCTATTATCTCTGCATTAGACCTCAGCATGCCTTCCAACCTTAGAACCTAAATGAGGGACACTGGAAAAATGAGCATGGATTATTGACACGTTTGGCATGGTCCAGCAGCATGTGCTGGAACAAGCTTGTTTCAGAACTCTTCAGGACACAGCCTGGAATGGTGTTGAAATTCCAGGACATTCCTGCAGAATCTAGGGCCATAGGAAGATTTGAATTAGTAAGCCTATAGGGACAGGTGGCAAGCAGTTCCAAGTACTAACTTTCAGACATATTTCATGATACACAAGGTAATAAAATGGCACAAAGGGCAACGATGCTGCTGAAGTTGCCATAGACCACAGCAACCAGCTTGTGTTTGAATCCAGCCCTCAAAATTTCCACTCACCTACTCACATTTGGAGAGTGGAAATAAACGTAGGGTGAGTGGAGCAGGCAGAAAGGATCCTGCTGAAGGAGGAAAAGAGGCACCCTGGTGGATTCTGAGGGCATAACCCCCCAACCATCCCGGCTTGTCAGCAATCTCTGCTCTTCCCCCTCCTCTAACAGACACTGACAGTACAATTTTCAGGCCAGCTCCGCCCTCCGCTCCTGCCTCTGTCAACTAGTGGCAAGTAACTAAGGCCTGGCGAGTAGCTCAGGACTTTCAAGCCCTGGTTTATTCCCAGCCTGTTTTAGTATTCCCCTGGCTATGGTTGGATGTGGCAACCTCACAATAACCTACATGTGTAGAGTCAAAAGACCCAACCCCCCCCCCCCTCCCCCCCCCAAAAAAAAAAAGGAAACACAATCCCCTTTCCTCTGACATTCCAGTGCTGAATCTGATGCTTAAAAAAAAAAAAAAAAAAAAAAACTATACTGGAAGGGCCCAGCAAGAAAAGAAAGCCTTTTGGGGTAAACTGATTAGGACACAAAGAGAATTTTTGTGCTGTATGTATGAAGTGTATCAAAGGAACACTAATATTGGGTGCAGTTCAATTAGATAAATGCAGTATATTGAGAAAAGTGCAGATCGCCAACAAAATGGTAACAATGTAGTGACAAACTTAAAAAAACAAACCAAACATTGATTATGGATAGCTATAATCGTCCAGACACCAGGAAGTATGTGGCACTGTCAAAAATTCCACTTGGCATGTCGCTGTGATGACCAACTTTGGATAATGGTATATAGTGCTAGGAGTGAATAGATGAGAGTGCCTGTCCCCTGAAGATACAAGCAGGATCGATTAAGCAGCACAGTTCCAGGATAACCAGTAGTTCCACTGATATGTACACAGATAACTCCCAAGTGGTGGATAATAAATATCCAGGAAATGTCCTTATGGAAGTCTATTGGGGAAGCAAGGAAGAGGCAATCCAGATGCTGAGACAGGTTGGAAAGTGCATGATTATGAAAAATTCTTTCAGTTAAGGTAGTATGTACCCGAGTCTTTGCTGCCTTCCGTTGTATTCATGCCGTCCAAGCTGTCTTGCGAGAAGCATAGGTAGATGGGATGGGTCACCGCTGCTTCATCTTCCAATGTACTTTCCGGTACTCTGTTTAAATGCAAGACTGTGGAGGGAATATTCTTTGGGTCCTAGAATGGTGTGTCTGTTGGGCAACTATGCAGCAAACTGTCTCACGAGCCACCGGTTTCAGTCCAACCTCGCTGTGGTGTGGGGGGGAGTTCCTGGTTAGCGCCCGTTGGAGAGTAACGTCAACACATTTCACATCACTAATGCATAGCTTCATCTTGACGTCACCGCAAAATGCTTTCTTTCCTCGCTGGGCCCTTCCAATATAGTTTATGTATATGGTATAAAGCCAAGGGTTGACCGTCCACACTGGGGATTTCAGAGACATTATCCTCACAAAATTCAGTTAGACCTTCCTTCCCGTTTTTTTTCTAGCCATCTTCAAACATTGTAAAACCTGAACAAAGTGTAGTGTAGCACCCTCCTAGGTAGGTGCTAGGAAAAAGCATTTATATGGCCCTGTCTGCTCATCAGGGGGGCCTGATCATTCAGTTAGGCTGTCATGTGTTTCCAGGGGTGTCTTGAGTCTGGGAAGTCTCCCCACTGGGTCCAATGAGGGCTCTTGTTGGGCAGTGTAGGAAACCTGGCCAATAGGACCCTGGGGCTTATATCCATCTCAGTTGGCAGAGTCTGCCACAATGCATCCTGGGATGGGGTATAAGTCTGAGGGGAGTACATGACAGAGCATCTTTGGTAGAAAGCAGAGTGCCAGGAGGAGGCTGACAGCTGTCTGTCCTCCTGTCAGAGCTAGAGAAGGTGTCCTGGGCAGTCGGCCTAGAGGACAAAGGTTGAGCTGGGCTGCAGAGAGGGATCAAGAGTGCTGTGGACCGAGTAGAGCTGCTGGGCAGGGGTTTCCTGGAAAACCAGTGTTGTGATTACTTGAAACTGCCCAGGGGTCTGCCTAGGAGAGGGGACCGCTCCAGAAGGTCAAAGGGATCTGGGAGCCTGCTAACCAGTAGAGAAGGCTTAGAAAGGGGGTGCCAGAGTCTAAGCTCTGAAGATGAGAGTGAAAGGGGGGGGGTGCCAGTGCAGGCCCTGAAGTGTTCAGCAGTGCATACAAGTAGCTACCTCAGCAAGGAGTGCTTAAGGGAGCTTAAAGAGGACTTCAGGGAAAAAAGTCAATTCAGTGTTAACAGGCATCCGGCCAGCATCAAGTCAGCGTCAATCGGCATTTTTCCAATTGTCCCCTAGTAATTTTTGCATAGTTGAGCCAGAGTATCCCACTCATCCTTCTCCCATCCAAGTTATAAAAATCCAAAGATACTGGACTGGTCATTGTCTCAGTGCTCACACTTAAGAGAACATGCTTAAATGTGCTGTTGCTAGCGGTAACCCAGGCGGACCCATATCCAGCAAAATGGCTGGGAATTTTACTACAGAAGTAAAGAAATTAACGGGCAAATAGTGAGTGAAACCCAGTGATAAAAACTTTGTCTAAAAACAGGGCCAAATCTTGGCCACACTAGCATTACAAGCAGGGCCGTCTCTAATATTGATTGGACCCTGGGCAAACATTTTCTTGGGCCCCCCACCCCTGAGACATATAATAGCATCTAGACTGAAAATCAGTTTACTGCAGCAGATCAGGCAGCGATTGGTTGGTTGAGAGGTCCTCTGCGTGCAGAGTGCAGGGATGGGGGGGTCCTCTGCGGGCAGGGATGGGGGTCCTATGTGAGCAGAGTTGAAGGCTGTGCTTTGTACATTTTTAAGTTCCCCCCACACCCAAAGTACATAGTTCTCCACCCCAGTTTAGAGCTCTAACCACCCCCCCCCCCCAGTACAAAGCTTTTTTCCTGCCCCAAATCTTCTCCCTACATTTGAAAAACTTCAGAGTGGGGATACTAAACAGCAGCTGTAACTTACACAGAAGTCCGTGCAGGCTGCTGGCTTCATGGGAGCTCCTCAGCTCGTATCAGTGTAGATTCCCCGCCCCCCTCTCTCTCACTCCTCTACTCTCATATAGAGATGTGTAGGGCAGCAAGGGATCTGAACGACGGCTAAGAGAGGAGCGCTGTCACATGAAAATACAGAAGCAGCGCTTCTGTATTGCAACAGACCATAGTGAGCAACCAGCAAGTGACCAGCTCGGAAGGCTGAACTCTGGCTGAAAGAAAGACCTGCTAGGCAGCAGCGCAAGCTCAAGGGGCAGCTACTTTGGGCCCCAGAGCAATGGTTGGGCCCAGGGCAACTGCCCCTTTTGCCCTGCGTTAAAGACGGCCCTGATTACAAGCAGTAGTAAATGTAAAGGAATATAGCAAGTTTGATGCTAAAAGTATGCTGTAAGACCATGTCATACTAATGGCCAAGTAGAATCAAAAGGTAATTGTCAGTATAATGCAGGGGCCAATTGTTTATTAGAGGCAGAAACATGTACTAACAACCAACTACAACTGGGAGATTCTTAAAACATGAACACCAAATACACATGGTCTGCCCATCTGCCAGGATATCATACAGTCTTATACAAAAGACACGCAGGAAAAAAAAAAAAATAAATAAAAAGTACGAGATGCTTCATATATCTAAAATATTTTATTAAAAATCTAATAGTTATAATATACAGAGTCAGACTACACAGATTTTTAAACCGTAGGGTTCACATGTTTAACAATAGCACATATAATAAAACCACACATTTTCACGTCAGCTATTTAAAAAAAAAGTGATCCTTCAACCATTTTACAGGTTCTAAGCAAATTAAGAGCCAACCACCATTTGTAGGTTTGTGAAGAGTGCATTTGTGCAGGAGAGGGTCGCAATTAAACCAAAAAAAAAAAACACCACCACACCAAACCCATGAAAAGGCGTGAGAAAGTCATAGTACATTTATACCACCTGTGCGAGTGCAAAAAAAAAAAAAAAACAAACCAGTGTAAAATCATGTGCATGCAATCAAAACTTCAACAGTGAAATATGTGATATTGATGGTATGGCTTTTAGTAGAGATTCCCAATGGTCAACCCAGACATCAGGCAAAAAACACTGGTTTGCTTCTAAAGAGCAGTCTCCCAGTACCATATAATCATGTTTTTTCCCCTGCCATGAGTAACTAAAATACCCGATAGTTTGATTCCTTATGATGGGGGCTAGTGCCATCACATAGGAGCAGGAGACAAATGTGCAAGCTCTGACTTGGGATTATACCCAACAGCTAAGCAGAGACTGGTTCTTTACCTCAAGTTGAACTGTGCTTGTCCATGAGGGCAAACTAGGAGAGGAACCATGAAAATGTAATTCTGCACTCTACACTTGACAGGTTAGTGCACAATTGCAGGTTCTCTGAAATCTAAAAATATTCAAAGGACATTTACAGTAGAGGCAACTAGACCGATTAGATCAGGTTCCCACAATAAATATTGACCATAGTGATTTGGGGGGGGGGCTCAAAAACAAGTAGGTACACGCCAATCAAAAACATAGACATGATCAGGAGCAATCTTCTGTGCTTAATCAGTGAGCTTTTGTGAAGGTTTATGTGTCAGATAGGTGATGAGAAAGCTAGATGATCAGGAGCCAACTGGGGTTAATTTACTAGAACTGGAGAGTGCAAAATCTGGTGCAGCTCTGCATAGAAGCCAATCAGATTCCAGGTTTTTTTTGTCAACGCTTAATTGAACAGCCTGAAGTTAGAAGCCAATTGGCTACCATGCACAGCTGCACCAAAGTTTGCACTAGTTTTAGTAAAATCAACCCCAGTGTGCCTAGTGGAGTAGGTGATTGACAATAGCAGGTCTGACTGATAGTAGCTGTGACTTGGTAAATTTGTAGATCTAAATTCTGGCTATGGGCTACAGTTAGGTCCCCTATACCTTTAGATTAACGGGACATATTACAGATGTACATAGCCGAGTCCTAAAAAAATGCAAGACACTTTTTTCTTCTACTAATCCATGGCGTAGAAGATACCGGTTCCGCTCTCTCCTCGGATAGTGTGGATACATCCTAAAAAAGGAACAAAGAATGCACTGGTAACACTTAAAGGAGACCGTTTTGAGCAAACCAAACAGCAAGAGGCAAAGTATGCAATGAGACAGTTTTGCCTTGTTAACATTGCCTGTACATAGTAAATCATCATTAAATGTCTTAGCAGATAGTACATCTTTCCTTCACGTTTTCTTTAATAGCCAGGAAGTTATTGTATATAGCATTACAGTTTTTTTATATTTTATAGCAATCACCATCAGGTATCTGCAAACAATTATTACTCTTCTATGGTGCTGCAGTAGCCAAAATTCTGGGAAGCTCTGTTATGCAAAGTCTTCAATGCTTTTGCGGTGATTTTAGTCTCCTGAAACCTGTGCAGAGGTGCTGTTTAGCAACCATAGTGCAGGGGGCTTGCTCAGCATGGGGGCCATTCATGGAACCTTACATTCTTCTCAATGACTGCAAGGCTATTCAATTAGGTAAGGTGGATACTGACATCACCACTTCACCTCCCCACTTTGCAAAAAAAGAAAAAAAAATGCACGGAATTCTAAAAAAGTGACAATTCCAAGGAAGCAAACCCCATGGTACTAAGAAAGACAGCCACTCAGCACATGACCCAGAAGACTGGTTCCCTTTTGTAGTATTGGTTTACCCCCCTTCTACAGCCAGGACAAAAAGGGGGACTTCCCCCCCGACTTTGAGAGTATCACAAACAAATCACATTTGAGATTATTATATATATATATATATATATATATATATATATATATATATATATATATATATATATATATATATATATATAGCCCCATGAAGTCTTGGGGATTTATACACAGCATCTCAAATTAAAGAAAAAAAAAAGACTTACCTCATAACACTATTACGGATGATGGAAGAAGGGCATGAAAGCACAATGTCCTTTACACATAGCCAGAGCCCCAACAAGTTTTAACCCAATTATGTCTTCTTTAAGTGGAGGACAGTCAAAAAAAGATCACTAGGACATACATAAAAGGTCGGTACAGCAAAAAAGAAAATGGCCAAAGTAGAGTATGAGCATGTAAAAGATACGATACATTTACAGAATTCATACCACAACCAAAAACATGCTGGAGGTTGAGACATGGGGCAGTTCTTTACAGAAGGTGTAAACATGTGTCCAAAAGCACAAGGGATCTACAAGGATCAGCTTATAGAATGAAAAAGGTAAAAAAAAAAAAAAATCCAGGTCCATAAAAACCTGAATGTCTGGATTGATAACTCCCATCAGGGAGAATTTCAAATAGTGAGTCAGACCTCTGCACAAAATGTAGGAGGGAAGGGGGGTGGGGGAGAACTACGAAAATGACCCAGTAAGAGCTGCAAAAAAATTGGTTTCAAAAACCAATGAAAGGAAAAAACAAAAAAAAAAAAAAAAAAAAAACACACTTTGGCTGTTTTCTGTATGCCATACCTTTATGCATTTCCTAGTGATCCTTTAGGACTGCCATCCCACTAAAGAAGACCGAATTGGCCAAAACACGTTGGGGCTCTGGATATGTGTAAAGGACATCAGTGTTTTCACACCCTTCTTCCATCGTCTGATGAAAATGTTACGATGTAACATTTATCTTCAATTTGTGATACTGTGCATTTGATACTGTGCATTTGATTCCCCAAGGTGCTTTGGGGGGGGGGGGGGGGATAGTTATGATATTCTCAATAAATAGGACTTGATAATTTGTTTACTTTTTCCCACACTTGAAGCGTATCACAGAGTCCCATTTCTCCCCCTATGTGGGTCACCAATATTTATACCAGGGACTGATACCAAAGTAATCTGGGATACAGGTACACAAGAGTTCTATATAAAAATAAAATAAGTCTGTCTCGTTAAAGGATTGTATAGGTTTTTTTTTTTTTTTTATATAAAGTTATTTGTGCTCATACTCTCCCATTGCCTGGTTGATCCTGCAGGTTCCCCATTTCCTGGTTAAAAACTGACCACGCTATGCACAGAAGCTGATCTGCCTGTATCTTTCGTAGTCAGAGTGTAGTCATGCCCCCGCCCATCCCCCTTACTTCACAGTGAACATCCTCCTTTCCTAGAATGCGAGTTTAAGTGATAACTTTTCCTAGCTCAACGCATCATCGACTTCTAGGTGCGCTTGCCTTGAAAATGCTAATGCTCGTCAGCAAAGGTCACTTCCAGAAGGGCCACATGCCCATCAATGTGGACACTCCCACTCGTAAGTCAGTGATGCGCTGAGCTAGGAAAAGCCATCATATGACCAGCGTCTTTCGCTATTGAAATCTATACATCATAAAGTAGCTTTAAGACTTTCATTTTAATTGCATAATAGAATGGAACCCTAGACGATTAGTACAGATGTGTGTTTAGAAGCCATTACTGTACCATGAGCATCAAATCCTCAAAGCTGCAGAATTCTTCATTTGATGTGCTCCAGCTAAAATTGGGGGAAAATAAATACTCAGTTTAGGGTTTATGGCATAAATCCTCAACAGTACATTTGACTCATTTATAAAGTATTTCAAAATCAAAGCCTCCACATTTAGCAGTATTCACATTACAAATTACAGCTAAAGCCCCTTTACTTAAGTGGTTGTAAACCCCAGACATGAAATGAGAACAAAGCATATCCCTCTATAGTACGGTCTCATTTAAGAGCACTAAGTGCAGGGCTTGAGTCCTGCAGGAACGCATGGGAACAGCGTTCCTGCACTTCCACAGCAGAACGTTGTTCCCAGCCGCATCCTGCAGGACCGGCCTTTGTATGCAAACTTGGCATCGGCGTGTGAGTAACGGAGCCAGCACTACAGGAAGCGGAGCCGATGCTTCCTGTATAGTGCCGGTGTTCCGTGAAAAAAACCATACCCGTGAGAAAACCATACCCTCGTCACTTCCGGAGGGTATGGATTTCTCACGGCAGTGTGTTTAACGTTATACTTGCCGCCGTTACATTAAAACAGCTCCTCTGCACTATGAGTGATCTCCGCTCCTCTCCCTGTCACTTCCCTGATCTGGGGTAATAAATATAAAAGCAGATCACGGAGCCGACATTTAAATCTCATACACCCGCCGCCGCTTTCATATTTATTAGCCCACATCAGGAAAGTTACAAGGATAGGAGCGGAGATGTCTCATAGTGCAGCCGCGCTGTTTTATGTAACCGCCGCAAGTTTAACATTACTTTCACTACCGTAATTATTTCATACCTTCTGAGCATGCGCACTTGTCATCTTCTCTGCTCTTCCATGATGTTTCCGGCTCTCTGAGCATGCGCACTCCTTCGCTGCTCAGCTGTTTCTCACAGGAAGTGACGAGGGTATGGTTTCTCCACGGGGTATGGTTTTCTAACGTTACACCGGCACCAATGTACTCCTGCTTGTGACAGGTGCAATATAGGAGGCATCGGCTCTGTTCTACTGCAGCCGCATGCTTCCTCTAATGCCAGCTCTGGTCACAGATTTACACTGATGCTTGGGGATAGATGCCAGCAGTACCCATCAGTAGTACCAGCCAGCAGAAGCCACCAGCCATACCCGCAGGAATCCTGAGGAAGTGAAGATTGAGGTAAATTTACGGTGCATCCATGTGAAAGCAGCCTTATGCCTCGTACACACGCAACGATTATCGGCCGACCGATCGTCCGACTTTTGTCCAGAGTGGTGTTTTGTTGGTTGGAATGTGCCTAGACTGCACACGAATTTTCTCGGCCAACAAAAATCTACTTCTGAAGTGATGTCATGTGCTGGTTTACTTTCCGTAAATTTTATAGCCTGCACACCAGATTTTTTTTCGGCCGAAAAGTCGGAGTCGGTTGTCGGAAGCATCATACTAACAAGATGAAAAACGGCTGATCGGATGTCGGCCGAAAATTCCCGGCCAATAATCGATGCGTGTGTACGGGGCATTAGGCCCCTTTCACACGATCGGTCTGATCAGGTCCACCTGTCTATTTTTCAGGTGGACCCAATCGGACCCTCCATTCACCTCTATAGAGTGGCTGATGGACTTGTCAGTTTACACCTGCCCATCTCCAATCCGATCCACTTAAAAGACAGAAGGGAACCTGTCCTGTCTGGGCGGATTGGATTGGAGGGTTTAGAGTACAGCAGGCTGAGTACAGTGTGTCTGCTCTGCATATGCCGAGTGGACCTGTCATCTGCCCACTCATGTGGCCCACGACCGGTTACATAGTCGCTAAAGTGGCCCTTTCCCCCCCGAAAAAGGTATAAACAAACACTTTTTTGGGGGGAGGGGGGGAATCTTGGGCGAGTTCCCACACTTTTTCCCCAGGACTTGACCCCTAACTAAGTGCCATTTCGGTCTGCTGATTTGTTCCTCGGCTCCGAGCATGAATCACTTTTCATGACACAAAGAAAAAATGTTGACCTGGGGAGGGTGCTCCAGCTGATTGACCGCTTCAACCCTTATTGTGTACGAGGTCAGATAATCTCTGATGAGAAACTTAAGCTCTCCGCCCCCCTTTTCTGAACATAGACAAGCTTTATAAATTCTGTATTTTGAATGGCGGAGAAGGCTGCAGATAAACAGGTACAACTTATGGGGAGGATTCGTTTCATCTCTATCACCTGAGGCAACTCATCCACTTTACCTGAAACTTACAGAAGGCATCAAAATTAACTTTGCTGCCTTTAGCATGAAACTATGAGTCACCTCTCTGCCAACGTATCAGGTTTGCTTTATCATAGGCCTACAGTTCCATCCAAGCATGATACTTTTGAGAGCCTGCCTTAAGAGTGTTGAAACAAACCATTTACCACAAACCATTTACCACTGACAGGGGTACTTACAATGATCAGCTTTTATTTATACATTAAAAAAACCTTTATCCCAAAACCCAATTCCCCCTATCCACACAATGTGATGCTGAGCTTTTGTATTCTGACAGTGGAGAGCCTTCCCTGCTGTCAGAATACACCAATTGTTGCTGGCTATAGAACACTATAAAACACATTGTGTTCCATCTGAAGTGTGGGGGGTGCCCAGGCAGCAAGGGAAAGTGTCGCACACAGCTGGCACACCTTTTTCACAGGTTTTCTGTGTTTTAAGATCCTTATGGTTTAATGTTAGACAAATTACAGAAAGTTACCAGCCAACAAGACTTTATACATGATCGACTGGAATTTTTGGCACTTGCCAAGCCCATGCAGAAACCCTCTCTTCCCTTCCATCTACCCTCATCAAAATAACCTAGAATGGCCCATCACAACTGCGGAAATCAACCTAGCAGTCAAAGCCCTAAAGACATGTAAACACCCAGGCCCCGATGGCATTACAAGAAATTTGCAGACCTTCTTTCCCCAAATCTAACTGAAGCCTATAACTCCCTTTTGGATAGTCACTCATTCCGCGCTGAATCGTTAACAGCAGCCATTTCCATGATTCCCAAACCTCATATTGTCGATTCTACTTGGTCTAACTTCAGACCAATATCCATCTCAACCCCTAGATTGGCTCTTTAATACCCCAAAGACCAAGTAGGGTTCATCCCCCCAAACAGTTGAATGTCCGATGGGCTACCCTCCTGATGCATGCGGCTCCCACATGCTGAATTCCTGCTTGGATTTTAATCCCTAGATATACATAAAGCTTTTGGCACCCTTGTCATACCTACACTTTATCTTATGCAGTTGGGGTTTTGGCAACCATTTTCTAAGATGGACTTCAGCGCTTTCCACACAATCAGCTTTGTGTCATACAATAGGTTTTGCTCTGACCCCTTCCCTATAGAACGCGGGACCTGCCAGGGATGCCCACCATCTCCCCTCCTTTTCACCCTGGCGATCAGATCTCAACTCAGGGAACTATCCACCTATGCTCTCCCATCTCACTCTTCTGCTACCCAAGTGGGTCTCCTTACCCCTGACCTGGATGGGCAAAAGCACTGTTAAAAGTTCTATCCTCCCTAAAATCCTTCATCTCTTCTGTGTACTCCTGATCCCAGTGCCTTCCCACTACTTATGTATCCCTCAACACCCAATGTCTCAATATATTTGGGGCAAACTGAGCCCTCATCTATACAAACACACCCAAGATCAGATTAGGTTGTCCGAACTTCATGAGTTACTACTATGCAGCATAGTATCCCCAAATACCATGCTGCTACAGAAACCCCCTTATGGGTAGCCCTAGAATAGGTTGATTACTCTCTTTACGGCCATCTCCTCTGGTTGGCCCCATTTCACTGCCACCCCATTATGAACCTGGTTACAAGACATAGCCTCACAATATATGGGATAGACTAAAAGCCTGCTTTTGCCTTTAGTCGTCTCTCCCCTCCCCCACCCCACACTCCTTCCTTTGCAACCTGTCTTTTTATCCAGCTTTGTCTTTCCTGACCTCGTTTTCTGCATGTTCCGACAGCAGGCCTGTTCTAGGCCTATACATTTTTCACGCCAAACACATTTGAATCCTTCCCGTCACTCTGCAAGACCCATGACCTTCCATCCTCTTAACTCTTCAGATACCTGCAAACCAAACAGTTTCTCACCCCATGTACCCTTTCTGACTTTTCAGATCCAGGTTTCACTTTCTGAAATGGGCGTGCAAATCTGATCCCCACAGATGTGGGCTTATCTATAATCTATGCCATTCTTACCCCAGACAGCAAAATCCCTGGCTTAGGTTAGCAAATGGGGAGAGACTTTAACGTTAACTCTTGACCATGCCAATTGGTCACTAACCTGGCAAGCGACTAAATCTTACCCCCCCCCCCCCCCTAAAAAAAAAAAAAACAAACAAAAAAAAATACGCTGCCCCAGAAACAAATTACAAAGTGCTATCCTTCTGGTTAGAGGTTTTCTGAATCCTTTCAAAAGCCACCCCACTACTGCCAGAACCTGCTGTTGCTCGCCTGAATAGCAAACCTATGTCCTTGACTCATCGCCAATTTAAGCTTCTGCTTTATGTTACCCCTGCAGCCAGACTGTTGCTGAGTCCTGGAAATCTACTTCCCTGTGTAATTAATCCCAAACATAGAATTTTCCAAGCAATGATACATGCTAAATTGAAAGCTGTTCTAACAGACAAAAGTGCACAATTTTTAAGACACTTTGGAATCCATTAGTGAACCGCTAAATACTGGTTTAGATGAAACACTACTATGCCCATAGCTCCCCAACACATTAATTGCCTACCCTGTTCCGAGGTCTTTTATTCTTTAAACCCCCCCCCCCCCCCCAGGGGATCCCTCTCACCCCCTTTATTTCCACCTCCCTTGCCCTCCTTCCAACTTTTATTCCACTCCCTTCCTTCTCATTTTACCTGCAGAAAACCCCAATTCCAGCCCAAGCCTCCTGCTAGACCAGCCTTTTGGCTGCCTTCACTGTCCACCCTAAACAGTCTCCTAGTACTCTTAGGCTTTGGTACACACCATGTCGATGTGCCAAAACTGCCGCTACTATTCTTTTGAGCTTGTTTGGGGGTGTGCCTGTACACCTCTTCCCTTTGTTATTTTTTTTCATTATGCCCTGGCATTTGCCTACCCTTTGCTGAGGATAGCCCTCCTACACCAAATGTTTTATTATCATGATTTTGTATAGTCATTTTCATGCTCCGACTTCCAAAGTTATAATCAGTCATGTTTATGCATCTTCGGATTATTGACTGTACATTACTTCTTGTCAAACATTTGAAAATACATTTTTGGCACAAACACCACTTCACAGTAAGCACAGTCTGCAGGGTCCGTTGCGGCCTCCATGTACAGCCACCTATTGCCATGCATTAAAAGGCACCTGTACATGGTACTACGGCAGACGACTTACGACCTAAATGCATACTATCGGCTTTCAGAGCATAGGTCGATGCATGTGCCTTATGCAAACCCCCGTGCTGCCTTTTCTGTTGCATCTCAATGGACCACTGTACAGGGCAGTTGCATGTCCTGGGAATGGCATTAAGCAGGTTTTGCATGCTGTACAGCTGTGTACATGAAAGCCATACGTGTTACATTTAAAGCTCAATATGGGAATTTAAACTGCCCTGGAATGCTTACTCTTTTTTTTAATGTACGTTTGTATTGGTATAAAAATAAAGTTCTCTAAACTATTTGCAACCATGTTATGTACAAGGCATTGCTATACTCACTTTTTTTCAGGCTCACACGTTTTTTCCTTGTTGGATTCGTGGAGATCGTAACTGTCCCAGAAGATACTAGGTGTAGGAGTAGCATCTATTCCATCTACATAGCTCAGTAAATCATACAAGGAGATTTCTGCATCACCATCGTCCAAGGTTTGTATGGTTTCATTTCCAAGCACACAACTCCTTTTCTTGTTTGATTCGTGGAGATCATAACTGTCCCAGAGGATACTAGGTGTAATATCTATTTCTTGTACACAATTCAGTAAGTCATACAAGATTTCTGTATCACAATCCTGTATGACAACATGTGAAATTAAATCTGCAGGAACCAAGAAATAGAAGATCTGTTGTGTAGCCTGTGGCTCAGTATTACTCACTGGTTCTTCCTCTGCAGTCATGCATGGCAAGGAGCTCTCATCTAAAGCTGGCAATGTGGCTAAGCTGGGGGGGGGGGGGGGGGGGGGAGAAAAAAAAAAAGTTTTACAAAATACAGGAATCAAAACACATTCAATACTTTCCAAACTACAGGAGGACCTAAAGCAAAAATGTGTTTTACATGTCCCTTCTACATGTGTTTTTGTAGTGCTGCAGACAAAACCAAGTAGTCTAAAGTGTCCAGTTTTTCTTTTCCTCCATACAAACCACAAGTGATGCTTAACTCAGCACCTGAACAATGCTCTAGGACTAGCAAGTCTGCATGGGAGGATGGGACTTCCATACCTCCCATTACAACTGGTGCTTCCCCTTCTTGTAAGTGGGAGCACGCACTCCTGAGCATTTGCACCCTTCAATATGCCATATTGTACTGTGTAATACATAATAATGACCCCCTTCCCAGTATACACCAAACTTTATTTTACAGTTATGGCTCAAACTATACCTCAAGGTGTGCTTCACATACTTCTGACATTGTAAATTACATGTGTAGCACAATTCCCAGCCATTTTGCTGGCTATGGGTCCCCTGGGTTACCACTACCATAGCACATTTAAGCATGTTTCTCCCAAGTATGAGCACCGAGACAATGACCAGTCAAGTATCTTTAGGTTTTTGTATTTGGCAACTTGGATAGGAGAAGGGATGAGTGGGATACTCCTTTGGCTCAACTATGCACAAATTGCTAGGGACAATTGAAAAATGCCGATTGGCGCTGACTTAACGCTGGCTGGATGCCGGTCAACGTCTTAACGCTGAACTGACTTCTGACTGCTTTCCTGAATGAAGAAGTCCTCTAAGCTCCCTTAAGCACACCTTGCCGAGGTAGCTACATGTATACTCTGCTGCACTGCTGAACACTTTAGGGCCCACACCGGCACGCCCTTTCACTCTTATCTTCAGGGCTTAGACACTGGCACCCCCTTTCTCTAAACCTTCTCTACTGGTTAGCTGGCTCCCGGATCCCTCTGACCTCCTGAGTGGCCCACTCTCCTAGGCAGACCCCTGGGCAGTTTCAAGTACTCAATAGTTTTTCCCGAAACTTTTGCCCAGCAGCTCTACTCGGTCCACAGCACTCTGGATCCCTCTCTGCAGCCCAGCTCAACCTTCGTCCTCTAGGCCGACTGACCAGGACACCGTCTCTAGCTCTGACAGGAGAGGAGACAGCCGTCAGCCTCCTCCTGGGACTCTGCTTCCCACCAAAGATGCTCTGTCACATGCTCCCCTCAGACTTACAACTCATCATCCCAGGATGCATTGCGGCAAACTCCACCCACTGAGACATCTATAAGCCCTGGTGTGCTATTGGCTAGGTTTTCTCCACTGTCCAATAAAAGCTCTCATTGTAGACAGTGGGGAGACTCCCCAGACTTAACAGATCACAACTGGAAACATGCGACAGCCTAAGTGATCAGGACCCCCTGATAAGCAGACAGGGCCACATATGCTTTTTCATAGCACCTACCTAGGAGGGTGCTACACGTTCATGAGGAAATGGTTTGTCTCCGTAGTGCTGGTTGCCAACAATTTAACGGTTTTAATCAAGTCTCTAAAGTGGTTCTAAAGGCTGAAGGTTTTTTACTTTAATGCATTTGCTGCATTAAAAGGATAAGTTCACCCTTCTTAGCATGATAGGCCCATATGATGATCTTCTCCCCTACTCACGGTCACAATTAAAAAAAATAAATAATAATTAATACGTGCTAATGCGGGGTGCCAACCACTCCATCATTCAGTGTTCTGTGAATGTGAAAACTACAAGTACCCATATCCACTCCCACTGTATCCAATCACAGCGGAAACAGCGTGTGCGTGCCCCTGAAATCTTGTGCACAAAATTACGTACATGTATGCGATTTTGCGCAGCCGAGGCACCCTGCCGCAGTATACATGTGGCAGGCGGTCTGGAAGTGGTTAAGCAGGGATGACCACAGGCTGATTGGAATTCAGGCAGTCCCTGCCGAATGGGATTGTATTTGATCAGTCTATGGCCAGCTACAGAAAAATATTGGGTATTCGGTCTAGATTTTCTGTGAAAAATATATGTAATGAACAGATTTGCATAGCTCCCAACTGTACCCGATCGAGGGACTGTCCCTTAATTTTGAACAAAGTCCCTATGTCCTCATTTGTCCTTTTTGGTTTGATCTATATAGTAGTATATAAAATGCACTTTTTATCTTTCAAAAAGTGTTTTCTAGTGCTAAACCTTTTATTCAATTTCTAAATTGCTGCATATGTAAATTTCAAAAAAACGCAAGAAGAAATAGTGGAGGGGAACGCACTTCTGGGTTTAACTTTTTTTTTTAGAATTCTCCTTTAAGGGGTGTGGCAGGAGGTGTCCAATGCCTACATATATTTGCCAATATATTTTTCTCGTTCCCATCTCAAAAGGTTGGGGAGGTATGGTCTTGTTTACATATGAACTGTAGTATTGAAAATCTGTAAAGCACACCACCATACACTACAGTGGTGTTCAACCTTTATATAGTGCAAAGCTCAGGAGTGCATCCTTTATATAGTGCAAGGCTCAGGAATGCATAATACACAAAAGCACAAGAGTCAGAAGCACATAATGCAGAGTTTGGGATATGTTAACAGGTTAGACAGAGCAAAAATTACCTCCCAAAGGCAAAATCCTTCCAGTACAAACCCCCCCCCCCCCCCCAAAAAAAAAAAAAAAAAAAAAAAAAAGTACAATTGCCCCTACCCCCAGTACAGATTTTACCCAGTACAGCTCTCCTCCCTCCATATACTACTCACTGGACCTGCCATACCTCAGCTTGGTCGTGTGACCTCAGAAGGCAGTGCCTGACAGCACTAGTTTGTGCAATGGACACTCCAGGGAAGAAAGGGGGATTGAGCCCTCTTATCCCCCCCCCCCCCCAATTTATCTATGCTACTGGGCGATTTATCCTGATTGGAGGGCTGTTCAGGCTAATGCCACTTTACAAGCAGATTATACTGACATGCTTCCTGAAGTTTTTATGCAGGCATACCTTTCTGTTAAATCTGTGTATGTGATTTCAGGACATTGTGAGTGTGCACCTTGTAGTGAAGAAGTGTAGAAATTATCAAAGTTTTCTATATCCTAGAAAAAAAAAAAAAAATATTGCATAATTACAATTTTATAGATCTACATTTTTACAATAGAAATCTCAATCTAGTTTACAAAACGCAGCTTTAGAATTATTTTCTGCCATGAAAACTCCTCTCCACAACTAGTCAGTAGAAAATTCTAAAATCCTCAGTACATTTTATTGGATTCAATTTACGCTTGCAGTAAAGCAAACTGGTCCCTAAAGTCATTGCGTTACTTAAAGCTAGTCCAAAACCAGTCTATGTAGCCAGATCATTCCAACATTCAAAGTATTCTGCTCAAAATGGAGAACTTTTCCCTTTTTTATAAAGCAGCCTCTTGTCATCCCTTTACTGTGATTTTATAAAAATGATGATTTAAAATGGTCCTTAAGGCTTTTTTACCTTAAAATACTTTAGGGTGGTCAGCAAGTGGTTAACGGCTACAGGGCAGCAGCTGTGGGCAGGATCTTGCATATATACATGCGTTTCCTGCACTTCCGATTGAAGAGGGCACTTCTGCTGTAATAAAAATCACAGCAGAAGCCAATCCGCGGGTCCTGGGGACTTTATGTCCTCTGGCACCCACCAATCGTCAGTATAACAGAAATGCCTATTTAAACAAGGCATATCTGTTCCAACAGGGGACTGATCTCCTGCAAAGTAGGGACTAGAATCGATCTCTTCCCCCTAGTGAAAGCAGCACACTACACAAAAATACTAGCTAGGCAGTTAACCCTTTGATCGCCCTAGATGTTTAAACCCAGTCAGTGTCATTCGTACAGTGGCAGTGCATATTTTTAGTACTGATGACTGTCAGTGTCCGATAGTCCACTGCAATATTGCAGTCCTGCTATAAGTCACCAATCACCGCCATTACTAGTAAAAAAAAAAAAAAAAATTCCATTACCATTTGATAGGTTGTAGATGCTACAACATTCACATAAACCACCCATTAAAGGCATATTGAGACTTTTACCAAACACGTAGCCAAAAACATATTGGCCTAAATTTATACAGAAATTGGTTTTCATTTTTTTTTTTTTTTTTTAATTGTGTGTTTTATAACAGAAAGTAAAAGATTCTCTCAAAATTGTCAGTCTTTGTTTATAGCCCAAAAAAAAGCCCCCCCCCCCCCCCGCAGTGGTGATCAAATACCATCAAAAGCTCTATTTGTGAAGGGGAAAAAATAAATTTTAATCTGGGTACAGTGTCACATGTCCGTTGAACATGAAAGTGGGGATGTAAATCTTTTCGGAGGTCAAGAGGCTAATAGATCTCCATACAGCCATCCCCCTAGCCGAGCCTCATGCTTACCCTGATCTCAAACCAGCGACCTGCCCAAGAGCAGCGGCTCTCCCCCGATAGACTCAGACATAGCAGCAGGAGCCATTGGCTTTCTCTGCTGACAATCACAGCCAGTGGGGTGGGTGTGGGCCAAGTTGCCCTGTTCCATGCATCCACATGCAGGCAGTATCATTCATGTCGATTGGGAAGCAGCAGCTGCTTGGACAGCCGCTGCTCTTGATTTGACCATGTAGGTGAATCTCGGTTCCATCTCAGTAAACGTATTGTCTGCATTTTGGGCTGTGCACCCACACCAACAACTGTCCATGCGGCTGCTGCATCTCGACATGAATGGGACTACCTGCATGGGGATGCACAGAATATCTGTGCGTCCATGTGGACACAGCCCTCACATGGGTGTACACTATATTATGCCCCATATGAACAAGGCCTTTGTAGAAATCTACCAGGAATTTTGTACATTATGTTGTGTTTATATGACCTAAAGGAGGCTCCGCCTCCGAAACGCGTTGTCCTGGCAACCACATCGCATCATTCCTTCATACCCCTGTCTGCAACCAAGTGCTGCCTCTGCCTAGGCTGTGGCGTAGTTGAGATCAGCCGGCGGACCTGTGCACAGGTGCACTGTGGACTCGCACACAGGCACTTGGGGAGACCGGAGATGGATGTAGATGGACGGGCTAGGAGAAGTGGTGTCCCGAGCTGGATGATGCCTGCAGGGCAGACTGGAGCCCATCCAAATGGGAGGGGGGGGGGGGGGGGGAGAAGGCTCTTGCAGATGCGCCTGTCTTTTTGAGATGGAAAATGTGAGCAACTTTATAGTCTTGTGGTGTGTGTCTAATAAATGTTACTACTCGTGGTCGGCTGTGCTCTGTTTGTCTCCTATCTGCAGCAGTGTTTTTGATCAAGTCCGCCACCCAGTGGATAATAGGAGGAGCTGCAACGACCACGCATTAAAAGATGCACACCACAGCAAGTTGGGGACTGTTCTTTGGATCAGCGCCTGTTCACAATTTGTGTGTGATTTAATGTTTATATGACCAGATTTTTTAAATTTATTCCGGGGACTTTTTTTTTATATTGGCAAATTACACAGGACTCTCAGAGCGCTGGGCACAGGACTCCATAACACACAGGAGGGTGTTAGGCATAGATTGCAGGGTTCAGAGATCTGTTATGCACAGAGGACACAGAGCACCCAATGATTTCCTAGGCCTTTTACAATCCCATAGTGTATGCTGTGCGCCACTAAAGAGCTTGCATCAGCCAGCCATAAATATTTATACCCATTCCCATAATGCACCATTGGCACTGAAAAATACAAGTGGTGGGCTGGGAAGAGATAAATATTCATATTTCAGACTTACTGTGATCTCACAAATACCAGATGTGAAATTGCCACCTGACAGAAGGGAGAACTGACAGCCAAACTAGACTTAGGGAAGACTGAACAAGGCCCAGACTAAAGGTTTGGCATTGGCTGACTGCAGCCATGCATAACTAAATTTAAAGACATTCCTGCTTAAAGTTATTGTAAAAGTCTTTTTCCTATAAAAACATGTTATACTTCCCTGCTCTGTGCAGTTTTTGCACAGAGCAGCCCATATCTTATCAGGCCCCCCTCTCCTATTCAGTACCCACACAGCAAGCAGCTTGGCAGACACGGAGTCCCGACCCAGCCCCCGCCCGCTCTCCCCTGATTGGCTGAGACAGCAGCAGTGCCAAAGTCAGCTAGCCAATCAGGAGGGGGAATCTCGGACGGCTGAGACACTTGTGGACAGCGCTGGACAGAGAGACCTCAGTTAAGTATTAGGGAGTTGAGGGAGGCTGCTGCACACAGAAGGCTTTTAATCTTAATGCATAGAACGCATTAAGAAAAAAAATCTAATGCCTTTACAACTCCTTTAAGGCAGGGTGACTACACTAAGTTTTTGAAAACAAAGTCCAGCATAACATTGGGGAGTTCATTTTTTGGAAAAGCCTGAACAGCAGAGGTAACTGCTGGAGAAAGCAGCAGCGTCTAGTTTTCAATGGGTGGCAGTTTGCAAGGTTCGTTTCCTGGCTTTAATGCTGATCCAGTGGCTTCAGAACTTGAGCCACTTACCAAGAATACGCAATCTTATCAGGCATTAACTAGGGATGCATCTATGCCATTTTGTTAACACAGAGTACCGATACTTTTTTCAAGTACTCACTGATACCCATTGCCTAGGAAGAGTAGGTAAAGGGGTGGTTTGGGGGCAGGGTGGGGTGTTAGGGAGTTGGGTGAGGCCTAAAGGCAGGGTAGGGTGAAAGGGATATAGGGATTTTGGGGTGGTAAAGTTGGGATCGAAAAGGCTGATCGAGGGGGGGGGGGGGTTTGCAGAAGAGAATGGGAGGGGCATTGGGAGACAGCTGGTAGAGGGCAGAGCCGTTTCCCATCCCTGCATTGTACACAGCCTGAACACAGGCAGAGCTCCCCACATAGCACACACTGGAGCGAAGTCCCATTCCCAGCACAGTGTATAGCTAGCTACTGGTTGCAGTTCTGACCTGTGACATTCCATGGTAGGAACAGCAACTTAGTTGCAGTAGCTAGCTATACACATGGTAGCTGTAAGGGAATGGGATGGGGAGGAGCTCTTAGTCCTGTGCTCAAGATGTGCACCATGCGGGGACAGGAGACTGCCAGCAAGCATCAGTTGGGGTAGCGCTTAGAAAGGGGAGCCCATCCCTCCAATACCCCCCCTAGATCGGGGCAGTGCTTACCCCTGCTACTTGTGCTGGATGTCTACTGCTCCAATCCCTGCCGGCTCTCCTCTCTATCCCCTGTGATTGGAGCAGTGCAGTACAGATCCCACCCTCATGGGTTCCTTCTTACACTCTGCAAAGTGCTAGAGGAGCACTGAAACTGCAGGTGAGCCCAGGTTGGGCCGTGCATTAGGATGGCCCTGCACCAGAGAAGACAGCTGGCTGGAGGGGAGGAGGCGGCTGACGTCACTTCCAGTATTAGTTTAGGGTACCGGAGCATTTTCACGAGTAACCATACTCACAAAAATGCCTAGTATCGGCATCAGTGCAACCCTAACACTAACTTTTGCTTGCTGCATATTTTGGGTGACTATGTACTGATGCCAAATACCGCCAGGCAAACAGGTTTTTCAAAAGGGCATCAAAATCACACTACATATTGGTTAGTAAAAAGTTCGGGTAATCCGCAACTTACCCAATAATAGCTTTGACTTGGTGTAACAAAAGAGGGAGAGTTCATACAACCAAAGAGTTCAACCGCTGTGTTCAACAAAACACACTAAGTCAAAAGGAAACAGATAAAAAAATTAGTATATTTACACAAACACACCAAATAGCCATGAAATGGTAGGAATCTGCTGCCCTCTTGTCCAGTTGTAAGTGGCTGCTTTTATTAATATAATTATTTGGTTATAGATCGTTACTTCCTGTCCCTGATAGCTGGGTCAGAAACCCTGATTGGGAAACTGATTTATAAAAGGAGAGCTTCCAGGAATTAGTGACAGAACTGAGCCACATGACCTTATACAGGCAGGGGCTGCTGCTTGCCGCTGTACTTCACCCAAACCAGAACCAGAGACTATTAGGCATGTATTCCTATAGTCTTGAGAGTTTAACTGCAGCTGCCATTAGCTTCAACTGTGTACAGTATGAATTCTGGCGAGATGTATCTGTCCCATTTTCCCCTCCTATTGTAGAGTGACATTAAAATGGAAATCCCCAGCTACAGTAGTGCAGGAACTGTGCTCCCCCCAGCAGTTTCTGGGTCAAGGTGCCTGCCCAGTATGTGGTCTCATCTGAGCTGACTCAGTTGAGATCAGGCAGGTGCCAGTCAGCCCTGTGTGGGGGCACAGGGCTCTGTGCGGTGAAGAGAACAGACACCATCACAGTGGGGCTTGGGAAGGGGGTGGGGGGGCGAGGAAGTGGACAGTCCGACTGCCAGTACATGCCGGCGCAACAGCAGTGCCCCCAGTGGAAGTTATGCTGTGCAGGGAGAAGCAGGCGACAGATTAGGCCACCATGACAAGGCTGCAGCCGGGACTAGAGGAGCAGTATTGGGAAATTCGGCCAACTGCTCCTTCCGTGCCTGCCCACTGCTCCCAGTAATCCACCAAAAAAGCCTCACCTTTTACAAACTGTACTCAAATTTACTGGTGGCAACGCTGGGCAGTGTGGGCTCAAGGGGCAGCCGCTTTGGGCCCCACAATGACTGGGCCCAGGGCAGCTGCCCCTTTTGGCCTGCATTAACGAGCCATAGGTATATGCTGCTTGCAGTAGTTCCTCTGCTCCAAATTACCTTGATTGCCTGCTCCCAATTACTGGATACATTTCCCAGGAAGAGAATCATAGGCTCTATTATCAAACCCATACTTCCTCTTCATGAAGGTTCTGGCTCTCCAATGTACCTACAGATTTAGTACAATATCCTGTTTTGGGAGGGCCATTTGTAATACAACAAATGTACAGACCACCAATTACACATTACTCCTCATTTCTGAATGGTAAACAGACGCACACCTTTGATTAGAGCAGTGATTCCCACAGGCTTCCAGCAAGCTGCAGATTCCGTAAGCTCCTACAGTGCTTCCCTTCTCCCATAGTGGGCTGCAGTACCCACCAGCCTCCATATTGCACTCTAGTCTCAAATTGTGCCCCTGCAAGACCTTCAACCAACTCAAGAGGCCCCATCCTCCACACAGTTGACCCTCACTCCCTCCAGAAACCTCAAACCCTACAGGGCCACCAAGCCTACCACAGATTCCCATAACCCCACACTAACTGAGCAAATACATTTTTTTTTTAATGGGACATGTAATTCTTTGGGAGATTTTGCTGGGTCTCGATCACAATAAAAGATGGAGACCCACTAGAGTAGATTACACCTTTATGATGTTAGCAGAAAGCAAGATGTTTAATGCTTAAAAATAATACCTTTAAGAGCTTGTTTGAGGACAAACGCTTGCCAAGTGTGTTTATCATTTTCCTTAAACGGTCCATGATTTCCTAGAAGCAAAAAAAAAAAAAAATGCTGCATCAGTATCTGAATGCTATAAAAACAGAACATGCGAACACCTGTAATGAAGAATTGAATGTTCCTCTGCTGACTGCATTCAGAAGGGGGGGGGGGGGGGGACACCATTAATTTCCCCACGGTCTCTGGCTGCAATATTTTCTATTACTGGCCCAAACAAGCTTTCAGGAAAAAGGCAGAATTTTAAATATGCATAGTTGCTCTGGAGCTGTAACTCAAAGTATTGCAGCCATTGGACAGTAGGACACCAACTAGCACTTTGAAGAGGCCACCAGAAGCAACCTACCTTTTAGCAATATAGGGCCAAGCAACATATGCAATTTTAATAACATTTACCTCTTGCTAGCAGTTCTCATTAAGCTAGAATTACACAGGTGGTTTTTGGGAACATACTCATGCAACAAACTACTAGTAGTTAGTAGGTGTAGCCATTGATGGCTAAACAAAAAAGGAGCACACAGTTTCCTAAGCAGCAAGGTACTCAAGAAATAAAAAAATCTCAAATGACCAGAGGATGCTCTAATCATGTGTAAAATTGAAAAATAAAATGTGGTATGACCTAACTACCCGCGCAAAGGAAGTAAAATATATAAATGGTGAATAAAAAAAAAATAAAATCAATGAAATCAATATTAATAGTGTAGGAGAATCCTAAATTAGAAGCAGCAATCAACACGTGATCCGTGAAAAAATAAATTACTACTAATTAAAAGATTGCACCCAACTAAATCACCAATATGAACAAAATACAATATTGTACAGATAGTGCAAAATAAAGTGCACCTATAAATCTTAACACACCAAATCTGTGCAAATAATACCAAAATAAATATATAGTGCAATAATGGAAGATATGGATTATTCCCAAATGTGCAAATATTGCCAAATTTGTGCAGATAATGCCAAATAAATATAAAGTGCAATAATGGAAGATATGGATTATTCCCAAAATGTGCACAATCACTGCAAAATGTCCATATATGGATATATAACCAAATAGTCCATGGGTTGACAATGAATATCAAAGTATAGATGAAGGAAAAACATGCTTGGTAGCAATATACACCTCCACCAGAACACAGAATTTCTCTAATCATGTGTAACTGGTTACAGGATCCTACTAAATAGAGAGCAATTCATTCAAACCATGTTAACAAGATTAAATTCTGCAATAAGGGCTTTGCTTGTGTTTCCCACCCTCACCTTCAATGTTCTGACTCTATATCTGCTGAGTAGGCCCTCCTGCCTGTTTCTTATATATGTGGAACAATGATGACTCACAGAAATGCATTCAGGTGCCCTCTGTTCTCTTGATGAACACAGGAGGGAGAATTAGGTCATTAACTATTATAGGCAACCAGATTCCTAATAATAAAACAAAAGATTTGGCACATTTGTCTGCTGTTTTTGCAACTTGGTGCAGCGATATGATCAATGAGAATCTTAAAATTGTCTGCCAAGCTTCTACATATATATATATATATATATATATATATATATATATATATATATATATATATATATGCTCAGTCTGTAATAACTAGATCTGTTTTTTTTTTTTCTTTCAAAACAGGATAAACTAAAGGGCCATACACACTATAAGATTTTCTGAAGACTTTATACTTTTTGGATACAAGTGTAGTGCAAGGGCCTGCCAGATTGCATACACATTGAAAGTGTTTAGGTTTGACCTCATATTATATGGTTTTGGTCTCAAGCAAAAAGTCTTCAGAAAATCTTATAGTGTGTATGGCCCATAATACTCCTGGTTAGAGACACCTATTTTTCAGCTGTAATCCTACTTTTAACCACAAGAGGGTGAGATGTATCACTACAATGTGCTGTCCTACTAGAGCTATTTTACACTTGTCTTTGATGGCAGATGTGATTTGTATTGAAATCAATAGGAAATGTCAAAAACTGTGTGAATAGGCCCCTACAGTGAGGGACGGCATTTTCTTACCTAAAGCCATCCTAATTATAAAAGGATCTTGAGACAGAATACCTTGCCAGACAAGAAAACCTTTTTCTTTGAAAGCATTCACAACTGATGTTTTCTTTGAGATGATCCTGCCATCATCATTTCAGTTAGGGGGAATCATTTTTATGGCACTTCATGACAGCTATTAGTACTGCACTATTTTGATGCAGGCATGGGATACTTTTGGTACTGATAACATAAGTGTTTTAGGGGTTATGTAATGCCCCGTACACACGTTCAGATAATCGGACGACTTATCGTTCGCATTTTGTTGCGTGATACTAATATCGAATTCAACAATGCGTATAAACCGTATGTATTTTGTCTTACGATTCTGGAAAAGCTTCCTGGTTGCATAGCTACGTATCAGATGGTGCAAAACAAAAACAATGGCAGCCAGGCTTTGTCCGTGCTATTTTAGTGTTTCTGATCATGCGCGGTCTTTGTCGATCGATTTTTAGCGGACGCATAGTGTGCTGATGAAACGATTGTCGTTCGCGAGGCTGTCGTACGACAGAAGTTTTCCTGTTTTTCCCTTCGGATTTTGTTGGACCAACTGTCGTGATCGGCTGCTGAAAGCTGTGTACTAACGATCAGATTATCGTGAGATCAGGTCGAAAGCGAGTTTTGTCGTTCGATTATCTGAACGTGTGTACGGGGCATTAGTGTTAGGCTGGCCATACATGATACAATTTTCTTGAAATTTAAGCCCCGTACACACGTACCGATTGTCGGCCGTAAATATTCGGCCGACGACCGATCGGCCGATTGTAGGCTTGTTAGTATGATGCTTCCGACAGCCGACAGCGACTTTTCGGCTGAACAGAATCTGTCGTGCAGACTTTAAAATTTTTGTAGTCCGTCACCAGAACGGCCGATTGTTCGCCAGTCAGTACAGATTTTGGCCGACAGACAGCAGATTAGCAAGACTGGGCATGCTCCGAAAAGAAAAAAGACAAGGAAAGTTAACCATCACATGACATCACTTCTGCAGTCGGCTGTTGTTGGCCGACAAAATTTGTGTGCAGTCTTTTGCAGTTTTCAACAGACAAGACAGCCCTGGACAAAAGACGGCCGATCGTTCGGCCGACGATCAGTACGTGTGTACGGGGCTTTACCTTCAACTATGTAGTACAAAGGCCTGCCTAATTGGATACAAGTGAAAGTGTTGTTTAGCTTTGAACTCATATTATGTGGTTTGTGGTAAATCTAACTGAAAATTGTACAAGAAAATTGAACATGTATGGCCAGCCTTAGATTAAAGTGACACTAAATTCTGTTTAAAAAACAAATTCTATTCAAGTATCTATTCCTTGTTTAAAAAAGTACTTTCTATTGTTCTCAGCATCCCCCAAATTCCTTTTTTTTTTTTGCTGCTGTGATCTGACTTCATGTTAGAGGGTGGCTATGTTGGTTCTCCACGGTCCCGCTGTAAGTAGGAACATAGCTACCCTCTCATTCTCACTCCCTGGATGAATAGGGAATATGGACTATGGGATTTGTAGCATGCATAAAGCAATGCATATGAACGTGCATTTCTCATCCCAAACAAACAGAGGTGAGGGGGGAAAGGAGAGGTTTAGGAGCTCAAAGAGGACATTACACAGAAACAATTTCATGAAAAATAGATTACAAAGTCAGTAAGTAGTGGATGTTTTAATGGAAAGTGCCTGCGCTTAGGTAATGAATATAAATAATAATTAGTGGTATTGGCTGCTGCTAATAAAAAAGGGGGAAACCTTTTTAAATGAATAGAATTAATATGTATCAGCGCTGCCCAATAAATCTGTGCAAAATATCGTGCTATGAATATGTGCAAAAATTACAAATAAAGTGCTATATTGTGCTATCAAATTTCTTCAAATAAAGTGCTATACCGTGCTATCAAAATGCAATAGATGACTCTATATACATAATAAATCCAAATACAGTTGTCTTATACCATAACTAATGTAACGTATAATCACATACTAAATAAAAAGTCCAAATCAATAAATTAATAAATGATGTTGTAAAGTGTCCGGTGCTCTTGTGACAATAAATAAATCAATTAATCCTCTTCATAAAAAGTGCTCAGTGCTTGTCTGTAGACACATAATAAATAAGGAGCTATCCAAAGTGCTTGGTGCTCGTGGTGCGTCCGGGGAGCGGTGAGAGGGGAGTACCCCTCTGTGTATAGATTATCTTTAACCACTTGCCGACCGCCGCAAGTAGATTTACTGCGGCGGTCAGCCCCTCACAGGCAAAGTGACGTATATTTACGTCACTAGCCTGTGAGGCTCTGGGGAGCGAGCGCACGCCGCCGCCGCCGGCGCGCTCCCACGCGGTCACGGACCCCCCCGCGCGTGTGACCAGCGGACCCGATGTCCGCTGCTCACTCTATGATCGTCGGGGGAGAGGGAGAAAGGCAGGCAGCTTGTGTAAACAAGCTGCCTGTCATTCTCCCCTGTGTAGAAACACTGATCATACGGTTCTACTATGTAGGACCGTTGATCAGTGTAACTACAGCTCAAGCCACAGCCAATCACAGTTAGAATCACGCCCCTAGGGACACACACAGCACCTCCCTCTCAAATAAAGTTAACCCCTTCACTGCAAGTATATTTTTACAGTAACAGTGCATATATATAGCACTGATTACTGTAGAAATGTCACTGGTAACCCCAAAAGTGTCAAAAATGTCAGTCAAGGGTCCAATCTGTCCGCCCCAATGTCGCAGTACCGCATAAAAAATTGCAGATCGCCGCCATTACGCGTTAAAAAAAAAAACAACAAAAATGACAAAAATCTTTCCCTTTGTTAGTAAACGCAATAACTTTTGCGCAAACAAATCAAAATACGCTTTTTACCAAACATATGTAGCATAAAACAAATTGGCCGAAAATGTAAAAAAATTTTGATTTTTACTTTTTTTTTGGGGGGAATTTCATATAAAAAAATGTGAAAAATATTATTTTTGCAAAATTGACGCTCTTTTTTTGTTTATAGCGCATAATTAAAAAATCGCACAGGTGATCAAATACCACCAAAAGAAAGCTCTGTTTGTGGGAAAAAAAGGACGTCAAATTCGTTTAGGTACAGCATCGCACGACCGCGCAATTGTCCGTTAAAGTCACGCAGTGCCGAATCGCAAAATACCCCCTGGTCTTTAGGCAGCCGTTCCTTTAAGTGGTTAATAAATTAAGGATATCAGTTAGAAAGGTTGTAAACCTCAGAAAAAAAAAACCTGAAAGACAAAGGTATAATGAGATACTTATTTCATTCTGAAATACTTACCTTAGAACAAAGCCCCCGCAGTGCCCCCCCGCTCACTGGTGACATGGCTGACATGTTCGGCTGTCCTGCTTTGCGTCCTCTGGCCATCTGATTGGCCAGAGGACACAATGACATCAGTTCTGCCCATGTGTGCGGGAGCCACCGTTCACGGCACAGGGCTCTGAAGGAGCTCCTCCAGAGCGCATGCGCCGATGACGTCATTGGCTGCATGTAATGTAAATATCTCCTAAACGGTGCAAGTTTAGGAGATATTTACAGTACCTATAGGTAAGCCTTAATATAGGCTTACCTATAGGTACAAGTTATTAAGGTGGCTTTACAAGCACTTTAATGTCACTTTATGGTCAAGTAAGGCAAGGGGGAGGATTAAGTTACTAAACATGTAGGGACTGTAATTGCTGAACTTCTTCTTAAAATATCAGTTGCCTGGCTATTATTCTTACCTACTGATTTTAATATTCTCAGTTGTTGGCTTGGATCAAACATGCTATTCAACAGTCAGAATTCCTTATTGGCATATATGTTTGTTAGGCTTCTTTCACACGGTCCGCCTCCATAGGCGGATCCGTGCTGCTCAGCGGGGGATCGATACACTGATCCCTGCTAAGCAGGAAGGTGACAGCTCCCTCTCCGCTCTGTGTGCGGAGAGGGAGGTGTCAGAGCCCCGCTGCTCTCTATGGGGAATCGGATGAGAACGGACCACCTGTCCGCTCTCATCCGATCCCATCCGATCCGATCCCATCCGATCCGATCCCCTGGACGGATGGAAAATAGGGTTTCCATCCGTCCGCATTTCACGGACAGGATCGGATGCGGATGGCAGCGGGTGTCAGCGGACATGTCTCCGCTGACATCTGCTGCTCAATAGGGATGCATGGAGGAAACCGTTCAGATCCGCTTTAAAAAACTGACAGGCGGATCTGATCGGATCGCTCGTGTGAAAGGACTCTTAAAGAAGAAGTTTGGAAATTAAAAAAATAAACATTTATACTCACCTAGGTGAATTTGGATGATGGATGATGCATCTGTTCCCCACCGCCTCTACACCAAGAACAGAGCGATCAAAGACTGCCACTCTCTGCTCTCCCCTTCCAGTGTTCACTGGAGCACTGGGCTGTGGAAGTGGCATAAGCGGCTGGCACAGGCTCTCAATGGCGCACTGAGAGGCTGAGCCAGCTTCAGGTCCAGGCATCTGGGTGTATCCCTCCAGAGTCTGGACCATCTCAGTGATGTCAGCCGACTTTAGCACTAAGAACAAAGTGCACTCCTGTGACCCACAGGAGAAGTAGGGCCAAAAGAGCTTTGGTCCTACTTCTCCTTTTAAAGTACAGAATGTACTATAAATCCCATATCCTTTTTTTTAAAAGTACTGAAGCCATTCAATTACAATATCAGCCAGGCCACTAGCAGGAAGGTCTACAGTAGAACCACAATGTTCCTTTCTTGATCATTATCCTTTAGGGGGTTGATTTATAAAGAATTTGCATAGCCATTTTCCAGTGAAAGTGCAGGTATATTTGTTCTGTGTGAATGGGGCAAAATAAAAAAATAGTAAAAAGGTTATACCCGGTGCTATTCAAAGGTAAATCATTGAGCTGGAATAGAAAATACCACATTTGGCCACTACATGGAGATAAGTGTTATGAGACATTTCTATGATACTTCACCCTATCTAGTGGCCAAATGTGGTATTTTTTTATTTTCGATCAATGTAAACTATGCACTTTCACTGGGCAAATGGCTATGTATATTCTTTATTAACTGCTTGCTGATATATATACTGCGGCAGGCTGGCTCGGCTGCACGAATAAATTAATGGGTACATCGTTTCGCAGGAGCGGTGCTCAGTAGCGCGCTCCCGCCCCCACTAGGCTGCGGGGATGCCGATTCGCCGACGATTGCCGACAGGCACCCGCGATCGCTCCCCACTGAGAGAGAACACCAGTCAGCTGTTGTAAACACAGCTGACCATTCTTCTCTCTGAGATGATCATAGAGCCCCTGTGATCCTTCTACATAGGATCACAGGTCTCTGTGGTCATTTCACAAGCCCATCCCCCATACAGTTAGAAAACACTCCCCTAGGCTCACATTTAACCCTTTGATCACCCTAGGTCAGTGATGGCGAACCTTGGCACCCCAGATGTTTAGGAACTATATTTCCCATGATGCTCAACTACACTTCAAAGTGCATGAGCATCATGGGAAATGTAGTTCCAAAACATCTGGGGTGCCAAGGTTCGCCATCACTGCCCTAGGTTAACCCCTTCCCTGTCAGTGTCATTAATACAGTAACAGTGCATGTGTTTAGCACTGATTACTGTAGTAATGTCACTGGTACCCCCAAAAGTGTCAAAAATGTCAGTTAGGGGTCCGATCTGTCCCCCGCAATGTCGCAGTCCCACTAAAAAAACGCAGATTGCCTCCATTACTGGTAAAAAAAAAAAAAAAATGAATAAAAATGACAAATCTTTCCTAAGCCTGGAGTGGCTCTGTGACGTCAGGCGATAGCGGACTTCAGCCCGATGTCTGCTGAAAACAGGTCACAGGATTGCAGAACGGATCCACAGGAGAAGTATAGCCAGGCCAACTTTGGCTGTACTTCTCCCTTAAGTTTCCATTGCTGTCTGCTGTAAAGTGCTAAGGAATATGATGGTGTCATGAAAATAGAAGTTAATAATAATAGTCAAAGGCTCCGCAATGCTCTGTAAAGGAAATCCGTGGTGAGATAATATGCAAACTGTCATTGTTAACCTTTCCAACTGATATTACTGGACTCCGGATTGTCTTGACAGTCCATTAGCTTCTATACATTGTAAGGCACTGAACTGAGACAAGTATGTAGATCAAGAGTTCTGAGCTCCTTCTGACTTTTGATACACATGCCTGTTGCTGATGCCGAAGATAATCAGGCTGTTAACCTTTTAGGAGGTCTGCAATGGCAGTCTTTATATCTCCTTCAGTACATTTTGTCCTTTATCCCTTCCCACCCACCCTAGCATCCCATTAAAAGAAAGGATTGGCGATCATATGAATATTGTGATTGGTTATCATGGTGGTCACACAATCAGGAGCCGGTCCCGCTGGCTGGCGACTGCCAGTAGGGGACCGAAAAGCTGTCTTTAACAGCTCAGTCTCTTTACTGGGGGCATGCAGTGAGCTTGCTCTCAGCACAGAAACATCTGCCACCCAGCAAAACTTATGTGCGGTGTCTGGGCATTAATGCCCATCAATTTGTCCCTGCACATGTGTTAGCTGGGTAGCATTAGGTTAAAACTAAACTTCAGACAAACCACCTAAATATACAGATGAAATACATTATTGGGAGCTCTTTTCTCTGCTTAGGAAATTGGATTTCTTTCCATCCAGTCCTGAGATAAACACAACTTTGCCCCACCACACAGCAGATCTCCAGCTCCCCAGCCTGTGACTTAAGCCCCGTACACAGGCACAGATTGTTGGGCGTAAATTGTTGGCCAACGTCCGATCTGCCGATTGTAGGCTTGTTAGTATGATGCTTCCAACAACCAACTGCAAATTTTTGGCCGAAAAAAATCTGGTGTGCATGCTATAAAACTTTTGTTGGCCAACAAAGAACGGCCGATTGTTCGTCAGTCAGTACAGATTTCGGCAGACAAAAATCAGATGAGCAAGACTGGGCATGCTCAGAGAAGAAAAAACGCACGGAAAGTCAACCAGAACATGACATCACTTCTGAAGTTGGTTTTTGTTGGCCAACAAAAGTCCAGTGCAGTCTAGAGCACATTTCAACCAACACAACAACACTGGACAAAAGACGGCCGATCAGTTGGCCAACAATCTGTGCGTGTGTACGGGGCTTTAAGCTGCATACACACTATACAATTTTTGTTGGTAGATTTCCTTTAGATTTAAGCAAAATGCAGATGAAATAAAGGCTCCTTTCACATGGCCGCTCCGTGTGTCCGCAAATCATCCCATCCGTTTGCGGATGATTTGCGGACATAATGTAAGTGAATGCCACTGCGGGTGTCAGCGGAATACCATCCGCTGACACCCGATTTTCCTCCTTTCGGTTCTGTTCCATTTTTACGAATGGAACAGAACCCCATTTTTCCTTCCGTGTAAAAAACGGAAAGGAAGGAAAATCGGATGTCAGCGGTGTCATCCGCTGACATCCGCAGTGCCATATACTTACATTATGTCCGCATATCATCCGCAAACGGATGGGATGATATGCGGACACACGGAGCGGATGACAGAAATGTCATCCGCTCCGTGGAAAAAAAAAAAAAGTCCCGCAGCGGACCTTTCACACGGCGGCCGTGTGAAAGGAGCCAAACAGCCTCCTGCAGTCAAAATTAAGGTACTGTAGTTCATAGACCTTTACTCTTCCACGGTTCAAGTATAAATATGTTCGCAAGACTTTGCAGCCCTCTTGGGACTGTGGGGGCCCATATGTACCAATAAAAAGACAAAAGAAGTGAGCACACCAGCCTTGCACATTATCTTTATAGATCCTTTTATTCAAGTCACAAAACAGGTGTATTTTTACAAACAGCAAGCAGTATGAAGCTCATTAATATCAACAGTGATCCATATCACCCATTCCACTGCACAAATTTTACACCTCCTGGTCTTAAATGGCTGGCAAGTTTCGAGGGCAGTCCTCTCTTCATCAGAGCCCTGACGAAGAGGGGATCCCCTCTTGAAACACATCAGGAACAAGAAGTTCTCCAGCAGTACTGTGAAGTAATTGGGTAACCAGTGGAGAGGTAAAAAATTACTTACAGTTCATTCTGACATGTGGCATCCCTTGCTGCCCCTCTCAAAAGCAATCTGCAGTAGATTGCTTTTCAGAGGGCATTTGACAGGTGGTGAGAAGGTGATTTGTTTATTTACCTGAAAAGGCTGAACCACAGCTGTAAATGTGGCATAGTGGTTCAGCCTTTGATGTGGCCTGCGTACGGCAGCATCGCCCACTAAAAGCAACACACAGTTTATTTTTGCCGCAGCCACAAATCAAAGCACCATGGCTATGGTATTTGTACAGCCCGTTGCAGCAGCATGCCCTTCTTTAGGTGGGTGATACAGGGGTGGCAACACCGCGGCTCAACTGCATGTGTTTACTGCTCACTGGCCCCTGCTTAAATTAGATGTCCTTAGACTTCATGTACACTATTCTACACTTACAGCTGCTAAACTTGAGTTTAGGGGCTTTTGGCATTTTTTTTGCCAAAGCGCCTAAACTCAACTCCATAAAAGCCTATGGAGTAGCCAATATAGCCAATGTAGCCAATATACAACACCGTGTGCTCTCATGTCTAGTGTGGTCAGTTTTTAATAGGAAAACAGAATGACTGTCAGGGACACCAGGGATTTCACATAAAGGAAGCAATACAAAGAAAACAGGATACTTTATCATACAAGTACATGGTACAGCAGCCACATATCAGGAATATCAAATATTGGGTTTACAGATTCACAAAGTGACGTCCTTATTCTTCAAAAATAATCCATACACATCCACTACTTAATGGCCCTGTAATCTATTTTTCATGAAATTGTATTTACTATGCTTATACTGCTTTTCTGCCTCTTTGTAATGTCCTCCATGAGTTCCAGAACTTCTCCTTTTCCACTTCACTTCCATTTGTTTGGAATGAACAGTACACGTTAGTTGCACTGCTCTATGCACACTACAAATCCTATAGTCCATGGTCCATCTCATCCTACATACAGTGGGATCATGGAGAATGAATGTAGCTAACCTCCAACAGAAAGTCAGATTACAGCAGCAAGAAAGAATTTCACCCTGGTTCACACTGGTGCGGGCTTTGACATCGCGCTACTCCGGCACAATTTCAAAGCCGCACATCAGTGTGATTTGCACTGCTGATTTTCATTGTGACTTGCGCTTCATTTAACAGAAGTCTATGCAAGTCACAATGAAATCAGCAGTAGAAAAAAGTAACGCAGGAAACTTTTTCATAATCGCTGTGATATAGGTCGTGGCGATATGAATGGTTTCATTGCCGACAATGGGGGTGCAACTTCTCATATGATTTGAAATGATCAAATCACATGACAAATCGCATCGGTGTGAACGGGGGCTTAGAGAGAGTGCAAATGAAAGTACTTTTTTTTAAAATAAAGTGTAACTAAAGGCAAAGTTTTTTTTTTTAGTTTTGGATAAACTAGAGAGGGATTAGAGCACTGGTCACGTTTTTATTGCTGTTTGTGTCCCCATCAGTGGCGTAGCGTGGGGGGTGCAGGGGGGGCCAGCCGCACCGGGCGCAACATCTGGGGGGGCGCATCCGCAGTGTCACTCTGTCTGTCTGACTCTGACATACACAGTTCACACACTGTCTGCGGCTGCCTTCATCTTTAGGCTGGGAGATGTCCAGCGCGGCCGCCCTATGGATGAAAATGGCAGGTTGGGACAGGGCTGGACTGTGCCTCACCTATCCATTGGTGTAGGGTGGGGTGGCGTTGCAAGCCAAGCCCCACCTATGCCCCCTCTCCTCACTGCTCAGTCAGTTTAGCAGCGAGTGAGTCAGCAGCCTGGCGCTGTCACAGAGTGGGTTTTTTTTTTAATCGCCTGATTAGAGCCAGAGGCTCTAATAGGCTTCAAAAAAGGGTGGACCCGGGGTGCAGAGCAGTGAACCCATTGTGTGACAATAGCGAATGAAAATTCGCAATTGTCACAGGGATCCTCCTCCTGGCCAATCAGGAAGCGGGTCCGAGGCCCGCTTCCTAATTGGCCGAAAGGCGAACTCATGCCATTGGCCGAGGAGGAGGAGGGAGGACTCAAGAAGATGTGGGGAACTGAGGAGAAGCCACCGCTGCAGGTAAGTCTCTCTGTAATGAAAGGGGGCACGCTGGTCTCTCTGCATTGAAGGGGGGCACGCTGGTCTGTCTGCATTGAAAGGGGGCACGATGATGTCTGCATTGAAAGGGGGCACGCTGGTTATTCTGCATTGAAAGAGGGCACGCTGGTCATTCTGCACTGAAAGGGGGCACGCTGGTCATTCTGCATTGAATGGGGGCATGCTGGTCATTCTGCATTGAAAGGGGGCACGCTGGTTTCTCTGCATTGAAAGGTGGTCATTCAAACTTGTATTTAGATGCATTTTACTTTAATTACATCAGTATTTTCATAACAAACAATATATGTGCTTAGGAGGTAAGGGTTTCTTTAACTAATCTAGTGGAAGAGACTCGAGTGCTAAAATCCCGCGGGTTAGGGGGCGCAAATTACTTGCCTTGCCCCGGGTGCTGACAACCCATGCTACGCCACTGGTCCCCATAAGGGGGATTCACCCACTCTATGTGTCATGTTTACCATCATTACTATTACCAAAAGTAAAAGAAAAATCACAAATTTAGGGTTGTCACCAGAACATGAATAGAAGGGAAATCTTCCAATGAGTGTTCCTGGTCACAACCAAGGATTTCTTCACTTCAGAGGAAAAGTCTTAAGCTGGATACACACTATACAACTTTTGTTGTTAGATTTCCTTTAGATTTACCTTCACCTATGTAGTGCAAGGTTCTACCTGACTGCATACAAAGTGAAAGTGTTTACATTTTGCCTCATATTATAGGGTTTTGGTAAATCTAAAGGAAAAATCTAAAGACAGTTGCATAGTGTGTATGGCCCATTAGCCAGGCATAGTAACTCATCCCAGCTCTCCCATATCAGTCTAGTTTATAGACAGGCTCATAGCAATATACACTTCTAGGATTATTTACAAGCTTAGTTGTAGCAAGTTCAGGTTCTGTTTCTTTAAAATGGCGGCACTCCCACTCTGTATGCAATTTTATACTCTCTTTGACAACGCTCTGGCATTATTTTTTCTATTTTGTTCATTTTCTCTTTTTTTTTAATTGTTTGTGCTTATTTGCCTCCTCTCTTGCCAAATTATTCTCTAGGTTTTCTACCTAATAAACTTCACTTTCAAGTGACTTCAAGAAAACTTTTTCTTTCACTTGTTTAAAAAAAGTCTGCTGCTCTTCAATAAGCTCCCTTTGCATCAGTTCATGGAACTCTCTTATCTTTTGGTTTTCCTCCATAATGCACTCTTCAATGGTATATACGTCTTCCAGTTCCTGGATGATGTTACACAGATGCCTTTGTTTTTTCATTTTTAAGTCTTGATTGTATTCTTTGGTAGTCTCTTGAGGAGCTGAATCCAAGCATCTGTTTTTTTCTAGAAAAGCGTATCCTTGATCCACTCCTGTGCTCTAATTAAGACAAAAATAAATGAAAGAATTCATTTTATCATAAGTAAAGTTTGTGCGAGTACACCATTCTTGTTTAGTAAAGCACATTAATATACTACAGAGTTTTTTTCTATGCTAATCTACCTCTCTACCCCTCAGCTCACCCCATCAGTCTCCTCCCGCATCACTGATCTACTAACAGACATATCAGCCTGGATGTCTCACCACTTCCTCAAACTGAATCTATCTAAAACCGAACTCATAATATTTCCTCCTCCACGTGCCCCTTCCCTGAAATTCTCTGTCAAGATCAATGGAACAACTATCAGTCCTTCCACACATGCCAGGGTGCTAGGGGTAACCCTGGACTCTGCACTGTCCTTTCAGGCTCACATCCAATCCCTGTCCAAATCATGCCACCTTACCCTCCGCAACATCGCTAGAATATGGCCCTTTTTAACCAATGACACCACCAAGCTTTTAATTCACGCCCTGGTTATCTCTCGCCTCGACTATTGCAACTCCCTCCTCATTGGATTACCCTTACATAGATTATCCCCCCTTCAATCCATAATGAATGCTGCTGCAAGACTTATCCACCTTACCAACTGTTCAGTGTCCTCCACCTCTCTCTGCCAATCCCTTCACTGGCTTCCACTCACTCAACGAATAAAATTCAAAGTGCTAACAATAGTTTACAAAGCCATCCACAACTCTGCCCCCAGCTACATCACTAACCTGATCTCAAAATATCAACCAAGCCGCTCTCTTCGGTCCTCCCAAGACCTCCTGCTCTCTAGCTCCCTTGTCACCTCTTCCCATGCTCACCTCCAGGATTTCTCCAGAGCTTCTCCCATTCTTTGGAACTCTCTACCCCAATCTGTCCGACTGTCCCCTAATCTATCCATCTTTAGACGATCCCTGAAAACCCTTCTCTTTAAAGAAGCCTACCCGGCTACTAACTAATAACACAGTTTCACTTGCTCCATCAGCCCATCCCCCACAGCTATTGCCTTTTGTATCAATTGACCCTCCCTTTTAGATTGTAAGCTCTAACGAGCAGGGCCCTCTGATTCCTTTTGTTCCAAATTGTATTGTAACTGTAATGTCTGCCTTCATTTTGTTAAGCGCTGCGCAAACTGTTGGCGCTATATAAATCCTATATAATAATAATAATAATAAAAAAATGCTACCTTGCTTTACTGCAAAGTGGCCTTTAAAGACACAGAGAAATACGATAAGGGGATTGTCTGGGATTTGCACTAAATTTCAATTGAATTATGCCCCATACACACGTGCAGATTATCTGCAGACTTTTGTCTGCAGACTTACCTTTTCTATGTAGTGCAAGGGCCTGCCGGATTGCATACAAATTGAAAGTGTTTAGGTTTGACCTCATATTATATGGTTTTGGTAAGTCTGCAGACAAAAGTCTGCAGATAATCTGCACGTGTGTATGGGGCATAAGACCTATTTTCAGTAGTGTTTTCTGTTGCTTGTGCTAGTAAAAATGCTATTTAAGCTGTTTAGGAAAAGCAAGGCTGCAGAGGTTTCTGGTGTCCAGGAGAAGGCTTGCGACCTGCTTACCTAGGCCAGAGACAGTCAATGGATGTCTGTTGCCAGGGAGCTTGCCAGATATGTTTCTCTTTTGAAAAGAGTTTGGGGTGAAGGGGTCTCTGATTTTTTTTCTCAGAAATTAGTCTTAAATGTTTTGGGTTAAATAAGTGAGAGATGCGGCCAGTTTCTGTGTTTGGATGGCACTTCCTCTACATACAGAATCTGAAATGAAGAGAAAAACAGAGGTAGAACGAGACTAATTGAAAGAGCAGCTTGTGGTGGCTACTGAGTGTTTAGAAGACACTGCAAGCAATGCAAAGGGATTTAGAAAGTAGGGCAAAACCACTACAGGCAAAGCTGAAGATATGAATAAGGGGGGTGCACCCCCCATGAACATGTCTAATGATGCCCTCAAAAAGAACAAAGGGCCAAAACCTAAAGGTAGGACATGTGCCACTGTTACTTCCCATAGGCGGGAAACTGTGAGTCTGATCAACTCAAATAGTGATGGCTGAGTTGAATCAAACAAAAATAGGAAGCAAGGCCTTTTATCTCCAGAAGACAAATGTGGACTGACTTACCTAAGTAGGGGGTTCCTAGAGAAGAAAAAGGTCGGATCCCTACACCAGCTTTGCTTAAGAGGTAAAAGCAAGTGGCTGGGAACATAAGAAAAGCTATATGTTTTGGGACAGTGGGAAGTAGCATATAATCTGTTTTGCCCTTGAGAGGCAGAGCAGATGACCAAGCTGGATAAGGTGAGGCAGACCAGAAGAAGAGATGAGAACATAAAGAAGAAGCAGATGGTTTCCTGATCACAGCTGAATTGGATTGGACTTTCATCTGAGTATTTCCATGTGGTCTGGAGGACAATGAACTTTCACCTGGAAGTTCCCTTCGGCCCATGTTACACAGCCTGCCAAGGACATTGCTAGACTTGCTTAAAAGAGCATTGCAGCTTGTCCAGGGGGTCCCATTTACAACATGGGGGTTTATTTCATTTTTTATGGACAAAGTCTTAAAGATCTGCTAAGAAATGCTAGGTGTCCACTTTTTTCTATATTATGATACAAAAACCAAGAGGTAGAATGTGTTGCTTTGGCAATTTTAGTGATTTTTACAGCATAAATATAAGACCTGCCACATTTTAGTTACCATGGGTTGTTTTTGGAAGCTGGCCTTCCTCCATTCATATAATGAACTCGTTTGACTGGTTTCTTGGAGCAGGAAGTGATATTGGCAGGAAGTAGGGGGGAGGAAAAAAAAAAAGGAGTTGAACTCAGCTAGTGATTCCCTCTAGCATTGCCCTGTCAGAGCTTCCATCAGTCATGGATGCTGATACTCTATCCTTTTCCCTGTTGCCCTTCTGGGTCCAGACTCTTCAGCCGCTTGGTTGACTGAGCCACGATGATGTCACTTGGAACTCACATCATCACAGCACATAGCAGTGCCATAAATCTATGCTGAGCTGCACATGTGTGGTTCAGTGTACACAAACACTGACAGGCAGGGAGGCCAATAGGGTATTTTCTGTCATAAACATGCTACCTCTTAGTCTTTTTAAAGTTACTTGCACTTTAAAAAAGTGAAATTGTGGTAGGTAGATTGTGCAGTGCACCCATGTTTGACCACCACCTTTTGGCTACAAAAAGCTACAAACAAATTATATAGAGCTATTTTGGTATTCCTTTAAGTTTAACGTAGCTGTTAATGAGATTAAAAGAGTAATGATTACCTTTTGCTGAAGGAAAGATGCCAATCAGGTTATGTCACAATAAATTATGCAAAAGAAGTACTGTATATCAGGAATGCTAAAAGGTATGCAAAAGGGTTGAGCTATATTTAAAACATGTAGAACTGGCATTACGAAAGAAATAAGTAGAACAAATATGTTTATTATGTTACTCCCTTGGTAAACTCATGCCTAAATTTGAACTACAAAGTTGTGGGTTTGAACTTAAGTGCTGAGTTCAATTACCTCCAAGGACACTAACCTTTATGCACTTTCCATTTTTAGGTAAAAAGTCCTAACCATTCTAGTGGCCTTCCAAAACTGACTAGTGAATGTGTGTCTGTATGATTATGATAGGATAATTTATTTTAAAGTGATTTTAAAGTCAAATGTTTGTTTTTATTAAAATAAAAAACATAATATACTTACCTGCCTGTGCAAAGACATTGCACAAAGCGGCTCCTTACCTCCTCTTTGGCAGCCCCTGTCAGCGCTTTCCGCTCTGCTTTTGAGTGCCCCCCATAGGAAGCCTTGTACTATGGGGACACCTGTGCGGGGGTGCTTCTGAGCCAGACTTTGTGTGTCCGTAGACCCACACAACATGGCTTGGCCCTGCTCCCTCCTCACAGGATTTGACTGACAGCAGCAGGAGCCTATGGCTCCCACTGCTCTCAGTGAAGCCTGTGAATCTAAGAAGGGAGGAGAGCGGGGCTGCTGGCAGGACTGTGCTGAATGGAGAGATGTGTCAGGTAAGTGTTTAGGGAAGGGGGAGGAAGAAGTACTGGAGTGTTTTTTTTTTTTTTTTTTTCCTTAAAGGGATTGTAAAGGCATTGTCTATGCATTAAGATAAAAAAAAACCTTCTGTGTGCAGTAGCCCCCCTCAGCCCCCCTTATGCTTACCTGAGCCCATTTTTATCCAGCAATGTTGCAGGAGTGTCTCAGCTGCCTGAAACTCCCTTCCTCATTGGCTGAGACAGCAGCCCGGCGCGATTGGCTCCCGTTGCTGTCAATTAAAGTCAGTCAGCCAAGCAGGAGAGAGAGGGGCGGGACTGGGGCGGGGGGCTCGGGTGCCCTCATAGCAAGCTGTTTGCTGTGGGGGCACTCAACATGGAATAGTTACCAGGAGCAGAGAAGAGGGACCTGAGAAGAGGAGGATCTGGGATGCTCTGTGCAAAACTAACTGCACAGAGCAGGTAAGTATAACATGTTTGTTATTTAAAAAAAAACAAAAAACAAAACAAACAAAAAAAAAATGAGACTTTACAATCACTTTAATGAAAGGAATGCATTAAGGTAAAAAAAGTACCTGGACTTTCCAACCACTTTAAGGTACAAATCCATTGTTTAACTGATGAGGTGTCTGGCCTCCCTAATTCATTTTCGTAGCACTTGTGCCCACTGCAAGACAGGAGCCCCACATAAAAGGACATGTAAACACTTCCCAGTGCTGTGGGCAAGGTAAGATAAGGTGTCATTCAGTAGGCTGCCAACTAACATAATTCCCTGTCTTACCTATCTGCAGGTATGAACTATCCTACTGCCTTAGATTACACTTCTTCATAGACATGGCACATTATATGTTAGTATAAATAAACATTTGGCGTACATTTTGAGAGTTATGGAATCCAGGCAGGTGTTGCTGGTCATGTGGTAAGTTGTTTGATTTCTTTTGATTAAGTACATCTTCCTCCTCCTAAGTAATAAAAAGAGCAATTATATTATTACTACGATTAAACAGAAATAAACCATACATGTAATAATGCACTAGTTGTATAAGCAAGTACATCTAAGCCCATTGCTTAAACAGGTTATTGGGAGGGGTGCACCGCGATATAATCTTTCCTGTACTTGTGCCTTCTACTTAGAGTGATACTAAAAATGACCTGTTTAATTCACATTTCTGTATGTGGATGATGGCACTGTAATTATGAGCACTGGTGACATGGCTAATGAAAAGTGAGTTTTGCATCATGGAGTAGTTTTATCACTGGGGAGTAAACAATGTTTCTGCTGGGGACTGGATACTCAGGAGAGATCAATGTGTGTGTGGTGGAAATAGTATCTCCTTGTCTGAACAGCTAAATATACTGCTGGAGACAGAATCCTTTAGAAGCGAAAACAGGAAGTTGCAAACTTCTTAATCCCCTTTAACGATATATATTAACGCTAGGGTATAGGCATGATGTTTGAATGTATCAGATCTTAGTTTGTCCTTATTCAAATGTGACAATGTGAAACATGAAAGACATGCCGCTACTACACCTGAAGTATAGCGTCAGCACGTCTCAGCAGTTCCTCGATATTGCAGAGAATTTCTTCTTCCCAGTCTATTAGCCTGGTTAAGAAAATGAGATACAATATAAAAACAGTACAGGCTCCATAGTGTATGTCAAAGCACACCTACCAGTGGGCCTCTGGTACCTCCTTCCGTGTCTTTGTACTAGAATTAGACATTAGTTCTGTACATCTGATAAATAAAGTCAAACATAGGTGTTCAAACATGTTATTTCATAAAATACTTATCAGTGACTTCTGCATGCGCACAAGGAAGCCAGTTCTGAAGCCTAAGGCCCCTTTCACACAGGCGGACCGTTCAGATCCGCCTGTCCGTTTTTTTGGCAGATCTGAACGGTCCCCCCATGCATTCCTATGGGGCATCAGATGGCAGCGGAGACATGTCCGCTGACATCCGACCCGATCCGATCCGTCAAATCTGGACGGATGGAAACCCTATTTTCCATCCGTCCAGCGGATCGGATCGGACGGGATTGGATGAGAACGTACAGACGGTCCGTTCCCATCCGATTTCCCCCATAGAGATGCATGGGGAACTGACAGCTGTGTCTCCGCACACAGCGCGGAGACACAGCTGTCATCCTTCTGCTCAGCGGGGGATCGGCGGCTCGATCCCCCGCTGAGAAAAGCGGAGTCCGTTTGACGGACTAGTGTGTGAAAGGGGCCTAAGGCCCGTTGTCATCCGTTGTCATCCGTTTTCATCTGTTGTCATCCGTTTTTCATCCAATCCGTTTTTTTGACGGATGAAAAATAGGACATTCATCCGTTCAAAAAAATGGACAATGACGGAAGCGGATGAAAACGGATGTTAATTGATGATCATCCGTTGTCATCCGTTTTTACATAGAGATACATAGATGTCCGTTTTTCATCAGTCAACAGATGGATGAAAAACGGACAAATGGACAGCATGTGTGAAAGGGGCCTTAAGGCTTCACTGACGGTTTCCCTTAGTGAAGATCCCGGCGCTTGCACCTGAAGCCAATTGATGAATTGGCTAAAGGTGCCGACATAGCGGGTTCCCTGGACAGGTAAGTGTTCTTATATTAAAAGTCAGCAGCTATAGTATTTGTTCCAAAAAACAATAAGGTGTAACCACCCTTCTCCTGCGCTTGGTACCCAGACCCCTCGACCACACTCCTCACGGGACTGACAACTGGCTTCTCAGATGGCTCAAGTCTTGCTGCCCTTAACGGACTGGGGTAGTCCACGGGTACTAAAAGCAAAAAAGAACAAAAAAGGGCGCACCGACCTAGCGCATTATCCTCAATATAAGGCTTTATTAAATGACATAAAAATGGCTACTCACAGAGGTAGATATAAGTAAGGCGTATCAAGCTGGATTGCTCGAAAGTCCGTGTTTAGTCCATATAATTGTCCATGATGAGATGACTGACGCGTTTCGAGGCCTAGCCTCTTCCTCAGAGTCATAATGCGCTAGGTCGGTGCGCCCTTTTTTGTTCTTTTTTGCTATAGTATTTGTTGCTGCTAATTTTAAATGTGTTTTTTCCCAGACTGGAGCTCCTCTTTAAGGACTGTGACTGCTCTCATAGGGTCTCAGATGTACTGGCTGTCCCCTCCATATTCAACATTATTATTAAAGCTGTTACAATAGAGCCTAATGCTGCTGGAACAGCATTTCTCAGGAAGCTGTCCTCTAAAAAGTTATGTGCCTATCCCACACCTGCAACCCTTCCTCTGCATTTTTGTTAAAGACCTGCAATAAATCTTAAAAAGACAGCTAGACTGAGCCTGAATTTGTAGGGACTGGAAACAGGGTTGACAGTTTCGGTACAGGTAAGAGGGACCCAGTTTATCTCCAGCAGCTCATTCTGAGGTCATTGCTACAAATGAAAAGAGGAAGACAATGAGACAAATATTGACAAATTCACATCTGAGGAAAAAGGAATATGTAGGATCCACTAATTTTTACTTCTTGTTTTGGATTTCTGACCTACTTGAGGCAACAGTCTAATCCCAATCACTCTAGTCAGACAATTAAGTACCAATTTTCTTTTTTGGTTTTGGATAGATTGGGGAAGAGATTTTAGAAGTGTTGAAATCTCAGCCAGATTTTAATTGCTATGTGTGTTCTTGCTGGGGAGAATTGCCCTCTTTGTTTGTCTTGGTGACCATTGTTATTGGGACAGAAAGTGATAGTTAGACAATCTAAAATTATACAGCTCTCATAGGTTGAACTGGATAGACTGGTGTCTTTTTTCAACCACACTAACTTTGTAACTATGTAGCTCTCAACTTACAGGAATTGAGATGCAACCCACCTGCTGAGGATTTTCATTTTTTACCCAGGGATTCATATTTTGCACATGGTCACTAAACAAAAGCCCTTAGAGCTCCGATCGCCTGATTTTCAAAATAGTCCTAAATCTATGCCTGAAACAATGCAGGCAAGTGTCTCTTTCTCCAAGCACCACAGCTTTTGGTCCCACTGTATTTTATCCACAGAACCTGGAGCATGAGCCCAGTAGTGGACTCTTCCTTTAAAAAGTGCCCAAATGGAAGAGCTTTAGACTATACAGAGGGCATCTCGCAAAGCTTAAAGGCTAAGTTCACATTAAAAAAAAAAAATGTGCATTTATTATTTTTTTACACTGCAGCCTTTAAAGCATTATACTTGCAACTTACTAGTGACTATTACAGCCGCTAGCAGTAATCACAGTGGTCTACTGCAGTGGTTCTCAAATCCGGTCCTCGGGACCCACCAACAGGCCAGGTTTGCAAGATAACTAAATTACATCACAGGTGATCTCATTTGCTTCTCAGTGATTGCAGTATTCTAGTCTGCATCCCCCAAGGTAATACTTAAAATCTGGCCTGTTAGTGGGTCCCGAGGACCGGATTTGAGAACCACTGGTCTACTGGATGGGACGCCCCCCCCCTGCCCAGAGAACACAATGGCTCTGCAGGAGGGATTCCCCCCACAACACTGACTGTTGAATTGAGTGATTTTCTTTCCTAGTTGCAGGAAAGAAAATTGCTCAGTCTATGGCCAGCTTTAGTCTTTAATACACATCCTAATTTGACAAGCACCAGCTGTAGTTAAATTAAAGGAGAAGTCAAGGCAAAACCTAACTAATGCTGAACCTGTTCTGTGACAGATTCTAAGGCCCCTTTTACACACGGAGTCCATCAGGCGGATGACAGCTGTGTCTCCGCGCTGTGTGCGGAGACACAGCTGTTAGGTCCCCATGCATCTCTATGGGGGAATCAGATGGGAACGGACCGTCTGTCCGATCCTATCCGCCAGACGGATGGAAAATAGGGTTTCCATTTGTCCGGTTTTGACGGATCAGATCGGATGTCAGCGGACATGTCTCCGCTGACATCCGATGCCCCATAGAGCTGCATGGGGTGTCCGTTCAGATCCGCCCAGAAAACTGACAGGCGGATCTGAACGGACTCCCTGTGTGAAAGGGGCCCAAACCTAATCTATCTAACCCTGTAAAGCAAAAATTGCTGTACTTACCTTTTCTGCACCCGATCTTGTCCAGTCTCCAGTGGTGGAAGGTCTGTGCAGGAGAGGACCGACAATGGCTGTGAAATGCCTGGGAAGTGATATCACCCATTGAGTTACTATTGGGCGTCCATTGTCAGATGCCTTTCCTGCACCCACCTCCATGCTAAAGCCACAGCTGACAGCTGATGCTGGATTAGCTGCAGAATCTGTAAGTATACCAATGTTTGCTTTACAGGGTTAGATAGATTAGGTTTAGAATGTGGCACGAAGCAGGTTTAGCGTTAGGTTTTGCCTGGACTGCTACTTTAACAAGTTAGCTTGTACATACACAAAGGATAAGGCAGCACTAGATGCATTTTACCAGGCACAGGGATCAAATTGTACATTTTCTACCTGTTAAAGTGCTATGCATACATATCAACTTCAATCTGCCATTGAGTGGGCAGAGGTTCTCCTGAACCACCATTGGCTGTCAGGGCTCGTTCACACATGAATTGTAATGCATTTGTCAGTACAGATAAAATTCCTACATGTTACATTTTACACTTTGTTGATCTGCATTTTACGATTGAAGTTGAGTTTTTCAATAATGTAATGCAACATGTCTGAAACACAAATCAGAGTACGGTAAATCAACACAATGCTCATTAATGAATTTGCTCTGGTGTGAGGGAATAGTGGTTACATTTGAAAAAAGCACTTACCGATTACAAATGGAGCGCTCAGAATGGCAACAGTTCAAAAGAGTTCTTCAATGGGCACCTATTTTACAAAAATGTTTAGTTAGGCTTTGAAAGATGTCCTCATTTTTTGGATAATGTTCTATTTTCTCATCTGTGGTACTGGTCTGGATTTCACAGGATTTTTGAGTTCCTATAGGCTTGCAAACAATGGCCTGGACACCAATGGACTTTAAACAAGGTTCAATATTGTCAGATATCTGTTTTGTAGCATAAATCTGACCAAATGCATTTATAGCTTGCTTGGCACCATATTCCATTTTAACATGTTGTTGTGGTCCATTACTAAAGTTGGCAAGTGGCAAGCTCAACCATGGATTTATTAAATCATGTATAGACTTACAAGGTTCATTATTTGTTAAATGTTCCACAGGGGCAGCTTGTGGCACCCTAGCATGTGGTAAAGTTTTCAGGTCACAAAAAGTTTTCGCTGGAAATACTGAGAAATCATATGTACTAAGATCTACAGAAGTTTTCTTTGGGGTAGGGTCTTTGGAAATAGTGTTCTTCCAAGATATAAGTTGCTGTAATTCACTTTGATGGACTTGTCCAGATTTGCTTGTCAAAATTTTCCAGAGCAGAAGACACCTATTAGGAGGGGAACAGAAATGCTTGCAGAGATAGAATATACACTATATTGTCAAAAGTATTGGGACACCTGCCTTTACACGCACATGAACTTTAATGGAATCCCAGTCTTAGTCTGTAGGGTTCAATTTTGAATTGGCCCACCCTTTGCAGCTATAACATGTTCAACTCTTCTGGGAAGGCTGTCCACAAGGTTCTATGGGAATGTTTGACCATTCTTCCAGAAGCGCATTTGTGAGGTAAGGCACTGATATTGGACGAGAAGGCCTGGCTCACAGACTCTCTTTTAATTCAACCCCAGGGGGGTTCTATTGGGTCTGGGAAGCCATTAAAGTTCATGTGCATGTGACGGTAAGACAGATAAGTAATGGTTTTGATTGCTTAAATATTTGTCAGCAAAATATTCATATAGAAATATGAAGATTTAATACCACCTTACACAGTGTATTCCATGCTTGGCTGTGAGAGAGACACAAAGACTTTCATTCGCAGACTTTCCTATTGTTTGTGTATTGGGAGGGAATGTGTATTGTGATGAAGTTTACCTGTCTGTTCCATTGTTACATGTTAATGACCTCACAGTGTTCTGTCTCATTACACATAACAGTCCTTCCAATCAAGCTATCGGACCAATCCCTGCTGATTCATTTTCAAGTCCTCATTTGCATGGCTAAGGAGTACCTGAAGAAGGACTACATGTACTTTACAATTGACCAATAGGAAAACGTTTGTTGGGGGCGGGATGTTCCAAATTCTGTATAAAAGTGTGTTGTGTACTTCCAATAAATGTATTCCTGTTTGAACTTACATACAGCCTGCCTGGTGTTTGTTCTAATGGATTCCGAATGGCAAATAGCTGTAGTTCGGATCCTGGAGCCTTGGATGAGCGAACCATCAGACATTGCGATCTGCAAGCTGACTCACTAGTAGCAGAGGAGTGTCGGGAGAGCGGAAGCGAGCGAGCAAGGGTCTCGTTACTGTGCATTTAAAGGCAGGCATCCCAACACTTTTGGTAATATATTGTATATAGTTTTATAAAAAATGCCTATTTTTCTCTGTACAAAACAACCGTGTAACATTCCCACAAACATACCTGGATGATAATTGCATCCCTTTCTTCTTTAAATCATCTGGAAGTAGGCTAGAAAGTTTGGCAAGTTCTAGCCAGTCCTCTGGATTGTGTGGTGACACCTGAGATAAAAGAGCATGGTTCTGTCTTCTCCATAGGAGGCTAATGTATACCATCTGGCTTCTGTTGCTTTCCTTCACAGGTGTCTCATTCCACAAGGCATCTTTAAAAGAAAGCCGATTTAAAACCTCATATTGCCAATGGGCAGCCTGAAAAACCAAGAATATTCAGTTTTATACAACATGATATGTTTAAAATATTTACATTTAATACATACTCAGAGTACAGTACCGTAAGTAACAAGGTAGTGTTCTGTGCATTGTTTAGTAATTTACATTCCTTACACAGTTATTATTCAGTTTATTAAGGAAAATTAAAGAAAATATTTTGCCCCATTAAGGGTTCTCTTGAAAGCTCACCCCCTACTCACTTTTAGTCATGACAGGAACAACTTCCTGCGCCCAAATATGGTGTTTAGAGACTGAGAGATCTCCACTCTTCTGGATTGTGACTATGGAGCTACCGTGCTTTGCCACTCTTGTAAGACTGTGGATGTCCCATCATAAGGGCTCACAAACCTAACACATTGTCTTTATACACCGTTTATTGATAAATAAAAGCAAATAATATACTCACAAACAAACTGAGTTAGCAGGCATATCAAACATTTGTAATCCTTGATGGGAAGAAGCCCTTTAAGTCCAATATGGCTTACACGTTTCACGAGAGACCCCCTCTTCCTCAGAGGGGCTCTGAGAAAGAGCAGTTGCCCCTCAAAAACCGTAAGCCATATTGGACCTTAAAGGCTTCTTCACGTGCTGTAGATCAAGGTTTCCAGATTGGTTGTAGTGTTTTTTTGACATGCCTACAAAATCAAATTTGTTTGTCAGTATATAACTTGCTTTTATTTATCAATAAACAGTGTTTAAAGGTAATGCGCAAGGTTATTGCACCCTCCTTTTATTGTCTGGTAATGCTGCACTTTTAGGAACCTGTTCTTTTCGCCTGTTGGAGATGTGGGTCTAAAACCTATATAAGCCTTTGTCAGAGAGTTTCAGTGCTTACACAAAATAAATAACCTGCTTTCCTCACTAATGTGATGGTGTTCATGCCCATTGATTGGCTGCGCAGGCCTAAGCACTGCATCCTAAATATCTTTTCTTGAATATTCTGAACTACAAAATAAAAAAGCCAGTTTCTTGAGAATACAGGAATTATACTATCATACAACTGCAACAAGCTCTCTTTTTTTAAAAACAAAAATTAGCTACAACCTACCCCCCCCCCCCCCCCATTGGATCCCTTTAATTTTGCACCCATATTGCTGAAACCAGCAGGCCAGAAGAACATTATTGAATACACTGCAGCAGTAAACGGCTAAGCTACCTAAAAGTCTTAGGTGTGAATAGACATGTAAAATAAATGGTTTCAAACCCCCCAAAAAAAAGTATACACATTGCAGTTTACCAATCCTTAAATGTGGTGGCTTCATTACCCTTAATTTTTAGGCTTTTAATTTTTTTTATTTTTCACCTGGTAATCTGGCGAGTAACATGGTTCTTGTCTTAGGGAGTCTACTTTATCTGTAAAGGAGCAACAAAGTCACCTTTTGACAGCAGGAGTCTGGAGAGTGTAGTGTTTAAAATGGACTTTAAATAAATGACTAATGAATAGGGTTGAGCGAACACCTAGATGTCCGTGTTCGACGGGTTCGGCCGAACTTTAAAAAAAAGTCCGGGTCCGTGTCCCGGACTTTTACCGAACTTTTCCCGGACACCGAACCCCATTGAAGTCAATGGGGACCCGAACTTTAAGGCACTAAAATGGCTCTAAAACACCAAAGGAAAGGGCTAGAGTGCTGCAAATGGCAGCAAAACGTAATTAAGAGCATGGCAAGTGCTCTGCAAACAAATGTGGATAGGGAAATAACTTAAAACAACAAAAAAAAACAGAAAAATAAAACAATGTTCTTCTTCATCTCTGAAGGACGAGGCCCATATGGAGTAGGAGGGAGGTTGAGGTGGTGGTGGATGTGGCGGTGACTAGACATATGCCGGTTTTCGGTAATTCGATATATCGCGGTATTGCATAGCCACGGTATTGTTATTGTGGCATTTTTAAAATACCGAGTTTCTCTGTCAAGTCTGCCTGACTTGTGAATTGATACATTTCAGTGAGCTGGATGACTCATTCACTCACTCAGCTAACACCTTTCAGCATTAAGTCTCCTAACTATAAACAAAAATGATTACATTTGTATCTTTTCCTTCCCTCTGCCAGGGAGAAAGGAAGTTTAACCTCTTAAAGACTGGATCTTTTTCTGACACTTGCTGTTTGCAAGTTAAAATCAGTTTTTTTTTTGCTAGAAAAGTACTTAGAACCCCCAAACATTTTATATATTTTTTTAGCAGAGACCCTACAGAATAAAATGGCGATTGTTGTAATATTTTATGTCACACTGTATTTGCGCAGCAGTCTTTCAAACGCAATGATTAGACTTTAATGAATAAAAAAAAAAAAAAAAACGTAACAGTAAAGTTATCCCAATTTTTTTTTTTTTTGTTACACAGAGAATCGTGAGAGAATCGTGATCTTTATTCCAAGCTAAAAAATCGTGATTCTCATTTTGGCCAGAATCGTGCAGCTCTAATAAATATATATATACACACACACGCCTAGCAGCCCACATTACATTATTATATAGCCATCAAGCAGTGTCTGGCCTACCTGGTGATGACTGGTCCTGGCGCTCTGATCCGATGGCCTGGTCTTTAAAGGGGCAAATCCTTGCGATCCAGAAGTGGTTAAACCTGCAGGAGGACCGGTGTTTTTATCTATTAATGACTTTACTATTGCTTTAGGCCTGGTTCACATGTATGCGGGTTGGTGGTTCACATGTATGCGGGTTGGCGGTTCACATGTATGCGGGTTGGCGGCCCACATTTGCACAGGCATAGCAGCCCATTGATTTGAACGGGCTGCTATGCCCTCATTTTCCGCAGAAAAAAGGTGCATGCAGCATTTTTTTTAAATTCAGTGGCCTTGAAATCCATCCTGCTTTTGCACCATGCGACTAACCTGCAGTTCCTGCTCTGGCAAGCTTTCTGCATTTTTTGTATACGTGGGCACGGCATTTAAAAATAAACAGTTTGCGTGTGCAGCAACGGCAGGTAAGTCGCATGGTGCAAAAGAAGGATGGATTTCATGGCCACTGCATTTTTTTAAATTCTGCATGCACCTTTTTTCAGCTGAAAACGCAGGCATAGCAGCTCAAGCCCATTCACATCAATGGGCTGCTATGCCTGTGCAAATGTGGGCCCCCAACCCGCATACATGTGAACCAGGCCTAAAGCAATAGTAAAGTCATTAATAGATAAAAACACCGGTCCTCCTGCAGGTTTAACCAATTAATGACTTTACTATTGCTTTAGGCCTGGTTCACATGTATGCGGGTTGGGGGCCCACATTTGCACAGGCATAGCAGCCCATTGATGTGAATGGGCTTGAGCTGCTATGCCTGCGTTTTCAGCTGAAAAAAGGTGCATGCAGAATTTAAAAAAATGCAGTGGCCATGAAATCCATCCTTCTTTTGCACCATGCGACTTACCTGCCGTTGCTGCACACGCAAACTGTTTATTTTTAAATGCCGTGCCCACGTATACAAAAAATGCAGAAAGCTTGCCAGAGCAGGAACTGCAGGTTAGTCGCATGGTGCAAAAGCAGGATGGATTTCAAGGCCACTGAATTTTAAAAAAATGCTGCATGCACCTTTTTTCTGCGGAAAATGAGGGCATAGCAGCCCATTCAAATCAATGGGCTGCTATGCCTGTGCAAATGTGAACCACCAACCCGCATACATGTGAACCAGGCCTAAAGCAATAGTAAAGTAATTTATAAACAACACCTCCTTCAGGTTTAACCACTTCTTGACCACAAGGATTTGCCCTCTTAATGACCAGGCCATCGGATCGGAGCCGAGCGCCAGAACCAGTTATCACCAGTTAGGCCAGACACTGCTTGATGACCTATTTTAGGCCTGGTTCACAGAGTCTGTACTGACTGACTATATAATAATGTGCATAAGTGAACCAAAGCCCCTAAATTCAGCAATGAAATTGAAGTGAGGTGGAAATTTAATAATTTAAATTTAATAATAGAATACCGTGATAATACCGTATACCGTGGCAAAACCTTAATCAATTAATCGCAGCATGAAAATCTGATACCGTCACAAGCCTAGCGGTGACATAGGCGTGCGCACAGGGTGTGCTGGGTGTGCCTGGGCACACCCTAATCACCTAGGGCACATAGCATTGCCAGTGAGGAGATGGGAAAGATCTCCCTGGGACCTGCTCTGCTCTATTTCTCCTTGCCTACAGGTACATGGCCCCGATACATTACTCTCCCTGCTGGCAAACACATGCATGTGTATTTCAACTTTGGGGTGCACACCTTAATGCAATAGGCTGCGCACACCTATGGGCGGTGTAGGTGGAAGCGGCGGTGGAGGAGGACCAGGGCCGGATTAACAGCATCATGGGCTTGGTGCTGAGGATTTTGAAGGGCCTTAAGGGCCGTGCCTTGCCATGCACCCAGAGGAGGAAGGGTGCAGCCATGCATGCCTAATTCAACATGGGATGCTGTCTCTGAAGCCCATAAACACATCCATGCATCGCCAACTGTCCCTCCTTGTCCGGCCTTCACGCTGTGTGGGGAGGTTCTGAGGGTGCTGCCTGGGGAAGCGAGCATAGAAGCCAGACTTCTGTGTTTACAAGTGACAGAAGAGCGGTAACAGTGAATATGGCCAACCCGGGGCCTATATAAAAGGTAGGGGCCTGGAGCTGCAGCTCCAATAGCCCCTACATTAATCTGGCCCTGAGGAGGAGGACGAGGTAGCCAACACTGCTTCTTTTCAAAAATTTTAAATGAGGGTACACCCCAAAAGAGTGAGAAAGAGCAAAAATGGAACAATGGGTGGGTAAGGTCGGTATCCATTGCTATTCTGCATAAGGTACGGAAAAGTCCCGTGGGATCCATGCCTGGTTCATTTTAATGAACGTGAGCTTGTCCACATTGTCTCTGGACAGGCGGCTGCGCTTGTCTCTTATAACGCCCCCAGCCGTGCTAAATACCCGTTCAGATAATACACTGGCTGCAGGGCACGCCAGCACCTCCAAGGCGTAAAGGGCAAGCTCAAGCCATGTGCCCAATTTGGAGACCCAGAAGTTGAAGGGGGCAGACCCGTCATTCACTACATGTAGGCGTGTGCACACATACTGCTCCACCATGTTGGTAAAATGCTGCCTCCTGCTAAGACGTTCCATCTGAGCTGCTGGTGCTGCTGTTTGTTGTGGCGTGCTGACAAAGCTTTTCCACATTTCGGCCATGCTAACCCTGCCTTCTGAGGTGCTGGCGGTGCCCTGGTTGCGTTGGCGACCTCCTCCTCCTCCTCCTCTGCCTTGTGCTTCCACTGTGGCCCCGCTGTCAGATGGGAATGCCAGCAGCATGGCGTCTACCAGCGTGCGCTTGTACTCGCGCATCTTGCGATCGCGCTCCAGTGAGTGAATTAAGGACGGTACGTTGTCCTTGTAACGGGGATCCAGCAGCGTGGCCACCCAGTAATCAGCACAAGTTAGAATGTGGGCAACTCGGCGGTCGTTGTGGAGACACTGCAGCATGTAATCGCTCATGTGTGCCAGGCTGCCCAGAGGCAACGAAGGGCTGTCCTCTGTGGGAGGTGTATCGTCCGTGTCCTCTGTATCCCCCCAGCCACGCACCAGTGATGGCCATGAGCTGGCCTGGGTGCCACCCTGCTGTGAACATGGTTCCATCTCCTCCTCCAGCTCCTCCTCCTCCTCATCCTCCTCATCCTCCAGAACTGTGCCCCTGCTGGACAATTGCGTCCCTGGCGTTTGCGTGTGCAGGAACCCACCCTCGGAGCCCCTTGCGAATGACTGCCCTGAAAGCCTTGGAAATGTTACCTCTTCATCCTCCTCCTCCTCCTCATCCTGTGCCACATCCTCTTCCATCATCGCCCGAATTGTTTTTTCAAGGAGGCATGGAAGTGGGATAGTTAAGCTGAGAACGGCGTCATTGCCACTGGCCATGTTGGTGGAGTACTCAAAACAGCGCAACAAGGCACACAGGTCTCGCATGGAGGCCCAGTTAAATTAAATAGCGGAATAGAAAATATGATCCAAAAAAAGTGTATGTATATCACACGTACACAACCACACTGGGCCCCAATTACTATTGTTTGTACCCCTAAAAGGCTAGATGAGGAGTAGGGGGAGTATGGAACAGGCAGCACCCTCAAACCTTCAGAAGTATGAGATGAACCCCAACAACTTGGAAAGGTGGATCTCTCTCACACGTACCGACACAGACTATCCCGCAATTCAATTGATCCTCAAAGGTTTTTATTGAATAGCGGAATAGGAAATATGATCAAAAAAAGTGTATGTATCTCGCACGTACACAACCACACTAGGCCCCAATTACTATTGTTTGTACCCCTAAAAGGCTAGATGAGGAGTAGGGGGGGTATGGAACAGGCAGCACCCTCAAACCTTCAGAAGTATGAGATGAACCCCAACAACTTGGAAAGGTGGATCTCTCTCACACGTACCGACACAGACTATCCCCCAATTTAACTGATCCCCAAAGGTTTTTGATTAAATAGCGGAATAGAAAATATGATCCCAAAAAAGTGTATGTATATCACACGTACACAACCACACTGGGCCCCAATTACTATTGTTTGTACCCCTAAAAGGCTAGATGAGGAGTAGGGGGAGTATGGAACAGGCAGCACCCTCAAACCTTCAGAAGTATGAGATGAACCCCAACAACTTGGAAAGGTGGATCTCTCTCACACGTACCGACACAGACTATCCCGCAATTCAATTGATCCTCAAAGGTTTTTATTGAATAGCGGAGTAGGAAATATGATCAAAAAAAGTGTATGTATCTCGCACGTACACAACCACACTAGGCCCCAATTACTATTGTTTGTACCCCTAAAAGGCTAGATGAGGAGTAGGGGGGGTATGGAACAGGCAGCACCCTCAAACCTTCAGAAGTATGAGATGAACCCCAACAACTTGGAAAGGTGGATCTCTCTCACACGTACCGACACAGACTATCCCCCAATTTAACTGATCCCCAAAGGTTTTTGATTAAATAGCGGAATAGAAAATATGATCCCAAAAAAGTGTATGTATATCACACGTACACAACCACACTGGGCCCCAATTACTATTGTTTGTACCCCTAAAAGGCTAGATGAGGAGTAGGGGGAGTATGGAACAGGCAGCACCCTCAAACCTTCAGAAGTATGAGATGAACCCCAACAACTTGGAAAGGTGGATCTCTCTCACACGTACCGACACAGACTATCCCGCAATTCAATTGATCCTCAAAGGTTTTTATTGAATAGCGGAGTAGGAAATATGATCAAAAAAAGTGTATGTATCTCGCACGTACACAACCACACTAGGCCCCAATTACTATTGTTTGTACCCCTAAAAGGCTAGATGAGGAGTAGGGGGGGTATGGAACAGGCAGCACCCTCAAACCTTCAGAAGTATGAGATGAACCCCAACAACTTGGAAAGGTGGATCTCTCTCACACGTACCGACACAGACTATCCCCCAATTTAACTGATCCCCAAAGGTTTTTGATTAAATAGCGGAATAGAAAATATGATCCCAAAAAAGTGTATGTATATCACACGTACACAACCACACTGGGCCCCAATTACTATTGTTTGTACCCCTAAAAGGCTAGATGAGGAGTAGGGGGAGTATGGAACAGGCAGCACCCTCAAACCTTCAGAAGTATGAGATGAACCCCAACAACTTGGAAAGGTGGATCTCTCTCACACGTACCAACACAGACTATCCCCCAATTTAACTGATCCCCAAAGGTTTTTGATTAAATAGCGGAATAGAAAATATGATCCAAAAAAAGTGTATGTATATCACACGTACACAACCACACTAGGCCCCAATTACTATTGTTTGTACCCCTAAAAGGCTAGATGAGGAGTAGGGGGAGTATGGAACAGGCAGCACCCTCAAACCTTCAGAAGTATGAGATGAACCCCAACAACTTGGAAAGGTGGATCTCTCTCACACGTACCAACACAGACTATCCCCCAATTTAACTGATCCCCAAAGGTTTTTGATTAAATAGCGGAATAGAAAATATGATCCCAAAAAAGTGTATGTATATCACACGTACACAACCACACTAGGCCCCAATTACTATTGTTTGTACCCCTAAAAGGCTAGGAGTAGGGGGAGTATGGAACAGGCAGCACCCTCAAACCTTCAGAAGTATGAGATGAACCTCAACAACTTGGAAAGGTGGATCTCTCTCACACGTACCAACACAGACTATCCCCCAATTTAACTGATCCCCAAAGGTTTTTGATTAAATAGCGGAATAGAAAATATGATCCCAAAAAAGTGTATGTATATCACACGTACACAACCACACTAGGCCCCAATTACTATTGTTTGTACCCCTAAAAGGCTAGGAGTAGGGGGAGTATGGAACAGGCAGCACCCTCAAACCTTCAGAAGTATGAGATGAACCCCAACAACTTGGAAAGGTGGATCTCTCTCACACGTACCAACACAGACTATCCCCCAATTTAACTGATCCCCAAAGGTTTTTGATTAAATAGCGGAATAGAAAATATGATCCCAAAAAAGTGTATGTATATCACACGTACACAACCACACTAGGCCCCAATTACTATTGTTTGTACCCCTAAAAGGCTAGGAGTAGGGGGGGTATGGAACAGGCAGCACCCTCAAACCTTCAGAAGTATGAGATGAACCCCAACAACTTGGAAAGGTGGATCTCTCTCACACGTACCAACACAGACTATCCCCCAATTTAACTGATCCCCAAAGGTTTTTGATTAAATAGCGGAATAGAAAATATGATCCCAAAAAAGTGTATGTATATCACACGTACACAACCACACTAGGCCCCAATTACTATTGTTTGTACCCCTAAAAGGCTAGGAGTAGGGGGAGTATGGAACAGGCAGCACCCTCAAACCTTCAGAAGTATGAGATGAACCTCAACAACTTGGAAAGGTGGATCTCTCTCACACGTACCAACACAGACTATCCCCCAATTTAACTGATCCCCAAAGGTTTTTGATTAAATAGCGGAATAGAAAATATGATCCCAAAAAAGTGTATGTATATCACACGTACACAACCACACTAGGCCCCAATTACTATTGTTTGTACCCCTAAAAGGCTAGGAGTAGGGGGAGTATGGAACAGGCAGCACCCTCAAACCTTCAGAAGTATGAGATGAACCCCAACAACTTGGAAAGGTGGATCTCTCTCACACGTACCAACACAGACTATCCCCCAATTTAACTGATCCCCAAAGGTTTTTGATTAAATAGCGGAATAGAAAATATGATCCCAAAAAAGTGTATGTATATCACACGTACACAACCACACTAGGCCCCAATTACTATTGTTTGTACCCCTAAAAGGCTAGGAGTAGGGGGGGTATGGAACAGGCAGCACCCTCAAACCTTCAGAAGTATGAGATGAACCCCAACAACTTGGAAAGGTGGATCTCTCTCACACGTACCAACACAGACTATCCCCCAATTTAACTGATCCCCAAAGGTTTTTGATTAAATAGCGGAATAGAAAATATGATCCCAAAAAAGTGTATGTATATCACACGTACACAACCACACTAGGCCCCAATTACTATTGTTTGTACCCCTAAAAGGCTAGGAGTAGGGGGAGTATGGAACAGGCAGCACCCTCAAACCTTCAGAAGTATGAGATGAACCTCAACAACTTGGAAAGGTGGATCTCTCTCACACGTACCAACACAGACTATCCCCCAATTTAACTGATCCCCAAAGGTTTTTGATTAAATAGCGGAATAGAAAATATGATCCCAAAAAAGTGTATGTATATCACACGTACACAACCACACTAGGCCCCAATTACTATTGTTTGTACCCCTAAAAGGCTAGGAGTAGGGGGAGTATGGAACAGGCAGCACCCTCAAACCTTCAGAAGTATGAGATGAACCCCAACAACTTGGAAAGGTGGATCTCTCTCACACGTACCAACACAGACTATCCCCCAATTTAACTGATCCCCAAAGGTTTTTGATTAAATAGCGGAATAGAAAATATGATCCCAAAAAAGTGTATGTATATCACACGTACACAACCACACTAGGCCCCAATTACTATTGTTTGTACCCCTAAAAGGCTAGGAGTAGGGGGGGTATGGAACAGGCAGCACCCTCAAACCTTCAGAAGTATGAGATGAACCCCAACAACTTGGAAAGGTGGATCTCTCTCACACGTACCAACACAGACTATCCCCCAATTTAACTGATCCCCAAAGGTTTTTGATTAAATAGCGGAATAGAAAATATGATCCCAAAAAAGTGTATGTATATCACACGTACACAACCACACTAGGCCCCAATTACTATTGTTTGTACCCCTAAAAGGCTAGGAGTAGGGGGAGTATGGAACAGGCAGCACCCTCAAACCTTCAGAAGTATGAGATGAACCTCAACAACTTGGAAAGGTGGATCTCTCTCACACGTACCAACACAGACTATCCCCCAATTTAACTGATCCCCAAAGGTTTTTTTTTTTTTTTAAATCAGATAATTTTTATTTAGAAAACACTTTTCATTACAAACAACAGAAAAACAAAAAGAAAAAGAAACATCCATTACAATGAACTCCGGCCAGGTATCAATAGCACGTAACAGCAGACAGCAAGAGACATTGGAATAATAACAAGCATAAATTCTCCATTCCATAAAAAACATAAATGAATGAAGTAGGAATCATCCCTAAATTGGGGGTCCCCCCTAGGTTCAAGGAGAATGTACCAGTGCACATAACATTGTCGGCACTCTGATTCATGGCTAATCAAGGATCTTTGAAACCGGCCTCACCATATTGGAAAAGCATAATCGGACATATAGAGAGAAAGAAAAAGATAGAGAGGAAAGATAGAAACACAGAATCAGAAAAAGGACAAAAAGATAGTAGTTTGGTGGTGCAACCTCCAGTCATAAGGGGGAAAATCACAGAGAATTCCCTCCCCTCTCCCCACCGACTTCCCCACCATCCCTCCAGGTAAAAAGGGAGTATGTAGCCTGACCCTGCCCCCCCCCACCCACAAGACAGTTACCCAGGCCCAATCTAGAATAAGTAATGAAATCCACAACAGGTTCAAGGGGCTGAGGAAACTACCCCCCCCAGGAATCTATTAGTGACCAGGTGCGGAGGGGCCAGTCCTGGCACGTCCAACCATGGTCCCCAGATGCGTTCAAACTTCATGTGGCTGCCCCTATGTAAAAAAGTCAAATGTTCCCTGGATAACAGAGACTTAACCTCAGCCGTCCATTCCGCATGTGTGGGAGCAGATGGAGATATCCATTTCCTCGCTATCAATTTGCGGGCAAGAAATAGGGTCCTGAGGACCGCCTCAAACACCCCTGGGGTATACAATTCCTCGTCTAACCAGCCCAGAATACAAAGCTTCGGGTCCTGAGGGAGCCTCAGCCCCCATATAGTGTTAATGGAGCGAAGTACTTCAGTCCAGTAGCGGTGTAATTTTGGACATCTCCAAAGCATGTGGATTAGTGTTCCCTCCTGAGTCTTGCAGCGAGGACAGAACGGAGAATCCCTCCTGCCCCAGCTGTGCAGTCGCTGCGGAGTCCGGTATGTACGATGCAATATGAATAATTGCGTAAGGCGCTGTGAAGCTGACAGGGACACCTTGAGCACATTGTCAAGTATACCTGTCCACTCTTCCGATGCTAGTGATCCCAGTTCGTCCGCCCAGGCCGATCTGCACCTATATGTCATGGCCCTCGACACGTGTTCCATGAAGGAAGAGTATAAGGAGGAAATTTGCCCCTTCTTCACTGTAGAGTTTACTAGGCTCATAAGTATAACCGGGTGGCATAGACCCCACTGGGACTCCCTGGTTTGTGCCGCGATGGCATGTCGCAATTGTAAGTATTGGTAGAATAATGTGTTAGGCAGCCCAAATTCAGCCCGAAGTGCCTGGAAGTCTTTGAGAGCATTTCCCCTATACAGTTGGAAAATGAATCGGATGCCATAGCTAGCCCAGTTCAGGGTATCCCGGAGTCTATCCAGCTCTGGGTAGTTGGCATTACGAAGTATGCGGGAAAACCTGGAGAACCCCCTATAAGTAAAGTGATCTCGGGCCCTGCGCCACACCTTGTCCATCAATAGCAGAGTCGGGTGCTGGGGAAACGTACCCAGCTCCCCACTCTCTAACGATTCCACCAGCGACTCCCCCCCCAGATAAGCCACAAGTATCCTGCGGATCGGGTCGCAGTCGTCAACCCGGGACCAGCCCGTGAGATGCTGTAGTTGGGAAGCCAAAAAATAGTACAATGGGTTGGGGACCGCTAGGCCTCCACTATCCTTAGCCTCCTGTAGCGTCTCCAGGCGGATCCTAGGGGACTGTTTTTTCCATATAAGTGCCCGGTAAATAGTGTCAAACTGTTTAAAAATGTGGATCGGTATCCATACGGGGGCATTATGTAGAGCATACAACAGTTGTGGATTCCAAATCATTTTGATAAGATTGCACCTACCAACCACTGACAGCGGTAGTCGGACCCAGCTGGACAGTTTCTCCTTGAACCTTCCTAGTAATGGGGTTACATTAAGTTTGACATACTTTCTCAAATCAGGATGCACAGTAATACCCAAATACCGAAATTCGGACACCACCTGGACCTGAGACGCCAGGGGCGGCAGAGCAGCCCCCAACGGGTCCAATGGTAGCAGCACCGACTTGTCCCAATTGATTCGGAAGCCCGAGAAGGATCCAAACTTAGCTATCACAGTCATCAGTTCTACCAAAGAGCCCGAGGTATCACCAAGGAACAACAAAGCATCATCAGCATATAATGCGATTTTCTCTTCCCCCTCTCCCCTTCTGAACCCATGGATGGCGGGGTTGGCCCTAACTGCTGCCGCCAGGGGCTCCACCGCCAGGGCGAACAGCAAGGGCGACAATGGGCAGCCCTGCCGCGTGCCCCTGTGCAGCGGGAACACCGGAGACAGCATATTGTTGACCCTCACACACGCCGTAGGGGCGTTGTACAATAATTTGATCCATGCTATAAACCGAGGCCCAAACCCCAGTCTTTCCAAAACAACCCAGAGATACTGCCACTCAACACTATCAAAGGCCTTAGCCGCGTCGAGTGACAGTATAGCTCTGTTCCCGCAGTTATCTGGAGTAATCTGCATATTCAAGTACAGCCTGCGTATGTTAGTCGCCGTGGAACGCCCTGGGATGAACCCAGATTGGTCCCCATGTACAATTTTAGAGATCACCTTAGAAAGGCGGTTGGCCAGTACCTTAGCAAAAAGCTTGAGATCCGACGTGAGGAGGGAAATGGGTCTATACGAATCAGGGCGCGTCGGATCCTTCCCGGGCTTCAATAGAACCACCACCACCGCCTCATACATAGAGGGGGGAAGCGACCCCAACTCCGATGAGAACTCAAGAGTGCGCAGGAGTTCCGGCAGCAGCACCCCACTAAAGGCCTTGTACAACTCAATAGGGAGCCCGTCCGCACCCGGTGCCTTCGAGTTAGGGTAACCCGCTAGCGCCTCCTGGAGTTCCTCCAACTTAATGGGGGAGTCCAGGAGAGCCCTATCCGCTGCGGCAAGTTGCGGCAACTGGAGGTCATGTAGGAATGCCAATAAGTCACTCGGGTCGTAAGACACCTGGGAAGCGTAGAGATCCCTAAAGAATGTACTGAAGCCCTGCAGGATAGACGGAGTATCAGAAACCACATCCCCAGAGGGGAGCGTCAATCTGTGAATTATCGGGGGAGGTCTCTGCGCCCGTGAAATGGTTGCAAGCATATGCCCAGTCTTTTCCCCTTCCTCAAAGTATGCCTGTGACATGAAAAAACGTTTGTGTTCAGCTTGTTGCTGCTGGATGGAGCGAAAGAATCTCTGCGCCTCCAGCCAACAACCCTGATTATCCGCTGTGGGAGACGCCAGGAAAGCAGCCTCCGCCCGGAGCACCGCCTCACTGGCATCCCGAGCCCATTGCCTGCTCCGTGACTTAACCGATGAAATTTCTTTGATACAAATACCTCTAAGGAAGGCCTTCATGGTATCCCACACCATTCCCGGAGCTGCGGAGTGTCCGTTATCGGCAAAGAAATTAGTAAGATGAGTGGCGATTTGAGCATGATCAGGGAAGAGTGGAAGCCAAAAGGGGTTCAGCTTCCACTGCCTAGGCAGACTGGGACCAGGCAACCTGAGACTCACCAACATCGGGGAGTGGTCAGAGAGCCCACGCGCCAGATAGCTCACCACGGGTGCGTAAGAGAACAGTAGGTCAGATCCCAGGGCCAAGTCAATACGGGACAATGTAGAGTGTGACAAGGAATGACAGGAAAAGCCCGCCTCTAAGGGGTGCTTGCTACGCCAGATATCCAGAAGTCCCAGCTCCCCCAGAAACCTAGCAAAGGGAGTGGGAGTCCTGGAACCATCCGGGCAGAACCGTTTAAGTATGTCAAGAGTTGGGTCAAGGACATTATTGAAATCCCCCACAGCCAACACCGGGAGTTGGGGGTGTGCGCCAAGAAACCGGGACAGACACTCCAGCACCTCGAACGCGAATGGGGGAGGAACATAAATGTTAGCAATAATACACTTAAGAGTATCCCACACCCCCACAAGAAAAATAAATCTCCCCTGCGGATCAACCAGAGAGGCAAGAGTCTCAAATCTTGTTGAAGCTGATACTAGAATGGATACCCCCCTAGAGTACTGGGTATGAGAGGAATGAAACTGCACCGGGTATTTAGAGGTGCTAATACAACCCATAGAGTCAGTAGTCAGATGGGTTTCTTGCAGGCAGACAATAGCAGGACTCTGGTGTGACAAAGAGGTCCATATGGCAGTACGCTTGCGAGGGTCCCCCAGGCCACGGACATTCCAGGAAATCAAAGTGCCAAGTGGGCTAGCCATGATGGGTATCTAGCACTAGAGGAGTTGCCTGCGTTACATCAGCAGGCCAGGGGGAGATCCGCCAATAAGGAAATCCGGTGAGGGACAGCGACAAAGTCTCAAGGAGGTCCGTCAGAGACTCGGGTGAGTCGCGCTCAGCATATCCTAACAGTATAGGTCGTGGAGTTGCACCAAAACAGAAAAAAAATGATGAGGATAGGAACAACAAAAAAAAAGAAGAAGCAAACAAAGTACAGACGATGAGAGAGCACACTTTAGGCGGAGAGCCCGAAGGGCGACTCCCATCCGGACCCCGCAGGGAAACGTCCGTTGGCCCACAGGGCCCAGGGGGGTGAAGTGAAGAGGGCCCAGACTCGCACAGTCCAGAACAGAAGGCCATTCCAAACAAAACTGCAGTCGGAACGGCAAACTTGAGAGTGCAAACTGTTGCAAACAAGGGGGAGACCGTTCAGCTCCCAACAGGGTGAGTATGGACCCCTACGCAAGGCATCGAAGCTCACGCCGTCGTGCATCATCAGGCCGCAGCCTCCCGCAGCTGGCGTTCGTGGCGGTCCAGCCAATTAACCGCCATGGTGGGATTTTCGAAGAAATGGACAGCACCGTTAGTCACTACTCGCAATTTGGCAGGATACAACATGGAGTACACCAACGGTATGGCACGCATTCGTTTTTTAACTTCCGTGAATCGTGCGCGTTGTTTCTGGAGTGCCGCAGAAAAATCAGGGTATATAGAGATCCGCGACCCTTGAATCTCCATACGAGGTTGTTGTCTGGCCAGTCTCAGGATAGTGTCTCTGTCCTTGTAGTGCAGAAGTTTCAGCAGAAATGGGCGGTCAGGGGCCCCTGGTGGTGGAGCCCTGAACGGCACCCTATGTGCCCTCTCCACCGTAAAGAAAGGAGAAAGGCTATCCTTTCCAAAGGTTGTTAGTAGCCATTGCTCTATGAACTCCACTGGCGTTTTGCCCTCTGCCTTTTCTGGTATGCCCACCAAGCGAAGGTTACTGCGGCGCAGCCGGTTTTCCATGTCCTCCAGCCTGGCCATAGCCTCAGAGACCCCAGAGGAGTTCATTCTGACATCTTGCATAAGGGGTTGCATTTCATCCTCCACCACACTAACCCTGCCTTCCAAGGCCGTGGCCCGCTCCCTGATTTTTTGCATATCCTGCCGCATGTGTAACAGGCCCTCTTTCATACTCTTCACCTCCACAGTCAGGTCAGCAAGGGATGCACCATAGGTGTGCACAGCCGTTAGCACATCTTGAATAGTGGGGGCAGGTGGGTCAGAGTCCCCAGGGATATCATCCTCCCTCCGGAGCCCCGCAGGAGTACTCACTGTGCCGGCAGTGGAAGCCATGGCTGCATCATCCCTCCCGGGAGAAGGCAGCTGCGGTGCAGGAGAGTGGCCGGGTTGCTTGCTCGTCGAAGCTGCGGTCTGCTGATGCTGCGCTCTCTGTGATGCCGGGACATGAGCGAACTGCTCCAGTCTAGAGAGCGCCGCAGGCACCTTGTCCTTGCCCGCCCGCTGTGGCAGCGTGGCGCCGCCATGTTGGATTTGTTTGGGCGCCGGCAGGCTCCCCTCCTTCTGCCTCGTCATGGCCACCGATGCGGTCCGGGACGCTGTGGACGGTGCCTCGGAAAGGCAGACACGACTGCGGAGCACTCGGGCGATGTTTCCGGTGGGTGAGGGTCCACTAACAGGATGATACAATAGCAGGATATCGGAGCCGAGGAGAAACACGTCCTTCTACATGAGCCGGTAAGCCACGCCCCCCATCCCCAAAGGTTTTTGATTAAATAGCGGAATAGAAAATATGATCCCAAAAAAGTGTATGTATATCACACGTACACAACCACACTAGGCCCCAATTACTATTGTTTGTACCCCTAAAAGGCTAGGAGTAGGGGGAGTATGGAACAGGCAGCACCCTCAAACCTTCAGAAGTATGAGATGAACCCCAACAACTTGGAAAGGTGGATCTCTCTCACACGTACCAACACAGACTATCCCCCAATTTAACTGATCCCCAAAGGTTTTTGATTAAATAGCGGAATAGAAAATATGATCCCAAAAAAGTGTATGTATATCACACGTACACAACCACACTAGGCCCCAATTACTATTGTTTGTACCCCTAAAAGGCTAGATGAGGAGTAGGGGGAGTATGGAACAGGCAGCACCCTCAAACCTTCAGTATGAGATTGTGTTCACTGTACCCCACAAAGATTGAGTTCACTGCACCCCACAATGATTGTGTTCACTGCACCCCACAAAGATTGTGTTCACTGCACCTCACAAAGATTGTGTTCACTGTACCCCCCAAAGATTGTGTTCACTGCACCCCACAAAGATTCTGTTCACTGTACCCCACAAAGATTGTGTTCACTGCACCCCAAAAAGATTGTGTTCACTGCACCCCAAAAAGGATGTTGTTCACTGCACCCCAAAAAGGATGTTGTTCACTCCACCCCAAAAAGATTGTGTTCACTGCACCCCACAAAGATTGTGTTCACTGCACCCCAAAAAGATTGTGTTCACTGCACCCCAAAAAGGATTTTGTTCACTGCACCCCAAAAAGGATTTTGTTCACTGCACCCCAAAAAGGATGTTGTTCACTCCACCCCAAAAAGATTGTGTTCACTGCACCCCAAAAAGATTGTGTTCACTGCACCCCACAAAGGATTTTGTTCACTGCACCCCAAAAAGATTGTGTTCACTGCACCCCAAAAAGGATGTTGTTCACTGCACCCCAAAAAGGATTTTGTTCACTGCACCCCAAAAAGATTGTGTTCACTGCACCCCACAAAGGATTTTGTTCACTGCACCCCACAAAGATTGTGTTCACTGCACACCAAAAAGGATTGTGTTCACTGCACCCCAAAAAGATTTTGTTCACTGCACCCCAAAAAGATTGTGTTCACTGCAGCCCAAAAAGATTGTGTTCACTGCAGCCCAAAAAGATTGTGTTCACTGCAGCCCAAAAAGATTGTGTTCACTGCAGCCCAAAAAGATTGTGTTCACTGCAGCCCAAAAAGATTGTGTTCACTGCAGCTCACACACAGAAAAATGGATGTGGATCACTGACACCTGCCTATCTCCAATCCCACACCACACAGCAATATCGATTGTAGTTTGTAGAACACAGTTTCCCTAAAATTCAGCAGACTCTGTCCCTAACAGGATTGAGAAGAGATCGTAGATCAGGATTGAGTGCAGACCCCACCCCCCACACAGCAATATCGATTGTAGTTTGTAGAAGACACTGACCCTATATAATTCAGCAGACTCTATCCCTAAAATGCCTACAACTCGCCCTGCCTAAACACTCCGACCTGTCCCTCAATTCTATCCGGACACAAATGGTTTTTTCCTGCCTATCTTTCCCTAATCAGCAGCCAGCACGTTGATGTGTGCTCTGTCCCTGAATCTAAGCAGCATAATGACGCCGCTGCGGCTGCCTCGAACTTATAAAGACTTGGTCACATGCTTCAGACGGCCAATCACAGCTACTGAGACATTTGCAGGCATGGCTGGGATGGCTTAAGGCACACCAGTTAAACGATTGTTGATTGGCTGTTGAAAGCCCGCCATGAAAAGAGCGCCAAAGCATGCAAAACCCGGAAATAAAACGACCGAACACGGATTTTTACCCGAACATACAGTAAAGTGTCCGTGTCCGTGTTCGGGTACAAAAAATCCAATTATTCGGTACGAACACGAATAATACAGTCCGTGTTCGCTCAACACTACTAATGAATTAAAGCTGAACTCTGACACTTTTTAAAAAGTTGCAACAACCTTTTATTTTCCTTTTTGGGATAAAGCTTTTACATAAATAAACAAAAGCTGATCTAAATCAGGGTTGTCAAAGTCAGTGCAGAGTTCAGGCGTGCGCTATGTACAGAGTGCAGAGATCAGGCGTGCGCTATGTACAGAGTTCAGGCGTGTGCTATGTACAGAGTGCAGAGTTCAGGCGTGCGCTATGTACAGAGTGCAGAGTTCAGGCGTGCGCTATGCAGAGATGTATAGTAACGAAGTAGAACTACTTAAGTACTGTACTTAAGTACCGAAATGCGGTATCTGTACTTTCCTAGAGTAGAATTTTTTTCTCCTACTTCTACTTTTACTTCACTACATTTTTTCGATGATTTCGATACTTCTACTCAAGTATTTTTTTTTTGTGCTGCATAGTTACTCGTTACTTTTAAAAAAATTACCACTGCCAGAACAGTAGATGGAATGTTACATAAAGCTCAAAAAAATGTGTATAATGTCATTTGTAAATCAGCGCATACGAAAATAAAGGCTGTGTATAATAAAAGCTGCTATACCAAATCTTTCCAATAAAAAGAAAATATGAAACAAACAAATAAATGGTGCTACAGCGCTTAAAGTGCATCAAGAAACTACTAACAAACAAAGGTTAATCATTTGAATAAATCATTTGAAATAATAAAAAACAATATGATGTTCAAACTTTTGACTTCTTTCTTTAATAACTACATAACACAGTACTTGTACTTCTACTTTCAGTACTTAAGTAGAATTTTTTTTTCAAAACTACTGGTACTTTTTACTTTTAGTACTTAAGTAGCAAATTTTTTGAAAAAACTACTTGCAATACTTAAGTAAAAAAAATGTTGAATACTTTAGTACTTCTACTTAAGTAACTTTTTCTGCGAGCACTTCCACTTCTACTCAAGTCACTTTTTGATCAAGCACTTGTACTTTTACTCAAGTAGAAATTTCGAGTACTTTATACAAGTCTGGCGCTATGTACAGAGTGCAGAGATCAGGCGTGCGCTATGTACAGAGTGCAGAGATCAGGCGTGCGCTATGTACAGAGTGCAGAGTTCAGGCGTGCGCTATGTACATAGTGCAGAGTTCAGGCGTGCGCTATGTACAGAGTGCAGAGTTCAGGCGTGTGCTATGTACAGAGTGCAGAGTTCAGGCGTGCGCTATGTACAGAGTGCAGAGTTCAGGCGTGTGCTATGTACAGAGTGCAGAGTTCAGGCGTGTGCTATGTACAGAGTGCAGAGTTCAGGCGTGTGCTATGTACAGAGTGCAGAGTTCAGGCGTGTGCTATGTACAGAGTGCAGAGTTCACGCGTGCGCTATGTACAGAGTGCAGAGTTCAGGCGTGTGCTATGTACAGAGTGCAGAGTTCAGGCGTGCGCTATGTACAGAGTGCAGAGATCAAGCGTGCGCTATGTACAGAGTGCAGTGTTCAGGCGTGCGCTATGTACAGAGTGCAGAGTTCAGGGGTGTGCTATGTACAGAATGCAGTGTTGAGGAATGAGCTACATACACAGTGAAGGGTTCAACTCCTTTTCACAGGCTGTCCACATCTCACTTCCATCCCTCCCCCTTGGGGCGAGGGTCACATGAAATGGCCTGGCAGGCCAGTGGGAGGATCTTAAACAGGCAATACCAGGAGTGGATTATGTGCGGTGTTCAGTGATGCGCTAAGTACTGAGTGCAGAGTTCAGGGGTGCACTATGTACAGAGTGCAGTGTTGAGAAATGAGCTACAAACGGTGCAGGGTTCAGCTCCCGAACCAGGCTGTCCACATCTCACCTCCATCCCTCTCCCTTGGGACGAAGGCCACATGAAATGGCCTGGAGGGGGGGCCAGATTAGGCCCGTGGGCCTTGTGTTTGACAGGTGATCTAACTGCTACTTTTGATAGATAGCTTGGTCTGTTAAAAGAAGTTGAAAAATAACTGCAGGATCATCAGATAAAAACTGTTACTGGTCTGCATAGTAATGCTAGTGACAGATTGCATCATATATTTCATTTTTGATTTTGCTGTAAAAATGTATTTAGTTTACATGAAGAAGCAAGTTTATATACTTACCTTGTTTAAAAGATAATAAAAATCGCAGATTGATTGGAACTGTTGAAATGTCATTTTTCCTCTTGTTAGTTCATCCTTTCATGTGTCCTTTTTTGGTCTTTTCTAGGTAAATGCAAGGACTGAGTTTAACCCACTTATATAATGAGTAAAAACAAAAATTACCTAAATCAGACGTATGAAGGTAAAACTTTTCCTTTAACCACTTGCCTATTGGGCACTTAAACCCCTTCCTGCCCAGGCCACTTTTTCAGCTTTCAGCGCTGTCACGTTTTGAGTGACAATTGCACAGTCATGCAACACTGTACCCATATGAAACTTTTATCATTTTTTTCACACGAATAGAGCTTTCTTTTGGTGGTATTTAATCACCATTGAGATTTTTATGTTTGCTAAACAAAGGAAAAAAGACTGAAAAAAAAAAAAAAAAGGTTATCTTAGTTTCTGTAATAACATTTTGCAAACAGGTAATTTTTCTCCTTCACTGATGTGCACTGATGAGGGTGCACTGATGGGCACTAATAGGCTGCACTGATGAGGCAACACTAAAGGGCACTGATTGGCATCAATGATGGGCACAGTTGGGGCTGCACTGATGATCAGGACATTAATGATCAGTACCCTGATTATCAGTGCAGATGTCCCCTTTCACAACTAGCTAGATACCGCCTCTCTCCTCTCACGTTGTGACAGCATGAGGAAAGGAATGCCGAAAACCAGCAATTGTTTTCACATTGTGATCAGCTGTGATTGGACACAGCTGATCACATGGTAAAGAGCTGCTGTGATTGGCTCTTTACCCCGATCTGTGATCAGCTGTGTCCAGAGGACACAACAATCACATAGTGCACCTCCCCATGTACAGCAGTGGGCACAATCAAGGGAGGACATAGGAAGCTGATATTTTGCTATAGCGCGTTCGGAAGTGTTTAAATTCTGTATTAAAGAAAGAGAGAAAAAAAACTGTGCTGTGAAACAATGACAATATAAAAATCTGTAAAAGCTGCTGCTAGCACTGAAATATCTTCCCACATCTACAAGATGAACAAATTAAAAAATGATATGTGATAGCACTGCTTCAAATAGTGATGATACTAAAAAACCATAATAAACATATATATCATAGCATGTAATATATAGAAAAATAAATGATAATATAAAGTGCAATATAAAGCAATAAACACCTCTTAAAGTGAAACAATGGTGCAGATACCTTGTCTCTAAATAAAAAAAGTGCTAGAGAAAAATGTTTCCTAGAGTGCAAAATAAAGAAGCACTCCAAAGTGCGACAGTGCAATATAAATAGTCCAAAGTAATTCCTATCAAAGGTGCAATGGTTAAATCATTCTGTGTATGACCCACTAGGGGTCTCAGGCATTATTAGGTTATATAATCCTGTCTGGTCTTTGAGTCACTCCACATTTAAAGATATTACTCCAAATGAGTACATGTAGAGATAAAAGGGAGAACCTCCAATGGTGCAGTACCCACAAGTTCAAGAAGCAAAAATACAAATCCCAGCTTCAAGCATTAAGCTCACATTTATTAAATGACAAAGCATTCACAGATCACATATGTAACATCAAACCTGCCCACCGCTTGGTACCTATATGCGTTACGCCATATCCATCATGGCTTCTACTGGAGGAAAGAAAAAACTTTGCTATGATATATATGTTTATTATGGTTTTTTGGTATTATCACTATTTGAAGTAGCGCTATCACGAATCATTTTTAAAAGTGCTGTATTGAACTCTCTGGAGGTCCCTAGGCAGTAAAAAGCTTGGGGCCCCCCTCGAAGGCTTCTGGAGATTTCTTGTGTGCATGCTCTAGTGGGATAACACTGAACTAAGTAGTGTGCACGTTGCTGCTAGATGCGTTTTATGCATCTCCTCTTGAAAAAGCGAGTACTAGCCTTTGCAGGTAAAGTCCTTGTAAAGTAATTTAACTACTTGCCTTCTGTGCACTTAAACCCCCTTCCCATCCAGACCAATTTTTAGCTTTCAGCGCTCTCACACTTTGAATGACAATTGCACGGTCATGCTACACTGTACCCATATGAAATTTTTATCTTTTTTTTCACACAAATAGAGCTTTCTTTTGGTGGTATTTAATCATCTCTGGGTTTTTTATTTTTTTACAAAAAAAAAGAAAAAAGACAGAAAATTTTGAAAAAAAAAAAGTTTTTCTTATTTTCTGCGAGTAAATGTTGAAAATACATTTTTCTCCTTCACTGAAGGGCGCTGATGAGGCGGCACTGATGGGCACTGATAGGCTGCACTGATGGGCACTGATGAGGTGGCACTTATGGGCACTGATGAGGTGGCACTTATGGGCACTGATGAGGAGGTACTAATATGCTGCACTGATGAGCACTGATAGGCGGCACTGATAGGCGGCACTGATGAGCACTGATAGGCGGCACTGATGAGCACTGATAGGCGGCACTGCTGGGCACTGAGAGGTGGCACTGCTGGGCACTGAGAGGTGGCACTGAGAGGTGGCACTGCTGGGCACTGAGAGGCGGCACTGACGGGCGGCACTGATAGGCGGCACTGATGGGCACTGGCGGATGGCACTGATGGACACTGACGGGTGGCACTGATGAGCGGCACTGATGAGCTTTGATGGGCAGCACCATCAGTGCCCACACTCAGTGCCCATAGTGCTGCCAGTCAGTGCTCATCAGTGCCTAGATGGGCAGGCACTGATGGGCACTGACTGACAGCACTATGGGCACTGATTGTGGGCACTGATGGGGGGCACTGTGGGCACTGATGGGGGCAATTTATGTATGCTTTTTACCTTTAGTAATCAGGGCACTGGTGATCAGTGCCCTGATTACATTCCTGTGTGTCCCCGGCGCTGTGAGGCTCCCCTCCTTCCTCACACTGCAGGCTCCGTGTGAGGAAGGAGCGTCGGCGATGAGAGATGATCTCATATGTTTACATATGAGATCATCTCTCATTGGACGGCTTGATCACGTGGTGAATGGCCGCTGTGATTGGCCATTCACCACGATCTGTGATCGGCTGTGTCCAAGGGACACGGCCGACACAGATTTTCCCCGATGCGCGCTCGCGGGAGCGCGCGGGGAGAGTCTTTCTGGGAGGCCGTTTAAAAACGGCCTCCCGAAAATTCAAGTCCGCGCTGCAGCCGTATATAGGCTGTAGCCCGGATGGGAAAAAGTTAATCTGCTTTGTAAATGGATTATATAATGTCCAGTGTGTGTCTTTATGTAATGTTATAGAAAATACCTTATTTACAGCATTGCTGGGTGTTTGCATGACCCGCCGGTGCTCTTCTTTCCCACTCCAAGTACTGCCGAGGGAGATGCCGGGATCCCCGCTGACCTCAGCCCTGCTCCGAGCACTGCAGGGGGAGGGGCCATTGACATCAGCCAGGAGGAGGAGGAGAGCTTTGGCGGGTCACGCGAGCACCCAGCGGCGCTGTAAATAAGATATTATCATGTTACATACAGCTGGGAGGGGGAGCACTGGACATTGTATAATACTTTTACAGCACAGAAAATAGGATTTCAACTAGAGCTTATTTTCGGGGTAGAGCTTATATTGCAGCCCTCCCCGATAATCAGACTAGGTCTTATTTTCGGGGTAGGGCTTACTTTCAGGGAAACACGGTAATAATAATTAATCACATTGCCTCTCACTGCCACTACACATTGCACACTAGCACACAGAAGCACACACGAGAACCTTTGCAGTTGAACACATGGATATTCTTATATCCCAGCTGTCTATAAGGTGATGCATTTTTAATCGCATCCAATTCGCATAACATGTGAAAGTGACCGGCTCTCAATGGAAACAGTTCACATATGTCCGGGGCGGCCGTGGTGCAGTTTTGAAAAGGGTCCTGTACATTTTTGGGTTTGGTATAGGTGCGAATTCAGATAAAAATTCAGCCTCAAACTCAGGAATTACCTTAATCTGTAGATGCTTTTTAGCTGCTTTCAATACAGTGGCAACTAAATGGCAATCAATGAGTGTATCTTTCAAAGTACAATGCACAAAAATTTATATTTACAGCAGTTTATATGCAAATATTTGTGAGTTCTCTTTCTATTACAACGAAATGGTTTCTCTTGGCACATATTTGCATGGAACATTTTTGTCTTACCACTGATGGTCTTCGCCACTAAGTTTTTTCCGAATATGCCTGCTTTTAGACAGCGCCGTTACCGCTCAATGTGTTCATCTCTGCACAAGGTAAATAATAAAGGCAAACAGTCCTCCTTTCTCTGTGTTTCTAAGCAAAGAAACGGAATGGGAAGAGTGTATTTTATAGCTTCTACGTAATTCTGAAAGTGCGCCCCTTTATTATCCTTCAATAACAGATCGCCTGCCTATTGAAAAACCTGTTTCCACAGTAACGCTGTTTGCTCAGATGCATCCATTTGCTTACAACAAAAACAATATGAGAAATAGTTAACAAAAAGAGGCAAAACATACTTGTGTGAATAGAAAAAATCAATTAAATTGCTGGGTATAGGACAGTGACAAGAATGAAAAACAACACATCTTTAATTATGGTAATTTTTTTCGGCATTTAATCCATATAGAATGGAGATATTAGGAACTTTACAATGTAAATTGAGGATTCAAGTTGGACAGGGTTTGCTCATTCTCTTCAAATAATACAGTATGCCTTACTGTGTATATAATATTCATATATGTACAGTATATTTATACGTAGGAAGTATTAAGAGTATTGTAGCATGGAGTAAATTACTTTCTGTGCATGTATTTGACAAATGCCAAAAAGCTAAGCCACTTGAGCTACGGAAGATTTTACCCTCTTCAAGACCAGGCCTTTTTTTTTTTTTTTTTTTGCTATTCAGTGCTACTTTAACTGGCAATAGCTTGGTCATGCAACACTGTACACAAATGAAATTTATATCTTTTTTTTTTTTACACGAGTAAAGTAGAGCTTTCTTTTGGTGGTATTGGATCACCACTGGGATTTTTTATTATATAAATGAAAATAGACAGAAAATATTGAACCCCCCCCCCTTCTGATATTTTCTACTCTCCATTATAAAACATATTCAATAAAATAATTAAAAAAAAAAATCGAATTTCCTCATAAAACGGAATTTTTGTAAAATCTTACCTGTAAAATTCCTTTCTCTGAGTCCTCCGACAGTCGCCGCCATCTTCATATTCGTCACAATGGGGTATTAGACTTTGCTCCGTAGGAGTAGCTAGGCAACAGAATATGTCAATATTAAAGCTTTTAACATATCCCCACCCCAGGGGGTGGTCCCCTCAGTCTATACCCTCCTGCTTCCTGTTTCCTGCTTCAGTTTCAGTGGAATAGCAGTAGAGTGCCTAAACCCCAAAAGAGGGGCGGGGGCGGCGACTGTCGGAGGACTCAGAGAAAGGAATTTTACTGGTAAGATTTTACAAAAATTCCGTTTTCTCTTACGTCCTCCGACAGGAAACCAGCTGGGCAACACGAGAAAAAATTTGCTCAACGGGAGCAATAACCCAGGAAAAAAACAAATAACCCAGGGATACAAAGAAATCCCCAACAGCCCAAAGGACCAAAACCAGGGACCCTAAGGGACCGCCGCACTAAGAACCTTGCAGCCAAAGGAAGCATCTGCCGAAGCTTGAACATCCACTCTGTGGAACAGAGTGAAGGTGTGCACGGTCGACCAAGTCGCCGCCCTACACACCTGGGCCACAGAAGCCCCATGACGACAGGCCCAAGACGTACTCAGAGATCTGGTAGAGTGCGCCCTCACAGGCATAGGGGAAACTTTTCCCCGCAAAGCATAGGCCTGTTCAACGGCCTGTCTGAACCAATCGGCGACGGCAGAAGCCGACGCCGCTACGCCCTTCCGAGGACCCCCGGAAGGACAAACAAAGAATCCGACTTATGAAAAGATTCAGACGATTTTAGGTAAACCCTAATCGCCATGAACAGCATCCAAGGAGTGCAACACCACCTCCTCCGAATGTTTAGACTTCGCGCAAGGCGAAGGCAAGACAATGTCCTCATTGAGGTGAAATTCCGAAACCCTCTTCGGAAAAAAAGAAGGGTTAGGTCGCAAGACCACCTTAACCAAGTGAGTGACCAGATACGGACAATGGCAGGACAAGCTGCCAGCTCCGACACTCTGCAAACCGAATTGACCGCCACCAAAAAAGGTGACCTTCTAGGACAACATAGACAACGAGATCTACCCGATCCGTTCAAAAAGAACCATGTTGTAACACGGACAGAACAAGATTCCAGTCCCAAGGAGGCAGAGGCACCCTCCTAGGAGGGACCAGATGCCCCCGAACAAAAGTGCCAATCAAGGAGATAGATGCCATAGGACGTTGAAAAAAGAACGGCCATCGCAGACACCTGACCCTTGATCGTAGCCAGTGCCAAACGCTATCAACACCCTTTCGAAGGAAGGACAACACCCCAGACACCGACCACGGGCGAGGTGAAGACCCCCTGAACTCACACCAGGCAAAATAGGCCTCCAAAATACGGTAAAAGACCTACCCCGAGGAAAAATTCCTCGCGTCGATCAAAGTGTGAATGACCTCAGGGGAGAGACCCCTATCCCTCAGGACCTCGGTTTCAACAGCCAGGCCGGCAAAGCCAGCGACTGCAAGGCAGGATGAAATATCAGCCCTTGAGACCAGAGATCTTCCCGAAGAGGCAGACGCCACGGGGCGTCGACCGCCAAATGCACGAGGTCTGCGTACCAGGACCGGCGAGGCCAGTCCGGTGTCACAAGAATCACCGTGTTTTGGTTCCGAGACCAACCTGCGAAGGAACCTGGGCAGCAATTGAAACGGTGAAAACGCATACATCAGTCGGTACTGATGCCACGGAGCTACCAACGCGTCTGACGCGTCTGCCCGAGGATCGCGTGGCCTTGCCACGAACCTGTTCACCTTGCTGTTCAGACGAGACGCGAACAGGTCCACCTCCGGAAGACCCCACGTCACGCACAACATCTGGAGAACACCCGGACGGAGGGGCCATTCCCCCTGGTCCAGGGACTGGCGGCATCAGATAATCCGCCCGCCAGTTCTCCACCCCCGGAATGTGAACCGCCGATATCGTCGGGACATGCGTCTCGGCCCAAGACAGAATGTCGGCCACTTCCCGAGCCAACCGGGCCCTCTTGGTGCCCCCTTGGCGAATGACGTAAGCCACCGCCGTGGCAATGTCCGTCTGCACCCGAACCGGACAGCCCTGCAGCCTGTCCGGCCAACGTTGAAGGCAGAGATTCATCGCACGCAATTCCAGAATGCTGAC